>NC_090936.1:480373234-481623234 GCF_040938575.1 Ambystoma mexicanum
TGTTTTTTGTGCTAGTACAGATTTTAACTTTTTTTCTTATCCTTCTCTTGTAACAATCAACAATGATGTACAATAGTCAACTGTATTCCTGCCCATGGCTTTTCTTCGATCCAACGTGGATACAGAGAATAAGAAGCACTGTTGGGTTCATTCAGGTGAAGCAAGCTTACAGTGATGTTGAAGAGTACATAGCTATATTCATTTTATGAGCTCCGCCATGAGTAATGAGGTATTCATTTGCTGGCAATAATGGAAACAATACTTTGGGACATACACTGACTTTTTACAATGATGAGATTTTTTTTGTGCAAGTACAGATTTGAGAGCTGTAATTTAGAGGATAAACCCGATGAAGTATCCAAGGGGCCGATTGATTTGTTCAAGATGTTTACAGAATCAACTCTAGTCCTGACGATGGCCTACTTATTTATCAATTAAACCATTGTGGATAAACAGATTTTGTTATGAAGGGCCAAAAAGCATGAGTGTCAACAATGTTTTATCCAATCACTGTTTTTTGAAAAAATGTTTTAGAAAACAGAGAGATATGATAGAATAACTGATCTCAAGGGAAGTAAAATGATATGATGCTGTATATGTACAAAAAGACTATAAAATGAGAGTGTTCTTTAAAACTCTATGATATTGAAAAAAAACACTTACACCTCATGTCTAAAAAAATATTAAAAGTCAATTTTTGAAAATATCATACTTTCTGTAGTGGTTTGCCAGAGAGAGTAAAAAAATAATTATTAAAAAAGAAAGAAAATCTCAAGTATATTAAATAAAGCATTCTTACTAACTTTCCGCATTTACATATATTTTTCTAGAAAAATAGTCTTGAGTTCAATATACAATAATTGGAGTACAAAAAGCTGTAAGGTTCACAAGTTTATTATTCTTTAAATCAAATCATGACAACGAGGAGAGGGTAGTGGGTGCTCTTGTGTTATGTTTTTGGAATGATGAATCCCTGTTTGAACACACACCCCTTGTGATTAAATAAAACGAAGGGAAAGACCTGTTATTTAACAAATAACTTTGCTTCCATCCCAACTTGTTTCTTCATCTACTTTTGCACGGTCTCAGGCAGCCCCTGACATAAAATACAATAAAATAACGCTAAATTCTTATACCATATTTTCCTTGTCTCAAAACACCAACGTTCTCAAATCTCTTGAATATAAACAACAGGATCTTCATTCTCTTCCGTTTTCCTTGTCATATTCACACCCATTTCTGACGTGTCAGGATACTGTACCCTAAGTGCCCTCCATACGTATGCTCTGCAATTATTAAATGGTGCTCCATCATGTGCCATGTTTTGAGTTGTCACACCCTCATATCCAGCTTGTAACCTAATGTCATCACCTCTCTCCACTATAATAGTTGCTAGTAGGACCTTTATGTCACCCACTGCTAATGTCATTGCCGATTTCATTCTCTCTAGCTCATAAATCAATGTACCCATTCCTGCAGTCAAACTAGGTAATTTGCATTTCAAATTATCTTAATCCATCTGTGGCCACGGTATATACTGTGGTCATCCTCCCCCCTTCTCTAATAACAGGAATTGTGTGAACCCTGTTCTACAATGGAATCAACCTATGCTCCATGTCTTCCAGGTGGTGCCAGATTCGACTGCTCGCCTAAGTCCTGGCAATTACCTCAATCTACTTACATAAGGCTGAGGCATTTCCCCTACACTATGCACTCGTCCTTTTGGTCATTCAGGATATGATACAGGTTCTGCTGTTTTTATTTCTGGTTCTTCAAAATCCGACAATTTTACCCCTTTTCCTATATCTGGATCTATCAAAGAGCCACATGCACCCTCTCCTCGCGCTCTCTCGTTTTCTTCCCTTTCTTCGTCTGACATCATTATACACCAACTGGAATGGTTGTTATCACTTTCCTTGTCATCAAGATCCAATCTGCTTAGGGACAGCATTCTATGCTTGCCCATCATTATGTTATCTGATCTATCTCTTGTTTCTCTTGGTGGAGATCCTGCGAAACTCCCTCTGGTCTCATAACAATCTTTTTTCCTTATCTGTCTACATAATTCCCCAACCTTTTTCACTATGCCTTCTGCCTCATACTCATCAGCCCATGTTGGTGCTCTAGATATGTCGTCCAGCTCCCTATGGGGTTGTTGCGACCCTCTCTCTTGCTCTTATCGTTTACATTCTCCAATTGGTATTACACATCCATTAGTGATGTGATCTATTGTGTTTTCCATTTGTCCTCTACTCATTCTCATTTCCTTTATTCTTCCTCTTCTCCTCTTCTCATCTCCCTCTTCTCTTCTTCGTCTCGCCTTCTTTGCAACCTTCGTTCTTTCAATCTCTGTGCTTCTATTTCCTCACATTTCTTTTTCTCCCCATCTTTTTGCTCTTTCTCTTTTATCTGCTCTTCATACCTTATTTGTTCTGCCTTTTGCTCCCTCTCTTTTACTTACTCATATTTAATAGCCTTTTCTCGTTCTTTTTCCTTTCTTTGCCTTTCCTCTCTTTAACTTTGTAGCCTTTCGGTCAAATGTGAGTAAAATGTGTCCTCCCATTGACTCATTCTGTACAATTGACACTTCACCGGCTTTGTCTTTCTCTCCTTTTTGTCTCTTGATCTCTTCTATCTCTATCAATCTATCCCTTCTCTGGTTACGCTCCTAATTTTTACTATGTCTGGATATATATTTGCATTCTTTAGTCTTACTTTCTTATGTACTATGTTCACTGCTATGAGCAGGGTGTGCATATATCGGATTAATATACCCTGCTGCTGCTTTTAACTCATCTAAATAATAAAGTCCCTTTTTCTTTGTATCTGTACAGTTGTATTCAGAAGGAGAAAGAGGAGCTGAGTGCGCTTTGCCCTCACCTTTATGCTGACTAAGAATCCACAACCTCTTGGGTGGGTCTCCTCTCTTGCTCTGATACATCTTCTACAATAGCTAACCTTTTTTGTAGCTTCTTCCCTGTGTCCACATCATGTAAATATGTTGTCATTTGTTGCCATACTGTTCTTGGTAGGGAACCCTCGTGAGGCCAAGGCATGAACATTTTGTCAGCCGTGCCTCTTCACAGTCAGCATGACATTTCCTAATCTTAGGTTTATACCTTGGTAGTCTTTTGCCCATATGTAAAAGAGGACTATCCTCATGATGACAAGTCATTTTTAACTGTCAAAACTTACCAGACCTTTTACTCTGCTGTTACTTTGATTAGTTAAAACATAACAATCGATTCGGGAAAGCACTATCAATTGCCTCCCATTTCCCAAAAACAATTCTTTAACCAATTTTCAAGCTTTCACATTATTATTCACTTTATTCCTTGGTTTGTAATTCCATTGATTCTCACTGTCCTGCTGTTTTATTATTAACAATCTAAAATCTAATATTGACAACAATTGATTGACGTCATCCTGCATGGCAAACAATAAAACCTATCGGGCGGAGGGATTGGTTAAGAGAACATTTATACCTATATTCTGTATTAGTGTTATTTTTTTTTTCAGTTAATAATTTAATTATGTATTTATTAGTAATATACTTTTAGCTGACGACTTTGTATGTACAACATAGAATACATACATACATAAACACATATCCATATTAACAAAGTTGGACCAATATCTTAACATAGACTAGTTCAATAGGTGAAATCATATCATACATTTTTCATAAGATAAAACAAGAAACAACCGATCTTAAACAAAGCATTAAACATTTATACAATTTTCTGATAACATTTTACCGTAAAAACCATAAAATTAATATTATCCCCTTGCTTAAAATTCGACCATATCATTGTCACATCGATTGTGTAGTAAAAAAGTTTTTAAAAACTGGTACGAATCTTAGTTAGGCTGTCGCAATATAAAAGTACATGTTCTAATGTCTCCAACACAGGGCACATAAGTGTTATTAACCTCATTGGTTGCCCCTTATCTAGTAGGCACGGCTTAAACACCCTCTAATTACATAAAATACAGATAATTGCATAATGCCAGCAGTGGAAAGGTTTGTGCAACAATGCATGGTACATCATTACTTAGACCCTCCTGATTTGTTGGCACTCTTTTCCAACCTTGGACATTTGGCTCGTTAGCAGCACCTAAGCAGTGAAACCCAGGTGCATGGGAACAATATTAGACAACTGCCTTTCTTAGATAATTAGACTACCATCTCTCATCAGTTAGGCCCTTAGTCAAGGCGTTTTGTTTGTAGTTGACCTTGCTGACTGTTCTCTTCTTCAGACCTTTTAAGGAGTGAAGGTGCATTGCTATCTTCACCTGGAACTTTATGAAAAGGCCTTGTTTTCTGGTCTTGGACCACGTGTGAGGAGACCATGATTTTGTCCACGCTGTTTTTCTGTTTAATTTAGTGCTATTTTATTCAATTATATTGGGTGCTATTAATACTCTTGGCCTCTGGAGACGTGGTTGCTCCGTCTTGCATGCACTTTCTGTATCTCTGATTGTTCAAAACATGGCACTCAAACATGTTCACTTTTTTACTTAATCTAAGAGAACTATGTCTTACGAACATGGCTTATCCTCTTCCACTCCTTTTGTTCCTTGCAGTTGCTTCTTGCTGTGGCATCGTTGATCTTGCACCAAGCAAATACCCTTTGTTCTCGCACAAAGTTGTATTTAAGCGCTTTTCAGCCCTAAAGCCTTTGTCTCCCTCCTTGAGATTTCTTGCTTACCTTTATACGATGCCAATGTCCATTTTCTTTACATGGATGCTTTACATGTGTTATATTTCCTATTTTAGCAGGCTTCTACATTGTCTTATTTACCTTGAGTTTCTGCGTATCTACATCTACTGAATATCATATCACTTATCTACTTTTTGTATATAGTTTTCTTCATATTTGCATATATGTTTACTTCATTGATTCAGTTATGTCCTTCATTCTTTAGACATCCATTCATCAGATTCAGTGCGTCTATGTACCTTCTCTCTTTGTGATGTCACTTCTCTTCTGTCCGACTTTACTTATAGTTCTTCTGTGTCCAGTGGTGTCTGCAGACTCATGTCTACCATCTCAGTTTGAGGGTACATCAGCTACGGTTATCTGAGCGCACGCCTCTCATACCTTTGATGTGATATTGGGATGATAGCAGTTGTTATGCACAGTGCTTTCTTGCTGTTCTTCCAGTATGACAGATGTGAGGGGGTGGGCTCTATAGATGATGTGTACATCTGACTCTCTACAGGGCAATTATATGTATTTGCTGTATCAGAGGATTAGTTCTCCAGGCTAGCATGCCAGGCTTTGAAGTTTTAGCTAGGGATGAACTGGCAGGTCAGGAATTTGGAGAAACTCATGAAAGGCTGATGCTTCTGAAGGCTTACTGGGGTAGGTTTACATCATCACAGTCCTGTGCGCCATATTTCTCACACATCAGCATGATTGTGATTTCAGTAAGAGGTGTGAAGAGCCATGGCAACCAATGATCTGTATCTATACTCTCACTTGGAATATAATGCTCATTTGAAAGCTATCAGATAAAGAGGCCATCATGGCAGGCATAGGGGTCTATGGTAAACTGTAGTATAGCGACGGCTAGGATTGGTAAAAAGTTATTTATTGGTGGAGTTTTTTTATAGAGCCACACGCTGTACAGAGGTCCTTCATAATGTGCCCGCAAACGGGACAAAAAGATAATTCTCAACAGCCTTTCTTGCATTTGAATATGCCCTGAAATTATCTTTTGTGGTCTGGGATATCATTTTCAGCACAACAAAAGGAGTAATTGCTGTACGGTTTTGATTTAATGTACACTCAAGCATTGCTCTGGTCAACCGTCCAGACCATCGTTCTTCAGCCTGCCCGTGCCAAGCCATTACAGTACGGGGAAAGACTATATCCAAATCAAGTTTTGTCCCACCCCAAAAGGGACCGTCATGCATGAACTGGTAGGTCACACCACTTCATCTCGAGACCAAAAACAACCCCAAAAGTATTTCGCCCATTTGCTTTCGTCACCCCAACAAGGGATACGTATGACCAGACATGGGTCCAGAGACTGCCGAACCTACGGACAAAAAACCACACCATGTTGATAATGCTCAATGAGGCCAAAACATGTTTCGGTTGCATGTCTTTCCCATTTCGGTAACTGCTTGGCAGGCTGAAGGACACTGGTTTGGAGGGTTGCCCAGAGCTATGCCAGCAATTAAGATTCATTCTAAACCTTCCGGGCATCATCTCTGTTATTTTCTATGGGATATCATTCTCTAAATCAATCGGAGACCCACTGCTCGATTCATCTAAAAAACATAAATCTGACATAGGAAGCTTCTAATTCCAGGAAGCCAAACTACCCATGAACTTTACTTAGTCATTTCTGATTTGCTAATCATCTCCGTCCTTCAGACACCATACCTCCGGCAGGCGTATTACATTTTCCGGGAAATGAATCAGATCTTGATCATGAGGGATGAAATATTGTACACGTTTTCAAGTCTTGCATTTTTTGCATTCTACTTTTCAATGCAATGTTGAAAGGTTCCCATAATAACCGCACAGCTCGCGTGCGTTGCGGAACGTGGGAGGGAGCGTGCGCGAGTGGGGGAGGGGGGGGGGCTGGAGTGGACAGGAGAAAAAGAGAACGAGAGTGAGAAAGGCATCGACTTTTGAGAAGTAATAAGCACAGCAAAGCTACTTGCTGTTGCTTACAAAGGGTCTTTGCTTTCAAATGCGCACAGTGAAGAGGTGGGGGTAGGATGAGAGTGCGCACATCAGAACAAAAGAAGCATAAAAAGGCGGGCGGGGGGTCAGTATAAAAAGATCACAATGGAGAGGGAGAGAGTGGGAGGACACTGAGGCAACGGAGCAGAGAAACCAGCAAAAAAACAACTCAACAAGGCAATTACGCGCACACTCACGTTTCCTATGATAAACAGCCAAACGCAACGTGCAAAGTACAAGCAAGCCCAGCAATGTGAAACTTAAAATAGATAACGTATTGCCTGCCTGGTAGCCTGCCGTTTGCCATCCTTTTCTCGTGGACTCTTACTCCCTTTGGCCGATGATTGGATAAATGGTAACTAGCAAGTCAAAGAACATTAGCCCGTACGGTTACTATACCCCGGCATGCCAGAATATGCGGTAACACTGCAATCTATTCTCAATCACGTTTCATTTGAAATGGGGGGAGCAGCAGCCTGACAAATCGTGCATTCACCCGGCCATGCTGTATCATACTAAAGGGGGGATTGCAAGTTTGGCGGCAGTGGTTCAATATGCAGCATTTCCGATTAATGCCTGCCCGCTCCACCAAAGTACAGTTTTTTTGTGTGGAAATGCTGCATGTATACCTTTTTTTATATGGTGGTAATTACCACTGCGTTAACTACATTTTTGCAGGGGTCAAAGTGGGAGGGAACTAAAGGTCACGACGTCCCCTTACTTCGTGGGGAAATCGGTCATAGTTCGCTTACTTTATGTGACCTGGAGTGCCGTTCCTCCAGGACGCTAGGAAAGGCCACTTTAAACTTAAAAAAAAAAAAAAAAACAGCTAACGACATTGTTCTATTTCACAAGTGCTGGCTGAATGTTGGCCCAAGCGACTTGTTTAGTTGCAGAGGTGTTTTCAGGTAATGGGAGGAGCGGGCCTATCAGTGTCTATTGTCATGCACACGCCCCTTAAGAGGTGTTTATGGTGGATGAAGGGAAGGGGAACTACAAAAAGCTGCATGCTGAGGAGACCATGCCACTCTAATGGGGTTCGTTTACATGTATACTCTTTCACAGCGTTTTCTTTAGTCTTGTGAGCACTTTTGTAAATCACAGCTTTTTGGGGTGAAGGGGAGGACTGGAAGGATCCAGGTAGGTGGCTTGGTTTGAGGGGGGTGGGAATGACTGTATGGGGGATTGAATGGAGAAGGGAAAGGGGCGGGGCAGAGGAACATCCGTTCTACTACTTTTTTTTGTACACTTCGACCACTGCTTTTGCATACAGTATTACTCTATGGGTTATTACTGCATACAGGAATATGGCACTCGCACCCAGGAAGGGGCGCTCACCCGATCAGGTGGCTGGAACACTGGGCGATAATACACATTCTCTGCTCGCTGTTTTCGGCCACCCGAGGCCCTTCCCCGCGTGCACCATCTTTAATTTTTTTTCGAATGTGTGGAAGCAACAGAGAGCCTCTCCCTGCTGCCCCCCAACCCCTTGCTAAAACAAACCAAAAGAAACTGTGCTGTGTGTTGTGGGCTGCCTCCGATCACCAGGGCAGCCCCCAGATGCCGTCGGGATCACCCGACACAGCAAACACGCTGGGGTGGCACCCTGCATACCAAGTACAGGGAACACCATGTGGCGCCCGGGTCACCGGGCGCAGTCTCAACAATGTGGGGGATCACCCCCAGGTAACCGCGGTCGCGGCTCCGAGGGCGCTCGGGCCGTTCTGCAAACCAGGCCACAATCACGTGGCGGACCGGCAAACACAAACAACACAGACACGAGTTGCCGCTTCCTGGGACTCTGCTGCTCTGGCTCTTGCGTGCCAGCAGAGTCCCTTTTATTGCAGAGGCGTCATGACGAGATCATGATGCTCTCTGCCCCAACAACTAGACCAACACACCAGATCCCTCCTTTATTATACCCAAACAAAATACACCCCACTGTAAACAACTTCTACTGGGTTGCACGTGGCACATTCTAGTCCGCGCACCCACAGTGCTCACTACATCATCACAGCACACATTGGGTGCATTCCAGTCCAAGCACCTCTAATAGCTACTAAAACTTAAACGGTCAACACTGCACACAGATGGGGCATGTTCCAGTCCACACCCCCCGGGGCCCAACAACAGGCTTTCCAGACTCAGAAGGTCCCGGGATCAAACTGGCCACTGGCGCTGCTGCAGGACAAAAAGAATATTTTCTCTTCATATTCTTCCTCGCCCATATCAAATAGTACTTATCGGGGATTCTCCACCACCTGGACCGCCGCCACCTTGGGGGACTTCCTCCCCTTTGGCTCGCTCCCCCCCGATGCCCCGGTCGTGCTGGCTGGAGCTGGGGCGAGGCACACCCGTGCAAAGTGGTCTCCTTTCCCGCACCTTCCACAGGTGTGTCCTCTCGCCGGGCAGTCCTGCGGGTGTGGAAGGTCCCACCCGCACTGATGACACATTGTGGCATTGGGTATCTCCTCGGCCAGTCTCCCCTCCTCATCACTCTTCCACCTGGCCACTTGCCGACAGCGGCCACCTCCTCAACCTTCAATCGCTGCATGGGGGCCTCTATCTTGAGGTGGTGTCTAGAGGAGTCCATGACCGAGGCCTGCACCTCCGCCAGTTCCTGGGCCCGGCCAAGCTCTAGTATTCGATCGAGGGTCAGCGCTGGGTCCCTCAGAACCTACTTGCGCAGTTTGGAGGAACGGCAGCCAATAGATGATCTGCACCCGGATCTCGTCCTCCTCGAAATTCCCCAGGGCACAGGACAGTGCAATGCCGCATAGCTTCCCATGGAATGCATCAAGGCTTTCCCCTTCCTCTTGCCTTGCGCACCTCATCCGGAACCTTTCGTAGTCCCTGTTGACCATGGGTCGAAAATATTTGTTTAGGGCTGCTATAGCCGCATCATAGGACTGATCCCGGGGCTGTAGTGTCTTGAACAGCCTCTGGACTGCAAATCCGTCTGAGTACAGGAGGGTAGGACATTTGGCTTTGTCCTTCATCTCCACTGCATCAAAGTATAGTTCTAGGTTCTCAACCCAGGCAGTCCACCGGGGGCCCAGACTGGCAGGCGCACCCACGACATCAAAATGGGGTATTGGTGCCAGTTGTCCCCAACAGGTCCCTTCGTCGTCCGACATGCTTAGTGCTGGGCAGGATGCCGGATGTGGCCACTAGTGTGGAAAGTTACGGGGCCACTGAGGGCTTGACCACTCGTGGGGAGGTCTTTTGAAGGTACCCACCTGCTCCCGGGGCAGTTGCTACCTTTGATGATCGGGTTGCCAGAAAACGTGCCTTTGCTGAAAATGTTCCCTGGCGCGGGCCCACCACTTCTTCCCCGTGAAGGCCACGTCCTTGTCACCCACTCGTAACTGACCCCAGCGATGTTGCCCCCCTCCTGCTTCCCAGGGGCGCACGAGAACTCCGGATGGAGCCGCTACCCCTTGGGCCTGAGGTAAATGAAGAGAACATGTGTTTACTCACAGTTCCCCTTTTAGAGGGTGGCCATTTATTGTTGTTCTTCTTCAGTTGACGGTTACTGTACCAGAATACTTCACCACGTGGCCCGGTTCAGCAGGCCACACCCCTTTCCTTTGTTAACAGACTGTGTCCGTGTGTTGTCCGGCCCACTGTGTGGAAGGCACGCCCCTTGATGGCCACCCTGCGGGTAACAACCCTAGATTACCCCGAAGAGATTGCCTTTCTCCCGGCAGCCCGGGTGTTAATGGGCCCTTAGCCCCTTATCTGCAGCAGGCAGGACTGGAGGAGAGTTATAATGGAATTCACCGCTCCAGGTCCACGCGGCTATACCTCGCGGCACAGGGCCTTCACGGGCTCTGCTTCTTTTATTTGTTCTGGGCCGCGCCAGGCGACCACGCCCCGTCTTTGGGCTGCTCACGGCATAGATGATGGTGGGGGCAGGGGGGGCCGCAGAGACGCAGAGAGCGGCGGGGCCACAGCCACGCCCTCTAGGCCTCTAGGCTCCCCTCACCGCCGGCACTGGCCGTGTCACTCGGTCTCGCCCCCAATGTGCGGCAGCACTCCCGAGTCCTGGCTTGTGACACACCTGGTCCCGAGTGCTCCTTTCCACGCGGCCACCTCCTCCGAAATGCCGCAGACACACACGGTGACCTTCCCCTTCCTCGTGGCACACTGTCCGCACCACGTGCTCCAACCACTCGGCCGTGTGCGCGGGTCCTTTCATCCGCCCGCCGTGAGCACCAAACAGCGGGTGCAACCTCGTCGCCAGTGTTGTGGGCTGCCTCCGATCACCAGGGCAGCCCCCAGATGCCGTCAGGATCACCCAACACAGCAAACACGCTGGGGTGGCACCCAGCGTACCAAGTACAGGGAACATCCTGTGGCACCCAGGTCACCGGGCGCAGTCTCCACAATGCGGGGGATCACCCCCAGGTACCCTCAGTCGCGGCTCCGAGGGCACTCGGGCCACGCTGCAAACCAGGCCACGATCACGTGGTGGACCGGCAAACACAAACAACACAGACACGAGTTGCCGCTTCCTGGGACTCTGCCCCTCTGGCTCTTGCGTGCCAGAAGAGTCCCTTTTATTGCAGAGGCATCATGACGAGGTCATGACGCTCTCTGCCCCAACAACTAGACCAACACACCACATCGTGCATGCATGCCCATACTGGAGAACTGCAGTTGCAATTCCAACTGCAACGACAAACATGGCAGCTGGCATTGCGACGTTGATTTCTCTGGAGTGCACTTGGTTTTACTAGCACAAGGAAATCAGCTGTGGCCTACAGACATCATGCCACTTTGGCTAGATCAGAAGACTGTCCTCTGCAGACTGGTCTCAGGTTTCCCTGCATGGTGTGCGAATCCTGGACGAAGACTCACATTTGAAGTTATATTGCCTGGGGTACTGCACCATACGAGGATCCCTGTCAGAAAGAGGTGAATGCAGATCAAGATAAGGAAACCCTTTTCTCATTCCTTTTTTCAGTAGTGGTCCCATTGAAAATGAGGCCGCACGTATGGATTTCACATGTGCGCAAAACATGACGATTCGGAGCTAGGGTGACAGAGACTGTCTCGAAATTGGCACTCAACCCCCACCCCGCAACCCCCGCCACCGTCCCAAGAACTTTTTTCAAATTTAGAAACTCTGTCCCTGTTTTGGAGAAAGGGAGTGCAAAGACTTAAAATTGCAGGTTGGGCTCGAACCCCCGGCCTTCCTGGTACCAGCCTCTCGTATTGCCTGATTATGTCGCAAAGACCGGTTGGAAGACAAATAAATGGCATATCAATCAGAACAAAAGCTCCTTTTTAATTTGGATTAATGGGTGTCGCTTGCGACAAATATAAGCCTAAACTATTGCAGATAGGCAGGAGTGGCATGTGAGGAGGGACAGAGAGGAATGACATATGAGATGGGGCACACAGTCTGTAGACGTTGTTTGGTTATGACACCACCTGCTGATTGCCCATGCTGTTCCCTGTGGCCATTCCCAGCCATTCCTGCCTCTGCCCGCCCAAAACTCCTCCTCATGGCAACCATTTAAGCTCGGTTTCATCAAGCCTTATCATCAGATTTTGCGCTCTAAGTGCCCGCCGTAGTGTTTTCAAAGCAGTCTTCTGAGAGTTAATGACCTAATTGGAGTTTTAATTGTCTTAACAGGCCTGCCCTCAGTCACTTGATTTGTAAGCACTCTGCCTGTCCTTCACTGAAATCCTGATAAAAGGCCCAGATTAACCAGGGCTGGACAAGCATCGACTGTATGTAATGGAAGTTGCACAGGGAAGCTCAGCCTCCATCATCCATTCTTCAGGACATTCTTACATGTTGTGCAAAGGGAAGGATTGGGGCGCCCAAAAACAATCGCTGGGTGCCCCCTCACCAACCTGCCTGAGTATGTTCATAATAAAAAGGCATTGATCTTGTTTAGTCTTAAGATTTTAAACTCAAAAAGACAGTTACAAAATGGTAAACACTTTTGTTTTGGGGGTCACAAGCACTTTCAGTTGCTGATGTTTTTTAAATCCCAGGAGAACATATCTGATCACAAATTCCATGTATCATAAGGAATGGGAAGAGTGAATTCAGTGCAACCTGAGGCAGCTGTGGGGTGCATAGATTATAATAGGAGAATACATTTCCTAATGAAAAATTGGAATGAGTCATTTCCCTTGTTTTAGCTTTAAGGTCGGATAGTTTGATGAGTTCCACCATTGCACTTTAATAATTTTCCAGCATTTTTGATACTCCGTTCAAAAGGGCTAATAGAAGGGTTGAAACACATGTGTGGTTATTTAACAGTTTTTGGAAATGACTGTCTTTTGCTAAAAAAATAAAATAAAACAATAATAATTTTTAAAAAAATAGTGCAAAGGCACATGGCTAAATGACCTGTTCTTTAGGATGGTACCCATTCGAGAGTCCACAGCCCCACTTTAGCACACTGTAGCTTTCACAGAAGGGAAATGCCCATTTGCATATCTGTCTTTGTCCCACCCACATGGGCAGTCCAGCACCGAAATGCTATGCAGTCCTCTTCTGAAAAAGAGTACCAACAGAAACCCCATACACGAGTTTCAAACTTGTTGAGCCTCATGAGTGAGGTGGAGCTGTGCCTCTCTCACCAAAGTGAGCAAGGGGTCCATGTCTGGATGACCCTAGGAAACTTAGGGTGACTAAACCTAAGTCCCTTAAATAATAAAAAAATACCCCGTAGGCGCCCCTTTGCGAGAACGAACATGGCTAAATGACCTGTTCTTTGGGATGGTACCCATTCAAGAGTCTGCAGCCAAACCTTACCTCACTGTACCTTTCACAGAAGGCAAATATCTAGTTGCATATCAGTCTTTGTCCTGCCCTGGGGCAGTCCAGCACCAAAATGCTATGGCAATTCTCTTCTGAACAAGAGTACCAACAGCAACCCCATAAACATGTTTCAGCCTTGTCTGGCCTCATGCCACATGAGTGAGGTGGAGCTGTGCCTCTCTGAGCACAGTGGGCAAGGGGTCCACGTCTGCATGACCCTTTAGCTCACTTTACCTTTCACAGAAGAGAAATATCCATTTGCATATCAGTCTTTGTCCCGCCGACATGGGCAGTCTAGCACTGGAATGCTATGCAATTCTCTTCTGAACAAGATTACCAACAGCAACCCCATACACATGTTTCAGCCTTGTTGGGCCTCATGAGTGAGGTGGAGCTGTGCCTCTCTGAGCAAAGTGAGCAAGGGGTCCACATCTGGATGACCCTAGGAAACTTAGGGTGACTAAACCTAATTCCTTTAAATAATAAAAAAGAAATAGTACATAGGCACCATTCTTCGAGAACAAACATGGCTAAATGACCTGTTCTTTGGGATGGTACCCATTCGCGAGTCAGCAGCCACACTTTAACAAACTGGACCTTTCACAGAAGGGAAATAGCCATTTGCATATCAATCTTTGTCTCGCTCACATGGGCAGTCCAGCACCGAAATACTACGGCAATTCTCTTCTGAACAAGAGTAACAAAAGCAACCCCAAACATGTGTTTCAGCCTTGTTGGGCCTCATGAGTGAGGAGGAGCTATGCCTCTCTGAGCAAAGTGAGCAAGGGATCCATGTCTGGATGACCCTGGGAAACTTAGGGTGACTAAACCTTAGTCCCTTACATAATGAAAATATAGTCCATAGGCGCCCCTCTGTGAGAACGAACATGGCTAAATGACCTGTTCTTTGGGATGCTACTAATTCAAGCGTCCGCAGCCAAAATTTAGCTCACTGTACCTTTCACAGAAGGGAAATATTCATTTGCACATCAGTCTTTGTCCCGCCCACATGGGCAGTCCAGCACCGAAATGCTATGCAGTCCTCTTCTGAAAAAGAGTACCAACAGCAACTCCATACACGTGTTTCAGCCTTGTTGGGCCTCATCAGTGAGCTGGAGCTGTGCCTTTCTGAGCACAGTGAGTAAGGGGTCCACGCCTGGATTACCCTAGGAAACTAATGGTGACTAAACCTAAATCCCTTAAATAATACAAAGAATAGTCCAAAGGCGCCCCTCTGCAAAAACAAACATGGCAAAGAACAGGTCGATGGACCATGTTTGTTCTCACCATGTGAGGCTACTGAATGGAGCCTGCTCTGCAAGACCATCGGTAGGGGTCTGGGCATGTGGAACCTCAATGGGAATGACTCCCCCGTAAGGGACAAGGGGCCTCATTAGGACCCAGGCGGATTTCGCGGTGCTAAATGCACCGCGAAGCATGGCGGAAAGCCGCCGATAGCGCCATGGGGGTTGGCGGATTTACCGCCCCATTCCGACCTTGGCGGGGCGGTAAATCCCCAATCCCCATTCTGCCCTTCCCCATTCCCATTTTTGCCCCATAGAGTATAATGGGAGTGGGGAAGGAGTTAATTACGCCACCGTAAAATACGGTGGCGTAATTAACAACGAGGTCCCGTAGCGCCATGGTTTTCTCCGCCTGGTAAAACCAGGCGGAAAAGGCCGCCATGGCGCTACGGGAACTCGTAGTATGGCGGAGAGGTACGCCATGCACTACGCTGGCGTAAAACCCTCTCCGCCAGGGTCCTAATGAGGCCCAAGGACTCTCATTCCCACAAGGAACTCTCTAGACCACCCACCATATCTCCATATATTTTACTCTCTTCCATAAAGAATATCTCTTTAAGAAGAGGTCTGTAATAACTTTGAAAAGTGGATCACAAGAGGAGATAGAGTATGGTGCACAGGGGAATCCCACTGACGTACTCACGGCTTAGAGAGGCAGACCAAGAGGATGCCACGGAACCCGCAAGAGTTCAAGAAGTGAAAAACGCCAGCTCAAGACGCCAGAGGCTTTGCGAAGCAGACAACGGGGAAGCTGTTGTGAGGATGGGAGAGGAAGCCTGTCCAACTTGGTGGCATGACCACGACCATCCCGTGGTGGGCCAGATGCCCATCTAACAACACAAGACCATTGTAGCAGAGAGTGCTGACAGCTCCCACCCACCAGCATCTCTCAACTACAGCAGCCGACACAAATGAGAGGAACAGAACATTGGAGAAACCCGAGACCGAGATGCAAGAACACAGAGCAGGTTATCCGAGTGAGTGCCAAGCCCCACAATGCCACCATGGCAAACAAAGGTACAGGGGTGGAAAGGAGAGGCAGTAGGCCACCAGGGCAATTTATTGTAAAGAGAGGAATGCATTAAAGGCCTGAGGGTGACATTTGAACAGTAAACCTGGATAAGTCGATATGTGAGAATCAAATAAAGCACTTGACAAAGAAGGCTGAGTGGGAAACAGAAAAGAGGTGGAAACAAATAGCCTGGAATGGGGGAAACAACCACATGAGCTCTGTGCTGGAGAGCGGGAAGGCACTTCATATTCAAGTGTAATAAGAATGATGATTTGAAACTGCCTAGTGATTGCATAACAAGAGAAATAAACCAGTAAAGAAAACCCAGGAGAGGGGGATTCCTGACAGAGATAAAATCTTCCAAAACCTAATAAAGAGTCGATCTCAAGAACCATGAGAAACCTGAAAGCAAACTATAGACTGCAAGACTTTCTTCAGGGGAAGCAGAACACTAAAAAGAATAAAACAAAGATTAACAATTGGGATGAGTTACACAAGCTCATGAAGTAATCTCCCAGAGAGTGTCAGAGAAGATAAGCATAAGCAACACATTTCTAAAGCAGAAATTTTGTTCATTTACCATATAAGGAGCAAAGCTAAAAACCCTGAGAGAAAGCTGCAGCCAGGAAGGCACAAAGGGAAATGACCAGGAGATGAGAGATATTCTTTTGGCCGTCTTTAGTTGTTTGTATTAGTGGCAGGGTCAGATAGAGTTAGGTTTAGGACTGAGGACATTTACTTTGGACTTGCTAATGACAGAAGAACACCTTCAGTTACTTTAATAAGGCAGGGAAACCCCCTGTAGCAATACGGAGAGATAGGCCTCTTCTTTATAATTTCTTTAAAAGGGAGTCAACATGTCCAGAGAGTGTCTGACTCCTTCTTCTGACACACCACAATGTATAGTCAAGGGAGGTTTAGTATGTTTACCCTAATGTGAGTGGGATCCGTGTATGTTCATGGATTCCATGAGATGTAAGCATCCCTTGTGTATTTGGTGGCTTTGGTTCCTGGCATGATGAGATCACCAAAGAAGATGCTTATTTAGTGTGTGATTAATACTGATGTGATAGGATAGGTCATCAGGGAATGACTCACAGCTATTCGTGGGTGATAGATATGATGAAGTCTGTTGGATAATGGGAAGTGCCAAGTGAGGAGCTCCATGGAGTTCATACGCATGCGGATGAGGATGGTTAGGTCCATTTGGAATGCTTCAATGATATAGATGTTATTAAGGCATCAGGCTGCATGAGAGAAGTGAGGGCAGGGGTTTGGATGGTGATGAGGGGAAAGTGGATTAGGTTCCACAGTTTCACATAGTGAGGCATCTTTGAGTATTGATAGGTGTCTCCTGATTGGTGTCTCCTGAATGGCTGATCACCTGGAGGAGGCAGAGCTGACCATGTTAACTGGCACCCCTGTGAGCCTGGGCAAAGGCCACTGCAAAGGACGGAAAATAATCATCCATTAAGTAGTCACTGGGAAAAGAAAGCCGGATGAGGTAGAGCTGGTCTGGTGACCCGGGACACTCTTCTGAGTCTATTGGAAAAGAGCTGACATGGTATTGGTGATCCCTGAAAAGGTGGGACGCTCTATGTGCTAGTATGCAACTAGGCCATTTCTAAAATGTGCACCTGCCCTTTCATATAGCACATTAGCACTGCTGTAAAGTGTTCTTAGGTTGGAAGTAAAAACACACCAGGAACATAGATATCAGGTACAGACAGACACATACACACACACAGACATTCATTACCGGTAAACAAACACAGACACACGCACACTAAGCAAAAGCTTTGGGAAACACAACCACACACACACTGTGTGTGTGTATGTGTGTGTGTGGATGTAAACACACACTATGAGGACTGTTTTGGTTCCCCCAGTTCTGGTTTCTATGAAGGACTCAGTGAAGCACTAACTGTTTTTCCTGTTTATTTTTAGAGCACACTAACACCACACAAGGTGCCCTCCTGGTGTGTTAAGGTGTGACACTCATTTGGGAAGAGGAAGGTTTTTAAAGTTTTACTATACAGTATATGCTTGTGAATAGAATTTCACAGTTTGTCTGCTTCCCTGATCTTGCTTTTCTGACCCTTGGTAGGACCTGGAAATTGTGGCTATTAGGTCATTTGCAATTGTATTCACTATCCCCTCTTGCTTCTCCACTCTTTTGACTGCTACCTCTCTGTTCTCTCCTCCTGTCCCTTCTCCCTTTTCCTATCTCTTCCCCTTACTTCTATGCACTTACTGTATCAGAATTCAGAATTGTCTCTGGACCTAGTATGATAGCAACCTCGTCTGTCTCCTCTCCCCTCCCCTTACTGTTTTTTTCCTCCCCATTCCCCCTCCAGCACTATCTGAAATGTCATCAGGCCTAGTATGATAGTCGCTTGTTTTGTTCCTCCCCTCCCTTTCGGCACCCCTCTCCCTCACCTTTTGTTTTCTCCGGCTCTACCAGATATGTTGTCAGGCCTAGTACGGTAGTCACCTGTCTGTTTCCATTTCCTTCCCACTCTCCCCCTCCCTTCCTTATCTATGTTTTAGCTCTTGCACTATCTGAAATGTCATCAGGCCTAGTATGATAGTCGCTTGTTTTGTTCCTCCCCACCCTTTCGGCACCCCTCTCCCTCACCTTTTGTTTTCTCCGGCTCTACCAGAAATGTTGTCAGGCCTAGTAGGGTAGTCACCTGTCTGTTTCCATTTCCTTCCCACTCTCCTCCTCCCTTCCTTATCTATGTTTTAGCACTTCCATTATCTGAAATGTCGTCAGGCCAAGTACGATAGTTAATTTCACATCCTTACTGTTCATGGCCTGTAAGAATGTCATTGTATTTTCCCTTGTTCCCTCCCTTGCCTTGAAGCGCTTTGAAACACATTGTGTATAGGCGCTATACAAATAAACTATCATATCATATCATATCATAGAGAGCATAGCGGTTTATATAGCCAACAAGTCTGTCTCGTGAATGTAGGTAATTAATTGCGTGCTGCTTAAGGGACTATGAAAAGTATCCCAGCACTGGGCAGATAACAACTGTACTTTCCCTATTAAAAGTGTAATATGGGAAGATACATTTTAAAATGTTCATGTTGAAAACGCATTTCTAAGTTGTTGCTCGTTTTTTCTGATAGTAATGTTAGTTGAAAATTTATTACTGTGCCCAATTTTTTTCACTTTTGAAGTCAGAGATGGTTTTTGGCCATAGTGGTTTCAGCGACATGTCTCATGTGGCTCCCAGAAGATTGATCTGCATGTTCCCTCGGTTTAACTTAAAGTTTTTCCTAATCTGAGCATTGATCCACAACATTGTCTTAGTCAAATTTAGGATAGGCTCCACTGAATTTGATGAGTTTGAACATTAATTGTGAGTCGTCCATATAGTTCAACCATCTAGTTCAACACAGAAATGTTAGCTTGCTGTATTCTTTCAATCAGTAGAGGGAAGTATGCATTAAATAATAGAGGGGCAGGGGAAATCCATGGGGAAATCCACAATCTACTCAGTGAGGTATCCAGTGATAATGCTGCTGTGAAAATGGCCGCCAGATGGTGACATTTCCTTTAAAATGCACCCTCCAGACGATCAAACACTTTCCCCAGATATTGTAGGATTGGAGGATAATTATACCCCTCCTGGAATAGTTAGGGAAAGAATTTTAGTGGTCAGGAAGTAAGATTATCACATGGAACCCTCTGTGAAGGAGGGGTCGATATGGTCACATAGTCACTTGCTGAGAAAAGATTGAATCCAGTTCTGTGGTGTACCTTTGGAACCTTTGTACGATAACCGATTCAGCAGTTCCTGAGAGGTACAGCAGCACGAAGGTCTCTAAAACTTCCACATCTAGCACCCATATAAGGTTATCTGGGATACCAGTAATCAAAGGCTCTCTTCTGTGTTGCGGGTGAAACCTGTGCTGGACTTCCCCAAATCAGCAGTTTTCCAGTCTGAATTTTTTCATCTGTTCTCTGATTTCTCTAATAGTTTTGGTACAAATAGTACATTAGATAATGGCCTGAAATTAGAGAGATTGTTTATATAAATCTGAGGTTTCCTCTGTAGTGGTGTTATGAATGCTAATGTCCGACCTTTATGAACAATGCCCTTTACTAATTAGTTGTTTAGTAACATATGCCGTCTCTCTGCAACTGGACTTCATTTTTAACATCTAGGATGACAGCAATGTACCAGCGAGCCAGAGTGTTTGCTTTCACTTATCAGCATGCTATACTGGTAATTGTTTAGTGGTGAAAAGGCCTCAGGTGTTTGTTCATGTTGTAGTTCACATTTATGTTCATTGCTGGAAACATTGCTGGCTTGATGGCTTATAAGAAACTTCTTCAGTGAAATCTCCTTGAGTTGGGTGTGCTCTAAATTTAAGATCATCTGGATTGCGAAATTCCTCTGTATTCTTAATTAGAGGTTGAGCTTAAAAGGCATTCCTGAAAATATGTGTTTTTTTGCCTGCATGATTGAACTCTTATATGAACTGGTGATTCATATAAGATCATGTTTATTGTTGGGGTTAAATTCAGCAGTCATTTTTTTCCAGTTGTCTTTTATGTTATTTTTTTTAATTTTATTTTTTGCTCTACAATTTGAGGATTTATTCATGTACTTGTTTGGTGTATCTTTGCGGCATTTTATTTGCACCCCGGGGATAAATCTGTCCAACCGTTTGCTAATTTAGTATGACATAGGATCCGAGTCCAGATCCATTCTGTCTGTCTGATGACTTTCCGTAAAATGAGAATTACGCCAGAAACAGCTCTAGTGATACATTTCTCCAATCCTGTGTCAATATGCTTGTGGAGTTTAGCTATTTACTGTCATTGTGTGTTCTATCCTCTGAGTAAAAGGCACTGCACAGTGGCCTGACAAACTTATTCGGCATGGTGGTTTAATTTACAATGAGCTAGCTACACTGAATAGAACATCAAATGTATGACCAGCCATGTGTGTGTCTCATCAGTTACTTTTTGCATACAATGTATACCTTCCAGGATATAGGTCAAATTGGGAAGCATCAGATTTGGTGGCTTTTTTAACCTAATCACATCAGCCATTGCTTTTCCACAGTGGTCTCTTCTCTCTTAATGAATTATCTGGGGACAACTGGGGTTAATTGATGTGTGGGGCGAGGTTCATTCCAAAGGAAGGGACTTCTCCTTTTCCTCATTTGCTCATAAATCTGACTCGAAGCTTGACAGCTTAATAATCAGCATGGTACTCATGGAGGTGGTCCTAAAAGCATATATAGTTCTGATAACAGCCTACTCTCAGACAAAATATGCCTAATCCAAAGGGAATGCTCTTGCTGCAGTGCAGATGTCCACTTTCCTTGTTAATAAATCCCCTGGTTAAAGAAGATGTAGCTAAGGCTATCTCTGAATATTTGGACACATGAACGACAGATGATACCACTAAAACAATTGGGATGCTTGTAAGGTAGTTATTAGGGGAAGGTTACTGGCACACTCGATCAACATGGAGTACCTTGAAAAACAGGAAAAGGAAATATTGTTTAGCAGGTCCAGACATAAAGAGGTGAGGCCAGCTAAACACAATGGACCTCATTACAAGCATTCCGGTAAGACATCGCAATTACCGGCATGCGGTGCCACCATGTCCGGCAACCCATAATGCTGGAAATACCGGATGATTCTGTGTTGGCGTGCATATGCATATCGGCATGCCTGAAACATTGGCACCGGCATGCCGGTAATTCCAATAACCCCCCCAAAATGTCAACACTCCATCGTCGGTGCTGGTGACTCCAATTCTGGCTTCATGGTCCCGGGGCCCACAGCTCCAGTAACAACGGTGCCGCAATTACCATGACTGGGAATACACTGATCGCCGGAACAGGAAATCGACTGGCAGCCATTAATAAAACACAATCCATTACTTTCCTGAGAGCACAGGCTACTGACCAAAGTCCTGAGCACAGAATCTTAGAATACAACATGGCATCAAGAGTCTGCGCAAGCCACGCTTCAGCAAGGTGGAGCTTAACATGTTGGCGGACATCATTGTCCAACATGCAGATGAACTCTTCTCGACTGACCAATGCAGGCAGGCCCAGCTGTGTAAGTAGACTATCTGGGAGGAGGTTACCCAGATAGTGACAGAAGTTGACACAACCCCCTGCACTGTGTGTGACTGCCACAAGAGATAGGATGACCTGCGCTTGAGGATGTGCAACCTCATGTCGGCCCAGCGCAGACTTAGAATGGCCAAAGGTGGCGGAAGCTCATCCCCTATCCACCTGCATCCCTGGGAAGAGATGTGCAGCAGTGTGCTGCACCTCAAATCTATAGAAGGGGTCGGTGCTGTGGAGGCTGGAGCCATGACATTTGAGGTGCCAGGTGAGTACACGTAACCCCAATGTCACATCAACCTCCCTGTCCACCCTGCACCCAATACAGCAGCAAAATATGTCAAGTGCATTGTGCACAACACCAATACAGCCCTGCCGCCCCCGCACCTGCAACCTGGGTGCACACAACGACATACACCTTCACCCAAAACCTCACTTATACCCCAAATTCACATAGAACCTAGCACAGGCACCTGTATCGCCAATAGAACATGCTCCTGCTGCCACTCACTTCGACTTGCCAAAGCGGAATTGGTGTGGGTCTGCCTTGCTAGCCCTGGCACAAAGTCACATCAGTGCCAAGCACCTTCACTGCCCACAAATGACAAGCGACACACACCAAGGAAGCATGTCACTCCCTCGTCCCAGCCAGCCCGACCCATGAGCACTAATTTCAATCTATCCCTGTAAGTGCTACGTGCAGCAGGCACATGGCGACCCCATCCATGGCACAGCCCTGTCCAACAAGACATCAAACAGTGTGTGTGCCACACCCCTAACACCCTATCCAGCAATTGGCAGTACACCACAACAGCATCACCGGCAAACCACACACCATGTACATACATCACACATCCACCAGCACAGTATGCATGACACAAGCATGTGTACACCATGCCATGTCCACTGCCATGTCCCTGACACAGCACTGTCATTAAAAAGCCAAAACATTAATCTCTGCCTCATCAATCCACACTCATCACTGACGACCTGCCTTTCTGACTTCCTCAAGCACATCATCTGGCAATGAGGATGCCCATCCCAGTACCTCAAGGGGCACCAGGCATCAACACAGAGGAACCCAAAGGATCACCATCACCACCTCAACCCAGGACTCTACAGCCTCAACATGCACAACAGCAACTGTGACACCAGCTGAATCTGTCGCGCAACCTCAGGCCCCAGTGGTGCCACCAGTGTAGACACCTCAGCACCCAGTTGTGCCACCACCACAGCCACATCAGGACCCAGTGGTGCCCTCAGTACAGCCTCCTCAGGACCCAGTGGTTTCCCCAGTACAGCCACCTCTGGCCCCAGTGGTGCCCCACCACAGCCACCTCAGGCCCCAGTGGTGCCCCCAGTACAGCCACCTCAGGCCCCAGTCATGCCACCAGCACAGCCACAAGGCCGTGCACATGCGTGCATTGTAGAGGACACAGGTGACGCTGGTGCTGTGCAAACCGGAGAAAGCACCGACCACAACATTGAGGAGGCCCTGCTATTCAGCCCCATGGGCCCAATTAGTCTACAACATCACCCTCTTCCCCAGTGTGATGGATATAGATGAACGGCTCACCAGGATGGGACAACGGCAGGATGCCCTGGTATCCCTGGTCCAGCAGCACCTTCAGGAGGCACAGCTCATGTGTGAGAGCGTCCAGGCCAGTGGACGCTGTAATGCACGGGCACTTGATCGTTGTACGCGTGCCATCGTACAAATGTCAACGAGAGTACGAGAGGGGAATAGTGTGATGTCGTCCATCGCAGAGACAATGGCCATGTTACTCCAGGCTTTCCTGGACTGACGGCACATGGCACTCCCCCGCACCATCTACAAGCACCACACCTGCAAGTTCTGTTCAGAGCAGCGCAAGGCAGCATTCCACGTGGCTGTCCTGCTCGGAACACAGCCACAGACCTGACCCAAAAAGGGGAAGAAAATAGGCCACAGAGACATATGTGCCCTGTCTGTGACTTCTGGAAAAAAAACATTGCCAAACAGGACAGAAGTAGAGTGGGGAGGGATAGTTGGGAAGGGGGAGTGGGGAGGGATAGTTGGGGAGGTCGGGTGGGGAGGGCTAGTTGGGGAGGGGGAGTGGGGAGGGATAGTTGGGGGGATACTATTGCAAGTTAACCCATTACACATTTGTATATATTTTCTTAGCACAAATTACAGTTGGCGTTTTAAAAAAAATCATGACTGGACATTGATTTTTCAGTGTAAGTATGTGTTTTTATTAATGTGCAGTGCCCGGTGCGCTAGCTGGCATGTGCGACTTGTGTGACATGTGATCAGAAATAGTGGTGTATTAGTTCATCTCGTGCGACACGTCCATCTATGCCATCACAGCTCTGTGCAATTGGCAGCTCCTCATCACTGTCCTCCTCCTCTGGTGGGTGCATGTCCATGCCATGGGGCAGTGGGACATTGGTCTGATACACATGTTGTGGAACATGGCACAGGCAAGCACAATCTTTCCCACCTTTACAGGGCTGTACATTAGTGCTCCCTCCGATCTGCTAAGGCAGCGGAACCGTACCTTTACCTGCTTGTGATTGTTGTGTTGTTGCCTCACAGTGGTCATCAACCATGGCATCAGGAAATAACCAGCATCACCTGCAAGGGAGGAACAGAAAGTGTACAATGTCGTACTTCTTCCCATATCATGTTGGTACAGGCTGTATAGTGTTCACTTGAGAAGACAAAAATGCACATGCAAAATGCAGTTTAGCTAGCATATGTCCTATTTCAGGTACCAGAAATGCACATTGTGAGAATGCATGGTTGGTGTGTGGTGTGCAGTAGCTTTGACATGGCCCATTTACAGCCAACATGACCTCTGACGCTTTTAGTACAACTAACACAAATGGAACCGGTGTATGTGTCATTATTGTGTTACAAAGCAATAATCCCAGTGTGTCTATGACACAACATCAGAGATATGTACGTTTTATAGTGATTGCATTGAATGCAAAAGCATTGAATGCCTTAGCATCTAAAAAAAAAGCAAGGAAAAAATCATTGAATGCATTTTTTTAATGGGGGGGTATCCCCCACAACCCCTGTTTTTTAATAATAATTTAAATAAATCTTTACCTTTGAAAAAAATGCATTCAATGTTTTTTTTTCCAATGCATTTTTTTCGATGCTTTTGGCATTCAATGCTTTGTATTCGATGCAATGACTGGATATCATATGTACTAAAAACATTTAGATTTCAAATCAGATGCATATGTGATTGTGCACTTCTAACAGGCAGGGGACCTGGCTAATTGGTATGCAGGCCAATGGTGCTATGTGGGTGGGGGCATAAGTATTCTCTGTCTGTGCATCAGGTGTTGTGGATTTGCTTGACTGTGTTTGTGCTTCTTTTTGTCACTTTGGTGTGGTGCATTCTGGTACATGCCGTTCTGTTTGTATTGCTGTACGGAAATGATGTTGTGCATGCACTGGATAATTTTCTTAAATTGAGACACGCCTGTCAAGGTCTTGCACTCAGGAAGCTATCACTGTGTTGAACCTTGCATAACACCTGTACACTCCTCGGATTCGGTAAGCACCGGCATCCGCCTTACATAGTATTCATAACTGCTCTCGGCTAGATCTTTTGCTTACCACGTACATCCTGACACGTTATTTGTCTGTTTCACTCCTACAGACCACATAGGAACCTCCACTCGCAAAGACACCCCTGTCCTGATGAAGGCCTACACCATTAGAGCTCACCTAGCTCCACACAAAATGGCCGAAACACTGTTGTGTTGACATGTATTATATGTTGTTGTTCAACTCTTGATTGTGCCCACACTCTATGGGCCCCTTACCTATCTATGATTCCACTGAATTCTCTAAGCTTCCTTCCCCAAAAACCTATAGAGAATGAACAAACTGTACAAGTAGATGTCTCAAATATTGACTACTTGATCATTCGTACTTAGGTTACACTTTGTATGTCCTCAAATGTGAATGTCCTATGTTTTTGAAAAATACCAGTGTATTACTACACCACTGCACTTCAAAATGAAACCCTTTTGTGCAGAAGAACAGTTTCATGAGAATTCTGTGACCACCCACACAAGGGGTTACCCACTCAGGGTGTAGAAGTGGTTACTATTCAGCAGAGATCGACCTGACCTTGCTCATTCGTTTGTTGATATTATTACACAGCATAGTCTACTTAATGCCTGGTCCGTGATACCGGTGTTTCCGGCACCGTTTTCACATTGCTACCGGCATGTCCATGTCGGTAATTGCATGTGCGTGGAGCTCAGAATGTGCACTTACTAACGACATGCTGGTAACTCAGGCACAGCTGACGCATCACTCCGCAGATTCCGGCAACAGTGTTACCGGATGCGGTGGGTCACTTGCAATGCCGGTGGTATGACATCACAACTCAGACTATGCCAGTCCGGAAAAAAAGGTGCCGGTACGGATTTACCGGTAATGCTATTTCCGAACCGGCATACTTGTAATGTGGCCCTATGTTATCAAATAAACCACAAGGCTTTTTATTAAAGTTGCAGTAAGTCTATCATGAGAAGTGCAACACAAGAGGCAGTCTCTTGGCACATTTCCTGACTGCTAGGAGAAGACAGTCAGAGATACAATGGGCCTCATTACGACCCTGGCGCTAATGGGTTAACGGCACCGTAAAAGGCTGTGGCGCTGTTAACCCATTAGTGCCTGATTACGAGGTCCCTTTGCAGGACCCGACCTTAACGGCTTGTCTACACCAGCCGTTAAAGTAGGGACCCGCAAAGGGACCTTGGTGCTAAGTACGGTACCGCAATTTGCGGTACCGTACTTAGCACCTTCCCCATTCCCATTGAGCCCTATGGGGCAAAAATGGCAATGGGGAAGGGCCATGGAGAAAGGGGGAATTACCGCCCCGCCAAACTTGTAATGGGGTGGTAATTCCCCCTTTCTCCATGGCGGAGTCGGTAAGTTACCGGCATGGACCATGGTGCTATTAGCACCATGGTTTTCCGCCTGGGTCGTAATGAGGCCCAATGAGTTAAAGGGGCATATGGCACCAGGAACTACACAGGAGTGAAAAGCTGAGGTGTTTAGGAACATGTATAGGGCTTGTGCAAGGCTGACAAATGGGTTTCAAATTCTAAAGTGATAGAGTTGCCTAAACTGAGCCCGGACAGGAAGAATCACCAGACACCTCAAAAACTTACCAGGAAATCCTGCTCTCAACCACCTCAAAAAATACCATTAGACAACATGTACATACGCAAATTAGACCCCCACCACCCCCCCCCCCATCCAAAGAACCTTCAAATTTACTCGGCCAATAATTTTGAATGCATCTTTGTTACTCTTCAGAAACATTTAGAAAGTAGTACACATACATTGATAACTTCATCAGCCAAGGATACTTCCTTTCTAAAAATAAATACATGACCCCATCGTGTCACTCCATTGCACAGTATGCAACATACCTGAAACATTATTTTTTATCTATGTCTCTCTCTTTAAGTATATGCCTCGCTCTCTTTCTCTCTCTGTAGGTCTGAGGGAGAGATTGCATAGAATTCTGGGCACGTTCCAGTTGGTCTTTATTTTGCAGGTGTGACCTGGTTTCTAGCAAAATAAATGTCCTTTACACGTAGCATTCCGACGGAGGTCCGTATTTGTGCACTTCCACTTTTGAGGGCTGTTATGGAACGCTTCCTTTTATAACTGCGCGAGATATTCCGTCCTGAAGCCTAAGAGGGGAGATTCTAAAAAGTGCTTCCAATGGAAATGTGTCCTCCTTTACCCCAATACTCTCCCTGGGTGCCGGCTTCCAAACAGTGATAGAAGTGAACCAAAAACGTAGTGGAACTGTGACTCAGCCCATGATGATTAGGAAGGAAAGGCGCAACGTGCAACACATGTGCCAAGGGTTCCAGTCATGCTGGTTGACAGCCCATTGAGTTGAAATAGATTTCGGTTTAGCTGTAAGGTATATCCAGTGGTAAAGTGGAGAAGTGTGCTTTAAATTCATAAAGAACAGTTTCAGAATTGTGTAAATGGTTGCAAAAAGTAGGGGAGCGGTTGACAGTAAAAAATGCTAAGTAGCGGAACGCCGCTCCCGACCGTTCCCGCTCACTGTGACCACTGCTTCCAAGGCTGGCGAGCAGTGGGCCTTGTGCTTGTCATATGAAAGGAAATGCAAGCAAGTGTTCCGTCGCCTGCGTGCCCTCGTGCAGTGCAGAGAGAACGCTGCGTGGCTTGGCAGCGTCTGCGGGACTGCTTCGTCTGCTCCCTCCCCCTTCCTGGCTGGCTAAACGCTATAATCTGCATT
The DNA here is from genome assembly GCF_040938575.1 of Ambystoma mexicanum. Classification (NCBI taxonomy): domain Eukaryota; kingdom Metazoa; phylum Chordata; class Amphibia; order Caudata; family Ambystomatidae; genus Ambystoma; species Ambystoma mexicanum. The sequence continues at coordinate 480,401,449 of NC_090936.1, forward strand.
CATTTGAGACAAATGGACTCCCGCTGAGCCAGTAATTGTACAGGTGGCACAGCTATTAAAAACAAACAACAACAGAGAGGAAACCTAATCACACAGGAGCGTCCCTGATCCAAGACCGTCTGTGCTTATGCTGCCACCGAGAGTGCAGCAGCATTGCCCGTGCATTGGCAGAGTGCTTGCCACAGGCCCACACTCTGCCAATGTCTTTAATAGCTGCCACGTGTGTCATCTTCATCCAGTCTTAGCATTTCTGCCAACAGTACTTTGCTTGTGGTAGTGCTTGCACCATGCCCCCTCCCTCGCTCCATGTGTTTGTAGCATCTATGTCCGACCTTCCCATCGCCTAATATTCCTCTTGCTTATTTGTTTATTTATTTTTTAATTGTATTTGGTTATGTTAATTAACCTTTACAGAACAAATTAAACAAATGTAGTGCAGCTTCACAGTCAACATTGATTAAAAAAATACAACTCCCATAACACCTCATACATTACTATAAAGGGTCAAAACTGAAGACCACAATACAATGCACACTGAAAGAAATATGAGCGACGTTTACTCCATATTAAAAACCACCTGAAATACAATTGATACAATTATTGAACATAGTTTTCAGATAAAAAAAAAATGTACATAGTTTTCATAAAGTGTCCATTATTCACAACCTGACGCTTGAAGCAAGAGCATCAGCATTTGCAGGTGGGATTGAACCCAGGAACTTTAATAATCTACTCGATAAGACGAAAAATACACTTACCAGTGGGGAACTGCAACATCACAAAAAATGCCCGGATTTGGAAAAGGCGCAGGTTATATGCCGAAACAAGTGTCATCCAAGAGGGGCTGAAAATAAAAACTAACGAATTAAACGTTTCTACTTCTAACTCAACGGCTTTTTTGAATTTGTCATTACATCCATCTTGGCGCAAACAAGTGTAGGCACAAGCATACTTTTTCTTACATCCATAGCATTTGCATCTAAAAGCTGGACGTTCTTTAAAAACCTTAAAACGGCTAACGCAACAGAGGTGGGATACCCACTTAAAATATGTTTCCAAAAGCTTTCACGATCTATGAAGCCAATGTTTCCTACCAATCGGCCAAAGTGCAAGGCACGTTGTGCAACAAGAGCTGGGCAAAATAATATCACGTGTTTCAGTGTTTCTTCCATGGTCATATTAGCACAGTAGCTACACAAAGCGAAATCAGTGGATATCGACTTTCTCATTGATAGGGTGATGGCTCGGGTGTGAAATGACTTCCGCTTGTTCATTTATTAATTTATTATTTTTCCTCCAGAAGACTAAGCTCTGACTCCCCCTGCCGCACCCCTACCCCGGGAGGAGGGGGGGGCAAGTACTCCCCTCCAGAGACAAGCCTAATTGCTTTGACACTACCAAACTACCAAAGTAGTAATTTGGTGCAGTAGAACACACCACATCGGTGCAGATCTACAAGTTCCAGTGTGCGAAAAAACACTCCTGGCGACCCAGATGACATGGGGCCACAGGGTACCGTAATTGGTTATTTATAATGCGCTTAACACCCAGAGGTTTCTGAGTGCGGACCCGGGATCGAACCTGTGTTATACTGCATCGTCTTGCATCCAAGGTGAGCGCGTTGCCTCTGAGCTATCCTCCCGGGCCATAATTTAAAATTCTGGGTCTTCGGCATTGGGACATGTCCGCCAATAAGCCATCACATCTGCATACTCCCGGCAGCAGGTTCACGCATGTATTGGGATGGCTGGGGGTGTGGTCATTGTTTGCACTGTCCGGATCAAAGGATCATTTACACAAATATTGCAGTGACAGTGTAAAGGGGCATCTGAGTGGGTAGGTTTCGGTTTGAACTGAAGAAAGACGCTTGTTTGCATTTCGGTTACATTTAAAATCGTGCAATGCAGTTCGTTTTACTTATGGCATATTAATTAATGATGTATTTAGTATGCCAAGTAATGCATTCCGTAAGATTTTCCCTACTTGCATAATTCAATTAGACAAAAAAGTCAGGATAAATACCCAAATTCTGCTCGAGGACTGATTCCCCAAAAAGAAAGCCACGTGCGCACGTTTTTGTTTGCAATTTCTGTTGACACCTAAAATATGCATGTTCATATCATGTCAGGTAGAGGATAGGAGCATCCAGGGGTAGAGGCCTAAACAAAAAAAAGTGGTGGGGGACTCTGTATAGGAAGATGTCAGAATACGACATTTTTCCACATACAAGCAGGGTCAGACTGGGGCATGCAATTGTCTCGGCACCAATGAAAAAATGCCCCCCAGTTGCAAATGGCAATTCATTCCTTCTGTTACAGACTGTTTCAGTAGTATGCAAGGGGGCAGGGGGGTTAGGGGGTGACACTGGTCAAATCTACCATTTGCTTGGTGACTTAACTTATCAAACTGGCCTACATGGGTCAAAAAAATGGCTCACTTTGACCCAAAAAACAGACCCACACTAGCATTTAGTATTTTGGGTTCGGACCGTTCCCTGTTGAGTGCCTGGAGAATGCCTTTGGGTGGTATCAGTGTGTGGTATAAATCAACATAACATAACATATTGCCCTATAGGCCAGTCCAAGCCTTCATACAAGGAATGATTCCCGTGGTCTTGTGGTGGGGTTTAGTGTTTAGCTGCAGCACTGTAGCTTATGTTATTTATCTATTTTCAAATGTCTTAAACACTGAAGAAAGATGGTGTCCGCCCTCTCAAAAAAGTGGGTGGATGCCGTCCACCCGCTTGGTCCTTCGACTTGAGGCCTGACATCCCTTATCCACAGCAGCATGCGTGCCGTGATGAGCTTGGCTTGGGTTCTTTCCTCTACTGGGATCCTTCGGGAATCCCGGCCTGCAATGCAATGCTCCAATGGGAAATGCGCATACACATTCTATTTCTTCCTTTCTACCACTGAAATAGGGGTAGAAATGCTACTATATAATCCAAATGGCTGGCTGTTTAAGTCCTGTTTTTTGCTATGGGCGTTGCAGGTGGTGAGGGCAAGGAGCGACACAACATATGATTCTTTGAAAGGCATTTGGCCACATGTATCAAACAAAATGCAACAAATATTACATTAATGATTTAAATGATATTGTAAAAGGCATATCAAACACTAGCCTATGCTTGACAATACATTCATACTTTGGGCATTGGGGGAATGCTAATGCCTGTCCGTCTTGTCCCAGAACCAGGGCAGTTTCTAGTCCATTTGGTGCCAAACACTAGATTGCGCCCCTCCCCGCCCCCTCTCCCCGTGCGCTTGGCATGCGCACCACTCCTAAACTACTTTCTACAGTTAAGTAACTCCTACCAAATGTCAATAAATCACTGCTATACAATTGAAACATGTTTCATTACATTGTGATTCAAGAACTTTACAGTAATTCCTCAAATAAAGCAGACTGCACAACGAGTATATAATAGTCTTGATTTTAAATGTTTTGTGTCAATTGTTAGTCTATGTCCATCATTCCTAGCCAGCATAGTCAATAGTAAGTTATCATGGGCATTGCAGTCCAAAACATCTGGCTAGCAAAAGTTTACAGACCCTTGACCTAAACAGGGGCATCAAAGTTTCCCTTCCAGATGGGAAATCCTATGGCGGAAGCGTGCACGCAGGAACAAATCAATAGTATAATGGGAAGGTTAATGGCAAAAGCAGTCCTGAAGGTTCCTTGATCTGTAGAGGCCTTAACCACCAACAGTGGGATCCTAATTGTCTTACAGAGCCTCTATGTCGCCAGAATTCCAGTCCGGCCTTTCATATGGTGGAGGAGGAGAATGCCAATGACCTCTCTGAGTTAGTGTTTGTGTTCATTGGCGTATCAGATAATAGCCCTGACATTTTAGTGTGGCTCCTCGGGAACACACACGAGTTTCCTCTGTCTGTATAAGCGACATGTGAGTTAATGCTCACAGGCGGTTAGTATGACAGTGTTTTGCAGGACCCTGAGAGATCCAAAGAATATCCTCATGAGATGACCTTATCCAAGTTATCCTGGGGACCTGAGGATAGGACTTGAATGTCAAGAATGTCCGTGACTTCATACCAGTACCAACATGGAAGGAACTTGACTGTGATGAAGTTAAGACTTCCGGGGCCGATGGAACGTGTAAAGTATGACTGCAGCCAATTTTAACCCTAAAGAACCAAGGATTTTAAAGTTTTAGCCTGACTGCAACCGAAGGATTCCGATTAGCAAGTGAAATCATCAACATCCCTCTGTTTTTGGGTTGAAATCTTCTTTCTTCAAAACCATACATCTGAGTATCAGGTCTTCACATGAGGACTGTAAATAACTGCACACTGATGGGCAGACTCTCCTAAAATCACACAGCAGCCAAAGCTCACAACCTTGCCAAAACCAGTAGCCAAACCAGCTGCCATTGCCAAAACCAGTAGCCTTACCATAAACTTTCATGTCAAAATCACATTCCTCAACAGAATCTTCTTGTGCACGTTCATTGAGCCCCGGGGTTGGCTTAAGCGGAGAATCCCAAGCTAACACACAATCACAGAGAGACACAGAGCTGTCTATTGACCTTTCCCATGAACTTTCTCTCACCTATGGACAATGTGGAGTCCCAGGGAGCACCTAGGCCTGCAATAATGCTAACGTTTAGATATTTCAGAACGCTTCCACCAGAGAACCAGAGACTTGGGGATTTCCCAAAGCAAGGCTACTTTCGACCATATATCCTCTATCAACGTGAATAGTAGAGTGACTAAGTATGGGAAAGGAGCCTCTCGCTGGACAGCTGTTTATATGATGCAATAACCTTTTATCTGCTATCTCTGTCCACTCCACTACAGAAAGTGTGGCTTATATTGCTCAGCCATATCTACTAACAAGTGAGCAACTATTTTGTAAACAGTCTCCAGCCTCTACCCTCCTGACTGGAGTAAATTACCGGTTCGTAGTGGGGTATTAGTGTCAGAGTAGGTGTGTGTGTCTGTTTATTTGTGTGGGTATGGTTACTAATTTACAAATACACATCGTTTTTAGGATGTAAATCTGGTACACTGGAAGACGCCCATGCCTAATCCTCTGAGCCTATCAGTGTCCTCCACTGAAGCTGATGCGCTATTGACACTGGAGAACCATTTGCCACGCTATCATTCTTTCTGCACCCGTCTTTCATCCTGATCGCGTCCCAGCCACCTCCCTGTTCGGCGTTTACTCCACAGCACCCACTGCTTCGTGATGGTTGTAGTTTTGCTTTGATGGTTAAAAGATGTATTTCACCCAATGAAACACTGTTCTCTTGGACCGGCTATTTTTGCTAGAGCTCGTGCACAACCCATCTCTTTGGGTTGAATTAACCTAACAGTTGACATCTAAGTGCTAATGACCTTCACCCCTGCTTCCCTCCGAGCTGCAGGATCCGAAGACAAATGCCCGGGATGGACCCAGATTAGGGAAAGTATGCAGCATTTAACATTTGAACTTCCACTGCTTGTGGAGGCAGCAGGGCGTTTTGTCCTGGGGTAACTGACTGTCTGCTCCTCCATCAGCTGCCTTGAAACCTTACTTGAATGAAGGATGGTAAACTTAGAAAGCGAAAAGCTGGAACCTTTTGAAACAGGAAATATATATTAAAGAAATCAGTGTTGTCTGTTTACAGCAGGAGTGAACAGGGATTTCAATTCACCAAAATAACAGGTGTAGTGGAAGTGACATCACATGACCCTTGACCCCCTGATGACATCACAGGAAGTAATGTAATTCGACCCCTCCCCCAAGTGACATCATGGGAAGTGATGGCAAACAACCGTCAGATTGTTCAGCTGCATCTAGCACCCATGTTTCCAGGCGCTATCATTTCAGCCAGATATAAGAACCGAGGCACAGAGGGAGACATGATTTGTCCACGATCACGCATCTGGGGAATGTAATTTTCCATATTCGACGTGGGGTCTATATGTAAAACAGGCATTATTCAGTATTTGTAACAGGGTAACCAAAATCTCTAACGCAGGCTACTGCTAGTGTATGAAACATCTATAGATCAATGGACACTGAAGTACTCGTTATCTGTGATGTTGCTGTGTTAAAAAAGCCAAACAAGGACATATCTGGGGAGGCATGTGCTGCTGTTTACTCAGGAGAAAAATGCTGCACAAGCAAGGCCTTAAAATTAAATAAGTGACTAGGATTTAATATCAACAAAATTCCCTGGTTATAAATGTATCTATGGGCCTCATTACACGGTAGGCGGTAAGGGTTAACGGTCACCGGTAATGGTACCGGTGACCGTTAACCCTTACCACCTTACTACGAGGTCCCTTAGTGGGTTGGTGCTTTAACGCCTGCTTTTAGCAGGCGTTACAAACCAACCCGCTAAGGGACCTTGGTGCTAATTACGGCACCGCAAATTTGCGGTACCGTAATTAGCACCTTCCCCATTCCCATTTTGCCCTATGGGGCAAAAATGGGAATGGGGAAGGGCAATGGTGGAAGGGGGAATTACCGCCCCCACCAACCTTGGAATAGGGTGGTAATTCCCCTTTCCACCAAGGCGGTGCCGGTATTTTACCGGCATGGACCAAGGTGCTATCAGCACCTTGGTCCACCCCCTACCGTGTAATCAGGCCCTATGAGTCTGATACCACTATGATAGAAGAAACCTATTAGACTGGTCTGCATGCACACAAGGGAGTGCACCTGATAATGTTATCTTTGCTGGAGTATAATACCTGAGAAAGGTTCTTTCAATATACCCAAGACCCCCCATAGTTTTTATTTTCTAAGCATAACACTGAGCGCCAGAGGATTTAAAACACCCCCACCATTTGATGTAATATCATTGCTGCACAAATATATCCATGGCACCACACAGTTGGGACTCACTGCAGACTTCAAGCACACACTGCACACTATCTCTTTGTCAGACCCACTGGTGCCCAATGGCTTAGCACATCATTTGGCAGCTTCCCTGTGAGCCATGCTGTGGATTCCCTTCAAGCTCCTTAACAAAGCACAGGGCACAACCTGGGCCAGTCCGGACCACCACATGGGCGCAATGTCCATGATGATTATGTCGCTGCAGGGGCATGCACTCCTGCAATTGAAAGAAGTAAATATGTTTTTTATTCAAAGTGTAGATGTTTAATGTAACAAAGATAGAAGGGTGCAGTGCTTGGTCCACAAATATACCGGCCACCTGTGGTGGCTGGTGAGTTGTTTTTTTGGAGGGTGTACATATTTGCCACAAGGATGTGATTGCGAAAGAACGTAGTGAGGAAGCTCGAACTAACAATTCAACCTCCCCTGAGAACATGTTTTGAATAGTGGGTTAAAATGGAGCATTACACAACACACTTTCTGTGAACATTTGGGTAAAAGGCCAACAGTGTGGGTAAAAGGCCAACAATCTGTTTTGTAAGGTGTATGGTAAATCATGAAAAAAAGTACAATAGATGCAGGTCACCAAAAGTGCACAGGGCATTTCCCAATGCATTATCATGCTGTTCTCTGCAATATATGCCATTATTAAAAACTTTTCATGCTGTCTCCACCAACATATGCTAGTATTCCCATTTAAGGCTATACTCATGTTCGCATTAAGATGTTTTTTATAGTATCATTACTGGCACTAGACACAAAACTGGCTCTGCCAATATATGCTAGTACTCCTATGTAAGAACATACTCTTGTGGTTTGGCTATTAAAAGTGACATGTCACAATATGAAAACCTGTCCAAACTGGTTCCAATGTAATTTGTCTGTTAGTTAGGTAACCCAGGAGAACAGCCCACAAAGAAATAGAAGGCTGGAGGCAAAAGTTTGCGCCTCTCTAACGGCCATCATGATCCTAACAAATACACACCAGGAAAACAGCCCAAAAGAAATGGAAAGCCTAAGGCTAACACACGCCTCTCTAGTCACTCTCAGGATCTTAATAAATACGCACAAGGAGGAACCCCAACTATTTAGACTGGATCCATGGGTCCAGGGTCCGTCTCAATAAAACTGTTAAAAGGGGCTTGGCTGACAGCTATCAGACAGTGGAACAACTGTATTCGAAAACATCAGTAATAATCAATGTCAAATGTATATTATACCACACATGATCATTGGAATATGTATGCTTGCAATTAATGCTTTATACAGTTGCACTAACTGATTTATCACACACAAGAGTCAAATTGACTTGAAATCACCTGTGAATTTACTAGCTCCAAATAGGCCAATGGTCAGGATCTCATGCTCGACTGTATTTATGAGTAATTGCATGTATACTTGTACAGGCTGACATATAACTTAGAGAACAAAAACAAATGATCAAAAAGTAACTGCCTTGATAAAGCCCTCAGCAGGCTGAAACATCAGCATTTGCCGCCATAGGATTAAAGTTGGCTCAAATAACAACACACAATACGTGTATTAGGCTCAAACAATAACACTCAATTCTTGTGTTATAATGTTGATACTGACATTTACTGTTTCCAATTACAATATTGAATAAATATCTAACATACACTTCTTGTGGACTGAATATTTCTTGGCCATGGCACAGTGCCTTACCTAACTAACAAACAAAGTACACACTTATCTTGATTGACTATGGGAATATCAATTACAGTAAGCTAACTGCAGCCGGCTAACACACATTGAATCAACCACCCGAGATAACGAAGGGAGGGGCACAGACTTCCCACTTTCCCCAAACCCCATAACTGGTTCCAATGTAAGCCAATCTAGACCCATAAGAACACTTATCATGCTTGATTCATCATAGAGGCTTAGTTAATAAAATGTCATTCTACAGTAGAAATATACAGGCAGCTACACCAAAACATTAGTCTAGTGCAGTGGTGCACAACTGATTTTGACAGAGGGCCGAAAGTACCTTACATGAGGGCTATAGTGGGCCGAAAAGTAAATGTGGGCGGGGCGGTAGGCGGGGCATGGCAGGAGGCTTTTTAAACCCCCAAGTTGTACTAAACACATGGAAAAAGAATGTTTTTGAGGGGTAACGATTTTTATTTGCATTTCAAACTTACATTTTGTACTACACATTTTCCATTGTTATAATTTATTTCTATTTAGTTATTGTATCTCGCCTGTTTAATTAACTTATATATATTTTATTGACCCTAGATTGGACATGCCGTTATTTTGGACTGCTACAGTTTGCTATTTGGGTTGCCCAAAAGGAGTATGGCCTTCGTTGAGTCAGGTTTCCTCAAAAAGCCAAAGATGAACATCTCCTAACTGTGCCTGTTTTAGCTTTATTATTGGGTTCACTCTTGGAGGGCAACACTATGCCCCATGGCCCCCTCACCCCCAACCAAACACTATGCCCCAGGGCCCCCTTACCCCCAACCAAACACTATCCCCCATGGCCCCCTCACCCCAACCAAACACTATGCCCCATGTCACTCACCCCCAACCAAACACTGTGCCCCATGTCCCCCTCACCCCCAATCAAACACTATGCCCCATGTCGCTCACCCCCAACCAAACACTATGGGCCTCATTACGACCCTGGCGGTAAGTAGCCGACATTACCGCCATGGCGTAATGAACGTTTACGCCGTGGACCGATGGCGGAAAGAGCGCCACAATCCGACCCATCGCGCACGAGCATTACGCCATGGCGATAATGTAAATAACGCCAGGCGGAAAGGGTCCCTACCGGCATCGTAGGCCGCGCAAGGTGCACTGCCGCCACCCATCTCAGCGGCCACCGTAATTAGCGGCCACCGTAATCAGCGGTGGCCGCAATTAGCGGTCACCGTAAAAAGCGGAACCGGAAATAGCGTCATCGCGGCGGAACGGGAAACAGCACGGCGGCCATCTTTAAAAACACAATCCATTGCCATCGTTCCCAACAACACCAGATCCAACCCTGACACCTGTCCCAACCCATCACCCACCCACTTAACCACCCAAAAATGCCCAAAGTTGTCAAGAAGGCATGTGACCGCCAGCGCCAGGACAGATTCTCCCGGGAGGAACTGAGCATGCTCACGGAGACCCTACAAGACAATGCAGCCGTTGTTTTTTCGCCACAAATGACCAGGCCGGCGATAGCCAAAAAGAAGGGCATATGGGCCCTGGTGGCAGAGTGCGTCAGCGCGGTGGAGACCGTACCCCGCACCCCACAGCAGTGCAGGAAGCGGTGAGATGACCTTAGGCTACGTGTAAGAAGCATCATCTCTGCCAACCGCAACCTTGCCCTGGCTACCGTTGGAGGTTCTGAATCCCCACTGAAACTCCAACCGTGGGAGGAAATATGTGCCAGCACGATTGGCATGGAAGGCATTGAAGGCATCGGAGGGATGGAAAGAGGAGTACCAACATCAGGCGATGAAGGTAGGTGCCTCAAATCAAGACATGCCATAGTCACTGAAGTCCATTCATGTGTAGCACAATGTTGCCCTAGAGTGTAAATGCAACACATTAGCTGGACACTGCCCACAGCCACATGCGAGCTCCACCCTGTATACATGTAGCATGCACACCCTAACTGCCGGCACCCACATACCTCCATCCTCATTCCACACAAAAAGGAGACAACCTGCATGCCCCTGCCTCAAATGTGCCTCATCTACTGACCAAAATCATGTCAATCATTGTCATTCCAATGTCCGCAGACCCATCAATAACGCTCTCCCTCCTTTGCTCCACCACAGGCTCAGAATCACACCCCGAGGACGAGGACACCCCTGCGACAAAAAGAGCCAAGAGGGCCAAGACAACCATTCACGCACCCTCAACCTCAGCTGCAGTGAGCCAGACCCCACAGCAAGCACAATCCACTGCCAGCAAACAGGACGGCCCACCAGCAAGCACCCCAATAGGCAGCAGGCCAGCAGCAGCACCACCACCTGTTCCAACATTGCCTGCCACAGAAGGCACCGGTTCTGCGGCCAGCAGCACCATTGGAGAATCATCTGCCATTGCAGCATGCTCAGACTCCGACATTGAGGAGCACAACGTCAGACACCCCACTGACCTTCCACATTCCCCCTGTTCGTCCCATGCCGGCCCCCATAAGGATCCCACAAAGGAGCACACAGAGGAAGAGGAGTGGCCATCTACCCAATGCCCAGTTCTAAGTCCACAGGAGGGGAACAGTCCCTTGAGGATATCATTCAACGGCAGCAACAGCTGTCTACACTACTCACCGAGCATGCTGCGGAATGTGTGGGGGCTAGGGCAGTCATCGAACAGGCTACAGAGACCCTAAGGGCCGAAATTGCACAGAACACTGACACCCTGAGGGATGCAATGCAGTCCATGTCAAGGGACATTTGTGGCGAACTTGCCGGGGTGCGCCGTGTGCTCTCTGAGCTCTCCCACACCCTACAGGACATGCATGCACGGGAGCAGGCAGGGACATCTTCCGCTGCCAGTTCTGCCCAGAGCAGCCCCGTCCGACGTTCAGGACGGAACCTGCGCTCCACAGGCAGGGGTGCCCCGGGGGCCGGGAGAGGGGGCTTGTAATAGCCTGTGCCCACTGTTACAGGCATCTGTAGACACTCACAGGGGGTGTGTTGGGGTGTGCAGGGGGGAGGGTGGAGGGGGTGTGTTGGGGTGTTCAGGCGGGAGGGTGGATAGGGGAGGGGGTGTGTCATGACAATTTATGATTAAAATACACTTTTTCCTTTTCCGAAATGAAATGTGTGGACATTTTCATTGCATATGTGTGCTTTATTGGTGTACAGTCCACAGTGTGCATGTCCCAGAGACACACAGTGCCCCAAGTCCTGTCTCCATGTGATACACACCAGCCGTGTGTGCTAGAAGCATTGGTCGATGATATTTTGACGCATTTCACGCCTCTCCTGTGCATCGCCTCCTCCATGAGGTGCGGCCCCATCTGCACCCTCCTCATCCTCATCGTCAGGTGGTTGCAGTTCTGCGTCAGGGGGCAGGGGCACATTTCGTCTGACGCACATATTGTGTAGCATGACACATGCCATGACCATCCTTGCCACCTTCTCATGGCGGTACAGGAGTGCCCCACCAGACCTGCTGAGGCATCGGAACCGTGCCTTCAATAGGCCGAATGTCTGCTCAATGACCACACGGGTACGTGTATGTGCACGGTTGAAGTCCTCCTCGTGCTGTTTCTGCGGGTTCCGGACTGGTGTAAGGAGCCACCTCTTCAGGGGATAGCCTGCATCACCTGTATGTAGGCGAGAATGTATGTGTCAGTCATGACGTCTGATCAAGAACATGTTGTGCCACCATGGCTTGCATCCAACTGTTACTTTGGACCACTTCTAAATGCACTAATTGATTCACACAATGCAACCAGTATATGCTCATGGCTCTCATGGCCTGTTTTGCATGCCATCACCCAATGTATGCAGAGGGGTGGAGTGCATTGTGAGTGCCCATCCACTGTGTCCGTTCATGCCGTTTGTTTTGTTGGCCTGGCACGTGTCCTGTGATGTCAATGCGCACATCATTTCAACATTGCTGTGGGCCGCATCATGACCCCAGTGAGCAGTGCTGATGTTGATAGGGACATTTTGGGGGCCCTGCTGTCTGTGTAATGGTGTGTTGATGTTTCTGTCCGTCATGTGCCTCCTTCGTGGGCAGTTATGGGGGACAGGCCTTTCGGTTGATGGTGTTTGGTGACGTGCATGTAGGTGCATTTCATTGTTGACAATATGGTCTGAATTGGTAGAATGCACTTGCAGATGGTTGTGTCATGGTTGGGACACAACCTCATTCACATGGTAGGGCTGCATACATTGGGTATTGGCTTTACTGGTGTTGGGTGGAGTTTGGGTTGCTTTAGGGTATCATCTGTCTCCGTTCTCTCTGCTACTCACAGCCAGGTGGAGTATGCATCATTCCCCACCCCCCTTTCAGCCAGGTGGAGTATGCATTGGTACGTCGTTCACCTACCCACTTCACATTTCAATGGTCATGACATTAGACTCACCGAGTAGCCAGGATCTTGGGCCTGCATGTCGCTCCGTGTAGCGTGGTATTGTGGAGTTCCTCAGGACCATTGAATCATGGGTTGATCCGGGGAATCGGGCACAACAATGTGCGATGATCTTGTTGGAGTCACAGACCATTTGCACGTTGATTGAGTGGAATTGTTTCCGGTTGCGGTATGGTACCTCCATGGCACGTGGAACCACCAATTCCACATGGGTGCAGTCGATGGCACCAATGCAACCAGGTATGCCGGCTAGTGCATGGAAACCCACTTTGGTGTTTGCAATCTCCTGGGCAGTCTGTGGTAATGAGATGTGGTCGTCTGTGTGCTTGAGGAGGGCATCAAGCACTTGGATGAGTGTACGTGAGAATAATGGTTGTGAAATGCCATGCAAGTGCCCCACTGTGTGCTGGTAGGTGCCTGTGGCCAGGAAGTGGAGTACAGACACTACCTTCAGTAGGGGTGGGATGGCGGTTGGACTTTCTATCATGCTGACGATGTCGTTGTGTGTCATGTCTACGATGGCGTTGATGGTGTCCCCGTCCAAACGGTACAGGGTGTGGATCTGCTCAGCAGTGAGGTTGAATGGACTGGCTCTGATGCCTAGGATTGGGGGCTGCCTGCGTGCTGGCACTGGCTGTGCTGGTGGGGCTTGCTGGCCCTGTCTTGCCCTCCTTCTCCTCCTGCGTCTCCTCTGTGCTGCCTGTTGTTGTTGTTGTTGTTGTTGTTGTTGTTGTTGTTGTTGTAGCAGCACTTGCATTGCTATCAGGTCCTCCAGCCCCAACATTGCAAGTCGTATTGGTATCATTGTGGAGTGTGACTGGGTGTGGGAAGGGGTGGGGTGTGCTCTTTTTCTACTTCCTGAGTCTGTATTGCCTCCACCTGTGCTGTTTCTGTACACCTGTGGCAGCTGCATTCACTTTACATGGCCATTTACGGTTGGTTCGCGATGGCGTACTTAGCGCCATGGCGGTAAGGTACTTAACGGGCTGGGTGATGGCGTTAGGTGCATGTCCGCTTGGGTCGGCATTTGCGTACCTTTCCGCCATGGCGCTACGTACGGTGTGGGAGGTTGCGTGCACGCATCCTTGGCGCAGGTAGCGGCAGCGTTGACTACGATGCCGCTAATGGCATCGTAGTTAACGGTCAAGGGTCATAATCGGACCTAGCGGAAAACGATGGCGGTAATCAGTTACCGCCATCATTTTTCGCTTACCGCCAGGGTCGTAATGAGGCCCTATGCCCCATGTCCCCCTCACCCCCAACCAAACACTATGCCCCATGTCCCTCACCCCCAACCAAACACTATGCCCCATGGCCCCCTTACACCCAACCAAACACAATGCCCCATGTCCCTCACCCCCAACCAAACACTATGCCCCATGGGCCCCTTACACCCAAACCAAATACAATGCCCTATGGCTCCCTCACCCCCAACCAAACACTATGCCCCATGGCCCCCTCACCCCAACCAAACACTATGCCCCATGTCCTTCACCCCCAACCAAACACTATGCCCCATGGCCCCCTCACCCCCAAAAACACTATGCCCCATGGCCTCCTCACCCCCAACCAAACCCCCCACCCCATGGCCCCCCCACCCCCAACCAAACCCCCACCCCTCAAATCAGCACACACAAACCAGCACCAATACAGACCCGAACCCCCACCCCCCAACTCAGCACACACACAAACATGCACCCATAAAGACCCGAACCCCCCAACCCCCAACTCCAAACCCCCCACCCGCCAACTCAGCACACACACTCTCAAGCATGCACCCATACAGACCCGAATCCCCCCACCCCCCAAACTCAGCACACACACAAACATGCACCCATACAGACCCGAACCCTCCACCCCCCCAAATCAGCACACTCTCAAACAAGCACCCATACAGACCCGAACCCCCACCCCCCAACTCAGCACACACACAAACATGCACCCATAAAGACCCGAACCCCCCACCCCCCCAAGTCCAAACCCCCCAACTCAGCACACACTCTCAAGCATGCACCCATACAGACCCAAACCCCCACCCCCAACTCAGCACACACACAAACATGCACCTATACAGATCCGAACCCCCCAACTCCAAACCCCCCACCCCCCAACTCAGCACACACTCTCAAGCATGCACCCATACAGACCCAAACCCCCCACCCCCCAACTCAGCACACATACAAACATGCACCCATACAGACCCGAACCCCCACCCCCCAACTCGGCACACAAAAAACATTCAAATCAAAACATTCATACACATCCGACAACTCCCCCCCACCCCTGCATCTCAACATACACACAAAATACATTCAAATACAAACATTCATACATATCCGACACACCCCCGCATCTCAACATACACACAAAATACATTCAAATACAAACATTCATACACATCCGACACACCTCCCACCCCCGCATCTCAACATACACACAAAATACATTCAAATACAAACATTCATACACATCCGACACACCCCCCCCTACCCCCGCATCTCAACATACACACAAAATACATTCAAATACAAACATTCATCCACATCCGACACACCCCCCCCACCCCCGCATCTCAACATACACACAAAATACATTCAAATACAAACATTCATACAGATCCGACACACCCCACCACCCCCGCATCTCAACATACACACAAAATACATTCAAATACAAACATTCATACACATCCGACACACACCCCACCCCCGCATCTCAACATACACACAAAATACATTCAAATATAAACATTCATATACATCCGACACCCCCCCCGCATCTCAACATACACATAAAATACATTCAAATACAAACATTCATACACATCCGACAGACCCCCCCACCCCCTCATCTCAACATACACACACAAACATAAAGCAAAACAAACCCGACACACAAACGGAGACGTGCTGGAAGGCTGGAAGGCAGGTAAGCTGGAGCGCTGGAATCGTACTGCGGGTGGCGTGGTCGAAGGCTGAAATGCCTTCCGGCATCAAGACTTATGAAACATGCCAGCCGTAGTGCTGTCCCTCCATTGGTGCAGCACACACGCATTACGTGGCTCGTAGGAGCGACGTGGTGCGTGTGTGTGCTGAGCCAATGAGGGCCAGTGTTTTGTCCGGCCCGGAAGACAACAAAGACTTTCCTAATGGAGGGCGGCCGCGGGCCGCCCTGCATTAGGAAAGTCTTTGTGCCTCGCGGGCCGGACAAAAGAGCATGGCGGGCCGCAACTGGCCCGCGGGCCGTATGTTGTGCACCCATGGTCTAGTAGGTAAAACTACTTATCATGGTTGCTTTTTGAAAGATGCTGAGTAATAAATGTCATGCCACAGTAAGCAATGTCTAGACTGACTGCACCAACATGCCAGTCTAGCCAGGTAATGACACACATGACCTTTGCTCTGTCTGAAATACCAGTAAACCATTCAAAGTCAATAATAGATGTGGAAAAAATGCTCCAGTGATTCCTAGTCTCCCAGGGCCTTACACACACATACATCCCCTTTCACCCACTAGTCACTCACCCATAATTCCCCTCGCACATTCACTCAAATTGGATTCACCACACAGGCACACACCAAACCCCACCCAGGACATTAAAAAATAAACCATCACATTCATACTCGTTCACCCGAAAAGTCACTCGCTCATACTCTTTTTCTTACCTACACCCACTGCATTCTCTACACAGGCACACACCCACCTACTCACTATGAACATTCAAAAACACACCATATATTCTTACTCATTCACCCACCAGTCACTCACTTACACCTTCCCTTACATCCAATCATTGCATTATCTACACAGGCACACAACCATCCACCCAGAACATTCAAAAACACAAATCACATCACTTCTCATTCACCCACAACTTCTTTAACATCCACTCATTGCATTTTCTACACAGGCACACACCCACCCAGCCGGAACATCAAACAAAAACACCATAACATTCATACTCATTCACCCTCCAGTCACTCATACACCTTTTCTTACCTCCACCCATTTCATTCTCTACACAGGCACACACTCACCCACCCACCCAGAACATTTAAAAACACACCATCACATTCACAGTCATTCACCCACCATTCACTCACTCACACCTTCTCTTACATCGACTCATTGCATTTTCTACACAGACACACACCCGACCCACCGCGAACATTCAAAACACACATCACATCACATCACTTCTCATTTATCCACCAGTCACTCACACCTTCTATTAAATCAACTCATTGCATTCTCTACACAGGCACCCACACACCCACCAAGAACATTCAAAAACAAATATCACATCACATCACTTCTCATTCACCCACCATTTACACACATACATCCGACATGCACTACACACATGCAAAATACACATAATATATTTTTGTTTGAGTCTTCTTACCTTTTTCTTAGAGCTTCGGTCCGTCCTTTTAGGCCCCCCTCGGCTCCTCCATGCTGCTCACAAACAAGAGCCAGCAAGCTGCGAGAGCTGCATGGTTCCTGTATGTGAGCTGCAAGGAAGCCGAAAGAGAAGGTGTTAGAGCTGAATGTGGCATGTGACATGTGCCACATGCCACGGTCAGCTGCAACCCCTATTAAGCACCTCCCCAGCCTAGCCTTCACCCTGATGAGAGAGGGCTTGGCAGGGGACCCCTCAGCCCCAGTGTGACAGGGGCCCTCACACCAAAGGGGCCCCTGCTACACCAGGTGCTGCAAGGGTTTTTTTTCAACAAAGAAATTATATATATATATATATATATATATATATATATATATATATATATATATATATATATATATATATATATATATATCGGGTCGCAAGGGAGTCCCCAGGGGTTGCAACTGTGGTCCCCCAGGGGTTGCAGCTACAAACCCTTGCGACACCCAAATGACGTTCCTGGCAGAGAAATCAAAGAGGGTCTGAGAAGCTCTCCATTTAAAGTCTATAGGAGCACATCATTTCAGTGCCATTCTTTGCAGGCAAAGGAAGGGCGAAGTATGATCCCCTCTGATGCATCAATGTACATTTTGAGAATAGTGCAAAATGATTTGGGACATGTCTTCAGAAATGTATGTGTTCATCAAGGCTGCAGTGTTTCAATGTCAGTGCTTGTCATTTTCAGTTAGAGGTCTACCTCCCAGAATAATTTGAGGTGTTAATGGTGAACCTCCAAAAATACGAATGAAGCATCAGGGGAACGTGTGTACGGTGTGTTTTAGGGCTGAGCAAGTAATCAGTGGCTCTGATCCCCAGGGCCAGGCTAAGCGCCCCTGTCCAATTGCATCAATGCCGCGTGTCCCATAATCCCTTGGTGGCTGTATCAGGTCTGTTCCTTTGTGTCCTTTCAATTGTGCTCAGCACCCACCATTTTCAGGGCTTTGTCTGCTTGTTGTCTTCCAAGGATAGAACTGGTTGAGAATGAAGACAGGGGCCAGGGCCTGGGCACATAGTATTACAAAACGTAAGTGGCAGTGGAAGCACCTGCTGCCACTACTCACCTGGCCCGTCAAGCCAGAGAGCAATCAAGCCCGCCCCAAGGCAATTGCGCCCCCCAGGGCAATTTTACACACACATACACAACACATGATAATTCGGAAGGCACTTGGCCGTATTTATTAAACAAAATGCAAAGGATATTACATGAATGACATAACTAATATTGTAAAAGGAATATCAAACATTACCAAATGATTGACATTAAAGTCATCCATTGGGCGTGGAGGAATCCTTATGGCCACACAACATGCCCCAGAGCGATCTTGAGGTAAAAAAGGTGACCTGTGAGAACTGACCCAATCAGTCCCTAAGGGCCATGCCCGGTGAGTGTACTGATCGGCAACGGCTAGTGAGTGCCAGCATGACGACTTCACTGTTGCGTGTGTTGGCCCGCAACAAGGAGCGCAACATTCTTCCAATGTCCCCAGTTCTTGTAAACAAGTTTACCATTCACTGCTATGCGCTAAATATACCGCTACAGTGATTCTCTCTTGCCGTTTAGGGGCAGTACCCCCGCCCCATTGAAACTCCCCTTTGCACCCTCTGGCCCCAGTATCTGACATAGGCCATGCAATGGACTATCATTGTACACATCTCTGTTCGCAGGCAGCTGAGGGCGAACTCCCTTCCTGCCTCTATCTTGAATTTGCAGCAGGAGTTAACAGCTGGGCCACAACGCAGCCATACCCCCCTGGATACCAATGCCCTTGACGGTTGAACTTTGCTCTCTGTTCTGCAGGAGAGCCCTGGTACTCGTCCCTCTGTGGAGACAACCTGCCAACACATCAATGCTCCGTTCGCAATAGATCAGGGCCAGCCTGGCACCTAATTCCCTTCGTACAGGTACCCTCCCCGTTCCGCATTATCCAGCGGGCTCTCTTCTAAAGGTAAAAGGTACCTGCTGAACTCGTAGGGGCCAACTAATCACGGCCGTTTGGCCAGATTTTTAATGCCAATTTTAAGTGGGGGTATATTTTTTATTACAATTTTATTGGTTGCGGGTTAGGGGGGCACAGAATGGGGTATGGGCACTTGCCCCCTATAAAAATACCACCAAACATTGGGCGAAATGGCCGTGATTATTTGTCCACCAATAGCTGTAGCAGATATAGGTAAAAACATGACACCTTAATTGACCTCCGGACAAAATTCATCACTATTTCAAACGCGCCACACAACCGCCCACTTTTGCTGACCATGACGGAACATGTACCACTGTACCTTTGTAATGAATGGCGGGGGCAAGGGCCCACACCCCCAACAAGTCCTTGGGAGCGATGCCAGGAAGCTGGAGACCTTGGACCTGCACAGACTGCCTCCTGATCCCACTCTCACGGGCCCCGTGGCCCCTACTGGCCCAGTGCCATCCGGTGAGTGCTAATATGACCACTTCATCAGCTCCCCAAGGGGCAAACCTTCATAAAAATGATCACCCCGTACTCATGGAGACCCAACCCATCACATGCCAGGCCCTTGTACTTTGGCAACTCTACCCACCAAAAGCACCCCCTTTGGGTTCCCTCACAGCAACAAACCCCTCCTGAAAATATTTCTCTTAGCCGACCCCAACCCGTCACTCATCTGAGCTCTGTCACCCGAGTCTGGAACTAATATTCGAAAGCTCTACTTAATGCTCACTTTCTGCTGAAACATGCACGCCCACTCATCACTGAATTCTCACCACCTGCCTTGAGGGGCAGGCAAGTCAACCTAAGCACCTAGCTACCACCTATAACCACTCAGCTGCCACTGCTCGCACTTGATAAGTAACTCCCTGCCTGACCCGCAGTCAGTCTCTTCCACCTGACAGGTTATGACGAAATGACGTTGACCAGGAAGGAGTTAAAGGGTGAGTAGTAGCTAAAGCTCCAACTCCACCTTTAAACTGCAACAGACCAAGAGTGATCCAATCATAAAGGTCACAGTTAAGAAATATACCTCCTTCTCCTTTTGTGGTAACATCGGCAGAGGTATGGCTATACTCGTAAGAGGGGTGTGTATGTTTTTCAGTGGCAATCTCCTGAGGAAAGGACACAGAATATGTACTGATAGAAAGATGTAGCATTCTGGGTCATGAATCAGAGGCGCAAGGCAAGTAAAAACTACAATTGTCAAAAGGATATGTTCTGTTGCAAGAAGGGATTAAAAGTGACCTAACCGAGTCTATATGGACCTTCTGTGGTTCTTAATCATTCGACAACATGGAACCTCACTTCTTAATGCTGTTCATTTGGGTCATTGAGTTTCGAGTACAGCGTTCGTGTTGTTGTAAGTGGGGAACAGTGTCGAGCTTGCTGCATTTCAAATGCGCTGCTTGAAGAAGTGCAAATCCTGACAGTTGGTTTGACTGCAGAGAAGCTGATGACTGGATGTGTGTTTTTTACAGGATCAATTCAATGAAGTGTTCGAGGGTCTATGGGTTGTCAGGGCCAGCAGGGTTGGTTCGACAGTCGACCATGAAAAGGCTGGAGAGTGGATGCGCAGTTGGGTTTTAGCGACTTCATTGCAGCGTTTGCAGGTTGGGGCTCCATGAGCCACTAGGGTCGGTTTGGCTGGAAATAGCATTTGGCAGCACAGGGGCTGGCAGGGCGAGCAGCAGTTCAAAGGTGGCATATGCAATAAAGAGCGCAAAGTTCGAGCCGAGGCAATGATGTCAGGTAATGTAGCACAGAAGCAAACAGGCTGGAACGTGCAGTTCATCGGTTGGGGTACAGCAGTCGCATTGCTCAAGACTGGGAGAGGATTTAGAGCAGAGGTTGGACAGGAGCTTGTGAGGTTTGAAGGCAGTGCTCATAGAAGTGCGGATCGCGAGGGCTGCCCGGTCCGGTTCAATAGTCAATTTGCAACACAAACAAGTGATTTATATGAAAGAACAGCTTTTAAAGTCCAAGGTTTAGTGCAGCGCATTGATTTTTCAGTCTGTCCAAACAGCCGGCCAGCTTTAACTGCAATTGCGAAGCCTTCAGAGTACTTTTTCGGCATTGTCCCTTCAGCTTAAATTTCAGGCTCTATCCCTATCAAGCCTCAGATGAGCCGTGGAAGGCTCGAAACACGTGTTAGGCTGTTGCTTGTACTAAACCTTGGACTTTAAAGGCTGTTCTTTCATACAAATCACTTGGACTCCCGATTTTTATTTTGCTATACTTGGCGCAGTGAAACTGGGACTTGTTTGTGTTGTATTTGTACTTACCTCAGTGGAATCATACTGGCAGTATATCTACACTACCCAGATACCTGCAGCCTTGACGCTCTTTGTCTAAATTATACTTACAAGATCTGTGGATCGTGACTTTTTCTGCCAATTTGTTCTTTCCAACAGTCAATTTGACAATGAAGAGGTTGGTAACTGAATGTGCACTTTGAGTCAAGTTGTTCCAGTGCAGCGGTCGAGGTCACGGTTCGAAGGATCCCCCATGGTCTGTTCGATTGTTGGTGAAGATCGGCCCACAAAGATGCCAGTGGTTTGAAGAAGTGGTCTGAAGTTGACACATGCACTGAAGAGCTGCAAGTTTGAGCTGGAGCAGTGACACGCTCGACTAGCGCTGTGCAGCGGCAAACAGGTTCAAACACATGTTAAAGCCTTTCGAGGTGGAGTGCCAAAAGCAGCTCTAAAGGTCCTATAGGTTTGAAGGGCCAAATGGACTTGATTCACAGTTCAAAGTAGTTTGACTGGAGAATACAGGCTTTCTGACTGCCTTGATCCTCTGATTGTTGTGAGTCTCAATCCAGGGGCTGAAGGATATGTTTTAGTAATTGTTCTCTTGCTCCCACACTCAATGGAGGCTGGCCCACAGCTGCCAGTGTTCCTCAACACAGCGTGGTCCTGGGTACCATTGTTGCTGGCCGAGAGACAGGTCTTGTCGCAGCAGCAGTTCACCCCCACTCGTCCCTGAGGTTGGTTAGGGGACAGAGCTCACCTCTGCCTTGAACACCCAGCTTTCATCTCACTAGTGTAGGACTTTAGAGAGATCAATTATCCCGGCAGAGGCCCAATTAATTCTGTCTTAGTAGTTTGTTCCAAAGTGAATAAATAAAGGAGTGGGAGACCCCTTCTTTTAAAGGTGAAGGCCCACAGGTGAATGGACTCAAGGTACCCTGCTTTAGGGGTACTATCTCTGCTCTTGCAATAAGTGGACTGTGCCTTCTTACATCACACCCACAGTGCTTTGTGCAACAGGAAGTAAAGGGCACAGGAAGGAAAAATAGAGACAGAGATAAACAAGATCATGGAACTGCCCTCCAGCTGTAGAGATCTCCCTCTGTTTACACTAACCCCACCCCTTCCCTTCACAATAGATTTAAAGGTCTTTAAATATGCAACACCCTTGTGTGAGGCCAAGCCTTTTGTGAATGGGTGTGACCTTTGATTCCTGTTTTAAAGCAGGCTTCCTGTGAAGTGGCTGTCTCTCTGGGGGGTTGGTGGGGAGTAGGTGTTACCTACCCTTCCAAAGGGAGAAAGAGAGGCAATCCCATGCTCCCTTCCTGCCAGCAGTGCCAATGTCCATGCTGTCTGGGGAAATACATAATTCTTTCATGGCTGAGCTGGGCGCAGGGAGTTGACATATATGTGATACCAAATTGCTGTGGCATGTATTAATTATGAGAGATACCATTCACCAGACCATAACTCAGGTATTACTTATATGAAAGATTGATGTCCCTACTTCCAGGAGTATAGACTCATGGTTTTAGGGTTTTGGTACAGGGGTGCATGTCTAAAATGCAGCCCATTCGCTGCAGAGACTTGGCTGACACTGCAGCTGTCAAATGGGCACTTGTGACCACTGATTCTGCTCTGTGCCCTGGTAGAGTAGATGTTGCATACCAGGTTACTGTTGCAGCAGGGCACAGGTACACACTGTATTTTTGTCATGGAGTGTATGAAAGCAGAATCTGATTGGCAGATTACCCTTCCAGAGATTACATTATCCATATCCTTTCATTATATTAATAAAAATAAAAAAGCCAGGGCTTTTAACCTCTGGCCAAATGACTATATGTCACGCAGGGGCCCCGCTCAGTAGGAGTATACCACCCTTGGCAAACTTTCCTGCCCCATTAACACCATGCACCAGGAAGAAGATGGGGGGAGATGAGCCATGCACACTGCAAACTACCCTCTTACCTCTACCTACCCTTGATATCATGAAGCATCCAGTCGCCTGAATGATCCCACTGCCCACAGTGTCCCTAACGTAAGATCCAATGGGATGCACCTTGCGGAAGAGGGGCCCACAAGCGCACCTCTGCCTGGCCTTTTTGCCAATCACCATCCCTCTCTCACAGTGGGATCCCTACACCTGCAGTGCATTTAGCTGTTCTCAAGTTCACCCCTACATACAGGATAGGAATGCCCTGAATTGTTTCGAACCTCTGCCCAAGGAAAGCCTTCAAACAGCTCCAAAAGTCCACTGAGATCTGGAAAAGAAACTGGTATACAGTCAAAAGCAGTAACTTAGAAGAACAACTGGAATCCTCAAAACCATTGAACGCAACCTGGGACACAACTGACTTAGACGAAAAATCAGACCGAATCCAAAATTGGATTGCTGAAACAATTGACAGCATCGCCCCAGAAAATCCCTTGATCCCATCACGAAAGAAAGCAGTGGCAAGATGGTTTACACCCCACCTCAGTACAATGAGAAAACCAAAACGGAAACTAGAACAAGAATGGAGGAAAACCTACGACCAAGCCAAAAGATACATTTATCAAAAACAAATCGGAGAATGTAAAAAGAAAACTCTCAAAGCCAAAAAGAAATACTACAACAACCGGATCACAAGAAACACCAATACTCAGAAAGAATTATTCTACATCGTAAACAAGATGAGAAATCCCCCTGGAAGCAATAACACAACTGATACCTGCGCACAAATTATGTGATGATCTTGCAGATCATTTTAAGAATACAATCACTGACACACACCGGGTCATATAAAGTAGACCAATCAACCAGGCCCTGCACCACCACCTACCTGCCCTAGGACCACAGAACAAGCTGGAAAGCTTTGCCCAAATGTCAAGCTAGAAAACCCTCAACCTGTTGAAAAAAAGCAATATGGAAGGCTCCGCAATGGATCTCTGCTCCCCTGACATCTATAAATCAATCCTTTCACAGGGTACACCATTGGAATGTTTCCTAAACCTCTTCAACCTATCACTCTCAATGGGGAGAGTGCCACGAGTATTGAAATCTTTGTACATCAAACCACTCCTCAATGATACAACAGGCAATGTGGAAGGCCTCTCAAACTACAGACTAATCTCAAACATTCTCTATCCAGCAACATAGAAATATATGTCTATGAACAAAGACTGGAGCACCTAGAAAATTACCATCTACTCAACCAGGCACAAGAGAGACTGAGACAGCACTTCTCTCCATATGGGATGACCTAAAGACCAACACAGACTCAAAAACAAACTGAACTCTGATACTACTCAACCTCTCCACATCATTGGACAGTCAGCCACAACATCCTCATCAATAGACTAGATGAAATAGGGATCATTGACAATGTGCTGCTATGGATTGAATCTTACTTGGCTGAAAGAATAGAACCGATATTGATAAAACCATTCAAATCCACACCGTGAGACACCACCTTTGGGCTGCCACAAGAATCCTCGCTATCACCACTTCTCTTCAACATCTGTGTGACGCCATTACTTAACCTCATCAAAAGAGACAGCTTTGCCTGCTACAACTATGTAGACAACACCCAAATCATCTACAAAATCGGCAGTGAACAAGAGGAGAACACCACGCTAATAGACTGTCTCAAGGAACTCTACCAGTGGATGAACACTAACCAACCTAAATCAACCGGGGAAAGATGGAGAGCATGATAACATCCAATAACTGAGCAAGAAACCACTACATCCCATGGACCACTGAATTGGAAACAGCACCGCACCATCCAAAGTCGTCAAAAACCTTGGAATGCTAAAGGACAATGAGCTAATCTTAGAACAGCAACTAAACAGGATAATCAAGAAATACATCTTCCATCTACACACGGTCAAAAATATTCTACCATTCCTCTCCTTCAAGAACAAAACACTGCCCGTCATCTCCCTCCTCATGTCCAGGATAGTCTACGCCAACAGCCTATACCTCAGGATGCCAGACTATTTGCTAAGATTACTCCTTAAACTCTCACAAAGGGACCACATCACTCCTGCACTAAAGAGACTACATTGGCTGACAGTCAAAAACTGAATCACCTTAAAAACAATGTGCATAGCACACAGAGTTATCCACGGGCTAGTAGCGGAATTCATACAAAAGAAATCCCCATCTATTGGCCGACTAGATCACACAGATCGAGCAATGACATCCGCCTAGAACCTAATCCATACATAACGAAAAAACTTGGTGGATCAGCGTTCTCTTGCCTAGCCGTAAAACTTTGGTATTCCCTCTCCAGAGATATACAAACCATGAGGGAACATCTAACATTCTGAAAAAGTCTAAAATCCAGGCTCTTCAACTCCGAACGGGAAAGAAATGAATGAACAACACCCACACCCCATAAAACAATCACCCAAGTGGAATGACGGGGAAGGAGGCCGAACCAGAGTGAAGTGCAGGGACATAGAGGGGCGTCCAGATAGGAGGGAGACCCAGGTGCACATGCTCCCATTGAGGGTCAAACCAGAAACCGAGAGAGAGATGGGACCGACTTAATAGGACCACAGAAGAGGTGCACATTGGGATGTGCTAGGGGGTAAATGGAGGTGGGCGACTATTAGTCGGAACACTGCGGGTGGAGAGGGTGCTACCACGTAATAGCCTTGTTGACAACCCACACCTCTGTGCACAACATAGGAGTGGTAATTGTAGCACACCACAATTTACGACATGGGGAAGGATATGCGACCCAGGCAGTCAAGGTAGGATAGGGAACTGCCACTAATCAACCCTACTAAAAAAGAAATCCTTCTGCACACACCTCTCACACTCTGAACTAAATATAATCATACCTTCACAGCACAACAAACCACACACACTTCACTACAGCACAACAACGAAACAAACGACACATAGCCCTGCAAAACAGCAAATGGTGGCTACCGATCAAAAACCACACCACGCTCAGTTAACGGTGTAAACCGAACTGAAGCTGCCAACAGTACATCACAGCTCTCTTGCTCTTTTGTCCCGTTCAATCCTACTAACTTACACCGTCCATTGCCCTATCACTTTACAGATCCACCAAAGTGCCAAAGGACCACAGAGATGTTGACAGTGCATGGTATAAGAACCTTTAACATAACATAACACAACATAGCATAACATAACATAACATAACATAACATAACATAACATAACATAACATAACATAACATAACATAACATAACATAACTCTGCCTGGCTATACAAAAGTGCCTGCTGCACCTCTCATCCCTTACGAGGGTATGCATCCCAACTGTATGCAACCAGATGGCTCACCCATTGAGCCTTGAACCATGAGTCAGTTATTGCTAGCTGACGCCCCCGTAAGTGCACTCTTAAGGGGTAAATACCCCACTTTTACTACAAGTGTAACTAAATTCAAAGAGATAGTGCCTCATTACACGGAAGGCGGTGAGCCATGGCGCTATTAGCGCCATGGCTCATGCCGGTAAAATTCCGGCACCGCCTTGGCGGAAAGGGGATTTACCGCCCCATTCCAAGGTTGGTGGGGCGGTAAATCCCCCTTCCGCCATTGCCCTTCCCCATTCCCATTTCTGCCCCATAGGGCTCTATGGGAATGGGGAAGGCGCTAATTACGGCACCGCAATTTTGCGGTGCCGTAATTAGCTCCGAGGTCACTTAGCGGGTTGGTTTTTAACGCCTGCAAAAAGCAGGCGTTAAAACACCAACCCGCTAAGGGACCTCGTAGTAAGGCGGTAATGGTTAACGGCCACCGTTACCATTAACGGTGGCCGTTAACCATTACCGCCTTCCGTAGTAAATCGAGTGTATAATCAATGAAGGTTCTTGGGTAATTGATTGCATGCAATAGATTATATATGTGCTTTGAAACCTGAGAAGTAAACAAAAACACATGAAAGTCTGTATTTCATAAAATAAAATCTATTTAGATACAGTTAAATAGGCATGTTGCTCGCTTCAGATTTCTTCATAGAGCAAACATACACAGTTGAAACTAAACAATCAAACTAAAGTATGTTGCATCACAGTAAGTTGTTCTGTCCAAATAATGAATAAAAAAACAGTAATGTTGCATTCACATTTACACTTCTATACTTTAGACAATAATTGGTACATGAATTTAATCACATATAGTTGTATCCCCTAATACGTTCAAATGATGCTAACAAAAGTTTGCTGACACGTTTCGGATAATAACAAAATCCGTCTTCATGGCTTGAGCATACTCAACTTCCTAGGCTTGATACAATGTGTTTCAGCAATATATCTACAAGATAATGTAAACCAATGTACATCACTGTGTATCTCATAAGTAAATGCTTAACGGTAGATATCGGTAAATATGAGGTTAGATTTGAAACTGACCTCATTGCCATTTCCTAGTGACTCCAGGTCACACACTGGACCCGCAAAATACCGAAAAGTATCCAAAGAGAGGTATAACTCCTCTTGAATGACCAGATGAAAGAAAATTAATGTATATTACGAGTATTAAAAGAAACTAATTAAAGTGAACAGCACTTACCCAACTGCTAGTTGGAGAGGAGGGAATTAGGTCTGGAGGGATTTAGACAAAACTGCTCTGAAATGTGGGAAATAACATGATATGAGTAAGACTACCCAGTAGTCTACATCCATACAGCGGAAAATAACACTGAGGATACGTGTGTCCAGTAGTATATATACTACGGACTGAAAGGGAGCTAACCCATACTCTGGGACTCATGGTTTGGTATCGACTGATCATATCCATGTAATAAGTCGGCATGTACTCTGCTATGCCCCCCTTCAAACTCAGTACGATACAACACATACACGCGGTGAACCCACTAAAATACATGAGCTCTATGTTCTCTATGGAGAAAAGGGCAGAAACAAAAGGTTGCGCAATAAAGCAACAACTGGGCAAATCTCTGTAATAAAATGGTAGGGACTCTTCTGTAGTCCACTTTCAACTCTGCACGTTAAATAGCATAGATGCGGGGAAACCCACTAACACACATGAGCTCGATATTCTCTGTGGAGGGAGAAAAGGGCCAGATCAAAGAGTAGGGGATGGACGCTTACTCACCAATTGCTCAGGGAAATGCCAGACGTAGACCAGGGTCCCGATCGTTGCTCGATCGGACCCTCGGGAACTAATGTGTTGTTAAGGGCACTTGCGCTGTTAAACGAGATATCATATTGTACCTCCTTTATTGTATATATTGGCCTAAGCCAGTCGCTCTGCGAAGAAATCCGTGTCGCAAGGTTCCGACCTTAGATCGACCTAGCTGCCATTTTGGGTACACCCGCCATTTTGATTGCTGTTTCAAAGTCACTCTGTGTTCTAAAATGGTGGACAGTGTTTTCCTGCTTGTAACCTAGCCATCCTGACCTTCTCGCAGAGTTAATGTCCAAACTGCCCGTAGGCCAAATGTTAGGACCATGTAATGAGACCTTGTCCTATGTTTGTACGTTTGACCTGTAGATTGAGGATTACCTACGGCAACAAGCCCGATCCGCGGACATACATCAAACACAATGTTGTTTAAATACTAAACGTGAACACTTGTTGAACTACATTGTATAGGATGTGTATTAAGGCTTAACTGTTAAAATCGAAGATACACTGTTGCCATTGTGATTTGTTGTGGTACAAACTGGACATAATCCACATGCATATAGTGGATAAATTAGAGGTGCACTCGGCATGAACCCTAGACTGAAATTTTTAACCTGCAGAGGGGTTGGACATTATGATTGGAAACTGTATAAAAGATGCACATGTTTAGACGTCCAGTACCTCTCACTGCTCACACCAAAAGGGCTGGTATTCGCTGTGATGTAATGAGGGCCAGATAGCTATCTGATACTTTGTTTCTTTGTAAACTGTACAGTTGTTTGAATAAAGATCTGAGAATCTTTATAAACCTGTGTTTGGTGTATTTCCTTTTGGGGTACTCAGCCTCGCTATTTTCTTTTGATTTTACAGATGGTGCCCGAATAGGGACCCTCAAGATTGATGTCAGCTCGTTGAAGGTTGATGCGGCTATCAGACCGTGATCGGACAGTTTAAAAGGGGGCCCCTTTCTTGGATGAGACGCAACACCTCAGCAGCGCTGCACGGCCCGATCCCTGAACGGTGAGCATGAGGTCCGAGTCGGCATTTTGACGAGGGTCCATATATCGAGGTGGGCAGATTTGCTGAAATCACCAACCACGTGGAATCTTGGTTAGAACTTTTTGCAATCCAATCGGACCTCCTTAGGATTTGATCAGGTGAGTCGTGACCCGATTCTTAAGTATCCTGATAATTTGTTTTGGTGTATTGCACTCGCGAGTACAATTACTGACCAGGCAACGCCAGTATTCTGATATGCCTGGGAAATTGTCTGCCTGCTTCAGGGCGTTATTCCGCAGTGACAGACAATCTTTGGAATTTGGCCGTCCGGTACCAATGGAGGGGTCGCCGGCGTGTACTGTGTACTGTAAGCACAGCATTGGTAGTATAGTATTTAATGATATTTGGCACAGACAAACTAGACATGCTCCCGAACTTCAGTGGCCAATCAATGGTAGTTTTGAAATTCCTCGTATTGAATACTTAGAATCCATATTATTGAAGAAAAAAGCTCAACCTGCAACATTTGATATATTACAGAATTGGAAGAAAGAAGCTATGCAGCAGCTTAAGACTAGAGAAAAGCATGCGTGCCGTCATATGACGAACGCCGAAAAAGCGTTGTTATATAACCAGAATTAACAGACTGAGTCAGTTAGGAATATGGATAGGGCTTTCTCGCTTGGTATCCAGAAAATGTATCCTTCCAAAGACTTTCATGTATCTGATGAACTTATTGACAAACTTCTGAATGAACGTAGGTCTGGTGCCACTGCACCACCTCCATATGTTCCTCTTCCTGCTCTTATTCCTCCTCTTGTAGCCCCTCCTGCTACTTGTATTGCTCCCCTTAATGTTCCTCTTCTTCCTCCCGTTGGTCCTCCTCTTGTCGTCGCTCCTCCACCTGTTCCTCCACCTTTGCCTACTGTTACGGGTCCGATGGGCTCGCCAGCCACACCAGTGATAGTACCTTTGTTTCCAGATGTTCAAAAATTGCCTACTCTCCCTCTTCCAAGTGGTTCTACACCGCTTGTAATAGATCGGGGAGCGGGATCGAGGGTTGTAACTCGTAATACTGTGTCTTCAGATAAAAAGCGTGAATTAATTGCGTGGGCTAAACAGTGCAAGGAGAGGGACGAACACAATGATGCTCTTGCCACACTGTGTAATTTGGACAATTTTCCTGAGAAAAACGTTTTTATTGAAGGATTAGGAATTCATTAATGTGTAATGTTGAATAGGCTAAATGATATAGATCTCCCACAAGGGTTAAGGGATCTGAATACTTTAGCATTCTCTAGAGATACTGCAGAGAAAGTACAAGAGCATGTAAAAAGGGTTTTGGAGTATAGAAAGGAGTTGGAAAGGGTGAAGAATGAAAATGAACATGGTGATAGTTCGGACGTTATGTTCGTGCAGAAACAGTTTTTTCCTTGTCGAAAATCGATAAACGAGGAAATACAAATTTGTACGAAAGATGCGATTAGGTGGATCTCAGATATGTCGATAACTCCCGCTGAAGTATATGACACGTATAATCAGTATATGCCAGAAATGCAGAGGAAAGTGATACAGGTGATGGTAGAGTATCTAGAGGATGAGTGCGCAAAAAGAAAGATTTGTTGTCCCGCAGAGTTATTGGGTATTTATAAGAGGGTTTTTTTCGTTGACACTTCTACGGCTGCTTTAGCACTTGATTTAGCTCTTTTGCTTAGTAAGCGTTCGGAGTTGCCTATTTCTCAGTTGCCAATGAGAGCGGTTCCTCTGACTTTTGTCCCAAAAAAAGAGATTCCAGCTAATGCTGCAGCAGGTACTGCTGCCCGAGAAATTCCTGCATATTATGTGTCACAGTTCGTTCACGTCCCGTTCTCGAGACAGGAAGTGAACACCATTAAACAATCTATTCCTGATATTAGAAAGAATCCAACAGGGTTCTATAAAGAAATAGAGTATGTTTTACAGTCATCAGTATTCACCTTAAGTGATATTGATTTGTTATTTCCTGTACTCCTGCCTGTTGAGTTATGGAAGCAGATTAGGACTATAGATGATGTACCAGGGTTAGGAGATTCATGGGATACTATGGCTAGACTCGATAGAGAAAGGCCAGCTGGTGAGAGACCTCCACAGGTAATACTAACTTTGCCTGATAGAATAGTTACAAAGTTGAAAACTATAATTCTTGAAAGAAGGATTATTTGGGACACGCTTACAGCCTGTGTCCAAGGAAAATCTGAGGGTGCTACTGAGTTCTTTAACCAGTTCGAACAAGTATTTTCAGATTACAGTGGGCAAGACTTAAGCACAGAATCTGGGAACGACTATTCGTGGATACATTTGTGCGTGGATTGCTGCCTGGCATCCTGTCACAAATTATGTCTTCCGAGTGCGCTTGGCAAGCAAAGTCTCAGTCAGAAGTGCTGCACATGGCTCAGTACTATGAGAATCGTGTTAATAATGAAAAAGAAAGAGTCAAAAAAGAAAAGGTGACTTAAAGACAAAAGTACTATTGTAACAAATTGTTAGAGGCCCTAGAGGGGGTACTTCGCAATTTAGAGGTCAGTACGCTCCACAGGGAAATGCGCCATTGAGTCCTGTAAACATAAACCAGTGCACTTATTTCAGACAAGAGGGTAATTGGCATGCACAATGCCCGATCCTCCAGCAGAGGTTCAATAACGCATTTGGGAATATGGGTAGACGATCCAGAGGTCGCCCAGGGTCAGGGGGTCATGGTAGAAGCCAGTTTTCACAGGATTCACAGCAACCTTTTAAGCAGGACGATCAGACACCAAGTGTGGACAATAGAAACATTTTTGATCATCCTTCTACCGCTTACCCCTCTGAAGATCTTCCTTTCAATGACATTCTGTTTTGCTAGGATTGCCCGAAGCAAGGTTTGTAACCAACGCCTATTCCCGTTAATCAGAAAGGTCCATACCTTCAAATGATAGCGGGAAATAGGAAACATCTATTCTTGATAGATACAGGGGCACAGAAGTGTTCCATTGATCATTCACGGGTTCCAAACATTTCACTGTCAGGGCAAACCAGTGTATCTGTAGGGTTTTCTAGCACACCAGTTGTCTATCCGGTTTCTTCACCGGAACCTATTACTTTGGGTCCATTCACAGACCACTGTCCGTTCCTTTTGACCACAAATTGTGGAGAGAATTTGTTGGGGTTGAATCTGTTGAAAGAATTAAATGCTGTAATTCATTGTTCTTCTGATGGAGTGCGTTTGACGATTTCACCACAGCAACTTTCTGTCTCCCAATTCTTAACCAGACCTTTGCCACCGGAATTTAGTAATGTTCAGGAGTGTTTGTGGGCAATCGATGACAATGATGTCGGTGTTTTGCAAATTGAGCCTGTTAAGATTATTCTGAAACATGGAGTAAAGTTGCCACGTATTCCCGAGTATAAGATCTCGGTTAATGGTGAGCAAGCTTTGAAATGCATCGTCTCCGATTTTGTGCATCGAGGGGTGATTGAGGAAATTGCAGGTAGTTTGTGCAATAGTCCGATTTTGCCCGTGTATAAAAAATGCGATAATGCAATTCCCTTCTGTTTTATTATTGATCTACGTGCCATTAATAAGATCGTTGCTCCACAATTTCCCATTGTGCCTGATGTGACAACAATATTGACCATGATTCCGGCTTCAGCTACTCACTTTAGTGTTGTGGATCTAAAGAATGCTTTCTTTAGTATCCCTATACATAAGGATAGTAGATACTTGTTCGCATTAACCTTAGGGGGACGCTTGTTTACCTTTACCCGTGCACCTCAAGGTTACACGGAAAGTCCTAGCATTTATAGTAGGGCTTTGAAAGAGCAGGCTATCTCCTGTCAAAGGAGGGAAGAAGGTTGATGCCTGAATGGATACAAATCATTTCTAGCATGTCTGTCCCAAATACACAGAAGGAAGTCAGATCCTTTATAGGAATGGCATCTTACTGTAGGCAGTGGATCCCGAATTTCTCCTTAGTGATTAAGCCAATGTTGGCTCTGACGAAGAAGGGCATTACCGTGGAACTTGGAACACCAGCAATCATTTGATCTGCTCAAGACTGCATTGTGCTCGGCACCAGTTTTGGGCACACCAAACTATGAAAAGCCCTTCATTTTGTTTGTGCATGAATGTGATGGATGTGCTTTGGCTGTATTAACGCAGGAACATGGAGGGAAGAATAGGCTGTGCGGCTACTTTTCTTCCACCCTTGATCCTGTTGCATGCGCTTTGCCAAGATGTTTGAGATCTGTCGCTGCTGCTGCTGCGTCTGTCAAACAGAGCGAGGGAATCGTCCTAGGCCATACTTTAACCCTGATGGTACCTCACTCTGTAGATGTTCTATTAAACAGAACACAAATGTAACACCTTACCTCCGCACGATTAACGAGATACAAATTAATCTTATTTGCACCGCACATCCAAATCAAGAGGTGTTGTGTTCTTAATCCAGCTGAACTTTTACCTTTTTCAAGGTACTGCTTGCAGTGACGAAGAGTCACATGACTGCCTTTACACTACAGAAGCAGAGACCAAAGGCAGAATGGATCTAAGAGACATTCCTTTGAAGAAACCGCAAGGGGGAGCTGTTTTGTGATGGCTCCTGTTTCAAACTCCCAGATGGTACATCCACAGCTGCTTATGCAATCACCACATTGAGCACGGTCGTGGAGACCAGAAGAATCACGCATAACTCCGCACAGGCCGCAGAGATTATAGCATTGACCCGAGCTTGTGAATTTTCTGAAGGGCTTATCGTAAACATATATACTGACAGTCAGTATGCCTTTGGGGTGGTTCACAACTTTGGCAGACTTTGGGCAGAAAGAGGTTTTTTGACCTGACATGGCACAAAAATTCAACACGGCTCCTTGATAGTACAGTTACTTTCTGCGCTTGCACTCCCTACTCAGCTAGCGATTATAAAATGCGCTGCACATCAGAGGATTGTAGATGATGTAGGAAAGGGGAACGCTTTCGCTGACCAGATAGCCAAACAGACTGCCACTGATATCTCTTCAGAAATGTATACTTCAAGGGAAGCCACAAATGCCTGTACTTTGGATGAGGTAATCGAATCCATAAAGAACATTCAAGCCGATGCCACGTAAGAGGACTCTAAGAAGTGGGCTGAGGGTTTGGCGAAATTGGATGATGACGGGTGTTGGATGGACAAAGTTGAAGGGAGATGGTTATTGCCCGACGCATATATTATGATGGTTGTTATGGCTCACGGTCCCACCCATATTTGTGCTCGTAAGGTCACCAAAATTTTGCAAAAAATTGTTGGTAAATGACAAAATCCCTAAAGTAGCTGAACGCTTTGTTCAGGGGTGTATGATTTGTTTACAGCACAATGTGGGAAAGGGCACATCAACTCCTAGGGGTAGTTTTGGTCCACCTTCTGTCCCCTTTGAAGTGATTCATTTTGACTTTATTGAAAAGGAGCATTGTCATAATTTTAAATATGTATTGGTCGTCATTTGTGCTTTCAGCAAATGGGTTGAAGCTTTTCCCGTCAAAGATGCCACCGCTATGACCACAGCAAAGACCATGCTGAAGGAATATTTTCCAAGATTTGGTCTGCCAAGCGTCATCTGGTCAGACAATGATCCACATTTTATTGATGCTGTAATTCTGCAGATATGTGCGGGATTACAGATCGATAAACGGTTCCATTTGGCCAGACACGCACAGAGTGCTGGACTAGTAGAGAGACACAACGGCTTCATCAAGAACAAACTTGCTAAGACGTATGCCGGCACCAAACTAAAATGGCCGGACGCCGTACCGATCATATTATTGTCCATGTCGACGACCCCTCAAACTAAGACTGGGCTCTCTCCCTTTGAGGTGGTCATGGGTAGGCCAGCTAACATTTGGAATTTCCCAATGCCGCGTTCTTTACGAGATGTCAAAAATGTACTTCTTTCTGACTACTGTGGCCAGTTAACTAAAAATCTGTATTTTATTTGTCACCAGGTGCGAGAGGCTTTGCATGTTAGTTACGAGGGCCCCGGTCACAGCATACGGCCGAGAGACTGGGTCCTCACAAAAGCATTTGAGCGATCTTCCTGCCTCGTACCTCGTTAGAGGGGCCCCCACCAGGTCCTCCTGGTCACACAGACGGTGGTTCGGGTAGCAGGCAAGAAGAACTGGATCCACACATCCCACATCAAGAGAATTCTGTGCCCCGTGCCACTCGCTACAGAAGATACAGAACCCCTTATCAGTACTGAAACCAACGATGACAAAGCAGTAAACAGCATTGAAAGTGCCACAGAGACTCTCCCTGAGCCCGTGGGGCCTGGGTAAAGAGCCATTTCACCTCCACACTCTCCAACAGTTCCATCTTTTGAATTTGTTCTGGATCTTGCATCAGATCCTGTTTTGGATTTGTCGCTTCCAACGGGAAGTGACGACACGTTGTTCACAGATCACTCAGTACCACTAGAAGATAGAATGTGCAGATGCGCGAATGGAGTAGAAACAGTGGGTACATTTTCAGTGGATAACACATTTTCAAGCGGCTGTATTTCTTCCAGATACCAGAATCCTAAGGCAATGACTATTGTAAAACCAGTTAACATTATCACTAAACAACAATCCGTTTTTGGGCCCCACACATTTGATCGTTCTTTTCCGTGGCTGGTCACACTGTCCCTAATCGGTTCCGTACGAGCGGGGGCAGTTGCAGGCATTGTACTCTTCAAACGGTTTGCACCAAAGTTAATTTGATGGTGGTACAAACTGCACATAATCCACATGCATATAGTTGGATAAATTAGAGGTGAACTCGGCACGAACCCTAGACTGAAACAATTAACCTTCAGAGGGGTTGGACATTACGATTGGAAACTGTATAAAAGATGCAAATGTTTAGACGTCCAGTACCTCTCACTGCTCACAGCGAAAGGGCTGGTATTCGATGTGATGCACTGAGGGCCAGATATCTATCTGATACTTTGATTCTTTGTAAACTGTACAGTTGTTTGAATAAAGATCCAAGAATCTTTATAAACCCGTGTTTGGTGTATTTCCTTTTGGGCTACTCACCCTCGATATTTTCTTTTGCTTTTACAGCGCATGCGCGTAGCATCCTCCAGACGGCGGTGGCCATCTTGGTGTGGGCGGTTGGAGGGTGTTTTGCCTAGACAACACTCCCCTCGACTCCCAATGCCTAGATGTACGGGACCGCTTCGTCTTAGGAAGGAGCCCGAATTGGGCTGAATAAGGAAGGAGAGTGTGTATCCCATATGCGGGAAAGGGAAAAAGATTCATAATGCCCCGGAGGGTGCTGCAAAACAATGAAAGGTAAACCACGGACAATAGTGGTATAAAGAAAAGGAACCTGGGGCAAGGGGAGTGTGATAAAACAATCCATCTCGCCCGGAGATTAGTAGGGAAGGGGGAGGAGCATCCTTACCAGAGAATTATCCGGTCACCCATGGAGCCTTGTCAGTCACAGCTGAATACCAGAGCACTCCCCAATGCCAGCTCCCCTATACTTGTATTTTGTATTAGTATTTTATTAAATTTATAAAGCGCCTTTCGCCAAATGCGATGAACAATAAAAGAATTCAGAAAATGGTAAAATAAGAAAGAGACAAATGAGTAGGGATTACATCTAGTTTTGTCTTTTCATGAAGCAAGAAACGTAAGAAGGTAGAGTTTAAGATTTGTTTGAAAGAGACAAAGAGAAGAAAAGGAGCGCAAGGAAAGAGGAAGAGCCTTCCTATGCTTAGGAACCAGAAGAGAAAAAGAGCAGAACCGAGATGAGGCACAGGGGGGGCTTAGGAACAATAAAGAGAAATATATTCTGAGAATACAAAGGACGTGAAAGGATGAAGAACGAGAGTAGGGGAGAGAGGTAGGGCGGGCCAAACCATAAATGCATTTGTAGACAAGTTATCAGGGATGATCCAAGTTTCAGTTAAACAGACAAAATGGAAATTAGAACCTACGAAGAGATCAATAATAGAATGTGATTTATTACAAATAGAATAAACATTTAAGAGACCAAAGTGGAATCGCATAAGAGCGTCAGAAAAAATGTGAGGACAGGACAAGTTGGAAGCATTAGGTAGGCGAACAGGGTGTTGCACCGAAGCAGTGCGATAGGTTTTCATAGATTCTATAGGACAAGACATAGAAGTAAAGAGAAGAATAGAAAGGAGAAAAGTAGACTAATAGTTGACTAATCGGCACATGGTTTGCCACAAAACAGAAATAAATATGGCAAATTAAAACCTTTCTAGAGGGGTCGCCCATAGAATAGGGTGCCCAGGGCTATAGATGTCCAAGGAGGCTCCTTAAAAATAACAGTCACATGGAAATACTTGACTACATCAGTCACTAAACACGGGAGGCATGATAGAGTTGTAAAACCCTCTGCAGAGGTGATGGAATGATCACAAGAAAAGGATGTCCAAGGAGGCTCCTTAAAAATAACAGTCACAAGAAAGTCAGTTCAGAGGTCCAGTAACAATGGCACAAGTCAGCAGCAGATGATGGTGGGAGAACAGCGCTGGCACCAGTCCAAGAAAAAGCACAAAGTTGGAAAGTCTGATAAGGTGGTAGCATGGAGGCAATTATAGAAGATAGTTTCCAGTGTCCAAGGCAGAAGTCCAAGCACAGACAGCAAAGCACACTTTCGCTGAGATCGTAAAACTGTAGATCACATCCATGGAGTAAGCTACCTCCAGGGTAGGCAAAGGGTCAAAAATGCCACCACAGCAGTTAGCTCCAGGAAACAGGGGGCGGGGGGGCAGGAATCTCAATACACCAGCGGTGATCCTCCTCCCAAGAAATCTCAGCCAACACCCAAGCTAACAAATGCTTAGTGAGGGAGAAAGAGGGGAGGAAGGGGGAAAATGTGCACAGGTAAATAGAAAATAGATGATGGGAGAAGATGTGGAAGGCAACAGAGAAAAAAACAATCTTGAGCCTGAAATTGATTTAAGACCTGGTACAGGGCTACAACAAGCAATCAAGGTATCCAAGGCACCAATTGCCCCCAAACATCAGCACTGCAGTACGTTTGTCCAAACAGGATGCCCGCCCAGCTCACCCTGTCCATTAGTAAGAGGCAGTCTCAGAGCCTACCAACTCTGCGTTCGTAGGCCAGAGAAGACTCTCAGCAGGAAGACCTCCTGGCTGGACAGGAAAAGCTCCAGACACAAGGAGCCAAAAAAGGTCACAATGGCAGCGCTGCTCTCCAAGCAGCATAGGAAAGTCCATCGTAATAGCTTGGTAGCCGCAGCACTCAGCTCGAGTAAGCGTGCCTGGCAGCATGAGAGCTGCCCACAAGCTGCAGCTCTGTGAGCGGCGGTAAATGCCCAGCACCCCGATCACTGTGTCGATGCAGGAAGAAGCCAGCAAGGTTTGGAAAAGGAGACCCATCAACGTGGGGTTAGCGTCAAGCCACACTGTCAGACAGCTGCTTCCGACGTCTCACCTCCGCTCCGCCTCAATGTGAATCTACACTTCACCTACCACATGAATTTGCCTGCAACCGACCCAGCTCAAGTCCTGCATCGGTGTTAGGCTAGAATTAATGTAGGAACCCTGTGGGAGACTACACAGCCCTTGTCCTCTTGGCATTAGGTAACCCACCTTTTGGTATAGGCTAGTACTATACAAGTTGGTAGTGTGACTGAGCAGCCAGGCTTATGTCAAGAGGATTAAATGTGAGCTGTAGAGCTGTAGCAAAAAAATCCACAAATACAAGTAGCCAAGTAACACTTAACACTGAAGGTTTTTGTTATTTATTTAACAGTAGTTTTTAAATAAGCATTCTTTAAAAAGGGCAATATAGGTAATAATCAAATATGCTTTAAAATACTTTTCCAGAATCAACAAAAAGATAGCAGATACTCTTTAGAGATGCTTTTAACACACTTCCTACACCTTGAGGTGATTTCACTAACTAGGGAAGTAATGGCATTTATATATCACTTGTACAGTTTGTAGATTCTGAGGTTTGCAGAAAGGAATTGTTGAGGGAAGGAAACAGGTTAAACAGGTTCTCAGAGTATGTGAGCACTTAAATCTTCAAATGAAGTCTAGGTAAAAATATTTCCCAGCAATAATAGTTTAAAACCAAGTTATTACCTCTAAGGGACAGTACATATCAAAGTTAAATGGATTAGAGGCTGAAGGGAGCCAGGACAGCCAAAGTCAACTAGAGCAAAGTCTATGGAGCTGAGGCACTTCTTAGATAACAAAGTCTTGCACAACGTTAGGGAGTTTGTTGAAGAACAATCACTGTAGGGTCACAAGCTGCTACACCTGTGAAGGGCAGAGCTGAAATCAACTGTAGCTGTAGGGTATTTTGTGTAGATTTGGGGCCTGGTGGTATTTTCTTACCGCCAAAATAATGGTAATTTGGCAATGTTTACTCCTTACATTTAGATAGGGTTTGGCCTTATTTCCTTTCAGGAGCCATTCCTTATTTCAGTACATAAAATGAATTAGTGGTATACATTTTGTTGGTGGTATTTTGGTGAGCATAATTTCCTGTTTATTTGTGGCCCCAATATACAACCTCCCTTCTTTTTGCTTAGACTGTTCATGTGATCTCTAGAGGCCTCAGACCTACATTCATAAACACCACAATTTTCCCATATAGCATTCTCAATCCCCTGTGGTATTATCACTAATTTATTTATATTAGCGAATTATGCTTCCCTAGGCCTCTCTTGCTGATTCATGTACACCCAGCAAGAACTATTGTATTATATTCCACTCGGAAACCCAACACACATACACTGAGTGGAATCACGCACACAGCTATTGATAATTGCTGATGATATTGCTCCATCTGTACAGGAAACATGACATACGTACTACTTAAAAATCTTCCCCTTCTTGCAGGATGTTATTTTAGATGCACCAAAGAAAAAACAAAAGCAAGAACACTCTTACACAGTCTGTGTGTTATAACAATTTCATTTCAAAACAATACATTACCATTCTTGTGAGACAGTTTAGAAGAGAAACAGAGGCAATAATACAACGAATTTCACTTTACATTATTTGTAACATGAAAAAGAAAAGTTACATCAATGGGACAGCATTTGCATTGCAACATTATAACATGGCAGTTAAACACAGGGACTCCCTATCGCTATCCTTCCTGCCTGAGAAACACTTCATCCACGCGGCACACCCTCAATTTACTTTATAATTACCAGCTATTTGTAGCTCTCCGGCACGCGAAATCCCTTGGCTTGCCGCCTCCGAGAAGTGACTCAGGGTTGCCCTCATAAACTTGCAATTTGAAGGGCAAAGCAAAAACACACAGTTTTCAAGCCGGTGCCAAGCGCCCAGGAATCCCCAGTCTCTGAAGGTCAGCCGTGCACCTGAAACAACTCCTCACAGCAGCTCAGCAAAAGTGATCTCCACTTAATTCTGTCAGAGCTCGTCCAGCAAACCTCTGTTGCAACCCCCAGGCTTACGTGTCACCAATCAAATTCACAATATCGTATCCTCCTTCCTCAACAATAGCTCACATTTACAGTAAGTAACTGTATCTAACTAATTTCCTGGTATGTGGATTTTGCTTCCTGCAAAGACAGTGAACAGAGAGAGCAAAGAAGAAAAAAAAATCTAAATGCAAGTTTAAAAATGACTCTCAGAGCACACCTCTTCTGCCTCTTTCCACATGGAGAGCACATTATAATGTTAATGAGTTAATATTGGTGTTAGTATTTGTTAATTAAGTCAGTCAATTAGATAGCTAATGTGGTCTCCTGTGAATGAGACATTTCCAGTGAGAGAAGAAAAAGAAAGAAACATTCTGGTGTGCTTTTAAATCAGTAGAGAAAAACGAAATTCTGGTGTGCTTTAGATCTGTAGAGAAAAACGAAATTCTGTTTTCATTTGCATATCCATATGTTACACTGGTGACACATGGCTGGCTATATGTGTACCACATTATAGCAATAATGTGATCATATGCAGTGGCGCTGTACTCCAAAACACACTAAATTATACTACATA
This sequence comes from Ambystoma mexicanum, assembly GCF_040938575.1. Taxonomy (NCBI): domain Eukaryota; kingdom Metazoa; phylum Chordata; class Amphibia; order Caudata; family Ambystomatidae; genus Ambystoma; species Ambystoma mexicanum. The sequence continues at coordinate 480,443,156 of NC_090936.1, forward strand.
CCCTCCTTTTTCTGAGAATCCACCACAATTGGAAGAAACCCAACTTGCTCCTTTTCTTCTCTTAAATCATAGCAATTCAATAACATGAATATTCACTTATTTTACAATAAATCACTGTTCATCCACCGTAATACCAAAATTCATCTCTGAGTCCATCAGTCCTCACAAAATATGTTCCATATTTGTTCCCAATTGAAGTGTTTATAGTTCATTGTCCTGTTCTTATACTTGAAGTCAATTATAAAACAATAAAATAAAATAAAGAATTAAAATAAAGAATTAAAATAGCAGATTAAAATAATTAATTAAAATAATACATATGTTGAACTCCATACTTCAGGATACACCGGAATTCATGCACCAACAATTCTGCAAGTTCATTGTTCTTCTACTGTTGTCTGCCCCTGAGATGTCCCGATCAGCATCTGCTTCACTTGGAGCACTCTTTCATCCTGGCACTCTTGGATGCTTTTTTCCATAGGAGCCATCTCTTTTGGCATCCCGGTTACTTTGTCTTCACCTCCACCCGGAGGCAGGCATCATTTGATCTTCATGCAGGGCACTCCAGGACTCCATCGTCTCCTGTGTCCTCCGGTCCCGTGACCTCTGCCTAAATGTATGTTAATATTCTAAATCAAATAGAAAAGAAACAAATTAAGTACATAGCACAATAATAACTTCACCCTTTTTCCAAAAATAAAATTATATATATGTTCATGCACTTCATAAATCATTTCACCCTCTTACTCTCGCCTTCTGAAATTAAGCACATGTTAGAGAGAAAGCAAACATACATAAAATAGCATTCAACATGTAACACATTTTAATTTAGTAAAATAACTCCATTAGTTTTAGCCTCCATTTTTCTTTTTTTAAGTCACATGTTTCTTTATATATAAGTCACAGAATTTGTGTTCCATTACAATAATCAATCACCCCTATTTTATTTCTCTGCCGCTGCCCTATGACTAAACTCATTAATCTTCTTTCATGTATTTAAATGGCTTTATCTGTTTCTACACGCTCAAGCCTCTTTACCTCATGTTTGGGGTGCCATGGTTTCATTTGATTTACGTGAACAAACTGTTCTGTTGCTGTTTCACCCTCAGTTTTCAAAATTTTGTACACTACAGGAGATATCTTATCTATAATTCGAAATGGCCCCTGCCAGGCTGCCAGAAATTTAGAATTTTTCTGTTTACTTTTCCCAAAATGAAATTTATACATCTGATGCCCCACACAATATTCTTTCACTGATGTCTTTTTATCATAATATGACTTTGCACTGTCAGCAGCTCTTTCTAGATTTCGCTGCACAAAAGCAAATGCATGTTGTAAATGCCTCCTCAGTTCATCCATGTATTCATGAACTGTAGATGCACTCACAAGTGTCTGCTCATGTGTTCTGTATAGCAGGTGTTGCGGCAACACCATTTTCCTACCTGTCAAAACCTATTGGGGGCTAATACCTGTTGCTTTGGCAGGAGTTGATCTGATTGCCATCAAAATCAAAGGTAAACGTAAATCCCAGCTGGAACCTGCTTCTGCTACAAACTTCTTTAATATGTCCACAACGGACCTATTACAGCGTTCAATTCCCCAGAAGAAGCAGCTCTCTATGCAATGTGTAATTTCCTTTTCACTCCCAGTATTTGCCATACCCTACTCATTAGAGCGCTTGTGAAATGACTTCCTCTGTCTGATTCTGTTCTTTGTGGTAACCCAAACCTTGAAAATATATGATTCACCAGTAATGTAGCTGCTGTTTGCGCACTATAATCTGGTGCAGGAATACACTCAATCAATTTTGACATCAAACACACCACACTCAAAATATACCGGTTCCCTCTGCTCGACCTCTTTACAGGCCCTACATAGTCTATTTGCAAATCTGACCATGGAAGAGTTAAGCCTCTTTTCATTAATGGGGTTCTATGCATTGGTGAAGCAGGTTTAAATTGGGCACATACTAGACATCCTCTAGTATATAGTTCCACATCCTGGGACATATGTAGCCATTAAGCATAATCTTTTAGTATCTCCAATGTTTTTTGTGAACCTCTGTGGCCTGCAGTTATCGCATCATGTGCATGGTGTAGCATTAGCCCTCTGATGAAAGGGGCACTGCCCACTGTATTTGTCCTGTTATGGACTCTCTAATCAAGATCCCGTCCTGTAGTCTAATTCGTTTCTTATTCTTTAATAGCACCCTCAACTCTTCCTTTCCCACACAATCATCTTCTGTTAAAGGGTTTTGTTCAGGGTCTATGAAATGATTATAATAGATTGCCAAAATTTGATCATCCTTTTGTGCCTTAATCAGATCTTGATCTGGTGTATCGTAACTCCATTGTACTACTGATTGATCCACCTCTTTTGGCGCTTTAGAGCGTGTTACTGCATCAATTTGTATTTCACCAAGTAAATGTTCAATAAGTAGCAACTCTCCCATCACAGCCCCAATTTTAGCCAGGTGATCTGCCTTATCATTCCCCTCCTTATCCTCTCCTGGAGTTTTTAAATGTCCACAAATTTTTCTCCAGTATATTGTCAAATCATTCTCTGACACCAATTTGTCTATGGCTTGTATCATTTTTCCATGTTTAAGTGGCTTCTTATTGTATGTAACCATGCCTCTTGCTTTCCAGCCAGGTAAATATTCCACGAAACTATTTTGTGCATAATCAGAATCAGTCACCAGGACAATTTCACTAAATGTATTATCAACTGCAGTAGCAGTTGCTTTATAAATGGCTGCCAATTCCGCTACTTGACTGCTCCTAGCTCCAATTCTCATCCCTATACTGGGGATGCCTTCACATTTCAACCAGACATTTCCTATCCCTGACACTAATTGTTTATTACTGTCATTTTCAATGTGGAAAGCACAACCATCAACATATACATTTGGCAAATCCTTGCATGTCTTTTCATTAAAAGCTTTGTTTGGTGATTGCCCAAATTCCTGTAAATTAGATTCCACTTCTATTTCTTTTGATACATGTTCAGCTGCACAGTCATAAAGATCTGCCAAACCTTGAGCAACTGGGCTCTTTTTATTTTGGCCATATCTCACTTCTACAGGAAAACCTTGTAATGCCAGGGTCCATGAAGTGATTCCGGACTGTGCTAGGTTACCTAACCTAATTCTTTTACTCTCTAAATACTGCAAAGGTTGATGATTTGTCTCAGTAATCACCTTTTCTCCCTGAACAATTGGGTGGAAATGTTGTAGCGCCCACACAGTGGTCAAAAGGGCCTTTTCACATTCACTAAATTTAATTTCAACTTGGAAAAACGCCTTACTTGCATAGGCAATGGTTTTGTGATTCAAAACATGTTTTGTGATAACACTGCTGACATACAATGTTCAGAGAAACCTATTTCCATAAAGAAATCCCTATTCTGTATGGGGTATGCTAAACATTGTGCCTTTGCAATACATTCATTTAATTTAGCCACTGCCTCAGACTGCTCTTTTTCCCATTGCCAGGGTGTGTTCAGCTTTAGCAGTTTAGTCAATGTTTGAGTAATTTCAGCATAATTTTCAATGAATTTCCTGTTATAGCCTGTCATTCCTAATAAACTTTTTACCCCTTTCACATTTTTAGGGTCTTTTAGTTTTTGTATGGCCTCTACTTTCTTCTTTTGTGGGTTTAGTCCATGTTTAGTCACTTCATGGCCTAGAAACTTCACTTTTTTCTTGCACCATTGTGCTTTCTGTAAAGATACTTTGGTGCCTGCTTTCTGCAATTGTCCAAGCACATGTCTTATTTCATCAAAATGGTTTTCAAGCTCTAATTTTTATCAGTACATAATCCACATAAACTATGGTACCTCTTTCCTCCTCATCAGGCATGGCCTTTCTCAAAAATATTCCAAATTCACTCCCACTATTGACATACCCAAATGGAACTCTAACCCATGTGTATTGAGTCTTATCAAATGAAAATGAAAATAAATTCTGAATCTCCTCTGCCAATGGGACGCACCAATATCCAGAGGTGAGATCTAATGTGGTAAACACTTTTGAACCATGTACCTGAGCTAGGCCTTGATCAATGAATGGCAGTGGCCATCTGGATACTGGCACTCTTTAATTTAACTCTCTTAAATCTGCACATAGTCGCCATTGACCATTTGGCTTTAACACACCTAGAATAGGTTTGTTGGATGTGCTATGAATATGCCTGATAATTCCCTGAGACTCCACATTTTTAATTATCTCTGCCAATGACTCTAAACATGCCAGTGGTAATCTATACTGGCACACAAATACTGGGCTTCTACTACACCCTTCCGGTAGTGTGGCCACATGTAAATTAATTAGTCGGCAATCATAAGCATCTTTTGCAAATACATCTTTAAACTCCATAAATATCTTCCTCAATTCATTTCTATCCTCATCGCTGTCGCATGCATCTGCTGATAAAATCTGCTCCTCCACCATTTTTGAAAATTCTGGAAACTCTTCCAGTAGAGGAATTTCTGTGCTTTCCTCTAACTGTGTGGCTGTGTCTCTCTGTAAAGCTGCCACTTTTAAATATGTTGGAATATCAGCTTCCACTTCAATGGGCTGATTTTCTGTTTCATTTTCATCTAAGTTAAATGTTATGCCATCCTCTTGATGACAGCACACTGTCTCATTTGAATCATAATCATAAGGGTTTACAGAATGAATTTTAAATATTCCTTTGGGCTGAGAATTAAGGTATTCTGGCAACTCACCTTTGGCATCTACATACTTTTCAGGTATATTTCCAGTCACCATGTTATTTAGATATGCAGCATAATGTGATTTGTGTATAGCCATTCCTAATGAGGAGTTTTCCTTTAAATGAATATCTTGACAACCTTTATTATTCACCATAATTGTTACTGACCCTTCACCAACATCTATCAATGGAATGCATTCATAATCCAGGCCTTGCTGTCTTGTGGATTCATTCAAGCACTCAAATACATCAGAGTCTTCCATCTGCTGTCCATTTCTGCATTTCAGTGTTATTGTAACTTGTTTGGTGAATGCAGGGATAATAGTATTTTTCCTCAGCTGTAATTCAATTGTGTATGGGACCATTTGTGCACAATGATAAGCCCTTCTTTTGTCTTCAAATTCAGGTGCCAGCCCACCTAGGCGCGACCATATTTTTTGATTAAGGAAATCTAACACCATACACATTCTGTGCATTATATCATTGCCCATGTAAAAGTCATTTTGTGTCCTACTCACTATCCAAACATTATGGTGAATTGTTTTTTGTCCAATACTAATGTTCAGCATGCATCTGCCTGCAATTCGGTTTTCAAAGTCTGGACTATCCAAACCAGAGACATATTGGTTTTTAATTCTAAATTTCGGGATCTCCTCCCTCTCCATTATTTTTTGCAACAATTTCTCATTAATGAAACTCCTTTCCTATTAAAGTGCTAAAATGGCTTTTGTTGTTTTAGAATAGTCATTTATAACAATGTGAACCCATGGTTGCTCATCTTCCATGTGTATTTCAGCAAGAGTGGTGATGTGTTTTTCTGTATTTGTTTTAGGAGCAGTATTCTGTTTGCATGTTTTCTCTTTTAAATAAAAACATAATGTGTGCTCATCTATGGAAGTTTGCCATTTTTTCCTTGGGTCCAAGTATATTTGTACAGATTGTTTCTCATATTCACTCTGCATTTTGTCTTGACACATTAAGATAACAGTGACGCTAGGTATGCAGCTATTCTGGAGATATACCTCCACTGCATCATTTGTTTTGGAAACTGTGTGCCATTCATTTATATTGCTATTTTGTGATTTTAGTTTCTTAGGTCTCAATGGTTTTTTGGTTAAGGACTACACTACTCCATTCACCCCATCTATGAGAGGAGACAATCTTTTCAGGCAATCTGTTCCCATCAGAAATGGAATTTCACAAATAGATGTGATCAATACGCCCTGTTTCATTCGGTGCTTTCCTATCTTTATGTCAACCTCGGTGACACCTATAATAGGCACCTCCTCCCCGTTAAAATTATGCACTGGACCTTGATTCTCCTTTACTGTGATATGATTCTGTGGGGATCTCCCTTCATTGATACTCTTTACCAATTCTTTAGACATAATTGTGGCCTGTGCGCCAGTGTCAATCATTGCAAATGTATTGCATTTTTCTTCTACAGTGATGGGGGCATAATACCTGTCTTCAACTTCCTCTAACACACATAAGATATGCAAATTCTTACTGATTTCAGGGCTCACCTTTCTCAGGCCTTTTTCACTTTTGGCTAAGCGTATTGGTAAATGGAAAGAGATTTTTCCCTCCTTTTTGCTCATTTCTGTGTGAGAGACTTTGTTCATTTCTCCATGTTCAGAGGTTTTTAGGAGTGTGGCCACTGTTCGCCCATCCATCCAGGTATCATCAGAGGTCACATTAGAATTCTCCAACTGAACATGTGTAACAACATCACTTGGCAATTTGTCATTGTCTAACTCTGTGCGTTTGTGGTTATTTAATATGGTACCAGTCCTTTTAACTTCTTCAAAAATATGTGGCTCAAAGAATTCTTCAGGTGATTGACCTGTACCCTCCTTTTGAGTATGTATTTTTCTGCCTGTGTTTGGTCATTGTTTTGATTGCCCAGGGAAGGAATTATAGCATCCCCACTTACTCCCTGGTCACTGGTATTCCCCATGCATGAGTCATCTTTCTTAAATCTGTCTCTTTGTTCTTTTGGAATTTCAGGTTTTCCTTTTTCATTTGTACAAATCTCCAATGTTTGATTTAGCTCTAGGTTAAACCATACCTCTCTTTTAGATGTATTTGCAATGTCTGTCACATGTTCATTTACTGGTATTTTCACTTTTAAATCATTAGGCATCTCAGAGTCATTATGCATAATTACATCAGAGCAATCTGTCTTTTTGGCACTGCAGGTATGATAAATACTTAGTCACTTTTCAGAAGCCATTCAGTCATTGCTATGTCCTTCTGCCCCCTCCTTTGATGACTGTTTTTGTGCTGTACAGAGCTTTCCTATTTGTTCAGCTAACATTTTCACTTGGGCCTCGAGACACTGGAATCTTTCCATCTCTCTAGAATCCTCTCTCTGTGGCCTAGATCGATATTGGTTGTTTTCCCCCTGATTGGATCTATTCTGGTACCTCTGAGGTGAATGATTTCTATTGAGTTTTTACTGAACTCTTGATTCATATGTGGAGGGGATCGGGGTGCACCCATCCTTTGGTTGTAGTCCCCTGGTGGGGAATAATTTTACTGACGTGGAACATAATTCATATTCTGCCTCATGTCCTGTCTCTCATTTTGTGGGTACTGTCCCCTATGCTGATTCCCATTATCAGTAAACCGATCCATATATCCGGGTCTGGCCTGATTACCATATATCATGGTATTATTATCAAGTCTACTTTGTATCCCCAATGTCTGGTAGGGACCATTATTTCTTTGATCCTGGCCTTGTCTCTGATTATTATTCATACTTGATATATAAGGCCGATATCCTTCCAGGGGTCTGTCTCCATAGTACCTAGGGCTAATGTAGCTCTCCCTATTACTAGGATCATGTGATTGAAACATTGGTGCAGGGTGTGATGACCTTTGTTGATTACCCCTTTGTTCAGGTGCCAAATTATTTTTACCTGGACTTTGAGCAGACTCAAGGGACATTTTGGCTGACCTGATTTCCATCACTGTTGCTGAGGGTTCTTTAGATTTTAGTCTAGTATCTTTCATTTTATCACTTCTCTACCCTGACAATATAGCACCTCATATAGTTTTGTGATTTGGTGTACAATCCATTCATGGGACTTGTCACGGTCAAATTCACAGACCAATTGTGATATAATGTCTTTCTGTAGCCCATAGAAGTAGGCAGTTTTAAACTCATTAGAATTGGGGTCAAAAGATACATCAAATCGAGAAAATGCTCTTTTTAAGTCTTGAAAAAACTGGCGAAGGGATGCATTAGGCCCAGCAGTGATTGTGTAAGCAACTTTCTTTGCCTCGTGCAATGACTGGAAAGGATAAAAATGACGCCTAATCTCTTTTTCAAACTCTGCCCATGTCATATTCTGCTGCTCATTCAATCCCCTTATGATACTGGCCGTCGGAGTATCTAAAGTTAAATGAAAATAATGCCTGTACTGTTCCTTATGTATCTGGAGGGCTTTAAAAATGTCATGAACCACTTCTAAATGATCCTCTATGCAGCATTCCCATCCCTTTTTAAAGGTCTTTGATGGATTTCATTATCTTCAAGGGGCTACTTGTTGCAATGCATGGAATTGCACTACTTGGTGATTCCACCCTGGTTCCAGGTGTATGGGATTGGTAGCGGCCCCCAATGGGAGTATCAAATCCCACAAGGGCGCTGCAACCAAGGTCAGTCACCGGCCCAGTCACTGGGGCACTAGCTCTTTGGGTAGACATAGAATTCACCTCAACTCCATTGAATGTGGTGCCCTGCCGTCTATCCTGGGACCTGGGAATGCACATTTGCTGTTCCAAATCCTTAAACTTCTTAAGGAGCCTGTCTGCTTCGTTTTGCAAATAGTTATTTTCATCACTCATTTTATTAATTACCTACTGCATGTTGCACATTTTCATTTGGCATTCATTAAATTCTTTGTTTCTCGTGTCTCTTTCTTGACACATTTTAACCATTTCCTGTTCTGCATTTTGGAGATCACTTTCTTTTTCAAAATGTTCTTTTTGTAAGACCTGCATTTCTGAAACCATCTCATCTTTATCTTGTCTAATGTGGTCTACCAATGCTTTTAAGTGTACCAATTCTTGCTCACTGTCCTCAAATTGTTTCTTGCTTTTGGACAATTCAATATCAAAATCTCTGCATTTTAACTGCATGTCTTTTTGATATCCTTCTAATTCTGCTCTTAACATTTCCTCCTTTTTACTTGCCCTATCTAGGTCTGTCGGAATAGAAACAATATTATGCCTCCTATTGTAATAATTGTATGTGTATTGGCCTACGCCAAGTTGTCTAAACATCATGTGCAAACAAACTCAACGGCAAGGTCTTGACCTTAGAGAAACCAATGTAAGCCGCCATCTTGGATTGAGCCGCCATTTTAGGTTCTCTTGTTATGTAGAAGTCACCCTGAACATCAAAATGGAGGCCAAATGACATTCTGAGTAAGATTCTGGCCGTTGTGACCTCCGTACAACTGAATAATTAATATGCCTGTAGGACACTTGTCGGGGTCGCGAACAGAGACCTTGTCCTACTGTTGACCTATATGTAAATGTACTACTTATATCAGCGAAACTAATCGAAATGCATATATTAAAGGATTGACCTGGCAAGGAACCCTAAAACCAGAATTAAATATTTCGCAGAATGGTTAACCCGCAAGAGGGTTGGCCAAGGGCTGGACAAATTGTATAAAAGGCCCGGGTATTCCAATATGCGGTCTCTCTCACTAACACATCGAACCCTCGTTGAAGGTCGTTATGTTATACTGAGAGCCGAATAGCTATCCATTTGTCAATTGACTTGGTAACTGTTGTAGCTTGAAATAAAGCACTTGTATGTTTCTTTGTAACTTGTGTTGGTGTGTTTCTTTTTTGGCTTCCCGGCCTCATATTATTTCTCTGTTTTCACAGTTGGCGCCCGAATAGGGACCCTCAAGATTGATGCCGGATCATTGAAGGATTGACGCAGGCTATCGAACCGGGATCGGATGGTGTGATACTGCGGGCCCGACCGAACGAGACGCGATACCTCGGCAGCGCTGCATGATCCGATCCTTGGACGATAGTCGTGTGGTCTGACACGGCATCTTGACGAGGGTCCATTTTTGAGACGGGCAGATTTGTCGAAACCACCAAACACAAGGTAAAATTCGTTAGGTAAGTTCTTTGGTAAACCGTACGGTCCTCCTTAGGTTTGGTCAGGTGTAGTCGTGACCCGACTCTTAATTTAACCCTGACAATTTGAATTTGGCGTATTGTATCTGCAGACACAATTATTGACCAGGTAACACCAATTTTTTGTGAAATGCCTGGGAAATTGTCTAGCTGCTTGAGGGCTCTGTTCCGCAGCGATCGACAATCTTTGGAATTTAGCCACCCGGCACCACAGGAGGGGTCGTCGGCGTGTACTATGTACTATAAGCATGGCATTGGAAGTATAGCATTTAATGATATTTGGCACAGACAAACCAGACATGCCTCCAAATTTCAGTGGCCAATCAATGGTCGTTTCGAGATCCCCCGTATTGAATACCTAGAATCGGTCTTGTTAAAAAAGAAGGCCAGACCTGCAGCATTTGATGTTTTGCAGAATTGGAAAAAGGAAGCGTTGCAGCAGCTTAAAAGTAGGGATAAACATGCACGCAGTCATAAAACGAATGCCGAAAAGGCGTTGTTATATGATAAGGAAAAACATTCAGAGTCAGTCAAGAATATGGATAGGGCTTTCTCACTCGGTATCCAGAAAATCTATCCCTCTAAAAATGTTCATGTTTCCGAAGAATTTATTGATAAATTGTTAAACAAACGCAGGCCTGGTGCCTCTGCGCCACCTCCGTATGATCCTCTCCCTGGTGCTCTGCCCATTCCTGCTGTTATTCCTGCTGTCATTCCTGCTGTTAGTCCTGTTCCCCCTATACAACCTATTGTTCCTATTCCTCTCGTTGTTGTTCCTCCACCTACTTTACCACCCCTTCCCCTTGCGCCGATAGTCGCACCTCCATTGAATTTGCCCGCACCCCCGCTCCCGAGTGGTTCTGTACTGACTGAAGTTGATCAGGGTGCGGGGTCAAAGATTTTTACTCAAAATACTGTCTCTGCAGAAAAGAAACGGGAATTATTTGCATGGGCTAAGCATTGTATGGAGAGAGGTGATCAAGCTGATGTTTTCTCCACATTATCAAATATGGGTAACTTTCCCGAGAAAAATGTTTTTATTGAAGGTTTGGGGACTTATTTATGTGTAATGTGGGGTAGATTACATAATACAGATCTACCACAAGGGTTGAGGGATCTAAATACTTTAGCGCTTTCGAGGGACACTGAGGAGAAAGTACATGGTCATGTTGAGAGGTTATTTGAGTATAGGAGGGACTTAGAAAGATTAGGGGATGAGGATGGTGAAGACGACAGTATGTATGTGCAGAAACGGTTCCTTCCGTGTCGTAAATCGGCATCTGTGGAAGTACGAATTTGTACCAAAGATGCGATTCGATGGATCTCGGATTCATCGATACCGCCGGATGAAGTATATGACACGTATAGTCAGTATACAGTAGAAATGCAGAGGAAGGTGATTCAGGTAAGGGTACAGTACCTGCAGGATGAATGTGTAAGGAAGAAGGTTAGTTGTCCTATAGAGTTATTGAGTATTCGTAAGAGGGCTTTTTCGCCCGACACTTCTTCGGCTGCCTTAGCGCTCGACCTGGCTCTGTTGCTTAGTAAGCGATCGGAATTACCTATATCTCAGTTGCCAATGAGAGAGGTTCCTCCGATATTTGTCCCAAAGGTTGAGATTCCCGCTAACGTTGGGACAGGTGCACCCGCTGTGGACATCCCTGCACATTATGTATCGCAATTTGTTCACGTCCCGTTTCCGAGACAGGAAGTGAACACTATTAGACAATCAATTCCCGATATTAGTAAAAATCCGACAGGATTCTACAAAGAGATAGAGTCCGTTTTACAGTCCTCTGAGTTCACCCTAAGTGATATTGACTTGCTATTCCCTGTACTCCTGCCCGTAGATTTATGGAAGCAGGTTCGAACAATAGATGATGTGCCAGGGTTGGGAGATACGTGGGCTAACATAACTAGGTTTGATGGGGAAAGACCAGCTGGTAAGAAACCACCTCAGTTAATACTCACTTTGCCTGATAGAATCGTCGCAAAATTGAAAACCATAATTCCTGAGAAAAGAATTATTTGGGACAAGCTTACGGCCTGTGTTAAAGGAAAATCTGAAGGTGCCACCAAATTCTTTAATCGATTCGAACAGGTATTCTCTGACTTCAGTGGACAGGACTTGGGCACAGAGTCTGGGAAAAGGTTGTTTGTGGACAAATTTGTACGTAGATTGCTGCCTGACATCCAGTCACAGATTATGTTCTCTGAGAGCGCTTGGCAGGCAAAGTCCCAACCTGAAATTTTACACATGGCTCAGTATTATGAGAACCGTGTTAATAATGAAAAAGAGAGAATAGAGAAGAGGAAAGGAGATTTGAAGACTAAAGCATTGTTACAGCAAATTGTTAGAAATCCCAGAGGAGGTAATTCACAGACCAGAGGTCAGTATGTTCTGAAAGGGAACGTCCCCTTGAGTCCTGTGAATATTAATCAATGTGCCTATTGCCGCCAGGAAGGTCATTGGCGTGCACAGTGCCCCGTCCTTCGACAGAGGTCAAACAACACATTTGGGAGTATGGGTAGATGACCTAGAGGTCGCCCCGGAGTGGGGGGCCCTGATAGAGGTCAGTTCTCGCAAAATCCTCAGCAACCTTTTTCACGGGATAATCAGACTTCGAGTGTGGACATGAGAAATATATTTGATCACCCTTCTGATGCCTACCTTTCTGAAGAGCTTCCTTCCGACGACATTTTATTTCGTTAGGATTGCCCGAAGCAGGGTTTGGAACCTTCACCTATTCCCGTTAGTCAAAAAGGTCCCTATGTTGAATTGTTATTGGGGAATAAGAAACATCAGTTCTTGATAGACACTGGAGCACAGAAGTGCTCCATTGATCATTCAAGGGTTCCAAACTTTCCACTGTCAGGGCAAACTAATGTTTCTGTAGGGTTTTCTGGCATACCAGTTGCTTGTCCGGTTTCTTCGCCGGTGCCTGTTTCTTTGGGTCCCTTTATTGAACACTGTCCATTCCTCTTTACTTCAAACTGTGGAGAGAATTTGCTGGGGTTAAATCTGTTGAAGAAACTAAATGCAGTAATTCATTGTTCCTCTGATGGAGTGCGGCTGACGGTTTCACCACAGCAATTTCCCAGTTCTCAGTTTTTGACTCAACCATTGCCTCCTGAGATTAGCGTTGTCCCGGAATGTTTGTGGGCGGTTGACGACAATGATGTTGGGATACTACAGGTTGAACCCGTTAAAATAGTTTTGAAACATGGAGTTAAACTACCACGCATTCCGCAATATGAAATATCAGTTGAGGGCGAGGGCGCTTTGAAGTGCATTGTCTCCGATTTTGTGCATTGGGAGTGATCGAAGAGATTGCAGGTAGTTTATGTAACAGCCCGATTTTACCCGTGTACAAGAAAGGCGAGAATGCAATCCCATTTCGTTTCATAATTGATCTACGCGCTATTAATAAAGTTGTCGCCCCACAATTTCCAATTGTGCCTGTTGTGACAACGATACTAACGATGATCCCTGCTACAGCTACGCACTTTAGTGTTGTGGATCTGAAGAATGCTTTCTTCAGTATTCCTATACACAAGGAGAGTAGATATTTGTTCGCGTTCACCTTGGGGGGACGTTCATTTACATTTACTCGTGCACCTCAAGGTTATACTGAAAGTCCAAGCATTTATACTAGGGCTTTGAAAGAGCAACTTGACACCCTTGAATTGCCATCTACTTGTACACTGCTTCAGTATGTCGATGACTTGCTTTTAGCTGCAGATTCTGAAAGTGCTTGTAAAGAAGGCACTGTATTGTTGCTTATTCATTTAGCTGAACATGGTCATAAAGCTTCACTTAAGAAATTTCAATATTGTTGTCAGGAGGTCGCCTATTTAGGCTATCTCCTGGCAAAGGAGGGGCGAAGATTGACACCTGAAAGAATAAAACACATTTCTGGCATGTCTGTTCCAAATACACAGAAGGAAGTCAGAGCCTAAATAGGTATGGCTTCTTACTGTAGGCTGTGGATCCCGAACTTCTCACTAGTGATAAAACCGATGTTGGCCTTGACGAAGAAGGGCATTTCTTCGCCGCTGCAATGGAAGTCGGAACATCAACGATCATTTGAGCTTCTCAAAGCCGCGTTATGCTCTGCACCGGTTCTGGGTACTCCAAATTACAATAAGGCCTTTGTGTTGTTCGTGCATGAATGTGATGGATGTGCTTTGGCTGTGTTAACACAGGAACACGGAGGGAAGAATAGACCGTTTGGCTACTACTCTTCCACCCTTGATCCTGTCGCATGCGCTTTACCAAGATATTTGTGAGCTGTCGCTGCTGCTGCCGCGTCTGTAAAACAGAGTGAGGGAATGGTCCTAGGCCATGATTTAACCCTGATGGTACCTCACTCTGTAGATGTCCTATTGAATAAAACCCAAACACAGCACCTCACCTCTGCACGGCTGACGAGGTATCAATTAACTTTGTTTGCCCCTCACATTCAAATTAAGAGGTGTTGTGTTCTTAATCTGGCTGAACTCCTACCTTTCCCGAAAAATACTGTTTGCGGTGACGAAGAATCACATGACTGCCTGTATACTACTGAACAGGAAACGAAGGGCATGATAGACCTTATAGATACTCCTTTGGATAATGCGGAAGGGGAGCTGTTTTGTGATGGCTCCTGCTTCAAACTCCCGGATGGTACATCTACAGCTGCCTATGCAGTTACTACATTGAGTACGGTTGTTGAAACTAAGAGAATCCCGCATAACTCTGCGCAGGCCGCAGAGATTATAGCGTTGACCCGAGCTTGTGAACTCTCCGAAGGGCATACAGTAAACATATATACTGATAGCCAGTACGCCTTTGGGGTGGCTCACAACTTTGGGAGGCTCTGGTTGGAAAGAGGGTTCCTAACCTCGCATGGGACCAAGATTCAGCATGGTCCCCCCAATTGCTCTCGGCACTCGCGTTCCCTAGTCAGTTAGCGACCATGAAATGTGCAGCGCATCGTAAAGTCATAGATGATGTGGGAAAAGGGAATGCTTTCGCTGACCAGATAGCCAGGCAAAGGGCCACAGACCTTAGCGCAGACATGTATGCTCTAAGAGAAACAAAAGATGCCTATGTAATGGATTAGGGTATTGGGTCTGTACGAGCTATCCAAGCTGATGCCACGATAGAAGAGTCTAAAAAGTGGGCCGAAGGGATGGGGAAACTAGATGAAGATGGGTGTTGGGTGGATACATCTGAAGGGAAATGGTTGCTCCCTGATTCATATGTGCTGGCGATGGTTACGATGGCGCACGGTCCTACGCATGTGTGTGCTCAGCAGATCACGAAAATGTTAGAACAAGTCTGGGTAAATGATAAAATTTTGAAGATCGCGCAGTGCTATGTCTGAAATTGTATGATATGCTTACAGCACAATGTGGGGAAGGGGACAGTAACTCCAAGGGGTAGTTTTGGGCCTCCTTCTGTTCCCTTCAAGGTCATCCACTTTGATTTTATTCAGATGGAACGGTGTAACAATCTAAAATATGTCCTTGTGATCATTTGTGCTTTTAGTAAATGGGTTGAGGCTTTCCCCGTTAAAGATGCTACTGCCATGACCACTGAGAAGACTATGGTAAAGAAATTCTTTCCACGATTTGGGCCGCCAAGAGTAATTTAGTCGGACAACGGTCCCCATTTCGTTGCAGCAGTAATTTTGCAGATATGCACAGCGTTACACATTGAAAAAAAATTTCACTCGGCTAGACATCCTCAAAGTGCTGGGTTGGTAGAGAGACATAACGGTATCCTAAAGAATAAGCTTGCTAAAACATGCGCCGGCACCAATCTGAAATGGCCGGACGCCTTACCTATTGTATTGTTAGCCATGCGCGCCACACCTCAAACTAAGACTGGGGTCTCTCCATTTGAGGTAGTGATGGAGAGACCTGCTAATATTTGGGGTCTTCCGAAGCCTAAAGCACTGAGAGAGGTTGAAAATGTATTGCTTGTAGACTACTGTAACCAGTTGACTAAAAATCTGTATCTCATTTATCATCAGGTTCAATCAGCTTTACCTTTACGGTTTACGGGCCCAGGGCACAATATTCACCCTGGAAGTTGGGTCCTGGTGAAGGCCTACGAAAGGTCTTCCTGCCTCGCGCCTCGCTGGCGGGGGCCCTACCAGGTGCTGTTGGTCACCCAGACAGCAGTGCGGGTGGCTGGAAAGAAGCATTGGATACACGCGACGCATGTCAAGAAACTTCCTCACCCAACGCCACACGTTACAGAAGAAGCAGAACCCCTCGCTGATGCTACAATCTCAGATCCTGGAGTAGCAAATAGCGCTGTGAATGTGTCGGAGAATCTCTCTGAGCCCGTGGAGCTTGGGGAACAGTCCATTTTGTCTCAACACTCTTTGGAAAGATCACTTCCGGAAAGCGTTGTTTCAAGTTCTGCGACTTCCGTCGCCTCTGATACGTTGCTTCTCTTAGGAAGTGACGTTACCTTATTTCCGGATCAAACAGTACCGGGAATCACCAGGTACGACCTTCGACGACGAAAATAGAACTACGGCATGGGTTTTGCCTGTGCATCTGGAAAAGAAAAGAGTCATTGAGAGTTTTGTTCTTGCAAAAGAAAGTTTTTGAAAAGAAAGGGATTCTGCTGGCTAGGGTTGGGGAAGGACTAAGAAGTCGCGCGACCGTAGTGTCTCCAGCAACGGACATTGGGGTCGTCGATTGAGAAACTACTATGCCTGCCACCTCCACCGCTGCTGCTCGCATTGGACTTAAAAATAAGGGGGGGACCAACTCACACAATGAACAATGTGCCTGGGCCCCGAAAACGTATTGCTGTGTTGTGATAATAGTAATTGGAATTTGTATAGTTACTGCCGTGGGACTCTGGTACGTCGAAGAAATTTATCCTCTAGAGCCTCTTCTGCCAATTGAAATTGTACCTACTGCTTTGACTCCCTCTGTACACCTTCATACTTTGTCACCTAGGGACTCCCAGCATAGACAAAAGTACCATAATAACACTTTAATGATAATAATGAATTCAACGCATGCCATTTTTAATAAGAGTAATTGCTGGATCTGCACCCATTTACCGCAACATGGGAACAAGGGGCTAGGATGGTATATTCACCCTTTATCTTTAACGACTGCTTGCTATGCCTCTCTTAGAGCACTATTCTTTGGCCGTTGGAATGACAGCATCTCAGGGAACTTTGATGTAACTAATTTAAATAATTTTGAGAAACGTGAATTGACTCCCCTGGGATGCTCGCTTTTTGCAAATAGAACTAAGCCTAATGTTGCTTCTATTAGGCCATCTGATAAACTGTCTCTTCCTTTCCAAAATCTAATTTCCTTTAAAATGGCTCCGATAGGCAATAAGGACGCTGTGCCTCCTTCCTACTCCATTAACCATAGCCCCGATTCAGTCCCCTTTTGTGTACAAAGAAATGGCACTCGGTCAATGGGAGATTTTGAAGGTTGTGTGAACATTGTAAATTTGACCGGAGAGAACAGGCCTCTATATGTAGGGGGGCCTGTCTATTTCGTTTGCGGTAGTACAGCATTTCCCTGGTTGCCCACGGATTGGCAGGGAACCTGTTATTTAGGAATCCTGTTACCTGGGGTATTCATAGCTAGTACATTGGAAGTTTCTAAGGCTTGCCCACGGCGGGACGAGAATGGAGATACCCCTGGGCAAATATTGGGAGATATAACAAAATCAGTTGTGCCATTTTGGGGACAGATAGCAAATTCTGAAAATGTTAGGGGACTAGCAAGAGTACTGGAGAGAACCATCAACCGGACCACGGATATACTCTATAATATGACACCGGAACAGAAAGAAATAAGATTGATAGCGCTCCAAAACCGAATGGCATTAGATGTCATTCTGGCAGAACGTGGTGGAGTATGTAAATTAGTGGGGTCCGCTTGTTGTGTTTTCGCACCAGATTCCTCACCGACAATTTTCAAAGCAATACAGAACTTGCACTTCCTTAGTTCAGAAGTGCATGTTCCTATGGGAGATTGGAGTATTAGTGCTTGGTTCTGAGATTCTCTACGATCCTGGGGTTGGAAGGTGCTTTCTGTCATATTGGTTATTTTGGGAATCCTGCTATTCCTTTGTTGCTGTATCCAATGCCTACCCAGTATATGTGCAATGCTAGGGGGATGTTGCGCTCAGGTAGTGAGCATGATAGGGCACAAAATGTATGCCCCAGATACAGCATCTAAAGAGTTTGTGTTTCAAGAGGTTCTGGTGAACGACCTAATGGCTATAGATATTACAGATAACGATTCAGGATGTATGGACGACAATGCATGGAGTTATTTACAAAGACATTAGAAATGGTATTAGCACTTGGCATAGGCCAAAAGGAGGATTTGTCGGAATAGAAACAATATTATGCCTCCTATTGTAATAATTGTATGTGTATTGGCCTACGCCAAGTTGTCTAAACATCATGTGCGAACAAACTCCACGGCAAGGTCTTGACCTTAGAGAAACCAATGTAAGCGGCCATCTTGGATTGAGCCACCATTTTAGGTTCTCTTGTTATGTAGAAGTTGCCCTGAACATAAAAATGGAGGCCAAATGACATTCTGAGTAAGATTCTGGCCGTTGTGACCTGCGTACAACTGAATAATTTATATGCCTGCAGGCCACTTGTCGGGGTCGCGAACAGAGAGCTTGTCCTACTGTTGACCTATATGTAAATGTACTACTTATATCAGCGAAACCAATCAAAATGCATATATTAAAGGATTGACCTGGCAAGGAACCCTAAGACCAGATTTAAATATTTCGCAGAATGGTTAACCCGCAAGAGGGTTGGCCAAGGGCTGGGCAAATTGTATAAAAGGCCCGGGTATTCCAATATGCGGTCTCTCTCACTAACACATCGAACCCTCGTTGAAGTTCGTTATGTTATACTGAGAGCCGAATAGCTATCCGTTTGTCAATTGACTTGGTAACTGTTGTAGCTTGAAATAAAGCACTTGTATGTTTCTTTGTAACCTGTGTTGGTGTGTTTCTTTTTGGGCTTCCCGGCCTCATATTATTTCTCTGTTTTCACAGGTCGGCACTTAACCTGTTAATCAGCTTGGTATCATTTTCTTGCATTCGCAGGGACCTATTCAAAATAAACCAGATCTTGGCGCATAGCCGTATCAAACAATCTTTCTCTGCATGTTTATCAGCTGCATTTAATAATCTCAGAAGGCAGATCTGAATTATGCTGCCTTCTGCAAAAATATTGTCTAGTTTTTCTTTCTGCACTTCACCATGAATGCGGTCAGCCATTCTGTGGCACTATTCGATGACCACGTCTCATGTGCATATAACTTTGCCTCTAAATATTGCACTAGATCTGAGAATGTGGATTCCATTTGAGACATTCGAAATTCGTTTTTAGTGACTCACTGCTATTATGAAATGGGTTCCCTTTAATGTACAAATGGCAATGTGAGACACACTTGCCACGCCCAGTAGGTGCTCTATGATCACTTTCCCGGCCAACGCACCATAAATATGTAGGGTATTTTGTGTAGATTTGGGGCCTGGCGGTATTTTCTTACCGCCAAAATAATGGTAATTTGACAATGTTTACTCCTTGCATTTACATTGGGTGTGGCCTTGTTTCCTTTCAGGAGCCATTCCGTATTTCAGTACATAAAATGAATTAGAGGTTTACATTTTGTTGGTGGCATTTTGGTGAGCATAATTTCCTGTTTTATTTGTGGCCCCAATATACAAACCCCCTTCTTTTTGCTTAGACTGTTTGTGTGATCTCTAGAGGCCCCAGACCTACATTCATAAACACCACAATTTTCACATATAGCATTCTCAATCCCCTGTGGTATTATCACAAATGTATTTACATTAGCGAATTATGCTTCCGTAGGCCTCTCTTGCTGATTCATGTACGCCCAGCAAGAACTATTGTATTATATTCCATTAGAAACCCAACACACATACACTGAGTGGAATCACGCACACAGCTATTTATAATTGCTGTTCATATTGCTCCATCTGTACAGGAAACATGACATACCTACTACTTAAAAATCTTCCCCTTCTTGCAGGATGTTATTTTAGATGCACCAAAGAAAAAACGAAAGCAAGAACACTCTTACACAGTCTGTGTGTTATAACAATTTAATTTCAAAACAATACATTACCATTCTTGTGAGACAGACTAGAAGAGAAACAGAGGCAATAATACAACGAATTTCACTTCACTTTATTTGTAACAAGAAAAAGAAAAGTTACATCAATAGGACAGCATTTGCATTGCAACATTATAACATGGCAGTTAAACACAGGGACTCCCTATCGCTATCCTTCCTGCCTGAGAAACACTTCATCCACGCGGCACACCCTCAATTTACTTTATAATTACCAGCTATTTGTAGCTCTCCGGCACGTGAAATCCATTGGCTTGCCGCCTCCGAGAAGTGACTCAGGGTTGCCCTCATAAACGTGCAATTTGAAGGGCAAAGCGAAAACACACAGTTTACATGCCAGTGCCAAGTGACCAGGAATACCAAGTCTCTGAAGGTCAGCCGTGCAGCTGAAACGACTCCTCACAGCAGCCCAGAAAAGGCGACCTCTTCACAGCAGCTCAGCAAAAGTGATCTCCACTTAATTCTGTCAGAGCTCGTCCAGCAAACCTCTGTTGCATCCCCCAGGCTTACGCGTCACCAATCAAATTCAAAATATCGTATCCTCCTTCCTCAACAATAGCTCACATTTACAGTAAGTAACTGTATCTAACTAATTTCCTGGTATGTGGATTTTGCTTCCTGCAAAGACAGTGAACAGAGAGAGTAAAGAAGAAAAAAAAATCTAAATGCACGTTTAAAAATGACTCTCAGAGCACATTTCTTCTGCCTCTCTTTCCACATGGAGAGCACATTATAATGTTAATGAGTTAATATTGGTGTTAGTATTTGTTAATTAAGTCAGTCAATTAGATGGCTAATGTGGTCTCCTGTGAATGAGGCATTTCCAGTGAGAGAAGAAAAAGAAAGAAAAAATCTGGTGTGCTTTTAAATCAGTAGAGAAAAACAAAATTCTGTTTTCATTTGTATATCCATATGTTACACTGGCGACACATGGCTGGCTATATGTGTACCACATTATAGCAATAATGTGGTCATATACAGTGGCGCTGTACTCCAAAACACACTAAATTATACTACATAGCAAAGCAGCTACTGCAAGTCTAAACTGAGAAGAGCAAAGCTAAATACACTGAGGTAAGTACCCCAAGTCGGAACAGTACCTTTGGTTAGAAGAAGAGTGATCCAGCTGGCTTCTGTCTGTTGCAGTGAGGCAGATCCTGGGTTCCTGGGCCTCAGTCATGAGAAAAAGAGGGAGGATATCTGGAGGACTCCTGTAGCAGCAATTCGGAGGTCGGCGGCAGCTACAGGCTATTTTCAGATCAGCAGCACTTTGTGGTTTCAGTGCTAGGTAAATAGCACCACTGCAGATCTTGAACACCGGTTGGGCTTTCTTCACTCCTTGAGTCCTGCACTCTGGTGAGGGGGCTCGAGCTCTGGTCATCCTGCTTCTGGAGGGTCCTGGGGAGACTCCTGGAGATTCTGGCTGGCTTGCAGACGTTACACTCAACTATGGATTTCTTGGCCCCTGGCACTCGGTTCCTGCAGCAGCAAAGAAGTACAGCCAGTCAGGGAAGATGGTCCAGTGGAGTTGGTCTCAGGGTTAATTGGTCCCACTAACACAAGGGAAGACGTTGTCCCTTCTGGAGCTTCTCTTGTTGATTAACAAAGGAGTTTCAGCACAGCAACAGGACTTCACAGTGCAATTCAAAGGTCCAGGAGGATGCAGCAAGCTTAGTTCACAGTTTCTTCATCGGGTTGTTCTTCCCAGTGGTCGACTCTGTCTTCAGTCTCAAATCCCTCGCCTTTTAAGCGGGTTTCTCCATTCATGCACAGCCTAGCTAGCCTAGCCTAACTCAAACAGCAAGGTAGCTGTCCTGAAAGGACAGCCAGCCAGCCAATCAGGACTGGGTGCATTCAGGCATTCCTAAAGACAAAGGACAGGAGAGTTTAGGGAACCTCCCTCACTCCCTGCCCTTCCAGACACACTGGAGCCAGAGGCGGGTTTTAGTACTGAAGCCTGCCAAAGGCAAAAATGAACAAAGGTCTCAAACATGGCTTGACGCACAGAGTAAAACCCAAGAATTACCTCACAAACAGAAAATGGTGAAAAAGAAGACCGGGTCCATTTTGACAAAATGGTCACCCATGGATGCTATACTGTCATTGAGGTTTCAGCCTGCAGTAAAAAAGCAACATAATGGGAAATTAAACCACTGCCACCAGCTATTTAAACTAGTGAGGTAACATAACAAATGTTATATGAGTAGGTAGTATACAGGGCTACAAGGTAACCCCCCAGCACTCCACATAAGATGACGTGTGCTGGACCTATAAAGAGAAAAGTTAAGTAAAGTTAATTTCACTTTACTATTCTTGGGAACAGCAGTTCACAAAAGAAAAGGTATTTAAACCTTATTAGAAATATAAAGGATTTCTCTGTGACACTTCAATGAAGGGGCTGTGTGTCACCATACAACAAGTAGATGCCTATGGAGTTTGTCAGACTCCAAAAACAAAGGAAACACATAATATAAATCAGGTCAAAACACATGAGAGAGTGAGAAAAGGACTCACTCATTCCAGGGTCAAAATTAAAAGTCCACAAGTTCAGCAAAAGAGCTGGGGGTCTCAAAGGGTGAAGGGAATTAGCACAAAAATGAGAATTCTCCCTAACACTCATCCCCCCAGACTAACGGACAGGAACATTTAATCCACTCCTGGATGAATCTCCTAATCCAGTCGGTCATACTTTCTGGAGAGACCATCAGCATTTTGGTGATTATACTCGGCCCTGTGTTCTATGGTGAAAGCAAACCCTAGGAGGCTGATTGACCACCTTAACAATTTTGAATTTTCCCCCTTCATCTGAATTAACCATCTCAAGGGTTGCTGGTCTGTCTGAATAATGAAAGTAGAACCATACAAGTACGGCCTAAACTTCTTCAGGGACCACACAATGGCAAAACATTCACGTCCAGTAGTTGCACACCTTGTTGTACGGTCGTTCAGTTTCCTACTGATGAAGCAGACAGGATGTTCCCTGCCTTTCTCATTCACTTGACTCAAAACTGTGCCGATCCCTGTGTTAGAAGCATCTGTAAAATGAAGGATTAGTTGTTGTCAGGAGCTCTCAAGACTGGAGCTTGACAAAGGGCTTTCTTCAGTCCTTCAAAAGCCTTAGTACAGTCCTCATTCCACTTGACCTTTTTGGGGAATTTTTGGTGAGGAGATCACATTCAAGGGAGAAGCTATGTTCCCATTGTTCTCTATGAAGTTTCTGTAAAACCCAGTGAGACCTAGGAAGGCTCTCACTTAGGTCTGAGTAGTAGTGGTGGCCCAGTCTTGTACAGCTTCTACTTTGCTAGGCAATGGCCTTATTTCACCTCCTCCTACCTCATGTTCAAGGTAGACCACTTTACTCTGACCAATTTGACATTTACTAGCCTTTATGGACAGATGGCATGTTCCAGAGGCTGCTAAACATATCCAACATATCCTAGGTGGTGAAGATGCTCTACCCAAGTGGAGCTGAAAACTGCAATGTCATCCAAGTATGCCATGCAGAAATCCTCTAACCCATTCAGAACTTAATTCACCATCCTCTGAAATGTAGCAGGTGCATTTTCTAGTCCAAAAGCCATACGCTTAAACTGGTAGAGGCCTCCAGTGGTGGAAAATGCAGTTTTCTCCTTGGCATGGTCTGTCACAGCTATTTGCCAATAGCCTGAGGTCAGGTCAAATGTACTGAGGAACTTGGCTGAAGCAGGTTTGTCCACCAGCTCATCTGTTCTGGGTAAAGGATGGGCATCAGTCAGGGTGATTGCATTAAGAGCTCTATAGTGCACACAGAATCTTAACTCTTTCGTTCCTGCTTTTGGTATTAGTACAACTGGACTAGCCAATGGACTTGTAGATGGCTCAATAACCCCAAGATCAAGCATCTTTTTGACCTCCTCCTTTATGTGGGATCAGAAAACATTTAAGGAATTCAGGGCATTCTGTCAGGCACAGGGTTGCTCTGACATATTTCATAAGAACTGTCATTACATTCCTGGGATGGCTAAAGGTGGAAGGAAGGGCTGGGGGAGCGGCTAGCGCAAAGATGGCCACCATCAGGTTCTTTGTGGGGTGACAGGACAGATCTCCCCCATCTGAGGATTTCACAGTAAAAAAGGCATTGACTGGCTGGGTGAGGGCAGGGGTCAGTCCTGGGGTCAAGATGCACCTGCTGGATCTAAATAAGTTGGCCGTTATCATCCAGGGGCTGGAAGGATCATGTAGGAACAGGAGGGAGGTAGCTTTATTTAAGGCAGCATTCTCAGCAGCATTCTTTGGGGCCTACAGGATTGGAGAATTGGTGGGAGGCTCAACGTCAGATAAATCGGGGGGACTGGCAAGAGAAGACTTCTCCTTCATGGGTAATTCTATGGTACAATTCTGGATAAGGATGTTAAAGACGGATCGGAGTGCATAAGAACCCCCAGTGTCCGTAACAGCACATGCCGTAGCAGAAATAAGCCCGGTGTCATTGATGAGGGCTTTCCTGGAGTTTAGGGGAAAGGGGTGGTCCCGCTCTTCTTGCATGGGGGCGGATCTTCACTTTCTTGATTTCAAATTTAGGAGGGTCTTTCAGAAATCCCTGGAAAGTGCAGGACTTGGGTAATTAGGGTTTGCCCTTCACTCCTTCTGAATTGTGGCGGCCACAACAGCAGTTGGGTATGGGTTCGACGAGAGAGAAATTAAAGAAATAGGACAATGGAAATCTCATGCATACAAAGGGTGCCTAAGGCTGCATCTATTATGAGGAACGCAAAAAGAGAGGGGAGCACGAGCAACATAAACAAAAAAAGAAGGTGATGGCTCTAACATGCTGTCTGTTTGTCATTATGTACAGATTGGGGATGGTGAGGCCTGTGTTATGGATGGTGGCCCACTCATTCATTTGCAGGATGCAGGAAAGGGTCTGTGAGCACCCAGGATTGCTGGCCGGCATGTCAGGCTTTGACATAAACCGTATCTATGCAGGGGGCTTGCAGGCATGCAGGGTGCAAGCATTGGTCGAGGCACGGAAAAGGAAGAGGGGGTTACCAAACCCCAGACTGGTGATCCTTCATGTGGGGGGCAATGATTTGGTGGAGTTAGGCAGGAGGCACCTGTTGAAATGTCTGCTATCCATCTTCTTGTGGTTCGGGCGGTTTTGCCCGGGAGCCCTGTTGGCCTGGCCACAAATCCTTCCAAGAACAGCCTAGAGGTGCCTGGGCACAGCGTGCCCGTGGAACATTTTCGCTTGAAAACTTAACAATGAACTATCCCGAGTGGTGGCATTGCTGGGGCAGCTAGGAATGGCCTGTTGAGGGGCCCCAGGACATGTCACCAGGATGGGGTACACCTATCAAAAGTGGGTACCAAACCTTTGTTACGGAACTTTTTTGCCATTATAAGAACAATGGTACAGGTGGGCGGGGGGGGTCACGGACAGGTGGGTCAGCACCCTTGTGGCATGTGAAGGAGGACCATGTGAACACTGAGATCCCCTCCGGAGGGACTCAAGAGCCAGAATAGTGCAGAGGGGAGGGCACAGGGCCCCCCATAGAAATAGGTATACAGCCACCAGAGGGTCCTGGCAGAGGAGGTGGGTGGGATCAGTGGGCATCTAGGGCCGGTAACAAAGTGGTTGCCTCCTGGTATCGTCCCCCCGCCCCCTCCAAGGGTATGGTGGGGACGGGAAAGGGCCTCACCACCCTGAGCCCCATGAGGGGTTGGAGTCATGGTCCACTCGCACCACGTGGTCAGAAAAATGTATAGTCATTTATGATGAAATGTATATTGGTTGAGAATGTCACATGTGTGGCTTGTTTTTTAATGTGTTATACACATGTGGCCAGAGTGGCATCCTCAGATAGTGCCTGGACTATTCACTCGCAAATTGGTACCGCCCCCCTGCTGAGCCCAATAAAATGAAAGCTCCTTACCGGAAAAATGGTATCCCAGTGACAGAGGACTTTATTCCACACACAATGCCAGTGGTGGTAAAATCCCACTCACCTGCCCACAGCCCCCAGCGCAGACAAGTCTGTGGTCAAGCCAAAACTCTTATCTGCCACCATCGGTATGGAATCACCACCAGGCTACAGGAATTACTGCAGGCGGTAAAACTATCAGCAGCGAGACAAATTTTCTTAGCAATTACTGCAACACCAGGAATTCTGCTGGTGGTAAAAAGATACCACTGCCTATAAGCTGGTGGTAATATTTCATTCATTTCTGGGGTTGAAGTAGTAGGGTCCTGCAGAAAATAAAAACACGTCCCTGCTAACACGTGGGCGTGATGTGATATTACATGATACTCCATGTATACTGAGTCAGATGCTAACTGGTGAGACGCTATTCAAAACCTCGACCAGCTGAGCATATTTTATTTTTGGTGGTAATTACTAACATGTGTAGCTATACGAGATTTTGGACATTGCTGCTGTACCGCTTTGCCACTGGCTGAAGTCTTACCACTACAGGTAATTTGGCAGCACATCCGTGATTCAGGAGCAGCGAGTTATTCCCTGATCACGTGGTATTTGGCCATTCTTTAATTGGGCGTTTGTTACTTCCGCCTTTTACACTCGCCACCCATGGCAAATTACCAATATTTTCGGAATGTGGCCAGTGGCGTCATCGTGTCACGCTTGCTCGTGTGGCTGTATACCTCAAGGGCAGCGATTTGTTTGAAACAAAAACTCGCGCAGGCGCCAAGGCAATCTATGGGTTTTGCATGGTCCCATATTAAATTTGTATGCACAGACGTGCTGGCCTAAGAAAAGAAAGTTTTTCTGGATGAAAAGCCAGGCCCATTTCACACTTTTAGACATGAAAGATGCAAATTCACAGCTGCGCACGGCGGTGACACACAGAGCAAGAAAAGGGACGGTGAAATTGCCACTTCGAGTTCAGTGCAGTGCTTTGTTAGCACACAGCCCTCCTGTGGTGCCTTATACAACGAGAAACAAAGTCACAGAAAGTGTTGAATCCCATTAAACCTAAACAGCTAAGCTCTGATGCTCCTCTATGTAGGTTGTCAGAAAAAACTGTCACACTAAATGTCGGTTATATTTAGAGGCATTTTTTGACTGCGCTCTTCAGAAAATGTTTCCTTGGGAGTTTGTGAAAAGAAGGGAACGCAAGCTGCATGACAAGGTTTGGCTGCGTTTCCCGCGGGTGGCGCAGTCCGCTCCAGGCAGGTGCCCACGCGGCGCGGCACGTTTGATGGATCAGTGCTGGGGCGCGCGCTGCTGCATTCAGAGAAGCCATATGCCTGAATCCCAGTTGCCAGTCACAAAGAGAGACTTGGTACAAGGATCGGTCACAGCTGTTCTACCAGAGGGCGGGAGAACCAGGAAGGGGGGTGGAGGTTCTGAAGTAGGGCGATGGAGATATCAGGGACGAAAGAGAGATTAGTCAGGGGAGGGCAAGAGATAAGCCGAGGTAGAAAGCTAAACTGACCCTGGCATTGAGACAAGGAAAGAGATATCCTGACACTTCACCATGTATCTGATAGTCACCAAATGCTGCATATGTGATAATTTATAACACGATTAATACCAAAGAGGTTTCCAAGCGTGGAAAAGGGATTCAGACCTGTGTTGCTCTGCGTTGCCTTGCTTCCAAGTCGAGCGCGTTCTCACTGAGCTATACTACCCGTGCTACAGATTTTTGGCCAGCTCTGTTGTGTGCGAAGCCTTGTGTGGCAAAAGACGAGTGAGCCTCCACTAACTTGTGTATATACTGAATCGCTATAAGGGACAATATAGACACTGACTTGACAAACAGGGTACTGTATTGCATCCTTGCTAGTTACACTGCAATAACAATAGACAAATATCTTTGTAAAATGCTTTTGAATGTCCACTAAGACACATGGTTTAATGAAGATTCAACAAAAATGTCATAATATATTCCAGAATTTAACTTCCAATCTTCTTCAAAATATGTTCTATTCTTTCATAAAGTCCTTGAAGCTCAACACGTTTCGGGGTAATGAGCCCCTTCTTCAGGAGCAGACTTCTGTGGGTACACAACATAGACGAGGACCAGTTTCAAAATTGTACAAATCAACATCTTAACAACCATAGTTGATATAGGCTGGATCCAATTTCCTCATTCCACTTGTCCCAAAGTTCATATGATTTACATGTATATGCTTTTCAATGATAAAACACATTGGCCCTCATTACGACCCTTGCGGAAATCGAAAAACGATGGCGGAAATGCAATACCGCCATCGAATAGCGCTCGGTGCGATTATGACCCGTCACCGCAAAGTACGATGCCATTAGCGACACCGCAGTGAACGCCAACGCAAACTGCACCAAGTACGCGCGCGCGCGCCATGCCAAACCGCAATTACCACCATGGCGCAACGGTACGCGAATTCTGACCCCAGCG
Organism: Ambystoma mexicanum; assembly: GCF_040938575.1. Lineage (NCBI taxonomy): Eukaryota > Metazoa > Chordata > Amphibia > Caudata > Ambystomatidae > Ambystoma > Ambystoma mexicanum. The sequence continues at coordinate 480,471,589 of NC_090936.1, forward strand.
GACATGCACCTAACGCCATCAAGCACGGCGGAAAGTACCATTCCGCCATGGTGAGAAGTACGGCATCGCGAACCAACCGTAAACGGCCCTACTGAGTGCCTGTACACCGCTCCCTGGCCACATTGTACAACTCCCCGTAGGTGCAATGAAGCCACACAATGCAACCAGTGAAATGTACAAGTCATCCATGCCTGCCAACGAACAAATGAATCTCAAGAGGGGCCAATGGAAGCTGCAGGGCACAGATGGCACGAATACAGAAGCCACACAAATGGACATGACCTCAGTCTCCCTCCAAGAAACGCACGCAAACACAGGCACCTGTGACCAGCCATATTCTGATAATCACATCATACCACCAATCCAACTGGCTGACCGGCATCTGTTACACAAAAGCCATTCCCCCGCCCCTGAGCATCACATCACCAAAACAGTCACATTGGCAGCCCACATCCCTGACCTCACTGGGCTTCGTAGGCAAACGCGCCCAGCACAGTACCACGCAACTATACTCCGAAGCTGGAACCCAATGCAGATCTCCTCACAATACATCGCTCCCCAAATAGGAATATGACACATCACCTGCAAAGAAGAACGCTACACGGTTCATATCAGAATAGGAATTTAATGCACAACAAATTCACCAAGCCCATACAGCCATCAGGCCATGAACTCCAAAATACATTTCACCATTGTGGCCTGCATCCGCAAGAAATGACCAGCTACTACTTGTGTGACGCCCTGTACCCTCATGGCACACAGGGGCTACATTCTCGTACGAAAAGGCAACATGGAAGCGCCTCGACCCGCAGGGCCGTCCCAATAGAGAGGCACTAGTCCAGCTGAAAGGCCTAAATGTTGCTCCTAGCCACTAGTACTGCGTAAGGGCATGTGGCCCATTGGCGATCGTCCCATAAGATCGTAATGCTGCTCCACTGATTAACACGAAGCAGCAGGTGTCGGGAGTAAAATCCATCTGCAGGAGTGGCATACAGATGGCAGTGGCAAAAGGGGAGGAGATACCTGTCACCCAAACGAAATGAAAAAGAATAGAATGGCCATCAGAACTACATTTGAATAACTCACTTCAATGATCACACCAAATCCACAGCCATATGCATGCTAGCCCACTCCAAAGGATCATCACCAACCAAAAACCACTAGCGAATCATAACTATCTATATCGAGGTGAAAACACTATCACAAACGCCTGCTTCCATACTCACATGACATGTGAAACTTCCATTGAGTCTGTGCGTAATGCAGCCTGCAAAATCCACTGTTCCCCCAGCCCGTAATTCCAGTGTTGTGAAGCAACATGTAATTGGGAACGTCCGGCCTTATCGCCCACTTCGCTATTGCGCATCCCATACTATTCATATCAATCATTGCATCCTCGCCATGGCCCCTGTCCCAAGGACATTGAACAATAGAACGTTATATTCGCAGTCAGACCTGTGGGCATCTCCTCGCCGCTAGCTGAAAACCGAAAGCGCCGTCCTTCGAATTCCTCATTTGCAACATCACGTCGAAAAGGCATCTGTGGCCGCTTGAAATCACAAATTAATCCATCTAGTGCGGCTGTGTGTGAAAATGGCAACTGCCTTCACTCACAAATGGGACGCCCCGCCCGTCGGTGAACCTCGGTGCAGTGTTGCATGAGGGTCCACCGTTACTCGAGTACTACGTTCCACTGACCCTTCACAAGTCTGTTCGCGACTGCAAAGATAGTATGTGAAACAATGGGACCAAAGCAGAATGAACATATCAACCAATGCTACACTGCCATCGGGTACAAATACATGATTGTAATGGCTAGATGCCATTCGTCGAATTGCAGCGTTGTGTGCGGGACGTGCTCGCCCAAAGGGGAGAGCAGCTTGCACAGGTGGAATGAATCACCACAGGTGGAGGCCATACAGCCTGGAAACACATTGATTGCACACCCAACCCCCTCCCACAACCACACCCACTCCGAAATGCTACCGGCAGGACTAGCCATGTTGGCCCTGGGGGACCTGATAGCACTGCAAGTACTCCAACTTCAAGAAGGAGACGAACACCGACTACAACCGGCCGCACGGAGGAGACGCAGGAGGAGGAGGAGGAGGAGGAGGGCAAGGCAGGGCCAGCAAGGGCCGCCAGCATAGCCACTACCACCACGCAGGCAGCCCGCTATCCCACGCCTCCGAGCACAGCCGTTCAACCTCACTGATGAGCAGATCCACACCCTCTACCGTTTGGACCGGGACACCATAACCGCCATTGTGGACATGACACAGGCTGACCTTGTCAGCATGATAGATAGCCCAACCGCCATCCCACCCCTACTGAAGGTGGTGTCTGTACTCCACTTCCTGGCCACAGGGACCTACCAGCACACAGTCGGACAGTTGCATGGCATTTCACAGCCACTGTTCTCACGGACACTATTGCAAGTGCTCGATGCCCTCCTGCTGCACGCAGACGACTACATCTCTCTACCACGCTCGGAGCAGGAAATTACGAACGCAAAAGTGGGATTCCATGCACTTGGCGGCATACCGGGTTGCATTGGTGCCATCGACTGCACCCATGTGGAATTGGTTGTCCCACATGCCATGGAGGCCCAGTACCGCAACCGAAAACAATTTCATTCCCTGAATGTACAAATGGTGTGTGACTCCAACAGGATCATTACACATTGTTGTGCCCGATTCCCAGGATCAACCCATGATTCTATGGTCTTGAGGAACTCTACTATACCACGCTACATGGAGCGACACGCAGGGAACAGATCCTGGCTACTCGGTGAGTCTCATTTCAAGCATGATAGTGTGGGGTATGTGATGCGGCAATGACCTGGCAGGAAGGGGGGGGGTGCGTACGTAGCAATGGCATTCCTCAAAATACCTTCATTGTCCACATACAGGTGATGCCGGGTATCCACTGAAGAGATGGCTCCTTACACCAGTCCGCAACCCACGGGACCAGCATGAGGAGGACTACAACCATGCCCACTCACGTACCCGTGTAGTCATTGAACAGGCATTCGGCCTACTGAAGACTCGTTTCCGCTGCCTCAGCAGGTCTGGCGGGGCACTCCTGTACCGCCATGAGAAGGTTGCAAAGATGGTCATGGCATGCGTCATGCTACACAACATGTGCGTACGTAGAAATGTGCCCATGCCCCCTGACGCAGAACTGCAAGCACCTGAAGATGGTCATGATGAGGGTGGGGATGTGACAGCACCTCAAGGAGTCTGCGAGGCACAGGAGGGCCGTGACATTCGTCAGCATATCATAGATGCATGCTTCTAGCACTCACGCCTGGTGGCTGATACATGGACACGGGACTTGTGGCACAGTGTGTGTCTGGAACATGCACTATATGGACTGTACGCCTATACTGGCCTCGTACACAAAGATCAATGTCCACGCATCTCATTGTATGATCGTGCATTGTTCATGGCATATGTGATATCATGTTAAACACCCTATCGACCCGCCACCCAAGTAAGCCCAACACACCCCCTCCACCCTCCTACCTCCCCCCCGAACACCAGTGTCCAAAGATGCTCATTGTCAGTGGGCAGTCGCTATTGCAAGCCCCCTCTCCGGGTCTCAGGGGCACCCCTGCCTGTGGAGCGCAGGTTCCTCCCAGATCTACGTTGGGGGCTGCCCTGGACGGAACTTGCAACGGATGATGTCTCTGCCTGCTCACGTCCATGCATGTCCCTAAGGGTTTGTGAGAGCTCAGTGAGCACACGGCGCACAGCGGCAAGTTCAGCACATACGTCTTTGGACGTCGCATGCAGTTCCCCCCTCAGGCTCTCGGTGCTTCTCTCCATTTGTACTCTCAGGCTCTCGGTGCTTCTCTCCATTTGTGCCCTTAGTGTCTCTGTACTTCTCTCCATTTCTGCCCTAAGTGTCTCAGTTGATGTTTCTATGGCTGCCTTAGTACCCCCACATTCATCAGCATGGTCCTTGAGGAGCGTGGCCAGTTGCTGCTGTTGCACGATCACCTGGTCGAGGGACTGTTGCCTCTGCTGTGCCATGGCCATTTGCGGTGGTGTCACAGAGGGGCTGCTCACCTCATGTTGCCTTGCCACAGGGCTTGTGGGGGATGGCCAGTCGTCGTCTTGTGGGTGCCCCTGCGTGGTATCCTCATGGTGTACGGGATGAAACAGACAGGGGGATTGAGACAGGTCATGGATGGATCTAACTTCGACATCCCCGTTTTCTGTGTCGGAGCATGCTGCCATTAATGCAGTGTCACCTATGGTGCTGCTGCCACCAGAAGCAGTGCCTACTGTGGCATCCATTGGGGGGACCTGTGGTGGTGCTGTTGTGGGCATGCTGGCTGCTGGGGTGCCTGTTGGAGTTCCCTCCTGTGTGCTGCCACTCGATTTGTGCTGCTGCCGTGTCTTGATGCGTGCAGCTGAGGTGGAGGGTCTTTGGCCGTTGGTCTTGGCCCTCTTTGCAGGTGTGCTGGTAGGGGTGTCCTGGAGCTCGACGTTTGAATCGGACCCTGTGGTGGAGTAAAGGAGGGCGAGCGTTATTAATGGGTCTGTGGAAATTGGAATGGCAATGTATCACATGCATTGGGGTGGTACCTGAGGGTGATTTGGGTTGGGGCCTTGGAGGTGGTTTCATTTGTGTGTGGAGTGAGGGTGCAGTTGTTTTGCAGCCTGCAGTTAGGGTGTGCCTGCTGCACGTGTAGAGGGTGCTTTTAGGATTTTTAATTATTTATGTATTTAATGTGACTTTTAAAGTGTGCTATCAGGCCTATGCATGTGGCCGTTCTCCTGGACATGTGTTACTGTTGCACTATGTGGACACGTGGTACTTCACATGATTGGACATTGTGGTTATGGCATTGTTTTATTTGGGGCACCTACCTGATTCTTCGGTTGTCTGCACTCCTTTCTCCATCCCTCCGACTCCCTCTATACTCTCCATTCCAATGGTGGAGGCACAGATTTCTTCCCAGGGGGTCAACTTGATGGGTGATTCCGATCCCCCACCGGTAGCTGTGGCAATGTTGCGGTTGGCGGAAAGTATGCTACGGACGCGGATCCGCAGGTCGTCCCATCGCTTTCTGCATTGCTGTGGGTTGCGGGGTGCGGTCCCCACCGCACTTACCCGCTGTGCCACCAGGGCCCATATGGCCTTCTTGTTCGCAAGTGCCGTCCTGGTCATTTGCGTGGAGAAGACGGCGGCAGCATTCTCCTGGAGGGTCTCTGTGAGCACGGTGAGTTCCTCACGGGAGAAGTGGACCTGCCGCTTGCGGTCACACGCTTTCTTCGCTACTTTTCCCATTGTTCTTGGTTTCACTAGGGTGGCTGACGGGTTGGGATGTGTCTCAGGGTAGTGTTTTTAATGGTTGTGTGGAGATAGTGTTTTTATAGGTGTACGGCGTGATGTTTCCCGTTCCGGGACCATGTTTTTACTTCCGTTTCCGTATATTTCCGGTCACCGTACTTTCCGGTTGCCGCTCATTGCGGTGACCGCTAAGATGGGTGGCGGAATTGCACCTAGGGCGCCGTACGGCGGCGGTGTGGGCCGTTTTGGGGTCATTTCCGCCATCGCGGACTTTGCACTTCCGCCATGGCGTGGTGCTCGTGCCCGATGGGTCGGAATGAGCCGCACTTTGCTCCGTCGTGCAATGGCGGAAACGCTATTTACGCTATGGCGGTCCGGTCGGTCGATTTCCACAAGGGTCGTAATGAGGGCCATAATGTTAAGCCCATCACCAAAACTACACCCCCCTTACGTTGGGGGTCCACATGTCAAACATTTCATAAGCATACATAAGCATACAAGGACAGAAGTGGGTATCGACAATTCCAACTGTGGCGTCTCTACTGTATATTTAAACCATTCCCTTGTGTGTCATCATGCACATGCATGGAAAAGTGTTACAGGGTGACTTCCCTCACCTAACTGCACACCCGTGTATCCTTAGTTTGTTTACACACTTAATGTTGATGAGCCGGTATGGCAATTGCAAATTGTACTTTCAAATATTTCAGTCAACCGTATTCCTGAAGAGGTAGATCAAAGCATAGTCACAATTGTATTCTGTCTACACTCAGTCACTGATAGATGATGTGTACATCACTCCCCATATTAACCCCTTAAGTGCCAAGCTAGTATGAAAGCCTATGCAAAAAGAACAAACATACTCGGCCTTGGCACTTTAAAGGAAAAGTGGTACGTGTTCGTTGGGAATACAGTCTCAGCGGATTGCCCAATGGTGCACACGCCTCTTCCCCTCATACGAAAGTGTGTTCTCTAATGCAGCAAATTTCAATCACTTGAAATCATTGTACAGAACTACATTTTGGCAATATAAAATGTAAAATTAGGAGCACCACGAAGTACTGATAACCATCTCAACAATGATGGTTGGAATTGAATCATAAGAGAAAGATTAACAGCTTTCTCTCAAACTAGTGACCATTAAAATTTATGATGGGCACTAAACGGTTAACACAGCCACGAAATGCATTCTAGTCACAAAAGAGGGATTAGACTAGCGTAAAAGTTAGAAATGTATAGCCTGTACCATTCGGGGACACACTGAAATCGCTTAGCCACAATCACAGGTCACATACTTCCTGAGCACCTAGAACAATGTTAATATGGTTTACATTGACCTTTGGGTACACTTATGCAAATGTACTTAACCAAGGTTCCTTTTCTCACAACCACCAGGACCAGAAATCCCACTTACAAGCAAAGAAACAAAAGGGACCAATAACATTAACGACCGTGGATGGTTCCATGTATCAAAAAAACTCAGAAACCAATAGGACAATGCCAGAACTATAGTACTCGATTATTAGGTTATTACCTTGTACCCAAAGGTAAGCAAAGTCATAATTGACTAACTTTTAACCAATACACTTATTAAGGTGAGAACAATTACTAACTCCAATCACCTTATCTCCAACATCTCCTTACTGCCTACAGAACCACGAAATACTGAAAAGAATGTACATCTTAATGTATGCTATTTAGATGAGATAGACAGACTTCAGTAACCAAGTGTTAGACAAAAGACCTCTAATGGTTGAATGAATTGTATTAATTGTGCCTTGAAAAAGCCAGAGCAAGGGTGAAATGCATGCACATGCCTCCTAAGCGGAGTTTGTTGGCACTACTGTATTTATGTGAACATTTTTCTAGATGCGTTAATAAACAAAGGATACTCTGAACAACTTAAATACATATACTAATTTATTGAGCAGATGCTAATAATAGAAACACTAAGCCAAGCGCATAGGCTCACATAGAACACAGACTATTGGTCTACACACTCACAGACTGGTTGGTGGATACCAATCTCTATTAAGCCGTGCAGCTAAGGCCGCCACTCAGTTTACCAAATGATAATCCATAACTAAATAAGGTATGGGAATAATGCACTCTCCAATTTATTCACCTTCTTGGACAAAATCATCACCATGGGAGACTGGCAATGGGGTTAAAGTGGGCATGGCCACCAGGGACTGGCTATGTGGTGAAATCTTTCCAAGTCGGGATAGGTTTGAATGGAAAAACATTCTGACCGTGGCTAAAATGCTGTCCATGGCTACAGCCTGAAGTGCTGCATACTATTACATCAGCAGATTATCGTGACTATCGCTGCATAGACTCAGAGACAATGCTAATTGGCAGATAATTACCAAGCACGCCGAACCAGGTGCCCACGTGGTTACCAGGCCACCCTTTGAAATCATTACCCACTCTTATTTGCGACCATAGTGGGACAAGATATTGGGATTAGATGCTGGACTCATTTCCACAACCTCACAGTAATGATTGTCCCACAATCCATATGCCTTGTGAAAGACTCTAGAGAGTCGAATTATGTTTCTGCTGAGTTCTAACAATAAATATAGCATCAAGAATGGTTTTGAAGACTGCTTCATTGCGACAACAGTTACTTATTGAATAACCTAGTGCTGAGGTGAACAGGGCCCACTCTCCTATTCAAAACCTAACCCTTGAAGAAGGAATGGCACCTTTACAAAAGATCCCATCACCAGCAGCAGGGCAATCTGTTTAAAGTACTAGATGAAGCACAGTGATCTACCCATTCTACCGCCTGCAATTACTTCAAAATCATGTACTCTGATTTGATTATTGGGGCATCCAGCATGGCCGAACGATCGGTTTGAATTGGAAAACATATTTTGCTTGCGGCTACAGCCTGAAGTGCTTTACTGAATGACAACAAACCTGTGTGAGGAGCATCGGCAAGGACCAGAAAGCATGGTTTTGCAAATCTATTGCGTGTTTTATTTTTCCAAAGTGTCCAAATGTAAGATAAAAATAGTGATATAAGTTTGGTGCACGGACAATGGGCCTGTCCCTCGGCAAGGACAAATGCCTACTCTTAGTTACTTATTGGGGCATGCATCATGGCTTAAAGCTCTAGGTTGAAATGGGAAAAGGAATTCCGATTGCGGCTGCAGTCCGGAGTGATGGACGCTTGACCAAAGATGCACTGTTGTGTTTGCCCAACAGTAAAAATATAGCTTTGAATTAGATCTTTAAATTTCATGCGCTAAGGAAAGAGGATACATTCAATTATTCATTTTTTTGTTTATTTTTTCATTTTTTTCATTTTCTGGAAGGTGACTCAATTCATCCTATTCAATCTAATGCTTTGTGTTGTGTTATAGATCCCATAAACACTGACCGAACTCATGTATTCCTCATTATCATTCCAACCTGACTCTTTGATCCTCATTCTTGAAGACCTTGGAAAATCAATCCAAGATAAAAAGCACAAATAAGGATCTAATGTTTGTGTGGGGAACCAGAAAAGTGAACAGCCACATCCTAAACAGGATAAGTCTGTAATCATTGGCTGAAATGACTAATGATTACCTTTTTCTTAAACATGTGTATATTGCATATGAGTTGCAACACATTAGGTTGAATAGGATGAAAAGACTGGATATATCTATTCATTTATTCAGACCCTTTTTTCCATACACTTTGATTTTCAGATACATCAACAAATGAGCACCATTCAACGCCTGAGGAGCCACACTAAGTGGTGAAACCTGTGTAGAGATTTCTCTTGATCAAGTTACAGAGGTTCCTCTTGAACAATGTACAATCAGATCTCTGGATGAACACAATGTACTGACTGTTATAAAAACATAATAAAATAAAGAAATGAAAAAAATAAACAAAAAATAAAGAAAATAATGTTTCCTCTTTCCTTAGCACATGCAATTGAAATATAACATTCAAAGCTACTTTAAGAAGATATAAGAAGGTTAATGTTTGCATATATAGCACCTTTTTAATTTTTGAAATTCTCATTGTTAGGAAAAATAAAAGGTGGACTAGACTTGTCAATGAACAAAAACAAGTAGCCGAAATATGTGATACTATCAGTGATATCATCAATGACATTTGTGATGTCATCTTTCATGTACTGAGTGTTTGTCTCAGCAGTGCACAATGCAGGCACCAGTTGTGTTTGCTTAGCTTACCATAACTTGCAAATTTCTGGGGGTTTTCGGTTTTACTTGTAACCATGATGAATATATATATATATATATATATTACACGGCCTGCAGTAGCGGGCGTGTAGTTATGGTTAAGTTACTAAACTCATAGGAAGAGCACTTTTTCAGCGGCTTATAACTTCGCTCCCCCTGGACGAACCCTCACCAAATGTTGCAAAAAAAGTATATGGGCAGCTCTGAATTATTTTGCCAAGTTGGGCGAGGTTTCGTTATGGGGGTGAGGGGAGTAATAGGCGGGTCCCAAAATTTGATTTTTCCCCATAGACTGAATGGGTAAAAACTTTGCGCGTGGCTACAGGTCAAACTGCTGGACAGATTTTCACCAAATTTACGGCAGGAGCGGGGGCTTGGACCAGAAAGTGTGCTTTGTGTGCTCAGTGGAAATCGGACCAGTAAATGTTTTGCAAAACACTGAAATGTATGTCCCAAAAAATTAGTGTGCGGACCCATTTCGCTGTTCGCTCCGTGGACAGAAGTTTTGTTTGGACGCGGACAGTGGTTGGCTGGAGGGAAGCGTGCTGTGCATCAACATTTTTTGGGAAAGCCGCCATTGTGTATCAGAGGACAATGCTGCGGCGGAATGATCTGGAAAATGTACCGTACGCATTGTGTTGGCAGCAATAAGGGAGGGAATGTAGGGAATGGCCAGGGGGTTGAGAAGTGGTTTATATGTGACATATGTAGGCTAGTATTTTCTATGGTGATTGGAGGTAGCTGTCGTAATAGTCCCTTAACATCTGCCATGACCTGTTAGCAGCAAACTATTTTTGTGGTGAGTGGTGGCAGGTCATTTGCAGATGGGGAGTGAATTGCACATGATATAGGTTGGGTGGCAGCGCGGGTGGTGGTGCGCTGCGGATAGAATGCGGTAGTTGGGCACATGGAGGCATGCATGGGTAAATGAAGGTGTGGTGGGTGTGTGGAAGGATTACACTATTGGGTGCATGGCCAAAGCCCGTAGCACGTAGGCTGGTGGCCATGCACTGAGGAGCATAGGGCTGCAACATACACACCGCAGGAATGCATGTTTGAGTCTGCATCCGGTACAGGGTGGTGCTTGCATAGTGCGGTGTGTGCAGATTAGTTGCAGTGACGTTAGTGCTGAAAACTGAATGTGGGTAGGTTGGCAGTGACACAGTACTTTGTGAATGGGAGTGGGTACGCTGATAGTATGTGAATGAAAGTGTATAGGGGTGCAGGAGAGAGTGTTTTCTTTCCACAGTGTGTTAACATTTGCAATTTGTTGCTGCATAGCTACATGGTGGTGCGCAAGTTGGGTAGGCCTGCAGGTGGCACTGGTGTGTATGTCAATGGTCGTAGTTGGTGAAATGGTGAATTGCATGGTGGCATTACGTTGCTGTAGGTGTGTTCAAGGCCTATGTTGTGTGCAGAATTGTTGAAGTAGGCCGAATGTTGTGAAAATGTTGTGTTTAGTGACACAATACTTTGTGAATGGCTGTGGGTAGAGGTGGTGGAGGATGTGGTATGTTTGTGCATTCTGGTAAGTGTGACCTTTGTTCGTGATTGGGTGTTTTATAGTGTGAGGGAGTTGGGATGAAGTGCTGCTACCTACGTGTGGCGCGTTTGTGCAAAATGGTAGCTGCCCACATGGCCATTATGTTAACTGTTGCCATTTGTTGCTGCGTAGCGCCATGGCAGTGTACAGGTTGGGTAGGAGTGTTGATGGCAGTGGTGTCTATGTGGATTGTCGCAGTTGCTGATAGGGAGACATGCATGGTGGCATTAAGTTGCTGTGAGTGTGTTCAAGGCCTAGACTATTGGATGCATAGCCGAAGGCTGTAGGCCATAGGCCATGCATTCAAGAGCCTAGGCCTTGAGGACACGCACGGCAGTAATGCATGTAATCACACAATATGCATAACACCAAGAGCAGTGTGGGCCCATGAGGGTGTAATTTGTCCCCAGCCAGCGGTCGGAAGTTGTGTTATAAACAGAATTATGCATCAGTTTATGCAGACTGCTGGCATGTTCTCCACCCACTATGAAATCATGCGGTCGCAAAATATGTAGTGGTTCCGTAGAAATGGTATTTATTTGAGCACCATTGCCATTTTCTTTCACACTGTGCAAGAAGCATTGAACAAAATGTTGTAAAAATGTGAAGACAGGCAAACAGAAAAGCATCTAAAGAGAAACTACAAAATAAATTGCTGGCACGCGCGTAAATAAAAAAATAATCACTTTATACATATACACTGGAAGACTGAATGCCCTGCCCAGTTTCATATTGTTTACCAACCCCCCACCCCCACCTTCACTTTCATGAAAAGGTAGTGGATTACGCAGTACTTTCAAGATGGCACGTGCCACATCCTGGGTGGCTATGTGGATGTATGCGGATGGCGAAATCGTGCATACTTTCATTGAACTTTGTAGTGGACGTGCTTTGGAATGGCATGGCATTTGCACTGTAAATGTGTAACGGTACATTTCAAGTGTTGTCCAGCAATGACAGTGTTCGATGATGGCGACTTTAATGTGACTGGTGGATGCGTGTGTGCCTATTTACCAGTAACCTACTGAAGTAGAGATGCAGAGAAGTTAGTGGAAAGGGAAGAAGGACTGGTCCAGTTTTACAGGGGTGCAACCCACGCGCTCCTTTGGGTGGCGCACATGCCAAAATCTTCCCTTTATACCACCTTGCCCAATTGCCATGGCAGTGTGGGGATTAGCCAATCAGGTAGTGTGGGTGTGGTTGACAGGAAGGGAAGGTGAAACGGTTGCACATTATACTCTGCATACTGAGGGTGGCTGACATGGCGAAACGTATTGTGTTGACTGTAGGTGATCCCTTTGTAAAAGATCTGCACAACTATGCCTATAACTATGCCCTGGACAAAGAAACTTTGACAGCAATTTTGGGGTGGAAGGAGTGGACGCATTGTGGAACGCTGTGTGTGAGTGCCATTTCATCGATATGCATGCACTTTGCAAAGACCTTGCCATGTTTCCAGTACTAGATGTTATCGTAATTCATTACGGCGGCATGCATATGGGTTACCTGTCTTGCTCACATTTGTTCCGTAGACTGAGGAGGTTGCTGGATGTTGTGAGGATGATTTTTCCCACCGCCAATGTGCTTGTCTCATCTATAATACTGCAAAGTGTATGGCCTACTGCTCATGGATTTTGTTCCGAGCCAGACAAAGGGAGGTGTCTCAGCAACAGAAGCATGTACACTTTTTTATATGCTCACGGAATGTTCTTTTGCAACAATGACCTTATTAATTGTGGAAACGTGGAGTTTTTCCAAGAAAATGGCATTTTGTTGTCATCCATTGGCAATGCAGTTTTGTTTGCTTGTCTACAGGATGCAGTGAAGAGTTTACTGAGCTAATGTGCATAGAAGAAAACACAAAAGCTACTAAAAACAGACAAAAAAGGTGTTTTTGTAGTAGGATCTAAAAAACAGACTCTTTTAACAATCACCCTTACTACGAACTCTCCCTGCCCTGGTTGCAAGTTATTCTCCCACAACCTCACACAGCTCGCAAGTCACATGCAGGGATTTTGCAGGTGATGGCCACGAAAATTGAACTCTGGGGATTGTCCAATGAGTTGCTCAGGATGTGCAGCAATAGGAAGATTCCTGCTGCACCGGGGACCGGCCCTCATCGTACTTGGGGACCTGCACGTGCCACATTCAACGCTCTTCATCATGCTGGCCTATGGAAATGGGATGTAGCGATTGTCCTATCATGTGCTCCTCAGGGTGTGCATCAGAGGAAGTGGCCCAATAGGAAGGACTCCTCCTGCTTTACTCAGGGTGTGTGACACAGGAAAGGTAGGCATTCACTTTCCCCATTACATTGTGTACTACGGCTGGCAAACATGGCAAGACGTACACTTTTCGTCGTGGGTGATGGCTTTGTGGAAGATCTGTGCGTGTATGCCCTCCAAGAAGACATGTCTGGCAATTTTGGCTTGGAGGGAGTGGACGCTTTGTGGAGTATTGTCGAATCGTGCTGTTTCAGCAGACTGCTTCTAGATTGTGGACATGTGGCCTCTTCGTCAACTGTACATGTAGTGATCGTGCACTTTGGAGCCTTCTTTATGGGTTACATGCCTTGTTCCCGTGTGTTCCGTCAACTGAGGATTATGATGAAAGCAGTGCAGTGCTTTTTTCCTACTGCCAAGTTGCTTTTCTCATGTATACCCCCGAGAATAGTGTGGAAATATTCCAATGATGCCTATCGCCAGCCATAGCTTGGAAGGGGTCTCATCAACAGAAGCATGTGTGACTTCTTAAGTGCTGCTTGGTTGTTCTACTGTGAGAATGAGAACATTGGTTCACGATACATACACCTTTTTACAACAAATGGCATGTCTTTGTTATACAGTGGCAATGAAGTGTTGCTTCGCAATCTACACACTGCACTGAAGAGCCTAGTAAGAATGTGAGCTAGCGTTGAAAACACACATTTACGAATAAAAACAGCAACAACAGTGTTTAAAAAAAAATACTAAAAAAACACTTCTTTTCAGAGCCAGCACACTGGCGTCCTCTCCCCTGGTTCAAAGTTATTCCCCCATTCCCGCCTGCGCCCACCACGAAAAGTCCACGAATATGGCGATAGTTGCAGGGTGGCACGTGTTACATACACCCCTGTTGCAGATGACACTCATAGAAATGGGCCTGCAGACACTTCGGAATTGGGTAACAATGTTTGTGGGTGTGGTGTGTGTGGACAGACTGTGCTACACAGTGTATTTGTGGACAGAAATGCAGAGGGTGCGGCTATGGCTGTGTGTTTCACGAAGCACAGCAGGTGGCTTTTAGGCGATTCTGACATACATTGACTGAAAGTGAATGGAAAACACTGTGCAGTGGCTACTCATTTTACAATCTATAATGTGAATGTGTAGTGCTATGGAGTAGCTACAATTAAGTGCCTGATTTTGGCTTGTCTGTGTGACACTTTGGTGGCAAGCAATCATGCCTATATTATTGTTGTTGATTGTGCAGCGAAAATTGCACAGCGTGTTACACGAGTTTCAGTGCTGTTTGCGATGAAGGAGGCACTTGCCCAGTTCATGCGTTTGTTTCCGATCTTTTGCATACATTTTTACTGCATTATGCAGTCACCGATATGGGAGCTTCATTTTCTATTTGGTCCATGAATGCAGACAGCGCTGTACATTGCAAAGAAGTGTATTTCTGCCTTTGTTTGACAAGTGCCAATGGGAATACGACGTTTCACAGCATGAATACATTTCGTCAGCTATAACGTTCATCTTAGTATGCCAGCCATCCCGCTCTTTGTATACCGCCTCTACACTGGTTTGGTGCCCTTCTTCAAAGTATTCATACTTATTTGTAGTTAGTGTTGCACTGTGACTGTCTTGAAAACACTCTGCAACACGTAAACAAACTTATTTGTACAGCAACCCCCTTTCTAACCGAATCCACTACAGTGTTTCCCACACTGCCACACGTCTAGCCGTGCTTGTTTGCATTGGCAATTCAATTGTTGATCTGTGCAAGGTGCTTTCTTTATTTACCTTTTGTTCCTTGCCCAGTTCATTTTCATTTATCATGCTGTTCTCACACACGCCACAGAAGGAACGACAGCAAAGGTCAGGTACAGAAGGGGCAGCACCTACCTGGATACTATAGGGGACGTGCCAGGAGACAGAATTATTGGGTGGCCCTCCAATACATAGGCGCCAGTCATTGTAAAGCTCCTATAAAGACCGTTCCCACGCACTCCGAAGTACCTTCCCTCTGTACAGTAGCGCGTTCAGTACATGCACAATACAATGCCCTTTGCCAAGTAAGGGTCTGTAGTGTAGCACATGGTTTGCTAAGGTTGTTTTAGAGCTCCGCTGCCCTACAGGAGTGCCCCTCTTGTTGCCCGTAGCAGTTGTGGGAAATGCTGTACATGAAAGTAGGATACGTAATTGTAGGAAGGGCAGTGGCTTGCCTGCTGGTCCCCTGTGCTTTCATCTTAGTTGTCGACACATACAGTATAACCACTTTATGCTAAGCCATTAGTGTTAGGGATAGCATTCACAGATATGCATACATTGTGGAATACAAGAATGTTTACAACAATGGGAAACACAGCTTCATTACGTGCAGCAGGAAGCCATTTATTGTGTGCGACCCATGCAGCTAACACACTTTTCTAACCACCACTAAGGTTGGTTGCGCTCTGCACATTCTGCTGGTTTCTTTATTTGCCTTTACATGCACTACTATGTGCATGAGGACCGTGCACAAGCTTTGCAATTTTGCAGACTCAGTACAAACTGTCCCACCTGCAGTTACATGTTTTCTTCAACTGCACGACTGGCAGGGGACCTCTTGATACTTTCAGTCACACTGCTGTGTGCACACACAATGTAGCTGTTTAACCCTTTAAGTGCCAAGGGCGAGGTATCTCGTCCTTGACAGTGCACACGCAGTGCCAAGGACGAGATAGCTCGTCCTTTTCGGCACCGTGTTTTGAGCGAACCCTGCAAAGCAGGGATCGCTCAAAACTGTAATCCAACCCCCGGGCTATGTGAGGGGGAGGTCCCCCCTCACTGCCAGGGGGCTGGATTACCTTCAGTTTCACGTCGGCGTGCGTAACGCACGTCGGCGTGAAACTGAAAGTAAATTCCCCGCAGCAGCCATTTTCGGCTTCTGCGGGGAAGAGAGAAGGTAAGAGACCTTCTTTGTCCGCCTTGATCTCCGGCTGTATTTCAAGCCGGAGATCGAGGCGGGTATCGTTGGAAAGGGGAGATTCTCCCCTTTACAATGATACCCATTGTGTGGCATTGCTGCCCGCGGATCGGGCGCAGGGCGCGCGATCCGCGGGCAGCAATGCCACCGGATCAATACAGATCCGTTTGTGATGCAGGGGGAGGAGGGGGCTGCTTACTAGGTAAGTGGCCCCCCTCCCCTGTGGCCCCAAGGCATGACGGGGGGTGGCCCTCAACCCCCCCAACCCAAATGGAGGGTCCCACCTCATGCAACCCTCCCTGAGGGCAGATATCTGCTCCTAGGAAGGGGCATCTGACCCCAGGGAGAGATGCATGAGGTGGGGGCCCCACTATCTACCCAAAGGGAGGGTTGCATGAGGTGGGGCCCTCCATTTGGGTTGGGGGGTTGAGGGCCACCCCCCGTTGCGGTACATCATTCACTGCCAATTTAGGGTGGCCCTCAGCCCCCCCTAAAAAGCAGCCTATGAATTTGTATTTTGTTTTTTGTTTACCCAACTTCGCTTGGTGCAGATGGCCATATTAGTGTGGCTATCTGCCCCCAGGGTGCCCAAACCCTACTGCCCCATCTATTGGGGGTCCTGCCCCACCTTTTGTGGTGGCCCTCTCCCCCCTCACCCCAAATGGAGGTGGGGTGTACCTCACGCAGCCGTTAGGATGAGGCCCAGGGAAGCCTGCATGAGATGTCTCCCCCAGCCATTGGGGGTGGGGGGGAGGGGCCACCACAAAAGGTTGGGCAGGACCCCCAATAGATGGTGCAGTAGGGTTTGGGCACCCTGGGGGCAGATTGCCACACTAATGTGGCCATCTGCACCAAGCGAAGTTGGGTAACCAAAAAAAAAAATACAAAATCACAGGCTGCTTTTTAGGGGGGGCTGAGGGCCACCCTAAATTGGCAGCGAATGATGTACCGCAACGGGGGGTTGCCCTCAAACCCCACCCACCTCAAATGGAGGGCCCCACCTCATGCAACCCTCCCAGGGGGCAGATATCTGCTCCTAGGAAGGGGCATCTGACCCCAGGGAGGGATGCATGAGGTGGGGCCCCCGTATCTGCCCCCAGGGAGGGTTGCATGAGGTGGGGCCCTCCATTTGGGGTGGGGGGGTTGAGGGCCACCCCCCGTTGCGGTACATCATTCGCTGCCAATTTAGAGTGGCCCTCAGCTCCCCCTAAAAAGCAGCCTATGAATTTGTATTTTGTTTTTTGTTTACCCAACTTTGCTTGTTGCAGATGGCCACGTTAGTGTGGCTATCTGCCCCCAGGGTGCCCAAACCCTACTGCCCTATCTATTGGGGGTCCTGCCCCACCTTTTGTGGCGGCCCTCTCCCCCCTCACCCCAAATGGAGGTGGGGTATACCTCACGCAGCCGTTTGGAGGAGGCCCAGGGAGGCCTGCATGAGGTGTGTCCCCCAGCCATTGGGGGTGGGTGGGGAGGGCCACCACAAAAGGTTGGGCAGGACCCCCAATAGATGGGGAAGTAGGGTCTGGGCACCCTGGGGGCAGATTGCCACACTAATGTGGCCATCTGCACCAAACGAAGTTGGGTAAACAAAAATAAATGTACAAAATCACAGGCTGCTTTTTAGGGTGGGCTGAGGGCCACCCTAAATTGGCAGCGAAAGATGTACCGCAATGGGGGGTGGCCCTCAACCCCCCCACCCCAAATGGAGGTCCCCACCTCATGCAACCCTCCCTGGGGCAGATATCTGCTCCTAGGAAGGGGCATCTGACCCCAGGGGGGATGCATGAGGTGGGGCCCCCCCTATCTGCCCCCAGGGAGGGTTACATGAGGTGGGGCCCTCCATTTGGGGTGGGGGGGGTTGAGGGCCACCCCCGTTGTGGTACATCATTCACTGCCAATTTAGGGTGGCCCTCAGCCCCCCCTAAAAAGCAGCCTGTGAATTTGTATTTTGTTTTTTGTTTACCCAACTTTGCTTGGTGCAGATGGCCTCAGTAGTGTGGCTATCCGCCCCCAGGGTGCCCAAACCCTACTGCCCCATCTATTGGGGGTCCTGCCCCACCTTTTGTGGTTGCCCTCTCTCCCCTCACCCCAAATGGAGGTGGGGTGTACCTCACGCAACCGTTAGGAGGAGGCCCAGGGAGGCCTGCATGAGGTGTGTCCCCCAGCCATTGGGGGTGGAGGGGGAGGGCCATCACAAAAGGTGGGGCAGGACCCCCAATAGATGGGGCAGTAGGGTTTGGGCACCCTGGGGGCAGATTGCCACACTAATGTGGCCATCTGCACCAAGCAAAGTTGGGTAAACAAAACAAAATATACAAAATCACAGGCTGCTTTTTAGGGGGGGCTGAGGGCCACCCTAAATTGGCAGCGAATGATGTACCGCAACAGGGGGTGGCCCTCAACCCCCCACCCCAAATGGAGGGCCCCACCTCATGCAACCCTCCCTGGGGGCAGATATCTGCTCCTAGGAAGGGGCATCTGACCCCAGGGAGGGATGCATGAGGTGGGGGCCCCCCTATCAGCCCCCAGGGAGGGTTGCATGAGGTGGGGCCCTCCATTTGGGGTGGGGGGGTTGAGGGCCACCCCCCATTGCGGTACATCATTCGCTGCCAATTTAGGGTGGCCATCAGCCCCCCCTAAAAAGCAGCCTATGAATTTGTATTTTGTTTTTTGTTTACCCAACTTCGCTTGGTGCAGATGGCCACATTAGTGTAGCTATCTGCCCCCAGGGTGCCCAAACCCTACTGCCCCATCTATTGGGGGTCCTGCACCACCTTTTGTGGTGGCCCTCTCCCCCCCACCCCAAATGGAGGTGGGGTGTACCTCACACAGCCGTTTGTAGGAGGCCCAGGGAGGCCTGCATGAGGTGTCCCGGCCACCCATTTGGGGTGGGGGGGAGAGGGCCATCACAAAAGGTGGGGCAGGACCCCCAATAGATGGGGCAGTAGGGTTTGGGCACCCTGGGGGCAGATTGCCACACTAATGTAGCCATCTGCACCAAGCGAAGTTGGGTAAACAAAAAAAAAAAATACAAATTCATAGGCTGCTTTTTAGGGGGGTCTGAGGGGCACCCTAAATTGGCAGCGAATGATGTACTGCAACAGGGGGTGGCCCTCAGCCCTCCCCCACCCCAAATGGAGGGCCAGACCTCATGCAACCCTCCCTGGCGGCAGATAGGGGGGGCCCCACCTCTTGCATCCCTCCGTGGGGTCAGATGTCCCTTCGTAGGAGCAGATATCAGCCCCCAGGGAGGGTTGCATGAGGTGGGGCCCTCCATTTGGGGTGGGGGGGGGTGAGGGCCACCAGTGTGTCTGGGTAATAAATTCTGGGGCGATGTGCGCATATCATACCTCTGCGGATTCCCACGGGTGTCCTCTTTTCGGAAATGCATGGGGTTCCCTGTTTTCCTTGGAGGCTTGGACACCCGAGGCCCATATCTGTATGTTGTGCCGGTCGGAAGAATGGCTGAGATTCCCCTCTGCAAACAGGCTGGGGGTTGCTTGCGTTTTCAGCTTGCCCCTTGCCAGCCAGGTAGGTTCACCCACGCATGTGAGGTACGGTTTTCATCAGGACACCTGTGGGAACGCGTGACGGTAGGCCATGTGTTGTTGGGGGCGTGTTTCGATGGGTGCGTCGAGAGAAATGTGCGGAAAAAGCGTTTTTTCCCCACATTTCGGACTTTACGGGGGTGTCTGGGTAATAAATTCTGGGGCGATATGCGCAAATCATACCTCTGCGGATTCCCACGGGTGTCCTCTTTTCGGAAATGCATGGGGTTCCCTGTTTTCCTTGGTGGCTTGGACACCCGAGGCCCATATATGTATGTTGTGCCGGTCGGCAGAATGGCTGAGATTCCCCTCTGCAAACAGACTGGGGGTTGCTTGCGTTTTCGGCTTGCCCCTTGCCAGCCAAGTAGGTGCACCCACATATGTGAGGTACCATTTTCATCGGGACACCTGTGGGAACGCGTGATGGTGGGCCTTGTGTTGTTGGGGGTGTGTTTCGATGGATGCGTCGAGCGAAATGTGTGAAAAAGGTGTTTTTTCCCGACATTTCAGACTTTGCGGGGCTGTCTGGGTAATAAAATCTGGGCGATGTGCGTAAATCATATCTCTGCGGATTCCCACGGGTGTCCTCTTTTCGGAAATGCATGGGGTTCCCCATTTTCCTCGGTGGCTTGGACACCCGAGGCCCATATCTGTACGTTGTGCCCGTCGGCAGAATGTCTGAGATTTCGCTCTGAAAACAGACTTGGGGTTACTTGTGTTTTAGGCTTTCCCCTTGGCGGCCAGGTACGTTCACCCACACATGTGAGGTACCATTTTCATCGGGACACCTGTGGGAACGCGTGACAGTAGGCCATGTGTTGTTGGGGGCATGTTTCGATGGGTGCGTCGAGCAAAATGTGTGGAAAAAGTGTTTTTTTCCCGACATTTCGGAATTTGCGGGGCTGTCTGGGTAAAAAATTCTGGGGCGATGTGCGCAAATCATACTTCTGCGGATTCCCACGGGTGTCCTCTTTTCGGAAATGCATGGGGTTCCCTGTTTTCCTCAGTGGCTTGGACACCCGACACCCATATCTGTCGGCATAATGTCTGAGATTTCGCTCTGAAAACAGACTTGGGGTTACTTGTGTTTTAGGCTTTCCCCTTGGCGGCCAGGTAGGTGCACCCACACAAGTGAGGTACCGTTTTCATCGGGACACCTGTGGGAACGCGTGATGGTAGGCCATGTGTTGTTGGGGGCGTGTTTCGATGGGTGCGTCGAGCAAAATCTGTGGAAGAAGTGTTTTTTTTCCCCACATTTCGGACTTTGCGGGGCTGTCTGGGTAAACAATTCTGGGACGATGTGCGCAAATCATACCTCTGCGGATTCCCACGGGTGTCCCCTTTTCGGAAATGCATGGGGTTCCCTGTTTTCCTCGGTGGTTTGGACACCCGAGGCCCATATCTGTACGTTGTGCCGGTCGGCAGAATGTCTTAGATTTCGCCATGAAAACAGACTTGGGGTTACTTGTGTTTTAGGCTTTCCCCTTGGCGGCCAGGTAGGTGCACCCACACATGTGAGGTACTGTTTTCATCGGGACACCTGTGGGAACGCGTGACGGTAGGCCATGTGTTGTTGGGGGTGTGTTTCGATGGGTGCGTCGAGCGAAATGTGCGGAAAAAGCGTTTTTTTCCCGACATTTCTGACTTTGCAGGGCTGTCTGGGTAATAAATTCTGGGGCGATGTGCGCAAATCATACCTCTGCGGATTCCCACGGATGTCCTCTTTTCGGAAATGCATGGGGTTCCCCATTTTCCTCAGTGGCTTTGACACCCGAGGCCCATATCTGTACGTTGTGCCCGTCGGCAGAATGTCTGAGATTTCACTCTGAAAACAGACTTGGGGTTACTTGTGTTTTAGGCTTTCCCCTTGGCGGCCAGGTAGGTGCACCCACACATGTGAGGTACTGTTTTCATCGGGACACCTGTGGGAACGCGTGACTGTAGGCCATGTGTTGTTGGGGGCGTGTTTCGATGGGTGCGTCGAGCGAAATCAGCGGAAAAAGTGTTTTTTTTCCCCACATTTCGGACTTTGCGGGGCTGTCTGGGTAAAAAATTCTGGGGCGATGTGCACAAATCATACCTCTGCGTATTCCCACGGGTGTCCTCTTTTCGGAAATGCGTGGGGTTCCCTGTTTTCCTCGGTGGCTTGGACACCCGAGGCCCATATCTGTACGTTGTGCCGGTCGGCAGAATGTCTGAGATTTCGCCATGAAAACAGACTTGGGGTTACTTGTGTTTTAGGCTTTCCCCTTGGCGGCCAGGTAGGTGCACCCACACATGTTAGGTACCGTTTTCATTGGGATACCTGTGGGAACGTGTGACGGTATGCCCTGTGTTGTTGGGGGCGTGTTTTGATGGGTGCGTCGAGCAAAATGTGCGGAAAAAGTGTTTTTTTCCTGACATTTCGGACTTTGCGGGGATGTCTGGGTAAAAAATTCTGGGGCGATGTACACAAATCATACCTCTGCGGATTCCCACGGGTGTCCTCTTTTCGGAAATGCATGGGGTTCCCTGTTTTCCTCGGTGGCTTGGACACCCGAGGCCCATATCTGTACGTTGTGCCGGTCGGCAGAATGTCTGAGATTTCGCTCTGAAAACAGACTTGGGGTTACTTGTGTTTAAGGCTTTCCCCTTGGCGGCCAGGTAGGTGCACCCACACATGTGAGGTACCGTTTTCATCGGGACACCTGTGGAAACGCGTGACAGTAGGCCATGTGTTGTTGGGGGCGTGTTTCTATGGGTGCGTCGAGCGAAATGTGCCGAAAAAGCGTTTTTTTCCCCACATTTCGGACTTTGCAGGGCTGTCTGGGTAATAAATTCTGGGGCGATGTGCACAAATCATACCTCTGCGGATTCCCACGGGTGTCCTATTTTCCTAAATGCATGGGGTTCCCTGTTTTCCTCGGTGGCTTGGACACCCGAGGCCCATATCTGTACGTTGTGCCGGTCGGCAGAATGTCTGAGATTTCGCTCTGAAAACAGACTTGGGGTTACTTGTGTTTTAGGCTTTCCCCTTGGCGGCCAGGTAGGTGCACCCACACATGTGAGGTACAGTTTTCATCGGGAGACCTGAGGGAACGCGTGACGGTAGGCCATCTGTTGTTGGGGGCGTGTTGTGATGGGTGCTTCGAGCGAAATGTGCGGAAAAGCGTTTTTTTCCCGACTTTTCGGAATTTGCAGGGCTGTCTGGGTAATAAATTCTAGGGCGATGTGCGCAAATCATACCTCTGCGGATTCCCATGGGTGTCCTCTTTTCGGAATGCATGGGGTTCCCCGTTTTCCTGGGTGGCTTGGACACCCGAGGCACATATCTGTGCGTTGTGCCGGTCGGCAGAATGTCTGAGATTTCGCTCTGAAAACAGACTTGGGGTTACTTGTGTTTTAGGCTTTCCCCTTGGCGGCCAGGTAGGTGCACCCACACATGTGAGGTACCGTTTTCATCGAGACACCTGTGGAAACGCGTGACAGTAGGCCATGTGTTGTTGGGGGCGTGTTTCTATGGGTGCGTCGAGCGAAATGTGCCGAAAAAGCGTTTTTTTCCCCACATTTCGGACTTTGCAGGGCTGTCTGGGTAATAAATTCTGGGGCGATGTGCACAAATCATACCTCTGCGGATTCCCACGGGTGTCCTCTTTTCGGAAATGCATGGGGTTCCCTGTTTTCCTCTGTGGCTTGGACACCCGAGGCCCATATCTGTACGTTGTGCCGGTCGGCAGAATGTCTGAGATTTCGCTCTGAAAACAGACTTGGGGTTACTTGTGTTTTAGGCTTTCCCCTTGGCGGCCAGGTAGGTGCACCCACACATGTGAGGTACAGTTTTCATCGGGACACCTGAGGGAACGCGTGACGGTAGGCCATCTGTTGTTGGGGGCGTGTTGTGATGGGTGCTTCGAGCGAAATGTGCGGAAAAAGCGTTTTTTTCCCGACTTTTCGGACTTTGCAGGGCTGTCTGGGTAATAAATTCTAGGGCGATGTGCGCAAATCATACCTCTGCGGATTCCCATGGGTGTCCTCTTTTCGAAATGCATGGGGTTCCCCGTTTTCCTCGGTGGCTTGGACACCCGAGGCACATATCTGTGCGTTGTGCCGGTCGGCTGAATGTCTGAGATTTCGCTCTGAAAACAGACTTGGGGTTACTTGTGTTTTAGGCTTTCCCCTTGGCGGCCAGGTAGGTGCACCCACACATGTGAGGTACAGTTTTCATCGGGACACCTGAGGGAACGCGTGACGGTAGGCCATCTGTTGTTGGGGGCGTGTTGTGATGGGTGCTTCGAGCGAAATGTGCGGAAAAAGCGTTTTTTTCCCGACTTTTCGGACTTTGCGGGGCTATCTGGGTAAATAATTCTGGGGCGATGTGCGCAAATCATACCTCTGCGGATTCCCACGGGTGTCCTCTTTTCGGAAATGCATGGGGTTCCCTGTTTTTCTCGGTGGTTTGGACACCCGAGGCCCATATCTGTGCATTGTGCCGGTCGGCAGAATGTCTGAGATTTCGCTCTGAAAACAGACTTGGGGTTACTTGTGTTTTAGGCTTTCCCCTTGGCGGCCAGGTAGGTGCACCCACACATGTGAGGTACTGTTTTCATCGGGACACCTGTGGGAACGCGTGACAGTAGGCCATGTGTTGTTGGGGGCGTGTTTCTATGGGTGCGTCGAGCGAAATGTGCCGAAAAAGCGTTTTTTTCCCCACATTTCGGACTTTGCAGGGCTGTCTGGGTAATAAATTCTGGGGCGATGTGCACAAATCATACCTCTGCGGATTCCCACGGGTGTCCTCTTTTCGGAAATGCATGGAGTTCCCTGTTTTCCTCGGTGGCTTGGACACCTGAGGACCATATCTGTACGTTGTGCCGGTCGGCAGAATGTCTGAGATTTCGCCATGAAAACAGACTTGGGGTTACTTGTGTTTTAGGCTTTCCCCTTGGCGGCCAGGTAGGTGCACCCACACATATGAGGTACCGTTTTCATCGGGACACCTCTGGGAATGCGTGACAGTAGGCCATGTGTTGTTGGGGGCATGTTTCGATGGGTGCGTCGAGTGAAATGTGCCGAAAAAGCATTTTATTCCCCACATTTCGGACTTTGCAGGGCTGGCTGGGTAATAAATTATGGGGCGATGTACGCAAATCATACCTCTGCATATTCCCACGGGTGTCCTCTTTTCGGAAATGCATGGGGTTCCCTGTTTTCCTGGGTGGCTTGGACACCCGAGGCCCATATCTGCACATTGTGCCTTTCGGCAGAATGTCTGAGATTTCGCTCTGAAAACAGACTTGGGGTTACTTGTGTTTTAGGCTTTCCCCTTGGCGGCCAGGTAGGTGAACCCACACATGTGAGGTACTGTTTTCATCGGGACACCTTTGGGAACGCGTGACCGTAGGCCATGTGTTGTTGGGGGCGTGTTTTGAAGGGTGCGTCGAGCAAAATGTGCAGAAAAAGTGTTTTTTTCCCGACATTTCGGACTTTGCGGGGCTGTCTGGGTAAAAAATTCTGGGGCGATGTGCGCAAATCATACCTCTGCGGATTCCCACGGGTGTCCTCTTTTCGGAAATGCATGGGGTTCCCTGTTTTCCTCGGTGGCTTGGACACCCGAGGCCCATATCTGTACGTTGTGCCGGTCGGCAGAATGTCTGAGATTTCGCTCTGAAAACAGACTTGGGGTTACTTGTGTTTTAGGCTTTCCCCTTGGCGGCCAGGTAGGTGCACCCACACATGTGAGGTACCGTTTTCATCGGGACACCTGAGGGAACGCGTGACGGCAGAACATGTGTTGTTGGGGGCGTGTTGTGATGGGTGCGTCGAGAGAAATGTGCGGAAAAAGCGTTTTTTTCCCAACTTTTCTGACTTTTTGTAGGGCTGTCTGGGTGATAAATTCTGGGGCGATCTGCGCAAATCATACCTCTGCGGATTTCCACAGGTGTCCTCTTTTCGGAAATGCATGGGGTTCCCCATTTTCCTCGGTGGCTTGGACAACCGAGGCCCATATCTGTACGTTGTGCCGGTCGGCAGAATGTCTGAGATTTCGCTCTGAAAACAGACTTGGGGTTACTTGTGTTTTAGGCTTTCCCCTTGGCGGCCAGGTAAGTGCACCCACACATGTGAGTTACCGTTTTCATTGGGACACCTGTGGGAACGCGTGACAGTAGGCCATGTGTTGTTGGGGGCATGTTTCGATGGGTGCGTCGAGTGAAATGTGCCGAAAAAGCATTTTTTTCCCCACATTTCGGACTTTGCAGGGCTGTCTGGGTAATAAATTATGGGGCGATGTGTGCAAATCATACCTCTGCAGATTCCCACGGGTGTCCTCTTTTCGGAAATGCATGGGGTTCCCTGTTTTCCTCAGTGGCTTGGACACCCGAGGCCCATATCTGCACATTGTGCCTGTCGGCAGAATGTCTGAGATTTCGCTCTGAAAACAGACTTGGGGTTACTTGTGTTTTAGGCTTTCCCCTTGGCGGCCAGGTAGGTTCACCCACACATGTGAGGTACCGTTTTCATCGGGACACCTGTGGGAACGCGTGACGGTAGGCCATGTGTTGTTGGGGGCGTGTTTCGATGGGTGCGTCGAGCGAAATCTGCGGAAAAAGTGTTTTTTTCCCCACATTTCGGACTTTGCAGGGCTGTCTGGGTAAAAAATTCTGCGGCGATGTGCGCAAATCATACCTCTGCGGATTCCCACGGGTGTCCTCTTTTCGGAAATGCATGGGGTTCCCTGTTTTCCTCGGTGGCTTGGACACCCGAGGCCCATATCTGTACGTTGTGCCGGTCGGCAGAATGTCTGAGATTTCGCTCTGAAAACAGACTTGGGGTTACTTGTGTTTTAGGCTTTCCACTTGGCGGCCAGGTAGGTGCACCCACACATGTGAGGTACCGTTTTCATCGGGATACCTGAGGTAATGCGTGACTGTAGGCCATGTGTTGTTGGGGGCGTGTTGTGATGGGTGCATCGAGCGAAATGTGCGGAAAAAGCGTTTTTTGTCCCGACTTTTCTGACTTTGCAGGGCTGTCTGGGTAATAAATTCTGGGGCGCTCTGCACAAATCATACCTCTCCGGATTTCCACGGGTGTCCTCTTTTCGGAAATGCATGGGGTTCCCCATTTTCCTCGGTGGCTTGGACACCCGAAGCCCATATCTGTACGTTGTGCCGGTTGGCAGAATGTCTGAGATTTCGCTCTGAAAACAGACTTGGGGTTACTTGTGTTTTAGGCTTTCCCCTTGGCGGCCAGGTAGGTGCACCCACACATGTAAGTTACCGTTTTCATCGGGAAACCTGTGGGAACGCGTGACAGTAGGCCATGTGTTGTTGGGGGTGTGTTTCTATGGGTGCGTCGAGCGAAGTGAGCCGAAAAAGCGTTTTTTTCCCCACATTTCGGACTTTGCAGGGCTGTCTGGGTAATAAATTCTGGGGCGATGTGCGCAAATCATACCTCTGCGGATTCCCACGGGTGTCCTCTTTTCGGACATGCATGGGGTTCCCTGTTTTCCTCGGTGGCTTGGACACCCGAGGACCATATCTGTACGTTGTGCCGGTCGGCAGAATGTCTGAGATTTCGCCATGAAAACAGACTTGGTGTTACTTGTGTTTTAGGCTTTCCCCTTGGCGGCCAGGTAGGTTCACCCACACGTGAGGTACCGTTTTCATCGGGAAACCTGTAGGAACGCGTGACAGTAGGCCATGTGTTGTTGGGGGCATGTTTCGATGGGAGCGTCGAGTGAAATGTGCCGAAAAAGCATTTTTTTCCCCACATTTCGGACTTTGCAGGGCTGTCTGGGTAATAAATTCTGCGGCGATGTGCGCAAATCATACCTCTGCGGATTCCCACGGGTGTCCTCTTTTCGGAAATGCATGGGGTTCCCTGTTTTCCTCGGTGGCTTGGACACCCGAGGCCCATATCTGCACATTGTGCCGGTCGGCAGAATGTCTGAGATTTCGCCATGAAAACAGACTTGGGGTTACTTGTGTTTTAGGCTTTCCCATTGGTGGCCAGGTAGGTGCACCCACTCATATGAGGTACCGATTTCATCGGGACACCTGTGGGAACATGTGACGTAGGCCATGTGTTGTTGGGGGCGTGTTTCGATGGGTGCGTTGAGCGAAATGTGCAGAAAAGGCGTTTTTTTCCCCACATTTCGGACTTTGCGGGGCTGTCTGGGTAATAAAATCTGGGGCGATGTGCGCAAATCATACCTCTGTGGATTCCCACGGGTGTCCTCTTTTCGGAAATGCATGGGGTTCCCTGTTTTCCTCGGTGGCTTGGACACCCGAGGCCCATATCTGTACATTGTGCCGGTCGGCAGAATGTCTGAGATTTTGCTCTGAAAACAGACTTGGGGTTACTTGTGTTTTAGGCTTTCCCCTTGGCGGCCAGGTAGGTGCACCCACACATGTGGGGTACTGTTTTCATCAGGACACCTGTGGAAATGCGGGACGGTAGGCCATGTGTTGTGTTTGTGTGGTTTTCATAACGTTTTGACCCATTTGCTGGTGCCCTTTGTCTCACAACCCTTTCTTTTCCCAAATGTGACCTACATTTAGTCGCTGCTTTAGCCACCATACACTTTTGTAACCTGTACAAGTCTCCTACCCTTGAAAAGGTCTGCCTGTGCTCTTTCAAAAAATGTATGCTTGCCGTTCCTCACCACATTGGTTTTTCCAATTTACACATGCTAAGTGCGTCTGGTCAGGCCGTGAGCGTAAAACTCCCGTGTACCATGGCTCAGTGTTTGGCTTGTGGTATTGCTTGTTTTGTAAAAACACTACAAAAATGTATGCTCTCCTAACTGCAAGAGTCGGGGGAATGTAGCGGAGCATTGCTTTTCTCAAAATTCATAGAAGCCATTGCCGTACCAAGCCAACCATATCCAACACATACCTTTTTTTTCAGTCATTTTCCCGCTTTTCCCCCATTTGATGGCAGTTTCCCCTACCTAGTTGTTGCCTGACCTATGCAAATCACCCCTTCCTAAACTTGGAATTTTGTCTACTTTTCAGAAATATATGCCTTTCTGTCCTCCAATTTGGCTTTCCTGCCCTTTTCTTCCATTCCGTCCATGCATGTCCAATTGGCAAAAATGGCAAAAATCGCCTACCTCTCACAAAACGGTTGATAACCACATCAAAATATTTTTTTTCCATTTCCACTCAACCTGTTCCTGAAAGCCACGAAATCGGGGACCTCAGCACAGCAAACCATTTGTTCCTAGCTCTTACAAGGAAAAAACCACAGGCTTCTTTGTACATCATTTTATTGGCATTCCTTGAAAAAACCCAACATTTTCATTCCTGTTACAACCGCCTACATGTGGGGAAAAAAGGAGCCAAATTTGGCCGAGATATCTCATGTAACAAAAAAGTTACAAGCCATTGAATGGCCACATACCAAAATCACCAAAAAAGGCCCTGGCACTGGGGAGAAATACCCATGGCACTTAAAGGGTTAACGAGTCATGGAAAGGCAATGAGCAGATAAATCAATGTAATGTGACATTTACCACACCCAAGTGACATTGCAGGTTGCTGTTCCTTGGTTACCAATGGCCTTTTTACAGTTAGGAGTACTTTAGTCACACATTGCAGAGCCACCCAGGAAGTCGGCAGCAGTACTTTAAATGCAGCAGCCTACTGCATGAATCCGTAGGGCTAGCGACAGGGGTGGTGTTACCAGCATAGAGTGGATGACCTCTGCATGGGTCTAGGTGTGGAACGGAAATACGTGCCCTTCTTCAACTACTTACCAGTATATTCGAAGATGCAGACATGCAGCCACTAATGGAGTCCTACGGACAGCTGCAGTGTGATTGCACATACTGCAACTAGGTGCAGTGTCCCTAGGAAACTTCCATATTGCTCATCTGTAGTTATCTCGGCCAGTAGTGTGCAGCACCGATTTATCATGCACTGTAATCAGAAAAAAAGAGCCCCCTGACACAATCAACCACATTTACTATGTACATGTATAATTGGTACTATACACCAACTCTATTCCGAAAAGTAAGGGGTAGCGCAAATGGGTACATACACCAGACAATTTGCCCTTTCCACATGTTTATCATGAGGGCAGGCAAGTAATCAGTAACAAACCGTTGTTAATGGGACTTTATGGTTATGTTGCCGTACCAAATGCCTATCCTTTTTACAGAAAACGGTATGGTAAAGCAACGCTCTGCTTACAGTACCATACTAAAAACCTATGGAATTCACTAACAAAAACATTGTTAAAGGGACGTTATGGTTAAGTTGCACTAGCAAAAACCTATGAAATTCGATGGAAAAACGTTGTTACAAGGACGTTATGGTTACAGGTAAACCGAAAAACCCACAAAATTTGACAGTTATGGTAAGCTAAGCAACCATAACTTGTGCCACCAGTGTGCACTGCAAGGACTACCACCCATGACATCAAAGATGGCATCACAAATCTCATTCATGACATTACTCGCTCATAACGTCCCTTTAACAATGTTTTGTAAGTGAATTTAAAAAAAAGATATATATATATATATATATGTATGTATATATATATATATATATATATATCCTGATAGAATCTATATCCTTAAAGTGAAGTCGGAAGGAGATTACTTTGTTGACTTTATTCCTAAGAAAATAATGTCAATTTAAAGTCCAGTGTTATTTTTTCAAATACCATTGCACAGAAAAGAAATGACTCCGCATTAAGCAGATTCTCAATGCCAAATAGAATGGAAGCGTTGCTTCCTATTCAGTCTCAAAGTTACATTTTCCTGCTTCCATGACACTTTTTTTTAATCTAGATTTTGTACTTTTTGAAACAAAATGAAGTTTTCATTCTAAAGCCAAACCTGCAGACAGAGTAGTTCAACATTACACCATGTGTTTTACAAACATGCCCAAACAAGAAACCAACCATACACTAAATTTGGAGTAGGAGTGCTCTGAGAATAAGAAAGTTATATAGCATTCCAATACATGTTTGTCTCTCAAGCCCCACTTCGTCAATTGCACTAGAGAAATACAAGTGGAATGTATATTATAAACATTTTCTCTGATGCCAACATCTAATGATGTTGGAGAAAAAACAAGTTATACAAACAATGTAGATAACTGATGAATATATAGAAATGATTATATGTCTAGAACAGCAACATAGATTTGATTAGATTTTTATAGAAATGGATGAGACAGTAGCAGGAAAACGCCCCCCCCCCACACACACACACACACACACCCACGCGCGCACACGCACACATTGTTTATTTTAACTGACCTTCTCCACTAACTGCCTTCGTACTATGCTCTCCAGGAAATCTTGTCCCTTGCACTCACCAGAAGGGAAATGATGCAGAGGAGATGTTTGATTAATACCTACACTTGAAATAGGACTAGTAACTCAGATACCCCATAGAGGGGTCAACAGAAAGGGATGTGTATGAGTGTTCCCATGACAGGGGTGGACCTGCAGTACCTAGTGCAGCATGCCCAATGGATCATGGCAGGCTGGAGAAGCAAAACCTCCACGCCCTTGCAAGACCAAGGAAACAATTCCTAGTACTATATATGCCCTTGCGGAAATGACCACTAATAGCCAATGTTTATATTAACACATTTGAGATAGTGGTCCAGAATATGTTATCTTAATGTGTTCCTGACTGCCACACTCAGCCCAACAGAATGGTTTATTATCATTCCAGCAACTATTTTCATTAAAGGTCTTGTTTCACTGGGGTAAAGCACGTCAGATATAAGATAATTGGGACTAATTGAGATTCAGAAGGAGACCGATATTTTCACTGAAAGGGAACTGGAACGTCCACATTTAATTGGATTTTTTCAGTGTCTGATTGAACTACAACAGTTGTGGATCAATTATCAAAAGAAGGTTGTTTTCCTATTGACTAGCATGTCAAATGTGTTAATATAGACATTAGAATATTAGCGGTTCCTACTGAAAGGGCACACATAGAACTAAGGATGGTCTCCTTTGTCTTTGTTTGAAGTAAATCATTTCCTATCCCACATTGTTACACGATGCTCTGTGCCTCTCCTAACTCTTCTGAAGACATAGATTGTGGCTGCCATGTTTCTGCACATGTCCCCATGTGTTGGTAAGCACAGGCGGGTACCGGAAAAGAAGAAGTAGCAACATTCGCAGGAAAGGTGGACTTGTACCTGTTGATTGCATTCGGTTATTGCTTCTATCCCGGATATGCTGACTCCAGTTGACTCTGTGGGCCAGGCTATTCTGAGAAGTCCTTGGCAGATCAGCAATGTGGCGCTCTACTTAGCTGGATCATTGCATGTTACGATTGCATCACTAATCTCCTCTGTGCCTTTCACTTTGCAATCACAGCTGCTAGTCAGCCCCCAATTGTGATTAATGAGCATAGAGGAGTCGTATGCATGTCTGCAGTTTTTCACCTGTACAAAACGTAAATTGTTAAATAAAATAGAGTTGATTCTGCAGCATAATAGCCGAAGGTTGTCTCTTGACTAGGGGCCATGTGATGCCTTCCGATAATAACTTGTCAGTCTGTTAGATTATGGGTTCAAAGGTTCTCCCATAAAGTCCCGCCACCTCCTTTTCTGAGCAGGTCATGTGAGCCATTCTCAATGATTACAGCTGGCATAATAATGCATCAGGTTAATGTTCCTTCTACTGAGGTCCAGCTGCAACCTTCTGGTCACTGCCTTCAATTAGCCAGACTTATCTGGTAGTTGAAAGGTGTAGTATACACAGCATTGCCCGACTTCTATGCCTCGGCACTGCATATAATAATATGTTAAATCTGTTTTGAAATCCAACTCACTCTACCCAACTCGCCAGCATGCCTCCCCTTCCCAGAAAACCAGAATTCGTAAGAAAAGTCTTGAACTGTGAAAGTAATAGTCAGTGCACATGGAATTATTGGCCCCCCTTCTCATGGAAGTTTAAACAAAATATATTAGTCTTTAACTGTCTTCAAAATATTGTCCCTCAATATTTGGTACCAAAATCGACGTTTGAAAGCCTACACATACCTTGCGCTGTCCATTGTTAACACTGGCTAGTCCCGAATTGTGAAGGTCAATTGTAACATATATGTGGGGGGAAACCCTCCACAAGCCCCACCCAACGCCAAACCCCCCAAAACCCCTATATATATATATTATTATATTAATATATATATATATATATTACCAAACCGATATATATATATATATATATATATATACGGTCAATTGTGAAAAGGTCAATTGTGACCCTTTAAATTCGGTCAATTGTTCATTCGAACAATTGTAAACTAACAATTTGGGTAATACCTATAACTTTAGTCTGCAGGGGGAAAAATCTTTGTAGTTCAGGGTGCTGCTATGTGGAACTCTTTGACCAAATCTCTCAGTGTTTACCCGAAACTAGCGCATTTCAAACTTGATAACCTGAACTTGTTTTCCTTTGTGTATCAGCTCCGGACAATTATCAATTAACATAGCACAACATAGCATAACGTAACATAACATAACATAACATGGCATCATGTTTTAAAAGCTGAGAGGATAGCTTATGTGTAATAAGCCCACCTAAACAGGACAATACCGTGCATCTTGAATTCGATACCACAGTCGGACCTGCTCAGCACTTCACGTCCCAAACACGTTTGATTAACGGAGTACCAATTTGTCGTGATAATGATGGTAATAAGAATCATCAATGACCAAGTTTAATTAATTTAATTATCAAGTGCTCTGAAACTGGCGTTAGTGGTGCTATGGAACCCGCCAGAAAAGAAATGTTTCTTTCCACAAAAGGTCAGTGTAAGGATAGAAGAGCTGGTATGATCTCTTGGTTTCATGCCCAGAATTAGCCTCACATTATGTTTTAGATGGATTTTAGCTGATGCACTAACCTTTAGGGAGACCCAGACACAGGATGGTAAAATAACAATGGTGGGAAAGGAACGTGGTCCTTGTCACCCAGGGATGGACTGATGTATAGGGAACTCTGGAGATTTTCTGGTAGGCCTTTGCACCCTTGGCCTTGTCTGTGTGTTAACCTATTTTATTCTCAAATGTTCTCATAAGAAAAGGGTTGGGTATGCTGAAAATGTAGACT
Organism: Ambystoma mexicanum; assembly: GCF_040938575.1. Lineage (NCBI taxonomy): Eukaryota > Metazoa > Chordata > Amphibia > Caudata > Ambystomatidae > Ambystoma > Ambystoma mexicanum. The sequence continues at coordinate 480,505,431 of NC_090936.1, forward strand.
ATGGGTCCAATTGTAAAATGCTATCTAAGGCCTCTTTTGGTTCACAGTCCAGCCCTGTTGTCACCTCTGCTTTGTGCACGATATTTAATAGAGACAGGGCACACGTCTGCATATGAAGATAAAGGCATGATTTCCTTGTAATGTCCTGTGTTTGGGGGATACAGGGAAGTGAGCCATCAGTGGTCATGCTCATGTTCGGGTGGGTGCACCATCCACACTGGTTGGCCAAGTTGAAGGAAGAGAAATAGAGATAGGAAACCAAAGTAAATGATCCATGTTTTTGAGGGTTGAAACCCAAACAATTTTCAAAAATACACTCATTAAAACTTGCCAGATATGCAGATATAGCAGTTGTATTTTTGGTGGGGTTGTCCAGGGTATCATCAGCCAAGGTCTACAAGGATGAAGAGCAGGGAACAACGAGATCTGCTAAAGGTTTGTGGTAGCTGTTAAAAGTTGAGAGGGCAGAGCCTTGAGGTGCACCAAAAGTCAGAATGGAGGGTCTGTAGGGGAAGGTCCCTTGCCTCACTTGCAGCTCCCTTTCTTGGAGGAAGGAGGTAATCCACTGAAGGGCTCACCTCACAATGCCAAGATAACTAATAAGGTGTCTTATTAAGGTGGCGTGATTTATAATGCCAAACATTTCACTCCCGTCAAGGTTGATGAAAATCACAGGGATACTATTATAGTCAGTGCATCAGCTGATTTCTCAGGAAGAATAAAGCTGACTCACTGCCTATGGTGGCTCCGGTGGTCGGAAGCTAGATTGATGGTCATGCAATGAATGATTAGTCTCTGGAGCATAGAAATGGTTTCATTTAATCTTCTCAATGCTTTTCCCCAGGTAAGGAGAATTAGCAATTGGCTGGTAATTGGATATTGTGTTAGGGTCATCCAACAACTTCTTTAGAATGGGGTGTATGTCTTTTTTTTAGATCCTGCTGGTCACCAGTGAAAAATCACCATCTTGGCCTCCAAGAGACAAACTTCCATTGATATTGTAAGTGGGCTATGAGGTCTTTAGTTCACATGTTTGGCAACTGATCCAAATTCTCTCAATATAATATTGGGAATAAATTACTGGGAATTACTATTAGACCTCTCGGCAGCTTTTGATTTTAATGACCATGATCTGCTCTACAATAGACTACTATCCATAGCAAATTGTTCTGTAACTGCAGCAAAATGGATTTTGTCTTTTTTGGGCCCAAGAACCTCTAGAGTACCAGTCGAGAGATATCAAGCTATACCAATTTCAAGCACATGTGGCGTTCTGCAAGGTTCTTGTCTTTCCCCCTGCTTTTCAATATATCCATCAGACACTTACTTGATCTCCTTGATGACCTGAGTGTTCAATTTGCAAATTACGCTGATGAAACGCAGATCCTCTTTGAACTTTCGGGAAACTACTGTAAGGATGTAGACACTGTGAACTTAATTTACTCGAAAATTCAAGATTGGATGGCAACCAACTCCCTGGCTCTCAATGATTCCAAAACAGAGTTACTTATTCTGGCTTTTAATCCCAGATTAAAGAACCTCCCCCAATAATAAAAATATTTTGATGTGGCAGGTAACTCCATCTCAGTGAGCAAATTAGTAAACCCTGGGAGTAATATTGGATGCTAACCGTTCAATGAAAAAACAGGTATCTCAAATGTGGCCATCGTCCTTTAGATATGTAACTAAAGGTTTGCATCAGATCAGACCTTCTCTTAGTACTGCTAGCAGCTCCCTCCTGGTGTCTTCATTGATACATTTGCGACTGAACTACTGTAACAGCATGCTTATTGGGACATCTCGGGGAATCTGAAGCAGTTATAAACTGTGCCAAATGGGGCCGTTAGAGCAGTTTTTGGCTTGACCAGATGTGATCATGTCACTGAATCCAAAAGGAAACTCCATTGGCTTCCAGTGAAGCAAAGAATTAAACGTGAAGTTTTATCCCTTGCCTATAAATGCCAAAATGGCATTGCTCCTCTTTATCTCACCAACAGATTAACGAGGAAATCTGGAGGTAGAACCCTACGCTCATCGGATACTCTGTTTCTCAATCAACCGAGATCTCGCCTGAAAAGTTTCAGTGATTGCAGTTTCAAGGTTAACGCTCCACGTGAATGGAATGTGTTACCCAGCAATATTAAAACATCTCAATCACTATCTGTTTTCAAGATGCAGGTTAAGATTTTTTTTTTTAACCTACCGGAATTGACTCCTCTCTGGCCCATAGCCATCTCTTCTACTTTCATGCAGTGCTCTGAGGCCTACGGGCATGTGGCGCCCTATAAAAACTGAAATAAATAAATAAATAAGTGTTAGACAAGTTCAACCTAATATCAACTGATGTACTGCTTACGCAACCAGTTTTGATCCTTCTCCATTCGCATAGGGACATTGGTCATCTATCCCATACAGAAAACCTATTGTTGAATAGGGCTCTTATGGGGGCCTGAATTAAAGTGTGAAAATGCTGGAAATCCATGAGTAAGCCCACACTTGGCATGTGGATCACTGCCACGTCAATGCAGCCATGATACAAGAAAGCTATTTTTAAACCAAGTGATGACTTACTGGCCTATGTGTGGATAGTATAATGAGCTATACGAATGACTCACTAAATAAGAAATAAATTACTTTGGCACACGTCGGGGTGCATGTCCACAAATCTCTAGTGTGTTGATAAAGCATAATTTCAGGCCATGGAAACAAAACATGTTGCAGATATTCGGTGGTTATACACGAGCTGTGCAGACCGATCAGGATGCATTAGACTATTCAGTTCCGGGTTGCACAGGCTCAGCGCGTGTGTTGAACTAGCTGCAGAAAAATCAAGGTGGTTTTCCAAAGTAACATGTAAGGAACACCAGTTTTTGTCTATTTACACATCCTGGGTTTACTGCAGATGCAGCTCTGGGAAAATACTCAAAAATGTGAGCTTTGTCATGGTGTCTACGTGCAGATTATAATCGGGATGCAATAGAGAAACAAGCTGGCTCCTGCAGTTTGTCCAGCAGAAGAAACATCAAGCAGGCACGGTTTGTGCAAAGCGGATTCAGATGAACGTAGCAGACTGTTTCAGGAAGGGAAGTGTTGCACAGGGCGCGTTGTCAACTGCCTCTAAAAAGAATGACATATTTTGTGTAATGGAGAGCTCTGAGTATACAAGGCAGTGAAATAGACCAGAGTAGCATGCTTTCAGGATTTTAATTAAAGGAAATGGTTTTCAGAATGATAAAAAAGCGTTCCTTTTTAGTTGCACAGTCCCATGTGCTAATAGCCTTATAGAACTTAGGAGGGGTCATTATCGCTTTGGATAATGACTTGCAGAGGAGCAGGTAGATGCTATCCTGCCAGTTCCCACCCCTCGCTGCTGTCATATTGGAACAGTCGGAGAAAAGCCATATATGGGAGCCCCTACATTGTTCCTATACTGCATCGAGTGTATGAGAGACGTTATGCCTTCAGGCAGCCACATAGAATGTACCCTCGCAGTGACAGTGTGAAAAGATGTTAAAATGAAGAATGCTACATGGAAGGATCTCACCTGACAACATGTCAGAACGCATCTGTGGACATCATGGATGTATGTTAAGGTGAAATCTGAAAAGGACATAGTGATGGCATGGAGGAGATATATGAACCTATGTTGAAACAATATGAAAATACTAATGAACGTTATAACTGAAGCACTAAGAGTAACATGGACCTAAAGCTAAATTATTCATGGATCTAAAGAAAAAAAAAGTAACTTACTGACCAATGACTGTAAATACGCAGTAATGCAAGGTAGAAAGAGAACGTATAGAAGCTTGGTATAGAGGAATATATAACATGGCAAGGACGGCCATATTAGGAAAAGGAATGCTGGCTCGCGTTGAATATAACCAAGCTACCTCGGAAACAGGCGGAGGCTGTAAAAATCAGGAGATGCATGAAAACAGTTTGTGTGCAGAGCCAACGATGAGTCAAGGTTAGCCTCGAGTTAAGAATCCTATTTTTAAAGGATAAGCAGAGCACAAAGGGAGTACATGGATAAGCTCTGAATGTGGGACATTTGTAATAGATGGAAGAAGATGACAACATCTGTGAGCCAATCTGTTGGTCAATTAAAAGTGCACAAAGTTCATATGAGATATAGTGAGCAAGTCTCTAGAGGCCTAGAGGAGCAACAGCATCTTGCATAAATTGAATCAAATAGCAGTAATGGAAGAATGAAGTGGCTGCCCTATATAGAAACAGAAGGAATATTATGGTTAACAATATCCTGCCACTCTTACAACGTATCTTGGCACCCCTCAATTCAGAAATAAAAGACCCTACTACACTGGTTGAACTGTATAATGAAACTGTACTTGCTGCTACTGACAAACTAGCACCGCTAGCCACGCGCAAATCCAAACCAGCAGCTCGTCTTAATGTGTGGTTCAACATGCCTTAAAAACCTTACGAAATGCCAAAAGACAAGGAGAAATTATTTGGAAAAAACTGCCAAATGAACCAAACAACGCAGAATTCATGACAGCTGCACGCAAGTACAAACAAGCAGTCCACCTATCCAAAAGTACCTCCTATAATGAAAGAATAACCAATGCTAATTCAAAAATGAAGGAGCTCTTTGCCATCATTAGAGAACTAGAGTCACCAGTACCACCAGCGGAGGTCTGCAGCAAAGACACAAACTGGTGTTCAAAATTATCACCAGCATTCAATCTTGCAGATGCCAAGTGACACGTGCCCGGCAACAGTCATCGAGGACTGCATCCCTAAACTCACACCATTCATCACAAATTTAATTAGTGCCTCCTTTGCAAATAACACTGTCCTAATCGATCTCAAAAACGCTTGGGTACTACCACTACTGAAAGAACCTTCTCTAAACCCAAATATACCAACAATTTACCGGCCTATCACAACTGTGCCGTTTTTATTGAAAATACTAGACAGAGTAGCCTATCTACAAATACAAAACTACCTGGAGGCTAACACCTTCCTTGGTCTAGGACAGTCTGTATTCCGCCCAAGACACAGGACGGAAACCGCCCTCCTGGACTTAAAAATCCAAATGGATGAACTAAAAGACAAATGTAAACTAGCCCTACTGCTCCTCCTTGACCTCTCTGCAGCATTCGATCTTGTCGACCACAAAATCTTATGTAATCACTTAGCTTTGGCTACTCGCTTCACCCCTAATGCCATTCAATGGATACAATCATTCTGGTCAGACAGAACAACAACAGTCTTCTCCCTCAGTGTGGAAGCGCAACCAACCCGGTCACCTGTGAAGTACGCAAGGCTCATGTGTCTCTCCAACGCTATACAATATTTTTACTAAACCTCTCTTTGACCGCCTTGATGACTTGGGTGTCACCTAAACTAATTATGCAGATGACACTCAAATCCTCATTCCTGTTACAGGTGACTATGCCATGGCCTCTGCCACCCTCAACATTATCTATCTAACCATCCAAGCATGGGTGGCTCACCATGGCCTCTGTCTGAATGATGAAAAGACAGAGTTGCTCCTCTTAGGATATCAACTCCATTTCACTAAACTAAATTACACTTTCAATACCTTTAACATTGACAGTGACATTATATAAGTGACTAAATAAGTGAAAACCCTTGGATTCTACTTGGACTCATCACACACATTAACTTAACATGTTAATGCTACTGCATCAGCAACATCATACACCTGTAAGCTCATCAGTGCTTGCAGACCCTTCTTGTCAAATGACAGCGGCATTACATTGGCCAGTGCCATCATTCTGTCTAGATTGGATTACTACAATGCACTCTATGCTGGCACGAAGATCCAAAATATCAAAAAGCTATAAGTATTTCAAAACAATGCCCTCAGAGCGGTGCTCAACATCCCCAAAGCCTCACACATTTCCACAAGGAGACACAATGCCCACTGGTTACAGGCGCAAGAACGCATCGAATTTAAAACTCTACCCCTGACACATAAATGCCTGCACAGAGTAGCACCAACATACATCGCTGACAAAGTAGCTAAATCTCAATTTAACAGGTCCACCCGCTCAGCTAATATGAACCTACTAGCCAGACCTATATTCAACCTATAAAAAGCGGGAGGCAGTAGCTTCCCTACAATAGCCGCTAAACAATAGAATGCCTTACCGGCCAAACTGAGAGCAGTACATTATTTCTTGACCTTTCGTAAACAACTGAAAACCCACCTCTTCTTACCAGGACTATGTAACTAACTCATGTAACTATATAATTTAACTTAATGAAGATGCAAATAACCTGTACTAAACCTACCTCTAACTAATTATGAAATGTACCTTATACTCGTCTCTTCTAAGATAAGCGCCCAGATGCCTCTGGGTTAGGTGCGCTACACAAATGGCAAATAAATAAATGCAAAATAAAAAGACACATTTGTGGTCTCTTCACATGTGACTCAGGAGTCGAAAACAAAGGCTATTCATTAGATCCTTAAGCTAAGATAGTGGTGTGCTCACACTCCCTTGAATATTCCAGGACAATGAGCAGCCAACAAGGGCAACTACAAACAGAAGAGTTTGGCTGATAGTCTACCGATGAGAGATGATGGACTAATTGGGAAAATGGGGAGTAGTCTGATGGGATTCAAACACCTAGATTTCGTTTCACGTAAGTGCTGCTAAGGAGCCAAAAGTCCAATGCTGGGATAGTATACCAACCAATCAGTGAGGTTGGGGGACAAGCTAACATACAAAGTTGCAGAAGCCAATCCAGTGTTGTTATGTCCACTATAATCAGTATCATACATATTTAGAGGTAGTTCAAGGTTTGCCTTACAAATAAGGGGTAGCCAATGAAGCACTAACCCTTACATGATCTATAAGTAGATATGTTCCCTTCACCAATCCCTTCCCTTGATAGGCTTTGTATTTTGCCATCTAGTATTTCGTGATAGATGATGCATATTTAGGTATAAGACCTCCATGTAATCAAATTTGGTTGTGAGTGTACACACATCAGTCTGATGTCTTCCAGTTGACCCTGCTTTATTCAATTGATAACAAAGTAGTACTTTGCCATATTCTTTGAAACTGTCTGATTATTTGGTCTGAGATTTGTTATTGTAATTCCATCTAGCACAAAAGACACTTCAAGGTGCTAGAACACAGACTGTTCGCCAGCTTATAGCTCTTGCTTCGCCTCAGGCAATAACTTGGGAGTGGGTCATTATCCTTTAATAATGACACCTCCTTCACTCTGTAAGGCTTAATCATAAGTTATGTTCATTTTTAGCACCTCATGTTTGAAAGCGTTACCTTCTAAGCACTGCCTTGGGCTTCATAGTTTCAAAGTTCAGCTTCCGCCGATATCAGAGACTACCAGTTTACTTGTGAGCTATCCACTCGGAGTTCACTTAAGAGCTGCACGCTATGATATGATATGATTGGTTATTTATAAGGCACTTAATACCCAGAGGTTTCTAAGAGCGGACGCAGGGATCGAACCTGCGTTGCTCTGTGTTGTCTTGCTTCCAAGGGGAACACGTTGGCCCTGGGCTATCCTCCCACTGAATGTAGTGTAGACCTGATTATGCAAAAAGGGACCCAGCTAATTCGAATACGTTTTTTCTGAAGATTTGAGGCTATGAGGAAGCAGAGAAGGCAGTTCCAAGGATGCTTACCTGGTGTCGCAACTGTAGTTGGAAAGCTAGGCTCCTATCTAAGCATGAGACACGTTGTAAAATGGCACTTTCTTTGTATTTGTAAAGCTGGGTATGGGTTTGGCTTTTAAATTTGTGGGGAAGGGCTGACACTTGCTCTGATGGTGCACTTTAGAACTGGTGTAGTATTTTACAATACATGTCACTGAATGCATGGCAAGCTTATTGCACGCTCTCAGAGAATGCAAACAAAATATGTTATGTCATGCTAAAGGATATTTATACCGCACACTATCACCACCGGAGTGGTCTCCTGGCGCTTTGGCGGATCTGAAAGGGAAAGGGGGTCGGTGGGTTAGTTGAACTGTGCGGGATACCAATTTAGACAATTATTGGAAGGACATTTCAAAGTATTTGATGAGCAACGCGTCTTTCTGTTCTGTTCACAATGTTGCTAACTAAATGTGGTATTCAATGTTCCCTTGTAGATTACCACTGTGTTTTAAAATAACAATGGGTGTTTTGTGAACGTGCTCGTTAGTGACCAACTCCCCTAACTTCACAACGTAATCATTTTCTTTTGCTTGAGTGTAACGTGTGCCTAAGGCGAGCTTGATTGTATCTGTCTGTGATTGGTCTTCATAGGCGTGGTCTTAAGATTGGTCTTCATAGGCGTGGTCTTAATACTTTGCCTATGCTTTAGAAGAGGGAGAACAGTTCATTGGTTTACGTGAATAGTGTCTCTGTGTACATGTCCTGACCGAAATGCTCAAGATGTGGAATGTCTGTTTAAAAAGGTTTTGGAACTACTTTCATGAGGTACATATTCAAACAAAAAGTAGGTAACGAAACCCGACCTTAGTTTACAGAAACACAAGAGGTGTGCGTGTGAGAGGTGGTGTCTTGCTCGTAATATTAAAGTGAGGTTAGTTGTCACAAATGCACCTTATAGAATAGTGATCTAACAGCCCCTCATCATACCCTTGGGAGTTCTGACCTTTTTCTAATAAAAGATGGGTGCACAGTACTAAGGGAAGGCTATTTTGTTATAACCTTTTTCCTGTCTCATACTCATTTACTGCATGGTGTTTTTTTTCTAAATAAAATTACATATCAAAAAGTAAATAAGAACAAAGCATACATAAGACATACATGGAACCGAAAACAAGTTTCTTTTACGTGTGAGGTGGAGAAGAAGTGAGTTACAGAGCTTGGTGCCTCCCTCAGGAGTGTAGAAGGGCCCTCCCTCCGAAGCCTTTTCAATGGCTAGCAAGGGAAGCACACACTAGCAGCATTAGATCTGTGCAGCTCACCTATTCTGTGTGAGGTGACTCTTGAGTGGTCTGAGTAGCGTCTTATAGGTCAGCAAGGAGGGTGATGCTGTGAAGGATCTTGCTGCAGCACCGCATTGCCTTATGCCCAGCAGTCAACTCCTGCTGGCCCAGCCCAGCCAGAAACCCATCCAGACAGCCAAGCTTACCCAAAAGCCTTTCCCACACACCTTCCTACCACCCATCTAACTATGCAGCCCAGCACGAGCCGGTGCCTCCCGGCCACTTCCTGTCTGCAGCCAAGTTAAAAAGATGGACTTACATGAGATTAACATATATTCTAGCTCTTGATCTCATGTAAGACAAGAGTTTAAGGATCCCTGAGTTATACTATGCACTTGCATGTAGAAAATCATTATAGATTTTATGTGATTTTGTACTTTTGCATTTTTGACTGATGATGTAAGAATAATTTATTGTATAAAAGGTTATTAGTAAACATGGTATGTGACATATATTTTTCAATTACATTTTAAATATTTTATAAATTATTTAAAAATAGTGTTGCATTGATTCCTGTGGGTTAAAATTACTGAATGAACGTAACCTATTAAAATGCCTTATTATTATCATATAGGAAAACATGGTCTTGAAAGGCTATTCGGGGCAGAAGCTTTACAACATCTCAAAAGAAAATAGCATTACTTTTATATCAGATAAAAAGTAAAGATATACAATTACATAAAATGATGGAGACAGTGTAATGGGATAGACATTCAGATGAACCTAGAAAGGAGGAAAACAATGGAATAATTACAAAGTAACTCTCTATTTATCAGACCTCCCTTTCATAAGGCTCATAGACAAGGTGATCATGCCCTCATGTGCGTTTGCTAAAATAGCCTCCAGGCACCCCCACCTGCCAATTGGCAGCAGGAAAGGTTCAAAGGTCACATGTGCATTTCTGACAGTTGCTTAAACACAAAGGTCCAAAAGGCACAGGTGTATTTTTAACTGTCCACACCTCTAGTTCAGAATCTAATAATTGTGTATCGTAATCAGCCTGGTGGCATTTTCAGCTGTAAATATAAGCCATGCCTTGTTATGACATCGCAGCTACTGGAAACACACAATTATAACCGGTTCAGAATTGGATAGCATACTATTGTCAGCTTGTAGAGCAGTGCACATGCTATGACAGAGATTATGGCCCTCATTCCAAGGTTGGCGGTAAGGGATACCAGGCACCGGTAAGGAGACCGGTGCTGGTAATCCCTTACCGCTCTACTACGAGGTCCCTTAGCGGGACACTCCATTAACGGCTGGTCTGACCAGCCGTTGTGGACGGCACCCGTTAAGGGACCAGGGCGCAAATAACGAGCTTGACATTTGCGAGCCCGTTATTTGCGCCCTCCCCATTCCCTTTGAGCCCTAAAAAGGGCTCAAATGGGAATGGGGAATGGTTGGTGCAATGGGGACTTACCAGTCCCGTCAAGGTCGGACTAGACCGGTAAGTCCCCATTGCACCAAACCGGACCCTCTCTCTCTTTCGCTTCACTCTCTCTCACTCTTTTTAGCTTTCTCTCTCTTGCTGACATTCTCTCTCGCTCTCTCTCTTTCTCCCACTCTCTACCATTCTGCCTGCATGTCACCAAGTTGAAATGATACTGCTCTGCTGGAGTATATGGATCGCTGACTACTCAGCCCCAAGCTCCTACTAAACAACAGTTATACCTGTCATAAAGCTGAAAGAGGCGCAGCCCGACAGACATACCCTCTTCACTTCTTTTGGTAGTGCAGGCCGAGGGCAGGCTACATCTTTAGGAGGAGTGTGAGCTGATATAGATGCAACACAAATAACAAAAGCCTGTTGTTACCAAATAAAGTATTGTCCAATTAAGGTTTGATAAAAATAGGAACTTCAGTAAAAACAAGCAATGCAATTAACTAATTAAAAACACTAAAGGCCCACCCCTAAAACACAAACACAGAGAAAGAAGACTATGGAAATTGTGGGAAGTACACACATTTGAAGATAGCCCTAGCAGAAACTAAGATGGTTGAATCCCTCTCTTAGCCGACCTCTCCCCTCTGGCGACTAATTCTACACCTTCCCATGCCTGCTGACTTCAAAGGGACTCCAGTAATCAGCACCCTAGAGTGAGTCTAGCTTTGTTATGTCAGGACTGCCTTTGACGTGCTGGTTCCCAGAAACCTTCTGAGGAGAGTTGCTCTGCCCTGGGAGGAAGTTGTTGGCATGTATGTGTGGGATCAAAGAAGCAGCTTCTTGGGCATTGTCCTGCACAGCAGTTGTGGATACAGCAAGGCCACAAAGCTAGGGGTAGGCCTAGAGAGAGAGGGGTAGGTTTGCCGGTTTAGAGAGACAGGAGTCAGGCAGACAAGAAAATAAGAAGTGGACCACAGAGAGAATTGGTGTAAAAAAAAAGGTGAGATAGAGTGAGAGAGACCTGGAAGTAACAGTGAGAAATGAGCACAGAGAGAAACTGAGAGTGATGATGTCCAAAGAGATGGAGAAAATATTTAGAGAGCGGCAGATGAAGAGCTTGGAGGGATATTAGGAAGAAAAGTACCAGATCGTACAAAACACATACCTTTAGGTTTGAGGACAGAGGGATGGTGGGCGAACAGGACAGGCAGCAAGAGTATAAGTATGGTTTGTCAAGCACACATATAGGAGGCATCAGGGGGGACAGGGTGCGTGGAGATTGCATTGCATAGACTTCACTTAGCCAAACTGTGCAAAGCATTCAAGAACACCATTTTGCTGCAGCTTTTACATTCAGTTAGGGGGCACCGGTGGAGGTGCTGCAGAGACAGCAAATGTGCAATGTTTTTAGGGTAAATAAACTGGGGTGAGGATGAGCAGCCCAGGAATGGGGAGAGGCATTAGGAAAACAAAGACTTGAGGGCACAACAGCTGGTTTCAATGCACTGTAAGAAGGAACAGGTCACAATCCCTCAACGTGCACCAATGCATTCAGTGACAAGGCTATAGTCTGCCTTCTGTTTCTGTTCATAATCATGGATACAAAACTAGGACTCATATTTACTCTCTGTAGGCCTTGGACAGCAGCAGGGATAGGGGAACGGGTAAAACAAAGACACAAAATATTTTTTTTTATTTAGAGGAGTTTTCATACTTTAACCAGATAATCCCAGCTGCCTCTATTCCAATTTCAACCGTTTAATAAACGGTCGTGGCACTGGGAGATAAAGCTAACAGTGGAATTGTTTAAGTCTGTGCGGTTCACCCAACCCTACCTTCTCTGCCATGTCCTTGCCTGCCCCACTTTGAAGTGCATGAACTCTAGGTTTGACTACCTTGCCATCCAATATTGGCCCGGAGTCTGGTAAGGGCACCATCGTTCTAAATAGGTTTATCAGTTAAAGAAGTCATTTAAAATCTACACTTGCCAAAAAGTGATTGATGTTATGAGTTTTGGAGGAATGACGGTGAAACATTTACTACATAAAATGTTTTTGACAACACACGATTTCTACGTTTTATCCTGTAAAGCAAATGCGAGCGATGGAGATTACAAGGTGTGCCCTGTCGAGTTCTGACAATCTCATCCATTCATCCAGTCATGGTGTTTTTTTTTCTTCATTTTGAAACTTTTAACACGGAATTTATTAGAGGCAAAACAAAACTACAAGTACCGAAATAAAAAAGGAACCGGAAGACATAGGACAACCTGAGATTTCAAAATGGCGGTAGTGCTCTTACAGCAAGAAGTGAGCTACAAGCTTCACTTTTGCAGCAGGGCTCCACGTCTTCTCGTTCATGAACCCATGGCTGGCGCATTACTAACCCAACTATAGCATCTCTAGATGGCAAGGGCTGTCTCCTGTAACTCGTCACTCAGTAATCACCCATATCTGTGGATTGCTGTCATCAAATAGACAGTCGCAGACCATTCTCTCTGAATGTGAATTTCCTTTCCCAGACTGCCCTGCTCTAAAGGGCAAGAGGCCAGGTGGCTGGCGCTGAATAGTAAAGTAGAAACCATTATGCAGAGGGAAGCGGCATTTTATGTATTTGTGCTGCGAACATTTCTGTCGCTTCTGGCTGTACATCCAGTTATGTGGGAGGCGCGCGTGCCGCTGCCGCTCATCTGTATACCTGTCGTGGAGAAGCCCTGCTCTGCCTGTCACGCGCCAGTGATGAGCACCTGCCAAGCTTGGCTGGTGCCCCCGTGCCGTGTCATCGTGTTCAGCACTTCCATAGCAACAGAGGAGCATGGTGGTGTGCCCAGTGCGTGCTCTGCGGGAGGACAAACCAACAGACCCATGGCACGCTTAACACATGTTACTGAAGGCCGTTTTCAAGCAGCTTTGATTTTAAATTGCATATGAATGTCCATGTTGCCTTATATAAAAATGTACTCTTTCATCTTCTCTACTGCACATACATGACTGATCCCTCCCCTGTTCCTGAAATATTGTTTCCAGGTTTGCTTTACATTCCAGCTCCATTTGACCTTCCTGCCCCTTTCCAGCCCCAGGGCAGACAAACATGCCAATTTAGCTTATGGAATATGTTCTCTTTATACCTACCAGGGTAATTTGTAATACACCCTGGATGGTCCCATGTTGTAGGAACTATCAGTATCCTACTTGGGTTGTTTCTTTCTTTTCATTAAATGCTCTTGAACAACCCACTTTCGGTGATTTGATGAACATGTTGTTCTTTTGTACCCTATGTTTTCATGATGAAGCTTGTGTTTTATGTCTTTCTTCATTTTTTTCAATTGCTTCTATTTTAATTTGGTTAAAAATATAAAAATTAAAGATTGTGTGATCAACAATACATTTATTGTTAGCATCCTCCAGACTTCTTCTTTGGTTTATCCTCAGTGGCTGGTTTTTGCAAGCACTAGTCTGAAATTGATATGGAGATTTAAATTCTAAATTTTTGACAGAAGTCAGGGCTGTCTACATCGTGAGTAACCTTGTTGGTTTTATTTAAGCCTTTCCAGCCCCAGTGACATCCTTTGCTCCTGGAACTGTCAGTCCTCAGCGTTCCTGCTGCTGGTCCCTTTGTGCCTCCCTCCCAACGCTGCTGGCTGTCTCTCATCGGTTCCTTACCTCTAAGTCAGGCAGTCTCTCAGCGCCCACAGGAATGTTCCCCAGATTGGGTTCATCTGTCCCCCTAATCCATGGCAAGCACTCTCTTTCAGGAACCCTAGAAATGTCACTATTGAGTTACCGCAAAACCATTCCTATGCTTCATGATTAGATGGGATGAGTAATGCATAACGCGTCAGTGCACAAGTGTTTCCAGTTGAACGGGAGACTTCCGAACACTGTGGTTTTTGTTGTTTAGGAATGCTGCACCGATGATGCTGGGTTTCCTGTTCTTTTTGGTTGAGCGGAGGATGCAGATCAATTTCCATTGATTGCTATGGATCGTTGGTTCTCTGTCCCCACCTCGTTTCCTATCAATCTATGAATATGAATGCATCATTTTTTATATATATTTATTTATTTGCTTACTGAGTATATATAATGCACCTACACAATGTGTTTCATTTTGCGTCAGTTGCCAGTGTTGTGCCCACAGGCATCACTCATCCATGTTTTCATTGCCTCTCACATGCTCCAGCAGGAAACGACCCCTTTGTTGGTGCATGGTGCGGCTGTCATGGATTGGTTCACATACATATGTTGTGATATTTGCCTCACACTCTGCCTCCCATCAAACCTCTGCACGCGGTTCCATATAAGTATCTAGTGGATTTCTATCTGACCAGGACCTGCAGAGATCATCACCCATTCCCAGTTTGACACCCTTTGATGTTGCCCCCTATCTGGACGTTCTTGCCCACTATTCTCAAAATGCTCTGATCATTCTCAGAACCTGTGCCCGGCTGACTGGCCCAGCTCACTCATGACTTAAACACGGACGCATCTGGCCCTGGATCTCAGCGTATGCACCCAGCATCACTTCCACGCTCCCACTCCTCTGATCTGTCTTCCCAAAACGATTGAATAAACCCGAAATCATTGTCCCAAAAACTATACCACACACTTACAAGGGCACAACTGCCCTGAGGATGCACAATGGAGGGGTGATCTAGCTTCCTCCACAACACTTCTCCTCCTGACCTCCCCTTATGCCATCTGTCTACTGATGTCACTCTTTATTGTCCATACTCCGAGATCATTTTGCTTAGTATGCAATTCCAGCCATTCATGTTTCTGTGATTGCTGGCGTTAATTTCCAGTCAATCAAGTCCACAATGCACCTGCTGAAACTCTCCTGCCTGTCTGCCATACCATTCCTGAGATCTAACTTAAGGCAAGCCCCCACTTGCATGGAATTGAGGTCTCGCCTGCCTGTATGCCTCCTCGATGGACTACCTCTATGAATGGCTTGTCATACTCCAGGGACTCACTCTCCGAGCCGCCTTTTCTCTATAGCAATCAAGTCATGCATTCTCATTGAATCTCAGCCCCTTTCTATGGGAGTAAAGCATCGATTATGATGTTCCTAAGAGCTGAAAGGTGTACATTTCGCATTCTACCACAGCCACTGTAAGCTACACCTCCTCATGTGTCTCAAAGTGCATGCGTACGTTGTTATCTGCTTGCTACATCCACAAACATTCATTGGCCACAAAAAAAAAATATCACTTTCCCTTTTTTACAATCCCCAACCACCAACAAAAAAAGATTGGATCACCAAATACCAGAGAAAGTTCCAGAAATAGAATGGTGTCTCTTCTCCTTTTGGGTAGGCCAGATCTCAGCTCACCAATTCATAATTTACTTCTCAGAAAATCCCCTGTTTGAAGGAGACTAAAATGCTTCCACTTTCCACTGCACCTGTTCCTTAGGGAGTCTGGGACGCCACTGTTCTCGGTCAGGAATTACTGCCACGTGGCGAAATCCTCCCACATTCTCCCTGTCACCCTTACTCCGGAATGCGGTTTTGTCATCTCTAACAATGCCAAGTGCTTGCAGATTGCCCTACCCAATGAAACCACCGGACTGGCAAATGCCAGATTCCCAAGCAACTGATGGATCTTTCACACACCCCACACTTCCTGTCAAAGTCACTTCCTCGGGAGAATGCCTCAGCTCATCAGGTTTACTTCTTGGCAAACCAGGTGACATGGAATCCAGATACATATATCTGAGGAGGCTGGGGGAGATAGCTCATGAGTCAAGGGCTCACCTCTGACATGCGGCCAGTCTGCATCATCCAAGTTCAAATTATGGCAGAGCCACCCTAGCCATTCATCCCTCGGAGTTCAATAACCTGAGTGCCATTGAACTGGATATTACAAGTGCCAATGAGAAGTGGGAGGAATCCAGCATGAAGCAGTGTACATAGACGCATGAGATTATTATTCTCCCCAATAATGTTAAGTTGTCACTGAGATGTCTTCCAGGATGATCAAGTCATTCACAAAGTCCACATTTGGAAATGACAAATGGACCTTATTTGGCACAATGTGCAAACAAGAGTAAAAGCCTTAGCTTGTCAAGTTTCCGCCATGGCATACTTCTATGCCTGGGGTGTCTGTGTCCTTGCTGGTCCTGTGCTACGGAAACCCCTGAGGCTAGAGCCACCACCAGGAACCCCGCTGCGAGTCAGACACAATCCATGATGACCTGTCCCCCTGTAGTGGCTTTTCCTGAAAGGCCAAGTCACCATTTCCTGGCTCACTTTCTTTTTGTACTTGACTTCTACACTTTCAACATGTAGCCCAGAGAATCAAAGACGGCTTTAAGACCCAGCAGAAACTTAAGACCATCCTTTTCCCCGGATACATTGTTTCTCCTTCCCTCATCTGCACGTTCTTAGCTTTTCGCTCTCCATTCTGGAACGGTTCCTTGCTGCATCGCCATGATGCCTTTTCAGGCGACAGAGTGTTCTACAAAACAAACACCAAACCATACCATGAAAACATTTCTCTCAACAATGAAAGATTTTCAGACCAACTCTCTTTTTGGGTTTCCAAAAATCAGAAGCAGTTCCATCGTGACTACCTATGCCGCTGGCTGGATGCTTCTACAAACTCATTAGATCACATTTGCCCTCCAATCCAGCAGACATATGGGTCCCCAACACACAGCTGAGCCATCAACAGTCTATCCACCCCATGCAGGGTAGGTGTGCATATATAACCGAGTACATTTCCACTACAACTGCACCATGCATACTACTGCACCCCTACCATCCTACAAGCCATTGCAGAAACTGATCCTTTTTGCATTTGACCTTTTTCTAACCACTTTTCAGTCACTGTTGTAGCTTCATTTCCTTCTAGTGCCATCCCTGTTCCTCAACTCTGTCCCCATGCCCGCTGAGCGCTTCCTCACGCTCTTGTCTTTTACACAATTTGTCGATCTCCTTTAATTTATATGTCACAGGATGGCCACCACACGCTCTGCTGTCTCATTTGCCTCATGTTCTTTTCTTTTGTTTTGTCTCCTCCCCACACCCCTCACTCTCCATGTCCACATATACCCAATGCATTAATCCTCACCAAGATCAATTACACTCGCATGGCCCATTCCTTCCTTACTTGTACCTATTTGAGCACTGTCCTGACCCTGGCCATCTTTTCCATCCTTTACCATTCTCTCTCGTCCACCAATTTGTAGTGTCTCTTTGTCAAACTCGTAATCCATATTTTGGCCCTCACGATGGTGGAAATCATGTTCCACCTTTCCTGGGGTCCCATCCTTTGGACTGTTAAAAGCATTTTCCATCATGCCTTCATGCCTTCATAGCATCCCCTTCATGCTTCTGTATAGTGAGGGAGAGAATGTGTCATACATTCTTTCATTGCCCACTCAGCATCACCACCCTGCAGTCCCATCTGATTGGCAGACCCGGGAATCCTTGGCCTTCCACCACAGAATCGATCCCTCTGTCTGCAGGAGACCTGGCAGTGCCAGTTACCAGCAGCAATTCCTATTTATCACCTCCCTTTAATTTCCGCACACCCCTACATTTTTCTGGTACGGGGCCCGATGGACCCAGGCCTCACCACATCCCCTGTGATGCTTCCCCTGTGTATTTTACTTTGCTGCATCTACAGGTCAAATGCTTTAATTCAGTGTGGATGGGGGCCCCCACTTTCCACTTCTCCCGCCATCCTCCAGGGCCCAATGTTCAAAACACACTTGGGGGAGAGGGGGCACCTTTTCCTTCTGTATTAAAAGCCTTTCCAGTTCCTTCAGGAATCCAGGGGGATGTGATATACCCCTACACCATGTGACCCCTTCTTTGGTTTGGGACCCCAGACTTCTATTCTTAGGATTCCTTCTGTTGCAGCCGCGGGAGCATGATAATGTCACCACCTCGCCCATTGGCTGGTGCGAGAGGATAATGGCAGAGCTTAGTGTAACTCCTATGTGCCGTCAACCAAAAAGCCCTATGGATAATAATATCAACTTTTGTTATAGTGCTTCAAGCTGGATTCTACCTTATAACAAAAGCTGTTGTTATTTCAATGACAATCAATTGATCCTCACCAGAAGGCCGATGGGCTGAAATGAACTGTCAGGATCGGAACTTGCAGCCTTGCCCCATGTCAGAGACAAGCACTAAACCTGTGAGCTATCCTCACAGACACGAGGAAGCACACTCCCGCTACACCCAGCCCACTTTTTTCAGTTTATAACCATCAGTATTCTGGAAGTCATTGTCCTTGCAAGCACAAGTTAGTTGGCAAGGGAACCGCATAAAGGAACAGGCACAATGGACTGACGTAAGCTGCCTACATGCATTCTCGTTTCCGTGGGTTCAGTGATGTGAGATGTGATAATGTCCAGCCTCATAGTAGACCTTAGGGTGCACCTGCTCAGGTCTCAAGATTTCACATACCAAGGAGCACCACAAATTGGAATTCCTTCGATGTCTTAACTGCATGGTGTCCAGTGATGTCCATCAAAACTCACAATGAGTAAGGGTTCTCTGCTGGCGCACTTGTGTAGTTTGCAAGTCAACGGTGTGACGGCGAGGAATGGTGGTAGGTGCAAAAATGTTGAGGAATGTTTGATGGGTTAATTAAGAAATGATGTCCTTTTAGCCGGTCAAGTGGCATAGCGAGTAGAGCGCTCGCTTTGACATCCGTGCAGAGCCTGCTAACACAGGTTCGAAACCCGGCAGGGCCAAACTCAGCCTTTCATCCTTCCGAGGTCGATAAATGAGCACCACACACCATGGGTAATAATAAGCAGCGCTCAGATACCTCAGGGTTCGTAGCGCTATATAAATGCCAAATTATTATTATTATTTAGAATTCTACTGGGTTTCTGCTCATTTGATAAGGATTCGACCAAGAGACAGAATACATGCAGCCTTAGGAACAGCTTTGATGAAGAAGAGAACATTCACAAGTGAACATAAGACTTATCCCTTAACGCCGCTGGAGGTGAATTATGAGCTGGATGTTTTCAGGCTCAGATTAATCTTCGTGTCTCTTGTGATATTTCCTCATATGTCCAGATATGCTTGCCCTTTGGTGCCAGTTGTGGTATATCCATCAAATAGTATGTTTGTACGCAAGGGATGTAGTCTGGCCTTTCATAGGTTGGGAGGAGTGGGACGCTAAACACGTAGCTCCAACCTCCACTCAACCCCTTGGTTGAAAACCTAAGACTATCACTTTCATTCAGTAGGTTTTACTGCAAAGGCAATGCTTACAGGTGTGAGGACGAGTGCATAAAAAGGCCTCGTTATCAATAAGACCGATTTCACAATAAACCATCTGCATAGGCTAACGCCTGTTGCTGCAAGTGGACTTGGAAGCAAATCTGCCTCCTGATAATCAGTGAGTTTGGGGTCACACAACCTGTGTGTGGGCAATACAGAAAATGCATGTGCTATATGGGAAAGGCCGTGGCAGCATGCACACTTTCGAAAATAGGCTGTTACAGCATGCGCATGGTAGCAGAAACATTGAGGAGGCCATTCTGAAGCATACAGCTGAGTGAGAATCACCTGTTTCCTCTTCAGGACAGTCTGAAGTGGATATATATGAAGTGTTACAGTGGAGAAATAAAGCAGGGCTCCTTTAAGGAGGATGGACCAGGTATGAGGGGAGGGAAGCAGGAGGAAGGGGAGGGGCAGGGGACAGGAAAGGCAGATATAAGGAGGAGTAATGAAGAGAAGGTTGGAACGTTCACTGTCTCCCGTATCCATTATTGGAGCTACGTAGTGGAGCCTAACATGAAGCCCTGGTGTTGCTGCTACAGAAAAGTAAGGTTTCTGGTGGCTGGCAGGTAGTGTTGGCAGGAGATTTGGCAGACAGGGTGGGCAGCTCATGAAGCAAACACTTGTCCAGAAGCAGACCTGCCTGTGGGAGTCCATCTGAGACAAGGGAGTGGCAAGCCGCCTTCATCCTATGGACCATTAATGAGGCAAAGAAAGCAACGGATCATGCTTGTGCCTGATTTGCTGTTGCTAAGCAGCACTGGAAGGAGAGCTTAGCCACATGCACAGGCGGGGTTCCACAGCCTGTGCTGAAACCTTGAAATAGGATTACTGTCTGTTCTAGACCTGGGCAGGATCTAAGTCATCAGCTCTCATGAGGATGGAGCAGAAACATCTGGAGCCGACGATAAGTACCTTTGAAACTCTGATATATTCGACACTCACTGGCTCACATAACATAGCAATGTGTACATCTGAACAGGTTTCATATGGAGAGCCATAAATCGGTCATGACCGACAAAACCCTAAACTGAAAGCACCTTTCCCAAACAACAATGTCACACATCTGCATCCATTACATTCTGGGACATATTGTGCCAAATATGTTCATGGCAATGGACACTGAGGGCCTGATTCACAGAAGCATTTTATAACGGTGCCACCCCATTGCACATCGCTCTGTGAATCAGGCCCGAAATGTCCCAAAATGCAATCTGTGTTCGTCAAACCCTCACCAACCAACATGTCAGCCGAGGTGTGGAAGACATCAGTGTGCAGAAACCAGGAAAGGGTTCCAGTGTTCCTTAGTCATCAGTAGGCGTGTGACATTATGCTAGCTCTATAAATAATACTGTGTGCTGCATCCATGCCATCTCCCAGGCTGCCCCACGCTAGTGCAGTACCTGTTTCCGCCCTGCCAGCAATATTCCTGGTGAGTGGCGAGAAACCACACTGCAGCTAGCCACCAATCAGGAAGCCACCTGTCTACGGGTAGAAGCCACAGAAGTAAATAAGCTCTCAATTATACATAAAACCTCCTTAAAACATCCATTCTCTAGAGCCAACATGGTGCCACCGGTTCCATGTGATCTTACCAAAATGATTTCTAACAAAGGAATTATTACCGGAAAACATAAAAACAATGTTTAGTTTGGGCCCTCGCACTAAACCCCCCGGTTTCCCCATGTTTGTTAACCCCACACACTTTTTAACCCTCTTTATACTTACCTTTCGTTATTTATTTCGGTAATAATTCATTCATTATTATCATTTCGGTAACATCAATGGATCCCATCAATGCAGAGCACATATAAAGTGGCTAGTGTGTAATATTAGAGAATGTGCCTGGTCTCTCAGATCAGCAGCTCTAAACGGACAAGCGTACCCCACCACTATGCCAAGTGCCAGCGGAAACTGAGCCGAGGATCAAAGTTAGACTTTCTGACCTTGTAGGAGTGGAGGAATTAGTCGGAACACCCTTAAGTATAAGACTTGCGAGCTATTGAGTGATAAACACAACAGGATGAACATAGTCTGCGCTGTGTCATTTCTTACATCTCAAATCATAAAGCAACATTTATTATATTAAAAAAAAGATGCTTTGGGATTTTCAGCAACCCTTCAGCTAAACCTGTTCTCTGGGAGGTCGTGTCTGAAAATCTTATGAATTCACACAGAATTTGATACCGTAAATCAATTGTCTTTGGCTGAAGAGCGGTAAAAAAAAATTCAGAATTTGGTGTGTCAGATTCCAAAATATTCTCTGAGTTAGTAAAGACATGTCTGTTGTCTTTTTCCTTTTAAGATTATCTAAACAAAGTTAGACACCTAGGCAAACGTTTACTAGAGCTCACGTTTTAATGACTGTTGTCAAACATTGTAGATCCTCGCGCCATTTTGGTCAATGTTTATAATTGATCTCTGAAGATCAGGTTGAGGCCTACTCGGAAAAAACAAGTCTCTATGGCAGAAATCCCAGGTGAAGAGTATGCCATTCAGGATTATGTCCTCTTTTCAGGAAGGTACCTGGACCCCAAGGATTTTCATGTTTAAATCATCAGCCATATCGGGGAGTCTTTACATTGGTGCAGGTACAATGTTGTGCAGCATTTGCACCAGGCAAAACGTGCCAAAGTGCAAATATTTCTCGCTTCAATGCATCTTTGCTCCTGGGAAAAGCTTGTCCAGTGGTATTGGCGTTGTCACGATATTTCACCAGGTGCTGAAGAGGAGACTTCATATTGTTCCCAAAATAGGGATAGAAAGCTCCATAAGGTGTTGTTTGTCTACATTATGGTAGTTGTAGTTGATTAGTGTATGCCAAGTGGCACAGAGGTGTTTTGGGTGGTTAAAGATGCAGAGTAACACATTATCATAATTAATGCATGGCAATCAAAAGAGCGGTACGGTTTGAATATTTCTTCTGCTATAATTCACAAATGAAACCAATGATCTGGAGAAAAGGGACTTTTAAATGTATTCCAGATGTTTTTTTAAGGACTCCTCCACTATTCCTACTATTAATAATATCTTAATTCTAAATTGTACGACGGAAGGGCCATGTAACACCGGCAAACACCACTATATATGACATTCATTGAACACCCCTGAGCATTTGACGGAGTGGACTCTGATTTTTTAAGGGGGGACATTTTGAAAATAGGGAATCCTGCTTGGTTTGCTTAACATAGTCATATAACAATACTTCTCTTAAAGTAAGTTTGGATAGCGACGTGCTATTCACTTATACTTTTGAGTATTATTCACGAACAAGGAAAGTGAAACAAAAGCAAGAAAAAGAATAAAGGGAATGGCCTCTTCATTGATGTCACCCACCGGAGGTCTTAGTAATAAAACAGGTGGCTATTGAATGAAAGACCCTATCATAGTCTATAATCAAAGTATAATTCCCTCTATCCTCTCTATGGAGGCTGACAGTAAAACTGACTCAGATTGGCGTAATCAATTAGAGGGGAAAATCTGTTGATTTGTCATGGGACTCCCACAGTGCACCCCGACACAGCACAGATTTGAACTTGGGCTAACCGCACTGATTACCTTATGAGTGATACATAGAGAAAAGCTTAATTTGAGAAAACATATAACAATAGATCATTCACTGTTGGGCATCATTGGGAACACCATGAAATGGGGAAATTGCAAAGTGTTTAATTAATTTGAAAATGGGTATGTGTCCTATTTGGACATGATAAGGTGGAGAACAGATTGGAATGCTGTTTTCTATCTTCTAAAGAATCAATAAAACAAAAGCAAAAGAGTGGGTTTGGTATAAAACATAACCCACATTACTAGTAAAAGCAATATTTGGTTGACTACACAATGAATCCCTTCCCATATGTATAACCACTTTAATTTGCATTATTATTATTATTATTATTATTATTATTATTATTATTATTATTATTATTATTGATTTAGCTGATTACTCAACTTTTCAATTTATACAAATTTAACACTTACAAAAATTTCAGAAGGTCAAGTACAAAAATTTAAAATACAGAAATCTAAAAGTATTTGGTTAGGTTTGTTCTCCTGCCAAAGTTAAAATCGTGTATAACATGATTTACAATTCGTAATTCACAATACATGTTACATAATTCATGAGACATGATTCATCCAACACCAAGGGCAAGATCTAGCAATCAATAGTAAAACTTTAAAATATACAATGTTATTATGCTTAATGCAGTGGACATATATCTCGTGGTTTCAATTACACAGTCTGCACTTCTAAGTTGAGGGCATTGAGAAATCCGACCGTGGCTATGTGGATGCTCATATTTCGAGTGCTTAGAATTGTGGACCATCTACGTTCTGGTAGTATGTTCGAAATTTCATGCATACGTCTGACAAAGTGCATATTTCTCAATTGGCACAAGGCTGTACATTCCATAACAAAGTGTTCAAGTGTTTCTTAAACAGTTACCTTACAACAGAAGCTACATTGATTACTTTCTTGGCTTATTTGTTTCCGCTGAGCCAAGATGTCACGGGTTGGCCATAGGTTCAGGCGTAAACGTAATATAGCAGACCGTATACTGTGATTCGGTGCTTTGCAAAGGTATAACTCTGGAATACCCAGTTTTTTGTCACAAAAATGATTTGGATTAAAGTGTTTATAAGAGAAACAAGTTGTGCGTGTGTCAATCCAGTCTTGCTTAAAAAAATGTCTTTTGGCAAGGTCAGGGTTACATACTAAATTGTCCACGGTTATTTCCGCTCTAACCATAATCAACATCACATAATTAGACCATTCTTGTACAAATTGGTGTGAAGAGTTAAACATGTAATTTGCTACTACCAATAAAGAATGGCAGCTGAGATGGAGAATTTGCTGAATTTATATAAAATCAGCTTAGTTTGTGATATTGCTGGGGTCACCTTATTAGAGACAATCTTCAATTGGGTGTTTGTAGATGGTGCAGCATCGAAAGCTAGACCCAGGTAGGTATAGTTTGGAACAATCTCTAAATTTACATTTTTAATTTTCCATGCCATTTTGCTGTACATAGAGACTTTTGGAATATATAAAACAATTTGAGATTTATTCAGATTTATATTAAGATCATTATTATCAAAATATTGTGTAATAGCTGTGAGTAGTTTTTGAAGCCTGCTGTGAGATTTTGATATAAGGACGAGGTCGTCCACATACCAGAGGGCTTGTATGGCCACATTGTTCAATTTTGGGGAGTCAGAAACTAGTTCTTTCAAGACTATTTTTATGTTTTGAATGAAGAAATTGAATAGGGCTGAGGCAAGGATGCAACCTTGCTTCAAGCCTTTTGCATTTTTAATGGAAGCAGATAGGAGGCCCATGATAGACAATTTAATCTTCACAGATGTTTCCGATTGTTGCGCATAGATGATATCAATGAAATACTCAGGAAAATGTGCTTCTTTCACTTTATTGATTAATTTGACTCTTGAAACTGAGTCAAACGCAGCCTGTAAATCAATGAAGGCAAAGTATATGGGTGTTTTATTGTGGTGGGCTTGTTTTTTTATTGCGTTTATTGTAAAAAGATTTGTCTCTGTGCCCATTCCTGGGATGAAACCTGTTTGATTTGGATCACGTTGGTGGGTTGTGTCAGTCCAAAGATTGAAGTCTCTCAGAACTAATCGAGTGAAGAGTTTCCCAGGAGTATCGAGGCTCTCCATGATCTCCTTTTTTTAAAATTGGCACAATGAGCGATTTGCGCCAGGACATTGGTATTAGTTGAGTTTGTAGAATATATTGAAACAAGTTGTGAAGTATGAAGGCCCATTGTCTTGGATGTTCTTTCATCATGAGGTTTGTTAACCCATCTCTGCCCGCAGCACGCGATGATGAAGATTTAATAATCAATTCTTCGATAATGTCTGGTGTGCATTCTATCTGCCATGGTGATGAAGATTGCCTAATATATTGATAAGCTTCAAATTGTCCATCTTGATATAAGGTAGTAAAGTGGTTTATCCATTGATCTGCCGTTACACCATTTAATTGGGTATCAACTTGCTTTTGTCCTGAAGTTTCATTTAATATTGACCACATTTGTGTTGTATTCTTGTTGTTTATTAATGTCATGAAATTTTCACCATCTCTTTGAAACATGCGGCTCTTATGTGCACGTATCCAGTTCTTATACCTGCATTTGATACTGCTCCTGGCTTGTTGTCTTTCACTCGGTGGTAGTTTAAGAGTTGTTCTTAGGGCTCGCCTATACCTTTTCTTGATGTAATTGATTATCATACGTGTCCTTATGTTTTTTTTGGTGAAGAGCCTGTATACGATGGACATTCTTGAACATCATCAGAACGTTTAGGTAAGAGTCATAAATTGGCTGAGACTCTTGCGTCTGTAGAATCTCGTTCAAAACCTTCAACTTGTCATGCGTCCATCTGAATCTTATTTTGGTGTTATTGATTATCAGATTTGGTGTCATCCATAGTTGTGGCTGGGGATTAGTTTCATCTTGCCATGGCCAAGTGAGAATCAAGATGTTATGATCGCTTACTGATTGTTTCCGGATTTCGAATTTTGATGCCTTCATGAACAAGTCCTCAGTCAGGAATATGTAATCAATGATGCTTGTGTAGGTGCCTCTCTGCCAGGTCGGATTAGGCGGTATATCTCCAGGTAAAGAACCATTAGCCATGTTGAATTTCCAGTCTTTCATAAAACTTAGCCCTCTTTGTGATTCTTCAAATTTTTGCTTGGAGTTTGAAGTCATGTTTTTTAAATTGAAATCCCCTGTTATTATGGTGGCAGCGATGGTTGATGTTTTGGCTATTGTCTCTAACAAAGAGGCTAAATCTCTACAGAAGAGATTGTCAGTGATTGCTGCCGGAATTCTATACAGCTTGATTAGAGCTATGTCCAAATTACCTTTAGATATTTTTACCAGGTGCATGAATTGATTTGAAGTTGCCCATTCATGTAAGGTGAAGCCTTTGCTGGTTTTGACTGCCACTAGTAAGCCCTCCATTGGCCGGCCTTTTGCTGACTGTATAGCTGGTAGAAAGGCTAAGGAGTGGTCATCCCATATTGGTTTTGTTACCATCCATGTTTCTTGTAAGGCCACGATTTCAAAATGATTAAGATCATTGTTTTGATCCCTTTGTAGATGATTATGGCCTCGTGAGTTCCATGATGCAAGCGAGACATTACACTTTACTGAAGCCGGTGGTGGTTATGATTTTGAAGGCAATGTGCAGAAGGCACAGGCACAATCAGGTTGAATTTGTTGGCTTCTTTGAGGTTGATCATGTGCAGACACTTGAGCGGATGATGTTTCGGTATTTCTTTCTGGATCTTGTGCAAGTAAAAAACCCATCTCAAATAGAGCCATTTTCGCTCTCCACAAGGTGTTTAAGTCTAAACCAGATCTGATCCACAACTGCACGATGGAAAGATTAGTATCACACAAGAATTCGACTTGATCGATATCCGCAGAAGAGATGTCTTCTAATTCATGGAGTTCGTCGAAGATGTTCAAAATACTAGATCTGCACAGATCGTATTTTTCATACGGAGCGTTTCTACATTTAAATATCAGCATATGAAATTTCATGAATTTGGTTTTTTTTTGGTGTCTTTCTTTGATTTTGTTCCATTATTGTCTTCTGGATATTGTTCTGATCTAAGCCTTGTCCTGGCTTTCTCGTGCTGAGTTAGACTCTGGTCCGGGAGATAAGCCATGATCGCCTGGCTCTTGCAAGGGCCTGATGGATCAAAGGTGTCATCTGACATGTCAGTATTTCTTTCCCTTCGAGCAGTTGCATCTACAGCTGGCATCTTATTAGGATGGATCACTTTGCAATTGTTAAGCCTCTGCTGTAAGTAATCATCCTCCTCGCCTTTAATTTGCTCAGTCCGTTCATGAAAGTATTGTTGTTCGATTATTTCTTTGGAAGCAGGTGGTGGAGCGTGCATGTTTGAACTTGCAGGTTTGTTTTGTGTAGACCTGACCATTTGATGGTCATTTCGGTTTTTGTTTGAGTTCTCTGCTAACTCCACTAGGGCATTCTACGGTGAATGAGCAGGCGGGTTGGTTGTTACTGGAGGTTGTTGGCTATCCTTCTGTATTATTGCAGTCTCGATTAAGATGGCTGCGTGGGGCTGTATATTAACTGCCAGAAACTGGGTACTTAGCGGAGACTTCATAGATTGCACTGTTGGCTGAGGGTTTGGTATGGACACGGTCTGTGTCAAATCTTCTACCGGAACCCGCGTCTTCAATTTTGCTGCTGACTTTCTTGACTTGTTGTTATTTTGATACGGCTTTGTGAGTAGATGTTTTGTTCGGGTGGTCAGACGTGGATGCTTACTAAAAACTTCATACGGCTCCGTGGGTGCGGATTGACCGGTGTTAGTCGTAGGGCAGTCCACGCTAACCCACAAGGATTTCAAGTCCTTGGTAGCTAATCCTTCACCTTCAATCGGCCGTATGATTTGTGTGTAAATTGGGACAGCTGTTGGTATTGCATCCGCAGTACTCCTTGAGGAATATTGGGGTGCGTTTCCGTCACTTTTTTTTAGAGATTGTTGCTGCATTGGATGATTGCAGGTCATTAGCGTTTAATTCCATCCAGGTGATAATTTTGTCAATTTGAATTGATTGTTGATTAAGTTTCCTGTCGAGCGATTCAAACATTTTGTGCAGGCTTTTGATTGTTGAATTGACCGCAGTTAGAGTAATTTGTAGAAGATTTTCTGACAATGTTTTGGCCGATTTATCTGCAGTGGTAAGGCGTTGTTGCGGGGTGGGTTGCATATATAAAGCCGCGAGAGAAACTCTAGAGTCCATAGAGCAGGGAGTCTGATAATCTGGTGAGATGGAGATTGAAGATGAATTTATATTGGTAATACTGGCATGTATTTAAATGTTTGAAAACACTTCATCGTTTTCAGCATTTTCTTCAATCTGAGCCAATTGCTCTTTTTGTTGGGTTTTGAGACACGGAGACGTCACAGTCTGCAACAGAGTGGTGTCTGAGATAATCTGATTGCTCTTTGCGCATCAGTGGGTGTTATTCCCGTGTTATCAACACTTACATTAGTGGGTGTTGTTCCTGTCTTATCAACACTTGCACTCTGTGGGGGTTGAGTCACCGATCGTTGTTCATCTTGTTTCGGTGGCTCACAGAAGGCCTGTATATCTTGATTTAGCTACGGCGTTCTGGAGACGGGGTAAGTGTTATCGATTTGCTGGTAGCCACCCATTTGTTTTTTGTTGCCGATTTCCCTGCTTTTACCGTTGGTGAATTAGACATAGGTGTAAGCGGGAGTTCAGGTAATTCAGGCATGTCGGATTTGAGTGTGTAAGAGCGCATATGAAACAAAATCGGGCTCAAATCTACACATGTTGACTTTTGTGTGTTTGAACAATTATAGGCAATTACCTGATTAACCGTAAATTGAAATACGATTATTGAAACAGGACAGGATTCACGATGATAGTACAAAGACGAGTATAAAATGAAACCACGAGAAAAAATTAGCAAGCCCACAGCACCGCAGCTCCGCGGCTAAGCGGCCAAGCGGTACTTGAGGGTACTTGCTGTGGTGCGCGCGGCTGCTCTATTTTATACACGCCTACCAATGGGTGCGGCACAAAGCCTAAACAGAGTAAAGAAAATGCAATTAGATACGATATATAGTGAAAGAGTAGTATTAAAGTATTTCTTGGCAGTAATCACCTTCTGGTAGTGGAAGTCCACAACATGTAACAGTGCAAAGAGTCCAGCAAAACGTAAAGCAGGAGAGAAACAAAATTGCTTTCTTGAAGACGCCGAGAATGAGCGGCCAAGCGGTACTGAAGGCTACTTGCTGTGGTGCGCGCCACAGCAAGTACAATTGCATTACAATTCCCTTCTGTGAAATACCGAAGACTTAACATGTTGTTTCGATTAAATTTGCCACCTGCAATAGCTGTAATAGGCCCTAGGCATGGAATACCAGTACACATGAGAAGCTGAAGGATCTGCAGAATTACAACCACAGGAAAAAAACAAAACATGTTGCATTTACTAACACAATGTGCAGAGTTGGAGCCTATGTACATCAACTTTCTGGGCCAATTTGTGTATAATTATTTGATTGTTCAAATTTGACCAATATTGGTTCGTTGCTCAACTGGATGACCAATCTCTCTAATGATTGCAGTAATGTATTTGTGGATAAATACTAAAATAAGCCTAGGAAGACAGTCATTAATTAACTTTTCTTGTGTTTAAAGTTTAATCAGACAGATTCCTCTTCCATGCAGACATTCATTAGGAGTGAAGTGGGAAAGTTTGCTATTAACTCTATGACACTTTTAATACGTAAACAAAACATTCACATCGAGTAATACAGTGAAAGATAATGTTGTTAGTAAAATCCCAAGTCTCCTGGGACAGGCAATCAAGCATTAATATCTATTCGGGTTGCGTCAACCACACAGTCACTGTGAGTTTGCAGTGTTCACAAGGATTCAAAATACTCATACACAATGAAACCATTCTTCTCAAGACCAATAGATATCTCTTGTCCCACCCAAATGTTAGATAAACTTAGGGTTCAGGCTGTAAACTGTTTGTGGGGTTTTAGTCATTCCATCGACAGCCAAAGCATCTAATGCCATACCATCTAAAAAAAAAGCATCTAAAAAAGCATCTAATGCATTTATTTTTCATTTCTTTTTATTTAATCGGGAGGTCCCAACCCCAACCCCTCTTTTTTAACCATAAAAAACAATTTTTATTACACTAAACCCTTTACCATCTAAATAAATGCATTAGATGCTTTTTTTAGATGCTTTTTTTATATGCTTTGGCTGTCGATGCTTTGGTTGTCAATGCAATGACTGGATACCGTTTGTGGATGCATTGGCAGAGTGGGAGTCAGTTCCAAGGCTGGCTAGACCCACCTACTTGCTCAAAGGTGCATGGGCACCAACAGCTAAGTAGGCAGTTGCCCATTTGAACTATTGTATGATTCTGGGATGCCTGGTCTCTTCATGTTCAGTGCTTTATGGTCCTCTTATCAAGTTAAACACTGGTTGACAGAAGGCAAGTTTTGGTTAAAGTCAGGATAGCAATGCATACTGTCCCTTGCAGGTGTCGCACTTCACCTCTTCACCCATTTTTTGTTCGAAGCAGTTAAACACTCAGTTTGGCACACAGCAGTCAGGTTTCTTCGACTTCATTTTGTCATCAGCTCCTAAAAAAAGAGGTTTCCTAGACCAGGGAATGCCACAGTCTTTGTGAAGAAGCCCATAGAGTTCTTGTGAAATCCTTCAAGGATACAAGTGGCATAGAGACATTAAGAGGCTGTGTGCAGGTATAACAGCAACTCGGGGGCTATTGTCCGCTGGTCATTAATTATTCGGTATTGAGCAGATCCTCCAGTTTGTCGACATCACTGCTAAAGCAATGGTATTATCAGCAGAGGTACAGAGACATATTGGTGTGGAAGAACATGTAAAAAATATAGCTTCAAGCAGTACTGACTCCATGGGACGTTTGCACCACAATGTTCTGTATCAAGGGAAGCTCTGAAGTTCTTTCTGGCTTGACCCTGATTGAGCTTTGAGGATGCAGGCTTCTGGCTGGTTTCAGGGCTTCTCAGTTCCCACAGGTCCTCTCCAGGACTGATGAGCAAGGGAAGGGGTGTCGGTTGAGATTTTGTTTAGTTTAGTTTATTATTTATATGGCGCGCCATACCCTGGGGCATCAGGGCGCAAACAGACAAGGATATGCTCAACTTAGTTACAAGTAAATGATAAGTAGGAAAAAATACAGACATCAACAATGTTACAGTAGGCAGGTATGTACAAGGAAAGGTCAAGGAACAAAGGGGAACAGGGTACATGTTTCCTGCATAGTCATAGGATAGTAATATACAGTTATGTACAGTGTAACATATCAGGTCCAGCTGTTCCCACTGAGAGCAAGGAGTAACACTGCTTGCAGTCCCACCCTTGAAGGTCTTCCTTCCCAAGGTACAATGCAGAGCTTTGCCTTCAAAAGGACTTATAGATCTTGTATGATGCCGCCAGCAAGGTGAGCTTCACACAGCGAGCTGGATTATTCAACTGGGAAACCACCATACATAGTGCTACCCCTGCCCTGATGAACCAAGCATCCCCAAGGACACAAATCTGGTATGGCAAAAATATCAGTTTTTAGGCATTCAAGCCTGTCAAGGGAAAAGTTAAATACATGGGTAAATGGCTGGTGGAAAAGCAATATATGGCAATGGCCATTTGGTCTTACAGCACTCCTCATATCTTCCAAAATTCCAGCAGTTAACACCTATTAATTGGTGTGTTCATTGTTTAAACCCAGCCTAAGACAGAAGGATTGTTCACAAGAACAGTTCATGTAGTCCTTTTAATATTTTGTTTGGTCTTTGAATATTCACTTCAGCTATCTACACTTAGTTGTTCTTTAGTCGTTGCAACATTATGTTGCTTATTCAAATGTGTTGATCTTATTTTCTCTCTATACTTCTCTTCTCTCTACCCTACCTCTTGACAAAGGGTTCCAGGTACATTTATATACCGACGATACCCAAATCTTTATTACTTGTTCATTCTTCACTGATTGTATTCACCAGCAACTCTCTTCTTGTCTCTCTGCAGTTAAATCTTGGGCAGCCTCCCAGTTCCTCTTCTTAAATCCCAACAAGGCTGAAATACTTCCCTTTCATGCATCTGCCTCGATCTCCCCACATCCTTCTCTTTCTTTCCCTCCTCTTCATCTTTTGGTAAGTAACCAAGCACATGATGTCAGATTTATTTTTGATTCCTCGTTCTCTCTTCAGCCACAAATTGCCACTAAAGTTTGTTTGTGTCAATTCCATCTTTTCAATATTAGAAAGATGTGTCATCTTGTGACCTTTTCTTCCACTAGGACACTGGTAAACACACGCCTTAATTACTGTTTTCCTTATATGTTGGCATTCCTAACAACTCTATTTCGCCACTTCACTCAATCCTTCACTCTGCAGTCTGCACTCTTTTTTGTTTTTGTCTCCCCACTACCTCTTCAATCTCATCTTCCCTTCTGTATCTACGTTGGCTTCCTATGAAGCTTAGGTGCGAATTTCAGTTTCTTTGTCTCGTTTTCAAGAGCATTCATGCTCTGTATCCCCTGTCACTGTTCCCTGGTTTCCTTGTATCATCTGTGATGAATCCCATGAAAACCCTTCCTAAAGTCTCCTCTCAGGTGGCCAGGGAAAGGCAGCTTCCTGATCCTGACCCTGGGGGCGGTGCTAGCCAGGAGGATCACCTGGAAGGAGAAGCGTCCCAGGGAAACAAGACGACTTCATGGGATGGGACGCAGTATTTGTCTACCTCCAGGAAAGGATTATCATTAATGCCAGTACATGTAATGGCATATTTCCAAACTGACCAGGTGCCCCCTAAATCTAATTATATCAATGTGAGTGAGGACAATTGTAACTGGTCATGTCTTAAGAGAAAGAAAGGTTGTTACCAAAATGGTAACACTCCCAGAAATAGGAAATCCTATGAGTATCAGGAAAAGCTTGCAGTGAGGTCATTAAAAACTATCAATCTGAAACTGGAAAACGCTCAATCCTCTGTGAAACCAAATATACCTTTTTATGCTTACGATACTCCTTTTAGGAATATGTTTGAGGTGAAAAGGGAACTTGGAGGGAAACTCCATCAAAATAATTTACTTTTCTGATAGGGACTTCAAGTCCGAGTATTCCCTGAGTACTGGGACGAAGAAGAGGGCTGCAGAGGCAACGGGTTGCAAAGTGCAGGCCATTGTGATTAATGACCCACATGTGAGGATGGCTGAGAGGCATAAAGGCCCCCTCAGATGCAGGCCATTAGATTAGGAACCAGATCCAGAATGGGATCGAGGTGGAAGAAGGTGAGGGGGCTGAGGCAGCAGTGAGAGAGCAGAAGCAGCAGAAGTGGGTGGATATATTTTTCACTCTCCACGAAGCAGCAGAAGAAATTGAGGAAGAACCAGGATGCCCGGACTAGAGTGGCGAGAGAAGCTGATGCCGGTCCTGAGAGAGGCGTGTGGTTCAGAGATTGCAGCTGCACAGGTTGCACAGTGGAAAGCACACCTGTTTCTAACTTTCCCCAACAAGCAGCGTTCACTGTTCCAGGTGAGCACTGAGATGCCATGGAGACTCAAGCTACAGAGACCGTGCAGCAGAAAGCGCACCCGGCAGTGACTTTCCCCAGTATGTACAGTTCAATGGTGACAGGCGAGCACCAGAATGCTGGGGGAGCTGCGAGGACTCTGATATGTGGGAAACCGTTCACGAGAAGTTGCCGTGCCATGTCAGAGAACAGAACGAGACAGGCTGGGAACAGCGAAGTACATAGACACGCACTTCATTGGTATGATATGATATGATAAGATACAGCCTTTATAATATACATATACACAAGTGTTTCAGTTTCAGTGTTTCAGTGGTGGGTTCACTTTTGAATTGTGACTCTGGAGCACTCCGTGGTTACTCATTACACAAACACAGTCATATTGTTGAATAGCGACTACATGTAAAACTGATTACTGACTTTAACCAATACCAAGCTAATGTAAACCAAATCAGTTTGCAAACAGATACATAGAAGCCATGCTCTAGCACATGATCATTAGAATGAGATGCATGAAACTCAAGCTGACTCGGCCTCACTTTCAGTCTGCAGGAGTTGCATTATTGCTTGTGATCAAGTGTAAGTTCTACCTGTAATTGACGCTTGTCCCACCTCACAAGGTACTCTACGGTCAGAGGTGGTGCAGGTAGCTGCTTTCCTGACACACCCACTCTGTATGTACCTCAGAACAGTAGCTGACTGCATGATAGCTGTCCAATTATCTTCTTTTATGAGGTTATCTAGAGATTGTGTCACCTCACTCAGGTGATACTGTGAAAGTATTCCTTGGCACAGCTTATCTATTGATATAGCTTATGTCAGGGAAGTGTTATGGGAGTTCCAAGCCCTATATGGGCCCACACTGATTCCTGCTTTTCTTTTACTGCATTCATTTTCTTGAACCACCCATAATACAGGCCTCCCTGATGCATGGGTAATATGCTTAGTGCCACTGCGTTCTTTTTCTTCTCTATAGAATGCACTCCAGAACGTACCTTCTTCCCTCTTCCAGTCTGAGTAGAAGCTTAATTTCCTATTAATGCAAGTGGTCTGGAAGTGCGAATAGTTTTTAAAAAAATATGGGAATTTACATGCCATGTCTAACGTGTGAACACCTTTGATTTGCCATATCTGTTGAGACCAAGTAGACCACAGAGGGACAGTTTCCCGCCATGTTTGTTCAGTCATGTTTGGAAGGCATTCTCTGTGAAATCTGACTGAATCTGCAACATACATGTGCTGTGCATCATGTGGCTCTCGAAGGAATTTATACTGATTTTCAAACATGTATTCCCCTGCTTGGTATGGTCTCAGTGAAATATATGGGAACTGTGCTTGGAAATTAGGACTATCGGTTTGAAAAGACACTGCACAATGCTCCCAGAAAGTGTATTCTTGTCACAGGATGGGCTCATGCATGACAAGTAAAAAGGCCTTGTAATATCGCACATAACAGACATGGGACCCCATCTCATGGAGATCCACAACATCATCAAAAACATTAAAAAAAACAGATTTTGCGCAAATGTATGGAGTCTAGTGCTTAACACTTCTCTATATGTTCTGAACACAGGATTACTGGGTACAAACTGTCTCATCTATTCATCTATCACAGAAAAAGTGTGAACTTTCAGCTGCTTGGCTGGGACATTAAATGTCTTAAACAAAGGCATCCACACATGCCCCAGGGTTAGAGGAAACATTTGTATTGTGGCTGGAGTTCCTGGCTCTTGGAGCTCTCTTTTCTCTAAAATGTGTGAAGAACGCAAAGGCTTTAGAGCAACTACTTTGCTTGCAGGTGGAGTGGAAACCTTGCTCAAAAATGTCCTGAGGTCGGTGAGATGAGAAACACAGTGAGGCTCAGTCACAGTAGAAGGGAACACACTGTCAGCATTATATAACACTGTTTCGGAAAGTCTGTCCTAAAAAATTCTTTCATTACTTACAGAAAGGCTTTCTGTTTCCAAATTGGCAAACCTGTAGTACTTCCCTGTATTGTGGAGTTGTAGTGAAGAGTGACATATTCTTCCTCATCTTGAATGCCAATCATCATCATTTGTCGGATCTCCATCTCTTCTTCGTCTGCAGGCTCCTCAACTGGAAGCAGGGGATTACATGGAAACATCATGGTAACCATCTGGAGTGGGTTTCAGGCGATCCACAGAATCTGGTTTGGTACCTCTCTCGGGTAGGATTGCGGGATGGACAACAGTTCTGGAACCTTTCACTGTGATTGCTTGCACTGCTGGTCTGTAGGACGGGCCAAACAGAGTTTTATCATGGATCTTCTCCAGGACCCAATCTCCTGCTCTTAGAGTGGTCTCAGGACTGGCCTCAGCAGCTTCCACCTGGAGGGATTCCCTCAGCAGCGTTGTCACCAGCAGATGCTCTTGCCGAGAGAGGGGGCTGGGGAGAGTGTGCAGATCAGGTATAAACATCTATCTCCCCAACAAGAGTTCAAAGGGGGTCTTACCGTTGCATATAGTCTGGTGTTGTAAATTATTTAAGCTTCTGCTAACTAAATGCACATAGTCTAACCAGTTACCTCCCCATAAAAAGGATGCATTTAGTCAGGTAAAACATTATTGAGTGGTATGCCCTTCCTATAAGCACATTCTATCTGTGGATGAGATGAGTTTAGAAAAGTGCAGCTCTGATCCCCAAGCCTCCAATGCCTTTCCCAGGGCCTGCGCTGGAGCGTCTGAGTTGCTGTCATGGCTACTACACCCTAGAGTGCCTGTATGACTGATTTGCAGTCTGCTCTCTTATGAGGAATCAATCAGGTGAACCTAGTGCAAGAATCCACTATTGCTAGAATATACTTGTACTTATTTATTGCTGGTATTTGGCCTATATGATACAGATATTAAATCTCAAAAGGCGAGGTTGCCTTTCTTAAAGGAGCCTCTTTAGGTTTTCTGCTGTGGTCCACAGTTGTCTTCAGGCATGTGTCACAGATCGATGTGTATACTTTAACCTTTTGCCTTAATCCTAGCCAGCAATACCTGTAAAGTAGCAGCTGTGCAGTTGCAGTAACCCCGACTTGAGTAGATGCAAATCCAGCATGTGTGGCTGCTATTAGCGTTTCCCTGTCTACTCTATTAGGGATTAATCTTTGAATAGGATCCCTTTTTTTCATAGGAATTGTGACTACTGCTTTATTATTCTAAATGTCATAAATGTAATTATTTGGGAAACCTTTCGGCCTAGATATAATACCTAAACACGCTTCTTTTATGTCCTCATCCATTGCAGGTGCTGAGTGAGTTATGGTTGCTATCGTTTTTCTCACTGTGTGCTCTTTGGCATATTTATCTGCTAATGCATTGCCGATGCTATGAATGTGCCCATTAGTATGTGCTCATGTGTGCATCACCCATAACAAAGGGTAAGTCTGTTTAAAGTCCCAAACTTGTTTCCACAGTTCCATGGAAGCAATCATTTTATGCTAATGTCTCTATAGTAATTTTGAATCCACCAATGTAAATCAGTGTTATAAACCCTGACAATGTAATCTGAAACTGAGACTACTAGTGTGGGCCTCCCCGAGTCTGCTTGATGCAATGCAAGCAGTAATCCATGCAATTCAGCATTCTGGCCATACATGTTTCCCAGATGCTTTGTTGCTAGATCAGTATGTATAAATACTTCTTCATGTGTGAAATGTCCTACCACTGCTGCATATGCAGCAGCATATTTAGAACATGTTCCTTCAGCTAGTATGGCAGAGCCATCACAGTAAATTATTTGGACACAATTAAACAATGGCATGTCAGGTAGTGAGGTGTCTGGCTCTGTATCCATTTTCAAAGCCAATCCACTCATTCTTTGCAATTTTGCTTTATAATGATACTTTACATCTGGAGCATGTTGAGATGCCGACCATTGAATCCATCTAGCATGTAATAACTTTACATTGGGCATGCTAGCTTTTGTGGCAGCCTCAAGTTGAGCTACAGGTGTATTTATGTGCATAGTTCTACTTGCCGCCAACTGCCTTTCCTTCTGAATGATCATCTGAACTAAAGACAGGTGTAGATCTTAATTCAGGTGTGGAATATACACGTGACTTATATGCAATTGGGCTAGTCTCCCCTAGATTGCAAACTGTGTATGTGAAAGCATTATATACGCCCAACAGGTTTATTTATAAGTCTGTTTCTGTATTTCTGTCTTGCAAAGGACCAGTTTGAGTTATTAATGAGTGCATAATGTGTGTGGGCCCTGGCAACCAATGAGCTGCTTTGAAATTTGGTTTTAACAAAACATACAATGGTTCCACTAGCTCGGTGAAATTAGACACATAAGATCTGCCAAAATTCAAAAGCCCTACAATTGCCTGCAATTGTCTAAGTGTGTTAGGTGGCCATATCCTGGCACACTTCTCAAGAAAATCTGCCGACAATCCTCTGCCCTCATCTGAAACAGTGAACCCTAAGAAGGTAACCTCACAATAAGCTATTCTTGATTTCTTAAAGTTGATCAGGTACCCTTTGGCAGCCAAAGTGTGAATGACCATGTCTACCTGTTGCAAGTGTTCATGAAGATTCTCATGGATGCTGTAACTATCATCTACATATTGCCAACAGTTATGAATGTCTGCCAGCAAACTCTGTATTCTACTTGAGAATGTGCTGGACGAATTCCTATACCCCTGCATTATTCGAGTGAAATGGAAATGTGTTCCCTTAAAAGTGAATGCAGTGTATTTCTGGCTTTCTTCAATTAAAGGTTGTGTGAAATACACATTGCCTCGATCAAGGTCTGTTTTATATTTGCACCGGTGTAAATTGGCTAGAAGTCCAGAACTATGTTGGTGTTGGACTGCCTCTGTTTTACAATGTGCATTCATAATTCTAAAATCCACAATAAAATGAAAAGTACCATCAGGTTTCAAAACGGTGAACACTGGACTGTTATGTGGCCTTGCTTGCTTTACAATTACCCTCTGGTCCAATTAGTTGGTCCACTATGGTTTGCATGTGGGCAATTGCTTGTGCCTTGACTGGATAGTGCCTCTGTGGTGGGGTGGTTTCAGCACTGCAATCACATGCGTCTGACATTCCAGATTATTCCCTACATGGTTTTTAAACAGCTCCAATGCTGCCATGCTGCCCAGTCTTGTGCATATTTTTGCACTAGTTCCACATTCATTTCTTTTGGAAAGGCAGGCATCACTTCCTCTTCATCTCTTGGCGCTTATCTCACATAAAATGGGGGGCAATCGTGAAATGCTAAAAATGTCCTTTATATTGGAAATGTAACTGTGGCCAAAACAGTGCTTCGATCTCTTTGGGATGTTCACCTTACAGCTGAATGGTTACAAAATACACTTAATTATTTCCTAATATCTGGCCAGTAGGTGTAGTTATTTGTGCATTTCTGTGTGCCTTTGTATGCTGCAACAGTGTTTTTTGGCTGCATTCAAATATAGAAATATAAGACCAAGATTCTAACAGGACCTCTATCTAGTCAGTGTGTCGCTTACTCTTAGGAATGATTCGATGAGTGCATGGACTCTGCAACCTGTAAAACTAGAAGGGCTGCAGTGTGTTTTTTCTCAACTTTCACATCCTTCCCCTCAGTTTTAGAACAGTCTGGCGTCTTTGCCTGTCAGGAACAAGATGAACTCTCATCAGTGCCATACTTCTGTGGACTTTTCATTTGTCTTCTGTCTCTGAAATCATAGTCAGTTGGTCTAAACTGGGACTGGCCCCTAGGTGCACCCCAAGATCATCTACCCCTGCGAGTGCCTTGCCACTGTGGGCATCCCTATCTCCTGTAGCACTCCCATTCTTTGGCTCAGGCTCTGGGTATTTTTCTTCCTCTATTGGTGAAAGCTGTTGTGTATGTGGTTTACCGCCCTTTTTACCTTTGAAAGATAAAACATATCTAGGCTTACTATCACATAATAGAAATACACCAGTCACAAGGTCAAAGTTACAATTGTATTTACTAGCAAGTGGCCACGTGGTTCTCAACAGTTCACAATGTGTGCAAGCAGACACTGTGAGATGAGAGACTACTGAACATTCCAAAAGTACACATCTTTAAACAGATTGTTCACAGCCTTGGACACATCGTCCAGCCCCTCTTCACATAATACATAACCTAGGGTTCATGCCCTAACTACATAACTAATTCATATTTAAACATCATTGCATAGTTTGCTGATTTCCATCAAACAATTCACATGTTTTCCAAATAGAAGACACAAGGTAACATTCCTCATTTTAGTTGCTTATATGTGTCTACTATTTGTTCTTTGAGCTTAAAGTCAGTTAGTTCCAAGGAAAGAAAACAAGGATTTCTGCAGACGAGCACGTTCAGCTTATTCTACTTTACTGTTTGAACAGGGAAGGCACTGTAGGGACAGATGACATCTACATTACTGATTAGTACAGCTTTTGTTTAGCTTCAAGCTTCTTCAGTGCAGGATAAACAATCCACCTTAGCAGATTCAACATTCTTATCTAAGTTAACATCATAAAGCAGCACACAGTTCATCTTACTCTGTTGAAGCCCAAAACACAAATACTGAACATGGAACAGAAAGCAGCAGGCGATCACAATGGTGGACAACTCAAAATGGTGGCATAGTCAGCCTGTTTCAGGTTCATTCAATGCGATATTACAGTGCAATGCAAATGTGCTTAGGCCAATATTTACTATCAGGCGGTATTATAGAAAATACATTTTCACACCCTGAAACAATCCCCTTCCTTTTGAGGGTTTCCCTTCCTCATGTTTCTCCTTGTCTGGTTTACTATCCTTGTTATTTTTCTTCTGTGTCTTTGCAGGTCTCCTGCCTAGGTGATCTCTGCATAGTGATTGATAAGTGGATGTCACTATGTCCCCAAATTGCTCCATTTTTCTTGCTCATTTCACTGGGACAATTTTCTAGGAACTTCTAAACTTGCAGGCTCTCCTTTCAATAAGGGTAGAATTATGCTCTCAACCATTTGATAATTATTGGATGCTATGGAAAAGCCTAAATTCATGGCAGCAGCAGCACCCTGTGCTCACCTAATGTCTGCCAATATTAATGCTAGCAAAGTCATAGATGGTGTGCCTATCAGCCGTAAATTAAGCCAGCTACAAATTGAGATCCAGCTGTCACAGCTCGCTATTCGCGGTATGCAGGCAGAGGGAAGGAACATGATTAGTGCCCTATTCCTATGCTGTGGTGTGACCTGGGGATAGGCGGCTTGCAGCTGTCCTAGCTTTTCTGAATACCATTTGGGTATGTCCTTATTTCTGGAAGGGTATGACCCTAATATAATTCTCAATGTCTTTAGCTGCACTCCTCCTGCGTCCATCTGTCCTTGTGGCTGCTGGGCAGTCGCTATGCCGTGCTGCGCAGCATATTGCAATGCAAGGTTATGCACAGTGTCAAAATATGCAGCCAGTAGTTGATAGTCTGTTTGTAAAAAGGGGGCTCTGCGGTTTGAATGAAACCGGGCTAAAAAGTCTAGTGACATGTTGGGTGGGGCTAACGGTCCATGTCTAGCATTTGTTTGTGGATAAACTAGATCACCTCCAAACCAGTTGACATGATTTTTATGCTTTAAAGCCAATTCAGGAAACTGGTATCGGTGATATTGGATGCTGTTTAGGTCTCCCCTTATCAGGAGAGTTGTATACACGTTATTTACTTTATTGGCTGGGGTTTTCAAGTAAGTGAAGATCGATTCAGCGTGCAGCCCTCCCAGTTGCCCGATTGCCACTGTAATGTTTATTTTAACTCCTTAACAGTGAGATGCCCTAAATCACTTGAACACCACCATCCTACAATGGATGGGAATATTGATGATGGGCCATCTTCTGTACTCACATATCCTCTTTTGATTAAAAAGCTTTCTAGAAAACATATTTTTGCATAGTCCGTTTATTGTGACTGGGGCATGAGGTTATTTATTATTAGCAAGGCTACGGTCATCTCTAAGACGTCCCATCTGTGCAGGGGTGCCACATGTCATGATTGCCTAAGCATTAGGTGTGACCATTTATTTATATATTTGGATTAGTAGAGCGCACTAACAGCCCAAAAGCATCTAGGCACTGTTTGCATGAATTCGTATTAGTTCATTCAGAGGTTATTTGCTCATGGTTACAGTGAGCTTGCAATAAGACCCTCTTTGTAGAGAGTGTTGAAGGTACATTCCCGCATATACATACATGTTATACATATCATTTGTAGAGCATTAGTACAGAGAGTTGTTATGAGTTGCATGATAGTAGGGCGGAAGTGATCTTTGTACCTGGGGGGGTACTTGAGAACTAGTTTAGTTAAACAGCATGGTTTTTAGCGCTTTCCTGAAGGCTAAGTGTGATTCCCTACTCCTCACGTGGGGTGGTATTGAGTTCCAGTGCTTGGCTGCTAGGACTGAGAAAATAGACCCACTAGCCCGCATTCTCTGTGTTTTTGGAACGGAGATCCTATTTGTGTAAGCAGTTTTTGTGGGTCTGCTTGAGATTGGCTTGACAATTCTTTGAGTAAGGTATAATGGTGCCAAGTTATGGACACATTTATGTGTCAGAGCAAGGGTCTTAAAGACAATCCTTTATTTAATGGGGAGCCAGTGCACCAATTTCCTGGCTTCAGTGATGTGTTCTCTCTTGGAAACACTGGTGGCTGCCCTCAGGGCATTATTTTGGATGGTTTGGAGTTTAGTAATGTTTTTTTAAGGAAGACCCTACAAAGAGGGCATTGCAATAATACAGCCGTGATCCAATTATTGCTCTTGCAATTGTGAGACAGTTCTGTTCTGACAGAAAGGGTCCGGTTGCATTAAGGAGTTTAGAATGGTAGGCTGATGTTGACGCAATAGCGTTGACCTGCCAGTTCATGCAGAGGTCAGATTCAAGGTAGACCCCCAGGGTCTTGACAGCTTTCGAGACAGTGATAGGAGTGTTATCACTCATGAAAGAACTGCAGTGTGGATTTAGTTTCCTAAGGGTAGCCATGGAGCCAACTAGCAGGAGCTCGGTTTTCTCACCATTAAGGCATAACCAGTTTTCTGCCATCCAGGATTGGATAGTTGAGTATATGTACTTCAGGGTAGCTTTGTCAGCCTCATAGTCACCAGTTAGTGGGATGATGACCTGTTTATCATCAGCATAATTGGTATATGTGATGCCCAAGGCATCCAGGATGTGGAACAATGGCCTTGTAAATAGTTAATAGAGGGTAGGAGATAAACATGAGCCCTGGGGGACTCCACATTTAATATTGCTTGGATGTGCACAGGCTGAGTCAGAAAAGACTTTCATAACCCCTCCTTGGAGGAACGAGGTGATCTATGCAATGGCCTTCAGGGAGAAGTTGGCAGCGCACGAGAGATGATGGCATAGGGTTTTATGATCCACCAGGTCAAATGCTGCTAATAAATCAAGCAGTAGGAGGAGAGCGGGTTTACCAGCATCTCTGAAGTCGTCCAGTTGATATTTTAGGTCTAGGAGAGCCGATTCGGTGCCATGTCCTGGATGGAAAACGGACTGCCTAAGGCCAAGGAGATTAGGGGTCTCGAGGAATTTCTGCACCTGTAGGTAGGCTGCTTTGTCCAGAATTTTTAGTAGGAACGGGACCGTAGTGATGGGTATGTAGTTCCCCGGGATGGTGGGATCAAGTGATGTCTTCTTAAGGAGGGGGTGTACCTATGTTTGTTTGAGATCAGTAGGGACATCGCCTGGCTGGAAGGAGGCATTAATGAATACTGTAAGAAACAAGGTCAGGGAAGGAGCACAATCTTTAATAGGTTGCGCAGGGCAGGCATCCCCTTTTCCGAAAGAGGGTTTGATCGATTTAAGTATGGTGCTGACTTCTTTCTCACTCATTTCACTGAAGTGAAACGTAGGAGAGTTGCCAACGTTTCGACTTTGTGTTTCTGCGATTAGGTAACTAAGCGCGCTTTGATTTTCACGGATTTTGTCCTACAGGGTGTTAAGTTTGTCTAACATCGCAGATTGAATCTTATTGTACCAGTCTTACATTTTCTGAAGGGTCGGTGGGGGGGAGGGGACGGGGGGTTGTTTCTAACTCCCGGAAGATGGCAATTATGTCTCTCATCCCTGATTTAGCATTAGCTATCCTTGGGTTAAATGAGGAGGCAGTTTACTTGGATAATGGCTCTTTTATATTCTTTAGAAATGGTCTGAAATGCTAGTTTGGTGGTGTCCTTAGGGTTGGCTTTCCAATGGGAAAGCACTGTCCTTTTCCTGGTGCAAAGGTCAAGAAACTCTTGAGTGAACCATGCATTGGAGAGCTTAGATCGCTTGGCTTTTCGTTGAGTGAGCGGGGCAATGGAGTCAACTTCATGCGTGATGACTGTCTTGAATGCATTGGCAAGGATCTCTGGGTCACTGGAAAAAATGGCTTGAAGGGCAGGCACTCAGAGGTAAGGGGTGAGCTTCTCCTTGGCGAGAAGACGGGCACTTCTCATGAGTGCTGAGTGTAGAGGAGTCTGTATCTGACCTGATCCCTTCAAGGTGTCAAGT
Organism: Ambystoma mexicanum; assembly: GCF_040938575.1. Taxonomy (NCBI): domain Eukaryota; kingdom Metazoa; phylum Chordata; class Amphibia; order Caudata; family Ambystomatidae; genus Ambystoma; species Ambystoma mexicanum. Next base: position 480,549,666 of record NC_090936.1, read on the forward strand.
TCGAATTCTATAGAGTAATGGTCAGACCAGGGCATAGGAGAGATGTCCTTCACCCTTATGGAGCAATTGTGATGGGCGACCCAGTAAAGGGTACAGCCTTTGGCATGTCTAGGTTCTGAGATGGCTTGGACGAACCCTAAGGTGGACAAGGCTTTGTTCAAGGATGCTGCTTCGGAGTCATTCAGGCCATTAAGGCCAAGATTGAGATCTCCCAGGAGAATGGCTCTGGAGGATTTCTTCAGGTAGAGGACAGCGAGTGGATCAGGGCATCTTGCAGTTATGACACCGGTTCTGGTGGTCGATATACAATGTTGAGGTCAATAGCACAATTCGGGGAAAGGTTAGCTTTAAGATGAAGATAGTCACTATTATGGCGAAGTTCCCCTTCCACCCTTCTAATACGGATGGTTTCTTTAGCAATAAGGGCAACGCCTCCTCCTTTCTGAGGAAAGCGATCTTGCCTAAAGATAGAGTAGCCCAGTGGGATGGCAAGGGCCAAGGTTGGGCCAGAGGCTTGGGTAAGTCAGGTTTCTCTAATGAACAATATGTCAGTGTCATTGCTAGTAATGAGGCCGTGCACGTCCAAGGCATGGGCAGGGAGAGAGAACGGGCATTGATAACGGTACATTTAAGAGGGACGTAAAGTGATGTCAGGTGATGGAGAATGGGTACAGAGTTAGTGGTTTTTAGTCCAGGCAGATCAGTGTTGGTACAGGTCCTTCTGTTTTTCGAGTGACATGTACAGGTAAATGAGGATGTACCGTTATTGGCTTCTGTGCCACATTGCTAGCAGAGTCATGCACAGGCGATTTGATTTCTAGAATACTAGGCACAGTATCTGGCTTCTGCACCACATTCCTGTCATGGGCAGATACATGCACAGGCAGATAAGTGTTCAGGATAGTAGGTACAGGCAGGGCATAGGGCACAATATTGTGCTCACATAATTCCTCGTCATAGGTTACATTGGGCACAGACCGGGCAGCTATACTGGTATTCACTAACAAATGTTTAAGGCTCTCATGAGCAGCGGCAGAATGGCATTCCGCAGTAATAGGGTAATTTCTGCATGGCATGTTCTGCAGTCATATCTGTGAAAACATGCTAGGGTGGCAGCAGGTGGCAGGGGCTACCGTAGTCCTCGATCCCAGGCGTGCATACCTAGAGAAGAGGCTCAGAACTTTTTAAAGTAAGGGGGGTACAATGGGTCCGTCCTCTTAGGGGGGAAGCTCTAATGATAATTGGGGGTGGAGCTGATCTGATAATGGAAAGGGGTGCCGTTGGAGTCATGACCACCCAACTGTGTGTGAGCCGCTTACCTTTGTATGCCGGTTGCGAGGTGGTAGATGTGGAGGACAGCAGCCTCAAGCAGCTGAGAGCTGCGGAGAGTGGCTCAGGCCTTATCCCTAGGCCTTTGCCCTGTTGCGGCTTTGCCTGTCAGTCGCCTCGCTCTCCCTTTAAGGCAGGAGTGGAGGGACCGGCAGGCGGGGAGAGCCAATCATCCTCAGCAGCATTGTGTACCATTGGCATGGCAACAGAAGCCTCAATTTTGGGAAATTCAAATTCCGCACGTAGCACGGCGGTGATTGTAGCAGCGGATTCGGGGGCCTTGGTGCTTTCCTGGATTCCTCTGTGCTGGTTCATGGGCTGCTCCTTGTGGCTTGCAGGTGACTCTCACAGCGGAGCTCTTATCCCCATCTCTTTTGAGGCTGTGAATATAGATCAGTCATTCATGTGAACATTCACCCTAGACTGAGTCTCAACACTAAAAGACAGGCATGCCTAGGTTCCTGTGCTTATCAACATGATAAAACATATACAGCCAGGAATTGTAAAGTTCTTGGACTTAGAGAGATAACACTGTGATGCATTACTCTGAATCATACACTTGACACAGGAGTTATCATATTAATGCATTTAATATGACCCCCCCTATTTTCCGAGGGCTCATACTTTCATTAAACAAGCTAAAGTAAAAGCAGATATAACATAACATAACATCACACCTATGAACAAAATTGCCATGTGGATAAAGAGCATGTTTGAATAGATAAATAATAGAGCAAGTGGTGGTTTTAGTTTAACAGCAAGTGTAACCTTTATGTCTTATGAAGCTATACTACACTATAGTACACGCCATCAATCTAAATGCACTCAGCAAGCCCATATCCATCACTCACGTTGAGAGCATGCTTCAGATGAAACAGCTCCTTCTTGGGTTGCTGAGACCCGCTTAGCTGGGTCAGGCTGTCTCTTTACTATCTGCTGCTGCTCTGCTCTGGACTCCTCTGCTCCGCACTCCTCCGCAGCCCTGTAGGCCGCAATGCCCTCTCAAGTCTGCTGGTGTTCCTCCTTTCCCTTTTTTGCTTGGGCCTTATATATATGAAGGAACATGGTTTTCCTACCTATGTGTGTTCGTCATATCCGCTATCTGGAACAATAAAGCCTAGGGCTGAGTGGGTCATTTTGTTCGCTGAACTAGGTCTCGGCATGTTCAGTCATTTTACAGCAGCCTGCACGGGCCTAATCATTGCCCACCCCGTTTTATAATCCAGCTAAAAGTGGTACAAAATTAATGAAAGAAGGGAAAGTCAGTACTTTGGCCAATTTTGCCCAACAAACAATGAATGACTCTCCCCCACCCCCTAGGCTAACGGTACCGAAGCACGTTTGCAGGTCACAAAAAAAAAAAACCTGAGCATGTTTGGAGTCTAAATATTGTGGTTGCACACCTAGACTGTCCAACATTATAGGAGATTACAGCATGTTAGCAGAAGCAGCTTGTTTGAGTGATCACTTTTTAAAATGTGGGTGAAGCCTGAAGGTCCTAGAAACAGTGAGAGGCTTTGCATTAGACCTGGAAACTATGTCTCAAATGATAATTGTTTCTCCTTTCTGACTGAATACATTGTTTCTGATGATGATCCGGGGGCTGATGTTGCGCGCCTGATTGACCTCAGGAATGTGGCGAGTCAATTCCCTCAAATTGTGCATCTTACTCGTCACACTTTGCAGCGTAACATCAAATTAACTGCCCCTGAATTTACGGCTTTAAACACAGTTCTCACTGCATTGGCTGATCTATATGATAATATAAGAAATGAGTTAATGGCGCATTCATTGCAGCTTTACCATATTACGCCTCTTTCCCAAAATCGAGACTTTGAAATCAGCGCAGTATAAATGATCCTATTGCACATCATGCGTTAAACATCTGGGAGGCTGAAACCACTAATGTCACCAAGGATTCGCAGTATCACACGAATAAAAGCCCGGGTGCAGGGCTCGCGAGATGACAAATCATTTCAAATTAAGTGCAACAATGGTTTCAGTTATGGAGGATAATACATCAAATAATACCGTCTTCAAAAAAGCCACACAAAAAATCGAAACATGTTAAGATATCCACTCCGGCTGAACAGAGGGGGAAAAAGGCAACATTTGACACAGTACTACCTGGCCTCGGCAATTCAAGTAAAGAAAGCCAAAGTTGAACAAGCGCCTAAATCTAGTAATGCTGACTCTGTGAGGCAGGCGGGATACCACCCGCATAGCCCCCTTTCAGCGTCTATCTTGGAAATTGTCCCTGCAAAGCCTTCCATGGTGGGATAGCTTTCAGTGGGCATTTTCGCTCTGGCTGATATTGAAAATCTTGAGAATTACTTAAACAACTCCATTGAGACGTGGCTCTAGTTGCTTGTCTAGTTTCACGGAGTAATGCAACCTCATTGAGCCCAGACAGTGTAATTGTTGCTGCGTCTTCCCATGAATGTATTCGCATTACTTGTGACACACAATCCGATCAGGTTGATCAATCGATGCTCCCAGTATCCAAAACAGTTCAGCAACAAGCACTGCAAAACAGAGCACCAACATCATTTTCCTATGGTAGTGCTGTTGATAAGCCCCAGTTGCCGCTGTGGTCTGGTGGTGCTTGCCCCCCAGCTGAATTGGGTGGGGGGGGATCAGACCCTGGAGTCTCACAATGACCCAGTTGAACTACTCGGCTCTACTAAGTCTACCAACATTGATCGTAATATCCTGGCCGCTGCCCTTATAGGCCACAATATACTATGGTTAATGCCTCTATGTGTCCTACTGTGATGTCATAATTGAATCCACCATTTGTCTTTTCTAAGCTGGGAAAAGTAGAGGATATGATCACCAATCAACCTGCGCCTTATAATTATATGTGGAACCATTATTGTAGACTGAGATTCCAGTTATTTTAAACAGACACATAGCCCTTCAGTTACTCCATGAGATTGCTCATCTCCGTTTGATATGTACAAAAGATATAGAAAGAGTGTGCTTCCTTAATGATCATCGTACAGATGTGGTCCAACTGCCGTTACCATCAAAAATGGCGGCAAAAATGCCTTTGACCAAATCAGACTCATTAAGACAGATGGAATATGATTTTGTTCCTTGCCTGGGAAATGTTACTTATCAAAATTCAGCAGCCAATGTTGATACCATTGATCCTTTGAAAGGGAAACCACTCAAAAGGACTTGCAGCAATCAATCAATGTGCAATCGCATAGTTCCCCTCACACCCCCTTCAATGTTAAGGGCACCGGAGGGTGAGATGGACTGGTGCTCGTTGCCTGCAGTCTTGCCACGACCTTTGATAGGGGGACGGTCCTTTAGGCAGAATCCGGTAGCTGAGAGATCAAGTGCCATGGTCTGGAACATGAGGGATTACAATCGTTTTATAAATGGAGGAATGACAAACACCATTTGGAACAACCATATCATTTGCCTACAGGAAAAGTGGCTGGTTAAGCCTATCCATATTGATGGATACATTACAACACAGCAGTTGGCAACTCCTAGTAAAGGAGGGCGGCCTGGCCATTTTAATTAATAACAGTATCTGTAAAGAAGTGGATGTAGCGTGGAATTCTGTCTATGGTTTCCTAGTGGTGAAAGTCATCCTTAGGTCAGATCTAGGGAAAAACCCATTATATTTGATAAACCTTTACTAGAATCCTTCATGGTTGGACCTGGACACTTTCTTCTTGCAAATACCCCATATATTCTTTAAGATCAGGGTTACTCAACCTCAGATACACCTGATTATGGCCAGAGATTTAAATTCTGATTGTCTTGTGGCTCTTTTAAACAATAGCCGTATAGCGGGCAGATATGAAGCGAGTAAACAAAATGGAGAAAAATTGTGCAATTTCTTTCAAACATGGGATCAGGATGTCAAATGGTAGCATAGAAGAGGATGTACCACCTAAGCCCACTTGCTTTGGAAACAATGTGAATACGCTCCTAGATTATTTGGTTCTTATGTGTTGTGAATCCCGAATAGGGATGGAGAGAGCACAGAGTGATCATTGCCCCCTTAAAGCCACTTTTGAAATTCCACTAAAAACAAAAGTTGCGGGTTATACCAGCATGGTTGTCCATACTAAGGGCCACAAATTGGTCAGAAAATATGGGTTGTAAATTTAAATGTGTTTAAGAGGGTGTATCTTTTCAGGACAGGCCATTGTGGAGAGTATGGTGATGTTAACTCCAATATTTTCCTTGCATTTCTTACGAACTATAATAACATTCAATCTTGGCGTTTACATCTTGGGGTCCCGAGATGGTGCAATTTGACACCCTCATCCGGGATAAAAAAAGAGAGCATTAAGGGCCACACTTTGATGGCTAAAGGGTCACACTTTGATGGCTAAAGGTTACCCCTTTCTTACATAAATTTGAATGTGCCACAGGAGTGAAGAAGTGCAAAAACAATAATAAAAAGTGGCTTTGCTCCCAGAAATTCGACAGGAATCAAAAAGAAGCTGAACAAATCCTGCAGACTGTTACATCATGAAATGTAAAAAATAATCTGGGCAGCAGTGATTTCAAATAAAAAGTCCCAGGAAGATGTACAAACGAACGCAGTGAGTGAAAAGGATTGGGAAACACATATTGCCCAATTATATAGGCCTTCCAACGCCACCACTACTATATCTGCCTCGAATTGTGCATGGCCTCTTTTTTTCACTTTTGAGACATTGAATCTCGTATGAGGGCATCACCAATTCCAGTGCGTGCGGTCTCAATGCGACAAGTAATGCAATAATGAAGATCGATCCGCTATTTTGCGTTTAGATTTTGTATTTATTGTTTCAAAACATTATGCAGGAATGCCAATTTCCATGCAGAAGTCTGTAATAATTCCCATTTATAAATGAGCGAATAGATCTGCCCCTGTAAACTACCATCCCATCGCTCTGCTTGATCCAGAGAGTAAGGTATTTGCATCCCTACTACTGGCCAAAATAGAGGAATGAGGGGCATCTGCCAGGATTTTAAGCAACATACAAACAGGTTTTTACGGGTTTTTGCAGAGGGATGGGCACCAATATAAATGGCTTTATAGCTAACTGTATGCAGAAATGGCTAAGACTTCTGGGTAAGCTCCGATTTATATGGCGGCCTTTGATCTATCCCAAGCATTTGACACCATTAACTGTGAACATCTGTGGGTCAAATTGTGTGGATGGCACATTCGGGAGAATCTATTGGCCATCTTGATGGGTATTCACGAACATTCTTCAGTCCAGGTAAGGTTGAATAGACTGCGACAATTGACGGATGACTGGAAGACCTTCCGAGGTTTGCGCCACCTTACCTGGAAGCTGCATCCTTTATTCTGAGGGTGTTCTGGGTGTCCCACACGGATGGCATTATCCTTGAAGCCGGCACACAGGTGGGTCTGCAAAGGGTGATTAATGTTATAGTGTCATACGCTCAAGAGAATGAACTGGTGATCATTAGTAACAAGACTGTTATATTAAGGTTCTCCTCTCACCCAAATGGTTCTATGTTCATTCATCACCTGTTTTTGTTCGCTGCATTTTTTGCCGAAAATGTTTGCCCAAAAAACACTTTTAATTTTTATTTTTTTATTTGGGGTCCCCCCGCAACATCACCTTCCCCTATTATGTATTCCCTACCCCCCAACCCACCCTACTTCTTATAAGCCCTTACCCTCGCCGCCCCAAATGTTTTTGATGTTTTTTTCAGGCAAAAGGTTTCAGCAGAAACTGAAGCAAAAAAAGAAACAGGCGATGAATACATGTCAGGCCTACCCAAACAAGTCCTTTAAATGTACGTGGATGGTAGATGGTCTTGCTGTATCCGCTGTATCCCCCTCTCCAGAAATTAAATATCTAGGCATGATCTTCAGAGCCAACCAAGGCCTCTTTTCGATTATTAGATTATTATCAACTAAACGTTGTGCCGTCCCTGCTTTATGGGCAGGAGACGTCCTATTTGTCTTGAGATATAAATTGGAATGCCATTGAAGGATGGATTTGACGGAAGACTTTGGGGTCTACTGACGTGCGTACTGATGGTCGCTTTGCGGTTTGAATTGGGCCTCGCTTCATTGGAAGCATGGCATCACTGGAGAGTTTTATCATTCTTTGGGCCTCTAATCAGAGTTACAGAGGGAAGTTCAGGCAAGGAATGTTTTGACCATGATTGGGCGATTTTGCTGTTATGTACATAGCATTTTGCACACAATTCAAGTGAGCATTGATTTGCTTATTGAAACCACACTCCTGGTTACAAAGTTACTCTTTAGAGAGGATTGGATAGATACAATCAAAAGAATTCTAACATATACCCTGTATAAAAGGATGACCTGGATTAACAAGCCAGTGAATGTGCTTCCAAATGATCTGGTGAAATGTCTGCATCCATTTTGGCATCATCAGTTTCTGCGTGTCCAGTTGAATCTGCTCCTGACCGGAGAAATAGTGGCAATCAGGTCAGGAGTGGCTCTGACTTTGGAGGCCTGTGACCTATGCCAGGTTCTGGGTACCAAAGCAAACAAGACAACATTTGATTATAGAATGTAATGCCCTGCAGGAGTGGAGATCTAAGCACTTTGGTAGGTTTGTCAATCAGGGACGTCATTTAGGGGTCACCAGAGGTCGCAACTGCGACCCTGAGGTCTCCCTTGCGACCTCTGTGGTCACCCTTGCGGCCTCTAAAAAAAAAAAGAGAAAGTTTTTTTTTTGGTGTAATGCAAGCTCATGGGCTGTGGCCAGCACCATGTGGATCTTCAGTTCTGGAGTGGCTGGCTTTCTTGTTAAAGCCCCTTAAAAAAAAGAAGAAAAAGAAGAAAAGGAGTGACACAAATGTAACACTTTCAGCACTGACCCTAAATAAGAAAGATTAGGAATACCAAATAATGTGTCTTTCTGGAATTCTATACAATAAATGCTAGACTCATTAAAGGTTTATTTCAGGCACACTTCAGGGGGATAGTCACTGATTTAGTCTGTTCTTAAATGCCTCAACTCAGCCTTTCATCCTTCTGAGGTCGATAAATGAGTACCAATACAGGTTGGGTGATTTTGGGTGTATATTTTTTCTCTATAAAGCGCTGAAGCGCAAGTGCTATATAATAACACATCATTATCATTTGGTCATGGACGTCTGCTTGCATTCACAGTAATTTGTTAATATGGGCCTATACACACTGATCTTAACGATACATATGGCGATCCATTCATGTATTTAATGTACATCACATTATAATGATATCATAACCATATTTTTTGTAGTGTACAATGCCATCTGATAGCACTTCCTGTTTTGTCAACGGGTGAAAGGTCGCGTTCCATCGCATCCCGCGATATCACTTCGGGGTGGGGTCAAATGACATCACTTTCTGTGATGTCACCACGGGGTCAAGGGTCGTGTGATGTCACTTCCGCTACCCCTGGCATTTTGGTGAAATGACGTTCCCGTTGTCAATGATGAAATGTTGGACACAAACAGAGGAATTATTTCACAGAGTGGTTGGTGGTCATGGGGTGGGCCTAACTATTGTTGTGTTGAAGTTCCTCTGTTCAGTGGGTATAGTTCCAATTAAAGAACTATAGAATTCCTAAAAATACCATTTATCAGACACACACTGTTTCAAAGTAAAATTGGATCACAATTGTCAGGCTCATTTGGGTTCATGGGAATGCACATTACAGAGGTGCTTACTTAATGTTTTGATACGCAGTTAGAATAATTTGGGCAATTCTGCAGTTGGTTCCATTTTGCTTTGTATAAAAGAAAGTCTTGATCAGATGAGGTACATACAATCCAACTCTAAAAGTGAAAGTCTTAAGGCGTCTTAATAACGCGTTGCTCTGTAGTTTATGTGAAAGATTGCTTTGCCTTGTTGCCGAGATGGCTGAAGGAGTTTGAATTGATCTGATTCATCAGGTTAGGGATAAACATAACTCTGACATACCTTGCTTTATCATTGTGTTGGAATGTATGTATAGTGCATGATTTATGGTTTTGATTTGGTGTTAATTGTTTTATTGTTTTAATGTAAAATGCCACAAATCATGGGAATGTTCACTTTTTTATGTAAGGCCGACTTGTTCTAATTCATACAAAAATAAAAAATAAAAAATAAAACAAAAAGAAAGGGTGTTTTTGTTGCCTGCCCATATTAAGACTGTGTTGCCTTTCAGAGAGAATGCAAAGAATTCCAGTGCTTTCCAAATAGCATTACACGCTTTCCGCTTTGAAGGCCTCATGGTGGCACAAGAAAGCCATAGACCATCCTCCTGGCATATTTAAGAGCACTATTTGCTCTCTTGAAAGACTTCTGGTTTTGATGTGGTTGTTTTGGTCTACTGCTGGATCTCAATTTCCCTTGGGAAGAAGGAAAGTGCATTCTCCAGGGAGGATGAAAAGAAGGTTGGTGCTCCCTGATGGTGGTTTGATTTCTTTTTTAAACTGTCTGCATGCTTCCTGTTCTCAGAAATATGAATAACCTTTTTTCTAGACGGTGGGTGCCTGAACAACTTGCCTCCCAGAAAGGCCAGTTTCAGGGCAGAGAACTTCTGAAAATGGTTGGGCTTCCAGACGCGAATGTAGACTCTCCATTGTGAGGGCTGGAGCTCGAACCCCGTCTTATGAAAGACACCAAAAACTTTCTTCTTGTCTCTGCATAGTTTTTAGCAGAGCTGAGCAATCTGTGCCCTCTCTGTTGGCTTTGTGCAGGTCTGCAACATCTGAAAGGAGGGTATCTAAGTTATATGTGGCATATAGGTGTGCAGGCGGTTTCCAGGGTATCATTTCTTCAATATGGATTCAAAGCTTTTGCCCTCAGAGTCTCCGATGGAGGCTTTGCCAGCTGACATGGAGAAGTGACATCTGAGACTTGTGGACACAGCACCTAACCTCCAGTACTACCTGTAGTGACTTCTTTCCTGTTAGTGGGAACATTTTAGCAATGAACCATGGGCCTGATATTTATTCAGGGTTACTCCATTCCTTAAGAATGTTTTTCTTGATGGAAGTGATGTGTATGACTCCTTGTTGTGCTGTCTGTTTTGTCTCGCTTTGCACTCATTGTGTACTTGTGGGGAAAGTGTAGATTTGAAGCCAATTCTGGATGCCACACGTGTGGCATCCAATGAAATAAATACATGAACAAGTAAATATAGAACTTCCAATCCTGGCCCCACTTGGAGGCTCACCTGTAGGTTAATTCTGTAGATTCGAAAGGACACCTGGCATCACTTATGTCCCTGTTAGGTCCACAGGTAATTTATCCAAGTGGATTTTGAGTAATGACCCAGTCTTGCACTCCGTCGGTAATGGGTGACGGGAACGAAAATGGTGCCGGACCACATCAAAGGGAAGAGGAACATTGAGGCAACGTCCCTACCAAATTGTAACAACTAACAACTCAATATTGCATATCCTTAGTGGCTGAACACAGGTCAGCTTTTTGAAGAGGGGCAAACCTCTCTTTTTGTGCCCTCCTTTTCCTCTACCCCTTTCTTTCATATAGCTTCCATACCCCCTCTTTCCTCACCCTTTTGTTTCAGTGTTGATTTCATATATGTTTTTGTTTAGTACAGATACTTTCTCCATGGTGTTAACCTCTGCCCTGCTAATTGTGGTTCTTTAGCAATTTCGGTTGTTTAATAAAGTTTGGGCTGCTTGGATTTTCAGCAGTTTTTTAGTTTTGTCAAGCTGAGATTAGTCAAGTTTTGTTTTCCAGCTGGAAGACTTTATCCCAGCAGGTGTCGCGCTAAGACTATCAATTTTATATATAAGGTTTTTATTAAAGTCAGAATTTAAAGCCTCATCCGTCAGGTGTCATTTTAAAGTTATCAACTACAACTAGGAGGATGGTTTCATAGAGACTGCCCCTGCCTGCTGTCCGCCACTTTAACTCTATCAATCCCAACAGGTGGTTCCTCATGAAAAATCAAAGCTTTTAGTTCCCAGCCAGTAGGTGTCACTGTTAAATGGTCAATCCCATTCAATAGAGTTTGCAATTAAGACACCGTTCCACACTCGTCGAACAGGAGCCACTATAAGATTAACAATTTCTGACGACATTTTTGGTCTGTAAAGCTGAGAGCACTGGCAAAACAAAAGAAGTGATGGCTGAAAGGTTTAAAATGGATCTTAACTCTGGGCAGCCCTCCAGAAAATCGTTCTTCACCTGCCAAGGCATTACAAAAGCTAAAAATCATATGCAAATCAGGCTTTGGTCCCACCCCCAAAGGGGTAGTCCAACCCAAACTCCTAGGTCACATCCCTTCTGCACGAGACCAGAAGCATCCCCAGAAATGTTTCAGCATTGTTGGGCATCATCAGTGAGGAGTAGCTTGGGTCTCTAGGCCCAGCAGGCATGGGACCCACGTCTGGGTATACACATCCCACTCAGGACGAGAATAGCAAAACAAAAGTGGTGATGGCTGGAAGGTTTAGAATAAATCTTCACCTCTGGCATTGCTCGGGGCAACCCTCCAGACCATTGTTCTATGCCTGCCAAGCCATTACAAAAAGGAAAAGACCATATGCAAATCAGACGTGGTCCCACCCCCAAAGGGGTAGTCCAAACCAAACTGCTAGGTCACATCCCTTCTGCACGAGACCACAAGCATCCCCAGACACGTTTCAGCCTTGTTGGACATCATCAGTGAGGAGTAGCTTGGGTCTCTAGGCTCAGCAGGCATGGGACCCTTGTCTGGGAATACACATCGCACTCGGGTGACAATAGCAAAACAAAAGAAGTGATGGCTGGATGTTAATAATAAATATTAACCTCTGGAAATTGCTCTGGGCAACCCTCCAGACCATCGTTCTGTGCCTGCCGAACCATTACAAAAGGGAAAAGACCATTTGCAAATCAGGCTTGGTCCCACCCCCAAAGGGGTAGTCCAGCCCAAACTGCTAGGTCACATCTACGATACTGTTCATCAGATTTTATATCAAAGCTATTTCAACAAAGAGCCAACAATAGAGATTCTAAGCCCAGGCTCTAGGTATCACTGCAAGCTATCGAATCCAATCCAAGTGTCTGCCTGTAAAGTGGCAAAGTGACAAAGTGAAACCATAAATACAAGATCTTAGCTATTAGTAGAAAAAAGTGTTTCTAGACACCCCCAGCAGGTGCACTCTAAAGGTAGAAAACCTACCTTCAGGCCCTTCCAGTCCCAACAAGCAGGTGTCAGAGTAAGTCTATCAACACCAGGCTGCAGGTCATCCTTTAAAGATGGCTGTTTTAGCCCTTCCAGCAAGCGTCACAGTAAGAGAATCCATGGGCCTCATTCCAAGTCCGGCCCTAACCAATGGCGGTAGTAGCGCCTTGGTCGGCACCGGACCCGTACCGGCACCGCCCTGGTGGAATGGGAAATTACCGCCCTATTCCGAGTTGACCAGGGCAGTAATTTCCCATTCCCCAGGGCTCTTCCCCATTCCCAAATGAGCCCCCATAGGACTCAATGGGAATGGGGAAATTGCAAATAACTGTGACCGTACTTTACGGTCACAGTTATTGGCTAAAAAGCCCCTTTGTGCCCTCGTCCCTAACGCCTGCTAAAAGCTAAAATCAGGCGTTAAGGACGAGGGCGCAAAGGGAACTCGGAATGTGGCGGTAAGGGATTACCGGCACCGGTCTCGTTAACGGTGACCGGTATCCCTTACCGCCATACTCGGAATGAGGCCCCATGTCTTTCACAGGTGTCACGGTGGCAGAAGCCTCGTCCACTGCCCGGACTCCCAGGGCTTTCCCTGCTCCCTCAGCCTCTTTCCTGGGGAGCCTAGTAGACGGCTATGTCTCCACCTGGCAGCAGAGGAGGTTCCTGCAGGCAACACACTCCCGGTCTCTGCTGAGCATCGGCTGCTGCCAGACAGGTCCTTAGTCTCTCACTTTAACAGTTTAGCTATAATTAACAGGCTCCTGTATTACTCTGCAGCTTTGTGTGAAAACAATTTAGAACGTTAATTTGCTGGCAGCAAAAAATTGAAAAAAAAACCTACCAAATGCGCAGAACAATAATCTTTTAAGCCTTTAATGCGTTTTCGATTTAGCTGCTTAACTTCATCGCACACAGTGAGTCGCCCCCTCACCAGCCACTGTTCCAATGAACCTGAATTAGGATTTTTTGGCAATTGCACTGGTGATTTACTGTCTTACTTAAAAAAAAGGGTGTTGTTTCTGGTTCCTGGTGAAGTGACTGAAGGCCACCGATAAAGAACCACCTCCAATCAGATTGAGGACCCGCACATGGCAGCCTATTTTTGTTGGTAAGGAAGATTTGTAACAGAGAGATGACAGACATGTTTCTATAATAAGCTGGTAACCTTTTTCCAATTGCACAGGATTGGCCTCAGATTTTAAAGCTTGACCATTGAGCAGCAACACCCAGTTTGGCCGAGTAGTGCTCATACAGAACTCCACTAAACACACAAATCCCCCACAGAGAGCCCACACAGACCTGGCCAATAGCACATCAACACTACGACCAAGCTCTTCTTTTTTGTCCTAGTGCACTCCATCACATAAGCAGGTAACCACACTCAAGCAGCGCTTAATTTGTGGGGGTGTTTGCCAGGGCTCAGCCCTGGCACGTATTTCCGAGCACTGGCACTTATTTCCGAGTCCTGGCACTTATTGTCTCAGAAACAGTTTGATTATGATGTGGTGTTTTGACAACTTTATTATTTTAACTGCCAGCCACATAATACCCAACAATAGAATCAGAGCAAAATGTAAATGATGATGGTGTTTAAAGACACACCTAAACATGTGTCTCGTGTCAAGACACGACCAGTATGTTTTTTATCTGCATGTTAACTGGCATTTGTAAATCAGACATCTGCTATAGTGAGTACATCCATCGACCACAATAAGCCGGTGAGAGTTGCTGCTTTAACCCCATATATGTTGACAGCATGGGCAGCAGACGTGGGTGGTGGCAACACTAGGCGGGCAGCTGCCCATCCTGACGTGTCATGGGCATGTTAGAAAATATTTAAGACCCAGCACTTATTTTTGTACAAATGAAGCACTGCACCCAAGGCACTTCAACCTCTCAGATCTTGGGTTCTTCCTATCAGATAACCTATTCCCCAACTGTCACCCTCAAACGCATAGAAGCAGATCGGCACTCAGGACACGGGTATTTCAACCTATACCCATCAACACCCTGGGTGTCGCATCTGCATCTCCTGCTATCACACTGACAACACCCTCTCTTTTCTTACAGAGCCACAAGCAACAAGGCCAGCATCAATGGAAAAGGGGTGCTCTATAGGACCTGTGTACATAACAAATGACTCCCCCATAGAATGTGTCATTTCAGTGTTATTCTTCCTAGATGTTGTACACAATTCAAGACTGCGTTTGCAAATTGATGTCCACTCATTTCCATGCCTGATCACAAGGTAAAATGGTCTTGTTTACAGGTGTGATATACCTTAATGGTGTTGGGTTTTGAGTTATATCACACTAGAATAATGCCTTCTTTCCTTGTGTGATTACAATTTATTTAGACTTTGCACCCCGTGTGATCGCATTGAAATGATTCCAGCCTCAATGTAGGCTCCCAAAATAGGAATGCTTTGTTTATCTGTGCCATGGCCACTGCAGTTTAACAATGGGCCTCATTAGGACCCAGGCGTTAAGGGGTTAACGGCGCCATAAAAGGTGTCAGCGCCGTTAAACCCTTAACGCCTTACTACGAGGTCCCTTTGCGGGACCCGACCTTAACGGCTGGTCTAGACCAGCTGTTAAAGTAGGGGCCCGCAAAGGGACTCTCGAGCTAAGTACAGTACCGCAATTTGCGGTACCGTACTTACCGCCTTCCCCATTCCCATTTTGCCCTATGGGGCAAAAATGGGAATGGGGAAGGGCCATGGTGGCAAGGGGAATTACCGCCCTGCCAACCTTGGAATGGGGTGGTAATTCCCCATTCCGCCATGGTGGACTCTGGCATCGACCATGGTGCTAATAGCACCATGCTTTTCCGCCGGAGTCCTAATGAGGGCCAACCGAGCATTCGGGCATGATGGCTTGAATAGCTGCTCATGCAGGTTTGAAGCTCAGTGCTCTCAGGCAGCCCGTTTGTTGAATTAAAAGTCCTATAATTTGATCAAATCAGCTAGTGGAGAAAATGAAAGATGAGAAGACAGGATTTATGCAGATGTGGCTTTTGGCCAACAAGTCTAATGACAATTTGAACGACAAAGTCTGTGAATACGCGAAGGGACCGCAGCACTAGAGAGGCCACTATCAACCTCACAGTCTGCTCATTCGAAGGCAGAGAAACTTGGAGGCTTGACACTCTGCTGCCCGCTGTAGTGGAGGGACCTAGCAGCAGTACTTTGCCCTGTGAATCCGAGTAGTTAGGTATGGTGATGGGGGTCTGGTTTATGGAGGCCCACAGGGTCTGAATTCTTGCTGGCAAACAAAAGCAGCGCCTCTGTTTCAGTTGATCCTGCACTCTGGTGGGAGGCTCGTGCTGAGCTTAGAACCAGGGGTTGCACCTTGTCCAGCCAGTGATGACTGGTTCCCATTTTAAGATCAGACTGGTTTGTGAGTGGAGCCTCTGCCTCCATTAGATGTTCTGGCATCCGCCATTTGGGGCCAGGAGATGCTCGGATTGACAATGAAACTTCATTTACACTTCAGGATTGGGAACACAGCATCCCAACGTAAGTGCCGATCAAGCAGTACTTATTTCACATGTATTTTTACCATAAACTCTGTATTTTGGATTTGGGCAAATTCACCAAAAAGTATAAGAAGACAATGTAAACTACAAACCCAGTGACAACACATAACTGTATTGGGATTGTAAATCATGATATCACTTCATTCATAAATCATATTATTTATATAGTTCACCTCGATTGATGCATTGTTTTTATTCAAACAGATGTAATAATATAGTTACTTATATTAATTAAATTATGATTACAATGCACAACCTTAAAACTAGCGATATTTGCGAGTTAAAGTTAGCAACCAAACCATAAAACCCCACAGTCCCCTGATGTACAGCTCATGATGTCACGCGTGACATCTCACTTGACATCACAAATGACATCATCAAAGATGTAATAAGGGTCAGACTTCATGAATGAGAGTCCAAGAGCTTCGCCTGCAACGTTGCCCTATTCTGAATAAAAACCAACAGAAAATGTCCCCACAGGTTATAAACTGGTGATGCGGTATATATATTACCTGTACACACCTCTTTCTCTCTGACCAAACAAAAAATTTTTTAGATCATTTACTTTGATATTTGTCACTTAACCAGATATGAAGTCACACCCTATACATCAAGGATGTTTTTCGATTATTTAATAAAGAGCATAAAACAATATATTACACATGAGCCTCTGTGACATTTCACTGGCTATTAGGCACTTTTTTTCTTTTTTTGTGTGTCAGGCTCAAAACATATGACAATCAGATCAACAATATCTCAATAAATCATACACCATACAGAACGATAATAATCAAAAAAACCTGCATCAATTACAAAAAGAAAAACTATACATTTTGAAAAAACAAACAAGAAAAAATTAAACATAGAAAGGAGAGATTTTCCTTTCAATAGAGACACTGAATGTCACAAAAAATACATTCTTCTTCTATATCCAAGAAGTCTTCTGAGATTACTTTGCTTCCATCCTGTTTTAATTATGGAATAGCTCAAATAATACTGCTCGGGTTTCACTTCTTACAAAACTGCTCGGGTCTACGTATAGGATCTGGCCTAGCAGGTGCAGTCACAGATATCACCTCTGGGGGCCGAAAAAGGTCAACCAGGTGTGGTTGACCTAATATTCTTATTATTATTTTTGTCTCTTTTCCCTAGGGGTTAATGTCTTACACATCTGACCTTTGGTCCTGAGGAAGGCGTTTTCTGTTAAAGTCTTTACGCCGAAACGTATTTGACCACACCTGGTTGACCTTTTTCGGCCCCCAGAGGTGATATCTGTGCCTGCACCTGCTAGGCCAGATCCTATACGTAGACCCGAGCAGTTTTGTAAGAAGTGAAACCCGAGCAGTATTATTTGAGCTATTCCATAATTAAAACAGGATGGAAGCAAAGTAATCTCAGAAGACTTCTTGGATATAGAAGAAGAATGTATTTTTTGTGACATTCAGTGTCTCTATTGAAAGGAAAATCTCTCCTTTCTATGTTTAATTTTTTCTTGTTTGTTTTTTCAAAATGTATAGTTTTTCTTTTTGTAATTGATGCAGGTTTTTTTGATTATTATCGTTCTGTATGGTGTATGATTTATTGAGATATTGTTGATCTGATTGTCATATGTTTTGAGCCTGACACACAAAAAAAGAAAAAAGTGCCTAATAGCCAGTGAAATGTCACAGAGGCTCATGTGTAATATATTGTTTTATGCTCTTTATTAAATAATCGAAAAACATCCTTGATGTATAGGGTGTGACTTCATATCTGGTTAAGTGACAAATATCAAAGTAAATGATCTAAAAAAAATTTTGTTTGGTCAGAGAGAAAGAGGTGTGTACAGGTAATATATATACCGCATCACCAGTTTATAACCTGTGGGGACATTTTCTGTTGGTTTTTGCTGATTGTTTTCCCCAGTCCACCACAGAGTAGGGGATTTACCCTTCAGTACATATGCCCTATTCTGAATAGGCATACCCACAGTGCCAACAGGGCATGGCCTGCACCTTTGCCTTGTGAATACTGCTTTCTTGACATGGCTTATGGCTGTCCACTGGCCACATTGCCCTTGGTGCTGTGATAAGGCTTTTAGGTAAGCCCATACCTCGCACAACTTTGCTATTCCTCACAAAAACCTACATGCCATGCACTTTACATATTGTAGAAATTGATTGAGGAACCTTTCTGGTGTGGATTACCCAAGGGTATGACCTCAGCGCCCTGTTTATATTTGTAATGTTTTCACAGTTATTTTGGGAGATATCGTGGTCGCAAGAGAATGTAACGACGGAGTTCCGGTTCCTCTACTCCGCTTTATTTATGACATAAAAAAGTGTTTTAAGTTACTGTTTCTCTCCTGCGCCCTTGTAGTTAAAAAAGAAAAAGAAAAAATACCAAACTTTTTCTTTTTTGTTTATGGTTAATACATTTTATTCAAACATTTGGTTATGTTTGTTGGGTTACCCTCTGTGATAACACGTGTTTCGGCGAAACCATCGCCTTTTTCAAATCAGGGCTAGTTGATAAATAAAATACATGATAGTTTTTTTTAAATCAAAAATTACCAATCGTAAATCAAATCAAGTATGAGTATTGAGACACAGTGAGAAATAAAATCATTTGGGTTGCATTCATGAAAAATCAGTTGATTCAAAGCAATATAAATTCATTTGGTTGGCCATTTGGGGAGGGGAGAAAAAAATATATATATATATTTTGACACTCGGGTAACAGACTATCGAACTAAGGAACCAAGAGACAAGGAAAGTTTATTGACTATTGAAGATTTAACCAACATACATACTTTGAGAACCATACAAGAAGCAGAAGACAGGCCAGTACATGAGACCCTACATGAGCTTCAAATAAAACAAACAAGCTTTACCGCCCAAGAATTGAGACCCAAATCTAAATTTACTCCACAATTAATGCCGGATAATTTGGTGGACACATTTTATGTCAACTACAAGGGCGCAGGAGAGAAACAGTAACTTAAAACACTTTTTTATTCCTTTACATATTGGACTTGGGCATGGATGAATGGTCAGTACTCATATGAACAAAGTCCACAGAGAATAGTTGATTCCATATCATGTGTTTAAAGAGGGTGTGCTCATGCCATAGACGCAGGGCCCATCCACTGAGTACCTGCATGGTGAATGGATTACAGTCATACCCCAAACACTGCCTCTAAATCTGCAATCTCCCCTGGACAGGACCTGCATTTTGGATATAACCCTCTACTTTGACCATCCACATACTATGTACAGATACTGAGTTGGGCCCATAGCTTGTGTCTACATCATCTAGGACATGCCTTACTTCCATGACCAATAAACTGCATTCATACTTTCTGTGACCTCTGTACATGGGCCAAGGACACGCTTCGTAAGACTTTCATACCCTGACCACAATTGACCATCCTTTTTCACTCAGGGCATTCACACATTGCTCAGTTCATATTTGATGTCATCAGTAACGTCATTGATTATTCCATTTGTGATGTCATGTGGGAGGCTATGTGCGTCGTATGAGTTGTGCATGGAAAGGATACGTTATGGTTGTATTGCTTCCCTTGATTGGCACATTTCAGTGTTTGTATGCAAATATAAAGTTCCTTCAACTAAACAGTTTTCTGTATATTTCAAAGGTTTTGTATAACAGAAGGTTAAGTATAACCTTATTTAACAAAGTTTCTTAAATTAATGTCTGTGGTATGTTTTTCATGATATAATTAATCAATATTTGTCCATGAACTGCAATCATTGTTCCCAGAGTATGGTGTTGTCACCTGATCAGTCAAATACATTTGGCAGATAGCATGTCTTCTTTCCAGACCATATGGGAGTGTCAGCAACACATCAGCATGCTTTTTTATCTGTGACAGAATGCCACCTGTGATGGCAGAAAACCTGCATTTTGTTGTACTTTTAACAATAAAATGATCCCGGTAATTATGTTTCTGAAACTGAGCTATGCTAATCAAACCCTACATTAATAAAACACCATGCCATAAAAACACAATGCACACATGTACCTTGTTGAGACCATCTCCTGTCATACCCAGCAGCAGGTTCAAATGTTGCATTTGCATTGCTGAATACAGCTGCTGGAACACGAAGTTCCAACAGGCAGAAGTGGCTTTTAAAGTTGATGCACCTATTGTTCACCATGCTATAACTGTTCACCCCAGAAGCCTGGTGGCAGTGGTAAATATCTAAATATAAGCCATGTCCAGTTTTGGAATGTTGACTACTCAGATTACACAATTATACAGCTACAAGAATTGGATGTCATTTATTGTCTGCTTGTCGAAAGAGAAAGTATATCGTGCCTCCTATTGTAATAAATATATTAATATTGGCCTATGCCAAGCTGCTCGAAAGTCGCTTGCGAAAGAAATCTGTGTGGCAAGGTCCTGACCTTAAATCCATGTAAACCGCCATTTTAGGCCAAACCGCCATTTTAGGATTCGCTTTGTAGAAGTCACCCTGCGAGTTAAAATGGTGGACGATGTCATTCCAGAATACAACATGGCCGTCTTGACCTCTGTACATAGCTAATGTGTAACTTGCCTGCAGGCCACTTGTTGAGGTTGTGTACTGAGACCTTGACCTTCGTTGACCTGTGTGTAAAAGGATTACTCGTGCAATGAAACAAATCCACAAGCATGTATTGAAACAATGTATTCAAATACTGAACGTAGAACATCTGTTTAACTACATTGTATTAATGTTTGAGAAGGCCTGCATGGAAAAACTTAGAATACACAGTTATTGCATAGGCTTGTTGATACATGTATTAAAGGCAAACCAGTTATATGCGGTTGTTTGAGACTTGGCACAAATCCTAGATCAGTGATGTATTAAATGGAATATTAACCCGAAGTGGGGCTGGACATCGCGCCCACCAAGTGTATAAAAAGCAAATGCATTCTAATGTAAAACCTCTCTCACTGAACACATTGAACCATGCTGGAGTTTGTTGTGTTGTACTGAGGGCCGATAGCTATCTGATTTTGCTCTGTTTTTGTAACTGGATTCAGTATAAAATAAAGTACTTTGTATGTTCCTTTGTAACCCGTGTTCAGTGTATTTCCTTTTGGGGTACTCAGCCTCGATATTTTGATTTTGTTTTCACATGCTTAGTAAACAGTGATTTGTTCAGGACAGGGTGTGTTGTATTTAAGCTGTCTGGCTTGGGTGCAACTACATTGACCACGTTGGGTCCAGTCCCAAAAGACTCCTCTTTGATCCTCCCTAAAAGTGATGTCACCATAGAACCCATAGACCTGGGCTCTTTAAGATGAGGCAGCAATACTTAGAGATGGATGGGGATGCAGAATTTACTCAAACATCAATAATCAAACCGACTCAGGAAGTTGGCAAAACTCAGTACTGTTTTATTTGCCATTGTCTAAAACGGGGAGTTACAACAGACATCAACCGACGTCGCAAAGCACCATCTCAACGCATTTCATAAAAAACATAACTTTTATAGTCAAAATTCGTCATCATTGATGTCACACTACGTGGCAAACTACAAAAACCTACTTGGGGATGTGATAGGCTTAATGGGAACATCTAAGATTGCGTTCCATACTAACAGGGGTTGTGATTGGATCTCTAATATTAGGTGGACAACTAAGCCCTCCTCTAGTGCAAGTCATCTTCATCGTCACAAAATACACGACGATTCATTGGTTACACAAACTATAGGGCTCTCTGTTACGTGGCCCTCTACAATTGGTTGCCACACTTGTACCCTTCTGGAATATTCCACACGATAGCAGCAGGTGCTGGGAGGGTTGGCCTGGTCATGCCTTCCCACCCAATTGGCCCAACATCTATCATCACTCTTGCGGTCTTCCATTCAATTAAGGCTTCGGACTTGGCCTTCCAAAAGCGCTCTGTGCCTGAGAATAAAAGGGAGCGTGTTATGGTTTTATCTTCTGGTTTTGGTGTAGCTTGAGCCAAAGCCTTTTTTCATCTGACCATGTGACTGGAGACCATGTTTTCGAGCTCTTTGCTGCATATCATACTATTAAATGAAGAACTCTTGATGCATTCAGTGTTTCTTCATCCTGCTTCAAACAGAAGGTTGTTTCTTTCTCACGTTCATGTAACTTCTTGACAACAATCAGGATCACGGTGGCCTCGACTCTATGTGCTCAGCCAGGCAAGCCTTTATTGAATTCTCTTTTGCCATCAGCTATTTTCCAACTGCACCACACTCAAGCCCTTTCCATTTGCAGGGTTCAAGTCTTGCAAAAGTGCATCGTGAAACATCCAGGTTCTATACATTCCTATGTATATACATTGGTGCATTGCCGCAATCTATTCACTAAGCAGCCAGCCTCGGGGTTATTTTGTCTACTTGCGTTACAGCATCTGTACCAGTGTAAAATGACTTTGGAGTTTCCCCAGCATTTCTTCGCATAAACATCCTCACTTTGATCCCGAAAATGTGCCTATCTTCGACTCCTCCTCTTCAGATCTTATAGAATGTCTATGTTCTTTTGTCTTGAGTATCTTTTCAGGGTGCGTCAGTTCTGCTTCGTATAACTTCACTAGTCGTCTTTCTCGTTCATTTTCAAACTTCTTCCGGGACTCTGTCCAGAAGACCATCATTCCTTAGATAATGCATATAGGGTTTTCTCAATGGATGCCTTGTTTCCAAAACTCTTTGTGGTACAGGCATCCTCACTGGTACTGCAAGTGTCACAATTTCCGGTTCCCAACATATAGGCAACATGGGGGTGGAGCTTCTAGTAGGGGCTTTTGGCTCTTCCTCTATACCATCGTCCGGATAAGAGTAATCCCCCCCATGAAGGTTCTCTGGGAACTAGTATTTCAAAGATGGTCCTGTCATTACGATGCCCACCTCACACCTCAGTGCTGATTATTGGAGACATTTTGATGT
Organism: Ambystoma mexicanum; assembly: GCF_040938575.1. Taxonomy (NCBI): domain Eukaryota; kingdom Metazoa; phylum Chordata; class Amphibia; order Caudata; family Ambystomatidae; genus Ambystoma; species Ambystoma mexicanum. The sequence goes on from NC_090936.1 coordinate 480,572,582, forward strand.
TAGCAGACAGGAAGGGGGCAGAATTAGCGTAACCAAGAGAAGAGCTTCATTTTAGAGAAGGGTCTCACCATCTAGAATTTGTCTAGGGCTCCCAAACATCCTGGATTCCTCCCCCCTTTTAGCAGGAAAGGCACTGTGGGTATGACATCAGCAGGCAATGGACAAATGTTAAAGCAGCCAAGTTGGACCCTTAACAACAGGCTTGCTGTGGACCAATCTGCTGTCACATTTTGCCTATAGAGACACCCATTAGTTGACTGATCTTTTCACAATGTTTGAAGTGGGATTCACTGCAACCTGATGTGGAGTACGGTCTTCTTCAAAGTCCCAACAATTCCTGCCAGGTTAGCTGATGCTATGCCATGTTGATTGAGTCAAGCCTGCTCGCCGCTGAACCAAGTCTCTACGTCTCAAAATCTGAGGCTGCCACGTCTTCCAGCAGTGCTGATCTGATGCTGCCTGCAGTCCCCAGAGTTTTTGATCCCCAATCTGTCACAGCTACCAAACAACACTGCATAATTGAAACCAGTCCCTGCTGCTCCCCAATTCAAGACGGTTCTGGCAACAAAAAGCATCCAGGCATACAATTAAATGCTGAAAATCATGGCTCAATGCTTCCGAGCCATGAACGGGAGTAGCTAAAGGCGTTTGAAGGAGATCTGTCCCTTTGTTCACTTTATAGGACACTATTGATTTTTAAATTCACTTCTCTACCTTTTGAAAGACATTAATTGACTTTAACATATTGATGCTAGAATCTTTGCCTGAACACCCCTGTCTACCACCCCAGTGTGCCCCTTTATTTTAAGTCTTCTTTCTCTCTGTTTTCCCTTAAAGGGGTGGGTCAGTAGTTTGTCAATGAAGTGTGTGCTTACTTGTTCGGTTCGTTAAAGATCCTATTTTTTTATGATGGTTGTGCATTCCTTTATTTTGGTATCACAGTAATATTGTTCTTTGATTTGCTTCAGTAACAGCTCACATTCCTCCTGAAAAAACATCCTGCCCTCTGCTACCCTAAATGGTGAAGGAGGTATACCTTTCAGGCGGTGCCTGTTTCACCTATATGATGGGGATCACTGCTGGGTAAATAGTATTGTGAGGCTGAGAAGGCACTTTAGCCACTACCCATCCCTGTATGTTTGCAGAGCATTAGTCATTTTGTCACAATGTCACCTATAATATCTGCTGAAAATTATGAAGTTAATCATGGTGAATTTTAGCCCACTGGTAATTGTGAGGAATTCGACCATCCACACAGGGAGTGTATACTTGCTTGATTTGTTTTGAAGTCGTGTAATGAAATTAAATTTTGGGAGATCAACCTCCGGAAAATGTGTGGGGCTAATCCACAAACATTTTCCTATGCTCACTGCAAAACAAACTCAAAGTCAAGTGCACTGTGGGGGGACACAGCCTACAGGTGCAGTCCTCCTGTTATGTTCAGCTGGAATGTGACAGCCACAGGTACATCAACGCATCTCAGGAAGGTGGAAGGCAACACGCAACACCTTGCTCCTGCCATGGTCAGCCTAAATAAAATATCAAAGGCTCCACGGATCCGCCCTGTTCATTGTCAGTTCTGTGTGGTGGCAGTGCACACTGGTGAGAGTTAATTGATGCAGGCCTGGGAAGAGTCCTGGTCACAGAACTAACAAAGGGCAGGAAACCCAACACCTTTTTGATATGCATCTCTGTCAACTGAAGTCAACTCCCACCCCTTAGTATGAAGGGCAGTGAATTTCATGTCTGGGACAACTGTCTACAGTAGGCAATGCCTACAGGTGGGAACCCCTTTCAGACGGAAGACGTATGTGATCTGATGGAGACAGACAGTCTGTTTTCGCCACAAACCTCAAGGGAGACCTGCACTTTGATTGGGGGCCACAGAGAGCTCAATTAACCAGAGAGACACTTTGATCCACAACTGACAGGAAGGTGAGTGGGACTTAGTACCACATGTTGTCACCCCTTTACCTTTCCTGTTGCAAAGCACTCTGATTATGACCTAACGCATTGTTAGGAAAGATTTCGTAATTGTAGGTAATTTTCCTTCCATGTGGCAACCCCTAAACTTTTTGCTGTTGTTTTTCACCTTGTTCTTGACTTTGCCAGAGAAGTGCAGCCTTCTGCCGCACTCCTCTGGGCTTTCGCTCCTTTCTTACGGGGAAACTGACATGCCCTTAAGACAGTCAGTACCGGGGAACGCTGTTTCCCGTAGTTTCTTTTATCATGTTGCGGCTTTAGTGCAACATGACACAAGAGGGCACTGTAAGCTAAGTTACAGCTCTCTTGGGTCTCTAGCCTTCTACAGGCCCTAGATACTCGTTTAGGATTGTATTTGATCGGTGCAAGTGATTCAGGGATGGGAATGGTGGCAGCGATCGTTTTCTTTATATTTTGAGCTCCTTTTGGCGTTCTAAGCACGTTTTTGCGCTTAACCCAAAATGGTGGCCTGGCTCCCAAAATGGCCAGACCACGAGGCTCCTTTGTCCTGTCCACTGACCGTCTTGCTCCCTTCACCTTCCCCAGGTCGAGCGACCCGGGGCCTTCCTTATTTGGGCATGTACTTTCCCGCGAAACACGAATGCTTTCGCGGGCTTCTACATGTCTTTTGTGTGCCTCCAGGGTGTGGGCTGGGATGTCTGGTCCCAATACACATCCTGGGTGCCAGAGAGTCTAGGGTGGTGTGAATGCCTGGGACCACCGTGGTCCGTGATTGGTCCACGTATGGTGTGAGTGTTGATGAGCGGATCTCCCATTGGGTCCCCTCCGTTTTGGCGCGAAGGGAACCGTGGATAAGAGGGGGCTGGAAACACCACTACCATGTCGATCTCCTGAGTTCTCACGAACGAAGGAATACAGGAGCCAAGTATCCTGCAAACAAGAGGCTGGACAGAGGAATCGCTGGTGACCCGCTGAAGGACTTCTGCTCTGCACTGCTGTCGCCTTGTGAAACCCTTTTCACCTTTGATCGAACCAGAAGGCCTGTACTGGTACTTCGACCTTTGGAATAGCGGGAACAGCTATTCTCGGCATCTTCATCATCTCCTGCCAGTAAGTCTTCGGAAGCGTCTCTGGGCCATCCAGTTGACTGACCAGCTTACAAGGGAGTCTTGCTCTGTAACCGCCGCCAGGTTGTGTTGTATTTCGAGTCCTGGTCACTCTCACACGCTTCGTACACTTGGCGTTCCCAAGTCTGAAGTGAGTAGTGTACATTTGGCTCAGATACACACGGCCGCTCCGTTGCCCTGCTGTGGTGACAAAACTGTGCAGGTTTCTTCGATTGGGACGTCTTTTTTCTCTACACGACGACGAGGCGTTCCCTGCTCTTCTGAACCTGCCAGCTGCTGAAACTAACGTGGAGAAGCCTGGGTCTGCTTGCATCGGGGACCGGTGAGTAGTATAGCTAGGATCTGGTCGCCCTCCTGCAGTAGCCCATTGCTTTTCCCCGCTGTGTAAAAACAGCACCCTTTTGTCCGTACTCGCGCTCTGCTCACGGTGGAGGCTGCGCTTGAGTCACGGAACCTGTTCTTCTTCTGTTGTGCACTAACCCGAACTGCCTGACTTCCTCCGAAGAGCTTCTACTTTTGCCCGTTGGCACCAGCGTGTGCAGGTACTTTGAGCACAAGGCTCCACTCTTCGCAGGGCTCGGACTTCCATCTAGTTAGGCGCCTCTGAAGGCGAACTGAGTCTAAAGCATTATCGCACTGCCTGTTTTCCTTCCCTTGCAGGTGGACTACACATTTCGTGCATATAACGCTTGCGACTGTCGTATTTGTATATATATTGTATTGGTATGGTATGTGTTGGCTTAATATTGTGATATTGTGATTTTCTCGCTACGGTCATTATTTTAAAGGCCTTAAAATAAATGTGTCTATATTTTTGATATAACAACTGTTTGGAGTAGTTTGTAAGCGCTCTTGCTTTGTGTGCTCATTGCGGGCTTTCAGTCACCCTCACCCCTCTTGAGACCTAGTCTTGACCGCCGCGATCGCTACCTTGATTGGTCTGGCTCGTCCAGAGGTTACCCTGTTCCAAGTAATTAGGTTGGCCTTCTGAACTTCTGCGCCACCAGGACAGAGTTCAGAAATCCGTCTTAACAAATTGGTGTACAGCGGTGGGATACGACTGAAGGTATCCAGTGTTGCGCACGAACTAAGGCATTTCAGGTTATTCCAACCAGGACACGTAGTGAATTGTTGTAGTATAACTTTAAAAAGGCCATATTCCTATCTAAAAGTATGGAAACAAATACCTTGTTAACTTTAAATGCTTCCAAATCAGAAACATTGAAGAAGATGTGTGCGGAGAGAGGTGTTTCCTCTCAAGGCACGAAATTGGAAATGATCCAAAGAATCGTGGCGTGGCAAGAAGCGCAGCTTGACGCTATAACTTCTGAGGACAGTGCAGAAGGTGGTGGGGCTGCTCTCACTGGTAGAACCGACGGTTCTGCCGCTGCACTGATCCATCGCGACCACGAGGACAGGGAGGATGTGATGTCTAATGTTTCCTCTGCCAGTGCTGATAGGGAGGCTATGCTTGAATTCAAGAAGCAAGAGCTGCGGTTTAGGCAGCAGGAGCTTGAATTCAGCATAGCCAAACTGAAAATCGAACAGGCAGAAAAACAAAAAGACAGGGATCACCAGTTGGAACTGGCCAAGCTTCAGTTTGCAAATGGGTCCAAGGGTCCTGGACATGGGTCTGGGGCCTCCTCTCATCCACGGTTTCCGAAAGATCTGCTCAGTGTGTATGAGGAAAGGAATGACATTATGGATTGGCTGAATGCGTTTGAGTATGCATGCGAAGTTCAACAAGTTGACAATGCTGATAAGATTGCCTGGTTACTCAGCAGACTGCCCCATTCTGGCTGTAGTGCCATTATGGAAATGTCGAAGGCTGAGCGAGCTGATTTCGCAATGTGAAAGCAAACTCTCATTTTAAAGTTTGGGAAGACTCCGGCCCAATATTTGAAACGTTTCAGAGAGTATAAGAAAAAGGAAGGTGGTACTTGGGTATCTTATGTCACTGAATCCTTGAAAAACTTAACTGGCTGGGTCGAAGGTTATAAGGTTTCTACCTTCGAAGGCATGATAAATCTTGTCATGCTGGAACACATTTTTGCTTCTTCTTCCCCGGAGCTTAAGCAGCATTTGGCCGATTCGAAGGAGATAGATCCTAAGAAGCTGGCCATTTCAGCAGACTTATGGGTGTCACATCGAGTGTCCCATAAGGACAAAACTCATCCTGGTAAGCAGGAGGAAGGGAAAAAATCCAAAGATATGGAGGGTGGAGAATCTGCTAAATCTTCTTCCCATAAGGGCCACAAAAAGAAAAATAAGGGTAAGACACACGAGAACTCACAGGGTAGTGGAGGTCCGCCTCCGAAACAGAATTCTGGTTACAATAAGCCTCCCTATGTAAACAGACCCAATGGATCTTGTTTTGCTTGTGGAGCAACTGACCACGTGAAGGGGGATCCCCGTTGTAAGGTTAGACCTTTGGGGGTCCACTCCGCTAATCTGGCCTTCTCCTCCTACGAGGAAGAAGAGATTACAGGAGCATCCTTCTCCTCAGACTCATTTCCCAGCGGGATAGAGGCTGAGGTAGTTTTAGTGTCCCTGGGTTCCTGGGAGCCTAAAGTCGCAGAGGCTTATGCTAGGATTCCGGATAATACCAAGCACTACTTTAAAGACAGTGTGTTGATCAATGGAGTAGATACTCCAGCTCTTAGGGATAGTGGGTGCAGTCGCACTGTAGTGGATTCTACCTTGGTAGACTCAGAGGAAGTTGCCAGAGCTACTCTGATGCCCACTAAGTTGGCTGACGGCCCCCTCCGTATGTTTCCCGTAATACCTGTAAATCTTACTTTAAATGGTACAGCAGTCAGGATTCCAGTGAGCATTCAGAGAAACGTCCCGGGAAAGGTCTTGTTAGGTAATGATCTCAGAGCTTTAGGGCTCGTAGGAGACACTGCCGAAAGACCCTACACACGGTCTCAAGCACGGGCAGCATTGGCCAAGTCCAATACGCCGCCCCAGCCGAAGGGGAAACCTAAGGCGAAAGGAGTCGACAAGTCAAGACGAGGGAAAGAGAATATTCCCCCGAGCTCGCCTACCACTGCGGTGGAGGAAGTTGGTCAATCGCCCGGGCCTGACGAGGAGGTGGCGATGCCTGAAGTATTCGACCCCAACGATCATCCTGAACTAAAAGACTTGTTAGTTGAAGGAGGTCCTGATAGGGACGAATTCAGTAAAGGCCAACGTGAGTGCCCATCTCTGGAAGGCCTAAGGAGACAGGCCTGCTCCCAGCTTGAGGGTGAACCTCCTGGGACGCATAGGATTTATTGGGAAGGTGGATTCCTGTATAGTGAGCCCACAGAGTCTACAGAAGGAGACCATAGGAGGTTGGTGGTTCCCCTTGCTGTTAGGCCCTTCCTCCTGCAGTTGGCGCATGAAGTTCCCCTTGCTGGTCACCTTGGTATGAAGAGGACCAAGCAAAGGTTATCCATGCACTTCTACTGGCCCAAGATGGGGGTGCAGGTAGAAAGTCACTGCAGGAGTTGTGCCTCCTGCCAGTTGTCTGGTAAGGTTGGCGCGACAATCCAAGCTCCGTTGGTACCGCTCCCAGTTGTGGGGGTACCATTTGAAAGGGTAGGGATCGACATCGTTGGTCCCCTTGACCCGCAAACATCCTCGGGCAATAGGTTTATCCTGGTGCTGGTCGACCATGCAACCAGGTATCCTGAGGCCATCCCATTTAAAACTGTAACTGCCAAGTCAGTTGCAAAAGCTTTACTCGGCATATTTACTAGGGTTGGCTTCCCTAAAGAAGTTGTGTCGGATCGTGGCAGCAACTTTATGTCGAAGTATATGCAGGCTATGTGGAAAGAATGTGGGGTCACCTACAAGTTCTCTTCTGCATACCACCCCCAGACCAATGGTCTGGTGGAACGTTTCAACAGAACGTTAAAGAGCATGATTGGGGCTCTGGAGGAGCCTCAGAGAAGAAAATGGGATCTTCTTTTACCATGCTTACTGTTTGCCTACCGAGAGGTACCACAGGAGGGTGTTGGCTTCAGCCCCTTCGAACTTCTGTTCGGTCATCCCGTACGGGGACCCTTAGCCATTGCCAAAGAGGGATGGGAGATGCCCACTCCCCCTGTTACTACCAACGTAGTTGATTATGTGCTAGGGCTCAGAAAACGGATGGTACTTCTGATGGGCTTGGCTAGTGATAAATTGAAGGCAGGGCAAGCGCTGGTGAAACATTGGTACGACCAGAAAGCTTCCCTCATCAACTTTACACTTGGTCAGCAAGTCCTGATCATGAATCCCATAAGGCCTCGAGCTTTACAGGACAAATGGTCAGGCCCTTACCCAGTGGTGGAGCCCCTGGGTGAGGTTAAATATTCAGTGGACCTTGGAAGGCCTGAACAGGCTCCAAAAGTGTTTCACGTGAATAGGCTGAAGGCTTTCGTCCCAAGCGTCGAAATCGCAGCACTGCTACTGGCTTAAGATGTTGAGGAAGAGGAGTCTGAACCTCTCCCCGACCTGTTCCCAAGCAGTCCTTCAGATAGCTCTTTTGAGGGTGTCCGAGTGGCCCCTCACCAAAATGGACAAGGCTCAGTGGTTTACCTTGGACATGAAGTAGGTGGAGGGAGGAGACAGCCTCTACCCAGTAAGGTACAAGCAGTACAAGACTGGCCTACCCCCACTACGCAAACCCAAGTGAGAGCCTTCTTAGGACTCACGGGGTATTACCGCAATTTTGTGGCAGACTATGGCACCATAGCTGCTCCTGTGACTGCCCTCACAACTCCGAAGAAACCCAAGAAGGTAACTTGGACCGACGAGTGTGAGAAGGCCTTCAATGGCTTAAAAGACTCCTTGTGCCAGGCCCCTGTCCTCAGGGCCCCTGATTATCAAAGACCTTTTATCGTGCAGACGGACGCCTCTGACACTGGGATAGGAGCTGTACTATCACAAGTAGATGAGAAGGGTAAGGAACACCCTATCGGTTTTATTAGTCGCCAGCTTAAGGACAGAGAGCTCATATGGTCCACGGTAGAGAAAGAATGTTTCTCTGTTGTGTGGGCCCTAAGGAAGCTGAGGCCCTACCTCTATGGGACCCACTTCACTGTGCAAACTGACCATAAGCCGTTAAAGTGGCTAATGAACATGAAGGGGGAGAATCCAAAGTTGCTTAGGTGGTCCATAAGTCTACAAGGCTTCGACTTCACTATTGAGCATAGGCCAGGTGTCCAACATAGCAATGCTGATGGGTTGTCCAGAATGTTTAACCGACCTGAACAAGAGACTCATCCAGGGGTGGATTAGTTCCCCCTGTCCATAGTCTGGGAGGGGCGAGTGTTAGGAAAGATTTCGTAATTGTAGGTAATTTTCCTTCCATGTGGCAACCCCTAAACTTTTTGCTGTTGTTTTTCACCTTGTTCTTGACTTTGCCAGAGAAGTGCAGCCTTCTGCCGCACTCCTCTGGGCTTTCGCTCCTTTCTTACGGGGAAACTGACATGCCCTTAAGACAGTCAGTACCGGGGAACGCTGTTTCCCGTAGTTTCTTTTATCATGTTGTGGCTTTAGTGCAACATGACACAAGAGGGCACTGTAAGCTAAGTTACAGCTCTCTTGGGTCTCTAGCCTTCTACAGGCCCTAGATACTCGTTTAGGATTGTATTTGATCGGTGCAAGTGATTCAGGGACGGGAATGGTGGCAGCGATCGTTTTCTTTATATTTTGAGCTCCTTTTGGCGTTCTAAGCACGTTTTTGCGGTTAACCCAAAATGGTGGCCTGGCTCCCAAAATGGCCAGACCACGAGGCTCCTTTGTCCTGTCCACTGACCGTCTTGCTCCCTTCACCTTCCCCAGGTCGAGCAACCCGGGGCCTTCCTTATTTGGGCATGTACTTTCCCGCGAAACACGAATGCTTTCGCGGGCTTCTACATGTCTTTTGTGTGCCTCCAGGGTGTGGGCTGGGATGTCTGGTCCCAATACACATCCTGGGTGCCAGAGAGTCTAGGGTGGTGTGAATGCCTGGGACCACCGTGGTCCGTGATTGGTCCACGTATGGTGTGAGTGTTGATGAGCGGATCTCCCATTGGGTCCCCTCCGTTTTGGCGCGAAGGGAACCGTGGATAAGAGGGGGCTGGAAACACCACTACCATGTCGATCTCCTGAGTTCTCACGAACGAAGGAATACAGGAGCCAAGTATCCTGCAAACAAGAGGCTGGACCGAGGAATCGCTGGTGACCCGCTGAAGGACTTCTGCTCTGCACTGCTGTCGCCTTGTGAAACCCTTTTCACCTTTGATCGAACCAGAAGGCCTGTACTGGTACTTCGACCTTTGGAATAGCGGGAACAGCTATTCTCGGCATCTTCATCATCTCCTGCCAGTAAGTCTTCGGAAGCGTCTCTGGGCCATCCAGTTGACTGACCAGCTTACAAGGGAGTCTTGCTCTGCAACCGCCGCCAGGTTGTGTTGTATTTCGAGTCCTGGTCACTCTCACACGCTTCGTACACTTGGCGTTCCCAAGTCTGAAGTGAGTAGTGTACAATTGGCTCAGATACACACGGTCGCTCCGTTGCCCTGCTGTGGTGACAAAACTGTGCAGGTTTCTTCGATTGGGACGTCTTTTTTCTCTACACGACGACGAGCCGTTCCCTGCTCTTCTGAACCTGCCAGCTGCTGAAACTAACGTGGAGAAGCCTGGGTCTGCTTGCATCGGGGACCGGTGAGTAGTATAGCTAGGATCTGGTCGCCCTCCTGCAGTAGCCCATTGCTTTTCCCCGCTGTGTAAAAACAGCACCCTTTTGTCCGTACTCGCGCTCTGCTCACGGTGGAGGCTGCGCTTGAGTCGCGGAACCTGTTCTTCTTCTGTTGTGCACTAACCCGAACTGCGTGACTTCCTCCGAAGAGCTTCTCCTTTTGCCCGTTGGCACCAGCGTGTGCAGGTACTTTGAGCACAAGGCTCCACTCTTCGCAGGGCTCGGACTTCCATCTAGTTAGGCGCCTCTGAAGGCGAACTGAGTCTAAAGCATTATCGCACTGCCTGTTTTCCTTCCCTTGCAGGTGGACTACACATTTCGTGCATATAACGCTTGCGACTGTCGTATTTGTATATATATTGTATTGGTATGGTATGTGTTGGCTTAATATTGTGATATTGTGATTTTCCCGCTACGGTCATTATTTTAAAGGCCTTAAAATAAATGTGTATATATTTTTGATATAACAACTGTTTGGAGTAGTTTGTAAGCGCTCTTGCTTTGTGTGCTCATTGCGGGCTTTCAGTCACCCTCACCCCTCTTGAGACCTAGTCTTGACCGCCGCGATCGCTACCTTGATTGGTCTGGCTCGTCTAGAGGTTACCCTGTTCCAAGTAATTAGGTTGGCCTTCTGAACTTCTGCGCCACCAGGACAGAGTTCAGAAATCCGTCTTAACACGCATTACATGGAATTGTTGGTCAGGACCCAGGATTGGTTAATTAAGCTAGGCTTAGCCTGCACCAATCACTGGGACCCATTTGGCTTTAAAAGAGGGTGAGCCCCTCTCTTAGCAGATCATCTAAAAACTTTGCAAGAATTAGCAAGAATAACTCATTTGTACCCTGGCTGAAGGTACAGTCTGCCTTACAGCTTCCGCCAGTGAAGGAAGACCATGCTGTGACTTGAGCATTGTGTAGATAGGAGATACCTCCGTCCCCAAGTGCCGCACAGAAAGAACCTAAGAGCCACTCTCTGTGCAGCCTTTGAGGCCACAGGTGGAAGACGTTGAAGCCCGGAACCACGGAACACTGCAGACCCCGAAGCCGCTGAAAAGGAAACAGTATCAAGTACCAGGCAATGACAGTAACTTGTAATTAGGAAAATCAGGAGAGGCTTACCTATTGGTGTTAGCTGGGGCACTGTTAACCTAGTAAAGCTGGGAGTACGGTGTTCCGGGACCCACGTGAGCAGTAGTCCTAGGTGAGCATAAGGACAAGCTCAGCAAGCGATGCAGGCAAAAGGGTCCACCTGAAGGAGTCCGAGACCACGTAGTGGGTTTCAAGAGAGGGAGTCAAGAGTGGGTTGAGGGACCAGGAAATCAAGGTGTTGGATTAGGCAAGTCCAAAAGAAGTCCGAGAGGCAATCCGTGTTCGGCAACAAAGTAGCATTTCAGAAGAGAGCGACAATCCAGCAAGGGCAATCCAAGGGAATCCAAGAGGCAAAGTCCGAGATCAAGGTATCCAAGGTAAGCAAACAGGTACGAAGCGCCAAACAGATCCGGAAACAGCTGTGAAGCGAAGAATGCGCAGCGAATTAGCCCTTTTATACTGGCCACTTCCGGGTCACGTGACGCGGAAGTGCTGGTCTGGCTACTCGCAGGCGCAAGGGCAGCTGCCAATGCAGAAACGGGTGCAACCGAGACTGCATCGCAAATGAGGCATGCCGCGACCGGCCTTGAAGGGCACCCAACTGCACACATTGTTGGAATTGAAAAGATATTATGCCTCCTATCGCAGTATTTGAATGTGTGTTGGCCTACGCCAAGTTGTCTAAAATATCAAGAAAATAGACTCCGCGGCAAGGTCTTGACCTTAACGAAAAATTGTGCAAGTCGCCATCTTGGATTTAGCCAACATTTTAGGTTCTCTTGTAATGTGGAAGTCACCCTGAACATCAAAATGGAGGCCGAATGACATTCTGAGTGAGATTCTGGCCGTTGTGACCTCCGCACACATGAATAAGTAATATGCCTGCAGGCCACTTGTCGGGGTTGCAAACTGAGACCTTGTCCTATCCCTGACCTATGTGTAAATGAACAACTGTATCAGCGGAACTGATCAAAAATGCATACATTATGGGATTGACCTGGCAAGGAACCCTAGGCCTGGTCCTAAGAATGGTTAACCGGCGAGGGGGTTGGCCAGGCTCGATAAAGAGTATAAAAAGCCCAAGTATTCCAATGTACGGTCTCTCTACTAATGCATCGAACCTTCGTTGAAGTTTGTTACGTTACTCTGAGAGCCGAATAGCTATTCGTTTGTCAATTGACTTTTTGGTAACTGTTGTAGCTTTTAAATAAAGCACTTTGTATGTCCTTTGTAACCTGTGTTGGTGTGTTTCCTTTGGGCTTCCCAGCCTCATATCAATTTCTTTGTTTTCACAGTTGGCGCCCGAGCAGGGACCCTCAAGATTGATGCCGGATCATTGAAGGTTGACGCAGACTATCGAACCGGGATCGGACGGTGTGATTCTACGGGCCCGACTGAACGAGACGCGATACCTCGGCAGCGCTGCACGATCCGATCCTTGGACGATAGTCGTGTGGTCTGACACGGCATCTTGATGAGGGTCCATTTTTGAGGCGGGCAGATTTGTCGAAACCACCAAACACAAGGTAAAATTCGTTAGGTAAGTTCTTTGATAAACCGTACGGTCCTCCTTAGGTTTGGTCAGGTGCAGTCGTGACCCGGCTCTTATTTTAACCCTGATAATTTGAATTTGGCGTATTGTATCTGCAGACACAATTATTGACCAGGTAACACCAATTTTTTGTGAAATGCCTGGGAAATTGTCTAGCTGCTTTAGGGCTCTGTTCCGCAGCGATCGACAATCTTTGGAATTTAGCCGCCCGGCACCACAGGAGGGGTCGCCGGCATGTACTATGTACTGTAAGTATGGCATTGGTAGTATAGTATTTAATGATATTTGGCACAGACAGACCAGACATGCCTCCGAATTTCAGTGGCCAATCAACGGTAGTTTTGAGATCCCCGTATTGAATACCTAGAATCAATCTTGATAAAAAAGAAGGCTAGACCTGCAGCCTTTAATGTTTTACAGAATTGGAAAAAAGAAGCATTACAGCAGCTTAAAAGTAGGGACAAACATGCACGCCGTCAAAACGCCGAAAAAGCGTTGTTATATGATAAAGAAAAACATTCAGAATCAGTTAAAAATATGGATAGGGCTTTTTCACTTGGAATCCAGAAAATGTACCCCTCTAAAGATTTCCATGTTTCCGAAGAATTTATTGAGAAATTGTTAAATGAACGCAGGCCTGATGCCTCAGCGCCACCTCTGTATGTTCCTATTTTGGGCACTCTGCCCATTCCTGCTGTTACTCCTGCTGTTATTCCTGTTCCCCCTGTACAACCTATTGTTCCTAGTCCTCTAGTTGTTGTTCCTCCACCTATCGCACCGCCCCTTCCTTCTGCACCGATAGTTGCACCTTTTTTAAATTTACCTGCACCTCCGCTCCCGAGTGGCCCCGTATTGACTGAAGTCGATCCAGGTACAGGATCAAAGATCGTCACTCGTAATACTGTTTCTGCAGATAAGAAACAGGAATTATTTGCATGGGCTAAGCACTGTATGGAGAAAGGTGATCAAGTTAATGTTTTTTCCACATTATCTAATTTGAATAGTTTTCCCGAGAAAAATGTTTTTATCGAAGGTTTGGGGACTCATTTATGTGTGATGTGGGGTAGATTACAAAATTCGGATCTTCCACAAGGAGTGAGAGATCTGAATGCTTTGGCACTTTCAAGGGACACAGAGCAGAAAGTATATGGGCATGTTGAAAAATTGTTTGAGTTTAGGAAAGACTTTGAAAAGTCACGAGATGAGGACGACGAAGACGATAGAATATATGGACAGAAACGGTTCCTTCTGTGTCGTAGATCGGCACCTGAGGAAATACGAATTTGTACCAAAGATGCGATTCGATGGATCTCGGATTCATCGATTCCGCCAGATGAAGTATATGACACGTATAGTCAGTATACAGTAGAAATGCAAAGAAAGGTAATTCAGGTAATGGTACAGTACCTGCAAGAAGAATGTGTAAGAAAGAAGGTTAGTTGCCCCATAGAATTATTTGGGATTTGTAAAAGGGCTTTTTCGCCTGACACTTCTTCAGCTGCCTTAGCGCTCGACCTGGCTCTGTTGCTTAGAAAGCGGCCAGAGGTACATATATCTCGGTTGCCTATGAGAGAGGTTCCTCCGACCTTTGTCCCAAAAGTTGAGATTCCCGCCAACGCTGGGACTGGTGCCCCCGCTGTGGATATCCCTGCACATTATGTATCACAATTCGTTCATGTCCCGTTTTCACGATAGGAAGTGAACACTATTAGACAATCAGTTCCCGATATTAGGAAAAACCCGACGGGGTTTTACAAAGAAATAGAGTCCGTTTTGCAGTCCTCTGTGTTCACCTTAAGTTATATTGACTTGCTATTTCCTGTACTCCTACCCGTAGATGTATGGAAACAGGTTCGGACAATAGACGATGTGTCAGGGTTGGGAGATACGTGGGCTAATATGATTAGGATTGATGGAGAAAGACCAGCAGGTGAGAAAAAACCACAGGTAATACTTACTTTGCCTGATAGAATTGTTGAAAAATTAAAAACTATAATTCCAGAGAAAAGAATTATTTGGGACAAGCTTACTGCCTGTGTTCAAGGAAAAACTGAAGGCGCCACCGAATTCTTTAACAGATTCGAGCAGGTATTTTCTGACTTCAGTGGACAGGATTTGGGTACAGAGTCTGGGAAAAGGTTGTTTGTGGACAAATTTGTACGTGGATTGTTGCCTGACATCCAGTCACAGATTATGTCCTCTGAGAGCGCTTGGCAGGCAAAATCTCAATCTGAGGTTTTGCACATGGCTCAGTATTATGAGAACCGTGTTAATAATGAGAAGGAAAAAAATTGAAAAGAGGAAAGGAGATTTGAAAACCAAAGTATTACTACAACAAATTGTTAGAAACCCTAGAGGAGGCACGACACAGACCAGAGGTCAGTATGTCCCAAAAGGAAATGCTCCTTTGGGTCCTGTGAATATGAATCAATGTGCTTATTGCTGCCAGGAAGGTCATTGGCGAGCACAGTGCGTCAGGGAGTATGGGTAGACGACCTAGGGGCCGCCCTGGAGCACGGGGCCCTGATAGAGGTCAGTTTTTACAAGATCCTCAGCAACCTTTTTCACGGGAAAATCAGACCTCGAGTGTGGACTCGAGGAACATATTTGATCACCCTTCTGATGCCTACCTTTCTGAAGAGCTTCCTTCTGACGAGGCTCTATTTCATTAGGACTGCCCGAAGCAGGGTTTGGAACCTTCACCTATTCCCGTTAATCAGAAAGGCCCCTACGTTGAATTATTAGTAGGGAATAGGAAACACCAGTTTTTGATAGACACTGGAGCACAGAAGTGCTCCATTGATCATTCTCGGGTTCCAAACATTCCACTGTCAGGGCAAACCAATGTTTCCGTAGGGTTTTCTGGTATACCAATTGTTTGTCCGGTTTCTTCACCGGTGTCTGTTTCTTTGGGTCCCTTTACGGACCATTGCCCTTTTCTTCTCACTTCGAACTGTGGAGAGAATTTGCTGGGGTTGAATTTGTTAAAGAAATTGAATGCAGTAATTCATTGTTCTTCTGATGGAATACGGCTGACGGTTTCACCACAGCAACTTCCTAATTCTCAGTTCCTGATTCGACCTTTACCTCCTGAGTTTAGCATTGTCCCGGAATGTTTATGGGCGGTAGACGACAATGATGTCGGGGTATTACAGATTGAGCCCGTTAAAATAGTTTTGAAACATGGAGTGAAACTGCCACGCATTCCGCAGTATAAAATATCAGTTGAGGGCGAGCGTGCTTTGAAATGCATTGTCTCCGATTTTGTGCATCGTGGGGTAATCGAGGAAATTACAGGTAGTCTGTGTAACAGTCCGATTTGCCTGTATATAAGAAAGGCGACAATGCAATTCCATATCGGTTCATAATTGATCTTCGTGCTATTAACAGAGTTGTCGCCCCACAATTTCCAATTGTGCCTGATGTGACGACGATATTGACAATGATCCCTGCTACGGCTACGCACTTCAGCGTTGTGGATTTAAAAAACGCTTTCTTTAGCATTCCCATACATAAGGAAAGTAGATATCTGTTTGCGTTCACCTTGGCGGGACGCTCATTTACATTTACAAGGGCACCTCAAGTGTATACTGAAAGTCCAAGCATTTATAGTAGAGCTTTGAAAGAGCAGCTCGACACCCTTGAATTGCCACCTACTTGTACGCTGCTTCAATATGTTGATGATTTGCTTTTGGCTGCAGACTCTGAGAGTGCTTGTAAAGAAGGCACTGTACTGTTGCTTGTTCATTTAGCTAAAAATGGTCATAAAGCTTTGCTTAAAAAATTTCAATATTTTTGTCAGGAGGTCGCCTATTTAGGCTACCTCCTGTCAAAGGAGGGGAGAAGATTGACACCTGAAAAAATAAAACACATTTCTGGCATGTCTGTTCCAAATACACAGAAGGAAGTCAGAGCCTTAATAGGTATGGCTTCTTACTGTAGGTTGTGGATCCTGAACTTTTCGCTAGTGATAAAACCGATGTTGGCTTTGACGAAGAAGGGCATTTCTCTGCCACTGCCATGGAAATCGGAACATCAACGATCATTTGAGCTTCTCAAAACCGCGTTATGCTCTGCACCGGTTCTGGGTACTCCAAATTATGACAAGGCCTTTGTGTTGTTTGTCCATGAATGTGATGGATGTGCTTTGGCTGTGTTAACACAGGAACACGGAGGGAAGAATAGGCCGTGCGGCTACTACTCCTCCGCCCTTGATCCTGTCGCATGAGCTTTGCCAAGATGTTTGTGCGCTGTCGCTGCTGCTGCCGCGTCTGTGAAACAGAGTGAGGGAATGGTCCTAGGCCATGATTTGATTTTGATGGTACCTCACTCTGTTGATATTCTATTGAACAAAACCCAAACGCAACACCTCACCTCTGCGTGGTTAACAAGGTATGAATTAATTCTGTTTGCCCCTCACATTCAAATTAAGAGGTGTTGTGTTCTTAATCCGGCTGAACTCTTACCTTTCCCGCAAAACACTGTTTGTGGTGATGAAGAATTACATGATTGCCTATATACTGCTGAACAAGAAACGAAGGGCAGGATAGATCTCATAGATACTCCTTTGGGCAATGCAGAAGGGGAGCTGTTTTGTGATGGCTCCTGCTTCAAACTTTCAGATGGTACATCTACAGCTGCTTATGCAGTTACTACATTGAGTAAAGTTGTTGAAACTAAGAGAATTTCGCATAACTCTGCGCAGGCCGCAGAGATTATAGCGTTGACCCGAGCTTGTGAACTCTCCCAAGGGCGTATAGTAAATATATATACTGATAGCCAGTACGCATTTGGGGTGGCTCACAACTTTGGAAGGCTCTGGTCGGAAAGAGGGTTCCTGACCTCACATGGGACCAAGATCCAGCATGGCCCCTTGATAGTGCAATTACTCTCGGCACTCTCACTCCCTAAACAGTTAGCGATCATGAAATGTGCAGCACATCGTAAGGTCATAGATGATGTGGGCAAAGGGAACGCTTTTGCGGACTTGATAGCCAGACAAACGGCCACAGACCTTAGCACGGACATGTATGCTTCGAGGGAAATGAGAGATGCTTATATAATGGATGAAGGTATTGGGTCTGTGCGAGATATTCAAACTGATGCCACAGTAGAAGAATCTAAAAGGTGGGCTGAAGGAATGGGGAAACTGGATGATGAAGGTTGTTGGGTGGATACATCTGAAGGAAAATGGTTGCTCCCTGATTCATATGTATTGGCAATGGTTACGATGGCACACGGTCCTACACATGTATGTGCCCAGCAGATCACGAAAATGTTAGAACAAGTTTGGGTGAATACCAAGATTTTGGAGACTGCGAAAAGATATGTTCAAAACTGCATGATCTGCTTACAGCACAATGTGGGTAAGGGGACAGTAACTCCGAGGGGAAGCTTTGGGCCCCCTTCTGTTCCCTTTAAGGTCATTCATTTTGATTTTATTGAGATGGAATGATGTAACAATCTGAAATATGTTCTTGTAATTATTTGTGCCTTTAGTAAATGGGTCGAAGCTTTCCCCGTTAAAGACGCTACCGCCATGACCACTTCAAAGATTATGGTAAAAGAATTCTTTCCTTGATTTGGGCTCCCGAGGGTAATTTGGTCGGATAATGGTCCCCATTTTATTGTAGCAGTAATTTTGCAGATATGCACAGCCTTACGTATTGAAAAACGATTTCACTCAGCTAGACATCCTCAAAGTGCTGGGTTGGTGGAAAGACACAATGGTATCTTAAAGAATGAGCTTGCGAAAACATGTGCCGATACCAAACTGAAATGGCCAGATGCCTTACCTATTGTATTATTAGCTATGCGTACTACACCTCAGACTAAGACTGGGCTTTCTCCATTTGAGGTAGTGATGGGGAGACCTGCTAACATTTGGGGTCTCCCAAAACCGAAAGCCCTGAGAGAGGTGGAAAATGTATTGCTTGTAGACTACTGTAACCAGTTAACTAAAAACCTGTATTTCATTTATCACCAGGTGCACTCAGCTTTACCTGTACGGTTCAAGGGCCCAGGACACGATATACAGCCTGGAAGTTGGGTCCTAGTGAAGGCCTACGAGAGGTCTTCCTGTCTCGCGCCTCGCTGGCGGGAAACCTACCAGGTGTTGCTGGTCACCCGGACAGCAGTGCGGGTGGCTGGAAAGAAGCACTGGATCCACGCGACGCATGTCAAGAAACTTCCTCACCCGACGCCACACGTTACAGAAGAAGCAGAACCCCTCGCTGATGCTACAGTCTCTGATCTTGGAGTAGCAAACAGTGCTGTGAGTGCGTCAGAGAATTTCTCTGAGCCCGAGGAACTTGGGGAACAGTCCATTTTGTCTCCGCACTCTGTTGAAAAATCACTTCCGGAAAACGTTGTTTCAAGCTCTGCGACTTCCGTCGCCTACGATACGTCGCTTCCCTCAGGAAATGACGACACCTTATTTCCGGATCAGACAATCTTGGGTACCACCAGGTACAACCTTTGATGAAGGAAATAGAACTACGGCACAGGTTTTTCGTGCATCATGAAAAAGGACGTGATTGGAAGTTTTCTTTTGTATAAGAAAGTTCTGTTGAACAAAAAGGGATTCTGCTGGCTAGGGTTGGGAAGGACTAACAAATCGCGCGACCGTAGCGTCGCCAGCAACGAACATTGGGGTCGTCGATTGAGGAACTACAATGCCTGCCACCTCCACTGCTGCTCCCCGCACTGGACTTGTGAATAAGGGGGTGACCAACTTGGACAATGAACAATGTGCCTGGGCCCCGAAAACGTACTGCTGTGTTTTGATAATGATAATTGTTATTTTTGCAACTACTGCTGTAGGACTTTGGTATTTTGAAGAAATCTATCCTCTGAAACCTTTACTACCGACCAAGATTGTACCAACTGTTTTGACTCCCTCTGTACACCTTCACACTCTGTCCCCTAGAGACTCCCAACATTGACAAAAGTATCATAATAACACTTTAATGATAGTAATGAATGCAACTCATGCCATTTTTAATAAGAGTAATTGTTGGATTTGTACTCATTTACCGCAACATGGGAACAAGGGACTAGGATGGTATATTCACCCTTTACCTTTCACGACTGCTTGCTATGCCTCTCTTAGAGCACTATTCTTTGGCCGATGGAATGATAGCATCTCAGGGAACTTTGATGGAACTAATCTGAATGATTTCGAGAAACGTGAATTAACTCCCCTGGGATGCTCGCTTTTTGCAAATAGAAGTAAACCTAATGTTGCTTCTATTAGGCCGTCTGATAAACTGTCTCTTCCTTTTCAAACTTTAATTTCCTTTAAAATGGCTCCGATAGGCAATAAGGATGCCGTGCCTCCTTCTTACTCTATAAATCATAGCCCTGACTCGGTCCCCTTTTGTGTACAAAGAAATGGCACTAGGCCAATGGGAGATTTTGAAGGTTGTAAAAACATTGTAAATTTGACTGGAGAAAACAGGTATGTAGGGGGGCCTGTTTATTTTGTTTGTGGTAATTTAGCATTTCCCTGGTTGCCCAAGAACTGGCAGGGAACCTGTTATTTAGGAATATTGTTACCCGGGGTATTTGTAGCTAGTACATTGGAGGTTTCTAAGGCTCGCCCACGGCGGGACAAGAACGGAGATACCCCTGGGCAAGTATTGGGAGATATAGCAAAATCGGTTGTGCCCTTTTGGGGACAAATAACAAACTCTGAGAACATTAGGGGATTAGCAAGGGTACTGGAGAGAACAATCAACCGGACCACGGACATACTCTACAATATGACCTTAGAGCAAAAAGCAATAAGATTGGTAGCACTCCAAAATCGGATGGCATTAGATGGCATTAGATGTCATTCTGGCAGAACGAGGTGGAGTATGCAAATCAGTGGGGTCCGCTTGCTGTGTTTTCGTACCAGATTCCTTGCCGACAATTTTTTAAAGCAATACAGAACTTGCATACTCTTAGTTCTGAAGTACATATCCCTGTAGGAGATTGGAATCTTAGCACCTGGTTCTGGGATTCTTTACGATCTTGGGGTTGGAAGGTGCTTTCTGTTATTCTGGTTATTCTGGGGATCCTGCTATTCCTTTGTTGCTGTTTTCAATGTCTTCCGAGTATATGTTGAATGTTAGGGGGATATTGTGCCCAAGCAGTGAGCACAATAGAGCATAAAATATATGCCCCAGATACAGCATCTAAAGAATTTGTGTTACAAGAGGTTCTGATGAACGACCTAATGGCTATAGATATGGCTATAGATATTACAGACAATGCTTCGGGATGTATGGATGACAACACATGGGGTTATTTGCAAAAGTATTAGGAATGATGTTAGCACTTGGCATAGGCCAAGAGGAGGGTCTGTTGGAATTGAAAAGATATTATGCCTCCTATCGCAGTATTTGAATGTGTGTTGGCCTATGCCAAGTTGTCTAAAATATCAAGAAAATAGACTCCGCTGCAAGGTCTTGACCTTAACGAAAAATTGTGTAAGTCGCCATCTTGGATTTAGCCACCATTTTAGGTTCTCTTGTAATGTGGAAGTCACCCTGAACATCAAAATGGAGGCCGAATGACATTCTGAGTGAGATTCTGGCCGTTGTGATCTCCGCACACATGAATAAGTAATATGCCTGCAGGCCACTTGTTGGGGTCGCGAACTGAGACCTTGTCCTATCCCTGACCTATGTGTAAATGAACAACTGTATCAGCGGAACTGATCAAAAATGCATACATTATGGGATTGACCTGGCAAGGAACCCTAGGCCTGGTCCTAAGAATGGTTAACCTGCGAGGGGGTTGGCCAGGGCTGGATAAAGAGTATAAAAAGCCCAAGTATTCCAATGTACGGTCTCTATACTAATGCTTCGAACCTTCGTTGAAGTTTGTTACCTTACTCTGAGAGCCGAATAGCTATCCGTTTGTCAATTGACTTTTTGGTAACTGTTGTAGCTTTTAAATAAAGCTGTTGGTGTGTTTCCTTTGGGCTTCCCAGCCTCATATCAATTTCTTTGTTTTCACAACATGAGTCCCGACCCGTGTGAATGGTGTGTGGCAATGGTGTGGGATATGGGCGTGCTGTGGGAACCGTAATGGAGTTGGTGGTGCGTGTAGTGGCAGGATGCGTGACCGGCCAGGATATCCCATAGGGAAGCAATATCCCTCCCCTAAACATCTCCCAGGGAACAGAGAGAGATACTGAATCCAGAGGACCCTCTAGCAGCTCCAGAACTGGCACCCAGCCAGCAAAAAGCATGCTTTGCTAGGCTCTGCAAACAAGCTTCCTAGGTGGGAAGTGCCAGAGAGTCTCTGAACCAAACAAAGGACAAGGCCATTGCCTGCAAGACGCTCCTCAGCTTTGGCCCGTCCGCCTTAAAGGACGACACAAGCCCAACTAAGAAGCTAGGAGGAGTGCCACAAGAAGCATCAACCAGCATCCATCTTTTAATGACTTTATTGAGGCAGTCCAGCCCTCGACTGTGACTAGCTGCAGCACTGACTGTTTTCCCACTGCAGCCACTAAAGCCATCCAAGATGCCTCGACCAGTATTCCAGACCCACCAACCAGCACAAAGACAATGCGTCTTGACCCCGAGCCACCGTGTAGGCCAGCCGGTAGCCGCCCATCCAGCTTTGCTTTGTCGAACTGCTGCCGCCTGATAGCCGTAGCTGGCTCCCCTCTTGAAGTCTGTTGCAGGAGCTGCAAAGCATCATGGAACTGACTCGACCCCGATGAGCATCAAGATCATCTCAAGCACCAGGTTCATTGTGATTCTGTCCCTGTGGTCCTTCTTCAAAGGACCCTTGTGACATTTACGACGCCTTTGGTGCTGAAACCAAATAACCTTGAACAGTTAGGACTGATTGCTTTATCAACTATCCTACTGTCAGTATCCAGAGCACATCATTTTCCTTTGTGAACTGTCTGTCCTCTGTGTTCCTTTACAGGGTGGGTTGTATTTTGTAGTGTGCTAGAACTGTCTGTTGTGATAATAAATCAGATATTTGTATACAGCCTTGACTGGACAGTCCCTTTTATCATTGGCTAGTAATTTTATTTTCGCTGTGTTGCAACTAACCAACGATCCACAACCTTGCAGAGATAAGTCTGCTGTTCCATCCACGTTACCAAAATTGGACAAGGAGGTTTACAATTGACTTGTGTTACCAATTTGTTCAGATCCCTTCTGTTGAACTAGAGGTGTGGGGCTGATTGAGGTTTACATACTGATATTCATCCCTGGACCACTGGTGTCCCGGACGTTGATTTGTTACAGTAATCCATTTGCTTCATTTCAAAATTGGAAAAGCATAGCAAACAACTTATGAATGGTTTACTTTCAAACAAAATGTTCAAACAAGTTGACACAAACTTAAGTACCTTGCACTATATTTGTATTTGACATGTTTAAATCTGCTTCTGGTATTGCCCTAACTACTCAGAGACCTGTCAGGAGTTTATCTGCTGTTCATTTTAGGATTGAATCGAAATATTGGGAATTTTAACACGTTTTAATTCTCTTAATGTTATTGTGTTGAGGGATTGACTGATATATTTGATTGGGCAGGGGTGAGTATTTTAATTGAAACGGAACTAGACCACCTTAGAAAGACTATTGTTAGCATGGACGTACGTCTTTCTTTTATTTTAATAGCAATTTTGTGAACCACTCCCCAGAGAAGCATATATGTTCAGGCTTACAAAGGACGTTCAGCAAGCACACCAGGATCAACCAAAAGCATGTCAAAAGGAAGCCCATCTGCACCCATCTGAGCTACATGCAGGCCGAGGGTGAAACACTGTGCGCCAGTGACCCTGAAAAGTAAATTCCTGATATTATTACTGCATGTGAAGCAAATTACTCTCAGAAATGAGGATATGTTTAAAATAAGAAAATCAATACCATCGTAATCCCTTCTTATGCACTTCGTGTTTTAAGCACTTCTACATTGCCCGAGTGAATTCTTCTTCATGTAAAAACCTCCTCCTGAAATTGTATGTCACTAAATGCCATATCTGCAATAAAAACACTTTTTTAGTCACAACCTTATTCAGGATGAGGACCTAGACATTTCTTCCTGGCAGAAAAATGGTTTACAAATGATTATCAATGTATATTAATTGACTCCTCCCTTCAATGTACAAGATTCTTTCGGCTCCATGTACAAATAAATGAGAAGATGTTGACTTTTTAAAAAAATAAGAATTGAGAATAATTGTAGTTCCTTTTCCCGTGCTAAGCAATGCTGAAGCTCTTCTATTTAATATTTTAGTCCAAAAAATAAGATCCTAAATCTCCGGTTAATCTCTAAACTGCCTACTTCATAAGGTCAGTTCCCTGAATGGCTGGACAATGTTCCAGCTGACGTTTTGTTTGGCAATTGAATATTTGCAATTACAAGAGACTTAAATATTGGTTTGAGAACAGACCCAACTTGGATACTAAACTATTACTCAGCCTCCCAGGGGATAAAAGCCTGAAAGCTCAGATCATAGTCCCCACACATCTTATTAGCTATGCTTTAGACCAGAATTCCTCTTTATCAGTAGAGATGGGGATTACATTCCCTATTCCTTTCATTTGGACTGACCACTTGGTATGTCTTTCATCATAATCGAAAATACAGTTTTGGGTGTAAATAGCTAGGACTCCTCTATAGCTAGCTCTAGAGAATGGAACCTGCTCCAAAACTACTTTTCTAGAAATTATGAAGAAGTTAATAACAACCATAACCTTTTAAACACCTTTTACAACATTGCAACTCATTGGGTTAATTAAACCAAACCATCAAAGACTCTGTGCAGAGAGTATAAAATCAAAACAAAATGTTGGTTTACCCATTAGGTACATGTACGGTGGGGAATTACTAGAAATGGAGAGAGTGTTCGGCATCAACTCACTCAATTGGGAACTGACTTGAATACAGAAGGAATCTGAACCTTTATAAATCAACTGTTTTAACGTCCAAAAATACTTTTTTGTAGAAAAACAGTTACTAAGTAAAAAAAATAAACAAAAGAAGTCTTGGCAGTTTTTCAAAATGTGGAATATGCCCCCTGTGTACCATGCAACTAATTCATATACAAGCACTGGTTGATGGCCTCTCCTTGTTCTGTTTTAATAAGATGGAGAACATTTTGGTTGGAACTATCTTTGAATAACACTTCTTGGACACCAAAACTGAACCTTGAACTATGAAAGTATCTCAGAACACGTGATCTGATTCCGCCCTTGGATGCAGTCACTCTTAAACTCAGCATGCTGCTCTGGCTCACAGCAGGATATCTTACCACCCAAACCAGCCAAAGAGTTCTTTCTCTCTCATCTACATGATCTGTAAGCTCTGAAATGCATCATTAGCCACTTCGGCTGTTCCTGATGCCTAGAAGGCTGCGGTTGTTAACCCGTTGTTGAAAAAGCCTACTGAATCTCATTAACTTTCACCCTATTTCTCAGCCGCCAGTTTCGGCCTTACAACATGAGACAACAGTAAATCGATAGCCTACCAACTTTATTAAGTCAAATGGCATCTTGGGGCCATTTTTCAGAGAAGTTTCACTGGTGCAAGGGCAAAAATGCATGGTATTTGCACTAGGGAAAGGTTTGCCCTATTCATTTTTTTTATAGATTTGTTTATGAATTTTCTTTTTTTTCCACTATCACATGCAGTCAACATCTCATTACCCACTGAATCTCACCCCCCTACTGCGAACGTACATGGCACTACAGTACAATACCAAACGTGGATGAAGTTACCAAATGTCACATTCTTTTTCTTTTTTCCTCTGTGAGGCAGTCAATGAATCTCATTTCCTGTGTACGGTGTATAGGGTTCATTGTTTCTGTTGTTGGCTTACTGCTCAAGGGCTGCCTGTCAGATCTCCTTAGTAGCCAGATCATTACAAAAAGCGGGCTAATAGTCCAGTGTCCTAATCCCTGTTGGTTGGGTGGAGAAGGCATATAGAGTTTCCTTCTGTTTGCACATGGACATAGAGGCCACCCATTCCCAAAACACTTGGGTTCTAGATTTCCCTCAAGATTTGGCGATTAGCAGCAGTTCAGCAACAACAGATGACGTGTCAGTGAGTCTTTTCTCAGCCTTTCGTGCCCGAGCCCATCATGGTCAATATCCAGAACTCCCGGGAGTATTGCCAGGGGTCGCAGAGCATAGTGTTCATAGTTGTTTCAATCGCCGACCATAACGGTTGCACCTGGTTACAGGACCAAGCTATATGGAGGAAGTCAGCCATTTCCAGAGTACATATGGTACAGTTATATGACCTGTCCGGATAGAATCTGTGAAGTTTCATGGGAGAGTAGTACACTTGGTGCAGGAATTTAAAGTGAATTAAGCATAGCCGATTGCTCAGGGATAGAGATTGTGCTTGTGAGCAGATTTGTTTCCATTGATTGTCTGTTAGAGTTCTACCCAGCGCAGATTGCCACCTGAGATGGGATGTGTTATTATAAGGGATCTGCTGTGCCCTAACACTCTTATAAATTGCAGAAATCAGTTAATTCATAAATACTGTGGAGTTGAGATATTGTAAAACCAGGGGAGTCACCGGGGCTCATGGATATTCTGGCCACATGGTCTTAATCACCTTCCTTAGTCTGAATTAGAAGAACATTGTGACTGTATTCCATTAACCTCTTGTTTTCAAAACATCCCAGGTAATAAATGTACCATCGACAATTAAGTCCCCCAGGAAACAGATTCCCAACTTTTCAAACTGTGCCTGGAAAATCTTTTCATAGGTGAGTGGAATGCCTCAGATTTTATATATCGCAAAGGTGGGAGAGTAGGGAACATCTATTCCAATTATATTTGCCACTTTTTTTATTTTTATTTTTTTTTATTTTGACACAGCTGTAAAATACAGCCTTTCAAAAACATTCAAACACCAACAATAAAATACAATGGCAACTGTCAGTATTACAAGGCAATTAACTGATACAATTTCTATTAAATACATTTTAAAATGTAAAACCTTGTCATCAAATGAAACAATCATTGGACATTTTATTAATCTGTCCGGTGACCTACTCTTTTGCAATATCTATGCAATTTGGTAAATTTAACGATTCCACAAACAAAAGACTCGCAATGTTCAATTTCCAGGACTGACTGTTATACACAATGTTCCAAAAACTTTCTTCAGTCAACAGTATATGATTTTCAAAGAGGTGTTTAAACATCAGACATCTTTGTAGCACTAAAGCGGGCATTCACAAAACAAATGCTTCAAATCCTCTTTTGCTGATGGACTCAGACAGAATCTACAATTAGGGTTGGGCGACATATGCCTCAAAAACGTACTTCATTTGTCAAACAGATATTCATTCTGAATCTCATATATGAATATCTGAATTTGGGGTCTGGAGACTTCATTAGGTACATTTCAACAACATGAAGTTTTTTATTTGCAAAGGCTTGTCGTTTGGACACTTTCAATTTCATACATGCCTCTCTAGTTTTAATCCAATCATATAGCCAGAACTTGGTTTTCGCTCTCTCGGGATTGTTCATAAGTAGGTCATCATCAATACCAGCTAGCTCCATCAATGCTTTTAACCATTTCCTCCATTTCAAAATCATGGGGTTGGCTGATTCCACCATATATCTGCCCATTGTATACATGATTCCATTTGCTTTGACCGCTAGTAAATATTTTCGATACAATGAGATCACTTTCCAGCAATATATTGTGTGCAAGGACACCAAACCCATTTCATGCCTCAATAAACACATCGGAACCGACATTGGGAGTCCACACACTTTTTTCCAGAATCTGCCCTCTAGTCTTAGCCATACATTTTCCAGCATAATTTCCCTGTTTTCTGCCCCATAGATTATTATAGGAGTGACCTTTTGCTTGTAGAATATAATGGCAGGTGATAAAGAAAATTTTCAAAATTTACCTTGTATCAACTTGGTCTGGGCTATCCCGGTATTAACTTTCTTTTCCAGTTCTCGATGGTATGATTTCTCCTGTAGATCATTGCCCATTAGTACTCCCAAATACTTATACTCGTTAACAATCTCTACATCAACACTTTGTATTTGCCACCTTCCAACTTTCGGTGCTTTCTTCTTTTTAGGCTCCAATATCATAATTTTGCACTTGTCTTGGTTGATTTTTAACAAGTTTGCATCAGCATAATTACTTAAGCACGTTAAAAGAGCTTTCAGGCCCCCTGGCGTCTTAGCTAAAAGCACAAGGTCATCAGCATAGAATAACCAGGGGACAGTATGGACTCCCAAACGGGGAGGATCAGATTTAATGCTCCTGAACTCGTGTTGTATAGCTGACATGAAGAAGTTAAACAAAGTACTTGCAAGAATGCACCCTTGTTTCAAACCCCGAAAGGTTTCAATTGGATCAGAAAGAGAGCCATCAAGGGCCAGTCTTAATTGCACTGTAGTATGAGAGTGTAGTTCATTAATCCAAAATACGAGATAATTAGGACACTTCGCATCCAAAAGTTTGTTCATTAGGAGTTTTCTACACACAGAATCAAACGCGGCTTGAAAGTCAATGAAAGCCATGTATACTGCCTGTCCCTTTTCATATTCTAGTTTTTTTATAACTTCCAATATATGGAGGTTAACTGCAGTGCCCATCCCCGGCATAATGTCATGATCTCTGCTTCCAAAAGGTCAGGGTTTTCCCAACTCCCTTGGAAGCAGATCCATAACCCAGGTTCCGAGTGCCAACCAGTCCCAATTGGGACCTTTTGGACCCAGTCCTGGCGCCAGTGGCACCAGGCTCATAAATATGCCCAGTCCCAGCGCTGGAAGCGCCGGGCTCATAATGCTTGGGTGGACTTACCTGCAGCAGACCATGCTGCTTACTTGCCTGCCAGTTGAGCCTCTGATCCTCTTCTGTTTGGAACTACTTTTCCTGTTGGGTGGGGCTGGAGCCACTCCCTAGATTTAGAACATTGGAACTCTTCTGGAAGGCAGGAACTCTTTTCTTACTAGGAACTCTTTTCTTACTTAGGCGTGGCTGTGGAAGGAGACACCTAAGCACTACAGGAGGCAATTTAAACCACACCCGGTGGATGAATCTTGCTTTGCGTTATTCTGCACCCTCTGCAGCAGGACGCTCATCGTGTCTTCTGCATCCAGTCCTGGGCCTAAGGAAAAAGGCTTACCATCCTGAATCCAGTCTTCAGCAATACCTATAAAGACAAGAAAGAACAGGTTAGCATTCCGGCATCTGAAAGGCAAAGGCTTACCTACTCTTCGTGCGCTCCGGAGGTCTTCATACTGCATTCCGGCATCTGAAAGACAAAAGCTTACCAACTCTTCGCACGCTCCGGAGGCCTTCGGCGCTGCATCCGCATCTGAAAGACAAAACAAGGTGCGTTTAAAGACATTGGGGAACTTTAACACTCACGTGCCATTACTCCTTTCCGCATCTAATCCAGTGGGTATTCCGGCACCCTGCAGCCGCTCCGAACTCGTACCTGCAAAATAAAAAGACAGTTAGAGCGCATCGTGAAGCAGGCAACAAGCGCTTACTCACGTGCTTCCAGGCGCTTCTATTCATCACACGGGCTCCATCTTCAACTCACTTCAGCCCGTCATCCGCCATCGCCGGAACCCTGCAAAACAAGAGACATCATTACTAAAGACTTTAAAAAGACATTTGAATGACTCGAAACTTACCGTTCGTGCAGTAAACGACGGACAGCAGTCCTCTGAAGTCAAGAGGCCTGCGCTACCTATCCAGTGAAGAAACTGGCTACAGCACCCTGCCCCGAGGCAGATGGAGAGCTCGGCATTCACTTACCTAAGGTGAGAGCGTTAACCTTTGGGGGTCTACAGGAGAGGAGAAGAGGAAAGAGATAGGGACATCCCAATAACCCCAGTTCATTAACCCCATATTTTCTATCTGCAGACATCTTACTCTACACGTCAGGCATACAGTGCACAGAGGTCCAGCCCAAAGAGCCAACCGGGTGCTACACATAACCTTTGAAGATACGGTAGTCGCCCAGTCAAGACCGGCGCCTCTGCGAGAATCAGGTGAGCGTTACAGAACGCAAAGCCTACCGCAAAACTCTCGCCCAGGCGCTATGGAAACCTCGGATACTGACCCCCTAGCCCGGTTACTTGGGGAACTAAGGGCAGAAGTGCATGCAACTCGTCAGGAAACGAATGCTCTAAGAAGGGAACTAATTATTTCCAAGGAGAGAACAGACAATCTTGCTAGACAAGTGCTACAGTCACAAGCCGGACAGACCCCGTTACCCGCATCAGGGGCAAATCTTCCTTCAACATCCTCTATGAATCCAGTGCAGATCAACCTACCTGGGAATGTACCTCTGGCTCCGCCCGAGCGATTTTCTGGTGACCCAAAGAGGTTTGCAGTATTTATCAATCAGTGCCGGTTGCACTTCTTATGCCGGCCAGCAGCCTTTCCAACTGATCAAGCTAAAGTAGCTTTTGTACTTTCGTACCTTAGTGGCAATGCGGCAGACTGGTCGATCCCTCTAGTTCATCAAGATGATCCGGTTCTCCATGATTTTCAAGCCTTTCAGCTTAGTATGGAAAAACTGTTCGCAAGACATTCACAGGGGCAGGCCTTGGACAATGAGCTTCTTTCGTTGCGACAGGGTAATCAAGACCTTTTGGCTTATATTGCATCTTTCAATAGACTAATAGTGGAAACTCAATGGCCTGAGGACAAAAGGATTACGCTGTTTTATAGAGGTCTACGTGGAGAGCTCAAAGACGTTTTAGCCCAAGTAGTGAATCCCCCACAGGACTGTTCGGATTACATAGACTTGGTCGTTCAAATAGATCACAGGCTGCAGAACAGGAAGGCCGATCGTTCCAAGTTTGATGCTCGAGTATTTTCCAAACCGCCAACTCCTTCCAAAGGAGTAGACTCCGGGGAACCCCTGCAAATAGGGGGTCTGAAAGGTCCTCTAACACAACGGGAGCGGGAAAGGAGGAAACAGTTGCAATTATGCCTATATTGCGGAAACTCAGGGCACTTTCTTCGAGACTGTCCGGTGAAACCTGCCAAGAAGGCAGTAGGAGCTGCAGTTACCAAAGTTACAAACTCTGAGCAGGGAAACGACCTCGCCCGACAAGAATAGAGGTCCTCTTGCCGAGCGTAAAAACCAGTTCCGTGACCTCGCATTTCGTGATACCTATGGTCCTCATTAGCCCTGATAATCCGGATCGATTACATGCAATTGAAGCTTACGTCGACAGCGGTGCCATCGGCAATTATGTGGATCATGAAATGGTTTTGAGGATGAATCTAACTCTTTGTCCCAAGGCTGTAAAGGACGTCATTACTACGGTGGATGGTACGGAGATAGCCTCCGGGCCAGTAACGCATACCACTCAAGAAGTGACGCTAGTAAGTCAAGATGGACACCATGAGAAGATCGTGTTCGATGTGATCAAGGCCCCTCAGTTTCAGATTATTCTAGGAATACCTTGGTTAGAGAAACACAATCCTCTGATCGATTGGCGAGCAAGAACGGTCCAGTTTCCAGAATGTGTCTCTACTTGTCACCCTCCACCTGGTGTTGCACTGGCCGCAATTTCTTCAGAGACTCCCCAGTTACCTCCCGAATACCTAGAATACCAAGATGTTTTCCAGAAGGATCAGGCTAACTCTCTACCTCCTCATAGGTCTTATGACTGCCAGATAGACCTGATACCTGGATCTACTCCTCCTTGTAGTAGAATTTATGCCCTCACCGAGCCTGAGAACCTTCACCTTCGACAATACCTGGATCAATACCTGGCAAATGGGTTTATTCGTCCTTCCAAGTCCCCTGCTTCTTCAGCTTTGTTCTTCGTTCCAAAAAAGGAAGGAGACCTTAGAACTTGTATCGATTATCGCTCCCTGAACCAGATCACCGTTAAGAATAGATATCCGTTACCTTTGATCCCTGAACTCCTGGACCAAGTCAGAAAAGCATGCATATATACAAAGCTGGATCTTAGAGGAGCTTACCACTTGGTACGAGTAAAAGAGGGCGATGAATGGAAGACGGCCTTCCGCACCAAGTATGGGCTATTTGAATATCAGGTCATGCCCTTCGGACTTTGCAATGCCCCGGCCGCCTTTCAATATTTTATGAACGATGTCCTCAGAGAGCTCATAGATGTATGTGTTGTTGTTTACATTGACGACATCCTCGTTTATTCTTCATCGGAATCTGAACATCGGAAACACGTGAAAATGGTCCTCGAAAGATTGCGTCAACACAAACTTTTCGCTAAATTGGAAAAATGTGTTTTCAACGTGACTGAAGTTGAATTCTTGGGATTCATATTATCCCCTGGCGGAGTGCGTATGGATTCAAAGAAGGTCGATGCAGTTCTCAAATGGCCATCACCATCCTCCGTAAAAGGTGTGCAAAGCATGATAGGCTTCGCTAAGTTTTACCGCAGGTTTATCCCCGAGTTCTCTCGAATAGTCCAGCCCATCACTGCCTTGTTAAAGAAAAACAAACGTTTTGAATGGTCTACCGAGGCGGAACAAGCTTTCCAGGATTTGAAGACTAAATTTATCTCTGCACCAATCTTAAAACACCCTCGCCCCGAACTCCCCTACATCGTGGAAACTGATGCTTCAAGCCTTGCCATGGGGGCAGTTCTATCACAAAAGGACCCGGTAACCAATCAGTTGCATCCCGTGGCATTTTGGTCCCGCAAATTCTCGCCTCCTGAAGTCAATTACACGATTACTGACAAGGAACTTCTGGCTATCAAGTCTGCCTTTAAGGCTTGGCGGCATTATCTGCTGGGGGCCCGAAACACTGTTACTGTGATTACGGATCACCGAAACCTGCAATATTTGAAAACCGCAAAAGCCCAATCCTCTAGACAACTCCGTTGGGCATTATTCTTTGCCGAGTTTGACTTCATAATTACCTATCGACCTGGTACAAAGAACGGTAAAGCCGATGCCCTTTCTCGGATGGGAGTGGAAGAACACTTGATCAACCCTAAACCGGTACCAATCATTCCAGAACAAAGAATTCTGGGTGTGATCGCCACAGAATCCATAGAGGAAGTTAAGGATAAAGCCAGGCAACTTGTAACTCCAGCAGATATACAGAATTGGCATCTGCAGGGAAAGGACTTTGCAGTAAAGGACAACTTATTGTATTTCCAAGAACGATTATACCTACCCAGCACAGATTTACAGAAAAAAGTAATCTCTTGTTATCACGACTCTTTAATGGAAGGTCATCCCGGTATAGCCAAGACCTCAGAAAAGATCAAGCGCTACTTCTGGTGGCCGTCTTGGAAAAAAGATATCAGAGACTTTATAATGTCCTGTGGAGTATGCGCCCAAAACAAGAGTCAAAAGGAAAGACCAGCAGGCCTCTTACGCCCTATTGACATCCCACCTCGCCCTTGGCATACGCTTTCTATGGACTTCATCACCGATCTACCTCCATGCTCCGGATACAATACGATTCTAGTAATCGTGGACTTATTCTCCAAGATGGCGCATTTAATTCCGCTCAAAGGCTTGCCAACAGCAGCAACTCTGGCCCGAGAATTTCTCGAAAACATCGTCCGACTGCACGGTTTTCCTTCGGTTCTAATTTCGGATCGAGGTAGTCAATTTATTTCTCATTTTTGGCGAAGTTGCTGTCGGTCAGCTCAAATTGATGTGAGACTATCGACCAGTCACCACCCTCAGACCGACGGACAAACCGAGAGGACCAATCAAACTCTGGAACAGTATTTACGCTGCATGCTGCAACAAACTGAAAAAACTTGGAAAGATATCCTTTGGATAGCCGAGTATGCCTACAATAACTCTGTCCATTCGGGAACTGGGAAAACCCCGTTTTTTCTTTTGTACGACAGTCACCCTCGAACCTCGGAGTTGGATCCCCTCCAAGATCTTGAAACACCTGCTGTAGACTACCTGCATTCTACAATCACCCAAGCCTTTAAGGAAGCTGTTTCTCACCTTCAAAGGGCTAAAGAACAATACAAGAAGGGAGCAGATCAACATCGGAAGGAAGCCCCTCTCTATCAAGTAGGGGATCAAGTCTGGTTATCCACCAAATACCTATCTCTAAAAGGGCCACGCACATTCAACCCAAGATACCTTGGTCCCTATTCCATCACTACCATAGTAAACCCAGTAGCGGTCAAGTTGGACTTGCCCCCGCACATGAAGATACATCCGGTCTTCCACGTCTCTCTATTAAAACCCGTGCAACCTCAAACCCGACTAACCAAATCTCCAAAACCTATCCTAGTGGATGGAGAACTCGAGTTTGAAGTCAAAAGCATTCTGGACTCCAAGATCTCCAAATCTAAACTATTCTACCTAATTGACTGGAAAGGCTACGGCCCCCAAGAGAGATCCTGGGAACCTGCTGAATATGTCCACGCTCCTCGCCTAATCAAAAGATTTCACCGAACATTTCCTGACAAGCCAAAACCCCCGGAGAAGCCCGGTTTGGGAGGGGCCTTGAGGGGGGGTACTGTCATGATCTCTGCTTCCAAAAGGTCAGGGTTTTCCCAACTCCCTTGGAAGCAGATCCATAACCCAGGTTCCGAGTGCCAACCAGTCCCAATTGGGACCTTTTGGACCCAGTCCTGGCGCCAGTGGCACCAGGCTCATAAATATGCCCAGTCCCAGCGCTGGAAGCGCCGGGCTCATAATGCTTGGGTGGACTTACCTGCAGCAGACCATGCTGCTTACTTGCCTGCCAGTTGAGCCTCTGATCCTCTTCTGTTTGGAACTACTTTTCCTGTTGGGTGGGGCTGGAGCCACTCCCTAGATTTAGAACACTGGAACTCTTCTGGAAGGCAGGAACTCTTTTCTTACCAGGAACTCTTTTCTTACTTAGGCGTGGCTGTGGAAGGAGACACCTAAGCACTACAGGAGGCTATTTAAACCACACCCGGTGGATGAATCTTGCTTTGCGTTATTCTGCACCCTCTGCAGCAGGACGCTCATCGTGTCTTCTGCATCCAGTCCTGGGCCTAAGGAAAAAGGCTTACCATCCTGAATCCAGTCTTCAGCAATACCTATAAAGACAAGAAAGAACAGGTTAGCGTTCCGGCATCTGAAAGGCAAAGGCTTACCTACTCTTCGTGCGCTCCGGAGGTCTTCATACTGCATTCCGGCATCTGAAAGACAAAAGCTTACCAACTCTTCGCACGCTCCGGAGGCCTTCGGCGCTGCATCCGCATCTGAAAGACAAAACAAGGTGCGTTTAAAGACATTGGGGAACTTTAACACTCACGCCATTACTCCTTTCCGCATCTAATCCAGTGGGTATTCCGGCACCCTGCAGCCGCTCCGAACTCGTACCTGCAAAACAAAAAGACAGTTAGAGCGCATCGTGAAGCAGGCAACAAGCGCTTACTCACGTGCTTCCAGGCGCTTCTATTCATCACACGGGCTCCATCTTCAACTTACTTCAGCCCGTCATCCGCCATCGCCGGAACCCTGCAAAACAAGAGACATCATTACTAAAGACTTTAAAAAGACATTTGAATGACTCGAAACTTACCGTTCGTGCAGTAAACGACGGACAGCAGTCCTCTGAAGTCAAGAGGCCTGCGCTACCTATCCAGTGAAGAAACTGGCTACAGCACCCTGCCCCGAGGCAGATGGAGAGCTCGGCATTCACTTACCTAAGGTGAGAGCGTTAACCTTTGGGGGTCTACAGGAGAGGAGAAGAGGAAAGAGATAGGGACACCCCAATAACCCCAGTTCATTAACCCCATATTTTCTATCTGCAGACATCTTACTCTACATGTCAGGCATACAGTGCACAGAGGTCCAGCCCAAAGAGCCAACCGGGTGCTACACATCACCTTTGAAGATACGGTAGTCGCCCAGTCAAGACCGGCGCCTCTGCGAGAATCAGGTGAGCGTTACACATAAAGCCAGTTTGATTAGGATCTCTAATTCCTGCTTCATTCAACCATTTATTAATATCTCTTAATAGTAACCAAGCAAAAATTTTACTCGGTATATCTAAAAGAGATATAGGCCTATAGTTGCTAGGATTTTGATTGTCACCCTTTTTGTAGATCGGGATGGTGATAGATTTCCTCCAAGAATCAGGAATACACCTGGATAGCATAATTTGGTTGAAAATGGTAGCTAGAATTTGGGCCCATGCAGTGGGATTTTTTTTTAGCATAAAATTGGAAAGTCCGTCTGGGCCAGGAGCACGAGATGCAGACAACTTTTCAATAAACAGTAGAATGTCATCAATATCAAAGACAAGGTTCTCCATATCATTCCTGTCCTTAGTATCCCGACATCTAATTGTTAAAGTGTCCGCATATAATGATTTATAAAACTCAGCCCATATTTCTTGAGGAATTGGATTCATTTGGTACACTATTTGGATCTTACTTTGAGTATATTTTAAGTGTGACCATATTTCAGCTGAGTTCTTAGATTGCAGACTCTTCAGCATAGCCTCTGCATCATGTTGATATATTTTAGCCTTTCTTGCTCTAATCCAGTTTTTAAATTTACATTTTAGAGTATTCAATTGGCGTGAGCAATCATGAGCATTATTCCTAATGATTTTCCTTCTATCAGCTCTATATTGAGTTTTATGCATGGCTACTTCATGGTCAAATACGTGCAGCGATTTTGTATTCTGACTCTTAGGATCCTTATTCTTGATCTTAAAGATTTGCATTTCATCAACATAAGAAGGGGGACTATTAGAGTCAACACATCTCCTTTCATTTAGCACTTGAGTTAGCTTTTGACTTAGACTTTGCAAGGTTGAATGGTTCCATTGAAACCTATTTTTAGCAGTGTTTAATGTGAGGTTTCTAGCTAAAGATGATTCATATGTTTTGGATTCTGTCAGCCAGGACCAATTCAGAGATTGAATATCATGATCACTTATTTTTTGGGGCATTATATAAAAATCCGTTATATGACTAAAGAGGTCTCGGTCCACGAATGTATAATCTATTGTCGCTGTTTGTAACCCTCTATGCCATGTATTCTTGGACGGTATATCACCTTTTTTGTACCATTTAGCATTAGGAGCTGATGTTCGGCCATATAAGCATTCCAAGTTTTTGCTATCGGGGTCAGAGGTTTCCCCACTTGGGGTAAGCATGATAGATTCAGATCTCCCGTAACTATTACATGACCACAAAGTGGATCTAATATCGTCAGATTCAGTGCTTCATCCATAGCCTCGTAAAAATCAGAGTCGGTTATTGCAGCATGGTTTCAATATATGTTTATCAAACCAATTGTTGTTAAATTGAACTTTATCTTTGTTAGTTGTATAAAGCTATTCGGGGCTCAATTTGCATGTTGGGAGATGCTTTAACGGCTACCATTAAGCCTGCC
Organism: Ambystoma mexicanum; assembly: GCF_040938575.1. Lineage (NCBI taxonomy): Eukaryota > Metazoa > Chordata > Amphibia > Caudata > Ambystomatidae > Ambystoma > Ambystoma mexicanum. The sequence continues at coordinate 480,609,349 of NC_090936.1, forward strand.
ATGGGTCTACCTCTGACTGGAACGATAGCTGGTGTCAATAACACAATATGTTTATCCCATACCGGGGCAACAGACAACCATATTTCCTGAAAAGCTACTATATCATAACCCATTAACAAGCTATCTCTGGATTTCATAAGATGTTTGAAACCTCTAGTGTCCCATGAGGCTAGAGAAAAGGTCTTATCCTTCTGTGCTGGCTAGTTATTGTTCAGTCTTGTTTATCTAGCCTCTGTCATCCGGTCATCCGCTCGGGTCATGTTTATATATGAGTTGCTGTTTTGTCCCTTCTGATAGATGTTTGGTTTGGGAATATATTGGTTTCTTAGACTGAGCGGTTGTTGTTGAGCAAAAAGAGCTGGATTTTCTAGTAGGAAGCCCATTTCATATAGATCATCTCTTGCTTCCCACACTGCATTTTTAACAAAGCATGACTTCATCCATAACTTAATCTTAGATAAGTCATTTCTTTGAAGAAATTCTACTTGCTCTATGTCATTAGAACATATCCCATCAAGCACAACAATTTCTGAGAAAATATTCAGGACTGATTGTCTATTCAAGTCAAAAGAGTGAAAAGGAAGAGGACGACATTGCATCAATAGACAGTTTATATTTGGATCACTCACAGGCGCATGCACCCCCGCTTTTAAGGCATAAGTTGCTTTAACATTTGATGTATAATTGGGTTGTTTTGTGGTATTAGCCAGGGGAGTATGCACTCCACCATTCCTGACATTTATCATAGGAGTGTCATGTGTATTAGCCTGGACAATTATCCTTTTTAATGAGTGTTCTAGTTCTGTTTTCCAATCACTCATTGAGATGAATTTTTCCTGGGTCACTTTATCTACAGTGTGTCTTTCTGTCGTCCCATCAAGTAGTTCGAGACTCTTTCCCATTTTTAATTTCTCAGTATTGTTTGTCTCGTTACTCAGGTGGTCTATCGCTATACTTGATACACCACCTGGTTTACTGCTACCATCACTAGCCTTGGGCATATGCACATCATGCTTGTTAGTCTGGGTAATTATTCTTTTTAAAGAATGTTCTAATTCCATTTTCCGTTCTCTCATTGATATGAGTTGTTCCTGGCTCAGTTTCTGTACATCATGACATTCTGTACTTTCAACAGTTATATCGGGACTATTCCCCATAGTCAGTTTATCAGTATGGCTTGGATTAGTGCTTAACTTGCCTGGTGCTTTTCCTATTATACCACACAGTTTACCGGCAACATCCCCTCCGTTTTGTGCCTTGTCCGGACCCGTATTCCTGCTTTCTCTTTGCTGATTTGACAACAGGATCAAAGTGTCTAGAGGCTCATATTCTTCTGGCTCTTTTTGACACAATCGTCCTCTTTGTAAACTCATATCTCGATATTTGTTAGCAATAGCCGTGCGCGCTACCGCAGCAGCTGATTTGGGTAATATTAGAGTGTTAATGAACTGTTTAGTGCCTGTGATTTTAGCATTCGCAATATTTGGCACATTTTTAGATTTTTTCGTGATTTTCTTCACAATATTTATTCCCTTTTTTTTGTGTCAAAGATGTTATACGACACAGCAGTATCATTTTCAGCCCCCTGAGTAGTCTGGCCCGCATTGCTTTTAAGTTGATTCATTGCTTTTTTACAGGAAAGTTCTATGTTCTTTGCTTTGTCTTTCTTCTTTTTAATACATGGTTGCCCTACTTCACACTTTTCTTTTTCGACTTGTAATCTACTTGTAAGGGTGATGTCCGAGGATTTATCCATTTGCGGGACAATATTTGTCTCTATTTTAGCTAGATTCATAAGTTCATCTCTCTTTTCTTTGTTTTTTTTGTTCTTAACCCCTAATTGTAAGGCAGACTGTTGATGTTGTGTACAGTCAATTAACAGGATCTCATCTTCTTTAGATTTTATTTCATCAGTACTTGGTTGTGGAATGCCGTCTGTGCTATCAACACTCTCCGTGTTTTTCTTACAACATACACAATGATCGTCAGCCACTTTATTTTTGCATAACAGCTTGATTAGCACAGAGTGCTGGTCATTCAGTTTAGTGTCTAATGTATCATATAATCGTGTAAGGGAAAACAGTGCAGCATTCATTGTTTGTAATGATGTTTCAATACCAATTACAAATTTACCCAGAGGAGCTGATAAATCCTCATTTAAGGCAGCGTGATTCCTACGAGGGGTCGGGTGGGCAAAGGAACAGGAAGACGTGGAAGATGCATCCGCTGTTGGGGAGAACATCATTGGTGAATCATATAAGTCCTGTTGCACATCACTAGTATCAGGAGCTTCCTTAGGGCAGCTGCTCTTTTCAACCTCTTGGGGGCTGACCATAGTGCCGAACACGGCTTCTGTTTCCATCTCATCAATAATGTCATCTTGTCTCATAATATCAGGAGCATTCAACATAACCCCCCCTTGCCAGACACACTGTTGGGTTGCGCACCAAGGCCAACTGTACTCTCTTCATTCGTGAGATCAATCGCTCCTGTGCCTAGTTGAACTATAACATTGAGAGCACCAGCAGCAACCAAGGAATCTGGGGGAGTGGAATAAGAGCACAGGCTACTATCCTGTCTATCACCACATGGTAAGTCCTGATTAAATAAAGTATTTACACATGCGTTTCTGCTGTTTCCATCATTATTTTCCACAACATTCCCACATTTGTCCCTTGGGGCGCAAAATTTTCTGATATCCACCAAAGTAGAGCAGACTCTTATACTAGAGGCTGATTTACTAATTCTTTTAAGATTAATTGTCCTAGAGGACTTTTTAGGTGTCGAAATAGCCTCACGAGTACACTCGTTAATGACTTCCTTTGAAGGCATTCCTGTACGCAAAGTCATTACCATTTTGTTTTTTTGTTTTTTTTGAAGGACAGTGGCGTTAAGTTATCTCCTAAATGCGAGAATATTAATCAAAATGTGAGGGTTACTTCACTCAACGCCCACAAATCGCAAATTCAGGCAAATCAGGCAATTCCAGCAAATAGAGCAATCAGGGGCACATTTAGTAACAAACGGACACAGACATCGAGGTGCTCTAGCTGGAGCAGAACCCAATAACTTCCCCACTATTGTCCCGACAGTATTCAGAAATCAATTCAGAAATCAATGCAAGCACGCACAAAACTAAAAAAAAAAAAAAAAAAGAAAGAAAAAAAAGAACCGTTTGTTTTACCCACAGCCCACAGCCCTCAGATCCTCAGCCAGCAGACAGCCGACAGCACTTTCCAAAGCACTTCCTCCAAATGCACGCGCGCCAAATGCGCGCGGTTTCCTGATTATGAGGATTGTGGGAAAAAGGGGCGGAGCTTACGCTCGAAATTCTGCAAATAATGAAATATAAATAAATATTAAATAAATAACACTTATGCTAGTGAGCTTAGTGTCTTGTATTATTGTCTCTTCAATCATAGAGTCTTTACCACGTGTGTTAGTAGATTTTCAAAAGGTCCACAAAGAAACGAGCATACGGGGTCCTCCACAGCCGACAGCACTTTCCAAAGCACTTCCTCCAAATGCGCGCGCGCCAAATGCGCGCGGTTTCCTGATTATGAGGATTGTGGGAAAAAGGGGCGGAGCTTACGCTCGAAATTCACGTGTTAGTAGATTTTCAAAAGGTCCACAAAGAAACGAGCATACGGGGTCCTCCACAGCCGACAGCACTTTCCAAAGCACTTCCTCCAAATGCCACTTTTTGCCATGTCGCACAAGTGATTGCAATTGGTTGGATTTCAGTCCGATCCCATGCAGGAGGGGCTTACCATAACACAATGTTCATATCATCGGGGGAAATAACCACTCTTTCCAGGGAAACGTGAGGGAGTTCCACTGAGGGAGACCACCACCAAATGGAGTACTGCAATTGGGCGGACAGGAAATATAAGTACAAATCAGGGTATTCCAACTCCCCCATCTCATAGGGCAGTGTTAAAACATCATATGATACCCTAGCCCGTTGACCATCCCAAATCAAGCGAATCATCAATTTACAGAGTCTGGAACAGAAGCTAGCAGGGGGCCAGATCGGGACATTATTAAACATGTAAAAACGTTTTGGTAACATCACCATCTTAGCCAGGGACATCCAAGCCACCTGTGAAATTGGCAACAGTGTCCAGGCTGTTATTCTGTGTTCCAAGTGTGTTAATACCTTCAGGTGATTTTGCTCAAAGAGTATAGTCGGGTAGGTGGGGAAATCAATGCCTACATATCGCATGATGCCATCGGGGCACCACCTAAACTCACCACTAATATCCTCCTGACAGGCTACTGGGGTTAGGGGTAAGACCTCTGATTTAGACCAATTGATCTTCAAATTAGACATATCCTTGCATAGCTGAATTGTTTGCACAACAGGCAACAGGTCCGCTTTACAGTGTTTCAAATATAGCAACATGTTTCCTCCATATAGCGACATGATAGAAACGAGAGAGCGTACCCTGACACCATGATTAATGTGATCTACCCTTCGGTAGCAAGCAAGGGGTTCAATGGCGAGGGCAAAAAGAATGGGAGACAGAGGACACCCCTGTCTTGTTCCCCGAGTTGGAGCAATGTATTCTAACAGGGTTCTGTTTGTGTATATCATGGCTCTGAGCGGTGTGTATAGGAGACGGACCCAGCGAAGGTATACGTTACCCAGGCACAAGCATCTCAGGACCTCAAATAGAAAGGGCCATTAGACAGAGTCAAAGGCTTTTTCTGCATTAAGCACGGCGACTACGGTGGGGATATCTGGATTTACATTGTATACAAGTGTAAATAGTCATTGTTAATTGTTCTGAGTGAATCTACCAGGAATGAAGCCCGTCTGGTCCGGGAGAGCCAGGCCGAACGTATGTGGGAGGAGATGGTCAGCCATTATCTTGGCTAAGATTTTATTGTCCGTGTTAATGAGGGATAGCAGTCTATATGCAATTTGAGGGATGTTTATTGGGTTTCAACAGGATCGTCACGATATCGGACCTAGTGGATTCAGGTGGAGTACTTGAGGTAAAGGCTTCCTCATACAGGTGGCAGAGGTGCGGGGCAATCAGGTCAAAATATTCTTCATATAGTTCTGCTGTTAGCCCGTCTGAACCCAGTGTCTTACCATTAGGGAGGAAGATAGTAGTAATGCAAATTTCTTCTACTGAGGGAGGTACATCAGTTGTTCCCCAGCTGTCGGATCTAACCATTGCAGGGCTACCTGATCAAGATATTGTGATATGGTATCATGTCAGACCTGTAGTTGTGAAGTCTACAATTGTTCATAGTATTGTTTAAATGTTGCATTGATTCCTAGTGTATCTTTACAGATTGTCCTGTCAGGGTCCTCAATCTCCACAATTTCTGCAGGTAGGCGCTCCTGTTTAATCGCCCATGCCATGGAGCGGCTGGGGTGGTCCCCTTCTATGCCGTCGCCCTAATAGGATCTCCCAGAAATCTCTCTTCTCACTCCATGAGATTGTGTAGTTCTACGCGTTGTGTCTTAAGGGATTCTTGAGTAGAGGAGGAGTGGTGTGTCCCCTGTTGCAGCTCTAGCTCTGTGATGCGCTGTTCGCATCCTGCAATTGATCCCTGTATAGCTTTTACCACACCACCCTCTCTGGACATACAACATCCCGTGATGAACACATTGAAGGCTTCCCACACAACCCTACTATCAGGGACAGACCCCACGTTGGTCTCAAAATAGGATTGTATGTCCGGTCTAATGCCTTGGCGAAAGAGAGTATTCTCTAGTGCACACGCCCTGAACCACCACCGAAGGAACCTCAAGGGTTGTGGGGGACATGAAAAAAGGATCTTTATTGTGGAATGGTCTGACAGGGATTGTGAGAGTATTTGTGCATCTGTTACAACATGGAGTAAGGCAGGAGTAACCATTACATAATCAATCCTAGAGGAGCTCCTGTGGGCCGCAGAATAGAAGGTGTATTCCCTGGTACAGGGGTGCAGGACTCTCCATATGTCTTGCAGTCTGTGATATTCTGCTATCCATAGCCACTTATCCACAGCTTTAGGGAGCGTGGCTTGCTGTGTCCTGAAACTGTCAAGGGTCAGAAAAAAGGCCATATTGAATTCACCTGCCCATATAATCTCGTAGTCCAAGAACCTATGCAAATGACTTGCACACTCTTGGAAAAACTTAGGGGAATCAGTATTCGGGGCTTAACTGTTTATAATGAGAACCCAATGCCCAACATTTCTCCAGCTAAAAGCAAGAATCGACCCTCGACATCACCAAACTATCCGTGGAGTTTAAACGATAGTGAACAATGTATATATGTAGCCACGCCCCATGAGTGTGACGAGAATGTAGAGCCATATCTATGTACACCCCATTCCGGCATATTTGGGAGTCTACTGTCGAGAGATACAGCTGTCTCCCGTAAACACATGGCATAGTTTGCTAACTGTCACTTTTTTATGGTTGGTAAAACCCTGTATGTTCGAAGAGAGCAGTGATATTCTGTACCCTTCCTGCACCATTAGTAACGGTACTGAAGCATATCAACCAGCTCATGTGTCCATACCTTGCGACTGAGATAGTCCACTGCCCCTTTAAAGCACAATATGGCCATTTGGTTTCAGAAGTGAGATATAGTAGATCCTAGCATTACCACTGCAGTCCCATCCACCCCAAATCCTTCGAACAATATAACCCCCCACTCACACCAGTTGTGTGTTTGTTGTGCGGCAAGCATTAGAAAATGTGTACGTATTAGCCCCACACATTTTCGGAGGTTGAACTCCCATCATTCCATTTCCTAGAAAATCATCAAAAAAGCCCAGTCGTGTGCAGACTCCCCATGCAGATGGTCGAATTCCTCACAAGGGCGCAGACATCCACATCAGACTGCCTTCATTCAGTGCTTTCCGTGGCAGTGAATATTGCTTCTTCTGCTCAACCTGCCTCAACTATTACCATTTGGGAGTGTGCAGCAGACTGATAAAGGGTTTTGTCCAGTCGTGCCCATTGCAAAGCTGATGTAATATGAACGAAACACATGTTTATTAAATAACAGATATTTTGCATGGCTGTTTCAAATTTATAATATAAACCTCACACAATTGTATGCAAGCAAATGTTCAAGGTAAGCATTGTTCTTTTTGTGCAGTCCTGTTAAAGAAATTGTCCAAAAACTGTATTAATATATGTTCCAGAAAGTAAAAACTAAGTACTGTGCATTATAATGTTGAATTTGATTGGTTGACACAGCCATACATTACCAACATCTGGTCAAGTAAAACTACACCAGAGCATTGCATTCTATTTGCATGTTATGTGAAACATGGTAATTGCAGTTGAGAAGAGGTTCAAAGAACAATTCTCTGGTATAATAAAGCCGACCAAAAATCAGTAACTAATCCATTAGCTTAGCCCAAAATATACTGATGGGGTATTTAGAGCATATGGTGATTCCTAAAAAATCCAACAAAAAAGGGACTTCACATTTTAGAAGCTCCCTGCTATTGAGGTATCTCACAGCTCATGAGGGGAGCTGGATCATAAGGTCACGGGTTGTTTCCCAGTGAATCAATGAATCAAAAGCACACATGGCCCTCATTACAAGTTGGCAGGTGCAGAATTAAAATGCTGTTATTGTCGTATAGTGGCACGTTCCGCATTAGCCAACTACAAGTTTGCTGGTGAGGTGAGGTCATTCTGCTACCTTACTGGCAATAAAAAGCCGGAATTGCCGGCAGCAGTATTACCAATGCCGGTAATACAGGCAAATCCCCATTGGAGTATCGCTGTTATCAGCAACCGGAATCCAATGGACATTCCACCGGACTGGGTGCTAGTAACGGTATTACCGTTTGCCGTAATCCTAACAGAATTACAGCCAGGATACCTGCAAACTTGTAATAAGGATCATAGTGATTGCTAGCGCAGAGAGCCACCCCTTAGGTTCTAAGGGAGAGTATGTTTGTCCTGAATTCCCGTAAGAAATCATTGTAGGCCCTACCCACTCCCGCAGTTAGGTTTAATGCTTACTTGAGCTGTTTATGCTATGGTGCGTTTTCAAGGATTGATTTAACCCCAGAAGCAGCCCTTCCATGGATAAAAAAAAAAGTGGGATGGAGGCGAGATAGAGAGAAATGGGTGACGGGCGAAGGAAGAGAGAAAGAGAACAACTGACGGAAAGAAAGATTGAGTGAATGAGTGTAGTACTATGAATGAGCGATATGCAAGGAAGTGAGGAATAGGAGCAAAAGTAAGAACAGGAAATGAATGAAAGAATCGGAGGTCAAAAGAGTTTGGGAGAGTAAGGGAGAGCGAGATGAAGAGAAAGCGACGGCTTGTGAGCACGAGAGAGAGATAGCAAGGCTGTCCGAAAGACATATCTCAAAGCATAACTTGCCATATGTTTGAAGACGGTGACAAAATGCAGAGTCCCCAAAACATATGTCCTGATTCCGTACATTTGAATAGCATAACATGCATTAAACCGTGTCACTTCTATCCAGGCGAATGAGTCACCATGGAACTGAACAGAGAAAAAAACAAGAGGGAGTGTGTGGGAAAACAAACGCCGAGGACACATTGTCTCTGGCAATCTGCAGCAACACGCAGCCCACCCAAACCTGTGAGGCGTCCCTGCTCGCGCAGCGCCTGTCCCCTCAGCCTAGCTCTGGAAGCGCGGGAAGAATACCCAGCGCTATCTCTCCACGCACAGGCGACGGCACCACGAGGATGCTGCGGGCGAGTGAGGCCTCTCCGAGCTCATTACAGTCCCCGGGAGAGGGACGTCAGCTGACACCAGCTCGGAGCCCACTGGCACATCACTTCCTCACACAGCCAACAGGGCACTGCTGTCCAACTCCTGTAGCCCAGGCATCGGCACAGAGCTGATGCGGCTGACATTCTCTGCCTCTGCGCTGGCATTTATATTTAATGGGCCCACAGGTGTGTGAAGTGAACTCTCCGCGCGCCAGAGCCATTGTTCTGACTGCGAAAGCGGTGCTTCTTCTAAAATAACCATAACCTTTCCTTACCATTTCAGAGGCATGTCCGTGGGCGGGACGCGCACCCACCTGCCTGAGCCCGTGGAGATTTGGAGACCTGTTGTGATCGCTTGGATGTTTTCATTAGCATAGTAGCAGAGTTTGAAATGTCACCGCTGTGATGCAAATGAATTCCACTGCATCCAGCTGTGGGAGGTGGGTTGAGGGGCATTGGATATTGTATGCCCAGTGGACGAGAGCAAGTGCTGCCGCACTGCGACATAGGCAGGTGTGGACACGCCTACAGGGCCGTTTGGGTATTCCCCAGTGGGCCTCTTCATCATGGGCCTCTTTTGTGTGGCTACCCATTTTATTCACACATTGGGCCTCATTATGACCCTGGCGGTAAGGGGTTAACGGCGCTGGTAGAGCTGCTGGCGCCGTTAACCCCCTACCGCCTCATTACGAGGTCCGCTCGCGGGACCCGCTCAGGACGCCTGGTTTTACCAGACGTCCTTAGCGGGTCCCGCGAGCAGCCAGCATGCTAACAACGGGCCTGTTGTTAGCATGCTCCTCATTCCCATTGAGCCTTATGGGGTATCAAATGGGAATGGGGATGGACCGGGTCCGGGTTCCTTAAATGGGGAAATACCGGGCCCTCCAAGGTTGGAATGGCCCGGTATTTTCCCATTCAGGGAACCCGGAACCGGGTTTGGGGGTAGCCATGCCCTTATTAACGACATGGCTACCTCCAAACTCGTAATGAGGCCCATTGCCTTATGGGAAAGGGGTTGGGTGTGCTCAAAATATGAAAATGGGGCCGCTTTGAACATTATTTACAGGGCATCTTTTGATTCCCAGTACATAGGAAACTAGATGTTGCACAGGAGTTGTACAAAACATGCAAATAACTATAACTACCAAAGTCAATATACACTGTCAATATACACTGTGAGATACCAATAGGCAATAGTGATATGCAGATGGATCCCATTGAAATTGTATCAATAACTGTAATGTAATGAGGCAATGAGGCAATATTACCCTGTGAGGCAGGACAACCCCCCCTCCTTGTGATGGGCGGCCACCCAAGTTAAAGAGGGTGGAGGCAGCATAACCGGCTGGGTCAGCCCACCTCCAAGGGTAATAACACCATTAACGCACATGGTTAGTAGGCGTGGGTGTTAAGGGTACCTTTAGAAATGTTTTTTAAAATTTTTTTGAATGCATATTGGCAGATTGAAAGTGTTTTTTTACAGAACCCCTTTTCACTCCCCAGGGTGGTCACAACTGGCACCAGGCTACAGATGGTAGAGTGAATGCCGGCAGGTAAGTGAGGGGGTGTATTTGGGGTACGATTTGGTGGGTGATAGCAGGTAAGCATCAGATGTCCTCTTCGGAGGTGGTGGACACTATGACCACCAGTATCTCTCAAGATACACCTCACAGAGACGGGGACTTTGATGCTAGTCCTGTTTCTGCAGCCCAGCTTAATATGTCCATACTTAATACTTCATGTGCATTGCCCGAGCGTGTGAATCATAGCCATACTGTCACGCCAGTCCACAATTTACTCTGTGTGCTCCTCAATACTAGATCTTTGGTTAATCATGCTGTGGAAGACTCAACCTACATAGAGGACATTTACATCGATATCTGTGCGCTAACAGATACATGGGGTTACAGTGCATCTGGCCCTACCCTGAATCTGGCAAACCCTGATGGGTACAAGATGCTTAGATAGGATAGAGAGGAAGGAAGAGGTAGGGGTGGCACTCATTTTTAAATCTTCCCTGACTATTTGGGAAACTAATGGATTTATTATTAATGCCATTGAGTCCCTTCACATCAAAATCGGACTCAATGCAGAATCTACTTTCAACATTATTCGTATTTACAGACCGCCGCCATTGATACATCTTGCTGAATCAATGGTATGTGATTCGTCTAGTGCTCCACTTGTTACATCGCCATTTCCAATAATGGCGAGCCTTTCATTACCTCTTTCTTCAGATTACTCCCCTCCTGATTCACCAACTGCCTTAACTAACCTGTTAGAGACAAACAAGGGGACTCATGTAACAAAAGAACCTGAGCCCCGTAGTTTCAACAACGACCAAGCTGGCCTCCACCATACTTTGCTGGAACTGGACGATAGAATATGCCTGACCTCTCCAATGATCTCAGCGTTGAATATGGTTCTCAGTTCATTTGTCGCATTATACGACAACATATATGAGGAAGTGAAGGACCATTCTAGATATTTGGACGCTATAGCCCAGAAGTTGGATCTGATGGGAGACATGTTGTGTCCACTCCCATTGCTCTCTCCTGTCCGCTTCCCAGAAAAACAAGAAGAGGGGCCAGACTTAATCTGGTTGAATCGACAAACCAAATTCCAGACTTTGTAACTGCAACTGTTCCGTGGCCATTGAAAAGTGATGCTGGAGAAAAAATTCCTTTGGGTAAACAACTGTGCAGCAATCAAAATCTTTCACAACATGGGTTACGATCAAAGTTAATGAAACAGTGTTCCATGATCCGAAAAAATCTTAACTAAGAAACATACACTTTGTAAAAAGTCAACAAAGGTTTCAGCAATTATAAAATCTGTCTTTGAGAAAAGAAAAAAACAAATACTGAAATCTTGTCTGAAGGGCCTTTGTCTTTGTCAACCTTAACAAACTTGGTGAATGACAACCTTCTGTCGCTACCCTCAGTTGAAGTGAGTAAAGAGGTTGCTTTACAAACACGAGAAGCAAAGGTTACAAGTTCTGGTGATCCACCCAAATCCGTTTCTGTCAGTATACAAACTGATATGCCAACAGATTCAGGTAATAAATCAGCAATTGTGCATTCTTGTCCACAATTAGGTTCCAAAGCTCAAATACAAGAAGAACAATCAGTGACTGTGGCGATATCCAATACAAAAGCGGATCCACTACGACAGTCTCGGAAAGCAGAGATCGAAGGTCATCTGGCAAGTAAATATTACAAACTAATTGTATCGGCTGCAAGTAGCAATGTAGGTTTGTTACAGGAATGGTCAACAAGGTTATCTAGCGTAATGACAGAGATATGTTGGACGAATGTCTGCAAGAATGTGGCTCTGTCATCTATCAGTTACAAGAGAGGTCAGGGCAGGTTAAAATCTTAAATAGGGTCTATTGGAGGCCAGAGCGCTAACATAAACGAGGAATCACTGATACAAATGAATGTTGGGGTTGCAGACACAGAAGGGGAACGCTGGAGCATATGATGTGAAAATGTGTTAAGGTGCGGAAGTGCTGGGAAAACTTGTGTGGAGTATTCAACAGAGTTCTTGGGTTATCTCTTGATTATGATTTTGAGATGTTGATTCTTAGTGATGATGAAAGGGTTGAGGGGTTGACTATGGCACAACATAAAAGGCTAGTTAGAGGTTCACTGAAGGTGAAGAAGTTAATCCTAAAACACTGGAAATCAAGAATTTCCCCAATTGAAAATTCATGGTTTGATGAAATCTTTAAATTGATAGATATGGAGAGAGTTATCTATAACCGCCAAAAGAAAAAGACATTATTTGAAAGTATTTGGAGCAGGTTTCGTGAATTGTATTAGGTCTGTGATTTTAGTTTAGTTTAGTTTATTATTTGATAATGCGCTTCAAACCCAGGGGTAGCCGGGCGCAACAGTCATAAGAATACTTAGGCTTAGGTTACATACATAGGATACATACAGAAGATGCATTACAGGTGTTATTAGCGAATTACAATACATATATGCAAGATGTGGGTGCCTCACATCACAGAGGGCAATGAGATAGTCTATAGTCTAGTTTCAGCGGTATCAGGTAAATTATATGCAATGGGCCGGGCCTAGAGCAGGGGATCAGTTTGTTAGTCGTCTTTGGTCCAGAGCCAATTTTTCATGTTGCGCCTAAATCTAGAGTAGGGTAGATTCGCTCTCAGTGCAGTAGGGAGTGCATTCCAGGCTCGGGCAGCTCTAACAGGGAAGCTTGCACTACCCACTTTTGTTAGTCTGAATCTGGGAATTTCAAGTAGTAAGTGGTTAGAGTCTCGAGGTGTGGTGACTAGAGGATTTTCTGGTTAGTCTAGCCGAGATGTATGGAGGCGCAGTATTGTTTAGTCCTTTATGGGTGAGAGATAGCGTCTTGAGGAGAACTCTGTTGCTAATTTTTAACCAATGATGGTCTTTCCTGATGTTGGAAATGTACACTCTTTGGGGTATGTCCAAGGCTGCTCTGAGAGCATTATTCTGCAGTATTTGCACTTTGTTTATGGCAGTTTTGCTAGATCCCGCATATAAGGCGTTGCAGTAGTCTAATTTAGACATTGCTAGGGCGTTGGCTAGTGTGAGACAATCGGTTTTGGAGAGGTAGGATCTGCAGGCCCTGATTAATTTGCAGTTGTAAGCAGTGGAAGAGGTCAAGGAGTTGACTTGTTTTTTGGGAGATAATGTGGAATCAAGGCAGAAACCTAGTGTTTTTACCTCAGTTGCCACTTTAATTATATTGCCATCTATGTTGAAGGCAAGATAATTAGGGCTGAGTTTTTTGAGGTTAGAGTCGGAACCCAGGATCAGTATCTCTGTTTTGTCGTCATTCAGGCAGAGGCCGTGGGAGGCCATCCATGCCTGAATGAGGAGGTAAATCTTGTTTACTACAGCTGTGTCTTCGACAAAGTTGCCAGATAGTGGTATGAGGATCTGCGTATCGTCCGCATAGTTAGTATAAGTTACCCCCAGTCTGTCAAGTTTGTCGAAGAGTGGCTTAGTGAAGATGTTGTACATTGTGGGGGAGACACATGAACCTTGTGGGATGCCACAGGTGATTTGTATTAGGTCCGCTGAGGCTAAGGGGGAGAACACTCTCATTGTACGGTTGGCTAGGAAGGATTGCACCCAGGCTATAGCTTCGCTTGAGAAATAGGCGGCAGACGCTAGGTGGTTGCATAACACTGCATGGTCCACCAGGTCAAAGGCTGCCGATAAGTCAAGGAGGAGGAGCATAGCTGCTTTACCTTTATCCTTCAACTCGTTGATTTGTGTCTTAAGGTCAATTAAGGCCGTTTCAGTACAGTGTAGTGGTCTGAATCCAGATTGGCGTGATCCTAGTAGTTGGATTGTCTCCAGGTAGTTTTGGATCTGGAGGTAGGCTACTCTGTCAATGATTTTAAGGAGAAATGGGACCGTGGTAATGGGCCTATAATTGGTAGGGATAGCAGGGTCAAAGGTCTGTTTTTTTAAGGAGAGGCAGTACCCAAGATTCTTTGAGGTTTGTGGGTACAGTGCTAGATCTAAAGGAGGCATTGATTAATTTAGAGATGAAGGGTGCTAGGTCTCTAGCTGCGTCCTTAATAACTTTTGCTGTGCAGCTGTTCCCTTGGCAGTTAAATGGTTTCAGAGATGATATCACCATTTCAGTTTCCAATATGGATATGTTGGTAAATCTGAATGGTTTGCAGTTACTTTTTGTAGCTGTTCTAGGTGAATCTGTCAGATGGGTAGTATGGGTTCCAGTGGAACTCAAGGACACTTTCTTCTTTGCAATTTTAGATGTAGGGTTGTGATTTTATTAGCTAAGGCATTTCGGATGCTGGTGCACCATTGTTTGTCCTTGGGGACATTGTCTGTGGGAGCAATCAGGTTTTCCATTTCCAGGAGGATGGAAAAGAGTTCTTTGGAGTTAGAGTAAGCGTTACTAATTCTCTCATTAAATGTGTCTTTTTTAGTTTGAATTATTTCCTTCTTATATTTTTTGGCAAGGTTGTCGAGTAGAGTTTTATTCTCAATTGAGGGTGTATGTCTCCAGATAGATTGGAGTTTACATTTTTGGATTCAGAGTTCTTTGAGGTGCGGGGTGAACCATGAGTTCAATAAGACAGGATTGAGGAGGGGGGTTAGTGTCTGCATTGTTGTAAATATTATAAATATGTGAATAAAAAAACACACAAAGAAAACAGTGGTTTATTACAGCCAAAGCCAACAGGGATCGATACAAGAACTCCAAGAAATTCCAGCATGTCACACAGAAATGGCGCGCAGGCCACTTTTGTTAAACAAATGCATAATTTCTCTATCAGTACTCAGGCCATTCTCCAAAAACATATTGCAGCATGGTATTGGCTGTCAGGAGCATGATAACCTGTACAGGTACCTATATGTGTTATTCTACTGCGTAACAGTTTCCGGAGAAGGCACCCTCAACATTTGGAGTTCCTTCTCTCCGCACTCACGTGGTTATGAAACAAACTGTTGAACAGATTATTTTCTTTTAGCCCTATCACAGACACATATCATGCCTCTTGGATCCCTCTCCCCTGAGCTAACAATGAACTAAGAACCAGGCTGGTGTATGGGAAATATGTGGTATTTATTTAAATTAACAGTAATAGGAATTAGCACGGAAATGTCAACACCACTTTATCAGTGACATAACACAACTTCTCTCAGCATTAAGGAATCACAACAGTGAAATTAAAAATGAACACAATCACAGTCCTTCCCTTTCTGCAAATTTCAATTCACAAAATAATTACACTGATCAATAACAAATCCGCGTATGCAATATTGTGTGATTTTTGATTTTCCTGCATGCTTAAAAGGCTGGCAGTAGTACTTCAAGTTTGGTAATGATGATTTTGCAAACACTTTTGGTTTAAAATAAACACAGGGCAATTTATCGGTTTGTTTTTCAGACCACCTTGCTTTGTTCTATGCTGGAAAGTCAGACAGAAAATTGTAATGTTTTGGGGAATTTTGGATTCAAGACCCCCTTCATTGAAAGGCCTGTGTTGGGGAAGTTGGATAAAAAGGTTGGACTGATTTGAGAACACAGACACCCCTCTTCCTAAAAGAATCAGGGTCAGCTGGACAACAAATTGCCCAATTAATTTATAGGGTACAGTTTTTAGTACACACTGGGAAGTGAGCTTTGTTAATTTTGAATTAGAACTAATTTCACCCCGTAGTGGTCTGCCAAATGGGGAATTTATTTATTAATATTTTTGGTTAAATAGGATAAGTATATACACAGTTTTGCCCCCCATCCACTATAAAGGGAGATGATTCATAGAAAGCAGTCTCCCCCACCTTTTAGTTTCCCAGAGCTCAGTTCTACTTACATAGCAAGCCTCTGTTTAAGGTTCAGGAAAGCCAGCTGCCTCTCAGGACACTCTGGAAAGATAGGGCAGGGGTCTGGTCACTCCATTCTCAAAGATGGCCTCCTGCTCTCCACCATAGGACCCGGTCAGCTTTGAGAACTTCCTAGAAATAGACAGCTCCACCCAGATGCACTCTCAGCAATCTCCTCTGGTGTATCCTTACAGCTGTCAGATGGTAAGTTTCAGCAGCCTTCCTGATGGTCTGTCTCTTCTCTCTGTCCTCCTGTCTTTTTCCTTTTACTCTCTGTACTCTCTCCTTTTTTGTGTGTCTCCTGTCCTAGTGCAGTCCTCCTTATACAGCAGCAATGACACCACCAATTTAACAGACTTGGGGAGGTACCCTACAATAATTCCTGCCACTAACATTGAACAGTTACCCTTCTCTCTCCTCCCAACCAAACCTCCAAGTCAGGATTGGTTTAGGGTTCTGGTGCAACATATGGCACTTGCCATTTGTAATCGGCCTTTTTTCTCCTTTCAACTTTTTGGCAAAAACTAGTTATGTATCACAAATTCATGAATTTACTAGCAACTGCCATACTAAACATAGTTAGATAAGCCAACCACCAAGTCTGCATCAGGTAGCATGGCCATGTGGCACCTTTCTGCTGTTTCCATAAAAAGCATAACATTTATGAATAGGAAAGTTATTAAGCATATTCCTAATTTCATTTTCCACCCGCTCACCAACTCTCACATTTGGAACATGTTCAGATCAGCCAGAAACCTAGTTTAACTGGCCATTACAGTTCCCAGAGTCACAGGAAGATGAATTTTATATCCCCAAAATCGCCTGGAAATTACATAAACAATGGTACATAGATGAAATCCATCCGCCTTATGGTGGCTGAGAAAAAGGCCTAAATGATAATAGTCCTTTTAAATAAATTGTGAGTCTGGATGTGGGACAAATGGTCCTGCTCCAGATTACAGCCTTTTGTTTTCACTGGCTCAGCCTGTGCCCACAGTTTTGTTTTCAATCTCCTTTGTGTTGGAAGCTTGCTCTTTGAAGTGAGTGCCCCCATTTTCACACATATTAGTCATGCTCTAGCCAAGGGTAACTTTTGCTTTCAGAGCCAGCAGGTCTGAAGAACACAGAATTCCAACACCTTTTGCAGGACATTTTTATTGTGGTTGGTCATTAAATGCGAGATGTGACATCCAGGCTGGGAGTGGGGGTTTTCCTTGTGAAGTTTTGCCAACAGCCAGTAAAAGGCTTTGCCTTCGGCTGACATTTTTTTTAATGAAGACAGAGTGGCTCTTCCAATGTCACTGGAGTTTTTTGGGTGGAAAATAACAAACATTGCTTTTTGTCAACCCACACATCATGTGTTGTTTTCCTGACATTTATTTCTGTGAGCACTGATATTTATTTCCACTTTTACTTTTTTTCAAACCTTTTTTATTTGCACACTCATGTGCTGGCCATTTTTGTTTTCAATGTGTAAAAATCCTGTTTTCCATGTGACAGATCTTTGATGACTCTTTCTTTTGTAATTTAAAATGATGCTTGTCAATTGGTAATGAAAGGTAGGCCCCTTTCCACATGGCTGTTTGATTTTACTTGAAAAACCAAACCAAAACAAAGGCCAGGCCGTTTTTGTTTTAGTGTTTAAAATCTTGATGTTCATGTGAAAAGGACTTCTGTTTGGAGCCTTTAAATGCATCCCACAACTTAATAATAATAATAATAATAACTTCAATGTCAGGTGGCTGGCCTGTCCCTTTGCCAAGATCCAAATTTACTACATTGTTGCAGACTAATGGACCTACCATTGGCTCTTGCCCATTGCTACTCACCCCTAGCGTACTAAACTGTGATTGGCTAGATCTGACGTCCCCAGCCTAGGACGCAAAATGGTTCTCACCTAACTATGAACCTTTTCTAGGTGATGAAAATGACTATGTGCCTGTATTGTAACTTGTGTGCACCACTGTTGCCTTATGAGATGTTCTTCTGCTTGGCACAACACTTGTTGCATACTTGTTGCGTACTGTTGCAGTCTGTGTCTGGCTGCCTTGGATCAGTCCTCCTTTCTCACCACTTATCACTGTCCATTGTCTGCTTCAGCTGTATCACGTGTCTGGAGACCACCAAATTGAGCTCTGCAGCTTTGAATTATGAGGATTTATTCCCATTTTCTGCAGCTGGCCCCTTTGTCATCTGTGTATTGGAGTGTCATCCATATTTCTTGATCTTGGCTGCGGGTCCTTTATCACACGTCTTGCTCTCTGTCCAGCCTGAGTCAGCTCAGCTTGACCCTTGCACTGTGGCTTGAGGCCTGCTGTAATTTTCCTAAACCTTATGATGTGGTTTCTACATTGTCCATGCTATACTACATTCTCCATAGGTTAGTCACACTTGGCTCTGACATGTCCCATAGGTGCTCCTGCAGTTCCATAGTGTTATTTGCGTTTAAGCATCTGCAAGTTTTGCTCAAGCTCTCTTGTGCCTTGCGGTTTCTGCGTTGCTGCACTTGGCTAAGGTCAAAAATAATAAAAGCAATGGCAGTATGTATATGTATCTGTCCTCTGACTATAGAACTGTATGCTCATGTTCTTCATGTGTTCGAGTGTGTGTTTGTGTCCCGAAGTGAAAATGGCACGTGTGCTTCATGTCTAATGCTGCTATGTCGTGGTGTCTCTATCGATGTCAGCAACATGGCTTCTTGGTGCTCCAGTTCAGGCTGTCCAGATAGGTGTCTCTGACCATGACCTGCTGCTCTTCATCCACACATGGATAGATCTGTACCTCACCTGGTCTGTATGGCTGGCTAAGGGGGTACCTCTCAATGCATTTGTAAATCATTGGTCTGTTAGGAATTTGTTCGAAATAGAAAGGATGACTGCAGCATTTTCTGGCCTTTTGTCTTGTCATGAACTTGATGGGAGGGAGGGGTGGTGGAAGATCCCGACTCCCTCTTCAAGAACAGGGCCACTAAAATATAATTTCATTGTATTGGGTGGGTCAATTGCCACTAGACCACCAGCGCCTGCTTATACTGTTGAATTGTACCCCCTTGCTCTGAAGATGAGAAGGCAGAGGTCAGACCCAGAGACCATCAGGGAGTTTGGGCTACAGAGGTAATTGGTTGCCACAGGAAGCCTTCGCTAGACCACCAGGGAAGGCCCAGTGTGAACAGCAAGTAAGCAGCCAACAAGGGTGGCCCCCACTAGTCCAACCGAACATTTGCAACCCACAAGGCCACTGAGGAAGGGGGTGGGTCTTGGGGAGTCGTATAGAGGCACTCATTAATTGTATAGTGCTCAGGCCTGCAGGCTAAGGGCACAAGGGCGGAGAGAAGAAGGCATTCTCTCCCAGTAAATAGTAAGCACTGTGATTTTGTTTTGTGCAACAGGCCATTGGTAGGGCATTGTGTGGGATAGTGAGGAGGCAGAAGAGCAGAGGGTAGTTTAGCCAGACTCACTGGAAACTCAGTGAGTCATGCCGTAGAAGGCAAGGAAGGATGGCGATTGCTGAAAAAACCCATCCCAACATAGCCACTAACCCTCCCAATACCCATTCATTTACCCTTTTTACTTCACCCCAGTCTCTAATAAAGAAGTGTTCGACACAATAGTTAAACTCAAAGCCTCCAACTGCAAAGAAGACAAATTCCCATCTCATCTAGTTAAACTGTGCGCTCCTACCTTATCACCCATCATTACTGAATTTGTTAACACCTCCTTCAGCTCTAATATAGTCCCTGCCAGTATAAAAAAACCTGGGTAACACCCCTCCTAAAAGAAATGACCCTTGACCCCTCAATCCCCACCAACTACCGACCCATAACTACTGTCCCATTTCTCCTGAAAACTATCGACAAAATGGAACATTCCCAGATTCAAAACCATTTACAACATAATCAACTATTGGGGGACTGACAGTCAGGGTTCCACCCTAATCATAGTATGGAAACTGCCCTACTCGGCCTAAAGATCCAAATGGATGCCACTAGAGAATCAGGCAAGCTTTGCCTACTAATGCTACTAGACCTATCAGCGGCTTTCGATTTGGTCGACCACAAGAAACTTTTGCCACCTCAACCAGCAACTTCAACCTGTCTAACAATGCCACAGACTGGATTAAATCTTTCCTTGCAGATAGGACCTCAAGAGTGGTCGTTGGTAAAGAATCAGCAGATCCCATACCAGTTCCCATAGGCATCCCACAAGGTTCCTGCCTATCCCCCACCCTCTAAAACGCCTATACCAAGCTGCTCTTTGCAGCGCTGGATGCTATGGGTGTCATCCACACCAACTTCACAGATGACACTCCGATCCTCATCCCACTAACAGGTAATCACGAGCAAGACACATTGCTTATTAATAAAATGTACTCACTAATCCAAAACTGGATTGCCAACAACAGCCTATGTCTCAATGATGACAAAACAGAGCTACTCATACTAGGATCATCATCTAAAATTGCCTCCCTACAGCCTGTTTACTCATCTTTCATCATTGATGGCACCACAATCCCAGTACCTAAACAAGTAAAGACACTCGGTGTATACCAAGACGCCTCATTAACCATGACCAAACAAATCAACATGCTAGCCTCTTCCACCCCCTACACATCCAAGCTCATCTCCCTCAGCTGCAAATTCCTCACTGCCAAAGATTGCGTTACACTAGCAAGAGCGCTCATACTCTCCAAGCTTGACTATTGCAACATCCTCCTCTTAGGCACATCCAACACAAAATTAGCCAAACTCCAACTCATGCAGAATAAAGCCCTTCGAGCGGGACTAGGCATGAAGAAATCTGACCACATCTCCAACATCAGGAGAGCAAACCACTGGCTCCCCATTAAAGCCAGAATACTTTTCAGAACCCTTAGTATCACCCACAAATGTATCACCAACAAAGTTCCAAAATACCTCCTTAACACAGTCACTAAGAAAACCACCCTATACTCCTCACATCGAACAATAGCAAAACTCTCGAAATCCCACGATACAAAAGAGAAAAAGCAGGGGGCAGCAGCTTCAAAGTACTCGCTCCCAGGCATTGGAATGCCCTACCCACCAATATCAAGAATGAAACATCCTATCTAAAAATTCCCTTAAAAGATTAACATAGAACCCTACCATCTCAGACCTAATTCACTGTTCTTGTATATAAGTGTATATTAATGTTTATCTGTACGTTTGCCTGTATTGCTGTGCTCAACTTTAAGATTGTATTTGCTATTGTATCTAACTACGCCGTGATACCTCAGGGTCTGGGCGTATAACAAATGTAATAAATAAAATAAATACGGAGTGTTAATGGCTTAGCCGCATTTTAATTTAGCCTCCAGTGTTTAATAATAGCAGGATGGGTGCAGTCTATTTTAAACCCAAGGCAAGTTGGTGTGTCTTCTTTACCTTTAAGTCCAATTATGTCCACGTTCACATGTCTGGATGTCAGGATGCTATTGATTGTGGTAGCTGGGCAAACAGGGTGAAGGACCGCCTCACCAAATGGCTTCCCCAATTGCAATTTAATGGGCAGTGCACGTGGCAGTGCACACGCAGTGCTAGCAAGTGGTTGGAGACAAAAGCAAAGAGGTCATAGCATGGCATCTTTAAAACGTAAATACACACACCTCCATATGGAATGAGAGATGTACATATCTCATCTCTTCCCACAACAGTCTCTATAATACTATGACGCGTTGTATCCGGATTCCTGCCAAGGGGAAAGTTAACCCGCATCCCTCCTCTCAGTCAGCTGCTCCTGCATGGAAGGTGCGCTTGGAAATGTGTGACCTTTGCGCAGTACGCTTCTTTTTCGATTTGGATAATGGATTTCTGTTATTTCTAATGTGTGTTGTGTTACTGTGATTTGTTTCACGCAGCAGTGTGGAGCTCAGAAGAATGAGGGGCCGAGCCAGCCCTGTCTGAATTCTAATGTATAACCCGCAGGATGAGCACAGATGTCTGGGGCCAGTGCATAAGGCACAGAACAAACTTGTAGCTACATGAAGGTACACCCTTTTGCTGTGAGGGGTGCGTTTGGAACTGGATGTAAGAAGATGTGTGTCATGGCTCACCGCATGGCCCCTTAATGGAAAAGCACAGCTATGCTTTGTGTCACCCCATAGCCCGTAAGAAGAGGTGCTGCGGTTGGCGTTATATCCCACCCCACAGCCTGTCAAAGAAGGGGCAGCTGCTAATGTTATGTCTTGCCACTTACCCTGCGAGGGGAGCGGCTGTAGGTTATGGTATGTATCAGTGCCTTGATGCAACTAATCACACTTGGAGGTTGAGGGTGATTACATAAAACCACAAGGGAACCCTCAATGAAATGGAAATCGACCCTTTGAAAATGAAACAATAACGGGCTTGTGATTTCAAGCTGTTTTAAGCTTATCGGGAAGACGATTACTGCATCTATCACATTTTAACCAGTATTAATCAAGGCACCAATCCATTTAGTAGAAAAAATACATATTTTAATGGTTATTCTTTTACAGTTCAATAAAACAGTGGCATAGTACAAAGTGCTATGAATTCAACCTGCATCTCATCGCACCAGTAAGCACACTGGATTCTGAGCAGGCTATTACAATACACCTTAAATTCTGGAGCAAACTATTTTTTAGTGTGCAACCTCACACTGGACATACCATATTCTCCACTCATCCACTTCCAACACATTCATACCATTCTCATTCTCAACTATTCCTATTCATACTCAATACAAAAAACATAAAACCAACAAAAAATAGGCCCACATGTTTCTTTCCTAATCGTATCTAGGTTTCATTCCACGGAAATTCATCAGGGGCTAAAAAATCGATGTTTGTAAAAAATGCAAGTTTACAGTTGCATATGCCATCTAGGCCAACACTACATGTCCAATATTATATCATGGTCAGCCATTCAAAACTTCAATTCTTGAAAAATTGTAGCAAGGGCTACAATGGGTGTCTTCCCCTATAATAAAACAGCAAAGAATGGGAAATCAATATCCATCTATGACAGAGCTCAGTCAGAATATCTTTTGCAATTTATTCAAAACAATAGTCGTACTTATAAATAGTATTCAACATCTCCAGATTCCATTTACATGCTACACGCATGAGGGCTCCAATAAGACGAATAAGGAACCTCCCATATTCTTGCATCCGGCACTGGGTGGGATACTCATTTCCTATCCAGAATCTTGGTCTTGTATCTCGGGCAGACTACAGATCATGGTTTAAGTGTGTAGTGCCGGGCGCTTACCGACATCTGGACCTTATTTCATCCATATCGTACCAATATTCTATAGGTGCCATATGTAAAGGGCAGAAAAAAACTGAAAAAAAAAATCCTAACTTACCCCCTTGGGTTTTGTTTGGTTATTTAGTGGACACTAAGTATATCCAGCAATATCCAAATTCGTACACTCATATCTTTTTTTTTGTTTAAAAGATTTTTATTATAAGAAATCACATACAAGATATTCAATAACCATTAATAATACAACTGGAATATGTGTCATTATATAAATCTGAGATAAGAGGTACAAAAGATTTACAACAATGTCCAGTATGTGAATGTAAAAGGATATGGTTATTATAACAACACAGTGTTTTTTTTTTATATAAAAAAGAAGGGGGGAGATAATGAAATAGAATATAATAGCATGCTAAACATATTTAAAAAATGACAAAACAGGACAGAACACAAACAAAAGGGGAATGGGGGGAGGGAAAAATAATATGTAATGCTAGGATTAGTGGTGTTCTGTATGAGATAATAAATTGAGAAATGGTTGTCATCTTAAGTTGTGTTTGCATAATGGAGCGGAAGAGGAAGCTATACAGTATTCTAGCCTATGAATATTACAAATATTACTCCACCAACACTTGTAATTAATGCGTTGTAGATTTTTCCAATTGGCAGTTATAGTTTGCAATGCAACTATGAGACATAGATCAAAACGTTTTATATGTTCGTTGATCTTAACAGTTTGCAGGATGGAGCTTCCAATTATGAGAAAGTCAAAGCAAAAGTCTTGCTGTGTTTTAAAAATAAGTTTGATTGTTTGCCATACAGAGTTCCAAATGGGTTTAACATGTTGACATTCAACAAACATATGTTTAAATGAGCCCAGATGTAGAGAGCAGCTCCAGCACAGGTCATTGGGTAACAGAACATTTGAAGAGGGAAACAGGGATAGCAAAGACTCTATGAAGGATGAAAAATAGGGTTTGAGTTAGACTTTCAGACAAAGTAATTTTTGAGATGCATTCCCATTGTGAAGGCCAGTCATATTGAAGATCTGGCAGTGATCAATCGTCTTTCCAATCATTATGTAACTGGCCAGTCACAGTAGTTGTCATCACAGATTTGTAGAAGAAAGATGCAGTACACTTGTGTTTTAGTATATAGAACAATCTTAGTGCATCAGGTGTATCGGAGTTATGAATAAGTTGATCATAGTTTTCAAACATAGCAGCAATAATAGTCATGTATTGTGTCATATCAGATGCTGGGAGATATTAATTAATAGCACATTATTCAAAAACAATAGGAGCATCATGTGAGAAAAATTGTTGACAATATTTACTGTTTCTAGATAGCCATGGCTTCCACAATATTGATTTGCCTTTCACCTTAATAAGGGGATTAAACCAAATAAGGGGAGAGGTAAAGGCAGATAATTTGACAAGAGATGGGAACAAATATATTTTAAGTTATAGTGCAGATTGGTGTATGCAAGAACATTTTCAAAGTATATTCTTATTTTTGATAAGGTAAATGTCCGATAGGGGAATTGGGGAAACCAGAGCTTTTTCCAGCAGCACCCAATTGGGAGCATATTCCAGTTCTTGAATAAACCAAGTTAGTGTTTGCTTAATGACAAAGGCTAAGTGATTTTCCTAAAATCTGGGAAGGTAACACCACCCATCGAGCGAGGTTTCTTTAGTTTACTAAGTGATTTTCTACGCCTTCCTTTACCCCATACAAATTTGAGTAGGCGGAAGTCTAAGGATTTGAAAAAGGAGAGTGGAAGGGAGATAGATAGCATATATAGGTAGAGGATTATCGGAGATATCATCATCTTTATGGACTCTAGACAACCCCATCAGGATAGATAAAGGGGAGACCATGAAGTTACTAATTAATTGACTCTAGGTAGTATGATATCTATATTTCTTTTTCGCATCTCCCCAATGGGCGTGGTTATATGAACTCTAAGATATTTGAGACCTTGAGGGCATCATTTCATTCCTAAGGATAGTGTATGATGCGGCATGCAGTATTTGTTAAGGCGAAGGACTTCCGATTTATCAATATTAAGCTTATATCCTGATACTTTAGAGAATTTGGAAATAGTTTGTGAACGGCATACACTCGTATCTTAAATGCTAACCTCAGAGTGTGGGATTCATGCATTCTTGAGCATTGGGTTAATATCTGCAGGTTCCGTTACTGGGTTTGGCTCTTAGTTCTAGCAACATCACGTCTGGATAGCACGTGAAGGAAAGTATTCATAAATTGCTACGCAGGGGAGAGAGAAAGAAGCACAGAACAGACAAAGTGGGTCAGTTCTACTTATTACCCTGTTTGTTCTAAATCTGTTTAGTATTGAGGTAATCATAAAGGTTTAAGCTTACCTAGTCGGTTTCCTTTCTACAGTATCCACAAAAAGGTACGATGCCAATCTAGTCTGCTGATGTCATCACTCACGTGATTTATACGGGGGAGTCTCAACTGTATCCCATCTGGGTTCAGCTCTGGAATGGGTGTCAGTTACTGTCAGCAAAATGGAAGGAGAGCACAACCTTGTTAGGTATTCAATGGTTCAGAACCCTTGCATGGGCGTCTCCATCAAGGAGGGTAAGGGACATTTGAAAAAGGGCGGCGATCTGTGGACCGTTAATACATAAAGGGACACATTGGTCTTTGACAATGGGCTTATTAACAGAGGGATTGCTTACCCACGTATGGGCTAACGATTGCTTTGTTAAATCCCCAAGCAGTGTCTGGCATGGTGATCAACCTTGGCGCCGTATTGTGTACGAGATCACTGTCTTCTTATAGCTAGGTGTTGCATCCCATTTCCGCTCTACGAAAATAGAGAAATAGCGAAACAGGGGACAGAACTTAGTATTACTGCCAAAAGCCCCTAAAGTCCACAGTTTCTGCTGGTAATAACAGGCGGTAGAATCTTACCAAATAACTTGAGATGCCGGCATCTGTTATCGTCACTGCAGATGGACTAATCCCGATTCCGAAGTGTTCGACAATGGTTAACTCGGTGGGCTTGTTTTAAATCCGTGCCTCACCAGTATGCAGATTTCCTATTGGTACGTTACGTGTATACAGACTTCCTGTTGTCCAACCATTGGTAGTCCATTTTTAATTTCCATGTGCCACGGCCCGCGTCATCGTCTTCTCACGTCTCCTCCCCTTCGTGCGGAGTTTACATTCATGTCTTGGCAGCGTTCCAGCCACTCGTGCGGAGAGTGAAAAACACAGCTGCCAATGAAGCACTCTGGAGGTGTATCGAGTGAGCGGGAGGTCCCGTGATTACAATGGACCGGTGGGTTTTGATTGATTAGTTATTATAGTGGGCGATTTTAGTGCTGGCCGTCTTCTGTTGGTCATGTGTAAAGCTCAATCATGAATTATGATCGTGACAGCATAATGCGGTCGAGTGCATGGTTGCTGGCTGCGTTTGTCAGTACTTCGCTCAGTCTTGTTAAGCTCAGGGCTGCAGAGCAATATCTACTCTAGATTTGTTACATCGTAGATCCTTATTGCAGGTTAGTGGTACCGCACCCCTTGGTTTTCTCGATCATCCAGTCCATTTTTTCATTGAGGCCCGTTATCATGCTTCTGGTTAGAAAAATGAATTGTTCTTGTCTCAACAGTAGTTTCTTGTCCTTATTGGCATCTGTCCCCTGCTTCAGTTTGTAAACAATGGACCAATTTAGGTCTTGTACATCCAGTGATCTACTAGAGGTGCATTCCGTGTGCAGTTCTTCACACAACTACAATGTTCACTTATCTGTAATTTCACTTTCCTTTCGGTTTTCCCAATATATTGTTTATTGCATGGGCACCAAATCGCGTACACCACCAAGCTGGAGTTGCAATTAGTGTGTATCTTTTGTTTCCAGTGGGTTCGTAACCCGATGTTGATTGATGTACTTTTTCTTGTAAATGGGCAACATGTACAGTGTCCGCATGGGTAGTGGCCAACCACCTCAGGTAGACCCCATTGCTGTGGTAATGTTGGCAGTTTTTAAAGTCTAAGACTCACATCATTACGTGTGATCTGCTCTTTGGTGTTGCAGCTCTGTTTGAAAGCTATGATTGGTCTCTGAATTGGTTGTGGGCTGCTTTCCAAGATGTTCCAGTGTTTTGCCAACAATTTTCTTGATTATATTGGACATGTGGCTGTAAGTATTCACTAAAACGATCCGTTCCATTTTTTCTTTTTCTATTCTCTGTTCCTTGTATTCCCAGAAGTGCATCTCTGCTGTTATTCTCTGCCCTTTTTCATGCAGTGTCTATTATTTTACGAGGATATCCTCTCTTCGATAACGGTTCTTGAATTCGTTTTGCCTCTATTTTGATGTCAGAGCTTCTGATGCTGTTCCTTTTTAGCCTGAGGAATTGCCCCAGCGGGAGGTTGTCCCGCACGTGTTGTGGGTGGAAACTGGAGTAGTGTATTACCGAGTTCTTATCGGTTGGTTTGTTGTAAGGTTTTAAGTGTAGGCTCTTGTGTTCCGAGTCGACCATGATGGAAATATCAAGAAAGTCCACTGAGCTTGCACTGTGTTTCGATGTGAATTGTAGAAATCTGTTTTGCATGTTAATCCATAATAAGAATTTCTCCAACTCCGGGGCCGTTCCTTTCCAGACAACAAAAATGTTGTCTATGTAGCATTGCCACATTCTGATATGATGCAGGAATGGATTCATCACATTCATGAATTTAGTTGTTTCGAAAGTCTCCATGTACAGATTAGCTATGCTAGGCGCTAGGGTGGCTCTCATCGCTGTTCCCTGTATTTGTTTGAAAAATTCACCATTGAAGTGGAAGTAGCTTTTAATTAGTGCCATTTCGGCACACCATAAAATGCCCCAGGGCTTAGTGTGCTATACAAATGTAATATATATATATATATATATATATATATATGGCATATGTCTTACATGGTTGTTTGTATGAGAGGCTGACATGTTTCCTATGTGCCGCTACTTAGCACGTGACAAGAGAGGCTGTGTGTTGTAACTAAAACGTGCACTCCGAGAGGATTAACTGCACTGAGGCTTATTTGGCAATTAACAACTATTTACATGCCCCTGTTGGCTTCACTGTTCCAGGAGTCAACAGCAGTCTCTCCGGGGAGTCATTAACTGGACAGCATAAATCCCGCACAGTTCTTTCAATGAGGAGTGCTGGACAGCACCTCCTGCTCTGGCTCTGCTTGCTGCTCGTCTGCGTGCGCTCTCCACCCTGTGCACGCCTCATGTCCTGAGTCTCATGAATTCCCTTTGAACGCAGGCTCTCGCGAGATTCTCTCACCACACTGCGGTTTTTGGTTCAGATAATATTATCTCTCTCCTTATGGCCTGTGAGATGAGGGCCACAGCTAAGAAAATGAATCATACTCATAGCCTGTGAGAAGAGGGGATGAAGAGAATGTGTTGTCCCACCCCATAGCCTGTGAGAAGAGCGGTTGCAGTTTATGTTGTGTCTCGCTTAATGATTTGTGTTAGAAGGTGCTGCAATTTTCATATTCTCTCACCTAATAGCCTGTGAGAAAAGCGACTGTGGTTCATGCTTTGACCAATTCCTTAGGTTGTGACAGGAGAGACTGTAGATTATGTTATGTATCATCCACACCCAGTGAAAGGAGGGGCTGCAGTTTGTTTTTCACACCTCATAGCCTGTGAGAAGAGGGTCTGAAATGTATGTTATTGGGTCGTAGTCTGTGATATGCGGGGCTGCATATAAAGTTAAGTCTTGCCCCATTGTGGGTGCCATTGCCACCCGGCATGCATCACGGTGTGCTAAGAGCTAATCTCTGAAAAGACAAAAAAAGTTCCCTTCGATGACAAGTTATTTGTGGCTGCATGTTTCTTTATCCAGTGGAGGATTGCTCTTTCCAAAGATGGCTATGGTTTATGACTGAGGTTGGTTTAGGAGCAAATTCCTTGTCACTGTCAATAGTGAGAAGGAGGAGCAGCGAAGGATGACAGCAGAATAGTGTGACTTGAGAAATCAGGTAAATGTAGAGGCAAGAATGCATGTGGGGAGGGATTTGGAGAGGTGGGGATGAGTGGAAAGTGCTGGTGAGACGGTGGTGAGGCACAATGGTATCCAGAAAACAGGGCACGACTATCTGCTCCCTCCATACGTGGGCTTACACTGCCTGTTGACACCCAGCAAAGGGGGTGCTTATTGATGCCCCCCCTGTACTCGATGCTAATTAAGTAATAAGCATGGGCCTGGGGGAGCATTACCGTGTGAGGTAATGTCCTGAGGCCAATAGTTACGCAGAATGCCCCCCCACCCCCTGAATGAGTGGCTTATTGCTATTAGTGCTCCGGCCCGTTTGACCGAGGTACAAAAAGCAACTTTGCTCAGTTGCGAGATGCTCCAGCATTTCTCAAGTAAAACAAGAAAATGGCCACCATAAAGGGGCACATGTAGTCAATTTTCCCTTTCCGTGGCAGCCATTGAAAAGAGTAAGAAAAAAGTAAACTAAAAAGATGGCCCCCATGGAAAGGGAGAAAGGACTACCGGTAGTACCATCTCCCTTTCCATGGCGCCCATTGAAAACAATTGGAAAAAAGGTAAACAAAGAAAGGTAAACAAAGAAAATGCCCACCATGGAAAGGAGAGAAGGGACTACAGGTAGTCCCTTCTCCCGGTCCATGGCGGCGTGTCACAAATCGATAGAGGATGTGCCGGGGCCAGAAGTGTACCAAGCGCGAACGCTCCTTAAAAGAAAAAGCCGTAGTTAAGTGGGGCGGGAGGGGGGTCTGTGGAAACAGGGGATGGAGGGGGGCAGGGCACTTACCTTGTTCCCCGACGGGGAAGGTGGTGGCCTCCAGCCCTGAGGTGGCACAGAGCAGTGGTATTATCATCTGGTAATGCCCCCATTCTGAGCCTTCTCATTGGCTGGGAGGCCGCCAACCCCCCCATCGACGGTTACTAATCTGATAGTTAATCAAGAATGATGTCAGACAGTGTTTAATTCCTTTTGACTTTTTTAATCCACACTCTACCTACAATGCTGTTGGAGTTGTTGCATTCGTTTAAAATGAGAAGACAGAGTATTTGGCTGGAGTCGAATAGGAGCCGGAGCTATAGATCACTACACCTCTATTATGCCATTCTGGAAGTGGTAATGTTAGGTCTTTGCTGAACTCTAGTTCTCTTGTCTGGACCGAGACTGGAGAGCATTGTTTAGAATCATGTTTTCCATTGCTGTGGGTATTATAAACGTACAGTTTTTAGGTTAATAGATACTTATGGAAAGTCACTGGTGATTTACAAACATTTGTCGTGGGAGAGTGATCGATTGACCACATGACTCCATGCCACCGGAACACCATATTGCCAGTCGTGGACTTACATTTATCAAACTGGTGATTTTGTGAAACTTTGATTGAATCTAAGCTCTTGCTCTATTGGTCATAAAATAAAAACTCAGGCTGACAAGTCACCATAACAAAGGGTAGTAGGAAGAAACGCTCCGAGCACAGTATGAACAGCATCACTTTGGCACAACACAGCAAAAAGCAAAGAGCTCATCCAACCCTCAAACGTTTTGTGCTATGTAAGGCACTGTTTGATTACAGCTATGGAAAGCTGTTATAGCATTTAGAGGGCTCTACTGAGCTAGGCAGCGGTGAAAGGACACAGCTGGATTCCTTATGTATTCTTGCAACTCATTGTTATGCAAGTGCATGGTAAATGACTAAGTCAGAAAGAAAAATGATCATCAGTCTTTATTTCTCCTAAAAGTTGCAATTCCATGTTACCACCCAGACTTGCTTGGGATCCTTCTGTTCAGGCAGAATTGGCATAGCTGCCAGCTGGTCCCATGTCACACGGGCATCTTTCAAGCAGTTGTGGCGTTATCACAGACAGCAAAATTAGGCTCTGGCCCTTGTCACAAGTTTAGCTGTGTGATAAAAATATGGTGGTCATTAGGCTACTGACACTTTTCGTGGTAGTAGTTGAGTTACTATGAGTAAAACTGAAGACAGTAACACACACGTTATTCTACAATAGGTAATGATGATTTAAGCAGTCACTAGTATTGTGTTTAAAGGTGCAGGGGAGCACAGGCAGCTCTGGCACAAAAAGTCTCCAAACTAATCACAAGCATGAAGTGTCCTCCATTGGTGGACACTCCCGTTCCTTGCACACACTCTCAGCTAGTAATAATACCAGTCAGGATTTATTAATAATCAATAGTATATTACAAATTCAATCATCTATAGGATTAGATATTTCCAGTATAAAGATGCATTAAATCAATTCAATGTGATGAGTTTAATCACAAATTAGTTGCTCATAGTGCTACTATATCAAACAAATAAATGACACAAAAAATACAAAGTACATATATTAAAATGAGCTCAACTCATTTCGTGAACAATAACATTGTTCCTTTGAGTTTACAACATAAAACTTTACAGTACTAGTCATCTCTATGAAAATGACCATAGTTTTACAGTGCTACAACATCTATCCAGTTTCATTGTATGTTCAATGATATTTATACATGGAATATGTTACCATAGTATATGGGAATTTTTTTTCACTGTCATTTTAAAATTGTAAACCACTTGTTTTATTTGTATTTTGTATTTGTATTTATTAGTCTTATATAGCGCTTTATACCAAAGTGCTGTACATTTACAACAACAGGGTACATTTAACATAACAAAAAACTGTAACAACATTTGCTTCTGTAACAACAGAAGCAAATTACAATCATGAATCAGTCACCCAAAACAGAATGTAGAGCAATTATTCAAAGGGGGAAGGGGAGAGGAGGGGGAGGGCTAGGTGGAAGAGGGAGGGAGGGTAGGAGGAGGAGGGAAAGGAGGGGGTGGGATGAAGATGGGGAGGGGGAGAGTGGGGGGAGAGGTTAAGGGGGAAGAGGGAAAAGGGGTGGGAGAGGGGAGTGAGAGGAGGGGTGTGCCATGTTTATATATGTCGTATGTGTTACATAGGTAGTATGATTTAACCATTTGCTTTTCACATGTAGTATGATTCAACTTGTGTTCCATCAAATATTTTGCAATTACTGTCCATGCGGACAGATATATGTGTATTATTCATTTGTATTCTTTGTTTGCATTTACATGCATATTATATAAAATAGACAATGTAGGTTGCACTCAACAATGTAACTGCGCTTCTCCATAAAATAGTATCTATATAAGAATCAAATGAAACAAATCTAGCTGGTATGATATTGATCTCATTTTTGATAGCGCTAAGCTGACACGTGTTTCGACCCCAGGTCGTTTTCAAGGCTTCATAAGTGTGCTATTGTCATTTGCCAAAAAATTATAAAAAATCATATTACAAACAGTACATACCATTTCAGTAGTCATGAGGTAGTCCACACAACCCACAAACACAGTCAAAGCATCAATATTGTCCAATTAAAAACATATACATTATGAAATAAACATGTCATGTTGTTGTCAAATAAGATCAACAATTTGGAACATGAATCGAAGTACAAAGAAATGACCATACATACCAAAATAAAGATAAGAGTTGAAATAGGCAGAAAGAGAAAAACGTATTCAGAATAAGAACATTGTTGTCCCATTGCACATTAACAGTAGCATTTTCTATTCTTAATTTCTTGAAACCTTGTCACAAATGTCTCATTTCATTCAGTATGAGGGTCTAATCAAATTATGAGCAAAGCTGTGCAGCCACACCTCCAAGTGAGGATACGATTTGATTCATCCAATTGAACTTATAACACCCAGAGTGACTATATGTAAATAGGATATCCATTGTCCCCAATAGTGTTGTACTCAAAAATATTTTTTTCAATATTGACTCACCCCGATTATGTCTTGTTATGGTTAATTTTGCTCTTACGTTGATAATGATTTGTGTTTTCTATAGCCTGTACCAAAATAAAAGTAAATCGGCATGCTCTTTATTATAAGCTAACAGTTATGGCCAAGGTCTATTAATTTGGTCCAAAATGTATTTGATAAATAAGGGGAAGCTCGCTGCCCTTATGTTTAGGCTGCTTCCATCTTTCCCTGATACTTATTATCTTTTCTTGTTCCATTGATGTCACAATATTTTATCTGCTGTTATTTGTTCTGAAACAGAGAATTCAGATTACCCACTTAGTCATCCTAAAACCTTTTTGCTACCAATAAATATTGTTAGATGCATACTCCTGACTTACTCAGTATAAGTTGGCTAAATCCAAACTGGTCGCTCCTTGGGTATGTCGGTGGGAATCACCCCATTTACTCGGTGTACCACGTACATATCGCGGCAGCTGCCATTTTAGATACTGCATACATGACGGCAGTGATGTCACACGCAACGTGCGTCTGACATCACAGCGATCAAATCTCCAAAACAATACCAATGACAAGGCTGCAAGCAGTGGACCGAAAATGTCCACATGATATATTTGAGTTAATGAATAACTCAAAAATTTAGAACTACCCCTCTTTGGTTTGTCAACATTGCTGGCTGTTCAATAATAAGCTATTGTTATCAAGAATGAGACACAAAATATTATAAGTTAGTGGATACGAACGCTAAATGTAACCCCGTAAATACAAAAACAATCACTACATTCCTCTATGTTGGTTCTACAATTGTTCTCATTGGTCAAATTACCAGGTACCTTTCTGCTGTTGAACCTCAATAGTTGGATGTACTCTTTAAGTTTGAAATGCACAATATTGAAGGTAGTTACTCACAGTTATTTGATCTAAAGTTACTAATTATCACCCCAGGCTGTCCGGGAGCGCAGCTGTGCTCTTACAGTTTTTACAATACAACATTCCATGATCTTTAAAGCAGCACATTCATCTCGTGTTCTTGATTCAAACCAATAGTGGTACAACGTAGTCTACAGATCATTCTGCATTCTATCTGTCTCAATAAGAGTTTTAGGATTCCTCCTCTAGTCCCACATTTAACCTTCTTCAAGCTAATAAATCTTATATCACTGTTGTTATCCAATTGATGTTCTGTTCACCAGTGATTTGCTAATGGTAATCTCTTATGCTGGCTATTAAAGTGAAATAGATGTTCTTGTATTTGGATACGCAGCTCACATATAGTGCTGCCCACATAGATTTTATGACATACACATGCAATGGCATAGACCACAAACTTAGTTTGACATTTAATGATATTTCTGATCTCAACTCCCATATTATCATTGCATACAAACTTTGAGCAATCTGAAGATGCGTGTTTACGCATGCTACAATATCAACAAAAGCCATTTTTGCACGGTCTAAGCCAATCTAGACCACTCCCTACCTCTTCTAATAATGGTTTCAAAAAGTGGGGACTGACAATATTCCTGACTGTAGGTGTCTGAGTGAATATAAATCTGGGTTTAGGTCCAATATATTCATTCAGGTCTGGGTCAATCCATAGTATTTGCCAATGCTTATTCACCATTCCAAAAAGTTATATACTGTCCCTAGAGTACTTAGTGATAAGATTGACCCCTTGGATTCGGTTTGCCGTATCTTTTTTGTCATTTCTCAATATACTCTCTCGCCTGTTGCTTCGATCTTATGACTAGCCATCAGCATGCACTTCTTAGAATTGCCGCTCACAATTGGGGGGTAATTCATAGAAATCAGCGCACAAAAGGGTGCACGCGGCTGGTGCACAGTGTGCGCATGCGGCAGTCTGCGCCAGCCGCGTGTGCCAAAACTCAATTCTGCGCACAGCGTATTCATGGATTACAACATCCATAACTAGCCGTGGTGCAGAGTGGTGCAGCGACCCTGCAGCAGCGCCAGTTACGCCCCCAACCCCGCCCCGTGCGCCATGAACAGCGCACCAATCCAGTGCATGGCACAAAGGCCAGTGGATAGGCATTCAGCCCCACAACCATGAAAACGCGCGTAAAACTCCTCGCGCACGCCCCAGAATACACGTACCCCCTCGTTCCAGGTACATCGCGTACAAAAATCACCCCCCTGTGGCGTGGGCTGCCAGTGGGGCATGCCCAGGGTGGATGGGGTGCCTACGTGTATTTGGGGGGTGCACAGGAAGTTTCACACACGATAGGCCCTGTACGAGTGGGGTATGTGAATTTGGGGGGTGCACAGGAATTCTCACACGCGATAGGCCCCGTGTGAGCGTGCTATGTGTATTTGCGGGGTGCGCGGGAACTTACACATGTGATAGGCCTTGTGCAAGCAGGGTACGTGTATTCGGGGGGTGCGCATGAAGTACCATACGCGAGAGGCCCGGTGCGAGCGTGCTACGTGTATTTGAGGGGTGCACGGTAACTTACAAACGCGATAGGCCTTGTGCGAGCGGGGTACGTGTATTTGGGGGTGCGCAGGGAGTTTTACATGCGATTTGGCACCGTGGGCCCTCCCGGGTGTGTGGTTTCCCCCCTCCCCATGCCCTGCAGGCAGCCCACACCACAGGGGACTACCCTACAACTCTCACCATGCCCTGCAGGCAGCCCACATGGCACCATGCACTTGTGAGCACACTTGGGAGCCCCGACTCATGTCCCCCTGCTCCCCCTCACCCACCCAGCAGTGAGGGGCACCTGTCAGCAGGCCCCGACTCATGTCCCCCAGCACCCACTCACCCACCCAGCAGTGAGGGGCACCTGCCAGCAGGCCCCGACTCATGTCCCACTGCACCCACTCACCCACCCAGCAGTGAGGGGCACCTGCCAGGAGGCCCCGACTCATGTCCCCCTGCACCTCCTCACCCACCCAGCAGTGAGGGGCACCTGCCAGCAGGCCCCGACTCATGTCCCCCTGCACCCCCTCACCCACCCAGCAGTGAGGGGCACCTGCCAGCAGGCCCCAACTCATGTCCCCCTGCACCCCCTCACCCACCCAGCAGTGAGGGGCACCTGCCAGCAGGCCCTGACTCATGTCCCCCTGCACCCCCTCACCCACCCAGCAGTGAGGGGCACCTGCCAGCAGGCCCCGACTCATGTCCCCCTGTACCCCCTCACCCACCGAGCAGTGAGGTGCACCTGCCAGCAGGCCTGACTCATGTTCCCCTGCACCCACTCACCCAACCAGCAGTGAGGGGCACCTGCCAGCAGGCCCTAACTCATGTCCCCCTGCACCACCTCACCCACCCAGCAGTGAAGGGCCCCTGCCAGCAGGCGCTGACTCATGTCCCCCTGCACCCCCTCACCCACCCAGCAGTGAGGGGCACCTGCCAGCAGGCCCCGACTCATGTCCCGTCCCCCTGCACCCCCTCACCCACCCAGCAGTGAGGGGCACCTGCCAGCAGGCCCCGACTCATGTCCCCCTGCACCCACTCACCCACCCAGTAGTGAGGGGCACCTGCCAGCAGGCCCCGACTCATGTCCCCCTGCACCCACTCACCCACCCAGCAGTGAGGGGCACCTGCCAGCAGGCCCTGACTCATATCCCCCTGCACCTACTCACCCACCCAGCAGTGAGGGGCACCTGCCAGCAGGCCCCAACTCATGTCCCCCTGCACCCCCTCACCCACCCAGCAGTGAGGGGCACCTGCCAGCAGGCCCCGACTCATGTCCCCCTGCACCCCCTCACCCACCCAGCAGTGAAGGGCACATGCCAGCAGGCCAGACTCATGTCCCCCTGCACCCCCTCACCCACCCAGCAGTGAGGGGGACCTGCCAGCAGGCCCCGACTCATGTTCCCCTGCACCCACTCAACCACCCAGCAGTGAGGGGCATCTGCCAGCAGGCCCCGACTCATGTCCCCCTGCACCCCCTCACCCACCGAGCAGTGAGGGGCACCTGCCAGCAGGCCCTGACTCATGTCCCCGCCCAACACGTCATCACGATCCACAATCATGGCCCTTATGTCAATCCAAATCTCACCCCACGCCCCCCCAGTCCAAACACTGAACCAAGTATTACATCCACCCCACATTGAAATCTCCATTACATGATGCATCCCAAATGTCAAGTATGCACATCAATACATGTCCATCACACACACACAATGGGTGCAAGTGAATGAGAGAACCCACATTGTGACATGTATGAAACCAATGAGAGAATACCACACATTGAAGTATGAAAAATAAATGTATTAAACACAAAAGCAAGGAATGAAATGAAATCACACAATAATGGAAATAATAAAGAAAATGCTGCATGTTCCAAACAACAAAAAAACATATGAAAGCAGAATCAAAATAAATCCAAATGAAAATGGATCCAAAGTGTCCATCCAGCAAACCAAATCCAAAGAAAAAAAAATCAAAACTCCATTGCTCTATGGTAAACACAAAAAAAAGGATGAAAAAAGCAGTCTTCAACTATTTACAAAGTACAAATCCAGGATCCATGAGCCCAACAGTTGAAAGGAAACCTAGAAAAATCCCTACCTAATAAAGAACTATGTACAAAAAGGTGGGGCATAGTCCAAGCGCCCCAAATGAAAGGAAAACATAAATGAAAGCTAACACTAACTAACTATATACAATGGCGGCACGCAAGTCCTATGGCTCTGAGCTTATTTCCTGGGCCAGGGCATCATCAAACTCCTGTTCTATGTCCTGGAGGCGGGCCTGTTCCATGGCCCCGAGGTTTCACAGGGATAAAGCCATGTCCACCTCCAACTCCCTGCGAATTGCCTCGAGGCACTCGGCCCGCATCAGTGACCTCCGCATGGAGTTCTCCACCCTGACCATAGTGAGCCGTGCCTCTTCCGCCCGCCGCCGCTCCGCATCTATGTGCTGGCCCAACCGCTGCCACATGGAAGACACTCCCAATCCAGGGTCTTCCTGCCCTCTGGCCGATGCCTGCCCCTCTGATGTTGATGGCCCCGAGCCATCATCGCTCCCACCTTGAGCCTGCTGCTGCCGTGCCTATGCCCTGCCTCTTGATGCCTGCACATCCTCCTCCTGCTGGGGTGCAGTTGTTGGGGTGGCCACCCCTACTGGACCTCCCATTCCCGACTGTGGCAGGGATGTGTCCTCCACCAGCCTGGCCGCTGGGTCAGAGGCAGCTCCACAGCGTACCCAGGTGATACATGCGCCGGAAGATGGCATGGACAGCGACTGGTGCATAGGGGGTTCAGGTGAGGAGGGGGTCAAAAGAAGGTCCAGCACACGGAGGAATCCAGCACTGGTGACCCCTCCTAGTAGGTTGACGCAGTCAAAGAGGCATCCGAGATGACGTACAGTGTCTTCACGAAAGCACTGCAGGTCATCTTGCATGCCCCGTTGACGCAACACTATCACAGCCAGGAGAGGCTCAACACGGTCCCAGATTGCCACGTCTGCAGGTAGAGGAAGGCCAGTTGTTGTGCACTCATCCCCTCCCTGAAAACGGGTCTGGATGTAGGCATCCCTGCTGGTGCCGGATGACTCCGTGCCATCTTCCTCCATCGGACCCTGTGGGGTCTCAGCTGCCCCTTCTGCTGGCGAGGAGTCCACCTCCGACCTCTGCCTCTTGGACCTACCCTCGGCAGCTGCGGCCACAGACGCGGCACCAGACTCCTCACTCCCTGACGATATGACAACATGGGAGGGGAGCCGGGCCTTGCGTCTCTGGATGGCGGTGCGATCCCTGCCACTTTGCTCCACAGCACCGTCTCCGCCCTCTTCATCAGTTGATGCTGCAGACAGGGAGAGATAGAACACAGGCATCAGGGCACTGTAAAATGGTCTGATACACACATGACAGTTGCACATGAGTGGCAGTGTCAAACTTTAGACATGGCATCACACTCCCAAACACACATGTCATTTCAACTCACACACATGAGCAAATCAACAGGAATGTTGCACCAGGCAGTGCCATCCATACACAAACAACAGCATGAGCAGACAAAGGTGAGCATGACATCACATGCAACACGGGGAGTGCAGGACACATGCACACACGCCACCAGACATACATGAATCTGTACATCTCCACCACCTGTCGCAGTGACAACATCGCCATCCATGTCAGATCTGGCAATCAGCCTCCCACATGTCAATGTAACATGCATCCATGGTGTATCTCAGTTGCACACTCGTCAAATACACACACATGCAAATGTACATAGTGCAGATACATGCAGGTGGAAGCAGCATCCATGTATGACACCACAGCCATGCCACAATACATACACAGAAATTTTAAAATGTGTGCACCCACACCTGCATTTAGCCAGCATGCTTACCAAAACATACACCATCGATGTGTCTCACACATGAGAGGACTCACATGCAGCAGGCTCATGTCCCTGTACATACACATCCATACATAGCCCAACAAAGACATATGTGCAACCTGCACACTCCTGCCACACCTCAACATGCACTGCGTCCAATCAGTATGCATGTACACTTACCAATCGACTCCAGACGGGTCTGCCTCTCAAGGACCTGGAGGTGGAGCGCTGGGCGTATACGTTCCAGGACCCTCATCTGGTTGTTGGTTAGGCAGACCCGGCAACCCTCAGCATCCGCTGCCCTACAAAGACATATGTGCAACCTGCACACTCCTGCCACACCTCAACATGCACTGCGTCCAATCAGTATGCATGTACACTTACCACTCGACTCCAGACGGGTCTGCCTCTCAAGGACCTGGAGGTGGAGCGCTGGGCATATTTGTTCCAGGACCCTTATCTGGTTGTTGGTTAGGCGGACCCGGCAACCCTCAGCATCCGCTGCCTTCAAGAGGTGGCGGGCCTTGTTGAGGGTCCTGGACCTGAAGTCCTCCCAGCGCTTCCGGACATGTTGAATGTCACGGACTGCCACCCCCTCCACGTTGATGGCAGTCACAATGTCCTTCCAGATCCTCTTCCGTCCTTCATTGTTGGCGCTCAAACTTCCAAAGAGGGCATCATACTGCCCCAGGACTTGCTCCACCAGGATACCAACTTCATTTGCACTGAAGCTGGTAGCCCTCTACCTCTCTGCTGGGAGGTTGCCACTGGTGCCAGATGGTGTTGTGTCCAACATGGCAACCCCCGAGGCAGGTGTGGGTGGGCAACTGGGTCCTGGGGCTGGCTGCGGAGCGATGGTATCCCAGTCGGGAGTCTTCTGTTCCAGCAGGGGTGGTCACAGAAACTGCACCCCTGCAGATGGCTGACGTGCAGGCACCAAACAGCAGGGCACATGGGCAGCAGGCAGGCATGCAGCAGCAGATGGCATGTGGGAGCGTGCTCGGGGTTCCGGGGGGCAGGAAAATGGCCTTCTGGGCAGGAGCGTGGTCTTCCATGTGTTGTTGCGTGGCCAGCTTGATACGGAGTGATTTGGCACGTGAAAAAACTGCACGTCAGCGTGTAATTCGAGGAAAGGCCCTTAGCGCGTAGGCGCGTCTGTGACATTATGCGCGCAGGTGTTTCCCTGTGACGGGTGCATAGTGATTCAGCACGTGAAAAAACAGCATGTCCGCGTGTAATTTGAGGAAAGGCCCTTAGCGCGTAAGCGTGTCTGTGACGTTACGCGCGCAGGTGTTGCTCTCTGCACGGGTTAAAGGTAAGCGGGGGCCAGCAAAACACTGTACGTGCTGTCCGTGGAGACCGACACGTGTGTTTACTCTGCTGGAATCACACACGATTACTTCACAGCATCTGAAGCCCGTACTTCTTCTTTTGGCGGGTGTTGCCTACGCACACAAGTGCGTGTGTTTTTTCTTTCCACGCAAGGCAGACGGTGAGTCGCATACGCTTTTTTCCCACTGTGGTACCCCCTGTGCATGCGTACCGCTTAGAAGTCATTGTAGCATGCGTGTTCCACGCGTACGTGATTTTTGTGTTCCTGGGTGCCACACCGTACTGCTGGAGGGAATATTCTCGCACGTGGGCTACCGGGGTCACGTGCACATATTTGTCTCTTTTTTTTTTCTAATTTGGTGAGCATAATCTCATTTTAACTTTTGATTTTTTTTTGGTAATTTTTTTTCAGGGGGTGCCTAAGCGTTGCGTGGCCCGTCATTTCTCCCCAGGGGACACAGACAGCCTTACAGGGGCACTTGGTTACCCATGCCATCAAGTACCCTGCCCCCTTCTAGCCAATTGCCCAGGACAATTGTTGAGTGAACCTCCCATAGCCGTTTTTCAATGGGTGCAATGGTTGGGAGGCCACCAAAGGCTAAGGGTGGCAAAGTTGGCCGTCCTCCAAGGGCTGGACGTGGTTGGGCACATGGGCGCGGAGACCAGGGAGGACTGGGAGTCCAGGGTGGGCAGGTTGGCTACAGGGGTGGAAGAGGCAGGGGTGCCCCTCTGGGACATGATGCACAGTCATGTGCTGGTGCAGACATGCCACCACCCCCTGTGTTTCCTGGTGATGCAGCTGTTGCATCACAACTTGGCGCCCATATCACCCAACAACAATTTACTTCTGCTGTAACAGGCCCACCGCTGGTGGTAGCTGCAGGTGCAGCTGTGGACACCTCCACCCGGGCTCTGGGTCAGGCAGAGCATGTATTGCTGTGTGAGGAGGACTCCCAGGACGATTTCCATCTTGTCCGGAACATGGGCTCATGTGCGTCCACTGTGGCTGTGACTGTGGCACACATATGTGGGGCAATACTGACATATGCTGCCCCAAGCAGCCGGGTGGTGGTAACTGCATGTGCAGATGCAGCCAACACTACCTCGGCAGTGACTCAGACCTGATCAAGACCTTCTGTCCTCATACCAACACCCACTACATTGGTCAAGTCCACCAGCGCCACTGCCCCCACTGAACAGGGCCACATTGCCCCCTTAGGGTAAGTACCACCGTCCAAAAGGAGGAAGCGGGCTCCTGCACAAGAGGCTGGGACACCAGACATGCCCCTGGCCTCCGGCACGTCAAGGAAGAAGCGTTTCTGCAAACAGGAACTGGACTTCATTGTGGGCTACGTGTCGGAACACCAATGCGATATGCTTGTGTGCCCACAGTGCCATACAGCACATCACCAGAGTTGGGTCCACTGGCAGCGTGTTGCGGATGGTGTGACCTCCATGGGAATCCAGGTACACACAGCTCAGGACTGCTACAAGCGCTGGAATGACCTCAAACGCAGTGCTAAACAAAAGCGTGCCTCCAATTACTCCATGTCTCTGGTGACTGGTGGTGGGCCACCATCAGAGGAGGAAGAACTCACTCAGCATGAGGAGATCACTTCAGAGTTCATCCTGGAGGAACAAATCCATGGTGTGGGAGAGAGGATGGACTATGATGCATCATCTGGTGAGTATTGATGCGTGCAACTCAATGACAAGTGTGTTTGGCATGTGTGACCCGACCAGCTACAAGTTTCCTCTTACCTATTATCAATGTCCCTCTCCACCTGTGTTGTTCACCAGGGGTCTGAACATTCGGCCTCAATTCACAAAGAGAACCTGGCAGCTCTTGACTACTGCATTATCATTTTTTTTATACCAGTTATGGTGCTATGCTGATGACAACCAACTCATTTCCTGGCTGCCCTTGGTCACCTCTTGTCCCTCCCTTATTTCAGATAGCCTCATTGCCATTTGCATTTGGTGTACTACCAACGGTCTCTGTCTGAATGCCAGCAAGACTGACATCCTCCTCATTGATGCACCTTTTCCATCCTTTGCAATTAATCTCTGGCCAGCCCCACTTGGCCCCCCTCCTGCCTCCACCTGCAAGGCCATGAACCTCTGGGTCACCTTTGACTCAACACATCCCTTTTACACACACATTTATGATGTATCTTGGAATGGATTAACTTATTGCTCCACCAATTCATGGGTACTGT
The DNA here is from genome assembly GCF_040938575.1 of Ambystoma mexicanum. Lineage (NCBI taxonomy): Eukaryota > Metazoa > Chordata > Amphibia > Caudata > Ambystomatidae > Ambystoma > Ambystoma mexicanum. The sequence goes on from NC_090936.1 coordinate 480,652,348, forward strand.
GCCCTCCCTGACATTCTCTTACATGCTCACAGTCTGTCAAGCTCTGGTTCATTCAAGGTTGGGGTACTGTGACAGTCTCATTCAATAATCGACCGGCCTCCACCCTCCACCTCTAATCTGGTACAGGACTGCAAGACTTGTCCTTGGCCACAAGCCCTGGAATCCCATCATTTCAGCTATGTGACCCCTTCACTGGCTACTAGTGGATGCAAGGATGTTACTTCAGACCCTCTGCATTGTGCACAAGGTTTCTTTGGGTCAGGGTAGGAGATACCTTACACAATCCATCTACCAATTCATCCCCCCTTGAGTCCCTTCATCCTCTACCCCACACTCCGTCAAGCTAAGTCATGAAATATAACGAATGAGGTAGGAGCAGGTCTGTGTGTACAGCTGGGAGCTCACTTTTGAACTTCCAACTGGCCTCGTTGAATCTTGAGGGGAAATATATCTGCCTGTGGTAGCACCTCAACACCTTCCTTCTTGATCCTGCATTAGCCCCTCTTCTACCCAGCTGAACAGTTTCCTCTGTTGGCATTGAGCCCCTGCACACACTCTGTCCATCGGCTCAGGTACCTGCTCACCCTGCCTCCCTGCTGCACTGCCTACAGGCCTCCCATATCAATGGGTCCAGTGCTTGTCCCCATACAGTCCAGCACTCTTTGTCTGCACTCATCAGATTTGCCCTGTCCAAATCATCTTGCACTTGCCACTTGCTGGCTGCATCAACACTATTTGAATGGACATTCTATCATTGCACTTCATTTGCCTTCTTCGGTCTGTTCTGTTTGGCACATTCCCCTTCTCCCTCTTCCTGGATCTTCAACCCTTTATCCCTTCTCCATGCACTAGCGTGTTCTGTATGCCACTGTGCCCAGTTTGATAGCTGTTTTGATTTCGTTTTCTCCCTTGTTCCCCTCCCTTTGCTTGTTTGCGCTCTGATCCAGTGTGTACGTGTGCAATCATGATGGTTCTGTGTGATGTTGACCTGACATGTATGTCACCATGTCCCTCTCATCACAGTTTTGAAATGCACTAGCGTATTTGCCTCCTATGACACATGTACTGTGCATAGTTGATTGTAGTAGAGTGCTACACATGAACATGCATGTTACATGTATCATGGTGTGTTCGGTTACATTTCTAGCTTTGCCTATCTGTGTAGTAACACATGCTTATGCTAGGTGCCAACTATTTATTACCATCTCTCATTTTGTAATAGCATGTATGCCCTCTAGAAGTTGTGTGTGATGCAGATGATGTGCAACATCCAATACATGTGCTGCATTCACATTTTGCACACATTCTTTACTGCTTTTGGAATGGCCCTGCATTACAATGCTACTGGATGCATGTTGGGGTTTGATTTGCCTGTGACATGGCTATTTCATTATTTGTCTGTCAATGTCGCGAACTGTATGTGTGTGGTATGTGCTACAGACGTGCGTGTTCTTGAGTTTCTTTTTATGTTGCAGGCGATGACGCACTGGCGGCGGAGGATGAAGATGTCATACCAGTCACGGTGGTCAGTTCACATGACCAACCAGGCACAAGTGGGGGTTGTGGGGTGGCAGCCCGCAAAAACCCACAGGTGCTCCAGGCCATCGTGTCCAGAGCTGACTCTGAGTCAGGCTCTGATGTATCCTCTGACCACTATGTTGAGCCGGATCTGCATCATGACGTGTCATCGCCGGTAGGTGATCCTGTGTCGGATGGTCTTCTGTCTGCAACACCTGCAGTAGGGGGCCTGACAGGGTTGGAATGTCCACCTGTGGTTGTTACGGGTGCATGGTCACACTCGACACCAGTTGGCCATGTTCCTGGGACATCAGGTCGACGGAGGGATGCAGTCATGCAGCTGCAGGCGGCTCCGACCCAGCAAGGACCTTGTCTCCTTGGGCCCAGCAGGTGTGGTGTCTGGCAACGCGGTGGCTGTGTGGCACCGGGGTCAACTGAGTGGGAGATTTCCATGATTGCCATAGCACAGCAACAGGGGGGAGAAGTTGATATGATTGCTCAAGTTGTGGAAAGTGTGGCCCATTCCATCCTCCCTTGCTCCATCAGCGGGCTACGCAGTCCACGTGCCGCTCACTCAGGCTGGGCATGACGGCGTATGACAGGGCACGCCAGGCTGAAATGGCAGCGCTGCGTGAAGCACTTAATGCTCAAGCAGAGGCACACTGTGAGGCCCTGAGGATGGAACAATGTGGGATGTTTTTACCCATGCATCCGAGCCCTACCTCAAAAACTGTGCAGTACTGGCATTGAAAACATCATGATGGCCAGAGCTTCCCAGAAAATCCCAGGGAAGTGCATGAAGAATAGGCCGCCACCCATTTTGCCGATGTTATGGGCACAGAAGGGCACTGCCTAAAACCACCATTGGACTACCCACACAGTAGTCTGAAACCATTGGGAATGGCAATGCTGATTGCCAAAAGCAACCTAGAATTGTGGGGAATTCATTTTCTTAAATCCCAAAAATGGGTGCATTACCAGTACTCACCACTATCAGAAAGCCGGCGGTTTAAAACAACACCAGACTTTTTTTTTTTGTGTAAAACTGAATAAATGAACCCAAAGCAGGCCAAAGAAAGACTTACTGAGGGGTGGATACAATGTAAAGTTATATTCTGAAGTGACTTGAAGGTTTATAACAAGACTGGCTGAGCTGTGGATTTCAGCAGTTTAAGTAAATTTGGACTGAAAGATACTAAAAATCTAAATGTTTAAAAGAAATGAGTGACCTACTTTTGAGTGTCACATAGGTTGCAAGTGTTTAAATGTCATAGTTTTAAACTTAGAATCAGCATTCTAGCTTCATATGTAAAAATGGTTAGTTTTATTTGAATGCAGAAAACTGGGTAACTAAAAGTGACATTAGCTGGGGCCTGGCTTAAGGAACTGAATTCTGCCCACCAGCTACCCCCGACAGGAGATGAGACTTGCACAACAGCTATGTTCCCAGGCCTCACTGCCTTTTGCTGCTCCCACCAAAAGGGATATGACACTTCTCTGATTGAATTACCAAGGGACTGCTAGAGACTAAACATAGGACCCAGGCAGAGGGTTTATTGAAGTGGCCATAAATGGCTTCCTCTTGAACAATGGGCCTTCCAGGGCCCAGGCAAATGTTTTATTATGGGGGCCGTAAAAGTGGCTTCCTCCTGGAAGGAAAGGGGAGGAGCACTGCCTGTGAGAGCAAGCTGGCTTGGCAGAACTGGAAAAACCAGAAATTCAACCTTGTGCTGGGGGGAAACCACACCCCTTTGGAGCCAGAATATGGTTTTAGAAAAAGATGAATAACTCATAGTACGGACTTGTCATAATTATTTAAATGATACCATAATTCTTGTGATTTTTCTGCCCACATTTTAAGAGGTTTTTAGAACCGGTGGCATGATCTGGGGGAAAACTAGCAGTTAAGAGGGTATTACTTAAAATGTCTGCATGTGAAAAGTCTGATACTTCATCAAGTAATGTCCATACTCCTTGCGCACATGTGTATAAATTTGGGGTAATGTCCGATATTACGAAACCAGTTAAAAAGTGCAAATGTTGCCATTTCTGAATGCAAGCTCCCAGGAAGAGCAGATTTGGACAGGGTATACCTCCTGTGATATGTGATGGGTGCATGTAATTTTAAACAAATGTGTACCTGTGCAAATATGTCTTTTGGGTCAAAATATAGATTGTGTGTAATTTGACAGGGGTGGGTTCTCTGTACCATAAACAGACCTCATCATGATGACACTTCATTTCATTACCCCAATCAAGGGGAGGAGGATGAAGTGGCCAATGACAAGTGGAGAGGGGTAGGGCCTAGAAAGCTGGCCTCTCCACCCATTTTCAAAACACATAAAAGCAGACAGTCAGGACAGATAGGGAGATTCTATTCCATCTGCTGCGGGACGCTCTGCCGGGAAAATCCATACTTTACCTCCATCAACCTCCAGAGAGCCAACATAGAGACTTCAATCTATCCACCTTCAGAGACCAAGACTTTACTTCAGAATTTGTAGCAGAGAGGTCAACTACAAGCTAAATCCCTCTTTAGCAGGCCTCAAATCATTGCCATTATCACAGCCAGGTGAGTTGTTTGAATTCTTTGCAAGAACTCTTGCCATTTGCCAGAGAGCAGTGTTGTATCCAGAGAGAGACCAGCTGAACCGGAGACCGCTGTATCCGGACCCACAGACCTGATCAGAACCAGAGACCCAGACCAGCAGAGTAGAACTGACCCAGACGCTGTGCGCAGAGACCGTCCGTGGCGAGTGAAGAAAACCTGACCAGATACGTGGCGAGACCCGTTCTATTTCTAAATATATTGTGAGTACCTAGCAGAACTGTGCAGAACCAATCTCTTAGTTAAAATAATCTAATCCAAGCTATTTTAATCTAAGTAGAACTGCCTCCTAACTGTCACCTGTCATTTGCAAAGCTGTCACCTGTCATTTCTAGTTGCTAGCTGTCACTTGTCACTTTGAACTTTAAAATTTCAATTCTGAAAAACGACCTTTACCATATCGCTCATATCTCCGTGACCGTTTGTCTTAGAGACTTGCAGTAACTTTCCTCTGAAAGCTGGGAATCTTGGCTTTTCAACAAACCTAGAACCGCATTCCTATTCCATACAGTTTTGCCGCAATCGCGAAAAACGCACTCGTGAATTTTGCCGCATTTTGCAAATTTCTCCACATGTGAAAACAGCAGCTTCCTTGCTTTCCTTGCTAAAAATTCGTTTGCCTCTTAAGAACCATCCCTGAATCATTGCTAGAGTGAGCCTGGACTAATATTAACTAGATACCACTCACCCTGAACCTCTAGAGGGAATTAAAAGCATTTTAGCATATTTTTCACTTCATTGCCAGCACATATAAAAGCATTTTGGGCCTGTGTTTCAAACTTCTGTAGTCTAAGCTTGCTGGGGTGAACTGAATTACATTTGATTGCATTTCTGAGAACTGTGTGCTTTCCTTCCATTTCCTTGCATTGCATAAAGGGGGGGAGTGGATTGCCAGAGAAAAGTGATTACATTGTTTTGTTGAAATCATATTGAGTATTTTCTGTATTGCATTTTCATTCAACATTGCATCCATCTGAACCTATATAAAGCATTCTCTACCACCTTATTCTTCTGTTCCTATTCACAAGTGTGCTAGTGCCAGACTATTCATTATTGATTACTGCTCAGATTAAGTGTGATATTCAATTATTAATTTATTATAAAGTGTGATATATATATATATATTGTTTAAATTCTCAAATAAACCTTTTAACTTGCAAAACAGAACTACTTCTTGGCTCAGTGGGGTCAGGGGGATTCCAAGAGAGGGGTGTTATATAGGGGTAGTCATCCAGAACGCATGAACTGGACATAAAGATATATCAATAAGGGTTTCCATTCAGTATCCCAGACTAGGCATTGACTTAGCTGTAGTGTTGAATTGAATCCTCTTACAAATTGGGGGCTCGGGCCGGACGTTTGGGTTAGATCTATCACTTGTGCAGATTAATACAGTGTGCCAGCTGACCAGATACACATATCCGGTCGGATCACCATGCTGTGTTACGCTGTAAAGCACTCCTCAAAGGAACGCTCTAAGAAAAAGGTCTGTTTTGCAAAAATAAAATACTAATTTCTGTAAGTCAGGACAGAGACCAATCTCTAGAATGACGACCTTGGTAGATATGAAAATAGCCAGAGAACACTTCTTACATAAGCTATTTGTGAGAGGTGAGTGGACTCATCAGGACCAGACGGTCTGGTTGCAAGCAGTCGCACCCCAGATCACGGAAACAGGGTCAGATATATGGAGAGACCAGGGTCCCTTACATGTGGCCCTGAGTGAACTATATATGTCCTCTAAGGCCAAGGATGAGCACAACAAGATTGCCAGGGTAGCGGCATATTTATATTTACATATGGGAGCCATGCAGAACAAATGTGCTGAAGGCCAAGATCTGGCGAGTAGGCAACTGCTGGCATTACAGAAGGCCCAATCTGATCTGGACTCTTCTGAGCGGAGGCTGCAGAGGAGCCAGGAGTCAGAAAATGATAGTAGGCAGTATATCATTAAAATAAAAGAGGACATGGATATACTGCAACAGGAAAAGGCTGACCAGGATACTAGATTTCTGGCCCTGCAGAAGGAGCACCAAGACAGTTTGGACTCCTTACTGCAGAGCCAGAAAAAGCTGGAGCAACAATTAGACTTTAACAGGGCATGCACGGAGCAGGTAGCCACCCTGCAAAGTCATCTAGATAGAGTGAAGGCAGAGAGCAACAAGCTGATTTTGAAAGACCTGGATACCCAGGCAGAGTTTGATGAAGAACGCCAGAAAGCTGGTGCCTTTCAAAGGCAGAGGGACGACCTGGCGGCACAAATGCAGGCTCTTAGTCAGGAAAGAGACGCCTTAGGCCAGGAAGTCTGCCATTTAAAAAGAAAAACAGAAGAAAATCACTTGGCCCTCCAGGGGCTGGGTGACCTCCAAAAAGAACACCAGAACTTGTTAGAACACACCAGGAGGGTGGAGGATGCTCTGGCAAGAAAGGAGCAGGCCAATAGGGACTCAGCTCAGGAGGTAACCCTCCTGCAGCAAAAACTGGCCCAGTGCTCCAGGACCAATCAGGAGGCACAGAGAGAGAATGAGGCTCTCTGCCAGCACAATGATAGACTCCAACAACAGGTAGCGATGCAGGAGAGACTGATAGAGTCTAGTAAGGCCTTAACTGAGGAACTGAAGGCGCAGGCTCTTGCATTGCAACAGGGAGCAGGGGCGGATAGAGATGAGGTTCGCTGGGAAAGAGAAACTCCTGAGCATAACCCCAGGAGCCCTAGTACCAGAGGCCTTTATCTCTCTCAGTCCCTGGACTCTGCCACCCCCATGTCCCCTGGCGCACATGAGCACAGGGCCACAGGGATGGCAGATTACTATCCAGCCAGAAGCATGGGGCTCATAGGCCTGTACCACCCAGGAATGGAGGGGCGGGCATCCGGGTATGGGCACCCAAGCACAGTGCAATTTGATGGGGAACCCCAGGTGAGTAGGCCCATTAAGGGCATCCTGAAAACCTCTGCCCATTTAGGTCAGTGGGGGGGGTACCCATCAAATCCTGGCAGCAAGGAGGGATCTGAAGACTCCTCTGAGTGGTACAGGATACAGGAGACCAGGTCCCCACATTCTGCCAGCCATTCCCAGGCTCGCAGAATCCGGGAAAACCTGGAAGAACAGACGGGAACCTCTGGGAGCAGTGCCTCTGAGTCAGAAGATGAATGGACCAGGGTTACCCGGACCAAAAGGGCCAATAAGACAAAAAGGGCCTTGCTTAAGGACCCCTTAAAGCAGATTAAGGCAATCAGGAGCGTCATCACGCCTTATCATAAGAACCCCAAGTATTCTGTTTGGGAGCACTTAGAGTTGTTTGAGCAAATGATGGAGACTTTCCATTTGAAGGACAGCCAAAGCTGTATTCAATATGTAAAGTGGACCTTCTCCCCGGAATACTCCAGTTTCTTTGCGGGGCTGGAGGACCAAAATCATTTAAGATGGTCCACCTATAAGGCGGCCATCTTGAAACATTTTTCTACTCATAGAAATCCTCAAGAGGCTCGCAAGGCAGCCTACAATTTACAATGTGGGGAGGATCAGGCCCCACAAGAGTTTGTGCAGGAGTTAAATCGTGCTTTTGCACAGACCACAAGAAGGGTGCGCACGGATAGCAGAGAATTTATTAATACGTTTTTCCATGCCTTGCCCAAATACATAATGACCGAGCTCGTGAGGGATTTTCACGAGAAAAGATCTTTAGACTGGGTCATTGAACAGGCGACCCGGATCTATGAGGTGCAGAAGCCGATAGAAAATAAAAATACTGCGCCCAAAAACACCAAAACCAACAGCACCCCTGCTGCTGCCAAGGTGGCAGAGGTAAAGGTCACCCCCTTTTTAGAGTTGGAGATGGGGGGGCCTAAAAACCTACCTGCACCTAATAATGCTAGGCCCAGAAGGTCCTCGGGCCAGTCACAGACAGGGAGCCAGGGAGGCAGCCCCACAAATGGGGTCCCTCGCTCTCCTGACTATGTAAGTCCCCGTTACAAGGGAAATCGACCCATCCTGGGTTATGTGTGGACTCCTCCAGCCCAAGGGGGGATCCAGCCAAGCACCTAACCCAGAGAACTTCCCTCCCAACTTCTCACAGGAGGGCAGAAACTCACCAAAACCTGGGCAGAACTTCTTCCCCAGGTATCCACCCAACTTCCAGCCCCAAAATCCTCCACCCTTCTTTCCCCAATTCCCTGAGCCCAGACAACCGAATCCGGGAGAGGGGAGGCCAAGGGTGGAGGGGTATCCAAATCTTCCCAACCAGGGGTACTACCAAAGAAGGGATAGCTACCCTTCCCGGGATCAGCCCAGGGGAGAAAACAGGGCCCTGTATCAGCCTGAGCGGGTTTCCCAGTTAGAGCGCCAGGTTCAAAACATGGCGCGGGATCTGGGTCACATACTGAGGGCTCAGCAGAACCCTCAGATCGGCATGCCGACGCAGAACGCACCCAACTCTGGACCTGGTGATCCAGAACAATGACGGGGGCAGCACCCCGATAACTCACCGGTTCCCAGGGAGGAGGCACAAAGGGAAGGGGGGTGTAAAGCCTTGGAGGAAGCTTCCTTCCTCACTTGTAAACAGCCCCTGGAAACCCAGGAACCGGAAACAAAATCTCCTGCCCCTGAAAGTCTGCCTCCTAAGGAGCAGAGGGGGGGTAGGAGAAACAAAAGACCCAAACAGACACAGTTTGAGGAGGAGGTACAGATCTTCCAATTTGAGGGAGAGGGATCCTCAGAGGATCCTGGGAAAAGGATCTTCTCCTTCAGAGAGGGGGGAACTCCTCCCAAAGAAAAATGGGTCCCTAGGGATGCAAATCCAGACTGGGGAGATGTGGAGACTGAGCTACCGCCGCCCACAATCTCATCCCAGAACCAACAGCAAGAAAATCCCCTGGTTCAAACCCATCCTGGTGACTGCCTCCAAAAAGGGGGGGGGGTGGCCCGGAACCGGAGCCAGGGGAACCCACAATGGCTCTGATCTCCAGTTGCCAATTTTTTCTTTCAGATTCCCAAGGCTCTCCACAGAATTCTGCCTAAATCTCTTCGCTAGCGATGCCCAAAACCAGAAAGTTATCCCACCAGTTGTCCAAAAATGTGCATTATCTGTGCCCCCTTGAGGAGAAGGAGGGAAGATATTATGCCCGGGTACAAGTACAGGGGCAGGGTACGATTTCAGCGCTGGTGGACACGGGATCTCAAGCTACCCTTCTGTCCAGAAGGGCCTTTGACGAACTGAATGCAGGAAGGGGAGAGAATTACCAAATTCCTCTCACCTCTCTTCCTGGACAACTGCAGAACTTTGACGGGAAGGAAATTCCCGTTGAGGGGACTGCAGACTTGGACATTAAGATCGGGCGACACAAGGTGAAACACCCGATCATAGTAGTGACTCCAGAGGGCACCCCTTGTTTACTGGGGAATGACCTCCTGAGGAGGTTGTCACCCTTAATAGATTGCGTAAACAAGGTCCTCTGGACCCAGACTAGCCGACCAATAAAATTAAAACAGAGTGTCAACCATGTTAGTTTAAACGGCACCTGCCACATGGTTGAACAAAAATCTGACCAAGTAGAATTTCACTTCCAGAATAGCCAAATTCCAGACGTGACAGTAATAGCAGTAGGACAACAGACTGGTGATGGAGGGTCCTCTCTATTTCTGAAAATCAACCTTCCTTCCAGTCTAAAGTGGTACTCCACGCTGGAAGGAAACACTCTGAGATTCTATACTAATCCACAATCAGAAACTCCCACTCCTATCGTCCAGAAAGATGTGAAATCAGCTCAGAGCCTGGCTGATATTCAGCAAATTGGAGAGCAGTTGTTCATCCCTGTCCAATTAAATGATGGGAAGGACTCTGTTCTCGCTCGAGAGTGTGTGAACAACGGTAAGAGCTTCATCAGCAAAGCCATGTTCCGCCAACTCCCAAAAGATCCAGCCATTCCCACCTTAAAACTGATAGACAAATGGGAAAGGGACCTGGAAGCACCCAATTCCAAACATCTCCTGCCAAGCAGGTGTATGCTCAAAATCTCCATTGGCAACAAGAGCATAGTCCACAATTGTTAGGTCGTGCGAGACGTCCCTGCCGCCTTTTACTTAGGCAGTGACATTCTCAATCGCTTTGCCATTAGTTTGGACCTAATAAACTTCAAAGCTTGGTCCCGATTAGCGGATAATCCCATGGGCTTTGATGATCCGGAAAAAGCATTTAGGTCAGCTCAATTGCTACCTTATGCAGTTGAAATTCAGATCAAAGAGGAAGTCACCATCCCAGAAAGGACCCGACAATTCTCCCTGGAAGTGAAAGTTAAAAGAGGACAACATTTGAAAAACCCTGATGCTTACATACATCTAAACACTTCTCTCCAACAGCAAGGGTTGGGGGTAAACCCAACTCCATTAGTCAACATAGAACATGACACCATTCCAATAGAGGTGGATAACAGCGACTTAAAGAGTATTACTCTAGCCGCAGGCACCACTATTGGAATGGCGGTTGATGATCGACATTTTTCCATAGATTTAGGTAATGAACTGTTAGGGCCAATCCCCAAGGACTGCTTTGACAGTGACAGTGATGACAATACAACACCAGACAGGATTTTTACCCGGCATGGGGGGAACTTCCTGGTGTACACTTCTTGCCCTTATGGTAAGGAAGATGTGACTTGTGACTTCAGGAGGGATGAGGTGATTTTCCAGGTCCATGAGGGCTGCCTTTCCCACCTGAAGCCTCCAGTCCAAATCAGCACTCTGACCAGGGACATCTCCACCCAGCTGGAAGAGGCCGCTGAAATAGCCAAACCAGAAATCTTTCCAGGCTTCAGGCAGATGGTGGAAGAGAGAGTCAACCTAGCTGATGCCTGTGTGACTCTGGAACAAAAGCAAAAGTTGAAACAAGTTTTCTTGGATTTCCAAGATCTCTTTGCGGTAGACTCATATGACTGTGGTCGCACTGACATCCACACAACAACAATCCCCACGGACCCTGGCATGACTCCAGTGTTTGTAAAGCAATATCGTTTGCCTCTCGCATCCATGGAGTCCCTTACTGAAATAATTAAGAACCTTGAGTCCCGGGGAATAATCCGTCCAGTCCACAGCACCTTCAATAATCCGGTGCTGGGAATATTGAAGCCAAACGGCCAGTGGAGACTCTGCGCCGACCTCAGGGAGCTCAACAAACGGGTCCATACTTCCCGATGGCCTCTTCCCTACATTGACCAAGGGCTGGCCCAGATTCAGGGGTCACAGGTATTCACTGCAATAGACCTGACCAATGGATACTGGACCGTGCCTGTCAGCAGGGAGGACCAATATAAACTGGCTTTTACCTTTGGGGGCCAGCAGTACACATGGACCCGGACTCCCTTCGGATACCTTAACTCCGGTAATGAGTTCAACATTTTCCTACATAAGGCCATGCCCGACCTGGGTGCGAGGGGTAACCTGGCTTATGTAGATGATGTCCTCATCAAAAGTTCATCTGTGGAGGAACACATAGCGGAGATCCGTTATGTTCTGACCCAGTTGAGGGCCGCCGGAGCAAAACTTTCCTTTCAGAAAGCACAGTGGTGTAGAACCCGTGTTAATTTCTTGGGGCCTGAGATTACTCCTCAGGGTCTCTGTCCCCAGGAAAAGAAAGTGGAAGCACTTCAGAAACTGAAAGACCCCACAACTCTGCGGGAACTAAGGAGCCTCCTTGGACTGACTAATTACAGCAGAAAGTTCATTGAGGGCTACGCAGAGATCACCAGACCCCTGATTCATCTCCTGAAGGGGGGGGTCAAGTGGGAATGGGGTCCAGAACAAGCCGAGGTGGTAAAACAACTCAAAAGAAGCCTCTCACAAGCGCCTTGCCTAGCTTACCCTGTCAGAAACAAGGAGTTCTTCCTGGAGACGGGGTTCTCTAATACGTGCTTGATGGCGGTATTATACCAAAAGCATGACAAGGTCAATAAAGTAATCTCCTATGCGAGCAAAACTTTATCCTCTGTGGAGGAAAAATTCAACGATTGTGAGAAGGCACTCCTGGCGACGGTGTGGGCATTGAAGAATTACCGCCCGTTTATCCATGGGGAACACATCATAGTGGAGACTCCACACCAGCCTCTGCAATATCTCCAAAGTGATAGAATCCGGGCCGGAAATGTGAGTAATTCCCGAATTACTTTCTGGATTCTGTCAATGCAAGGCTTTCCTGTGGAGGTCAGATATGGCCAAAACAAGAAGAGTCCCCTCGCGCAAGGTCTGGCTGAGTTGCATGATTGTGCAAGAGAAAACTGTCTCGAGGACGAAAGTCTTAAAATCAAGGACAACACGGAGGCATACCTTAATTCCCCACACAAAGTCTTTGAAGAAGACAAGTGTGAGGGAATGCCCACTGTCTATGTGGATGGATGCTCTTACCATGTTGACAACAACGGGGAGAAAGAACTGGTGGCCGGCGTAGGGAATGCATGGGTGAATGAGTCCCCAGAACCCTCCGCTGGATACAAAGTTGGTCCCCGAAGTAGTCAGGTGGCAGAATTGATGGCTGTGCATCAGGCCATCCTCACTGCTGTCCAGCATCAACTCCACGAACTGGTCATAATCTCAGATTCGGATTATGTACGGAACGGGTTCGTGGAGCATCTGGTTAATTGGAAAACCAGAGGCATGTTATGTACTAATAACAAACCCTTGAAACATGGGAAGTTGATCCAAAACATTGACAATCTGGTCACCTCGAATGAGATGACCATCTATTGGAAAAAGATCAAGGGTCATTCCAAAGTAGAGGGACCAGACAAAACTGGAAATGACTTAGCGGATCAGCTGGCCAAAACGGGGGCCATCCAAGGGGATCTAATTGAGATTGAGTCCCTGTTGGGGGAAATCCAGGTCACTGCTATCACTAGGTCCCAGACAAATGCTCACAATGATCTTTCAATTGCACAATGGAGCAAGGAGACCCCTGATGCTGATTTGATTACAGCTCAGAAGGGGGATCCAATAATTGGTAAATTTTACCAGCACCTTGAGGACCCTGAGAACTTTCCCCTGACGGATACCGATTACACTGATGAAATGTCCAAAAATGTTCCGAATCCAAGACGGTTTGCTGGTAAGGAAATCCAAAGCTGGCCACGATCAGTGGGTGGTTCCTACCTCATTCCGAAGCCTGATGTTAACTCACGCCCATGATGCGGCCACCGCCGGTCATAGGGGGTTTCACACAACATTGGAAATCTTAAGAGAGGTTGCATACTGGCCACACATGGGGCAGGACCTTGACCAATACTTGAAGGGGTGTCTTGTGTGTGCACAATTTCAGCCATCATCCCTCACGCACCGTGCGCCTCTCCAAAAGAGGGGGATGACACTGCCATGGTCAGATTTACAAATCGACTTTGTAGGCCCCGTGATTCGCTCTGCTAGGGGGAATAAGTACATGTTGACTGTGACATGCTTGTTTACCAAGTGGGTGGAATGTCTCCCAGCCCCAAATTGCAAGGCAGAAACCGCAGCTGCCCTGATGATTAACCACATCTTTTCCCGTTTCGGTCTACCTCAAAGGATTGAGTCAGACAGGGGTAGCCACTTCACCAGTGAAGTCATGACAAAGATGTGGGAGATACTGGGGGTCAAAAGGAAGTTGCATATTGCTTACCGGCCAGCTTCTTCTGGGGCAGTAGAGAGATATAACCGAACCATTGTGAGCATACTAAAGAAGTTTGTGGCAGATTCTGGGCCAAGTTGGGATATCCGGTTACCTCTGGTCCTAATGGCCATCAGATCTACCCCTTCATCTGCAACCAAAATGTCACCATTCGAGTTGATGACTGGACGCAAGATGGTGCTTCCGCAGCATTTGCTCTACAGGACCCAAGAGCAGACACTAATAAATGCCTCCACAACTCATGAGTATGTGGAGAATTTAAGGAAACACCTTCAACATGCTTTTGCATATGCTCAGCGGAATCTAGAAAGATCAGCTGATAGCATGAAGACCCACTATGACCTGAAGACTTCCAGGAAGGAATATCAGGTGGGGGACCAGGTCTATCTATACAATTTCCAAAGGAACCAGGCCAAACAGCGAAAATTTTTGCCTACATGGAAGGAACCCTTTGAGATTATAGACAAAATCTCCCCTGTGGCCTACAAGATCCGCATCCCCAAAGGCGGTTTGGCAGAGGGGGAAGACAAGTGGGTCCACATTAACCACTTGAAGTGTTGCCATCCCAGGCACACTCTGCAACAACTGGAGGAATCCTCTGGAATCCTAGAGGGTACTGTCTCAGATTAATTCAGTTCTAACTTAAAATATCCTACATATCGCCTATCAAATTCTGAGTTTCTCAATGTGGGTGTTTTTGTTTTTGAATGCAAAAAGAAATGTGCATGTTCATATGTTTTGACTATAAATTTATATGCCACCCCACTATATCAATGGTGGGGGAGAAATGTCCATGAATAGGTATTGCCGCTCTTCCTTTGTCGTCCTAGGAGAAAGAAAACCTGGAGACGGGCCAAGGAGGACGATCCGGAGACCGGGAGCAGAGACGCAAGGGGCCCAGTGTACCGCCCAATACTCCCATCAGGACCGGCGAGGAGAACGGATCGATCCGACCGGATGGAGGAAAAGATGCTGAACTGTGCCATCTATTGGAAGAAGATGAGGAAACATCCCAGGTCTTGCGAGTCCCATCAGTGAAACAGAATGGCCATCGCAAGAGGGGGGCTTATGGGATGTTTTTACCCATGCATCCGGGCCCTACCTCAAAAACTGTGCAGTACTGGCATTGAAAACATCATGATGGCCAGAGCGCCCCAGAAAATGCCCAGGGAAGTGCATGAAGAATAGGCCGCCACCCATTTTGCCGATGTTATGGGCACAGAAGGGCACTGCCTAAAACCACCATTGGACTACCCACACAGTAGTCTGAAACCATTGGGAATGGCAATGCTGATTGCCAAAAGCAACCTAGAATTGTGGGGAATTCATTTTCTTAAATCCCAAAAATGGGTGCATTACCAGTACTCACCACTATCAGAAAGCCGGCGGTTTAAAACAACACCAGACTTTTTTTTTTGTGTAAAACTGAATAAATTAACCCAAAGCAGGCCAAAGAAAGACTTACTGAGGGGTGGATACAATGTAAAGTTATATTCTGAAGTGACTTGAAGGTTTATAACAAGACTGGCTGAGCTGTGGATTTCAGCAGTTTAAGTAAATTTGGACTGAAAGACACTAAAAATCTAAATGTTTAAAAGAAATGAGTGACCTACTTTTGAGTGTCACATAGGTTGCAATTGTTTAAATGTCATAGTTTTAAACTTAGAATCAGCATTCTAGCTTCATATGTAAAAATGGTTAGTTTTATTTGAATGCAGAAAACTGGGTAACTAAAAGTGACATTAGCTGGGGCCTGGCTTAAGGAACTGAATTCTGCCCACCAGCTACCCCCGACAGGAGATGAGACTTGCACAACAGCTGTGTTCCCAGGCCTAGCTGCCTTTTGCTGCTCCCACCAAAAGGGATATGACACTTCTCTGATTGAATTACCAATGGACTGCTAGAGACTAAACATAGGACCCAGGCAGAGGGTTTATTGAAGTGGCCATAAATGGCTTCTTCTTGAACAATGGGCCTTCCAGGGCCCAGGCAAATGTTTTATTATGGGGGCCGTAAAAGTGGCTTCCTCCTGGAAGGAAAGGGGAGGAGCACTGCCTGTGAGAGCAAGCTGGCTTGGCAGAACTGGAGAAACCAGAAATCCAACCTTGTGCTGGGGGGAAACCACACCCCTTTGGAGCCAGAATATGGTTTTAGAAAAAGATGAATAACTCATAGTACGGACTTGTCATAATTATTTAAATGATACCATAATTCTTGTGATTTTTCTGTCCACATTTTAAGAGGTTTTTAGAACCGGTGGCATGATCTGGGGGCAAACTAGCAGTTAAGAGGGTATTACTTAAAATGTCTGCATGTGAAAAGTCTGATACTTCATCAAGTAATGTCCATACTCCTTGCGCACATGTGTATAAATTTGGGGTAATGTCCGATATTACGAAACCAGTTAAAAAGTGCAAATGTTGCCATTTCTGAATGCAAGCTCCCAGGAAGAGCAGATTTGGACAGGGTATACCTCCTGTGATATGTGATGGGTGCATGTAATTTTAAACAAATGTGTACCTGTGCAAATATGTCTTTTGGGTCAAAATATAGATTGTGTGTAATTTGACAGGGGTGGGTTCTCTGTACCATAAACAGACCTCATCATGATGACACTTCATTTCATTCCCCCAATCAAGGGGAGGAGGATGAAGTGGCCAATGACAAGTGGAGAGGGGTAGGGCCTAGAAAGCTGGCCTCTCCACCCATTTTCAAAACACATAAAAGCAGACAGTCAGGACAGATAGGGAGATTCTATTCCATCTGCTGCGGGACACTCTGCCGGGAAAATCCATACTTTACCTCCATCAACCTCCAGAGAGCCAACATAGAGACTTCAATCTATCCACCTTCAGAGACCAAGACTTTACTTCAGAATTTGTAGCAGAGAGGTCAACTACAAGCTAAATCCCTCTTTAGCAGGCCTCAAATCATTGCCATTATCACAGCCAGGCGAGTTGTTTGAATTCTTTGTAAGAACTCTTGCCATTTGCCAGAGAGCAGTGTTGTATCCAGAGAGAGACCAGCTGAACCGGAGACCGCTGTATCCGGACCCACAGACCTGATCAGAACCAGAGACCCAGACCAGACCAGCAGAGTAGAGCTGACCCAGACGCTGTGCGCAGAGACCGTCCGTGGCGAGTGAAGAAAACCTGACCAGATCCGTGGCGAGGCCCATTCTATTTCTAAATATATTGTGAGTACCTAGCAGAACTGTGCAGAACCAATCTCTTAGTTAAAATAATCTAATCCAAGCTATTTTAATCTAAGTAGAACTGCCTCCTAACTGTCACCTGTCATTTGCAAAGCTGTCACCTGTCATTTCTAGTTGCTAGCTGTCACTTGTCACTTTGAACTTTAAAATTTCAAATCTGAAAAACGACCTTTACCATATCGCTCATATCTCCGTGACCGTTTGTCTTAGAGACTTGCAGTAACTTTCCTCTGAAAGCTGGGAATCTTGGCTTTTCAACGAACCTACAACCGCATTCCTATTCCATACACTTTTGCCGCAATCGCGAAAAACGCACTCGCGAATTTGCCGCGATTTGCAAATTTCTCCACGTGTGAAAACAGCAGCTTCCTTGCTTTCCTTGCTAAAAATTTGTTTGCCTCTTAAGAACCATCCCTGAATCATTGCTAGAGTGAGCCTGGACTAATATTAACTAGATACCACTCACCCTGAACCTCTAGAGGGAATTAAAATCATTTTAGCATATTTTTCGCTTCATTGCCAGCACATATAAAAGCATTTTGGGCCTGTGTTTCAAACTTCTGTAGTCTAAGCTTGCTGGGGTGAACTGAATTACATTTGATTGCATTTCTGAGAACTGTGTGCTTCCCTTCCATTTCCTTGCATTGCATAAAGGGGGGGAGTGGATTGCCAGAGAAAAGTGATTACATTGTTTTGTTGAAATCATATTGAGTATTTTCTGTATTGAATTTTCATTCAACATTGCATCCATCTGAACCTATATAAAGCATTCTCTACCACCTTATTCTTCTGTTCCTATTCACAAGTGTGCTAGTGCCAGACTATCCATTATTGATTACTGCTCAGATTAAGTGTGATATTCAATTATGAATTTATTATAAAGTGTGATATATATATATATTGTTTAAATTCTCAAATAAACCTTTTAACTTGCAAAACAGAACTACTTCTTGGCTCAGTGGGGTCAGGGGGATTCCAAGAGAGGGGTGTTATATAGGGGTAGTCATCCAGAATGCATGAACTGGACATAAAGATATATCAATAAGGGTTTCCATTCAGTATCCCAGACTAGGCATTGACTTAGCTGTAGTGTTGAATTGAATCCTCTTACAACAACAAGCCCTCTGATCTACTCTAGCTGACCTCATGATGGATCAGAGTAGGCAGACAGAAGACAGGTTTGCACAGCTTGAAAGAACCATCTCGGCTGAACTCCGTGCAAGCCGGGAGTCACTCCATTTGTCATGTGAGGCCATGCAAGCAGAACTCCGTCTCACACATCAGTCCCTGCAGGAGGAAGCACGTGTGACACGTGACGTAATGCATGCTGACCTCAGTCTCATTGCCCGCCAGGACCTGGCTTACCAGACCCGCATACTTGCTGCCGTTGAGGGGCGAGGTGTGGCTAGGCGTGGTGAGTCAACTGCACCACCTCCACCTTCTGATTCAGATCCAGATGGTGACAATGACAACCTATCTCCCACATAGGTCGGGCCGTGCAGGCGCAGAGCCCAGTGAGTTATTATATATTTGTTTACCTCAACATCTACACATTTGGGTCGAGAGGTGCACCCTGTACCTCCCCCTCCTGGGTGCCCCCCCACCTCTGGATCATATATGACCATTTTTGATATTTTTTTTTCCTGCAAATATTTTTTTTTCTTTTTTCAGCACTTTTTAATCTGAATATATTTCTGATTTTTCATCAAAATTGTATGGATTTTGGTAAGTATGTTATCTTTTCATTTTAATTTTTCATTTGATTTGAATTTCCAGTTGTTTTGCAATTATTTTTCAATTATTTCACTTATTTTATTTTTGTTATGTTTTTTTTTTAGGTTTTCTTCTAGTTTATTGATTTTGGTTTTGTTTGATATGTTACTCTTTTAATTTTATTTCTTTCAATACATTATTTGAATTTATTTGTATTTTCTTTCAAATTCTATTTTTTTACTTTTTTATTTTGTTTATTGTGCGTACATGTGACAGTGTGGTGCTTTGTGGCATCCGAAGGCATCCACTGTATGTTCCTGCTGGCCCCATTCAGGCTTGTCTTGTGTATGTGTTTTGCTTGGGGTCCTGACACATATGCTACTCCTGCTTCCCTTTTCCATGGGATCGCAAGGATGGCTCGGTGTAACAGCATATCACACATGGGCATTGGGCTTCCGTCATATCTGTGGACAGCCTGCAGTTTAACTTGTGTGTACACCCCTAGTGAGTATTCCAGATGGGTTCTATTATGCATGTCTGCAGGTCACTTTGGTGAGTATTAAGCTGACTGACAATTTCATCATGTTGCTTGAGATGTTTGTTATGTATTGAATGTGTATATTGATGCACTTCCTGCTGTAGCTGGTACCATGCACCCTTTGTCTGCATACTACACACTGATGGTGGGAGGGGTCCATGTGCTGAGAATGTGTAATTGGGACAGTTTCCCACAGTGATTTTGATATGCCACATGAAGGCTGCACACTGAGTTACCCCTGTCACCACGCATTTCCACAACCGCCCACTCCTTGCTAGCACCACTTTGGCCATTTCCCAGCCCTGGCTGATGTTTGGATGTGACATCTGAGTTATGATTACTTTGTTTGTCATTTTAATGATCAGTTTGTGTCCTGGACCTGATCCCCCCTCCCACTGTTTGCACTTGGCCCTTGTGACAATCCGGCCAAGCAGGATGCTTGAGCCTGGCACCACTATCAAAAGGCCACTAAGGTGCCCCTGTCTAGACCTGTCCACATGCCTTCTCAGTCACTTGAAGACCACCCTTTCTCCCCTGCCCCTGTCAGTGTCCCTCTGTCCCCCCCCCCTTCATCATCACATCCTCTACTCTCCTTACCGGCAGGTTTCCCTCTGCCCCCTATGAGTGCTTTCTTTTACCATCTCCCCCATTGGTCATTTTGAGCTTGGCCCCCTCCTCCCTTCTCTCCTCCCTCTCCACCCCCCTTTGGCCTCCTCCTTGTACTCTTGCTGTCATTTTCAACCACTAGCTCAATTGCCATTGACCATGGTGATACATAGGTGTTTGTTCTTTGCGAACATTTGCCCTTCTGCCTCAGTCCTTCCACGCCCCACCTTCACCATTTTTAGTATTATTTTGAAAGCTTATTTGATCATTAGTCCCTCCACCACTGATTACAGGTCATCTCTTCCCCCTTTCCCTTCTTCCTTTCTTCTCCGCATCCCCAGCACTATGTTGAATCTTTGTAGACCTACCATAGTTTGTCACTTGTTTTGTTACTCTCCTCACCTCTTCCATCCTCTTCCGTCACTCCCCTCCTTATGTGACTCCTGCACTGTGACTATTCCCATCAGGAATGGGAATGTTGATGCTAGTTATGTCATCCTACAATCCGTCCCTTGGCTCTCCCTTATTGGTCCTGGCATTTATTATATGTACTTTGCTTTTCCATTTCATTCTCACACGGTGGACTGTTTGAAGGACATGTAGGAATGTGCTGTTCTTCTCCCTTATTCACACCCTCATTGATGCACTTTGATGAAGTTTGTGTGTTGTTCATTTCATCGATTTCAATGATTCAATGATGGTTCACTGTCTGCCATTGCCGATGTGGTGTACTCTGTACATGATATTTTCTGCTGGTCAATGGCTGATGCAATGTGGTGATTTATTTTGACGTGTTAGGGGATTGGTGAGGTTTGAGACACAGGGGGGTCCTTGGTGCTATGTTCATATGTGCTGTGTATGGGACACTGGCATTCACTTCATTTCACACTCATGTATTCTAGACATGACCATATGGACAAATACACTTAGGCAACACCGCCCCCAGATACATTGCACCCAGATTGCCTTCTCATGCATGCTGTGTCACGACAATCCATGTTCACTTCGGAGTCATTATTCGTGGACATGCATGGAAGAGTGATATTTGGTTGTATGCCTTTTTTGAACTGATGCAGAGGTGTTTTCACATATGCAATGCACACTCACTGTGCGGTGCAGTGTGCAGTGTTTGATATGGCCATTTGCTATTGTCCAGTGTGCATGGCGAAAGGTATTCAGACTTTTGTTGCTTAAACGACTGGTGGCATGCATTTGTCGCATCATTTTCTGGGTGTGAGATTTTGGTCACTCCTTTCTTCCAATTCCAGGTGAGGTATCATTGTCTGGTGACTACTTAATTTCTCACATGGCACTCCATGACTATTGTGTCATGTGTTGTGCATATGGTTGGATGTTTTTACGTTGTATGCCATGGTATGGTGTGGCAGTCAGGTTTGAGGAGTGTTGAGAGGGTTTGGGTGGCATGCCAGTCTTTTGATGCCCTGTTTATCAAGTGGGGATGCCTTTATTGTGTTCCCTTTGGTCACATGGGATTGGTTGTGGTTAAGTATCTAGGGATTCACACAATGTGGCACTTCCATGGACACATTCTCAGGGTGGTAAGGTAGTGACAGTTAACTGTCCCTTTGTCATCATCGATTGTGACCTGGTATGTGCCAGGCCTGTGTGGACTCCGCAGGGGTTGGAGTTTAGGTGAAAAATGTGGCCACAAGCTGAGTACGGGCTGCCTCGCCACATGCCCTTTCCCCTCCCATGCGCAGCAGCCGTGCGTGTGGTTGGGGATGTGGGGGCACCACCATGTCCACCGGTATGCCATGCTGTGTTGCAATGTTGTGCAGGACACATGCTGCCACAATGATCCTGCACACTACTGGGGGTGCATATAGTAGCTGGCCACCAGAGCGGTCAAGGGAACGAAAGCGTGACTTGAGCACTCCGAATGTGCGCTCCACTATGGCCCTAGTTGCAATATGGGCTGCGTTGTATTTTACCTGGGGTGGTGTGGTGGGGTTCCGTATGGGCGTCATCATGTAGGTGCTCAGAGGGTAGGCACTGTCCCCTGGTAAGGTGATAATAGTTGTCATTAGTGGGACTTTTGTATTTGTCTGTGTGTGACAATTATGCATGTGCACAGGCATTTCTACTCACCTAGGAGCCATGTGTCGCCATGCTTCCCAGCTTCCAGGGCCCGGCTCAGGGCAGACATTTGAATATGAAACTATCATGGGTGGACCCAGGGAAGTTTGCATATACAGAGGTGATGATCCCCTTGGCATCACATACCACCTGCACATTGATGCAATGCCAGTGCTTGCGGTTTCGATAGATGTGCTCTGTGGCTCTAGGTGGACGTAGGGCCACATGGGTGCAATCTATGGCACCGAGCACTTTGGGGAAGTGTGCCACCCTGTAGAAGTCCAGGAACACGGCCTGCCTTTCTGCAGGTGTTCTGGGCATCTATATGTGCCTGCGGACTGAGGGGCGTGCAGTGATGATTGCCAACACCTGGTGTAGGCAGCGTGACTGCGTGGCCTGTGAGACCCCCCCCACTATGGCAGTTGTCCGCTGAAATGACCCAGTGGCCAAAAAATGCAGTACATTGAGCTCCTTCTCCAATGGGATCAATGCTTGGGAGAACAGGGTGGGTGATGTGAGGTCATCCTCCCAGTCCCTGACCATCTCTAGGATGATATGAGGTGGAAACCTTTACCTACCATAGACCTGGCATCCCAAAAAGGCTGGTCCTGGGCAAAAAAATGCAGGGCCTGGCTATTCTCCTCCTCCTGTGGTGTTGCACGATCACTGCTGCGAGGAACAGGACATTCATCGTAGCTGTATATGCTTGTTTGTTGTTTGCGCGCACTTTTATGCTGCGCTAGGGCACTTCTTTCGTGTGGCAGACGTAATTGTGCATGTGCGTGTGTTTTGACGTGTGTGGGTTTTCCCTGTTGGATTCCATGAATACATGTAGTTCACGAGCGTGTGGGCGTTCCGTGTACTTCCGAGCGGTACTTCCCCTGTTACGCCCTTATTTTCACGCGTTGTTCCCCATTCCGCGTGTTCAGCCCCCTTTTTAATTTGTGCGCTGACGTTGTGCGCTTTCGCTGTGCATCGGCGCACAGCGTTCAGAATGCGGAAATTACGCGTGCGCCGGTGTGCGCCATGCGCGGATTTGGCACACATCCCTGAAATTACACACGCAGGTCCTTCCATGAATCGCACGCGTGCGATTCGCACACGTGCGCTGGCTTTTTCACGCTTCTGCATGCTTGCGCCACTGATTTCGGCGCACATTTATTCCATGAATTACCCTCTAAATCTATTGGTTAGTAGATCACATTGCTGTAAGAACTCTCCATTTGTGCTACAGTTTCTGTGAGCTCTATAAAATTCTCCCTTACGGATATTATCAATAGTCGATTTCTTATGACAACTGGTGGCAAAGAGAGTGAATTTACCTCTGTAGGTTACAATATGTTTTAGTTTCTATTCTGTTATTGGTGACATAAATATGTATATCCGGGAACTCTAATTCCTCAGCATCACTATGTCCTGTTAGTTCAATCCCATATTAATTATTATTCAAATACTCATTGAAGCCTGGGTACATGTCTGAAGAACCAATTCCCAATTATAAGGATATCAACAACAAAGAGTTTCCATATAACAATTGTATCCACATATTCATTGTCTTTGAATGCATTATATAATGTGACTACACGGTTGGTATACTGTGAAAGAATGTAACTATGAGCTTGTCTTTATGTAGATAATTAATCACTCATCTTGAGGGATCCCACACAACACGTCATGTAATTCCTAGGGTCAAATATTAGGTTTTAATCACATGACATGGTGTAGCAACCACATGTCCTATGTTTTTATAAAGGGGCATTAGGTAACGTGCAATATCCAGTACCCCCATAGTAGGTGTGCCGCCATGGGCAGAGGAACATACATAATTTATCTAGAACATGAATCGCCAGTACCTTCATACCACATGTGCCACCTTGGGCAGATGGCCTCCCATGCAACAATTTAAACAGGCTACCATCATACACTTTATGAACAAACAGTAATTTACACTCACAAATGCAGTCTCAGAAATGATTTTTATATATACATAACTATTTGCAGATCGACACATGCATACTTGAATTGTATATTTACACCCACAATGGATATGTCATTTCACACACTCAGGCAGTTGTAGTCTACACAAATGCGACTCCTGCGTTTCTTGACATATGACGTCAGTACGCCGATTTTGGATGCACTGGGTGTCATAACTATGAACTACAATTGCGGACGTCTGAGTCTTTTTCCACTTCCTACACCCAAAGCATGTGTCCTTTGCTGGTAAGCGTTTCACGCATAACCCCCACAGGTTGAGGTTTTCCTTGATATCCGAGTCCGACGCATCATTCTAATTATTTTCCTTTGCCAACATATCACGTTGGTTGTTACAAGGCATCCCGTGCAGCAGAGGCCCTTTACTTTATCAACTTAGCACACACTTCTGCAGCGGGTAAGACTTGACCCTGTACATTCATATGTGAACTTCATCTTATAAACCATACACTGGGGATCTATATCTCAAAGATATTTGGAAATGAGGCATGGCAAGATTCTGAGCACAGTGACATTAAAATATCGCGTATTGCAGGACTGAAGCTTCCTTTGCATACTTTCTTAGGACAACACAGGTATGCTCACTGTGTGCTCACATTATCTTGAGTGCATACATTTCTACAATGCAAACTACTATTTGAATTGGTAGACAATGGTTATACATTTGCACTGTCTGACAGACTCTGTTGCATTTGCTACAAGAAGCCAGAACCATATTCAGAAAATAGACCACACGTCTCACTGCAACCTTCGATCTTTGGACGTACTACTCGAGAGAGCCTCCCATGGTGATATCTGTATTATTCTATTCACATACTGGCTGGTTGCCTTATGCTAGACAGATACTTGACAAGGAAACATATACACGGAATTACTATGCACTGACACTAGTCTTTAATTTGCTTTGTATATGTCATTGGAGATTGAAGACTGAACACATCTTTGAAGCTTAGTTTTTTTATCTCCTCATCAGGGGCGTTGCTAGGGGGGCTGAGCACCTAGCAACTCCCCTGCTCCTGATGAAGGGGTAGACTTTCTGAAATGCGTTGCGCTCTTTTTAATATATGGACTTTGTATTTTTTTGTGGAATGTATTTGTTTGATATAAGAGCACTGTGTGCAACACCTTTTTTTTATTAAACTCATCACATTGAATTCATTGGATGCATGCATTTTTATACTGGAAATATCTCATAGATGATTGAATTTGTCATGTACTCTTGATTTTAATTTACTAAATCCTGACTGGTATTATTACTAGTTGTAGGGGTGTGCAGGGGACGGGAGTGTCCACCAATTGAGGATACTTGTTTTTTTGTGAGTAGTGCAATTAATTACTGCTAGTTTTATCACACTGTCAAAATACACGCGTGACCCTGGAGTTGCAGATTTACCATGGCCCGAATGACCACCCACTGTAAATCTGCCAAATACCCAGTGGAGGTATATGGACTCCAAAAATGGGGATTAACACTTGTATGCTACCATTCATGACCTAGTGGTAATACCACCGGACCAGCTGATGGTAGCAATTATCGAGTTTGGTGGTATTTCCGTGGTATTACCAAGCAAATACTGCTAGACAATAACAAGACATCTAGCATAAAATCAGTTAGTTAATAACCCTAAGCATAATTAGGGTACCCAATGGTACCGTAAGCGATGTCTAAAAGCCAAAACCACTGGCATGCGAAGCGAAGATATGAGAGTAATATGACGTGAAGGAGGGACACACAGCGTGTGGGTGTTATTTGGTCATTTATACATCCATTTACAGCCCATTGCCATGCTAGTCCCTATGGCCATTCTCACCCTCTACCTTTCCCTCCCTGCCCATAAAACACCCACTCGAGATCTCTTTGAGCTAGCTCTGTGTTTTTAAGAGGAGGACAATGTTATTTCTAAGTAGTCTACTACAAGACATCGTCGGAATCACTGCTACAAACCAGATCCTGGTGTAAATGAAATGTCTTGAAGAAGTTTGGCTTCAGCTGCTTAATTTATAATTATAACCAATAGGTGTGTCCTTCCTTGCATGTGTTCAATTAATTTAATTCCTGGGAAAAAGAGACATTGGGCCTCATTACAAGCATGGTGGTAGCCGTGCCTGTATGGCAGGCACGGCTACCGGCACCGGCACCCGTGATTGGGCAATAACCAGCCCATTACGAGTTGAATGGGCTGGTAATTGCCCATTCGCGGGTGCCGGTAATGCCGGGCTCCTGATCCCAATATGGGTGGGGAGCATGGTTGCACCGCCACCGTTGATACCGGTGCTGGTGCAATCACGATTCTGCTTGCGGGTGCCGCACAGCCCACCAGGTAAGACCTGGCAGGCTGTCAGGAACCCGCAAGCAGAACTCGTAATGCGGCGGTCCCGTATGACCAGTGCCGGTGCCTTACCGGCACCGTTCATACCGTGACCGCCACATTTATAATGAGGCCCATCGACAAAGACAACAGCACATTCTCTTGTTTAGGCACTAAGCAGGCACTTGCCAGGAATTGCCATACCTGCCAAGCACTAACGCCCTTTGACAGTGTAGTACCAGTAGTGCAGTGCCTGGAAAATGACCATCCTATTCCTACACAAAGCAAAAACCGTTGGCTTTGCCAATGGTGGTTTTTACTTTGCCTTCTGATACTTGCAGCACTGGATATCGCCACTACAAATCCAGGCGTACAAGCCCCAGCCAGAATGCACAGAATACGGCAGGAATGGTCTAGCATCTCCTGAATGGAACTGGACGTGTTGGCCTGCAGGTATTTTGTGTGACTTGGCTTTGCAGTGATTATTTATAAATGTCCACGCAGTGTGAGCAGACGGCATTGGGGGCGTTGTGTTGTCTACTGCACATAAAAGATGCGTTTTTCACTGCTGTAGCTCCATACCATTGAGACGGTCTGATTATATATCACTGATGTGAAATATTGTACATTGCCTCAATGCAGAAGAGTTGGGGTCAGCTATTGACCACGCAGAGCCCAAAGGCCGGGGCACTGCACGCGGAATTCAGCCAATTGAAAATATGTTGTTCTGGTTGTTTATTGTGATCCAGGCTGTTGGGCTGGTTCTGTACATTAATTGGACGGCGTTATAGATGTTTGCTTTGAAAGCACAAACACCCAATAAATAACCTCATACTGAGCTCCGCGTACCTCTCGCAGCCCACCAAGCATGCCAATTAATCAGCGGGCGGAAGGGCGGGGGAGACAGGGTTTCTTCCCGCCACCTGTCTCAGGCAGGGCTGGAGCCTGAGATGGCGTCAGCGCGAGGAGGCGCAGAGCGGGCGCGCGCAGGGACCGAGCCAGCTAAATCTGGACCGCCCTCGGGCGAACCCTCTCATTACCGCGGGCCAGCACTTGTCAAGGTGAGGGAACAGCCGGCTTCCTTATGGTTGACCTGCTCGCCTGCTGCTGACGGGATGGCTGCCGGAAAGGGCTGCTGTTACTGAGTACAGAGGGGGTTGGAGAAGGTATTCCGCAAATCGGTGGGTTATGTGCCTGCTGCATAATCTGTGTGCAGTTTGAAGGTAAGGGGGCAGGTCTTAATACATGGCTCTATATCGTTGGGCATTAAAGGTAAATAGGGATGCCACCTGGTTGAAGGTTTCCTGACTTCTACAATTTCAGAGGCCAGGGGCTGAGCTTTAAATATATAGAAGCACCCGAGTTCCCAGGTGTTCTCTTGCCATGCTCGATAAGGCCATCAAGTCCTGTTCTTTTTTCTTTAGACTAATAGGAGTGTTTCCTAAATTTAAAAAGCATTACTAACATCTAAAAGTCCCCGAATTCAAAAGAAAAAAGAACAGACTTGGATAGCAGTGCAAACATGCACTAATATTTCTATTATACTCTTGCATCTTTTGAAGAAATGCAAACTTGAAATCATCCCTGTATCGACATGTTTATGAAAATCTAACCTCTGCCTTTTTTGGGGGCAGGGACAACTAATTTCAGATGAGGCATCATAGAGTAGTGTTAAATGTCACCCCGATGGGAGCATGGTAGCTCCCCGGACTTGTGCCAGTTCCGGCTCGGCAGTTGACCAAGAACTGACTCCTGCATTGTCATTGTCTGCGCCAAGCTGGTGCTGCGCAGTATAAAGAGGGGCTACTTGCGTGGCCCTGCATCCGGACTGTGCCCCTACTGGGCACCACTGTCATTGTCTTGCCTTGTGACCACGGCCCCGGCTGCAGCCCCAGCCTCGGTGCCCTTACAGCCAAGGCTGCTGCCTGCTGGGTGCCACCAGCCATGGTGTTTTGTTCCGGTGATCCGGAATCCGCAGGGTGCCCCCTGCGGTCCGTCCTCTGCATGCTTGCAGAGCTGCTGTCAGTCTGGTGTCCCAGACGCTCGGTGTGGCCTGCCCAGAAGCCAATGGGCAGGCCGCCGCATTGGTGATGAGGAAAGTGGTCTGGCTGTGGCTGCCGTGAGTGGAAGGTGGCGGCACTGGTCGCTGGAGCTGCGGGTGGTCTAGGGCCCCATGCTTTGTTAAAGTATGGGCTGGTGCCCGCAAGGAGGGGAAGCGGCAGAGTCGGCTGTGGAAGAAAAGAGAGGGGCGTGGCCTGGTGAGTCCTGGGCCAAGGAGGTGATGCGGTGATGCGCTGAGACCAGCTGCCGACTCCCTACGGTTAGCGGAGGTAGAAGAGGCAGGGAGGAGCAGCCGGTCCTCGCGTGCCTGATCATAAGAGAGAACAAAGAAATGCCCGCTCCCATGAGCGAACAAAGAAGAGCCCGCTTCGAAGAACAATCAGAGAAGGCGGGTGAGGCTGCGTGTGTGCAGTGACCCTACCAGCACTGCATCGGTAATGTAAGAGGAAGCGGCAGTGGCCGCGTGTGAGGAGGCGGTGGCCGAGACAAAGGAACGCTGCTGCATGTGGCTGGCCGAAGGGTGGAGGGGTGTGTGTGTGGCCTAAGGTGAACGCCAGGCCTGCAGTGACGGTGGGGAGTACTGCTGCCCAGCTGGGAAAGGGGCTGCATGTCATCGTGCACCCGCACTTGGAGAAAACTGCAAATACCCCTCCCAACATCCCGGACCGCATCAGCAGTGTTTTTTCAAAAATGCTCCGAATCAGAGCACACAACAAAAAAAGAAGGAACACCTCTGGCCTGGAGAGGAAGTGGTCCTGTGGGTGGCCGTGTCCCTCATGCAATGATCCCGATCCCTGCAGGCGGTGAAATGAAGCTCCAAGATCGGAGCGATCATAGGAAAAAAGAAATGGCGGGCGAATGCGCCGCGGGACGCGGCATGGCAGGCGCCGCCCCTTAGTGGGGGTTGCCGGGCCAGAGACACTCCCTCCCCCTTTTTCCTCCTCCTTCGGCGGTTCCATGGGGGCGTGGGAGGAGGGGCCAACTCACGACCACGGGGGGGGGGGGCAGAGGGGGAGGGGGCCGCCCCGGAAGTGGCTGGGGATCATGGTCTTGGTTGGGGGGGGGCTGGCGGGGGCAGGAAGCCGGGGGGGGAAGACCCTACAAAAGGGTAGGATCGTCACACGGGCGATCACTTCCCCGGGTTCCTACCCCCACCACGTGTGGTCCAAAAAGAAGCAGTTTCCGTTTCCGCCTCACCTGATCGCGGTTTGGTTTGGCTCGGCATTCCGTTGCCTGGGCTTCGTCGGCGGCGCGGTTCGTTACAGGCGGGGTCAAGGAGTTGTAGACGTGTCGTGTTCGGGAGTTCCGGTCGCAGCGGGTTTCGGTTCCAGCCAGAAAAACGAAGGTAGGTAAAACAGTTGCGGGGCTCGATGGTTAGGGGGCTCGCGCCTGCGCCACTTGTGATGAGGATGTTACATTGCATATAGCTTTTGGGGCTGCCTGGACATGTGTAAGGAACATTGGAGGCAAGGTTTGATGTTGCGTGGTGCGCGTTCCACTTATGGGACAGATGGCTGGGTTCTGGTGTGGTTTTTGTTGTGTAGTATGTTTGGATTGGATATGGCTTATGTGGCCGCCGTGCCACGTGTAGGGAACATTGTCTTCGGGTTTCATGTTTGCGGAATGTGCGGCACTTGTGGGACAGATGGCTGGGTTCTGGGGTGTTTTTTTTTTTTTTTTTTTGGTTTTATCATATAGTATGTTTGCTTTATGTATGGCTTGTATGGCAGCCGTGCCACGTGTGAGGAGCATTGGCTTCGAAATGGAATGTTTATGTAATGCGCGCCACTTGTAAGACGGAAGGCTGGGTTCTGGTGTTGTTTCGTCATGTAGCAATACGAAATGTTTGTAAGGGTAACTGTTTTGTGTTTTTCTGGGGCAATTTTGCGGTTGCTCTCGTTGTCTGAGCAGGCCGCCGGCTCGGTGGCACGGGGAATGAATGATCCGTCACTAATATTTTATTCTTTTGTTGTTTGCCGGCCGCCGTGCCGCGCAAACAATGCTTTGATATGGGAAAGGGTGCAAGATTGTGCATGAAGCCGGTTGTATGGTGCAGTGGCAAAGTGTACAGCCAGCTACGTTGCGACCGTTCTGTCTCCGAGGTCGGCTTTATTTCCTGGACTCGAGGAGTTCACTGTTTGCCACTCGGTAGTATGAGCGTTTGCATTTGGCGTTCGTTGGTCACAGTGCAAAAGTGTACAGTGGTTGGCAGGGACGGATTTGCACGTCTGCGGGTGTTTGCGTCTTTCTAGACTGCGCTTTGGGCGTTTCAGGAAACACAAATTCCACAAGTTTGCCATTCTGCACATTCATGTATTGGTCTTGAAGGGTTTTGCTTCATGAGGGCAATGTGGGTGGAAAGGGGCGGCAAGCGGCCTTTGCGCTCTGCCGCATTGAGAGTTGTGTTCCCCACACCCCCCCCCTTCGTGCAATTGTGGGAATGCTTTTGTCAGGCGGGAATACGATGTACGTGTTTGCCGTGTGAGCTGCTTGTTTTACTGGTGAGGCAGCATCAATCCGCGTGGCGCAGATTGTTTTGTCACTTCGGTGCAGGATTTTTGCTGGTTGTTGTGAGACGATTGGGGTGGAATGTTGCATTCAAACTGCGTGCATCATTGCATCTCGAGCACGACGGACCTCGGTTCTAAGTGTGGCTTTATGCAGGCGATGTTGAAATAGTTCCGGCACATGAGAGTTTACACCTATTGCACGGCCCCAGCGGCTAAAGTGCAAGTGATTGGTCTAGCAATACTGGAGACCCGTCCGGTATGCTTGAGTATGTGTAGGGAACATATGCAGGTGGGCATGTAATGGCGGGCGAATGCGCCGTGGGACGCGGCATGGCAGGCGCCGCCCCTTAGTGTCGAAGGGCTCTGAATGCGCTACTTGGGAAAGCTTGGATTAGCTCCTCTTTTACAAGCCGCGACCTACTTGGTTGGGGCACATGGGGCCGCTGGGCGGGCGGAGGGCGGTGCGTGGGTCGCCACATGTCGAAATTCGGCAAACAGTGTTCTATTGGTTGGAGGAGGGCGCGGGGGTTAAGAGTATGGGGGCTGCCTGATAATGGGGGGGGGGCATTTACGGAAATGCAATCTCCCTGGGGGAAGGAGTGGTTTGGCAATCTATAATAATTTGTACATGTTTGGTGTTACACGAAGTTGATTGCTTTACTGTTCGTGAGTTGGGAAGGCGTTTTGCATTCGTTTAAATTCTACATTGGCCCTCATTACGACCCAGGCGGTAAGGGGTTTACGCCGGCGTAAACATCGCCGACCCTTACCATCTGAGTACGAGTTCCCTTAGCGCCATGGCGGATTTAACACCTGCTTTTAGCAGGTGTTAAAATCCATGGCGCTAAGGGACCTTGTTGTTAATTACGCCACCGTAATTTACGGTGGCGTAATTAACGCCTTCCCCACTCCCATTATGCCCTATGGGGCAAAAATGGGAATGGGGAAGGGTAAATGGGGATTGGGGACTTACCGCCCCGCCAAGGTCGGAATGGGGCGGTAAGTCCGCCAACCACCATGGCGGAGTTGGCAACTTAGCGCCATGGACCATGGTGCTAATAGCACCATGGTTCTCCGCCAAGGTCGTAATGAGGGCCATTGTATTTTAAGGTGCGGGATGGTCTCGTTTTGCTAGTCGTTATGTCATTGGTTTGAGTTTTTCTGGAAGTTGGATGCACGCTGGGGGGAGGTGGTAGCAACTTCGCGATGTTACATGCTTAAGGTTGAGAAGGTGCAATTTGTGAAAGGCCTCGTGTTCTTGGCATCAGTGGGGGATCAAATTCTTCGTCAACAGGCATGGCCTACTTGATTTGGACTAAGTGCGTTGGTCGCCACATGTCGGGATTCGGATACAGAGCTTTATCCAAGTCTAGAGCTTCGGGAAATGTTTAGGCATTTACGGAAATGTAATAAACCCAGCAGAGGGGCCAAACAGGGAATGGGGAGTGGAGGCCAGTGGCACGGCACAGGGTGTGTTTCAAAAAAAAAAAAAAAAAAATTCACGGAAAGGGTGGGAGGGGTGCGGGGGGATTAACATGTGGAGCTCTCTGGGGGAGGGAGTGGTTTTGCAATGCATATAATTGTGCATGTTTGGTATGCCATTGGTTTGAGCTTTTCTGGAAGTGTATTCACGCTGGGGGGAGCTGGTGGCAACCTGGCGATGTGTTTTATTCAAGGCTAGAGCATCGTGTTTGGAGCATGGCCACGCAGGTGGCGCCGTATTTATTGGTGCTGATATGGGGGGTCGGGTGGTTAGGGGGAGGGGACAGGCATGAGTTACAGAGTATTATGAGTAGTATCACACACGATCGTCATCAAATATGTGACACATACCAATTTGTCTCGTAGATCGGCATGTCGTTCCAGGCTAGCACGGCCAACCCGGCCCATGACGTCATCGAATTAGTGCTATTAGAGGAGGGACTCCAAGGGCAGGAGGTTCCGGGACCATCAGCCACCGGGAGGGGCATGGATGCCCAATCTTGGGCCGAATTCATGGCCCTTACAGAGGTTATGGGATGGCAGGCAGCCATGGCTAGGATGGGCGGCCCGGTTATGCCACGGCGCGATGCAAACGTAGGGCCCGCCTTGGAAGGGATTAATGCGGACAATACACACGCAGGCACGACGAGTGGAGAGAATCCGAATGGGGTGGAACAGACACTGCCAAATAACGGCCAGGAGCCGGGGCTACCTCGGAAAAGGACGGCCAAAACAAGCGGGGGACCGCATCACAAGAAGACAAAAAGGGACTTGGAGGAGGAATTGGCGACATTGAAAGCGCTCCTTGGTGCCCCCCCTCCGGCCCCCATCGTCTCCCCCAAGAGCGTGCCACATACCTCACAACCGCCCACGCCGGCAAACACGCAACCCATTAAGACGGCAGTTCCAATGGACATAGGGGTGCGCCCAACGGAGAAGCCGGCCCCCCAAAACGCAGATGAGGATGGTAACTGTGTGGCTGGTACTTCGCGAAACTTGGGGGCAGGGACATGGACGCCGATGGGACCGAACGGACAAGGTGGCCACGATGGCACGATTCCGGAAAGCGCATCCGCAGGCACGGCACAGCATGACGCCATTCAACGACCAGCTGTGGCACCTCATAAGCTGGAGCAGGGAATGCGACAGTTAGCCGCCAGGGCTCTGGCAGGGAGCACCAGGGCACGTTACAGGGCGAATTTCGCCACGTTCTTAGATTACACCAGACATCTGGGGGCGGTGAGCGGGGAGGAGAAGGAGCACGGTTTCACGCTCAGGGCAAAGGAGGAGGGGAAATCCAGGTCATGGATGGCGGCGCACCTCAGCGCAGTGGCTTTTCATCATCAGCTTGAGGGTACGTCCGACCCAACCAAGGGTTTTTTGGTCAGGTCGGCATTAAAAGGCTGGGACAGGGATAGGGGTCCCATGCAAACAATACACGAGAGGAGACCCATAGAGTTCGAACTACTAAAGAAGATAATGAGGGCCACAGGAGACGTATGCTACTCAGAACACGAGCATACTATGTTCAAGGCCTGCTTTTCCACAGCATTTTTCGGGGCATTACGGGTTAGCGAGTTGCTGGCCGCGGCTAAGGGCGATCGAGAACATAGGGCGCTGCTTTTGGGGGATATTTCCATCACGAATGAAGTACTATATATCAAAATAAGGGTATCAAAAACCGACCAAGGGGCCAGGGGCTGCTCCCTGGCCTTGGCGAGACTGGGGCAAGACGCATTTTGTCCGGTAAGAAATATGGAAGGGTACCTGGGGATAAGGAGAGAGGGACCAGGGTACTTGTTCACACACGCCAACGGCACACCACTTACGCAGTTCCAGTTCCGGAGGGTATTGGCCAGCACGCTAGAAAGATCCGGGGAGAACCCGGCTCTGTACTTCACGCATTCGTTCCGCATAGGCGCGGCAACCACGGCTAGTAGAGAGGGTATGGGTGAGGACATGGTCAAGAGGTTGGGGTGGTGGGATTCCGACAAATACAAAGTATACGTACGACTGTAGACACGGGGAGCACGGGGTGGGGGGGGGGGGAGCATTTGCAGAACAGGGGTAGTGACACACCAGGTAATCGAATGTTAATGTTTCCTCTCAGATGCGGCATGGGTATGGATCGTGGGCCATTCCTTCGTCACACGGGCGGCAGGAAGAGCACGGATTGCACACAGGTATGGTAACCTAGGTTTTCGGCAAACACAGATACGGTGGATGGGCAAGGCCGGCCTCCATTGCAACCAGTTGTGGGACACTCTGGAATCAAACACACACATGCACGGTTTTACGGATGTTGTGCTGATACATATAGGGGGCAACGACCTGGTTGCAAGGGGCCGAAAGGACCTATCCGCTCTGTTAAGGGCCCTGTTTACCAGAATTGGCAGGGTATTCCAGGCGGCCGAAGTCATGTGGTCGGAAATAATTCCTAGAATGGAGTGGAGGGGGGCGGCACGACACGGGGCGATAGAGGAATCCAGGCAGAAGACCAACGGGAGGATGGGGGGACTCTTGAAAAGCAGGGGAATGATTTGGGTAAGACACCCTTTGTTAACATTAAAGGTACCCGGGTACTTTGAATCCGACAGAACACACCTTTCAGAAGTGGGGACAGCACTGATGTGCTTGGATTGGATGGAAGCATTAAGGAAGGTGGGTGGCACATAAGGGGCGGCCATGGTGGAGGTACGGGTAATGAGGCGGGGGGGCATAGCGGGGGTGGTGGGGTAGAGCAGGAGATTAACAGGGTGAGGGTATAAGAAGCAGGAAGGAAAAATGGGGGAACTCTCTGCCGCCGGCAGCCCGCAGAGAGTCTTGGAGGAGTTACATTGCGATCCCTGTAGCAAAGCGCTGTCAGGCCCATAGGGGAATGCACAGCCAACAGATTAGATCTTACGGTGCCCCAGGAGTACTAGACTCAGGGGAGGCCCTGGGAAAAAGGGGAGGGAGATAGGGGTCTTGGAAACCATTCCAAACCCAAAAGAGAGGGGCGGGGGGATCAAAAGAACGAAGCTCAAAAATACAACAAAGGTCTTCAAGGGAAGCCCGCCGGGGGGGAAGGAATTTGGGGATGAGGGTCTCGAGTAGAGGCTGTGCTAGAGAAGAAGGTGGGACTGTGAGTCAAAGTAGTGTGGGACACTAGTACATATGGACATCGCAGGACGATGACTTTTTAGGCAGGGAGAAAGTGGTGGGTCGGCACCGGAGGTCGGGGTCGGCCCGTTGTATGTATGGGAAGTATGAGATGCATTGGGGCACTGTCGGTGGTGTCTGTATAGGAATCTTCCAGTCGCAAGGCGCCAAGGGGTGGCCTGCAGTAGATAGAAGGGGACCTGGGGGACTCAGAGAGGGGAGGCGGCGGGCAGAGCTGCATTTGAGTCAACGGATCAAAGCTAAGAGGAGAACTAAACGATATGGATGGGGGCAAGTGGCAATCAACGACAGATGACCAAGGGGTAGAGAGAAGATAGACAGGGCCGGGGTACCCCGGAGGCGTCCGCACGACGCCGACGGCGGGGGGGGGGAGTCCCTAGGTAACCTCACACCGAGTAGAAGAACCTGTGGTGTGGTGAATTACGGATCGTATGTAAGATAACTCCAAGACTTTATGAAAATAAAGCTGCTGTGGCATTAACACTTCCAATTGTACAACTTGTGTTCGCCTATTATTGCTTGCACAGGGAAGGCGGAGGAGGGAAGGCCGGCACAACAGAAAGGGTGGGGGGGAGTGGGGGGAGGGGCAGGGGTGGTTGTGCCGGCCGACACGACACCTGGACTAGGGGTTGGTTGGGTGTGCAGTGGGGGGGAGGTGAATGGCGTTAGGATGCCCCCGCTAAGGAAAAAATGCAAGTGGCCCTCCTAACATCCAGGGCTGGTGGTGGTGAAGTAGGCATGCTCTCGGTCCGAGTCTAGCAAAATAGGGGCCGTAATGTGATCCCGGGCCCAGCAGCAGTGATGTTCAACGTGAAAACAAAAGATGGAGGAGGGGAAGGAGAAGGCCACGGCTGCGTCGGCAGTACCAACACACTGGAAGTGGTTGTTGGCTGCAGGCTCCAGGTAGGAGCAACATTATGCACATGCACCGTGAAGAAAGTGCGGGCTGCCCAAGCTCCCCATACACAGGCAGGCCCCATGCTAGCATGCCATACGTGCGGTTGCCACCCCAGAGCCAGGTGGTGGTGACTCCCAGGAGAAAAGAAGAAGGAGTGGAGGAGGGTTGCAACTCTCGCGAGTGCTCGCCGATGGAAGTCAGACTGGTGTCCTGTGGGCCTGCAGGTGCTTAAAGTGGACTTGGTCCTCACACACAAGAAGGCGGGGAGCCCGCATGCTTAAAATGGCCGCTGTGATCCTGCACTTGTGGGTTTTGGGTTGAAGGGTGCAGGACGCAAGCAATGGTGTTTTGTCAGTGGTGTAAGTTCCACTCACCCAGGTTAATAAAGTGTGTGCTTGAATGTGGAGTTTTTAATGTCACCAGTAACCCACCAACCCTGACTGTCACCCCAATGGGTACCAAGGCTGAAGGGTTGGGGTACCATGGGCTCCTAAGTGTGTGAAGAGTAGTTGCACCAATATTCCTAGTATTGTTGTTTGTATTGTGGTGTGATGTCATGTTAAAGCATTGTTTGTTTTTTATGGAAAAGGAGGAGTGCTCCATGTCACCCCTCATGGGAGCATGGTAGCTCCCAGGACTTGTGCCTTGGTCCCATGGGTGGTAACCATGGTGGTAACCATGTGACCCACCTAATAAAAGGGACAAGCCAGTTCCGGCTCGTCAGTCGACCTGCGTTGTCATTGTCTGCTCCATGCTGGTGCCGTGCAGTATAAAGAGGGCCTAACTCCATGGCCCTGTATCCAGATGGTTCCCCTTGCTGGGCAACACCGTCCCACTGTCATTGTCTTGGTGTGTGACCACAGCCCTTGTTGCAGCCCTGGCCTGGGTGCCCCCAGAGCCGAGGCTGCTGCCTGCTGGGTGCCCCTAGCCATGGTCGTTTGTTCTGGTGTTATGGAATCCGCAGGGTGCCCCCTGCGGTCCGTCCTCTGAATGCTTGCAGAGCTGCTGTCTGTCTGGTGACCCAGGTGCTCAGTGCCGCCTGCCCGGAAGTCAATGGGCAGGCCGCCACAAGTAGCAATCTGGTGCAGCGTGAGCACAAGTAGCAAGCAAATGAGTTAGGGCGAGGAGGAAAATACAGAGCAGAATAAACAGCGCGACAGGCACAGTGGGTACAGGGCCATCTTAAAACAGATTGGGTTGCACGTAAAGACACATTATCCCAAACAAATAAATGAATGGACCCAAAATCCACCTAACCTTACACCCTCTTTACAGTTTCTAACCATAGTTTGATATGCTGCGCTAAAAGCAATCAAAATAAGCATTCATACTCCATTTAAGTGCCCCTACCCCTTTTTACTTGGCAGAATCAGAATAATAAAGAAGAGACACTTAAAGTGCATCATTAGCAGTCCATGAAGCAATGAGGAAGGTACACACGCCAAGGAATAGATGGTAAATATGGATGAGACGCGAACAGGATGGCGCACACATCTGGACATGGACAAGATTAGTTATGGACCATTGTTTTTAAGTGGTGTTGCCATACGTGAGCAAAAAGAGCAAATGGCTTTGTGGTGTGCAATTTATCAATGGTCAATATTGCCATTTATGAAGCAACATTGTAGCCAGTTAAACCATGAGTGTGCTTTCTTCAAGAGGAGTCTATTGGAATTAGACAACTCTTAGGGGCTGAACATTTCTATATATTAATGGACTGAAAATGTTGACAGGGTAGGCAATACAAGATTACATCAGTTGCCCAGGATCAAACACTTTGGTTAAGAGCTGAAGCTTGAATTTGCATCTAGTCTCCAACTTCTGTACTTGAAGTAATTGGGACAGATTCCCAAAACGTGTTTTGGTGCAAATGATGAAATGTGCTTGCTGTGGGAATTTTGAAGCAACCCCAAACAAAGTGCACACAATTTGTATTTATTGAAAAAAGTTCTTTTAGGAAGCTAGGACCACCAATTTAATAAATAATATTGATTCCCAACAGCCTCCCTCCCTTTTCGTGACAAGAACCATGCAGGGTTGCACAACAACAGGTCTATTTATTAATCACATGGAAATGCATTGAGTCAAGTTAAATATATAAATTATGCATCTTCGAACTTCATATTTCAAATGGTAAAACAAAGAAAAATGATCAACACACTGGTTGCATCACTTTTCTATGCTACATTTACTTGAATAGACTTTTGCAAACACACACATCACCACATGCACATTTTGTTTACCCTGGGCACAATGGCACCATAGACAGAACAATGTATACAGGTCCAGGATTAGGCTTTCATTTCTTGAAATCGAAATCAATTAACTCAAAGCTCTTTAATTCTCACTACTTCCTCTTTATTGAAAACAATTATCTCTCCCTTACTCAATAGACATTTCACTTTCAAGCAGCATTCTAGAAAACGCAATTGAAATAACACGCTACTTAACATTCCCACATGTGACTCACTTACAAACATCAAGCATTTGTTTTCTGAAATCCCTTCAGTGGTGTTTCTATTGCATTGATGTGTACAACTGTACATTTCTCATTTTCAATTAGCACATTCAAAG
This sequence comes from Ambystoma mexicanum, assembly GCF_040938575.1. Taxonomy (NCBI): domain Eukaryota; kingdom Metazoa; phylum Chordata; class Amphibia; order Caudata; family Ambystomatidae; genus Ambystoma; species Ambystoma mexicanum. The sequence goes on from NC_090936.1 coordinate 480,691,278, forward strand.
TGAGAAAATAGGTGGCAGTTAATTACCCTTTTCCCCTTTTCTTGAACGGGTCAGCACCAGTAGCATTACTTGGTTTGGTGATGTAACCAGGAAATGGCTTCAATTACTTTATTTTTCTAGGTATGCACACAGTAAGATTTACTTTGCTCTTCTGTGCTTGTACATAGAACAGAAAAGGAGCCAAGGGATCTCCCAGTATGCACACCACAGGACCTATTTAATTAAATCTATAACTCCAGAACTTCCTCATTTCCCAGGATTTACAGTCTATTTATATACCCCGACCCTCAGTGCTTACAAATGAAAGGGGCCATGATGTAATCTATTCTCCCTTTAGAGTATTGTTCCCCTAAGGATTATTTTCCCTTTAACCCCTTAAATGCCAAGGACGAGTATACTCGTCCTTTTTGTATAAACTTCAATAATAGCCTGGCACTTATAATAATTACATCTGAATGTCTTGTGGCTGTCTCACATACAGGTGGGCACCCTCTCATGGATTGTTTCAATTTTTTCACCTCAAGGAACAGGTGGGCATCAGTCAGAGAGATGGAGTCACTCCCCCTCCCCAGCCTGCCTTGAGCGTAGAGCCCTTTGGGTATTGTGCATGCAATGGATGGGAATGCAGAATAACTCTGATACCAAATAATTGAACCAACTCAAAGGATGGTGTTTTAATATCAATTATCTAAAACAGGGAATTACAATGGACATCAACGGACGATCGCTCGAGCTCTCAATACATTTCACACAAAAACATCCTTTTATACCAAAAATACATCAGAATTGACTTCATACTACATTGCAAATGAGAAAAACCTATGAGGGATTGTGATAGGGTTAAGGAGAACATCTAATTATACTTTCTATAAGGGTTGGGATTGTGATTAGATATCTATTGTCAGGTGGACAACTTATGCCTACCTCTAAACATGTCATCTTCAACATTATTAAGTACACAGTATATTGTTGGTCTCCAAACTATAAGGCCCTTCATTATATGGCCCTATATAATTGGGTGGCACGCTCGTGCCATGTCTGGAAAATTCGGTTCACTTAGCAGCACGCAAGCTCAGACCCAGGTACCAGGAGGTAGACTTAACTTTACCTCCCCACCCAATTATCCCAACGTCTCTCATCACCCATGCCTTCTGTCATGAAGATTGTTTTTGAACTTGGCACTGCAAAGTATTCTTGTCTCTAGGAATATAAGGGAGTGTGAGCATGCACTATCATTGTTCTAGAACTCCAAGCTCAACTCTATTTCCATCCTTGGCTCACGTGACAAGAGACCACTATTTGGTCCATTTCGCAGCATTTAAATGTCTTAAATGTATAAAACTTGGCACACTTGGTGTTATTTCTTTGCACCTTAACATGGGATGATTCAGCTTCACACAATTACTGCCTTCAAGAATAGATAACCTACTTTGGCTTGCTTCAGCTTTGGTACCAGGCCAGAAAGCCTCACCATTCTTTGCCACGATCTCAGCGAACTCTTGCTGCGACACAGTTCTCAGCCTTTCCTCTCCATCGGTCTGGGCTTAATAAAATTCATGACACCAACGTCCAGCTTCTATACAATGGCGGCCTCGCCTGCAGTCTATTCACTACTTATAGCCAGCTTCTAAGATTACTTAATCTACTTGCATTACAGCATCTGTACAGTTATTGAACGGCTTGCATTTTATGCAATGCTTCGCAAACACATGCAATGTTTTTTTCGCATATGAAAGTTTACTCGATTCTTTACTTCGTCATCAGTTTCTATAAGATCCATGCATTTTCTTCAGCCGGTATTCTCGAGGCGTCACGCTCGTCTCTTGTGACGTCACCAGCTCCTCTTTTTCTCATCTTCACATTCCTTCAGGGAGTTCCTCCCTCAGATTGTCGTCTCTTCGGGGATACATTTGACAGGGTTTTCTCAGTGGGTACCTTCCTTTGAATACTCGCTGTAGATGGTCACAACTGCTGGTGTCAAGCATGGCACAATCTCAGGCTTCCAACACATAGGCGATAGGAGGGATGGATTTACTGCAGATGGAATTGCTCCTCTACAATCTTCTATCTCTTCAACTGAAGAAAGGCCTAGGACTTTAACTCCAGACATGCCTCACTTACAGTGCTCTGTGTATAATCCAAAAATGGGTCCGAAAGGGAAGTGTTATGGAAAATTCTCCAGAATGGCTAATTTCCCTTACCTACTGAGTCCCTCGGCAGCTTTGCTGGATTTATAGGCTTTATTTTTTTCAACTGGTAAGAGTGTGAGCCTTTTTTCCCCACTCTTACATGTGTTTTGCTGTGTGTTTAACATTTTTGTGTTCATAGACTGTGGAGCCTCACCTACTCCATAGGCATCATCTTTTTACTGTGTGTCACACAGCACCTATAGTGCAGTGACACAGGGTTGCCCTTTTCAGACTTCCCACTTTAAACTCCATTTTCTGGGACTGACTTGTAAAGTTGCCATTGACTTTATTAGTCTTTTTAAATTCACAGACCCACTACAAACTATCTTACATAGAGTACTGGAAAAGGGTTAATAGTTATCCCTTTTTGTCTGTCTCTCATGGAACATTATTTTGTTCCCCTTTCTTTAAGATTTGGCTGGTTGCAGTGGTATCTACCATATTTTTCCTACCGCGGTCTATGAAAGTAGCCTTGGTACTGTTTTCGGGTATGTTAGTAGCCTCAAACTTTAATCCGCTGGACTCCATTTACTTTTATTTGTTTCCGGCTGGGTTTATTCACCATTTCTTTTTGTAAAGGTCTTTCTCGTGTTTTACTCTGCGCGCCAAACCAGGATTGGTTCCTTTGTTCGACGTCCTATTGGCGGGCTTCTGCACAGAAGCCCTCCTTAGGAGCCTGAGAGTCTAGGTAGACAGGATATGAGGGAGGGGTTTTAGGCCCTCTGCACAGGGTCTCCTTGAGACCCAAGTCGCACTCTTGTTTGATTGGCTAGGTGACTGTCCTGCCAGGGCAGCCACCCTGCTGTGTGATTGACAGCCAGGCTGTGTGAATGGTGAAAAACTGCATAAAAAGCAGGTCTCTTGGACTTGGAGGGCAGAGTCGCCACTGGATCAAAAGAACCGAAGAGAAGCTGAAGGAAGAGGACTGCTGTAACTACTGAACCTCCCAGTGAAGCCCTGCTACGGGTCCAAAACTCCAAACTTTGATGAGAGAGATGTCACGCTCACCTGGTCTCCACGGGGGCATAGCTCATGGCCAAAGGATGATGTCTGCACTGGCGTTGCGCTGCTTAAATTATGGTGCTAGCCCGCATCTTCCCTTCGCTCTCACCTCAGGAGGCGTTTGCCTGCAATGTCGAAGCAAGATATTAGCCAACTGAATGGAGCCGGAATGGCTTCACCACCTTCTGATTCCCTTCTCTTTCTCTGACTCACCTTGGGTTTTTAAGAGGTGGGTTCTCCGTCCTGCAATCCCTAGCAGGGGCGCGATATGCACAGTCTTTCCCAAGATCAAGTTACTTCACTGATCCTATGGGGGTTGGTGATTTTGGAAGAGCCCGAGTAAGCAGGTAAGTCTCTATACCAATGGCTGCTTGGAATAGATGCTTAAAGACTTTGTCGCCCAAGTTTTAACTAGTGTTTGTCCTTTTCTTTCAGGCGCGGTGTCGAGTGGTTTTTGAATGAAGGATTGACTCTCCTTACGATGTTGAGCAGGTTTCTTGCAGGTGAGTATAGCGCTATGCGAGGTGCGCTGAATGTTTGAATAGCTTTCTTTTCTGTGTGCACCTAACCAGCTGTGTCTTTTCTATTCTGCAGGTGTGGCGCAATTCCAGGAAGATGATGGAAGAACCGCTCAATGAAGTTCCTGGAGGATGTCGACCCCCGGGTGAGTGTAAGATGCCCGTGTGGGTACCTTCTTCTCTGCTTCTTCTCTGCAGATGCGACGGTCTGGGAATAAGCTGAAGGTGAGGCCGGAATGTTAGACTGCAGGTAAGGCCTTTGTTGCTTTAATAACTCCTCTTCTCCTCTTTTCCTTGTGCCGATGGATTGAAAACTCTGGACAGGCGTGGCTGAAGAAGTTCATGAGCTGATCCGACACGGTGAGCGTTACGCTGCAGGAGTGCAGAATAACGCGAAGCGTGTTCTGATTGCAGGGTGCGGTTTAAATAGCCTTGCAAGTAGTTCCAGGAAAGTAGTCCCTTAGCCATACCCTGCCACTTCAGGTAAAGTAGTACCACAGCCACACCCTGTACAGAAAGGCTCAGCCTCACTAAGCTGAGAATATAGTCCCATGAAGTTCAACACATACTATGAGCCTGGCGCCAGCGGTGCCAGGACTGAGTCCAGGAGATTCTAGGGTACTCCTTTGGGGCTTGATGAGCCCATGTCCGGGATGGGTTCACCAATTTCAGGGGTTTGGGAGAATGCACCATGACAGCACTCACCCCCCTAATGGCGGGTTCACCGATTGGTCCTGGTTTGTTCGGGTGATTGCGGTGGAACCTTTTTAGCAACCGTGGAGCATGCACGTGTTCGCTAGGTTCCCACGATCTTTCATGTGGTCCGTATCCTTTCCAGTCGATTAAGTAAAATAGTTTTAATTTGGTGATTTCTGAGTCCAGGATTTCCTTAACCTCGAATTCAGGTTCCCTGTTGACTATGATTGGTTTCAGTGGTTTCAAAACTTGTGTCCCAGGTTGCACTGGTTTCAAAAGTGAGACATGAAACACAGGATGAATCTTCATGTGTGGAGGCAAGTCCAATTTTACAGCTACCGGATTGATAATGGCCTTAATGGTGTATGGGCCTAAATATCTGGGGTTGAAGGTACGGGTTCCTTTCACTGGTATGTGTTTTGACACCAACCAGACTTCATCCCCAACTTGGTATCTTGGAGCTTCACTTCTATGCGCGTAAGCCGATTTCTTGTATCTTTCCTCAGCTTGTTTTAGATGGTCCGTCGCTTGTTTGAAGGCTTGAGTGATGGTAGAGTGCAAGCTTCTCACAGCTGGCATTTCCAAAAGTTGAGGTGGGTCAAGATTGGAGATTTGTGGGTGTAACCCGTATATTGTATAGAGAGGGCTCTGACCAGTGCTGGAGTGTAGGGAGTTGTTATAGGCATACTCGGTGATCCATAAAACATCATTCCAGCTGCTTTCCATTTGATGTAACATACACCTGAGATATTGCTCCAAGGTCTGGTTGGTCCTCTCAGTCTGACCATCAGTTTGGGAATGGTGACTGGTGGAAAGTCTTACGTCGATTTGAGCTAATTCGCAACATTTTTTCCAGAAACGTGAGATAAACTGGCTGCCACGGTCTGAGATCAGGATGGAAGGAAATCCGAGTATTCGGACTATCTGTTCTAGAAATTCTATAGCCAGGATTGAAGCTGAGGGCAAACCTTTTAGTGGGATGAAATGGGCCATTTTAGAGAACAAATCCACCACCACTAAAATTGTGTTGAATCCGTTACAAGGAGGAAGGTCCGTTATAAAATCAAGAGATAAGGTATGCCAAGGTGTAGGTGGAATATCTAATGGCTACGGCAGGCCTGGTGATTTTGTTTTTTGGGCCTTGTTTTGAGCGCAAACTCCACAGGATAATACAAATTGCTTGATTGCTTTACGCCATGTTGGCCACCAAAAATGCCGCTTGATCTTGGCTTCTGTTTTAGTGATTCCAGGATGACCTTCTACTAATGATTTGTGGCTATTTGGAATGACCTTATCCTGAAGGTCCTTGCTGGGCAGATAGAGACGTCCTCGAAAATATGGTAATTGGTTTGAGACTGAGTGGTGAGCACTTCTGGTTGGCCAATCCTTTAGGGTGTTGGAATCAATGAGATGTGTAATTTCTTCCTGGATGTCATCTAACGTTAGAGACATTGTAATTCCTAGGATCTTTTCACCGGGGATGATGGGCACTGGGTCGGGGTTGGTGAATTCCTCGTCTACCCCTATACGGGACAGTGCATCCGCCTTGCCATTTCGGCAACCAGGTCGGTAAGTAATTACAAAGTCAAATTCAGCAAAAAATAATGCCCATCGGAGTTGGCGAGATGATTGAGCCTTCGCCACTTTCAGGTACTGCAGATTGTGGTGATCAGTGATTACCGTGATTGTGTGCCTTGCTCCTAAGAGATAATGCCGCCAAGCTTTGAAGGCCACTTGATGGCCAACAGTTCCTTGTCTGTAATAGCATAGTTCAGTTCGGGAGCCGTAAATTTCCGTGACCAAAAGGCCACTGGGTGAAGTTGATCAGTTTCAGGGTCTCTTTGCGAGAGGACCGCTCTCATTGCCAAGCTGGAAGAATCTGTCTCCACCACGTACGGTAGATCTGGATGAGGGTTTTTCAGGATTGGGGCTGATATGAATTTTTGTTTTAACTCCTGGAAGGCTTTCTCAGCCTCTTCAGACCATTGAAAACGCTTGTTCTTGCGCAGCAGAGAGGTGATGGGATGCACTAGTTGCGAAAAGCATGGAATGAAACGACGATAGAAGTTCGCAAATCCAAGCACACTCTGAACTCCTTTAATTGAGGTTGGAGAAGGCCAGTTGAGAATGGCATCAACCATTCGCGAATCCATGCTTACACCATGAGGAGTTAGGACAAACCCAAGGAACTCGACCTCAGTAACATGGAAGAAGCATTTTTCCAGCTTTGCAAATAATCTGTGTTGTCGAAGTTTGTCCAAAACTGCACAGACATGATTCACATGTTCTTGTTCAGAACAGGAGTATACCAGAATGTCATCAATGTATACTACGACACACACATCAATGAACTCTCGCATAATGTCATTCATGAAATACTGGAACACCGCTGGGGTGTTACAAAGGCCAAAAGGCATCACTTGGTATTCAAATAGCCCGTATTTGGTGCGGAAGGTGGTCTTCCATTCGTCCCCTTTCTTAATCCGTACCAGGTGGTATGCTCCGCGGAGGTCTAACTTGGTGTAAATCCGGGCATCTTTAACTTGGTGCAATAGTTCAGGAATCAGAGGCAAGGGGTAATGGTTTTTTACAGTGACTTGGTTCAATGCGCAGTAATCAATGCAAGTCCTAAGGTCTCCTTCCTTCTTAGGCACGAAGAATAAGGGTGAGGATGCCGGTGACTTGGACGGGCGAATGAAACCGTTAGCCAGGTACTGGTCTAGATACTTTTTTAAATGAAGGTTCTCAGGTTCTGTGAGTGCATAGATTCGACCGCATGGAATCTGTGCGCCTGGTATAAGGTCGATCTGGCAGTCGTAAGATCTGTGGGGGGAAGCATGTTGGCTTGATTCTTCTGGAAAACATCCTGATAATCTTGATATACCGGAGGTAGTGGGTTAGTTAGACTCATGATCATTGTCGCTCCCGTGACCAAAGGTTCTTTAGTTTGATAACAAGTTTGAGCACATTCAACTGAGAAGGTCAGCCTCTTAGCACGCCAGTCGATGCAAGGATTGTGTGATTCTAGCCATGCCATTCCGAAAATGATTTGAAATTGTGGAGCCTTGATTATATCAAACACGATGGCTTCCCGATGTCCGTTGTGGCACAAAAGTGTCATCTCTGTCGTAGAGTGCGTTACCGGACCCGAAGCAATTTCAGTTCCGTCGACAGTAGTGACTTAGTCTGTTGTTGCCTTTTCACAAAGAGGAAGATTCATCCTTGTAGCCAATTCTTGATCCATATAATTTCCAATGGCTCCGCTATTAATATATGCTCTGACTGCATGCATTCGAGACGGCTGTTGGTGGTTTATGAGGATCATGGGCAAAACTAGGTGCGAGGTCTGTGAGTCCTTCTTTTCGCTCGACAAGCGGACCTCTACGATTGTCGGGCAGAGAAGTTTTCCAGCTCTGACCCAGTCTCAACCTTGCCGGCAACCCCTACTGCCTTTTTGGGTGGTGTCACTGGGCAATGTGGTCTCAGGGGGGAGTCTGATGGGAGTAACCTCTGAACCCATTGTCTCCCCTATTTAATGTGATGTCATCTTGGAGGTTTCTGCATTAAACATCTATAACTTTCTAAAACAGCATATTCCAAATATCTGATCATGTTACTAATACATTCATCCGATTGCTTTCACTCAGATGGATTAAATGGTCCTAGTCTGATTTCATCATGCTACTGGATGTGTGTGACACACATTTCTGTCTTTTTTGTCTTGATACTTTTTCACACAAATTAATTTCCAGCTCAGAATAACTGGCTCTCCAGCGCAAACGCTGGGATTTATAAACCACTGGCAGATGCCGTTTACGTGCAATGATATCCACGTTGGCCTAATTTGAATAATAAAGCCAACTTCAAAAAGATTTCATTTTATGACCATCTAATAAGCCCTTTGAAGCTGAACATGTAAAAAAAAGAAAACTCTCTGTGACATTTCTTTAAAAGTTATCAAAAGAAACATGAACAATTTATTTTCAATGATGCATTTGTGTTCTTATTTACCAATATTATTTGTCAACGCCAGTTAATCTTCCAGGTAACAGAGCATCTGGTGTTCCATCCTGTTAGTATAGGGCTAGGGCTTTTGTGACCCACGTGAATGCTTCGTCCTCAACAAATTCTCTTTGTAGTTAAGCTGGTAGTTTTTTTAATTGCCTTTTGTCCCACCTCTCTGGGTGATTGCAGGACCTGGCTGCCCATTTGAGGCAGACCTTCAGTCCTGAAGAGGTGCTGAATTCCTTTCTTCAGGAGAGGCCTGGCCGATTGTGATATCAAATTAGATGAGAGAGGACTTCTGCAGAGAGCCTATTTTGTTGTATATTTAGGGAATTTTGCATAGGCCCTGTGGCGGATGTAAGTTGAAATGGGTACCATTTGTTTTTGTTTCAGGGACTGGCTTCCTGAGAACCAGTTCCAGGCACAGTCATAATGTGTTGTGGTCGGATTCAAAAGCAAGTCTTGAGTTTCATTTCTTTCATTGGAAAGCAAGCCCAATTTCCTTTGGTTTGTTGAGTTAAAGTTAGGAAGATGTCACTTTGCTTTCTAGTTCAAAAAGTTGCTCATTCCTGAGCGCAGCCTTAAAAAGTCATTTTATTATCCATGTTACAGTTGGTATATTAAAACAGAACCACATTATAACTTTTCTTTGTAATCAAACTTCTGTTAACGGTCCACATTTTCAATAACTGTATGTTTCAAAATACTGATTCTTAATCCTGTAAAGGAAATACAAACAAAGACCAGCTGAAAATCCAGGACAAGTTCAGTTATTCTGTCATTGTATAGCTCTCTTTTTAATCTCAGATTGTACTTGGAAATATGTATCTTGGGCCTTGTCGGTTACTTAGGACATAGATTCAGATTGAAGATGTCTGTAAAGATCACACACTTTCCACGCAGGTATGTTTTTTAGATGATGTGTGTAGCCTGTAGCTCACATCTTTGTTTTTATATTGGTGCTTTTCTTTCTGTGTATACTTTTATTGGATAGATTTCCCTACAAATCCTCCACCCCTAGCTATCACTCCTTGCAACAGAAAAAGGGGGAGGCCAAGGGAATTTGTCTGGACTCTGAATTCTATTTGGTCGACTTTGGATAAGGATTTCTTCATTCTAAATCTTCTCTACTCTCCATTCTTCCTGGAAGTACCCTTCCCCCGTCATTCAGGCCTTGGAAAGAATGATCTGATTAGTTCACTACAGTGAGCGGTAGAAAGGATTGTTTAGTAATATATAGAAACACTATTTTCTACAATAACATGACATCCTAGCATGGAATGTTTACATTAACTTCATTAATGGATATTGATATGTTCATCCTTCCACTGTTATTGACAAACATGTTCCTTCAAGCATTGTATTGCACTCTATTTGGTAAATTACTGTTATTTTTTTTGGTTCACTCTATTCCTTTTTTGTTCTCCACATTTCATTCTTAAGGATTTTCTTCAGACCTAACTTCAGATGACTCCTCGATCATTCTCAAAGCTGGTCCTAGGTGACAGCCATTCAGTGGATTGATGTGTACCCATTTTTCCTCAATTAGATCTCCTTTGGGATGCAGATCTTATAGGTGACATGAGAGATTCTATCAATGATCTCAAAATACCTTCACCAAGAAGGCAAGAACTTTTGATCCTTGGCATGATACCTTTGAAAATTATAGCGATAAACCCTGTCACCTAAATCATGCTCCCGTTTTGCCATTTGGAGTTCATAACATCTCCTCATTCCTTCAGCAGACTTTGCCAGATTGCACTGGATATATACAAAAGCATGATGTAGGTGTTTCCTCAAATTATCACTGTATTCATGAGTAGTTGAGGCATTTATTAATGTCTGTTACTGAGTAAAGTAAAGCAGATGTTGAGGTAATGCCATTTTCCATCCAGTCATTAATTCAAATGGAGACATCTTGGTGGCAGAAGCAGGTATAGATTTAGGGGCCATCATTGCAAGTGGCATTCAGCCATCCCAAATATTTCCCAAATTGACCACAGACTTCTTAAAGATCCTCACAATTATGTTGTTGTACCTCTACATGTCCCTGCTCAATGCTGGGTAGTAGGTGATGAGGCATTTTCTTTTCACTCCCATATTTCACACCTCTTTATCATCACTGCACTGGTAAAATGACTACCTCTATTGGACGCAATCCTTTGAGGGAGAATGAAACGAGAAAAGATGGGGTTGATCATCAAAGTGGCGGCTGTCTCTGTCTCACAATTTGCGGCATGAGGGCACTTACTCTACTTTGTGACGAGGTGTGTAACCGTCAACATGCATTTGTTTCCTCTGGAAAAATGAGTTACAGGTTAAATGAAGTCCGCTTTCAAACCAGACTATACTAATGTCATTCCTCTTATCTGTAGAGGAGCTATGTGTGTGGGAGAAGTTGGTTGGAACTCAGCACACAGGAGACATCTCTTTAAATATATATTGAGATCCTGCCGCATAAATGGCCAGTAAGCGACTTCTCACAGTATCGCTAGAGTCTTTTGAAAACCCGTATTACCGGTGGTCGCCACATCATGGACATGGATTAGTATCAGACTTTGGAATGAGGAAGGTACAAGACACTGGTTGTACCCAGATTGGGGTTTCCTCACAAACAGTCTGTCTTGAATCTTGATCATCTTCTGAAACTTCATCAGAATGCAAAGGTCTTCCTTTCCTTGATATTCTGATTCTGTCAGAGGAAAACTGATAGGATCTTCGAAATATTTATAGAATTTCAAAATTATGACATCCTCTTTTTGACCAATGTTCAAGTATGCATCAGGAGGATCTCTATTTTGCTGAGCAACTGAGAGTTCACTGTCAGTGTGAGTATGTGATCTGGTCACTGCTGTGACCTTCATTTTCTGTGAGGAGGTGTTCCATATCTTCAAATTTCCCCTGCAGAGCTCTTGTGTTGGCAAATTGGTCAGCCAAGCATTTCCAGTTTTATCAGGACTCTGAATCTTGGAATGACCTTTGATCTTTTTACAGTAAATGGTCATTTCACTAGTCGTCATCAGGCCATCAATAGCTTGGATGAATCCACCATGTTGTAACAACTTATTATTTGCAGAAAGTATGCCTCTTTTTTTACAATAATCAGGTGTTCAATAAACCCATTTTGCACATAATCAGTGATAATTACCATTTCTGTGAGTTGGTGGCCCACAGCAATGAAGGCAGCTTGATAAATCTCCATCATTCCTGCCACCTAATTACTTTGGGGACCTATTTTGTAACCAGTAGAGGGCTCTGGAAGATTATTCACCCAGTATTCTGCATCACAATCATGTAAGTCTGACAATCCTTCAGCTCTTCCTTTTTTGGCCGTATCTGACCTCCACAGGAATCCCTGCATTGACAGTATCTGTATTCTATCACTTTGGAAATATTGTAACGTTTGGTGGGAGGTCTCTGCTGTGAGGTGCTCCCCCCTGGATAAAAGGGCAGTAGTTGTTTAACACCCACACCATTGTCAGAAGTGCTCTCTCACAATCATTGATTTTTTTCTTCTACAGAGGATGTTTTGCTTGCGTAGGTGATTACCTTGTTGACATTGTCATGTTTTCGGTATAACGCCACAGTCAAGCAGGTATCTGAGAAATTAGTCTCAAAGAAAAACTACTTATTCTTGATGGGGTAGGCCAAACAAGGAGCTTGTGACAGGCTTCTTTTGTATTGCTTTCCTGCCTCGGATTTTACTTCACCCCACTCCTTCTTTACCCCAACCTTCAATAAGTGAACCAAAAGTTGAGTGATCTCTGCATAATCCTCAATGAATTTTCCACTATAATTGGTCAGTCCAAGAAGGTTTTGCAACTCACACATAGTTCTGTGGTTCTATAAATTGAGTAAGGACTGAACTATACTTTTGTGTTAATTGACACCCTCAGCCCTGATTTAATCTCCCAGAAAGTTTACTCTGGTTTTGCACCATTGTGCTTTCTAAAAAGATAATTTTGCATCAGCTTTCTGCAACTGTGCAGAAACATATTGGATTTCTGACAGATGTGCTTCCACAGTTGAGCTTTTTACCAAGAGATCATCCGCATAAGCCAAGTTTCCGCTTTCGCTGAAATCAGGCATGGTCTTGAGTTGCATATTTGAGTCAATCAAGGGGTAATGCATCCAGGCGATTGAGTATTATCTCCAGCCATGTAGTAGTTTTGCATGAAAGTATGGAGGTGTTACACATGGCCGTAAATGGTCACTATGGGCTCGTACCCGGTTATACGGTACTCGTGCCCGCTTGAGTGGTATTCTTTGAAGGAGCAGTTCCAAGATGGACACCCATAGAGACCTTCGAGCGGACGGCAGTGGTTCAGTCTTCCCACGTCCCTGCGAGACGCCGCAGAACGCTCACGTGACTCTATTTCCGGACTCGAAGCCTACGGATCTTCGCTTCGCTTCTGCTTATGACGCTCCGTGAGTTCGCTCTTGCCTTTCTTGCATATTTGCAGAAAATTCCATACTAATCCTTTCTTATTCTTCTGATTCTTTGTTTCTCAGTCCTTTTCTGCAGTTGCTCTGTTCAGCCCCCATTCCTTGCGAGTGCAGACCAGTCCAGCTTATCCATCATTTTCCAGCCGATTCCAGAGAAGTCTCTCCGGCTTTCATTTCCTCCCAGAAGCCCACAACGGTAAGCCCTGTTTCCTTTGAACTCCCCGTTCTTTGTTTCTATCAAAACACTTACCTATCTGTTCTTATAGAGTTCCTGTAACTTACCTGCAAACCTTTTGAGTACCCATCTCGTCAAGTCCAAGCCTTTCTAGACTCTATCAACGGTGAGAGGATCCTCCTTCCGCCCTTTACTAAGCCTCCAACTCCCATTTCCATTATAACCCTCTTCTTATCTTCCTTTCGTGTATCCAGAGGAAGCCTCACAGAGGACATCAGTTTCTACAGCACCTCAGGAACATCTTCACTCCGCACCCGCCAGAACCTCGAGACTCCAGACTCATCCTGGGTTTTCTTCCCAATAGAGGGTTTCCCTGGCGGTCCTGTCCTCTCCCCTGGTTATTCTATTTCCAGGTAGGGGGGGTCAGGGTTGCCTCTGGGGAATCTTCACAGCCGCATTTGCCTCTTCCATATTGGATTCTTCGACTTGTCAAGGTGAGCGAGTTTGTAAACAGTTGCTCTTTCATACCGTAGTTTATAACCATAACAGTAACATAACAGTAAGCGACGCCCAAGTATTGACAAGTCGATATCCTCATGGAACAACAAATGCAGCAATTAATGGCGGCCATGCAAGCCATGTCTTTAGAGATGCAATATTTGAAACAAGACAACGCTCAACTGCAACAGCAAGTCGCAAGGGCTTTTTCAGACACTCCCCCAGCCTCCCTACACACAATCATGTATGATGGTGATCCTTATAAATTTAAGGAATTCCTCGATAGTTGTACTGTACAGTTCACCTTTAAATCACACTTTTTCCCTACAGACAAAGATAAAGTTGGATATGTGATTTCTCATCTTTCGGGCCCTGCATTAGCTTGGGCCACTCCTTTAGTCACCTCTAACAATGCGATTCTTGACTCCTACCCAGCCTTCGCTAATAGCCTTAAATCTATGTTTGGCAGGAAGGAAATAACAGTTGCCACACAAGAAAGACTCCTTGATCTTAAACAGGGGAGTAAGGATTTACTAGGGTACATCACCCAATTTAAACAATTGTCCTCGGAATTGGGTTGGCCGGATGACGGACTTCTTACCCTCTTTCGTAGAGGATTAAAAGAAGAACTTAAGGATGAGCTCTCTAAAGTGCCCCGCCCAGCCAACTTGGATGATATGATTGCTTTAACTATGCAGATAGACTATAGGATGCATGAACGTTCCTACGAAAGAAGAAAGGGCAAGGGACTACGATCACATAGTGATTTTTCCTCTACAGGGAATAAAACTCTCCCTCAAAATGAAGAGCCTATGCAAATAGGGAACATAAGAGGACCGTTATCAACGACTGAGAGGGAAAGGAGAAAGACACTTGGAATATGTATGTACTGTGGTTCCTCCTCTCATGTGTTAAAGGATTGTCATTTGGTGCCCCCACGTCTTAGTACTAACACCAAGTCGGGAAACTCCAAGACCCTACCGTCAGGGGAAGAACGGTAGGGAGACAGAATCCTCCTTCCCCATGTCAAACCAATATGACTCTAGACAAAGCCACAAATAACCAGACGATGGTGGTAGTATCTCTATCTATGATATTATCCGAACATTTACTACCCGGCATTCCCGCGTTGATTGACTGCGGTGCAGCATGTATTTTCTTGGATCAAGATTGGGCACAGAGACACGGTATTCCCCACATAACCAAGGCATTTGCTACTCCCATCCAAGGAGTGGATGGGAGTCCTTTAAGCTCTGGTCCTATCAAAGAACAAACTAATCCAATTACCTGCATGATAGCTAACCATAAGGAAACCCTAGTTTTCGATCTGATCAAAACTGCACATTTTCCTATCATCTTGGGGCTTCCGTGGTTGAGACTCCACAATCATTTCATTAACTGGTCAGCAGGTACTCTTTTCCTTGGGTCAGAATATTGTGTACACCATTGCCTTTCTCAGGAATTGGTAGGTTTAAATATCCCCTCTGTAGAGGCTCCTAATCCTTCAGTAGCAACTATCAATCTACTAGAAACTGTCCCTAAATGTCATTGGAAATTCCAAGCTATCTTTGAAGATCCCGAGTTCCCTACGTTACCTCCACATCGGAGAGTTGATTGCCATATTGATTTGCTTCCTAAACAGCCCATTCCTTTTGGCAGGATGTATTTACTCTCCCAATGTGAGAATAATGTTTTAAAAGAATACTTTCAAACCAATTTACGAAATGGCCTCATAACCGAATCAGTGTCACCGGCAGGAGCTTCTCTGTTTTTCATCCCCAAAAAAGACTCAGATGAACTCCGCCCTTGTATTGACTCCCGGGGTCTAAATAAAATAACCATTGCTGAATAATATCCCATGCCTCTCATTACGGACATCATCGAAGCAGTTAGAGGGGCGACTCTCTACACAAAGCTTGATCTTAGAGGTGCTTACCATCTCATACGAATAGCTCCAGGAGATGAATGGAAGACGGCCTTTTGCACACCTTTTGGGCATTTCGAATATCACGTTATGCCGTTTGGTTTGGTTAATGCCCCGGCTATCTTTCACGGTTTAGGGACCATCTATTTGCCGACATTTTATTTCACTTTGTCATCATCTACTTGGATGATATCCTGGTGTATTACAACAACCCTGAGGATCATATGCAACATGTTAATACAGTTTTGGAACGGCTTCAATCAAATAAACTATACTGTAAAGCCGCCAAATGTGAGTTTCATCGGGAACAAGTTAACTATCTAGGCTTTGTTCTGTCATCTCAGGGAATTTCTATGGACCCGAAGAAAGTATCAGCAGTTTTGGATTGGCCATCTCCTGCAAGTGTAAAGGACGTGCAGCGGTTTTTAGGGTTTGCAAACTTCTATCGGAAGTTTATTCCCTGTTTTTCCGAAATCATTCTACCCATCACCAGACTTTTGAAAAAAGGTAACATGTTCTCTTGGAACGATTCAGCTCAGAAAGCATTCCAAACTTTAAAAGAAAAAGTTTACTTCTGCTTCCATTCTTATCACACCCGATCAATCTAAGCAATTCATTGTGGAAACAGATGCATCGCAATATGCTTTAGGAGCCGTTCTTCTACAAAAGACGGAGGAGGGGGAAGAATGACCAGTGGCCTACTTATCTAAAACCTTCAATACAGCAGAACAGAACTACTCTGTACTTGAGAAAGAATTGTTGGCTATTAAACAAGCCTTCAAGGAATGGAGACATTTACTATTAGGATCAACCCATCCTATTAAGGTTCGCACAGACCATCAGAATCTCAGAGTGCTCCAAAATGCTTACACTACTAACAGTCGACAAGCCCGTTGGGCTTATTTTTTTCTTCCCTTCCGGATCGAATTCACCTTTCTGCCAGGAAAACACAATCAAAGGGTAGACGCTTTATTCCGCAAGACTCACCTACTTCTAAATTCTGTTCAGAGAAAATGTTTCCCAATTCTCAATTCATCACTGTCATAACAGACTTTCTTCAAAAAGTGCGAATTGCTACAGCGCAAAATCAATCATTGTGTGAGAGTGTCGCTTCCTCCCATCAGCTTACTAAAGAAACGGGTTATTTCTTTCATGGGACGCAGGTTCTGATTCCCACTCCTTCGTTACAGCTGGAAGTGCTACAAATGTGTCATGATTCACAGGCTGTGGGTCACCGTGGGTTCTTTCCACGTTGGAACTTATACAACGACATTTCTGGTGGCCAAATCTAAAATCTGATGTCCCTGATTACGTTGCAGCTTGCAGTATCTGTGCTCATTCAAAGACTCCACGAACCCCACCATTGGGATTACTAACAAGGATGCCTATTCCAGACCGACCTTGGCAAATTATATCCACTGATTTTGTGTCTTATCTACCTCTATCTGAAAACAAAACAACCATTATGGTGACTATTGATTATTTCACAAAAGTAGCTCATTTTACCCCTTTAGTGAAGTTACCTGGAGCAACATTAATGGCTAAAATCTTCCTCTCTGAAATTTTCTCTCGTCACGGTCTACCAGATACCATCCTTTCAGATCGGGGTCCTCAATATACCTCCCTTTTTTGGCAAAAGATATGTCAAGTCTTAGGGGTCAAACGTGCCCTCACCTCAGGATACCATCCCCAAACTAATGGGCAAACGGAACGTTTGAAGCAGACCCTAGAAGGATATCTACGATGCTTCGTATCAGCAGCTCAGGATAATTGGGTGGAATTGCTTCCATTCGCTGAATTTGCCTACAATAATTCTTTCCATCCTGCTCTCAGGACCAGTCCTTTGCATTGTTCTTATGATTACCATCCCTCTTTTGTTCCTACTGTTTCGACTTCTACTTCCAGCTGCCCGAGAGTGGATACCTTATTGCCGACATTCAGAAAGGGCAGAAACTGGCTAAACAATCTCTTCTAGTGGCTCAAGACTGTACTAAACAATCTGCAGATCTTCATCGTCGATTAGCCCCGACACTTACTATCGGTGACTCTGTTTGGTTGGCATCCCGCTTCCTTCCTCGCCGCCTTGTCCCATCAAAACTCTCTCCAAAATACTTTGGTCCGTTTAAGGTGTTGTCCATGGTGGGTGCAGCGGCGATCAAATTGGCTTTGCCTACCTCCTGGTCTCGTATACATCCTGTGTTTCATCTGTCTCAGATCAAATTGGTTGTGCGAGATCGATTTCACCGGAACAGAGGTGCTCCTCCACCTCCTGTCCTCACGGACTGTGGTCCAGAATTTGAGGTCGCCGATATTTGTGACTCTCGTTATCGACGAGGCAGATTGCAGTTTTTGATTGACTGGAAGGGCTATTCCCCGGCGGAAAGAACATGGGAACTGGCCTCTGGTGTTCATGCACCTAGATTGGTGCGCCGGTTATTTCGTCTTCACCTGGGTAAATCGGGGGCGCCCCCCAGCAGAAGGGGGTATACTGTTACACATGGCCGTAAATAGTCACTATGGGCTCGTACCCGGTTATACGGTACTCGTGCCCACTTGAGTGGTATTATTTGGAGGAGCAGTTCCAAGATGGATGCCCATAGAGACCTTTGAGCGGACGGCAGCGGTTCAGTCTTCCCACGTCCCTGCGAGACACCGCAGAACGCTCACGTGACTCTATTTACGGTCTCGAAGCCTACGGATCTTCGCATCGCTTCTGCTACTGAGGCTCCGTGAGTTCGCTCTTGCCTTTATTGCCTATTTGCAGAAAATTCCATACTAATCCTTTCTTATTCTGACTCTTTGTTTCTCAGTCCTTTTCTGCAGTTGCTCTGTTCAGCCCCCATTCCTTGCGAGTGCAGACCAGTCCAGCTTATCCATCATTTTCCAGCCGATTCCAGAGAAGTCTCTCCGGCTCTCATTTCCTCCCAGAAGCCAGCGAGGGTAAGCCCTGTTTCCTTTGAACTCCCCGTTCTTTGTTTCTATCAAAACACTTACCTATCTGTTCTTATAGAGTTCCTGTAACTTACCTGCAAACCTTTTGAGTACCCATCTCATCAAGTCCAAGCCTTTCTAGACTCTCTCAACGGTGAGAGGATCCTCCTTCCGCCCTTTAATAAACCTCCAACTCCCATTTCCATTCCAACCCTCTTCTTATCTTCCTTTCGTGTATCCAGAGGAAGCCTCCCAGAGGACATCAGTTTCTACAGCACCTCAGGAACATCTTCACTCCACACCCGCCAGAACCTCGAGACTCCAGACTCATCCAGGGTTTTCTTCCCATTAGAGGGTTTCCCTGGCGGTCCTGTCCTCTCCCCTGGTTATTCTATTTCCAGGTGGGGGGGGGGGGGTCAGGGTTGCCTCTGGGGAATTTTCACAGCCGCATTTGCCTCTTCCATATTGGATTCTTCGACTTGTCAAGGTGAGCGAGTTTATAAACAGTTGCTCTTTCATACTGTAGATTATAACCATAACAGTAACAGAACAGGAGGTAGTAAACTGCATTTAAAATGTGCTTGTACATTGAGCACTGTTAAAAAAATATGAAAAGTCTTTACCTTCTACTGTGCAAGTCTGGGCTTCAAGCCAAGCTAATCAGCTGTTTTAGAACACCGAGGGACATTGTAGCTAGTATAGCTTCTGGGGTATAATCCAGTGGTCTGGACTGCATTCCAATGGCTGTGTTGATCATGTAAATAGTACCCAATGTTCTAGTAAACAATAACGAAGAACTTAAAGACTACAATGTACTACAAGGGAAGAGTGATGTGGCTTCTGGACTAGGCCAGATGCAAGGAAGATTGTTGAATGATGAGCCTGGAGATATATATGTCCACGGCACACCCAAGGTCAGAATCGTTCAGCACATGCAAGGTTAACTCCCTTTGACACATGTTGAAAAAAAAAACATTGCTTATCATATTCCCTAGGATTCTGGCACACAAATAAGCTAGAAGCTATAAAAAGCCAGTTTCTCGGAGGGTAAGTTAGAGTTGTTCCCTGATCCTAGAGAAAACTGTCAGGCTAGAGAGCAGAGCTGGAGGACATGAAGAAGGCTGGAAATACTCTCCCCGCTATGGCCTATTGGGGAAGGAAGGGCTGATTATGCCCATTTTTTATGGGACTCCAAGGAAATTGGCAGTTACCGAATCTGCCGCCTGACTTCCCGCTCCGCCAGGACTTGTAATGTCCCGGTGGCACCAGGAAGTCAGGCGGTTGATTTAGTATTTTAAGGTGGGCGGCAACCCGCCGTTAGCACCGGAGGGCTAGTGCCAAACTCATAATGAGGCCCCATATCTCCACTGGCTCCCGCTGGCCGTGAGGTTCAAATGAAAGACCCTCTGCATCATCCACAAGGCTTTATGGGGCCTGGGACCATGCTAGCTTCAACTTTCCCTCCCTAAATACTCCATTGTTAGAGCCCTCCACTCCTCTAATTCAAAATTTCTGATGGTCAAAGTCTTTTTCAAGCAGAGAGTAGGGGGCAGGTCTCTCACTTCGGCTGGTGCCTCCTTTTGGAACAGCCTTCCTGCCCCTCTCTGACTTGAGCCGTACCACCTTAAATTCCAGAAACTTCACAAAACTCTGCTTTCACAACATCTTTCCCTTTTTCCCATTGTTGCTAATCACCCCACTGCGACTGAGACTTGTGGCCTGGTCCTCTAGAATTGCTCTGAATTCCAGGCCCTCTACCCAGTCAACACCAGCACCCTCCACCCCACAGCACTGCCCCCTGTGGGCTCCCTGTCAGGTAGCTTTGCATCCGTCCCTGAAGTTCATCTGCCCAAGCACTTAGACTGAGGCTTCCTGCCCGGCTCCCCTTGGCAATTCCCTAACCCGGTCCCACCAGCACTTGTCCATTCCTTCCCTCTTCACTCCCCAACCCATCCTATCTCCAGTACTTCTCTTCACTGCACTTGCATGTCTGAATGCCACAAGGCCTACTGGACCATGACTGTATATTTACTGTTCTTGCCAGTGTTATTTACCCCTTGTTCCCTCCCCATTTTGCCTTGCAGCTCTTGGAAACACTATTCTATCGTATAGGCGCCTAACAAATGGTCATTACAAACTAATACAAATACAAAATAATTGTTTTGCTAGATTTTTTTTTTCCTTGGATATGATATTTTTCTGGATTGTACAGACAACAGTCCTTCCTCCACGGCCAGGTGTAACGTTCACCAGACTCCCACGGAGGCGTTGGCCTAGTTCGCGCTGCTGTGACCTCTTCTAAGGTGATGCGCAGGGTTCGGAAGAAGGACTGGACCGGGCCCCCAAATCTGGCTTGTCTGGCTCGCAGAAGTATCCTTCTGTAGGCGAAAATAGGGGATTAAATGTCTGCGGGGTAATGCAATCAGCCTCCCACTTTCCCCTCTCACCCTCCTCGAAACCCTTCTGTGATTCCTCGTAGAAGGACAAGCTCTCCATCCTGCTTCTGATGCAGGGGCGCGTTGGTATCCAGTTACTTCACTGGATTTTTGGATTGGTGAGAACCAAACTTGCTTGGCTTCCAGGTAAGTTTTTTGAAAAGAGGTTCCCCTTGTGTCCATGCATTAATGTACTAATGGTAGTGTCTTTTTCCCCATAGGGGCCGGGGTACGGAATGCCGGGGAACAGGCACCGATCCGAGATGAGAGGTGAAATCCTTGTAGAAATCAGGTAAGTCTTTAATGAGCGTTTTTGGTAATGTCTTTTCATTCGCTCATTAACGCTGATGTCTCTTTTTCCCCTTAGGGGCCGGGGTCCGGAAAGACCAGGATGCGGCGCGGACCCGAAATGAAGAGGGAATGAATCAACAGGTAAGTCTTAACATGGAGATTTAGCTTTCCTTATCCCCTTCTCTCTCTCACCTTTTGTTCTGGTCTTTTTCTCCCTAGGCGCTAGGGCGTGACTGCAAATCCGGATGATCGCTGCTGAACATGGAGGCGCCCTGTAAAGGTGAGTGGAATGCGGCGCTGCAGCGATCGACGCGATGAGCTTTTCAATAAAAGTCTTTCTTTTCAGGATTGTCGGCGAGATGTCTCCGGGATGCGGATTTAGCAAGTAAGGACTTTTCCTTCTTCTGTTCTCTTCTTCTCTTCCTTTGCAGGTGATCCAGGATGCTGGCAGGCGTGGCAGAAGTCAGGATGCAGGAGCAGACACGGTGAGTGTCCAGCTACTAGATGCAGAACAACGCGAAGCACATGTGGCTGTTCGGGTGGGGTTTAAATAGCCTTGGAAGAAGTTCCAGGTATGTATCCTTCCTCCAATCAGGTATGTATCCTTCCCCGACCACGCCCGGATGGTAAATTCATCCCACAGGTAAAGTAGTTCCTTTCAGGCCTCAAGGAGGCCGGGATCCTGCAGCATGGTCTGCATCAGGTAAGTGTACCCAAGCACTTCCATAATGAGCCTGGCGCCTATGACGCCAGGACTGATGTCTTTTATGAGCCTGGCGCCATAGGCGCCAGGACACTATCCAAAGGGCCCCTATATGGGGTTGCTGGGTCCTTCCTTGGGGACGGGATGTCCGCTTTCGGGGACGCAGGGCTTGAACCGGCTCCCCGGGAGCGGGCATCATGACAGCACTCCCCCCCAAGTCCCCTCCCAAGGTTTTTCCCTCCGGGGGTTTTGGTTTGTCTGGGAAGAGTCGGTGGAATTTCCTGACTAATCGAGGTGCATGCACATGGTCGCTGGGTTCCCACGACCTCTCCTGAAGTCCGTACCCCTTCCAATCAATTAGGTAGAACAGTTTTGACCTAAACATTTTTGAGTCTAAAATGTTCTTCACTTCGAATTCGGGCTCCCCATCTATTAGAATAGGTTCTGGAGGTTTGAGTAGTCGGGTTCCGGGTACCACTGGTTTCAGAAGTGACACATGAAAAACAGGGTGAATTCGCATACTAGCTGGTAAATCAAGTTTAATAGCCACTGTGTTAATTATTGCCGTAATAGAATAAGGTCCCAGATATTTTGGGTTAATTGTTCGAGGCCCTTTGAGTGGTAAATGTCTGGTAGCTAACCACACTTGATCCCCAATCTGATACGGAGGTGCTTCACTCCGATGTAGATCAGCATTCTCCTTGTATTTTCTCTTGGCTTGTTGTAAATGTGTAGTTGCCTCTTTGAAGGCTTAGGTAATTGTAGAATGCAGATGTTCTACTGCAGGCATTGCGAGGTTCTGAGGTGAGTCAAGGTTTGAGGTTCGAGGGTGATGCCCAAACAAAGAATAAAAAGGACTGTGGCCAGTTCCAGAGTGTACCGAATTATTATATGCGTATTCGGCTATCCAAAGAATGTCTTTCCAGTTGCTTTCAGATTGCTGTAACATACACCGTAAGTATTGCTCAGGGGTCTGATTTGTCCTCTCGGTCTGACCATCGGTCTGAGGGTGGTGACTGGTCGATAATCTTACGTCGATCTGCGCCATTTGACAACATTTGCGCCAGAAGTGGGAAATGAATTGGCTTCCCCGGTCAGAGATTAGTATAGATGGGAATCCATGTAGCCGAACAATATTTTCGAGGAATTCTTTGGCTAGGACAGAAGCTGAAGGTAAACCTTTCAAAGGAATAAAGTGGGCCATTTTGGAAAACAAATCCACAATTACCAGAATAGTATTGTACCCCGAACAAGGAGGCAGGTCCGTAATAAAATCCATAAATAGGGTGTGCCAGGGTGCTGGCGGTATGTCTAGAGGTTGAAGGAGACCGGCTGGTCTTTTCTTTTGACTTTTATTTTGGGCGCAAACACCACAGGACATCACAAAAGATTTAACATCTTTTCGCCAAGAGGGCCACCAAAATTGTCGTTTCACCTTTTCCTCTGTCTTGGCAATACCGGGGTGTCCCTCTATTAATGCATCATGATAACCGGAAATAACTAGTTTGTGTAATTCCTTATGTGGCAGGAATAAGCGTCCTTGGAAATAAGGTAAACCATTATCTATGGTAAAGTCTGATCCCTTTTGTATCCAATCCTGTAAGGTTGTAGGGTCCAGGAGTTGTTTCACTCTGGCTTGAATGTCTTCAAGCGTCTGTAACGAAGTCATGCCTAGAATCCTCTGTTCGGGAATTATTGGTACTGGTTCTGTGTTTGTATCAGATTCTCCCATTCCAATTCGGGATAAGGCGTCTGCTTTGCCATTCTTGCAGCCAGGTCGATAGGTAATCACGAAATCAAATTCAGCGAAAAACAAAGCCCATCGGAGCTGCCGTGATGACTGAGCCTTGGCGGTTTTCAAATACTGTAAATTCCGGTGATCAGTGATCACTATGATGGTATGTCGAGCGCCAAGCAGATAATGCCGCCAGGCTTTAAAAGCGGACTTAATGGCTAACAGTTCTTTGTCCGTGATTGCATAATTAACCTCGGGTGCCGAGAATTTTCTGGACCAAAATGCTACGGGATGCAGTTGGTTGGTTTCGGGATCTCTTTGGGACAGGACTGCTCCCATGGCTAGGCTGGATGCGTCAGTCTCGACGACATAAGGGAGATCTGGACGCGGGTGTTTTAATATAGGTGCTGAGGTAAACTTAGCTTTTAAATCCTGAAAGGCCTGCTCGGCTTCTTCAGACCATTCAAAACGTTTATTTTTCCTCAAGAGTGCAGTAATGGGTTGTACTACGCGTGAAAATTCCGGGATAAACCTGCGATAGAAATTGGCAAAGCCGAGCATGCTTTGAACCCCTTTTACAGAGCTAGGTGATGGCCATTTGAGGATGGCATACACTTTTCTTGAGTCCATTCGGACTCCTTTGGGTGTCAGGATGAAACCTAGAAACTCGACTTCTGTGGTATGGAAAACACATTTCTCCAATTTAGCAAATAGTTTGTGTTGGCGCAGTTTTTCAAGTACTGCCCTGACGTGTTTTCTGTGATCAGATTCCGAAGAGGAGTACACCAGAATGTCATCGATATATACGACAACACAAACATCAATGAGTTCCCGAAGGACATCATTCATGAAGTATTGGAAGGCAGCCGGCACGTTACACAACCCGAAAGGCATCACCTGGTACTCGAATAATCCGTATTTAGTATGGAAGGCAGTTTTCCATTCGTCACCTTCTTTAACTCGTACCAGATGATAAGCCCCCCGGAGATCTAACTTGGTGTATATGCAAGCGTCCTTCACCTGGTCAAGGAGTTCAGGGATCAGAGGCAGAGGATAACGGTTTTTAACCGTTATCTGGTTCAATGCGCGGTAATCGATACAAGTTCTAAGGTTGCCTTCTTTTTTGGGCACGAAGAACAAAGCCGAGGATGCCGGGGACTTTGACGGGCGAATAAAACCATTAGCTAGGTATTGATCCAAATATTGTCTCAAATGCAGATTTTCAGGTTCGGTAAGGGCATAAATCCTGCTACAAGGGGGTTGTGCACCGGGCACCAGATCGATTTGGCAATCGTACGATCTGTGAGGAGGTAACGTGTTGGCCTGTTCCTTTTGGAAGACATCCTGAAAGTCTTGGTATTCCGGAGGTAGTTGCATGGATGCAGAGGTTACAGATGCTAGATTAATCTTCAGGTTTTCTGGGTAGCAGGTTTGTGTACAATCCGGGAAGGTTATTCTCTTAGCTCGCCAATCAATTCGAGGATTATGTGTCTCTAACCAAGGGATTCCAAGAATAACCTGAAACTGTGGAGCCTTGATTACATCAAACACAACACCCTCCCGATGGCCGTCGGGACCAATAAGAGTCACCTCAGTAGTGGAATGTGTTACCGGTCCAGAGGCAATTTCAGTTCCATCGGCTGTGGTGATGACATCTTTGCTGGTTTTAGGACGGAGAGGGAGGTTAATCCTAGAGACCAATTCACGATCCACATAGTTTCCAATGTCCCCACTATTGATGTATGCCTTTATTGCATGCAACCGCTTAGGCTGTTCTGGATCTACGAGAACCATTGGCACAATGAAATGCGAGGTCTGAGAGTTAGTTTTCAAGCTCGGCAAGCAGACCCCTACACTTGTCCGGCGGAGTCGTTTCAGAAACAGAGTCTTCATGGTTTTTATCAGCGGCTCCTGCCGCCTTTCGGGGCGGTTTTGCCGGGCAATCTCGTAGAAAGTGTCCTGAATTCCCACAATAAAGACATCATTTTAACTGCCGCCTCCTTTCAAGTTCCTTTTGAGTTAAGGGTCCTTTAACCCCTCCAATTTGCATAGGCTCAGAGACATCAACTCCCTTGGGATTAGCATGGGTCTTGACCAACACCCGGGTCTCAAACCTGGACCGATCTGCTTTTCTGTTTTGAAGTCTGTGATCCAATTGGACCACTAAGTCTATATACTCTGTGCATTCTTGGGGCGGATTTACAACTTGGGCCAAGACATCTTTAAATTCTCCGCGTAGGCCTCGATAAAACAACGTGACTCTTTTATCCTCTGGCCATCCCGTTTCCACAATTAGTCTATTAAAGGTTGCAATATAGGATAGGAGGTCCTGATTGCCCTGTCGCAGGGATAGAAGTTCGTCATCCAGAGCCTGCCCCTGAGAGTGTTGAGCAAATAACCTTTCCATGCTTGCTTGAAACCTTTGAAAATCACGGAGAATCGGGTCATCTTGAGTAACCAGTGGAACTGACCAATCGGCAGCGCAGCCGCTGAGATATGACAATACAAAGGCTACCTTGGTCTGATCATTAGGGAAGGCCCCAGGTCTGCACAGGAAGTGCAAACAACACTGATTAATGAATACGGCGAATCGTTTGGGGTCCCCAGCAAAGAGTTCGGGTGGGGCCAGCGGCATGTTTCCAGGTAGATTAATCTGCACAGGGTTACTGGAAACCACAGGAGCGGGTTCCCTCCGGAACCGGGTAGAGGAGTTTGCCCAGCTTGACTTTACAAAAGCTGTCTGGCCAGGTCATCACTTCTTTCCTTTGATATTATTAATTCCCTCCTGAGGGCATTAGTCTCTTGACGAGCGGCATGTACTTCGGCCCGTAATTCCCCCAGTAATTGGGCCAATTGATCAGTCTCAGAACTTTCCATAGCGCCTGGGTGGGAATTTGTAGGAGGGCTTTGTGTTCTGTAACGCTCACCTGACTCCCACGGAGGCGCTGGCCTGGTTCGCGCTGCTGTGACCTCTTCTAAGGTGATGCGCAGGGTTTGGAAGACGGACTGGACCGGGCCCCCAAATCTGGCTTGTCTGGCTCGCAGAAGTATCCTTCTCTAGGCGAAAATAGGGGATTAACTGTCTGCGGGGTAATGCAATCAGCCTCCCACTATCCCCTCTCACCCTCCTCGAAACCCTTCTGTGATTCCTCGTAGCGTCTCACCTTAGGGTCAGGAAGGACGAGCTCTCCATCCTGCTTCTGATGCAGGGGCGCGTTGGTATCCAGTTACTTCACTGGATTTTCGGATTGGTGAGAACCAAACTTGCTTGGCTTCCAGGTAAGTTTTTTGATAAGAGGTTCCCCTTGTGTCCATGCATTAATGTACTAATGCTAGTGTCTTTTTCCCCATAGGGGCCGGGGTACGGAATGACAGGGAACAGGCACCGACCCGAGATGAGAGGTGAAATCCTTGTAGAAATCAGGTAAGTCTTTAATGAGCGTTTTTTGGTAATGTCTTTTCATTCGCTCATTAACGCTGATGTCTCTTTTTCCCCTTAGGGGCCGGGGTCCGGAAATGCCAGGATGCGGCGTGGACCCGAAATGAAGAGGGAATGAATCAACAGGTAAGTCTTAACATGGAGATTTAGCTTTCCTTATCCCCTTCTCTCTCTCACCTTTTGTTCTGGTCTTTTTCTCCCTAGGCGCTGGGGCGTGACTGCGAATCCGGATGATCGCTGCTGAACATGGAGGCGCCCTGTAAAGGTGAGTGGAATGCGGCGCTGCAGCGATCGACGCGATGAGCTTTTAAATAAAAGTCTTCCTTTTCAGGATTGTCGGCGAGATGTCTCCGGGATGTAGATTTAGCAGGTAAGGACTTTTCCTTCTTCTGTTCTCTTCTTCTCTTCCTTTGCAGGTGATCCAGGATACTAGCAGGCGTGGCAGAAGTCAGGATGCAGGAGCAGACACGGTGAGCGTCCAGCTGCTAGATGCAGAACAACGCGAAGCACGTGTGGCTGTTCGGGTGGGGTTTAAATAGCCTTGGAAGAAGTTCAAGGTATGTATCCTTCCTCCAATCAGGTATGTATCCTTCCCTGACCATGCTCGGATGGTAAATTAGTCCCACAGGTAAAGTAGTTCCTTTCAGGCCTCAAGGAGGCCGGGATCCTGCAGCATGGTCTGCATCAGGTAAGTGCACCCAAGCACTTCCATAATGAGCCTGGCGCCTATGACGGCAGGACTGATGTCTTTTATGAGCCTGGCGCCATAGGCACCAGGATACTGTCCAAAGGGCCCCTATTTGGGGTTGCTGGGTCCTTCCTTGGGGACTGGATGTCCGCTTTCGGGGACGCAGGGCTTGAACCGGCTCCCCGGGAGCGGGCATCATGACACCAGGCTACAGGCATTCTGCCTTCAGCTCTTTTCCCGCTACTATCAGAGCACTGTAGTAAGCATGAGAGTCAGTTTTACCCATCTTTAATATTACATTGGAAAAAGATGAGAGGTATTGAGAATGCAGTTCATTTCATGAGGGTGTTTAATGAGAAATGATGAGCATGCAATTGCTTTTAAGCAGCTATTATGTTTCAGAGATGGTTGACCCATTTTGAATAGACACAAAGGCTAGAAAATTATGTGGAATATTTATGTATAACCTTTTTCATATTGAGTGTGTTATGTGTAGCTACAATAATGTTGGCAATTCATTTTTTATTATTCATGTCTGTTAATAAAAATAAAATTCACTTTGCAGGAGAGTGAGAGAGTATTCATTCAGTGTTCATTATTGAGAACGAGGTCAGAAGTATTTATGAATGTGTATTAACTGTGGGGCATCTATACAAAGTACTGTATGTGGTCTTACTGTATATGGTGCATGTTTTGTTAAGGAAAGGGTTGGTAGAAGGTTGAACAGTAGACCCTCAAATTACTTGACATTAGTAAATCAGTCCTGCATGCATGAGTGTAGGCGGTTAACTCACTGCCTACTTTCACTCTTGATGCATAGTGACAGGCATGTGCTTCTCTCTACCTCTTTTGATACCACTGCCCTTAATGAGTGGTTTTAGCACACTGCCCACGGGGTGGAGGAAAGGCTTTGTGAGGTAGAGATGATAAGAATAACGTCATTTGTGAATGAAAATGCTGAACTCATTTCCTGAATTTATTTATGTTATGTTATGTTATTGAGATTCATACCACACATCACCGCCATTTTCATGGGCTCCAGGTGACCCAATGAACATACAGGTCCAAGTATATTGTAGTCCCCCAAAGTAAAGGCAAGCTTAAACTGATCTTCCCTGTTTACAGGTACTGTCCAATAACCGTTTGTCAAGTCAAGGGCTGAGAACACCTTTGGTTCTTGGATCTGAGCCAGTCATGTCGTGGACCTGTTAATTCAACTCCCTCAGGTCAGTACGTCTCCCTTGTCCATTTGGTTTTAAGGTCCCCAGTATCGTGTTGTTAAAGGTACTGTGGATAGGACAAATTATGCCAAAGGATTCCAGATTTCGGATCATCTCTGTGGGTGATTCTATGGACATGAGGGGCAATGTGATGAATCAGAGATGATTCTCCCAGATACCCTGGCCTGGAACCCTTCTCATGTGGCCAGGGAAAGGCAGGCAAGGTGTAGTCTAGTGGTTCGAATGACCAACACCTGAGCGTGACTTTTGAATATTTAAGGTCCCCTCAGGTGCAGGCCATTTGGACAAGAAGGTGGAGTTACAGAGACCATCAGTCGCAGTTGCAGTGGAAGAAGTAGGGAGGTGCAAGAGACGCTGCTATCTTTCAGCCAGATGTTGGTCCTGAGAGGGTCTCCAAGCTTAATGGTGTTAATTGCAGAGGTTACGCAGTGGGAAGTGGTATTGTAGCAGGCTTTCCTCATGGAGAGAGAGGCTCTCTGGATTGCGTGCCATGTCCCGGTGGCTGGCAAGCACCGGTGTACACAGGGAGTGAGAGGAGCTAATTTCCTGATTAGCACAGGCCGCAAGAAAACCAAAGCAGTCTGCCATGCAGGAGGTGGCAGAAGAGGCAGAAGAAGCAGTGGCAGCAGATCGCACAGATGCATATGCAGAAAACATTGAGTTTCCCATTTATGGGTAATCCCGGTATGCTCAGTAAGCGATGTCTGACTACAGACAGCAATTTTGAATACTGAAGTAATATAAAGAAGTTACACCGGTGAAATAAGAGTTTTGTAAAGTGGCAAGAAGAGAGGGATTACAATCCTTGTTATAAAAGCCAACACCATTCCCAAATGAAATAGGGGCAATACTAAAGCAAGCTAATTATAATCACCATTGCCAAAGAAAAGAGAGGGCAATACTTCACAGAGCATATAATCCATGTTGGCTAAATAGCAAGAGAACATTGTTGCAGGCAGATTTTGATAATTGTTGCAAGAGTGGGGACGAGGCAATAGTTAAGCAAGGCATCAACAAATCATTGCCTAAGCCAAAGAGGAGCACGTGTAATAAAGAAACATTGTCAGCAGTTAAATGATGTGAAATTGAGAAAACAAAAGTGGCAGGAGAGAGGCCCTCCTGGTATAGACTATCAAGGAGGAGAGGACCATAACCTACATTGCCTTTAGCAAACACAAGAGTGGAACAAACAGCACCAATATGTATCATGTCTTCCCAAAAGAAGGTGTTCATTTTCGATGTTGGTGAAAGTTAAAGACTTTTCTAAAGGTTTGAAGTAGACATCACCACAGAGTACTTGTAGTAGTGTTAGGAGATTTGGTCCTGGCAGGCGAGAATAACAGGATAGGGACCTTTTAGTGCTAGTCCTGGCAGGTAAGTGGACCCGGAAGAAATAATTGCTGTACTGCATCGTGGTTGAAGGTTTTGGAGAAGAATAAGTGGCAAAGCCACTAAAGTGTTTCATGAACTGTTGTGGAAACAGCCTGACAAAACATTGTTGTTGATATAGAAAAATTGTGAAAGTGCTTTGGTTTCTGAAGAAGAAGAAGTTGTGTTGCACTCTTTGCTATACGTGGAGAAATAAAGACTTCTCGTAAGATGGAACTTTTGATTAAAGTCCAAGTGAAAGGCTTTTGGAGCAAGAAGAACTTTATGATCAGAACTTGGTTACAACATGGAACTTTCTTATTCAACCCTTTGATTGAAAGTCCTGCTTTGAATCTGGGCAAGGGGATCCAACCCATGGCACAAGGATACACTGTCACTAAGTTTGTATTGAACATAACTGTTATTTCTGTTATATTTGAATTGTTATATATTCCCTTTATGAGTTTGATGTATGCATAAGTGTGAGTGACAGATTCTTTTTGTTAGAGTGTTTTCCTTTAGTTTATTTTATAAGCAGGGACATTCTCGTTAGGTTAAGGATAGTGAGCCATTTATCAAACCCTTATGAGAAATAAAATGGCTTCTTGTGAAAAACCTTTACCAAGTTGTCTGCCTCACATGTCTGACCCCTCACAGCAACCAGTATTGTCTTACAAACACAGGAGCCATTTCAGGGTCTGCAGGTATTGTTGCTGTATAAATAGTTGTATGCCCACAATCATAGGCTTCAAATGAGAAGATACTCTGGAAAACCAGGAATACCTATCCCAGTTGCTGTCAATGTTCGTCAGTCTCACAGGTATCAGGCATATTGATCTGTTCTTCAATCATCTGCTGTAAACCTGGAAATGCCTCCGGTTTTAATATTTCGTAAGTGTCGTCCACTTGGGTGGAGAGATCTCTTTTTATGGTGGATTTGGTAAAGCTAATATTCAAGATAGTTAATACTAGCTCTAAATACTACATGTTCTTACAAGATGTCACAAGTAACATCTTCTACCCTGTAAGGGCATGAAGAATACACCAACAAATGTGTGAACGCAGTGGTGATCACTATTTCACATAGTGCTATTCTTAAATTCATCATTTTTCTCAATCTCCATGCATAAAGATAGCCAGCAGGGACGTCATTTAGGGGTCGGCAGAGGTCGCAACTGCGACCTCTGAGGTCTCCCTTGCGACCTCTGTGGTCACCTTTGCGACCTCTAGAAAAAAAAGAAAAAAACAAGAAAACACTTTTTTTTTTAAAAAAAACATATTTTTTTTAATGCATGCTCATGGGCTGTGGCCAGCACCATGTGGCTCTTTAGTTTTGGAGTGGCTGGCTTTCTTGTTAAAGCCCCTTAAAAAAAAAGAAGAAAAGGAATGACACAAGTCTAACACTTTCAGCACTGGCCCTAAATAAGAAAGATTAGGAATACCAAATAATGTGTCTTTCTGGAATTCTATACAATAATTGTTATCATTAAAGGTTTATTTCAGGCACACTTCAGGGGGTGAGTCACTGATTTTAGTCAGTTCTTAAACGCCTCAACTCAGCCTTTCATCCTTCTGAGGTCGATACATGAGTACCAACACAGGTTGGGTGATATTGGGTGTATATTTTCTCTATATAAAGAGCTTAAGCGTAAGTGCTATATAACAACACATCATTATAATTTGGTCATGGTTCTTGCATTCACAGTAATTTGGTAATATGGGCCTATATACACTGTTCTTAACGATACATATGGCGATCCATCTTGTATGAAATTTACATCACATTATAGTGATATCCTAACCATATTTTTTGTAGTGTACAATGCTATGCGATAGCACTTCCTGTTTTGTCAACAGGTGAAAGGTCACGTTCCATCGCATCCCGCGATATCACTTCGGGGTGGGATCAAATGACATCACTTCCTGTGATGTCACTAGGGGTCAAGGGTCGTGTGATGTCACTTCCGCTACCCCTGGCATTTTGGTGAAATGACGTCCCTGATAGCCAGTACTTGTTTGTATGTTCACATAGAGGACTGCAGTACACCTGGACCCATTTGCCCCAGGGATATACAAAACCCCCTAGCCTTTTCTCACAACAATTAAAGAAAGACAAAAGAGATAAAGTTCCCCGACTGGATCTGTTCTGGCGCAGTATTTGGATGATGTGTTAATTGCTTCACCATCATATGAAGTGCACAAACAGGATATACAAGTCCTATTAGCCTCACTGGCTAAAAAAGCGAAGAAGGCATCTGAGACCAAATTGCAGCTATCTAGAAAGACTGTGCATTACCTAAGACATGACATAACTCAAGTTCTCTGACTGATAACCCCCTCTAAGAAAGAAGCAGTGCATAAGATCCCTAAACCCGAGACTATTACAAACATGTGAGGGTTTTTGGGGGTATGGTTGGGTATTGCTGATAATGGATCCTAGGATACCCTGAAATCATCAAACCCCTACAGCAGTACACCAGACTGAACACTATTGAACCTCTTCAGTGGACTTTGGAGGTTGAAGAAATAAATAAACAACAGTTTGACCAATGTAGCTACATTGGGACTTCCCATTTACAAGAAAGGCTTTACTCTACACTAGCATGAGAGGAATGGCTTTGCCTTAGCTGTCCTGACCTAAGAAGCATGGCAAACACCAAAAACCAATAACTTATTATGGTAAAGAGCTACATCCTGTCACTGCATGAATGCCATCCTACCTACGATCAGTTGCAGCCATGGCACTAGCAGTAGAGCAATGTCAAAACATTGTACTGGGTTCACTTCTAGAGGTCAAAGTAACTCATTCAGCTATCTCACTACGATTGACAACTAAGACACTGTGTATTTCTGTATCCTGTCTAGTAAATATGAAATCCTTCTCTTGAACACCTCTAATGTTACTCTGACTAGATGTTCAATATTGAATCCAGCATCCCTGCTCCCCATATCTGAGGACTGGGAATTGCATAAAATGGAACCCCTTTATTGTGTAGCTATCATACTTTATTTATTGACACCTCGCACAGGTGTGACTGATGTACCCCTGCCTGAGGGAGATCTGACTTACTTCATGGATGCTTCTTGTTATCACGACCAAAATGGAAAATGGGTCATGGGCATAGGGTATGTGAACCTGGAGAAGAGGTAGAGAGTGGGAGGCTGCTCCATGGCAACTCTTCCCTGGTTACAGACTGTATAGCATTGACAAGAGCATGCATTTTAGCCACACTATCTTCAACTTTATCTTAATATATACTCTCCCTCTAGACCACTATGCTCCTCTGTCTCCAACTCTCTGTGTGTAAAGCGTTTTGCTGAACAGAGGGCAGGTTGTCATTCAATTTCCTCAGCTGGCTGCCTCCTATGGCACAGCCTCCCCCTCCCTCTGCACCCTGAGCAGGATCTTCTTAAATTCCGTAAGCTACTTAAGACTCTCCTCTTTACCTCCTCCTTCCCTTCTTCTTTCCCCTGCTAATCCCACAGTTGCTGTGATTGGTGTCCTGGTCCCTTATGCATCTCGGGGCCTTGACCTTGCACACACAATCGGCGCAGCTCCCATCTATCCTCTGCACTTGCAATTACACCCTCTGCCCAGGAGGCTCGCACTTATACCCCTGGCATGTCCTGGCTGTGTTGAACTCAACATTCATTGCACTTCATCTGTGGCTCACCAATGAGCTCAGACTCCCCAGCACCTACCAACCTGCCCTCTTCCTTGCTGCACTTGCGTGTTCTGAATACTCGCACAGCATAGTAGGTTCATCCTCTTTACCTTTTCCCCCCACTGCTCTTAAATATTGTGTTTTTTATGTATTTCAATGTATTTCCCACTCCTGCTCCCTCACTTGCCCTGTTGGTACTTTGAAACATGTTTTTCTTATTGTATAAGCAAATAACAAGCAAATCATAAACACAAATATAAATACAAATCAATATTTATACTGACTCTGGTATACATTTGGGTAGCCCATGATTTTGATCAACTCTGGAAACAGAAAGGATTACTGACATTGACTGTATCCCTTATTTAACAACAACCAATATGTGAAGGCTCTTTCAGATGCCATTAGTCTACATCAGCTACAAGAAGAAATAGCTTGTATCAAATGTGCTGCACATCAACCCCTAGATGCAGAGATGAGGTGTGGGAATGAATTTGCTCACCAAACCTCTAAGCTGGCTGCAGCATCTGATACAGAGGATGAATATGTGTTCCCTGTAAATGCTAGTCCTGTGCCCTCGCCATACCAAACTGTGGAGGAATTTACTCTTATACAAGATAATGCTCTCTCCAGTGAAAAGGATATTTGGATAAGAAAGGTTTGTCCATTTCATTACTATGATGAGGTGACCAAGGTCATCTAGCGGTCCCCAAGAGATCTGCTGTTGCACCTTGCTAGGATGTGCCATGGTCAGGCTCATGTGGGTAGAGAAGGGATGGTTATGTCACTGAACAAGACAAGGTTTGTCCCGAGTTCTCTTAAGTAGCTAGTGAATACTGTAATTATGTGGGACAATCTGTACCAGCCACCCAGGGAGCACACACTTCCCCATATGGCCCATTTGTAGGTCTCTAAATAGGCTTCCTCTAGCTTCCCCACTGTAATAAATGGAAATAGCATCTTGTTTTCCTAGACACAGTCTCTGGGTTGGGGTTTACCCCTGCCAGAGAATCAGATGCATTGACACTTGTGAAAATGCTTGTGGGGGACTGTGATCAGAGTTGGGATGCTGATTAGCAAACAGTGTGGTAAAATGACCACTTTCTACCTTAAGCATACAGCACAATGTGCTGCCCTACCCACGCCACTCCCAATCAGTGGGGGCACTGGACAGATGAAAGGGAGCAATTAAGAATACATTGGCTAAGCTCTGTGAAGGGACTGAATTGAAGTGGCACAAAGCCCTCCTGCTTCTTTGGTTCAGGTTGCCAAGTACCCCTAACAGAAGGACTGGCTTCAAATCTGTGAGGTGCTAAATGACAGATATATGTGTTTACCCTTGTTCACAGCTGTGAAGGCTTATGATGACAACTTGCACATAACTGATGACAGATTGCTAGGATATGGGATATCGCTAATGTCTTCTGTCAGTTCTGTTCACAACCAGGTTAAGGCAGCTTTGCCCAAAGAACCTCTTGCACAAGAATATTCTCTGCAACCAGGCAATTTTGGCCTCATGAAGATACATCAGAGGAAGTTGGCTTTGGCCACTTGGTGCAAGGGGCTGATACAAGTCCTTCTTGTGTCAAGTAAAGTTGCAACCAACATAGGTTCATGTGATCCATTGTACGTGGGCTGCACCATCTATGAGTTGAAAAGTGTTCTAAATGTCTGATATGTATGCTCTTGCTGTTGTATTCTCTTGTCTAATGTGTAATGTAGTATGTGCCTCCTTTGAAATGGGATGGAGCTGTAAACTACTACAACAACATAGTGACCGCCTCAGATGTTTAGAGATGATCCTAGTACAAGAAAGGTTTTGTGGTCAACTCACATGGAGGGACATGTGTTATGAATGGTGCATGGGAATGTGGGGTAGAAATGTGGTTGCCATTTCTCCCAAGCTCTGCTTAGTGCTACCAAGGTGGTTTTCCCGCTTCATGCCAAGACCTTTCCAATCGGTTGTCAGATGACATATGCCTCCACACCCTGAATGCTGAACAACAGCG
This sequence comes from Ambystoma mexicanum, assembly GCF_040938575.1. Taxonomy (NCBI): domain Eukaryota; kingdom Metazoa; phylum Chordata; class Amphibia; order Caudata; family Ambystomatidae; genus Ambystoma; species Ambystoma mexicanum. The sequence goes on from NC_090936.1 coordinate 480,727,236, forward strand.
CCTAAAACTGGCACCCACAACCAAATACTTGCCAAAGGATAAGACTTCTATTGTAAAGCTTACCATAGCACCTGTATTTTCAAAAAGGCAGCAGGCGCCGCTCTTCAGAAAGAACATGGCATAATTACCTGTTTGGTGGTACCGTAGCACCTGAAATACATCCTGAACCATCTCACATTTTCGATTTGAGTCATTACTGCTGTTCGGTTTTGCACTCTAAGTTGGGAAGAAAAGAAATTCTGAAGATCAAATACCTGTTTCGTTACCAGGTCAAAACGCAGTGGTGGTGAGGGAAAGGGCTCACACTAGAAATGTAAGCAGTGCCACTGAGGTAATGCCCCTCCCATGTGGTTTGTATAGAGTGGCTTTACCAAGAGATTGTAGCATTGAAGATCACATTGTACTGCTAGGAAAGGACTACAATAACTTCAGGGAGCAATACCGCTGTTTATTATCTACTATGAATTCTAGAAAGTGACCAGAGTGTGTTCTAACACCACCCATATGCAAGTACAATGAAGATTTAGCCAACACACCAGCAAGCCTATACAGTACAGTGAACCACTGAATTTTGACATACTTTCAAGGAATACTCAGATGCATAGTCAGTCTCTCTGGTATGACACAGTAAATAAGATAGACAGGTCTGCATTCTGATGTGTTTTTCTGAACACTAATTTAGCTATGTTGATTTTTACCATCCTTTTGTCTGCATTCCAGGTCACTATTCCGTTTCCTAAATGCATTGAGGGGGCAGCCAGACAGAAAAGGGAAGAAGGAAGTAACAGTTCAAATATGGGATGGGCAAATACAGCCCTTGCACCTTGGGCTACCTACAAGAGTAAACATTTAGATGGCCATTTAGGTTGCCTAGAATAAGCTCCAGGGATCCATGGAGCAATGACAGCAGTATGAAATCTGCATTGGGGAATCGCCTGCGACTGCGACGAGGTGCAGGATTACCGCATTTCAGAACTTGCAAGTATCCATGAAAATGTGCAGCATAACAGTTCAGCGAGAACCTTGCGAAATGATTCCAGAGTATCCAAAGATATGTGACCTTTGGAGAGACTTCTGGCGGCAAAGTGGATGGTCCTGTGTGACACAGAGAATGCACTTTCACTGCCAAGGGGCCAATCAAAGGCATCTGGGGCCACACCAGCAAAATCGCACCAGGTCCATCGGCAGGATGAAATTGGGACTGGGCAATGCATAGTGAACGGTGGGAAGTGCGACATCCTGGAAATTCATGCAAAAACCTGACCTGCACAAGAGGCATAACACCTGACTTGTGGCTAGGAATTGGCTCCACTTGGAAGTTGTGAACCCTTCAACCACCCCAGCTGCAATAGCTTAATAATTTAGGAAAGGCTCAAGTGTTGTTAGTTGGTAATAGGATTAGTTTGGATGGTAAGGTGACTGGTATATCTTTGACAGTGAATTGTTTCATGTCGATGATAGGTGTGTGGAGTTAGTCTTGATGCCCACTATGAATTATAATTTCATCCTGTAAACGGAAGCTAGGCATTTTAATGTAGGGTGGCCTGAATTAGAGAGGAAGTATGTACATGTTCAGGATAGAATTCTTGAAGGGTGGTCTACCATAGTGCCCAGAATTGTTTAGGAGTTGGAAAAATGAATAACTCAGTTTAAGAATATTAACAATATCCTGAAGAGCCTGCAGGCTTTAGCAATTGTATTTAATGTACAGAAAAAGGCATTTGGGGTCACTCACGGTACAGCCACTCTTTGTACTCCTAGTGACATCATGTGTGCTATCAGCAATTATGTAGTTGGGCAAACCTATTTTACCACAAATGTGTGTATAATCATATTTTTCTTTTTACTGGCAGGGCTTGTTTCCTAATGTCAATTTTGTTGCAAAAGAGGAAGACTATGGTGATCAATGCAGTGCCCTCTGGCTCTACTCCACACACAATGACTCCAGACCTATATCCTACGTTTGTTTTGCATGAAGTCAACAAGGAGAAAGATGCCCTCCAACAAGAGTTGAATGATTTCTTGGAAGTTTAGAAAAATGCAATCATGATAAGTTTTGCTTGTGCTTGGATTGTAGTTTGAAAGGAAGATAAAGGCTGGAAATGGATGGACCTGGTCCTACAAGAAAACCCCATCTCCTGTAAAAACAAAAAAAGGAAGTAAAGGTTTATGAAATCCTTGCCATGGGAGTTGCGCAGGAAGTACAAAAGGGGCAGGGGAGGAGCGATATGTGCAAGATGCAGATGCCCGGGTTGTATAGAAGAAGACAGATAAATAAATACAAGTTATTTACTGAAACAGGGATGGACGGGATTTTCTATTGGGAGGGAGATGGGTCCATAAGGATTTATTTGAAAAAAAAAAAAGAGGAAAAATGAATTGTTTTGAACACCTTGCTATTATGTTACATTTGTGCACCTAGTGTTTGTTATTTCTCTTTAAATCTTAGTGGACATTTGTGAATGTACCAGAATTTCTATTGGCACCAGACATTAATGGTTGTCGCCATTCAGACTATGCATGTCTACTCATAATGTTGACTCTGGACATTTGGCCTGCCCTGAGTGACTGGGACAAGGCCATTGGTTAAATGCCTTTGGATCTGGCTTGTTCAAACTGGGTCACACAAAAGACTGTTCATCAACGGCAGATGCTATCATAGGGGTCTAGACCCACACTTCTCACCAGTGGAGGATGTAACCAGAAAGATGTCCGCACCGCCAGGTCTTATCCAGAAGTGCTTAGTCAGGTGGCACCCAATGGACATGGACATAGATGTCCGCACCACCAGGTCTTATCCAGAAGTTCTTAGTCAGGTGGCACCCAATGGACATGGACATAAAGGGAGGACCTATCACTTCAGACAAAAAAAAAAAAAAAAAATCTATTGTTCTAGGTAAGGCGAGAATAGTGTGCAAGAAGGCCTTGTAAGTACCTTTCAATGTTGTGGGTGTTGATTGTCTGTAGCACATTTAAGGCATGGATTTGTAACAATAATGTGTAAGATATTAAACATTTCTAATTCTATTTTCCACTGTAAAACAGCATGAACAAATCAAGGTTATTTTTGCTATTTAGGCGGTGTAATAGTGGAAAGGCTTGTGAAGCACTACCGTTTTGCTATTTGGTCAAAGATTCTACAGCCCTATTTGAGGTTTCCAACTACAGAGGAAAAGGATGGGGAGTCCACACTGAACGGCTGAGAATAATGGAAAATTGATTCATTTATTGAAAGTACCATTGATGTGAGATTTTCTATAATTAGTGCAATCTTCCCACCTATCTATTTCATGAGTATATCCTAGTCACACCATGTTCTACTTTCAGAGGATTGAATTACTGTGTATGTAATTATTAATTGTGATTATCAATTATATTTGATATGTTCAATTATTAATTATTTGTATGTTAATCATTTTAAGTAATGCTTGCAGTTCAGAAGGTGGCAACTGCTGTAATGTGCCAATGATTTCAAACCTTGTGAGTGATTGATGTGTTTATCGAGAAATTTGAAATGTTTTGATGCAATGCTTTAGTGACGATTCCAAACAGAGTTTGATTGAATGACTGACATCCCAAAATAGTGAATACAATGACATGCCACAGAGTCAAATACTTTTGCAATTTTCATAATTCAGGCACGTCCATATCATTGTATTTGTTTAACTAAATTGGTAGCGTCCATTATTAGACCATGTATAATTATGATCCCAATAATATATAGAGAAACACATACATTAGAAAAGTATTTGTTGGATCACCTCTAAGACTCCAGTACCAATAAAGTTACGCAGTGCATGGGTATAACACTCCAAAATGGCAGACACAATACCACATTAGAAAATAAGGTCCCGCCACAGTTTCTATCATTTCATTACCTAAGAACACATGCTTTTTCGTTGTACTACTGTGCACCACATAGCTTGAAAAATGCGGCTATCAGACCAGTGTTGGTGTCAATTTATCAAGGTCAGATTGTGGGGAAAATGTAAACTAGCCATACCAAGCATAATTATCTGCATCCTAGGCGGGCAGTAGTAGTTCATACTTTGCCCCTTTATTACCATATTGGCATGAACAGACACAAATAGAAACGTATAATTGCAACTCAACAGCTCAATGCAAATTGGGTCAGCAGTGACTTTGTTTAATCTTTGAACAACACAATGCATGTTTAGAATTCAAAAAGCCATTAATACCGAGGCACATTTAGATGTTTACTGCCCCATCTCACCACAGCGGGATGATTTGGAAATTCACGCCAATAAAAACAGTAAAGCAATGAATTTCTATCAAAGTGCCGGAATAAGGTGGAGAATTAGAATTGGCATTGCGACCTATGAAGATATTTAGACGTATGACATTATACTGAATTTGAATTGAAAATAATACTACTAATTTGGAACTGATTACTCTGTGAAACAAATCTTAGCCATTTCGTTTTCTTGGGTGAACAGGACATGATATCACAATAGAAGGTGAATAGCTGCGAAAAGCCAGACACATATAACATGAGATCAACACATAGCAACGTCTCCTTTTATCGAATTAATAAAAATAACATGGTTAGTGATTATCTCAAATACTGTTAGACTATTTTGAAACAACAATCTCTTTATTGAGACATGTTCCCAGATACAGTTAATCTCTAGCACAACTATGGATTTGATTAAAAAAAACAAAAAAAAACCCTTTTTGTTCTTCTTTGCCTGCCGCGCAGCAGACCCGGCAGGCAAACTCGTAGTGTGGCGGTCCGGAGACAAGGCTGCCGGTGAGCTTTCCGGCACCCCTGTTTCCAGACCGCCACACTTATAATGAGGCCCAATGTGTCTCACCCATATAAAAAGAGACAGAGACTTAGAATGAGGCTTGGACAAAGTGAAAGACAAAAATGGAGAAACAGTGAGAGAAAGAGGATTTAGAGAGAGCATCAGAAAGAGAGAGAGAGAGAAACAGAGAGAGCGAGAGAGAGAGAGAGATCTATTTCAGCATATAGTATGCCGGGTGCAGTTAATATTCTGCAGTCTTTAATACTAGGTTATTAATAATATCAAATTGGGCTTGTTCAGGGATGGGACACGCCCTAGCATGCTATGACAAACAGAGGAATGTTCCTGCATAAGGTGCATGGAAGCACTTTTGGCATAGTGTAAAATTAATGCAGCAGATACATGCATAAACTGATACACATCTTTTATACCACTCCATGTTTTCATTACTTTTTATGGCAAAGAGAGGGCATGGTCTGGTATTTCCTTTTCTGCCATCCCTATCCACTCTGTCCTACAAATGTGACAGCATGTGTGCCAGGTGTCACACCTTTTCAGGTTGAGTAAACACTGTGCTTTCCTATGGAGCCCGCCTGCTTTACTCCAGCAAAAGCAGGCAGATAGTATAGGAATCCATTGTTTATGATGCTTGACATGCATAAATGGTGGGTAGTATGTGTGTGATTTCCCCTGCAATTTACATGGACTTGGATCCTGAGGTCCATGATGTGCGATGTTAAAGGGGACTTTTAAAAGACTGCTCGTTTTTAACATATGTGTGGCTGCCGGTGAGTTAGTGTCTTGATTTCTCTGATGGACTGTCTATTCTCTTGACACGGAAATGAACTATACTGGCCACTAACATAAGGGGTTTTTCCTGAAGACTACTCAAACAAACGATGAAAGCAACAATGATGTCACCGCCGTTGTGGGACCGTGCCAGCATAGGATGTACAGATGTCAGTAAAGGCACAAGGTGTTTATGCACACATATGCTCGACTACACATTAGAGCCCCATGCTAGTAGCCCTTCTATCGACAGTGGTTATGAGCTTCCCTAGTAAATGTTGTATGTACGCAATCACATTGCAATTTTGTTTGTAGCGTAAAACAAGTGATATTTCATATATTGCAATGGTATCAGCATTCAGTGTTAGCATTAAGGGTTCTATGCACGTATTAAAATTGCATATCATACCACAACTACAAATATGTTATGTCAAATGAAAGCGTTACATGGCCGTTTTGGTAGATATTCTCTCAAACCGATGTTTGCATTTTATGAATCAAAGGTTTTATCGGTTATTTGTTACAGCTTGGAAGAGCAGCATTAGCTCATAGAATACAACCTCCATAATGTCGCAGGATTGCCGTGGAAAAGCACACTGGAACTTCCAAAAGCAGTACCACAGATATTCAACACAAATTGGGCCTTGTCTCCCTAAATATTAGGGTTTGGGGGAAAAGGATCCAATTGTGTCTGAAGTTTTACCAACCGACTGTCATGCATGCTGGACATATCTCTGGATCTGGAACAACCTCTCCATACAGAATGAGTTACGCCCATAGAACCGCTAGACCGTTCTATTCTAAATGGAGGTTGTTTGATGCATTGCCAGGAAAACGACGTCTGCATTCTTCACGTCGTTAAATTCACGTGACTTAGTTCTGTCACGTGTGTTACGGCAGTACATACATAAGCAGCGTGGAAACGTTGCTCGCTGCTTCTGATTGTATCATTTTGGCGTTTTGTAGCTGAACTCTTGTCCTGCATCCTCGCATTCCCTTCAGCTACTTCTTTGGCCTTTTGTAGCGTGTTTTCTTCCACACGCTAATTCCTGGAGCCGTGTATCCTGTTCGTGTTCATATCCACACGCGCACGCTGTCTCCAAGCGCGGCTGTCCTGGGCTGCGTGTATCCTGTTCACGCTCATATCCACACGCGAACGCTGTCTCCAAGCGCGGCTGTCCTGGGCTGTGTGTATCCTGTTCGTGTGCCAAATCTCCACGTGGACGCTGTCTCCAAGCGCGGCTGTCCTGGGCTGCGTGTATCCTGTTCACGTTCATATCCACACGCAAACGCTGTCTCCAAGCGCGGCTATCCTGGGCTGCGTGTATCCTGTTCGCGTGCCAAATCTCCACGTGGACGCTGTCTCCAAGCGCGGCTGTCCTGGGCTGCGTGTATCCTGTTCGCGTCCCAAATCTCCACGTGGACGCTGTCTTCCAAGCGCGGCTGTCCTGGGCTGCGTGTATTCTGTTCGCGTTCATATCCACACGTGAACGCTGTCTCCAAGTGCGGCTGTCCTGGGCTGCGTGTATCCTGTCACGTGCACTCCTGCACGTAGATTGCTGAACTATGTAAACGTATATTCGACTAGCAAGAACTGTTTTTCTTTGGAGTGAACCTCTGGCACCTGAGATAGTTAACAGGTGAACTATCTATTTTCTGTTCTTCGTGGGATAGGAAGTATTTCATTAATTATTGGAAGGTGATTGTGCACAGTACATTGGATGCTATCCTGTGGTGCACCAACCCGGTATCTAGCGTGAGCCTCGTGCCGTTCGGGATAAGTCTCCCTTACTAATCTTCCCCTCCTTTGTCGTTGGTTCAACTCCTGGTTTTCTTCAAGAGACTTTTGTTGGATACTTCAGTTCTAGCCATAAGGTCAGTGTTTTGAATTAATGCTATACAGTGCTATCATAGGGAGTTGAGTTGGGGCAGTTCCTTATGATACTTTATCTATCCTAGGCTGACTTCCTATACAATACCCACCCCCTTTCCAGTGATCCATCTCTCTGCCTGTTTCATCAGTCAGAGAGTTGTATCATTTGGAAGGTCTAATTTGACTTCACTACTATCAAGTCGTGTGAACAAGGATCCGGAAGAGCCCTACCAACTGTATCCTTTTTTGGTTACCGTATCCTTTTCAATTGATACATTGGTGATTTATGACAGAATCAGAAGCCATGGAGGGTACGGATCCTTTAACTGTTTTGACTCAGTTAATCACCGACTTGAGAAATGAAATGATTACGACGCAGGACATGTTACGGCATCGAATGGATGTTATGCAAGATGCCATGCATGCCACTCCTCAGGGAGCACAGGTTCCAGTAGCCACTGCATCTGGATCTGGGACTACGGCACAATCATTATCACAGGAAACTCTTAAAGTGGTCATGCCAACACAGTTTCCTTTGGCTCCCCTGGAAAGGTTTACAGGTGATCCTAAAACCTATAGAACTTTTGTTAATCAGTGCCGACTCCATTTCCTTTGCTGGCCTACTTCGTTTCCCGACCTAACTACTAAAGCAGCATTCGTGCTTTCCCATTTGGGGGGTACAGCTGCTGCTTGGGCTAATCCTTTATTGGAATCAAATAGCCCTTTGTTGTACGATGATCTTCTGGCTGCTATGAGTAAAGTCTTTGAAATGCGCTACGCTACTCAAGCCACAGATCTGGAGTTGCTGAGTCTACAACAAGGCAGTCAACCTCTGTTGGCTTACATCGCCCGATTCAACCAATTAACAGCCGAAACCCAATGGCCTGAAGACAAGAAGACGGCTGTTTTCTAGAAGGGTCTTTCAGAAGAACTCAAAGACACCTTGTCCACGGTCCCAGTGGTTCCTACAGGTTTCTCAAAATTTCTCGATTTGATTCTACAAATTGATGCACGAAGAAATGCTCGTAAAGGAGAGAGAAAACCTTTCCTGCAGGCACCTGTTCGTTCTGAGGCACCGGCAGTTTCTTCGAATGATCCTGAACCAATGCAAATTGGTGCTGTGAGAGGCCGGTTGTCTAGAGCAGAAAGAGAGAACCGAAGAAAAAATAATTTATGTATGTATTGCGGTTCATCCGAGCATTTACTGGTGGCATGTCCTAAAAAACCAGTTAAGCCTTCGGGAAACACCAAAACTCGACAGTAGCAGGAGTCCCTGTTTCGAGTGTTACATCAGACTCCTATACTATTCCAGCGCACGCACCTATAGCTGTTGAGGTGAATTTACGTTTTGATGATCAAGAATTGGTTTCCCAGGCTATGGTTGATTCTGGAGCCACTAATAATTACATCGATATCACATATGCCAAGAAATGTTCTATACCCCTTGTAGACAAGAACAAAACTGAAACAGTTCATACTGTGGATGGATCGGTCTTGATTTCCGGTATGGTAACACAGGAGACTGTACCTATTCAGATGACTTTATTAAATGGTCATTCGGAGGAAATAGTCTTCGATGTCATTGTGGCTCCTCAGTACAAAATATTACTTGGACTTGCTTGGTTGACTCTTCATAATCCCGCCATTGACTGGGTTACGGGATTGATCCAGTATCCTTCCTTTTTTTGCAATGAACATTGCTTTACCAGTCAGGAGGTGTCAAATAAATCACATATTTTGGCCTCTATGGAGGGAATTTCCACTACTAGTGTGGTACATCAGAGTGGTACACATATACCAAGTGAATATACAGATTTTGCTGATGTGTTTGACAAAGGCCAGGCAGAACAGCTGCCTCCACATAGGCAGTATGATTGTCCAATTGAACTAATTCCTGGAGCTAAAATTCCTACTGGTCGAGTCTATTCTTTAACTCCCAAAGAAGATGTTGTCTTGAAAGATTACATCGATAAAGCTCTTGATATGGGATTTATACGGCCATCTCAATCGCCTGCTGCCTCTCCTTTATTCTTTGCTCAGAAGAAAGAAGGAGATCTAAGGCCCTGCATTGATTATAGGGCTCTTAACGACATCACCATAAAGAATCAGTACCCTTTACCACTGATAAATGTTCTGTTAGATCAATTAGGATCTTCCAGGTATTTCCCTAAATTGGACTTGCGTGGAGCTTACAATCTGGTTCGCATTCGTGAAGGCGACGAATGGAAGACTGCTTTTAAGACGCGGCATGGCCTTTATGAATATTTAGTGATGCCTTTTGGTCTTTGTAACGCTCCCGCCACATTTCAATTCTTCATGAACGATATCTTCAGAGATATGATGGACCAATTCGTGGTGATTTACTTAGATGACATCTTGATATATTCATCGTCTTTTCCAGAACATGTTAAACACGTGTTAGCTGTCTTACAAAGACTCAGAGAGAACAAGCTCTTTGTTAAAGCCGAGAAATGTTTCTTTCATACACAAGAAGTGGAATTTCTGAGTTACGACATTACCAATCAAGGTGTTCGAATGATTCGTTCCAAAGTGAAGGCCATATTGAATTGGCTCATTCCACACAATGTCAAGTCATTACAGTCATTCCTAGGTTTTGCGAATTTTTATTGCAGATTTATTCGTTCTTTCTCCAAAACAGTGGCCCCATTGACAGCTTTAACTAATTCCAAAGTTCCATTCTGTTGGAACCAGAATGCCCAATCATCTTTTGAGATGTTAAAGGAAGCATTTACCACAGCACCTGTACTTCAATATCCTGATCCGGATTGTCAGTTTATCGTTGAAGCAGATGCTTCCATTGTCGCTACAGGAGCTGTACTTTTGCAAGTTTGCGCAGAAACAATGGGACATGATATCAATGGATTTTGTGGTAGAACTTCCAAGAAATAATGGCTACGATACCATATGGGTTGTGGTGGACTACTTTACAAAAATGGCTCTTTTTATCCCCTGTATTGGTTTACCAACAGCTGCCGGTCTGGCTGATTTATTAATCCGGCACATATTCCGTTTTTTTGGTCTACCTTCAGTGATAATTACTGACAGGGGCTCACAATTTGCATCATGTTTTTGGAGAGTGCTAAATTCGGCATTACTAATTGATGACAGGATGTCTAGTGCTTATCACCCTCAAACGGATGGACAGACTGAGAGAGTCAATAGCACTATTGCACAATATCTACGATGTTTGTGCCTGCAGTTTCACTCAGATTGGCTCAATGTCCTGCCGGAAGCAGAGTTTGCCTATAATAATTCCTACCATAGTGCCATAGGTACTTCGCCTTTCTATGCTCTGTATGGGCAACACCCCCGATCCATTCCTTTGGATTCCAGTTTGTCTTTGGATACTCCTGCAGCAGGACGTAATATTAGAGATCTAAAGAGTCTACAGACGAAAGTTAAGCAGCAATTGGAGCAAGCTAAAAAACGAGATAAGATCTATGCCGATGCTCATAGAATCCCTGCACCTGTCTACAAAGCAGGTCTGAAGGTATGGCTGTCCACTAAAAACTTGAGGATACCCGGTAAAAAGAAATTGTTGCCTAAGTACATCGGACCATATGAAGTGCTCAACGTTATAAATCCGGTTGCTGTCCATCTGGCATTGCCACAACGATGGCGAGTGCATCCTGTATTCCACGTGTCACTCATGAAACCGTGCTCTGATGCTACTAGATTGCCTATACGGCCTGTTGCTATTTCTGTGAAAGGTTCAGACGAGTATGAGGTACAGGACATACTGGACATGAGGTTACGTTCTGGTAAACCATATTATCTGGTGGATTGGAAAGGCTATGGTCCTGAGGATAGATCCTGGGAACCTCTGTCCAACATTCATGCTCCTGATTTATTAAGGCGATTCCACTCGAAAAGGGGAGAGGTTGCTCCTTTGGGGGATGGCACTGTCATGCATGCTGGATATATCTCTGGATCTGGAACAACCTCTCCATACAGAATGAGTTACGCCCATAGAACCACTAGACCATTCTATTCTAAATGGAGGTTGTTTGATGCATTGCCAGGAAAACGACATCTGCATTTTTCACGTCGTTAAATTCACGTGACTTAGTTCCGTCACGTGTGTTACGGCAGTACGTACATAAGCAGCATGGAAACATCGCTCGCTGATTCTGATTGTATCATTTTGGCATTTTGTAGCTGAACTCTTGTCCTGCGTCCTCGTATTCCCTTCAGCTACTTCTTTGGCCTTTTGTAGCGTGTTTTCCCCCACACGCTAATTTCTGGAGCCGTGTATCCTGTTCGCGTTCATATCCACACGCGAACGCTGTCTCCAAGCGCGGCTGTCCTGGGCTGTGTGTATCCTGTTCACGTTCATATCCACACGTGAACGCTGTCTCCAAGCGCGGCTGTCCTGGGCTGCGTGTATCCTGTTCACGTGCCAAATCTCCACGTGGATGGTGTCTCCAAGCGCGGCTGTCCTGGGCTGCATGTATCCTGTTCACGTGCCAAATCTCCACATGGACGCTGTCTTCCAAGCGCGGCTGTCCTGGGCTGCGTGTATCCTTTCGGTTCATATCCACACGCGAACGCTGTCTCCAAGCGCCGCTGTCCTGGGCTGCGTGTATCCTGTCGCATGCACTCCTGCACGTGGATTGCTGAACTATGTAAACGTATATTCTACTAACAAGAACTGTTTTGCTTTGGAGTGAACCTCTGGCACCTGTGATAGTTAACAGGTGAACTATCTATTTTCTGTTCTTCGTGGGATAGGAAGTATTTCATTCATTATTGGAAGGTGATTGTGCACAGTACTTTGGACGCTATCCTGTGGTGCACCAACCCGGTATCTAGCGTGAGCCTTGTGCCGTTCGGGATAAATCTCCCTTACTAATCTTCCCCTCCTTTGTCGTTGGTTCAACTCCTGGTTTTCTTCAAGAGACTTTTGTTGGATACTTCAGTTCTAGCCATAAGGTCAGTGTTTTGAATTAATGCTATACGGTGCTATCATAGGGAGTTGAGTTGGGGCACTTTCTTATGATACTTTATCCATCCTAGGCTGACTTCCTATACAATACTCACGCCCTTTCCAGTGATCCATCTCTCTGCCTGTTTCATCAGTCAGAGAGTTGTATCATTTGGAAGGTCTAATTTGACTTCACTACTATCAAGTCGTGTGAACAAGAATCCGGAAGAGCCCTACCAACTGTATCCTTTTTTGTTTACCGTATCCTTTTCAATTGATACATTGGTGATTTATGACACCGGCAGAAAATTCCATTTTTGAATAGATGGATAAAGATAAGGTGGGTCCTGAGAGTTCATTGACATAAGCATGTAGAGCTCAGTTGGGAAAAATGTCCTGTGCTATGGAAGAGGCCACTGCAAATATCTTGCTGGTAAAGTTGAAAACGCGGCAATACGATTAGATGAATACATGAGATAAATAATCAGCTATATGAGGTAACACGATCTAAGCAGGAGTAATCGTAGAGTGATGTGCTCCATACTTGCAACTGTACTCTTTTTTGAAATTTGCAGGGACTTTTTTGCTATTTCGATTAAATCTTTTGCCAACCATGGAAAATAGATTTCGTTGCAATATCAAGGAGTTGTGAGGTCCAAATTGTTGTTATTGTCATGTTCATGTGGAATCTTTTAATCATTTATTGCCTGAATGCCCAGAGTTAATCAATTGGAGAAATTCGTTATATGGGCGTTTCATTAAAGGGATTTGAATGGACCCCTGGGAATTCCTATATGAGCGGTTTTATTTGGCTCATTGTTCAAGATGTTTATTAATTGCTTTAGATTGTTATTTGCTAAAGATGGGATTGTAAATAGGAAAGGGAATGGAGAATTATAATTGCATGTTTGGAATGTTAAGAAATTGTGTACCATAATGTGACCGACATGTGTTAAAGCATATTTATTTAGGTCACGTGACACTCGAAACAATTTACAAAATGGAAAATAGAAATGGTGATGTGGGTGCAACTCAATTTATTTGTATTACTCAGCTGTGCAGTATATATTCAAAAACAGATTTTTGGTGCACACCATGTATTAGTCTTGCACCCCTGTGGAATGAGTGTAATGTCCAAAAGAAGGACTAAGGCGATATCTCATTAGTTCTGTGTGTGCCCCCATGGGTAAATAGCCACACCACATTAGTCAATGGTATGCATATTCAACAGAAGTCACAAAGAAGTTCACAGGTCCATTACCACTTCCAATACAAAAACATACATTTCTGAATTTTCATTAAGACCAATGATAAATCCAATGCATTTTGTATCCATTCGAGCCTTCTTCAGGAAACAGTTGCCATTGGATGCACAAAAAACACAGGAAAAGACAATCTGTGACTCAGAACCATGTTGAATGAATATTAACACCTGACCCGGTGGGGGGAGGGTCTGTGTTGGCCACCCAGTCAACCAGGAGTCTCAGAACAGGGTATATATCGCATGGAAAAGACTCCAGCTGGAGGCTACATTTTCCCTTTTAGGAATAAGGTAAATGTGCCCCCGATCATGTGCTCCCCTTCCCGTCTTTCCCTCATCCTGACCCCAATTTCAACAACCGTCGCCCACCCCCATCGCTGCCACACTTACCTTGCGGTCTTTTGCCCTCATCGGTGCTGGGAACATTCAAGAGCTCATGTTGGTCAAAGGTCTAATTTGGTGGCGGGGAGACGTTACATGTTGACATACACATAGGCAGCTCCTCACTGACAAATATTTGGTCATTTGCACAGCGCAGTTCAAAATATTTTTTTAAAGTCGAGAAATGGCAACTGTGCCATTTCTCAACTTAATAAAACAACCATTAGCATCTACGTTAAAGCCCATTCCTGCTCTCAGGCTTCTTACTGGCCCGAAAAATGACCTGCCCCGGTAATGCCCCCATTCTTTTGGGCTTATTGCTTAATTCTGGCAGTTGTGAGACCCTATCGAGAAGGAATTGCATATTCCAAAAACATATAGGTCGCTTTTGACGCTGGCATTGTATTATTCTAAAAGGAGCATTTTGGAAATATTTATCAATATATTCAAGGAAAAAAACATTGGTTGCAGGGATGTTAAGGTGAGAAAATAATGCAACAAAACCCCTGAAATTCAGCTGAAGCCACCTTAACTTCGCACCCACTGTTGCGCAGTCTTTGACCACAGCGATGACATCACAGATCACATCAGTGATGACATCACTAGTTATATGTTGTATGAGAACACTGATGAAATTACAAATCACATCACTGATGCCATCACTGGTGACAACACTAATTACATTCAATATAACTGATTACATCAAAAATGGAATTAGACAACATCATTTATAAGTTAGCTCATGAAAAGTTTGATTACCTTAATAAGAATTTAGGCTGTGGACTTGGTCATAACACATGCTGGGATCACTGGCCAGTACCAAAGACCGTTGCTAGTGGTCGGTTACTGTTCAAAAATATGAATGTGCATGGTTAAAAGCCATGCCTAGCAAACCATCACTGTTTTCAAATATACAGTGGGCAACATTCAATGCTGTAATCAGTGGCCATGGCTAAAGGCCGTAGCTAGTGCCCATTAATATGTTACAATATACTGTACACATAGCTCAAAACCGTGGCAACTGGCTAGTATTGTGTTGAAGACCATGGCTAGTGGCTGGTTAGTTTATATAATATACAGTGGGCACAGCTGAAGGCCATAACTAGTGGCTGGATTATTATTGCATAATACACAGTGGGCACAGCCAAAGGCCATCACTTATTGCATTTTATTACTGTTAAATATACAGTGCACATAGCCAAAACATGTAAAAACTGTTCAAGGTCAAAGGCCATGGCTAGTGGCCCATTTATATGTTAGAATATAAAGTGTGCACAACCAAAGATATTGGCCACTGGCCTGTATTGTACTAATGTCCATGGCTAGTGACTGACCAGTGTATATAATATACAGTGGACACGGTTGAAAGCTATACCACTGGTAAAAGCCAAAATCTATGGTTCGTAGACTGTTCGTCTTTTAAAATATTTAGTGCACATGGTTGAAGGTTGTCACCAGTGTCCATACCTGAAGGCCATGTTCTCATACAACATGTAATTAGTGATGTCATCACTGATGTGATCTGATACACATATTCAAATGTCCAACTGGTGATGAAAATGTAAAATACAAAAAATACGACTCTATAAAGACAGTGAAGGTTGATTATGCACTACCAACACTCAGAGCTACAGTCAAGATATAAGACCATATATAAGACAAAAAACACTGCAGCCCAGTATGGGCCAGACCATCTCATGCAATTTCCAAAACACATCATCCACATTACTCCAAGATATTTGCTACAAATCATTTATCAAAATTAATTTCCCCATCTTTCTGACAGAACATTACAAGGGCCATGTCTTAGAGTTTTATTGCACAATGTTAGACATATTCAAATATCCAGCTGTTGGAGAAATTATAAAATAACAAAAATTACTCCTCTACAAAGACAATGGCCCTCATTACAAGTCAGGCGTTAAGGGTTTAACGGCGCCGTCGGCGCCGTTAACCCTTAACGCCTGATTCACACTTTAATGCCTGCTTTTTGCAGGCGTTAAAGTCCAAGGCGCTAAGCGACCTTGGTGCTAATTACGGCGCCGTAATTTACGGTGCCGTAATTAGCGCCTTCCCTATCCCCATTATGCCCTATGGGGCAAAAATGGGAATGGGGAAGGGCAAATGGTGAATGGGGAATTACCGCCCCACTCACCTTGGAATGGGGCAGTAATTCCGCCATCCACCATGGCGGAATCCGGCATGGACCATGGTGCTAAAAGCACCATGGTCCAGCGCCGGACTTGTAATGAGGGCCAATGTCACAAAAAATGAAGCATTCTCTTTGAACCTCCATAGCATTTCTACTGACTCTTCAAATAGAGTGTGCCAGTGCTACCATTATTTGAAAACCCTGGCTGTTGTTAGCAGCACCTTTAATGGCTGGAGGTTGATTATGCACAACCACCGCTCACAGTTATGGTAAACCTATCAGACCACATATATGTAAAAAAGACTGCAGCCCAGTATGGGCCAGACCATCTCGTCCAATTTCCAATACATATCATCCACATCATTCAAGAAGACTCATACCAAATGACTTATCATGATTAATGTCCCCAAACTTTGAGACAGAACATTTGAAGTCCCACGGCATAGAGTTTTGTTCAGAATGTGCACATCATCCCAGGACACTTGTAACAGATAATTCATCATAATTAATGTTTGCAATTTTTGTGACGGAAAATTAAAAAAAAACACATATTCATGTTTTCTAACTCAATGTGATTTTTACTGTCCATAATTTCTCTTACATTTTCAATATCCTTTTGAATTGATTGTACTTCTTTTCCAACATTAACTAATAGTCAATTTAATTTTTTTAATTAATCCATGATTAGTTTTGTGAGTAGTTGCTGTACTGCTTCTTCTTTCATTCCTTGTCTTAGTACAATAACTTCTACACCTGTTTGAAAATATTTCAAATATTTTGAAACAATTGAAGATATAATACACTTTAAAAATAATGGTGTTGGTTGTATAAACTATTTATAGTAGACAGACAATCTATATGTATTTGGTGACTAATATTTCTTTCTTAAAATATTGTTAGTCTCATTTTACTTGTACATAAGTGTGACGTGTAGTTTTAGGAGAATGTGCTATTTTTAGGGTACATTTAATTTTGGATTACATATCTCAAAAACGCAGCCCATTTTCGAAAGAGTGGATTTTTTATTGTTCAGAACACTTAGACATTACTTGATGGAAGAACTGGAACATGTAAATTAGACACTATTGTCAAAATCAATTACTCATTAAGTATTGGCGGCATCACACTGGGGGAATCACCTGCTCGACGTGCAGCCAATTTCCATACACATAACACATGAGCCCCAAGCATTTTCTTTTTTGCTTTTTGCAGTGCTCATGCAATTTCCAATACGCATCATCCACATCATTTCAGGAAACTTGCACCACATAATTGATCATAATTAACGTTCCCATGCTTTAAAAAAAGAACATTAGATGGGCCACTCTTCACATACATAAAATAACTATACTAATTATGTCTGTTGTTATCGGCAGTACATGCAAGGGATGGAAATCATCATTCAATTGCCTATGCCATAAGGCTCCACCATGACCCCAGCCAAACCGAACAACCCCTCTTATTCACTGCACCTACCCTGCATCCTAGTTCACTGTCCACTATACCATAAAAATATAACCAATGGTCACTGCTCATGGCTTGCAACCATGTCAAGTCTCCAAATCCATGGAGCATAGGCATCAGCCATGCCACATTCTCCATAAGCAAATCAGAGTACACATTTGCATTTGTCGAGCGTCAGGTCCACTACCCAGACACTAAATGTATATCACTAGTTTTTTCTACTTACATTCTTACTCTTTGGAAAAATAAAACACAACACATATTTCCAAAAACATGCCTGCAGGCCCTTGCTAATGCTCATCGCACAAGTTTGATGTAATATATTCCACCAATTCAGGCTGTAACCACAAGCTAAATATGTTTCACCATTCAATCCTATTGCATCGACAATGCCGCATGCCACAATAAGAACATTACAGTACACATTTCTCCTTGCTAACACCCATGCCCATTGCCAAGTCACCAGAGTTATATCACTGTGTTGTGTACTTTCTATTTATACTTTTTTTTTAAACACAGGACATATTTGCAAAACCATGCTTTCCAGTTCTTGCTGACCCCCCCATACATATTTGCTGCAATCCCACCCAGCACTTCAACCTGTACCCATGAGCACATTTGTTATTCCCTTTCTCCTTTCTTACCTATCCCAAATTCAAAAAACCTTGCCACATAGCCGGTCCCTTGCACACATGGCCACTTCCGCCCCATTGGTCATCCCTCGTGATCATGGCCATTATCCAGATTGTCCGGGTCATGACCTTATGCCATGACCCAGACAATCTCGTCACCGCCCATGGCCACAGACTATACCTCAATCACCACAGATATATCACTATTTTTGTACTTACATTATGCCACTAGCCAAAAAATAATCATGCTTTCAGGTCCATGCCAATGCTCCTTACACGACTTTGCCACCCATGTTTTATTTTTTCAAAACTGTCAAAATGTACGTCCATATAATAGTCATATAACTTAGCCCCCACTTCACAAAATCCATTCACACTTTGCCCAAACATTGAAGGTTGGGTCTACAACGTTTCTGAAAACGTGTGTTCACATTTGTCAAACAACAAAAAAGTTATAAACCATTTAAACATGTTGAGAACCCCCTCTAATTTTGCCCGTTCTTCATAAAATCCCACCAAACTTTGCAACAACATTTATATCTAGAGCTAAAATCATTTTGCAACCTTTTCTGCAGATCTGTCAAATGGCACCACATTTATAAGCCTTCACAATATTTTGGGACCCCCCTCTAATTGTGTTCCCTCTTGACAAAACAGCACCACTCAGAATCGGATCTAGAATGAAATTCCTGAATTTCATGCAGTTTCCTTGAGTTGCGCCAAAGTTGTAAGCCATCCAAAAACTGCTTTTCACCAACCCCGTAATACACAAATAAGAATAGATACCCCTGAACATCTAAGATGTTTGTGGACATCACAGGACTGTCCGGAACGGTGTGCCCGGTAAACTGCCATTGACAGCTGCCAGTTTTTCTGTAGCAAATAACAGTACAGCAACAAGAACAGTGTTTCCTATTTAAAACTGTTGCACATGTAAACTTCAAATAAACCATCCCAAGATTTTACAACCTCTAATTTCTGTACTAAAAAAGCATTTCCTAACACATACTGCCTTTTCCATAATAGGAGGGGGCATTCCTCCGTCTGATACTGCCCAAAAGTCTTTATAGAAGCCCTCACAGTGGTTTGAACCTTTAACTATGGACACATTAAATATCACACCACACCAGCGAAAAAAACATCTTTTTAAAACAAACACATTTTATATCACCCCAAAAAGGACTTTAACACCACAAGTGAGTAAAAAAGCATTGTAGATAAAATCACATTTCTACTGCTCTGTGATAAATCTTTTATTTTGAAAGCAACAAGCATACTTCATGATTTTATATCATGCACCTCACTAACGTTTCTTTCCTAATAAACAATGTTCAATAATTATTCCCTCCCACTTTCTACATATACAGCAGAAACACTTCATTGTAACAAATACAGTAAAACACAAACCACAGAGCCCCATTATGAACATATTATCAAATCAAACTTTCAACACAACAATCACCAACAACTGATTAATTCCAATCATATTTTATCACAGGTAACATGAAATGCACAGTGCAAGTTCTGCAGTGAAAATAAGAAAAGTAGACAAAAAGGGGTGTTTCATATTTTCCAAAGTCAAAACCACAAAAAGAGGACTATATTATAAGAAAACTAATGAAATGGCCGACATGTTCACTGCAACCTATCACTATGAAGTACACATTAACAAATGTAACACTACCCCATCAGAAACACCTCAACACATAAAAACCCTGCTCCGCATCAAAAACAGCCACTGATATTGAACGTGGCTACAAAGCTCACTTGCAGCTGCGGGAACACGTACATTTTTCTGCAAGCCCCATATCAAACTAAATTGGCCTTGAACCCTTCCAATCAAATAAGTGAACAACCGAGTACATGAAAAAACATACACAAATAAAAATCTGTACTGTATCATCCACATACAAGTGCTATTATTGCACAGAAAATGTATATTTTTAGATGCAGCTTAAAATAAACCTGAGGCTCCAGCCACAACAAATGAAACACAGAGTAGTATTGATGTGCCTACTCATATGCTTCTTTATAGATGCAGCTATACAAGATCACCTCTTAGACATCTGTTGATAGCCACGGCTATCCGCAAAAATGTTGAATTCATAATTGTATTTCCAATAGACCAAACTCCCAAAACTGTCCCCAACATGCCTACCAACCCCCCTCCACTCCCCGTAATCCTCCTCCCCTCCCCTAGTCTCTTCCAATCCCCCAAAACACTCAATGATTATAACATGCCTCCCCACCCAATTTTTCAGATAGCCGCGACTACCACACGTCCACAAACACATGAGGGAGGTGTCTACCCACGACTAGCAATGCTGCACGCTGGGCAGCTTTTTATTAGCTGTGAATAATAACAATAGCACCATCCACCAATTACAAGGTATGCTAGGCCCTGAAGACTATCCGCATATGGAAACCAAGACACAATCACCATACACTAGTGATACGACAGACACGAGGTTCGATTTCCAAGTACTATGGTTTATTGCAAAATATGCTCATTCGGCAGATTGGGTCTAATGTCTCGCAATGTGTGTCACCCAGACCTCGTGAGACGCAAGAGAGCGAACTTCGCACAAGCGGTAACATATATACAAACATGCAATCTTTGAAGGCACATCAAAACCGCCCATAATGTATCTTCTAGAGCTAGGGTTCGGTGATTGACAATTATGACAAATATGACACATAATGACAAGTTTCTTATTCAATCTAATTATACTTATTTTAGCAACAGTTACAGATAGTTGCAGAGGCAGTTCTTTGTTATGGCGAACATAAAGCACTTGTTCAGCAAGGATATCGTGTTCGCGAGAGAGATACATTCCATAGCACGTTATCTACCGGTTTCTATTTGTGAACTAGGGGTCAGCCTGTTCTGAGGCAGATCTTCGAAGGAGGACCGCCAGAACAGTATAATTCATGCTTTAACTCGTATTGCTACAGCTTTAGTAAGACAGGCCGGCACCTGGGCCGCTGATGAAATGCTGTTTCTGCTTGCCTCCAAGGACTTTGTGAGGGAGGAAAACAATGTATTTCTGTACTGTTTGGCATTCCTGTCTAGGTTGATCTTTCAACATGCAAGCTGTGGCCTTGCACCATGTATGAGCTTTCAGAATAAAATACATTTTGCAAAGCATTTGACAGAAAGGAAAAAAGCAAATGGCGGATGTTACACAAAAATGGACACCCCGTGGTTGTACTGGTTATACTGACAATTCTGTGTTTGTGATGTTTGTCACATAATGCGATTGGTTTCCGGCCAACATAATATACCTACTATACTTGGTTAGGGTTGTATCTGGACTAACAAACCCTCCTTTTCACCGTAAGTCAAGAGCATCATCCATACATTTCATCTTCATCTGACCATGTATCTAATTCTGAACTATGCATGCTACTATAATCGTCATCTTCAACAGTAATTGACATGAGTTCCTTGATTGTTTCAATTTCATGATTTGTACCTTTATCTAATATGTGAGGGGGTTTTGCCTTCATCGTGTGTACACATTCATTTGTAATTTCAGAACAAAAGATTGGCAGGCAGTGTATACAACAACAGCAGAACATGAGGATCCCGAGTATTGTGACTCCAATTGCAATTAGTTTCCATCCCCATGAACGCAGTAGTTCCCAAAACCATGTGCTTATGTTCAGATTCCAAACACCTGTGGGGACATGAATATCAGAACTCAGGACGTGCAATTTCTTGATCGCTTCAAAAATCATAGGGGAGGAGTCACTTACAAATGCACAGCACGCTGACCGCACGATTTTGCACACATCCCCACGATCAGCCAGAATTGTACCAAGAGCCATTCTATTCTGAAGTGTCATTAATCTAACTGCTTTCTCTTCTAGTGTCATGTTATAGAGTATATCGGTAGTTCCTTTTATCGTTCTTTCTAATACCCTGGACAGTTTCCTTATATTCCATGAATTTATTGCTTTCCCCCAGAATGGTATAAACGATTTTGCTATGTCGCCTGCAAGCAGTCCTGTATCATCCCGCCGTGGCCTAGATCTGGATAGTTTGGATATGTCTGAGGTTTTGGACAGGAATACACCAGGGAAAAGAATTCCTAAGTAACAGGTCCCTCCCCAATTTCTAGGTTACCAGGGATAAGCCTGTTCCCCACATGTAAAATAAACGGGATCGCCTACGTATATTGGTTCTTCTTCTTTCTCAAGCACTGCTATATTCATACATCTAGTAAACATTCCTTCCGAATAGCAACCCTTTTTATGTAAGCAGAATGGGACAGTATGTGGACTGTAATTAATAGTATAGGGGGGAGGCACATCTTTATTCCATATGGGAGCCATGTTGAAAGTGAAATACAGAGGATTTGTAAGGCACAAAGAGTCTATCTACTTGTTTTGCCATTGGTTTTATTATTGTCACCCTGTTAAATATGGAACAACCCACTGGTTCCATTACCACTTTTTCGAACTCATCTATGTTTGTTCCATCCAATTGACAAGTATTACTGTTATTCCACTTTCCGTAAAATAGTGCACTCAATGATGCATAGCATGCAGTATTAAGTGGTAAAGGCTGTACATACCAACCCATTCCTTTTCCGCCATGTTGGGGTAAATGGGAGCAGACCCAGCAGTTGGGCCTATTCAGAATAGCATGGGTCATATTCATAATCAAAAGCAATGTATTATTATCATACCCTCTTCTGTGTCTCTCTTCTTGTGAGGGGAGAGTATAAGAGAGCACATGTACTGGGCTGCTTGTGGTAGGAGCATTTGTAGCAGGCAAAATAACGCGTAAAGGATGCACAGTTTCCAAATACCAAAATATTGGGACCAATGTAATCAAGATGCAAAGTGGTATCATAATCATTAGCATATGTTTCACAAAACTAATTTTTCTGGGCATTTGTTTAGTCTCTATTTCTATAATATCATCAGCGTTGGTGCAGGAGGGAGCAGTAGTAAGTATTGGCATTGTCTGCAATGTTTATATCGGCAATGTTCGTCATGAAGCATTTCTTCACTGCAGCGCATGTTAAACAGCAAAGCGTTCAAATAGCAGCAAAGCGTTCAGGCCAGTTCGGGTTAACCTGCTTAATAAATGATAGCAAGCTTATGTGATTCTGCACAGTGCTTCAAAAGGTCAGAGCAAGCATCAATTGTGTTGGTACCGTATGCGCCCCATTTGTCCCCATGGGGTGATCGCACTGGTCCTTCACTTTTCAAAGGTAGCACCGGGAAACCGCATTTCAGAGCTTTCAATTTGATGCAGATTGATACAGCTTATACGCTCCATTCCCCTAGGCTTCCGATTCCCATTTCATCCATGTTGGGAACAGAGGCAAAACAAATACGTAGATCAGATCTCTTCCGATTTTGAGAACGTAGGTTGTACCTTATTGCTTCAGGTACCGTATGATCAATGAACAATGCACTCTCATTTCCGGATGCAGGATCAGTGCCAGCCTGTGATGCAATGAGTGATGCTGCGGCAGTGTTCGGACAATGCTGAGGCACCTTTGGCCTTTCAATATTTGCTGCAATCTCCCCAGGCCCTTTCTCAGGCTTAGGAAGCACTTCTGGCAGAGGACTGGCGATGGTGTCTTTGTGATCGAGTGCAGTTGTTTCTCTTTCGGCGTTTTGGATCAGGCAGCTCTTTCAAAGGGAACGGAATCCTTTTTGTATGCGTAGCATGGATCCATGACTTGCGACCATCCACTCAGACTGCAGTCTGTGTTGCCAGGAGGACCTGGTAAGGCCCCTTCCAACGCGGTGCAAGTGAAGATTTCTGCTCAAAGTTCTTGGTTAGGACCCAATCTCCAGGCTGCAGACAATGCCCTGGGCCGGTATATCTGACAGGAAGAGCCTCCTGCACCTGCTGATGAATTAAACACAAGTTTTGAGTTAACAGTTTACAGTAAGTGATGAGCAAGGGGTGTTCGATCTCTCTTAGACACTTAGGCTGCGGGGGACTCCAAATATTTGCTGGTCTCCCCTTTACAATCTCGTACGGGGAGAGTCCAGTCTTTGCCTGCACAGACGTTCTCATACATAATAAAGCTAATGGCAACGCATCAGGCCACTTCAACTGACTTCCTGTGCATATTTTGCTGAGTTTATTCTTCAAAATACCGTTTTTTCATTCCACAAGACCGGCACTCATCGGGTGTTTCTGTCCGAGTGGAATCTTTTATCAATTTGGAGGCCTGCACAAATCTGTAGTATCACAGCAGCAATAAAACGCAGGCCGTTATCTGAAAATATGACACGTGGCAAGCCAAAACGGGAGAAATACTCTTTTAGCATTACTTTTGCTGTGCTCATTGCTGTGCAGTCTTTAAGGAGATAGGCCTCCACCCATTTGCTAAATGCACAGACCACTACAAGGACGTATTTGAAATTTTGACACCTTTCCATTTCTATACAATCAAAATGGATCACTTCAAATGGCATAGAGGGGGGGGCGCAAACTACCCAGTGTAGTCGCTGTTCTTTTTCCAATGGTATGTTGCAAACAAGTCATGCAGTTTTGAACTAGCCTGTCAGCAGTTTTTCTAATGTGTGGATTCTGCCATAGTGTGTCTAGATGCTGAATCATTTTCTTAGCACATATGTGTGTTGGGCTATGGGCCATAGTGACCATCGCTGTTACATAGGCATTGGGCAACCTCCATTTTTTATTCTTTTTGTCCACCCAGCAACCCTCTATGTCTAATTCTGCTGTACCCTCAGACCAAGCATTTATTTCATCTGCAGTTGCTTCTGTCTGCATCTCTTTAACTGTGGCATTCAATTTTCTACCATGCAGGGTACCTCTTTCGACTTCTCAATGTACATTTTTGCGTGAAAATCAGTGGCAGTTTTTTTTCGCAATTTTATCCGCAAATGTGTTTCCCTTTCCAATGTTACATGTTGCCTTTTTATGCGCTTCGCATTTCATTATTGCTAGTCGTTTAGGAAGTGCAAGGGCAGACAACAATCTTACTATCAAAGTGCCATGTTGGATCTTGGTTCCGCATGATGTCAGAAAACCCATTTCAGCCCATAGTCGACCAAAATTGTGTACCACCCCAAATGCGTACTGACTGTCAGCATATATGTTTACATTTAGGTTTTCAGCTCTGGTTAACGCTATTATTTCTGCAGCCTGTGCTGAATTCTATGGGATTCTTTTGCTTTCTACAATACTCTTCAGTGTCATGATGGCATATGCAGCAGTTGATGTACCATCGGGTAATTTAAAACAAGAACCGTCACAAAACAGTTCTCCATCTGGCTCTTTCTGTGGGGTATCTGTTAGATCAATTCTTCCTTTCGTTTCTTGCACAGTAACCATTAAACAATCATGGGGGAGTTCTTTTTCACCCGTTCTTTCATTGGGAGGAAGCATTAATTCAGCAGATTCAAAGCGCAACACCTCATAATTTGTATATGTGGTGCAAATAGAACTATTTCATACCTTGTCAGCCTGGCTGATATGAGGTGTTGCGTCTGCGTTCTATTCAAAAGAACGTCTACTCAGGCAGTAGACATTCTTTTGAATAGAACGCAGATGCAACACCTCACATCAGCACCATGACTGTTAAAGTGTGACCTAAAACCATCCCCTCGGTTTGTTTTACTGACACGGCAGCCGCAGCAACAGCTCGCAAACAGCACGGCAAAGCGTATGCAACAGGATCCAGCGCAGAAGTAAAATAACCACATGGTATATTTTTCCCTCCTTGTTCCTGGGTCAAGACAGCCAAAGCACAACCATTGTTTTCATGCACAAATAACTTAAAACTCTTGTCATAATTTGGTGTGCCCAAAACTGGAGCTGAATATAATGCAGCTTTGAGAAGGTCAAATGCTTCTTGACATTCCATGATCCATGGCAAAGGCAGGGCAACATCCGTCCTTGTCAATGCCACTATTGGTTTCACAATCATGGCGAAGTTCCCAATCCACTGCCCACAATATGAAGCCATGCCAATTATAGCCCTGACTTCCTCCTGCGTTTTTGGAATAGGCCTACCAGAGATGCTTTCTATCCTTTCTGGTGTCAGTCTTCTTCCCTCCTTCGAAAGGAGGTAGCCCAAGTATGCCACCTCCTTTCGGCAATACTGGAATTTTTTTAATGAAGCTTTGTGTCCATGTGCTGCTAAATGTGTCAATAGTGTAACTGTACTCTCTTTGCAAATGTCTTCTGTGTCTGCTGCAATCAGTAAGTCATCAATGTACTGTAACAATACACAACCTGTTGGTAGCTCTAACATGTCTAGTTCTTATAATGCTCGACTATAAATACTCATACTTTCAGTGTAACCCTGTGGTATTTGTGTGAATGTAAATGAACGTCATCCTAGAGTAAAAGCAATTAAATATCTGCTATCTGGATGTGCTGGAATGCTGAAAAATGCATTCTTTAAATCTACAACACTAAAATACAATGCCGATGCTGGAATCATAGTCTTAATTGTAGTCACATCTGGGACTAATGGAAATTGTGGATCAACAACTTTATTCAAACCACGCAAATCAATTATGAAACGGTACGGTATGTCATTACCTCATTTCTTATAAACCGGAAGAATTGGACTATTGCAAGTGCTACCTGAAATCTCTTCAATCACGTTTCTTTTAATCCAATCAGAAACAATGCATTTTAATGCCTTCTCCCCTCCCGCCAAGGTATTATATTGTGGAATACCTGGTAATGTAATTCCTTCTTTCAAAACAGTTTTTACTGGCTCTACTTTTAAACAACCAACATCATTATCATTTACTGCCCGTATACAAGTTGGTACTTTACTCAATTCAGTCGGTAATGGTTTAGATATAAATTGCGATATAGGAGTTTTTTATGGTGATATTGTCAAATACACTCCATCAGGAGAACAATGCATAACCGCATTCAATTTCTTCAACAATTTTAAACCCAACAAATTTTCACCGCAATTTTTTGTCAAAAGAAACGGGTAAGACTCAGTGAATGGACCTATTTATATAGGAACTGACTGTGACATTGGACTAATTACTGGTGTACCTGCAAACCCTACTGAGACATTATTCTG
Organism: Ambystoma mexicanum; assembly: GCF_040938575.1. Taxonomy (NCBI): domain Eukaryota; kingdom Metazoa; phylum Chordata; class Amphibia; order Caudata; family Ambystomatidae; genus Ambystoma; species Ambystoma mexicanum. The sequence goes on from NC_090936.1 coordinate 480,754,555, forward strand.
CCCTGACAGTGGTATATCTGGAACCAGGTGATGTTCAATTGAACATTTCTGTGCACCTGTGTCCACTAGAAAAGTGTGCTCCCTATTCCCAACCTTCATTTCTACGTAGGGCCCTTTCTGGTCTACGGGAATAGATACTGGTTCCAACCCCTGTCTTGTGCTGTCCTAGTAAAACAATACATCACCAGATGTAAAGTCGCCAGAGTAATTTGCGTTGGACTGATTATCAAAAACATTTCCATCCCCCGTGCTATTCTGCTGTTACTGGTTTTGGCTCTGATTCCGGTTCTCGTTGTGATTACCCTGGTTGTTCTGACTTTGTGGCGCTCTTTGGTTTTTATTCTGTCCTTGTGTTCCCAGGCGACCTCTATTCTGCCTTCTCGGGAAGTTTCCATTCCGATTCTGTATCTGCGGGCACTGTGCTCACCAATGGCCTTCTTGTCTACAACAGGCACATTGATTAATCCCTATTGGACCACCTTGCATGTTGGAGAAATGAGCTCTGTCTTGTGCATTCCCGCCACCTCTATTATTGTTTGCCACTTGCTGCATTAATACCCTTGTTTTTAAATTCTCTTTCTCCTTCTCTGCATTTACTCTGTTCTCCTAATATTGGGCCATGTGTAATACCTCACTCTGTGTTTTCGCTTGCCATGCACTTTCAGACGTCATTATAAAATTTTAAATTTTCGGCAGCAACCCTCGCACAAACGTATCAACAAACAACCTCTTCCCGGGTTCAGTACTGAAATCTTGGCCACTGAAATCTGCAAATACTTCTTCAAACCGATTGAAATAATCTGTCGCAGCTTCATCTTTGCCCTGTACGCAAGCCGTTAAGTTATCCCAAACAATTCTTTACTCAGGTATCACAATTTTCAATTTCTGCACTATTCGCCCTGGTAAGGCCAACATGAACGGCAGCGGTTTTTCGCCAGCTTTTCTCTCTGTACGAATTCTTGCTAAATTCTCCCATGTATCACCCAATATATATATGTCATTTATATTCCGAATCTGTTTCCATATATCTACAGGGAGAATCACAGGAAATAATAGATCAATATCACTCATTGTAAAAACAGAGGAATTCAGAACAGACTCAATTTCCTTATAGAATCCTGCTGGATTTGATCGTCTGCTTGATATTATTTACCTACTGTCTTGAAAAAGGGACATATACAAACTACGCAGTATAATGGGCTTCTATCGTGCGCAGCGGATTTCTATCAGCGGCAGCAATTTCTACTTTCGAGACAAACGTAGGGGGCACTTCTCTCATAGGCAGTTGCAAACTAGGTGATTCTACATCTGTTAGTTTGCTGAGCAATAAAGCTAAATCGAGAGAAAAGGCAGCTATTCCAGTTTCTGATAAAAATGCTCTTTTGTATATCGTCATCAAATCAGTGGGACAACATAATTTCTTCTTCAAACGCTCATCTTGCAAGAACCCGACCATTACCTGCAATACCTTTCTCTGCATCTCTAGTGTATACTGACTAAACGTATCATGCACTTCTATTGGAGAAATAGTAACATCCGTAATCCATCTAAGCGCCTCTCGTGTACAAATTTTTATCTCTTCACTAACAGGTTTTTTCGGTGGCAAGAATCGCTGCTGGTCATATGGCACTACCTGCTGTTTACCTCTTTTCATTATTTCTTAATTCAATTGATCAAGCTCGTTTCTAAACACAAATAGCCAGCCTACATGTTCTTGTACCTCCGACGCATTATCCCGCAAATGAGAAAAAACATTTAGATCACGCAACTCTTGCGGTGCCAATGGACCAGTCAATTTTTTCCATTTCTCCACAAGATACTCCCTCATGCATTCTAACAGTACCTGCTGTTCACCCCGCCTCTTATAGTCGCACATGGAACTCTGCATTTGCTCCCTCATTGTTACCTTCAATATATGTTTCTGCCCAGTCTGCTGCTCTTTCCTGTCTTTACTAACCGTACTACGAGTTACTCTAGTACTTCGTTGGGGCACAGGCCCCACCTCTGCAGAACTGCCTGCCAAGGCGGCTGCTAATTCACGCTCTGTCGGCCGTGGAGGAAATTATGTCACAGACACAGGGGGAGATGGTGTAGATGGAACAACAGGAGTGGGGGGTGGCAAATGTGGTGAAAGAGCGATGGGTAGAGATGCAATAGGGTCAATACTACTTTGAGGATGTTTATTTCTTCGTTCATTTAGGATTTTGTTTATTAGCTCATCTGGTGTATGCAAATCTTATTGTGGATATATTTTTTGTATGCCTAATTGAAAAGCCCTGTCCATTCTTCTAAGATCCTCTGTCTGATTTTGCTCATCAAGTTCTAGCGCTTTCTCTGCATTTGATTTATGTCTGCGCGCATGTTTCTCCCTACTTCTCAGATGGAGGTTTGCCTCCTTCCTTCAGTCTCTCACGACATAAATGCCGCTGGGTGTGCTTTCTTGCGTAGCAATACTGATTGTAGGTGCTCTATATGTGCCAATTCAAAACTCCCATCATTAGGTCACTGCAAGTCTGATGCACGTCTGGTCTGCTTATGCCAAATCGCATTAAACATTATTGCCCCTACTCCATATTTCACATACATTTCGAATGCTGGCGACCCTGCGGGTCACGCGACCTGGCCAGTTTCCAAAGATTGCCCACCGCAGTGGAAAAATCCCACTAGGCAGGAAGACAATCTCCCAGGCATAATTGATCCTTACTCGTTTCTTACCCTGGGCGTTTGATCTTTCAAGAGCAACACTCAATCAATATCAGGGTAATTAAGAATCGGGGCACGACTCACCTGATCAATCAATTCGTCACTCAAGACGCAGTTCGTCTGTATACAGACAAAACCAAGAATCGTCGTGACTGAGTATCTGGCTCAATCTGCTTCGTTTCTGGACCCTCGCCTCGATGCTCTCTGGACGCTGCTCGTCGATCAGGGACCGGCTGTGTACAGATCTGCAAAGGAGTCTTTCATCACTTTTACAGGGGTGCCCCGAACACCTTTCGATCCCGGCTCGACAGCTTCGTCCTCGATTTGTTTTTGCCTTCTTCAAACTTATCGTATACGATGGAGCAAAAGGGGGAGGGTCCCTATTCGGGTGCCATTTTTGCTAGGCCCTGAAGACCCTCAGCATATGGAAACCAAGGCACAATCACCATACACTAGTGATACGACAGACACAAGATTCGATTTCCAAGTACTATGGTTTATTGCAAAATATGCTCAGCCGGCTGACTGGGTCTAACGTCTCGCAACGTGTTAATGTTAATGTTAAAGGACATTTGTACCACGCACTATCACCACCGGAGTGGTCCCCTGACGCTCTGGTGGCTCTGAAAGAGGGAGGGAGGGTAGGTTAGTGGGGGGAGGATGGAAAAGTGCAAAAGTGCAGTGATGTGCTGTTGGCGGCCTCAGCCCTGTGGGTCCATTGGCTGGGCCTGGGGTGTTTGCGGCCGGTAGTCGTTGTGTTCTGTTGTGCGAGTCTATGTGTGTTTTTTTGTTTTGATGGTGCAGTGTAGTGTAGTTTGTGCGGTTTGTTGTGCTGTAGGTTTGTGGTTGTGTTTGGTTTGGAGTTTGAGAGTTGTATGCAGAGGAGGAAATTGTTAGTGGAATTGGTTAGTCTATCCTGAATTGAAGAGTTGGGCTTGTGTAATCTCTCACAGATGGGTTGCGTGTGCAGCCTGTGCCTCTGGTTCGGTCTGGGCCCGTTCTGAATTCGAGGCCCATTTCACATCGCTGCCACCTCCACCAGCCTCCCCAACAACCCTGCATGCTCCTCACTCCAACTTATATGGCCAGTGCACCTGCCAGTGTCCACACCTCAATTAGTCTCAACAGTTCCACAACCGAGTGGTATCTAGTAGCAGCTAGGGCGGTTGAAGATGTTGGTTTAGGGTTGGCTGGGGATGTTGACTATGTCTCCCTGACTGTCGCTTTTGTTCAACTGTGCCCTGGGTCACCCGTCCAGGTGCCGTCTGTGTTTCTCAGTCGGTTCTGGGGGCTTGTCAGTGTTCTTTCCGGTTTAGTAATTCCTTTCCTTTCTGCTGTTTCCGTTTTCAGTTTGTGGTATTGAAAAGCCAGGTTTTTAGTAATTTCCGGAATTTTAGGTGATCTTTGGTGTTTCTTACTTCTTTTGGGATGTTGTTCCAGGTTTTTGCGGCTAAGTGGTAGAAGGCGGTGCCTCCAATTTTTTCTTGATGTATGGTTTTAGATCCAGGCAGATTTCTTTGCTTCATCTGAGGGGTCTGGTTGGTTTGTAGATTGTTATTTTCTTTTGTAGGAATTCAGCTCCTTGTCCGCAGATTGCCCTGTGCGTTATGCACATTGTTTTGAAAGTGATACAATGTTTTACTGGGAGCCAGTGTAGTGTTTTTAGGGCAGGGGTGATGTGGTCTCTTCTGGACAGTTTGAGGAGTAGTTTGGCTGCTGTATTTTGGATCCGTTGTAGTTTCTTCAGGAGGTATTCTGGTATTCCAAGGTAGAGGCTGTTTGCATAGTCGATTTTTGACATGATTTTTGACCGAGACCTCGTGAGACGCAAGTGAGCGAACATTACTCAAGCGGTAACATATATACAAACATGCAATCTTTGAAGGCACATCAAAACCGCCCATAATGTGTCTTCTAGAGCTAGGGTTTGGTGATTGACATTTATGACAAATATGACACATTATGACAAGTTTCTTATTCAATCTAATTATACTTATTTTAGCAACAGTTGCAGATAGTTGCAGAGACAGTTCTTTGTTATGGAGAACATAAAGCACTTGTTCAGCAAGGATATCGTGTTCGTGAGAGAGACACATTCCATAGCATGTTATCTACCCGTTTCTATTTGTGAACTAGGGGAGCAGCCTGTTCTGAGGCAGATCTTCGAAAAGGACCGCCAGAAGAGTATAATTCATGCTTTAACTGCCTATTGCTACAGCTTTAGTAAGACAGGCCGGCACCTGGGACGCTGATTAAATGCTGTTTCTACTTGCCTCCAGGGACTTTGTGAGGGAGGAAAACAATGTATTTCTGTACTGTGTGGCATTCCTGTCTGGGTTGATCTTTCAACATGCAAGCTGTGGCCTCGTACTGTGTATGAGCTTTCAGAATACAATACATTTTTCAAAGCATTTGACAGAAAGGAAAAAAGCAAATGGTGGATGTTACACAAAAATGGATACCCTGTGGTTATATTGACGATTCTGTGCTTGCGATGTTTGTCACATGATGCGATTGGCTTCCGGCCAACATAATATACCTACTATACTTGGTTAGGGTTGTTTCAGGACTAACAAGTACAACACACACACATCATACCTACCCTACTGCAAACTACTAGAAATTCAAAGAAGGAATAATTTTCCTGGAAACAGACAAATACTGCAGATATAATGGCTGCTTTCAAAACTGTGTGGCTGATTGGAAACAGTGGCTGTTGGTTCCAAGTTTTTCCAAAATTGTTAAATCTGAGAAGTACAGGGCACCCAGACTGGTGCTAATTCATTTTGGAGGCAATGATTTGGGGAATGTATGAGGGTGTCCCTTACTTTAATGATGAAACAAGACATGGAAAAATGAATGGAACTATTTCCTCACACCATCTTCATCTTTCCAATCTAACTCAGAGGCGAAAATGGAGATGGAAACCAGATTTAATGGTAAAATTGAGAAATCCCAGTGAAATGTTAATAAAGCAGTTTCAGCTTTCGTGAGAGACCACAACTAATTATGGATTTCGAACAACAACATAAAGTTATACATGGCCAGTTTCTATAGGCATGACAGAGTACACCTAACCAATGAAGGAAATGCAGTGTTCCTTGATAACATCAAAACAGTACTCCTGATGTGCTAACGTTCTACACTCAGTGTTAACCCAAACCTTCTTTTTAAGGACTACTTATCATAGATAAATACACAAATACAAAAAAACGAAAAATAAATATTTTTATTATACCCATGGCTACAGTTCATTGACTTTTATCTTAGCCATGGTTACAAATAGTTGAGAAGGGGACTGACTTTAACTTTTATACTACTATACAATTTGAATAATCAGTACAGAGCAACAATGCTCATGTACTTATATGAAATAACTGAAAAAACCTATAACAATAAACTAGCTAAGCTAAAATTCCACAGCCACACAATATAAAACCATAATTGAAAATACACACCCTAAAATACATTCTATTGTACATCTAAAACCACACTACAATTCATCCTTTTCATATTAATTTTGTAGAACTATTTTCTTCCATTTCTCTCCAAAGTCTCACATGTCCAAAAGTCTGAAAACGCACATCCAAAATAAAAAAAAATACTCTAATACCTACCAAGTGTCTGACCATGGCATTTGGCCATAGCCAGCGATTTTTTCACCCCCGACGAGACTATATCTAAACAAAGAACTTAAATAAAAATATAAAACACTGACACCCCAAATTATATAGCTGCGCATACCAAACTACACATTCCCGTGGCTATCTGTAGCCTTTTGTAGACTCAAATATAGCTGTGAATAACGTCAAAATGGCTGTCATGGTTCCCAGGGGTTGGAGGCTATGTAATCGTTGGAGGAGACGGGTCCATTGATTTTGCCTTCACGTCTCTGCCGCATTTTGCCTCACGTGGTCTAGTTTTCCTGCAACATGGCCACCGCCGAGAAGCTTTTAATCATTCTGCATCCCAGCGGCCAATGCGTTGCTACTCGTTAGGTATTTTCGCCTGCTTTGTTGCGTATGCTCTCCAGCATTTTCCCTTTGCGGAGATCCGATCCTTTCCTTGCTAGCTCCTTGCTTGCTAGTCCTACGCTTGCTTTCTGTTTCCCTTTTCTGCGCGGGTGACGGCTTTCATCCCATTCTGCCACTCTCCCTTTTGTGCTCTCTCCCTTTCTCTCTGTTGGCCTCTGCTACGTGCCCCCTGTTCCCGGAGTCTCTCGCGGTGCTGTTAGCTTTCCTTTGCTTTCCCGGTTCCTTCCGGTCCCTTCTTTTCTTGTCTTTCTCTCTCCGTGGGCTACCTGATCCCTTTTTGCTCACCCGGTACCCACAGCTCCTCTCTCTCTCTTTCCATTCCGACTTCGCTTTCTTCAGAGCCTCTTTGTTACTGCACTCACCGGACTGGCTACGGTAGTTTGCAGATTCTGTATCTCTGCAGAACAATCCTCTAACACCAGGGATTTTGGGCCAGTGCTATGGCTATTTCTGATCGAGTCTCTACCCTTGTGCTCTAGCTGTGATCAGAGGGTTGCCCTCAGAAGATTGTCTACCTCTGGCACCCACATTCCTGCTAACCTGTTACTCTTCTTGGAGAATCTTCAACCAGCAATTTCCTCTGTTTTTTTTTATTCCTCCTATACTTGGTTGTTCCGGGAGCGAAGTCCCTGACTTGCCATTTACAGAGGTCATGGTGGCTTCATTCCATAGCAGACCATATAATCTAAAACAAAGAAGATACCAACAAGAAGAAGGAAGAAGGAGCCATCTCCCGAGCCAAGTTCGTCAGGTGAGGAGGAAGAGGGGAATTTTGAAACTGAATCATCTACCGCAGAGGAATGGGCTATTGACAACGGCAGAAAAGAAATGCTTCCCTGCCCACCCAGGCCCTCACCAATTGCCCCCTTCATCTGTGCCAGCTCCCCCCACTCCCAGGATGGCCTCCTCACCACCTCTGCCCTCTCCCTTTTACCCCAGAACACACGCTGCTTCTATGACACAGTTCGCATTGAGATGTCAGCTATTTGTGGCTATAGCCGAGGCTATGGAAAGCTTTGTGCTGCAAACTCAGTCCATGAGCCCCTCCAACTCCCAAATTACACTCCGTGCCCTCTGGCCATCCCCCCCACCTCTACCCTGACGACATGTGTATGTTTCTTGACCTACAAATAGCTTTTAACTGCGTTTCATTTTCCCATAACCTCAGCTATAGCCGCGAATATCACTCGCATCGAGAGAAAAACAAGATGGCAGTCATTTCTTTTCTGAAAACCATGATCCTGCAATGCACCATGGGAGAAATAACTATAATTTTTGTGGGGACGGGGGCACCCCCTTCTCCGTCAAATTTTAAAATAACCACAGCACGGAATAACCCCAAACTACAAAAGGATTGTGAGTCAACACATCGTGCCCAAGTTGTTGTGGACCTGGTCCAAATGTGTCCAGCGGTTTAGGCTGTGCGCTTTGGCATACATTTACCATTTTTGTCTGTAGGAAAATGAATAGGAAGTAGGCCGCACTTTTGGAAGAAAAAAAAACATTGACGCTTCATAACGTTTGCAGTTTTTAACTAATAATTTATTAAACATTGCAGTCTGAGGGGGGCCGCAGACTTTTAATCACTTTTGAAATTTCAGCCACATCTGTTTCTTGAAGCAAATGTTATTAACAATAGAATTTAGGGGTTCCTATATGTCTCCAACTCGCCCTAACTATAGGCCCTATAATAAAGTTTATCAAGGTAGTTCATCATGGTGAACTATTCTAGCTTCATGTTTACAACTGAGTCATCAGGGATAAATGTCCACAAACAGACATGAATTATATATATATAATTTTGAAAAGTGTCCTTTGAATGGCTGCAAACCATCAACAGCCATGATGTTTATAACTATCGTTGTTATTGCTATTGTTATTTTATGAAGATGGTTCCGCACACTGCTAACAAGTGAAGCCATCCACATTTTAATAGCAGGTTAATTATTTGTTTTAGTTAGTTTATTTGGTTTACAAACTTTAACTGTTTACACATACTTTATAAGCACACATAAAAACAAAAAAAAGTAATACATAATTTGATTCATACATATAGAAAAACAAAATAGCAACATTTAAAATGTCAGTATATGAAATACATTCATACTTTAAACTATGACTATTCCAAATCATCATAATTCAAAATCTTAATTTAAGAATAACTTTTTAAATCTCCCTACAAGTTAAATAGGCTGCTACAGTGATCACTAAAAAGTTTCCAGAAAGAATAGCTCCGCAAAATTGGTCAGTTCCAATTTGTTCAATTCTACTAACAAATTTGTTATAACCCTTCCTATACAAATTCTTCAATGCAGGGCAATTCATTAAAATATGTCTCCAGAATTTATACCTTCACCACAAAGCCTACATATTCTAATACTGTGTGAAATCTTTCTCCAAGCTCCAATAAATTCAACGGTATGTAATATTCTAAACCTAAAATGCATAATAAGATGTCTAAGTTGTCCACTAGTTGCCTCAATAATGTAGTTGAAAGGTTTAGGGAATGGAAGGTTTTGTCTTATGTATTCCTGATATCTTATTTTTTTGTCAGGTTACTCAGAATCATGTGTCTATTCCAGAGGAAAGCTTTACTCTTCATGTCTTTTAATGACACAGTTAAACTAAAAGGAATTTCACTTTTAAAATCAATCAAACTATGAAAGTCTTCTGCGGCACTAATAACATCCCAAAACGTTTTAGAAGCAGAAATAATCCCCACTAACATTTCTTTTAAATGGGCTATACAAAGTTGCAACATTTTCATTGTCTCTCTTTATTTCTAAGTATAAAGTGCTTCATGCAATCTTCCATAGTGTAGGCAAGGAAGCCAATCCAAGTTCACACGAAGGACATCAACTCAGACACAATTACGAAGTCCCAAGCAGGAGCAACACAATGTGCCTTCTAATAATCAAAGCCACCCCTGGCCCCCCTCCTCAAAGGCTTCTAAACAATATAGGATCCCTGGGATTATGCTTGATTTATATATCTTCAAGAGTCCTTCTATAGAATTCCCCACATGACGAGAAATACATGCTTCAATTATGCAGAATTTGTTTAGAATTTTAGGTCTGATAGTTTTAATCAATACCTTCTCATCAAGACAATAGTTAGTAGGGACTTCAAAATACATATATTCTTCGACCACCTCAATAGGAACCCCATCAATCATTCACACATATTTCTCAATATTCTTCATATGCTCACCTATAACCATTATTTTGGTATTCTTCAAATGTAGTACTAATTCATTCGGTTGGGAATATTCTGCTAAAGTTTGCAGACTGCGTTGTAATCCTCTTGCAGTTTTATTTAAAATAATAGTATCATATGCATATGAAAGTCACCTTAAAGAGCAAGTACAAATGCAAGGTGTAAATTATTACACAACATTTTGTGCATATCTGACATGTAGAAATTGCAAAGTGCCCATGCCAAAATGCATTCCCTGCTTTAATCCATGGTTAGTCACAATCGGCTGAGATAGAAGCCTTCATGGTTCAGTCTAACTGATACCGTAGTACCCTGATACAACTGTTTGATTATACCAAGCATAGCTAAATCACAACTCCATTTCTCTAATTGTTTCCACAAGATGTCACAAGAAACAGGATTGAATGCCCTAGCATAGTCTACGAAATAAATGTATAGCTTTGAACCTTTTGAGGCTAGGGTAGTTTCAATCAAATAGAGCCAAGTCCAGGTATTATGCATAGTCCCAAAACTCTTCCTGAAGCCGATTTGCTGATATTTTGAGAGATTCATATTCATAGCCCAGTTATTCAATTTATGTAATAGATATGTGGAGAATACCTTCAAAATTGAGTCAGTCATCAGAGGAGTTGGTAATTTCTGGGCCCTTTTATGTGTATGGGTATTAAAATGGATGTCTTCCATTCTTCAGGTATCAAACCTGTCCTGGTAATTTGAATACAAGTGTTATGTAATAAATGTGACCAGAGATCAGGAGCTCCCTTAATTATAACATTAGAGACTCCATCAGGTCCAGGAGTGCGAGAAGGTTTTAGCTTCAATATAATTCCCAGGATATCCTCCACCATGTATTTATACTATGCAGAGTCAGTCCTCTGCTCCTTACATCGATTGCTACCATTATTTTCTTTCAGGCATCTAGAAGTCTGATCTTTAAAATACAATCTGATTACATAATCAATCCAGATCCTTTCCCGGATAGGATTGATTTCTTTACCGTTATTTCCCATATCATGTTTGTACACGTAGTACCAAGGCATTCAATTATTGCGAGATCTTAATGCTGTAAATATTATCTGACATTGAGCATTGTAGGATGACATTTTATGGGCCCTGAGCCAATTTTTATATTTCATGCAGAGATTTTGTATCTGTTTCTTCCTTATACTACTATGAAAAATAGGTTACTTAATTCTTCTAGTTAAGATATTCAACTCCCACTTGTTAGCAGCAATGGAAGCATAATAGGACTCCGTTTTCCTTCTCACTGGCCACCTCAATGGACTACACACCAAACTAACTGAATTAGAGATTTCCTCCAAAACCTCTTCAGTTTCCCAGCTAATTAAATAGCCCTTACTTTTATCTATATTTTTCCTATTCCAGAGTAATCAGTTGTATTGGGAATTGCATACTATGGGCCTCATCACGACTTTGGCGGTAACCCTTAAATCCGGCGGTCGTGCTATTACCACCGGATTTAAGGGTCCGCCAAATCAGGACTTCGGTGGATTTCGCCCCAGCACTGAGCTGGGGGGAAATCCACTGAAAATTCATGCTAGTACTGCTGGTGGGAAATCCGCCAGCGGTAAGAGCACGAAAATTCCCCATTGAGCCCAATGGGGAATGGGGCATTCCCGAATGGGCTCAATGGGGAATGAGGATTAACATTACCGCCGAACTCGTGATCCGGCGCTATTAGCGCCGGTGAGTTCGGCGGTAGGGCTAATACCGCCGAAGTCGTGATCAGGCCCTATATCATGTATAATGTAAAGTGCACGCTTAACCTTTTGAAATCTAAGTAAATATTTTAGCACGCCATGATCACTAAGTTAATTAACTTCCATCTCATAACTAGTAAACACATTTTTGAGAGCCCTTGATATAAAGATATAGTCAGCCTAGACCGAAGATTCCTGTTGTGCCATGTGAAGAATGGAAGAGATGAGTCAGTAAAATTGTTACGAGTCGGTTTCAAATACTCCATGTCGGTTTCAAATACTCCATGTCATATCCTTCTAAAAAAGTAAACTAACATGTGTCAAGGTAATAAGATCGGCTCCTATATCACTTAATATGCACATAAACAGCAGTACATTGTGTATTCAAATACCCAAGAACAATGTATTGCACTTGCAGATTTTCATGTAGACGTTTAGATCATATCAAGTCAACATGTTTCATGATAGCTTTCGTATATGCACTCCTCCCGGCAGAGTGTACACATTTAAAATAAGTATTTATATTAGGGAGACACTGCAGTAATAATCAATATTGCGGCTTGAACATAAGGGCTTCCCAAATGGGACATGTATTCAATAAGCATTCAATATTAGGCCCTCAAATGGTCAACCTGGAGATTTGTGCACATCAGACCACTGACCACTGAAATATTGTGCACCCATCAATCAGTAAATCTTGCATCAACCAGATTTCCTGAAGTGCAAAAAAGAAAATGCTTCATTCAATATGTTAAACCCCTCTTGTTTACTCTGAAAGGAATGAAAGCCCCTTGTGTTCCGAGAAACGACGATGAAATTAGCTTTAATCATGGAATTCATAGCTTCATCAATGTTCGTAATTCAATTATTCTTAGTTAGAAATGTTGCAGGTAGCCAATCCCAATTTGTTGCATTATCAATTTATTTAAAATGCTCAATATTTGGGGACATCTGATGGACTACTCGATCCTTATTGTTCTTTGTAATTTTTTAATTACTTAAATAGCTATTCTGCAATACAGGATAAATATCATACTCTACTTCATGTTCACTAATAGTAGATAATTCAAACCCCATTTTTTAAAATTCTGGCACAAGAGTTATTAAATATTCTACTATGACAGGAGAGGTAGCTTGCACCAGTGTCCAATTAGTCAATTGGTTGTACTATTTGAAACAGAAAGTTCCTCCAAACTAATATCCTTTGATTTGGTCAAATCTAATCGAGGTATATGATGGAGCAACTGTACGGCCATTTTTCTTTTTAAATATTGACTATCATCCACAGCGAACAATTCAGTGATTTTCACCTGGAAAATACACTTTTTATTTGACCTGTGAAGCAATTTTATTTGTTCCAAATTACTTTCTTTAACAGTTGGTGAACAACTTGCCATATTAGGGTTAACCATATGTTTATGACCTACTAGTTTGGTAGGATTATCCTTTTCAACATCCCTATTACAAGTTGAAGTAAAAGAGCTATGAAACAATATATCATGCTGCTGTTCTATATAACTGCTTTATTTTTGCACATTGTAACCAATGATCCAATGTACCGCCAATAGGCTTCCTATTCTTTCTAGGATTAGGTCTAGCAAGATTCACTATGTCAAAGCTATTGGAGGATTGGACCTACAGAATATTTGGGGGCTGAAGTAATAGCCAGAGATCCTGAATTCTGGGTTTGGGACTGTAAATGACTTTTCTGCTGATTTCTGATTCCTATTTTGATGTTTCCTTTGTTTCTTGTTACTCTTCCTCTTAGGTTTCTTGTTATTGTTTTTGCCATTACCTTGAGCCGCTACATGTGAAATATCCATCTGTATAGCAGATTCACTATGCACTATATCATTATTCGATGGAATTGACTTCTCTGAGCACTGACAGGTATGGTCAAGATGTAACAGATGTTTTTTTTACCTCCAGCCTCACTTGCCGTTGGTACCTTTCACCCATATACAGTGGTCTGAGTGTCCAAAAATCCCTCCATGGGCACGTCAAATCTATTTTTCAAAATTAACATAGCAAATTCTACAAACTACACTGCAAAGATCTTTTTGTTCATGTGGGATGTCAGAAGAAAGAGTAAAGAGAGCTTTGCTAATAGTTAATAAGGAGGGCTCCTCCTTATAAGAATCCATCAAGCAGTTCATGGAATTGATATCTGCCACATCATCATACAAATTCTCCATAATCTTCACGAGATCCGGAGACTTGGACAAACCAAATCCTATAATGTTAATATAATCTCTGTTTGTTGAATTGGCAAGCTAGATAAAGGGAACCCTAGTGACTCCTACTGTAAACTGTAACACATGTTTAACAGGGAATTGTTATTGCTAGGTGGCAAGAGCGAGGCATCGGGCTGAGAAGCCTGCAGACTTGAAGGAGGGACACAGTCATGCCTTGGAGCAGACTCCAGACCCAAATCCAGCATTGCCAGCTGCTGCTTGGAAATAGGCCTTGATTCACCCAGCATCAACTGTGCCTGACAATGTATCCTCACTTGCATGCAAACTAGCAGCTGCGATTTCATCCACTACTTTCTTGGCTGCTTCCTTCCCTTTAATTGGCTTTGACATAGGTTGTTTAACTCTATTAGTGCACCTCAAATGGTAGTTTCTACTCCTGTTCGGCATATTTATAATATATAGTTGACCCGAGAATGGCAGTGTATAGGGTATAATCATCAAATGACACACATTAGGTTTACCACCTCAAACCAGATTTAGTTCCAATCTCCCCAGTCACTGGCCGACTACCTGACTGCATTTGTCTGAAGCACTTCTCACGATGCGCGTGCAGTTAGTGTATGTAAGTCTCCTCAGGTGGAAAGCGCAGCAATCCTTTTTTTACGTCAATAGCATTTTACAGCAGTAAAAAAACGCTGAAAGTGGCAATTACAGCAGGGTGCTTTCAAACAGATTCTTTGTACAGCACTGAAAATATGACGTGCTTCAAATATATTTTACAATTTAATGTTTGACATTTGTATAAGTTGCATGAACAATGTATAACAATATCTTATTTCCAATAATGGCTTACGCTTTCATGCACAATGCTCATATCCTGTTACATTAACATGTTGTATTATTTGTTTATGTACGTTTGATAGACAATAATGTAAAGTTCGTAAAGAAAGTCGGTTTCCGCAGAATGGCCTGCACTTTACAATAAGGATGTCTAGTAACATCTGATGTGGCACGAGTACCAACCCACTGACTTAGTGAATGCCATGGCATAGGTATGACACATTTATGCATGCTATCTTTGCAAGATACAGACGGGCAACATGGCAGTGCGCCCTCTATGCCAAACAGCAAACGTCTAGCAACAAATGGCACATTCTAAATGCCACACCGTCATCTGCACTGTGGCCAGTGCACAATGGCTGATTTATATGACCCCAGTGACCAAAGCACAACCTCCAAAATCTCACATACATACAACAGACATCATACAAAACTAAAACACATGACCACACACCATTTCTCATTCAGGGAATGCACATATCACACCTCAGACAAAGCAACACACCACACCTTCAAGGGCACCATTTACTTATACCTAATAAATCGTTCTTTCAGCTTAGTACAATCACATATTGAGCAAAGCCCCAACAAAAAATCATTCACTATAGTATGCACAGGAGGTAAAACATGCATAGATGTCCTTGATATCGAATGTGAGCGAGGGTGCCAGCCACACTAAATCACATACTATTTCGTATGCCCACAGCAATGAGCAGGATTCCACATGGTCAAAGGATACACCCGGTTAGACCAATAGCAATAGTTGTTTTGTGAGATGGTGCATTTTACGGGTGCATGTTGTAGGGATGAGATTCTTTGCAAAGAAGTTCAACCTAGTGTGGTACATTTTTGGAAAGACAATGTGATAAGTGTATGATATGAATGCATACAAACAGGACAGGCTAAAATCTGAAAGATCACACCTTGTTACAGCCTTGGGATAGAGCGAATCAGTCTTGGAGATCAGGTTCTCCATCGGGTATTGTTGCTTGGACAACACCAGTTGAGCTATAGTAGCCCTTTCACTGCTCGGACTTCAATGGTTCCCAATAGATATTAGGACACATACGTAAGTGCTAAGAGCAGTCAAATGGTTAATGAAACATTGGCCAATCCTAAGATCATATGATGGCCTGATGGATGTGGTGCGGTACAACCCAATGTCAATTACAATACGGCACCCACCAGCCAGCAAAACCTGTGTCTGTCAGTTACCTGACAATATTTTTGTCAGCTGTGTTCAGAGTAGGACAATGACACAAATGTCCTTGCACAAATCACAGTATCTCATAATGAACCTATCTCACAACTTCTATTTGACCTATTAACCAATACTATTGTGTTCCCCAATGCACTAGTAGTGTGATGAATGTATAGAGGCATCAGAAGGAAAAAAACATTTTTAACAAATAGATTGTTCAATACATATTTTCAAAATCTGGTATCATAAGCTTGCTTGGCAAACATTGGAACTAGGAAATTCACAGTATGTTTGTGAAAAACTTTTTTCCTTTTGATGCCTCTATAAATTCGACAGGATACCAGCGCATTAGGGAGCAAAGTACTATTGGTTATTATTAGTTGTGCCAAATGGATTATAAATGCCAATTTTAAGTATATACAATATACCCTCAGCACTGCACTGGGACAGGAGCCGTAGCGGCGAAGACCCACCACTGCAATCAGGTAAGCGGGATGGGGGAGGGAGAATTAAAAAAAAAGCAGGGTCGGTGGGGGGAAGATGACAGGTGGGGAAACGAGCCATCCGGCGGCTTGGAACACGGGGTGACACTAGCAGTGTCAGCCCGCGTTCCGAGGTCCCTGCTTGGCTGGCGCCCCCACCAAGGGTGCTAATGAGCATTTCAAATACAAATTGTCCAAGCGATATGATTGTAGCGTGTCCCTGCCCCCTTGTTCAAAACCCACTGATAAAGTACATACTCTCAACATTGGTGACTTTCCCCGTATTCAAACCATTTGTCAGGCCAATATGGCTGCTGTGTACACATATGCCAACTGGCTACCTGCAACTTATCCACCAATTGCATTCTAGAACGTGTAGTTCAGAAACAAATGCCCTCAAACCAGTGCAGATGTAGACAAGTTATGCACATACAACATTTTACATGAAAACCTCGAGGGTGAATCTGATGTGAAATTAATAAAATTAGCAAAAAATACTTTATGATTTCCATAAGCACTAAATAAGCTAATATGTACCCTAAAGCAGTTCCCATGCATTATGTTCCTGCCCACAGTTGTCTTCACCATCATGAAACCATATTAGTGCATTTAAGAAAACAACATTGCTCCTGCTTTAGAGGAGAAAAAGCATGGACGTGTGTACCGATGAGCAACTGGTGAGAGCAAAGGGGTGGGTCATAACACAACTGTGGAGGGAGACTGCGCCCCCAGTACTCTTTTCCCAACTCGTGTTATTTGTTTGATGAAAGGGCCTTCAAACTCCCATTGTTAATTATTTTAAACAAATGCATGCTGTCAACCTTCTTGAAATGCTGTACACTGTGACACTATTTTTTAATTCCTTTATTTCTCTTTTTAAGAGTGTATTTTTTAAATCACTGAGCCCATTCTAAGGCATAGGAATCCCCCAACTAATTGACTTCCTGCACTAATCCATCACACTCCATATTTTTTATTATTTTTGCACCAGACGTCTCTTTACATTTACCATAACTCATAACCGCATGATGCAACATTATGGCAACGATTGGAGCATTCAGTGAAATTCTCTGCTACACCCATACACTGCACACACAACACACCACTTGCTAATTATTGCCAAACTCACTTAGAAAGTAAATCATGCTTTGCGCTCCTACACACATTCTCTTGGTCTCACACACAGAGCAATCATGGTGAGAGCAGAAGGGACACACACCCCAGGCTATCCTGGCCTCCCAGGGCCCCTCTGTCACTAGTCTTGCCATCCCTGTATGTGGTCCTAGACCTGGTCATGCAATTTATCATGGTCTATTGATATTGATATTTTATTTCTATCGTGCTCGTGCACAAGTGTTTCAGAGCGCGACAAGGCAAGGGAGGGTAACAGGGGAGAACAAAACAGCGATCTTACTAGGCCCAGGGACATTGAGAACGTGCAAGTGCATGGGAGAGGCAGGATCACATACAAAACCAGCAGAGTGCATTCATTTACAGTTACCTCTGAATGGATGCATGCTTTCGGCTGGTGTCCCCTCCTTGGCCATTAACACCTCTCCTCAAACTCCACAAGTGTCTTTGCAGGGTGCAGTCTGGCTGCGAAAGGAGCATGACTGCAGCTCCTACTTTGCACCTTTCTTGGCTGTGCTCTGTCTACAGAGATCACACCTTGACTGTCTGCAGCTTGCTTTAATGACCTGGGCGTCATGCTCCCTGTTTGTGATCTCTGGCCTTATTACTGTCTCGGACCCCACCTGCTCCTTCCGGCCACCCCACCTGCCTTATTTAATTTTCATCAGGAAGCATGCCCAGGGGAATTATTTGGTAGGCATTTCTCACGTTGTTTACGGCTACCAAATGGGCTGGGGCACAAGTGGACAGTGGTATTTCCAGATGTTATATTTGGTGGGACAGTTGCCAATAACATTAACAACGTTTTCAACATATATGTATTTTTTTATCCAATGCATTCATAATCCATTATCATTCAGCTTCGGACAAGCCAGCATACAATATGTTTCACACATATCTCAAGGAAGCAAAGAGACACTTTAAAGTGCCACTAATTGTAGTTGAGTAGACCTTGCTACAATTCAAACCTATAGCAAGACCTGCAGAACACACATATATCCCAACTGTGAGTACTTAACCCACTGAGCTATCTATGTATCCTCAAATGTGTATACCACAGTATTTGATAATGCATTGGTTTATGGGGTTACATTTCTCATTAACATACTACTTATTTGCACAGTGCTTAGAAGCAGGCAGAATATGTCAAGGCCCACTAGTAAATCTGATAAAAGTATTGCTATATTTTGTTTTAGAGGGGACAGGAGATGGTAATGAGTAGATATCCTAATAAATGTTTATTTTTAACTGCACAATTGATTAAACAGCATACTGTGTTGCAATTGGATATCTACGCAAGTTAGAAACTGAACTCTAACATTTGCCAGCCTGCACTTTCCAAGTTACTATTTCAGGAGGGTGTAATTAGCCCTTCGTCTTCTGAGGTTGACAAATTAAGTACTATTATATTTCGGGGCAATAACACTTATTTTTACTGTGCTTAAAAGGAGGAGGAGTCAGGATGTCAGACATAAAGTGCTGTACATACAAATATGATATAATGCCAACTATGTTACCTGGATATGTGAACATCTAGGCCATGGTAACATCAAAACGTGGAGTATTGTTGCACAAACTGATAGGCCTCAGAAACATAAACCAACCAATCAAACGGTCTCTAACTAAGAAGCTCTGGGATTGGGGCATCAGGTTTGCCTGGCCTTTATAGACAAACACTATTCACAAGCTTTTGCGGATATAGTAAATTAAAGAAAGCCAAACTTCACAGGGCGATATCTGAAAATAAAGAGGGCTCTAAGAACATGCTTTTTTTGCGTTTTCATACTGTCTCTGCAATCCTTGACCAGGGCTGCAGAGGCAGTGCCAGAGGCCACTGCCGGGGGGGGGGGACGGGTCACCACGGGTCTCAACTGCGACCCCTGGCAACCCCAAATTGATGTGTATGTGTGCCAGATATCAGTGAGAGGGTATCAGTACCAAAACCTTGCAATATGTTACAAGATCCCTTCGCATTATGCACTGGTATTATCTCACACGAGCACATTATCCAGCAGGTACATCTGAACTAGCAAATGACGTACAACGAGTCTAACGACCCTGAAAGTGACTAAACATTAACAGTGTTTATTTATGGAATTATACTGTGAAGTAGCAGTGCCAATGTGTACCTTCAAGCCCGAGCAGGTGTTACGCTTACTCATTAATGGACAGAGTCCAAAAGTCAATTGAAGAAGTCCTAGACCTGCTTCTGGGTTTACAGGAATGCTTTACCCATTTTCGAGTGTTCCAATGGCAGAACTAGCGCTTCTTTTTGTTCAAACATGGCGCCAGCATGGATAGATGGCCCTCCATGTAGGTTGCTTGTAGAGTGCTATATTTTGCAGTGTGTGTCCTTCAAGATTTCACTTACCAAGAGGACTGAGCATATTGTCTTAGTTTCAGCAATATCACAGGAATGGCTCTGTGGAATGAACCGAGTGCTGAGTGTTTAGCCTATCATGTCATGGCTGAAGGTTCTAGCAGGAAGGCTGCCAGACTAAGAACACGTGTACCTGAACAGCCCAATTGCGTTAGCACAGTATTCATGACAATGTTGGAAACATCAAACAGTCTTCTGAGAAAACACATGTTTCAATGGGCGAGCCATACACTTTATTATCGTCTAGCCAGGCTCTCAACATTTCACAGGTCGCACCTGGTTTTAGTATTCTCTTCTTTTTTCAACTTCAGAACGTTTTTTGAACGTGAACAATTACAATAGCTGTTGTCTTCCAATATATTTTCTTTGATGGCAGCCACAAATATACGCCGATTAATGATACACGTGTAAGCAACTGGGTGTCAGGAATGCGGTTGATCATGTTTTTTTTAAATGAGAGAGAGAGAGTGTGTGTGTGTGTGTGTGTGTGTATGTGTGTGCCTCTCTCTTTACCTCTTAAGATTCTGCTACTTAAATGTTTCCTTTTTCCATTTTAAATCCAGAAATAAAGGCACCACAATGGAAATAATTCAGGCCTGCCTTCGATGCAATGCACTTTAAATGGGATGGTTTGGGGTCTCTGTTGCAAGCAGTAGTGCCATGTCACCAAATTTGTGGGGGTAGTGGAAGCGACAGCAGGTGCCTTTCACCTCCAAAATAACACAACAAAAAGAGACATCACAAGTATTTTGACCACCCTCTCCGCTGAAGCATGTTTCAAACATGTTCTATTGCAAACTCGTTCCAGCAGTACGAATCACCAGTAATTGGTAAAAAAGCAGAGCCAATGAAATACGAAAATATTTTTTTTAAATGCTGAACAATCAGGAATTACATTGGTCAAATCAAAGGGGTTGCATAACGCATGCACAACAGTTGTCAAACATACACAAATCTCTCTATTGAGAATTGACAAGGCCACATAAAATGCTCTCAGTAGCGGTGCCCACTCAGGAGGGTTAATCTTCACAATTTCGCTTAAGATGCCTTAAAGGGACCTGCCCTGGACAGTAGTTTCCAAACGTGTTATTCTGAGCCTCACCCCCTCGAGTAAATCTACTCTTGGCAGACTCTCCAAATAAAAGAATGCTTATAATTTCTATTAAAATCAATAACTGCCCTTCCTTTTTCAGGAGTCTGGCACCCCCTGGACATCCGCCGGTGCACGATGTGGAGGCCAGCCACACAGTTTGTACACCAGCACCAACATGTGAAGTAATTCTCTTATAAACAAAGGTGCCAACAGCAATCCAAGACACATGTCACTGCCTTGTTGGGCATCATGGGTGAGGTGAGACTCAGGAGAAGCATCATGGCCCAAAGAGCAAAGGGTTCAGTTCTGGAGTGTATTCAACAAGATATAGGGGGGCAGAACATATGGTTAGCAGGGAATTTCCCTTGCTTAGTCGACTGTGTAACACGAAAATCTGGGGCAATTTCCAACTGTGGTATAAGTTGAGTGAAAGAAACCCAAAGCAAGTCTGTTTTCCAAAACCAGGTCAGCGGCCTGTTATTTGGATAAAACCACCGTGGTTGAGGGCAGAGTTATTTTTCAAGAAGATGAATTACTACTGTGGGTTATACCACCCACAGTGACAAGGCTGTGTGGGAGGACAGAAAAGGATAGAATTGAATTCTAATTTGTCCCGTCCTTTTACCCTCGTCTGTCCCTGTGTAGCGCTGGTGTATCGCCTACAAAAAAGGGACAGTATAAGAAGAAACACTATCTACTTCTAGATGTTATAAGAAATTCAGCCTTATATAAATCATGCCCTTCAACCACTCTCTTCCACTATGTGTGTGCACAGGAAGAGACAAATACCAGAAACCTCATTCATGGAATTTATGGACTGGCTGAATTCCCGGAATCCTTTCTTGAAGTTTACCCACAAAATCTCTAAAGAAGTGATACACTTCCTAGATGTGGAAATTAGAACAAATGCGGGACAAATGTCAACAACAGTCTTTAGGAAACCCACAGACCGTAATGCTTTACTGGATTACACAAGCTTCCACCCACGGAGCTTACGGGAAAACTTGCCATTCGGACAGTTTTTGCGCTATAGGTGCAACTGCTCAAGCCTACAAGAATATGACTCTCAAGCTAACATCTTGGCAGATAAACTATCGGAACATGGATACCCCAAAAAAACAATTAAAATGGCCAGAAAAGGGAAAGTAATATCCCAAGAGCAATCACTTTACAGCAGAAAACACGCCCGATAGGTGAAAAAACGATTACAGCCGTGTTCAGCTATTCCAATAAAGTAAATCAAATCAAAAGAGAAATAATAAAACTCTGGCCACTTCTAAACATGGGACCAGTGACCCTTCCTATACCACGGTTTGCCATCAAAAAGAGGAAAAACCTACGAGATACCCTCATACATTCATATATGCCACCACAAGAAGTCATTACACAGGCTACACTTTGGGGAACAACACTGGCATCTGGACACACACCATGCGGCCAATGCAATGTCTGTGGTTTAACAAAAAAATCCCAAACATTGGATCTGGGGTTACCAACTCCATGGCGACAACAATCATTAACCAATTGTAACACTCCAAATGTGATTTACATGATCAGTTGCCATTGCAATAAAAAATACATAGGTATGACAACCAGACCTGTTGAATACAAGAACATATGTCATGCATAAGAACTGAAAGAGAAAATACCCCTCTAGTTGAGCATTTTAAATCGCATAGACATAAGGCTAATGAGATTGCATGGACCATAATAGAGAAAGTGACATGTCCGAGAAGAGGTGGGGACATGGCAAACTTGCTCTTAAAAAGAGAACAAAAATTGATATTTCGCCTGAAATGATATCAAGTGGGACTCAATGAGAACATCCTGTGGCAAACATTGGCCATGACCAGCTAATCCATAGTGAACAGGCAACCCAGCTCACAATTGAGATGCCCTCCAATTGCTTTCCTATAACCCTATAGGACTGGCCATACATATAGAACCTCTTCAACGTTCTTATCTAAGCAGCAACAGAGATCTCGGGCAATATTTAAACCCAGATGAATATGGTCTACTCCTATCCAAGTTTCGGGTCCCCAATTGATGACTAGGCCCCATGGTCACAAACGGCCAGAGTAGTTATGATACTTAGAGTCCACATACCCCCGTTTAAATGAATAAGCAGGTGTAGATCGGCAAGCCTTTAAATATAACATCCACGACCTACATGTTCCATGTTCACAATTTTATGAACCTCTGAATGACAAAACTACAAGTTCCATTTCCCAGAGAGAGAGGCGCTTGCCTCCGTCACTACATGCGCGCATGTATTTGCTGCACACGTGATGCTCGCGGCACCCACTCTGCTGCGTCTAAATTAGCAGAATGTCTCACTTTCCAACGGGGAAGGTGCCTGACTTCCGGGTCGCACGTGTGTGAATCATCCGTGCACACGTGACGTCCCCCGGCACCGATCACATGAAACGTTTACGTATTATACAAACGGGTTCCACATACATTGTACTGCGTAGCAGTTCGCAACTCTCGGGAGAGCAGAGACTGAACCGGTACATCAAAAACAGCAAGGGAGGTAAGAATACCCAGACACCACCCTTATAAACATAGTGTGAATGCTTTTAAAGTCACGAGGAATGTATTTGAGCCTACTTTAAGTGGAGGCCGTTACCGAACTCTACGATCGTCCTTGTCACAATATTACACCACTAAATGAAAGTGACGATAGCCTTTGCTCCTTGCCTTCTTCTCATTCTCTTCCTTTTTTGTAACTAGGAACAGGATATTTTACCTCTATCCCGGGGACACCATTTGTCTGAATCTAGAGGAGACAATAAGGCCAAGTACTTGCAATAATCAGGTTAGTGGCCCCATTAAGCCTTAACTCTTGTAACATAAATTATACCATTTGGACCCATGTTGACCATAATCATGATGCATTGATCAATAACAACATACTGCATGCAACAATATGTACATAAAAACTGCTGTTTAGTCTGCCCCAGGTGTACTACTGGACAAAAAGAAAAAACATCTAAATAACTATGATAAGAGGTAAAATCACACCACGATTAGCGTAGTGTTTTTAGAATATGAATAGCACCAAGAGTATTGCTCATTCATACACCATTGATTGGCAGTGAATAACCAACGGTGATGTGTATATATTTTGTATTTTACACAGGTTACCCGTCTGTCTCAGCCCCGACATACCAAGGAGGTGGTAAAGTATTGATCACCCGCTTTCCTTGCTAGAAATCAATGTGCAGGTATACTAACTAGCAGATCTTACATTCATGTTGACAATACCAAAAGACTGTCCTGAAGAAAGCGGCCGTAACAAACATGTGCCGCTTAAACCGGTAGACAGTAATTTCTACAAGTTATGGATACCAATCTACTCTCTATATATGAGCAATTTTTCACCACTCTCCACTAGTTGCAGTAATAATAAGACCTAGGAGAACGCAAAGTGGGGCGTGTATTGTCTTTTGTCTTTGATGTTGGATTGAAACACAATCTCTGAGTTCTTTGAACCTGGATTTGTGCTTCTCTTTTTAGACTCCGGTGTACGAGGTCCACACACAATCCCTGAGTCATTAAAAACTTTTTACACAACCCAGTGGATGTCTGTGCACCTCAGTGTTCAAGCACCGTTTTTTATTTCTGGTATTTGTCTCTTCCTATGCATACAAATAGTGGAAGAGAGTGGTTGAAGGGCATGATTTATACAAGGCTGAATGTCTTATAACATCTAGAAGTAGATAGTGTTTCTTCTTATACTGTCCCTTTTTTGTAGGCGATACACCAGTGCTGCACAGGGACAGACGAGGGTAAAAGGAAAGGACAAATTAGAATTCAATTCTATCCTTTTCTGTCCTCCCACACACCCTTGTCACTGTGGGTGGTATAACCCACAGTAGTACTTCATCTTCTTGAAAAATAACTCTGCCCTCAACCACGGTGATTTTATCCAAATAACAGGCCGCTGACATGGTTGTGGAAAACAGACTTGCTTTGGGTTTCTTTCACTCAACTTATACCACAGTTGGAAATTGCCCCAGATTTTCGTGTTACTCAGTTCTGGAGTGCCCTTGATAAACTTGGATATAACTCAAAGCATTTCAATATTTGCCAGAAATGTGAGATCCCCTTTGCGGAGAATGAACAGGGCCATGCAGTCTAATTTGTGAGATGGTGCCCTTCAGCCGTGGTTTCTATGTGTCTTATATATCATCATTTTCAAATTGGCATAGACCTGCCGACGGGGACAGTCGAGCACTGAAATGCTAGGCCATTCTATGAGCACAAGTAGCAAGAACAATCCCAACCACAGGCATTATCAGGGAGGTGCTGCACAGGTGTAAGAGGTACAAGGGGAACAATTGCTACCTCTAAAATGTGTGCTTGTGTTCTGAGTTTGTGAAGGGGTGATCACATATTTCACCTTTTCCATTAGCAGTGGTGAAGACATTCTTGCTGCTTTCTCTGATTTTCTTGAATGCAAGTGCTCCAAGCTTCAGTCGCAGCCAGCAGAACGATTTTCTGCGTCAAACAACGTGCAGCAGATGTTGTGAAAAAATCCCTGACAATGGTTGCAATTTAGACAATCCACACTTTAAGGTGCGTGACCCTTTCTCTTCCCTTGGAGGCCTCACTACAGCGTATTGTTTTTATGTTCTTATCGTGCAAGGAATTCATTTTTACGCTCTATTTGATGATGTAATGACATACTGTTCCACTACTCTTTCCATTAACGCTGCATAAAACCTCCTGAATGTCTTTTACGGGATACCGGGGGTTACAACGAAACCCATTTCTTCTTCTGAAACTCTCCGTGCTCAGAGGAGACATCTGCAGGGTGGTCATAGCTGTGGAAATATAGATATAGTACCCTGGGACCCGGCCAGTCTTTGCCAGGAACCATTAATGAACTGATGGGCAGCCATTTTGTTGCACAGGATCTAATATCGGCTACAGTAAGCTGTTCTAGTCCTTTATTAGTTTCACCTTTATGTGGAACGTATTATACAATTCCCTTGATTTACCCAGGGTGAAAGACTCTGATTCTCCTTTTTGAGACTTAGGACACCTAATTCATGGAATTTTTAGCTCGTTGCAAAATGACTTTGGACTCCAAAAATATGCTTTGCACCACTCTGTGCATGAGGGTGTTTATCATCAGGATGAAAGAGTATGTGACATCACTTCCTGCAATGTCATCAGGGGGTAAAGGTGGGCATGATTCATCTTCAGCTACCCATGATTTTGCTAAAATGACACTGGTATTATTAGGTAGTTTTCTGAATATAGGCTGTTAATTAATAATTTAATTGTCCTGACTTTGGCAACTGCCACTCCAATTCTCGGACAGCCCCTGCACCCAGGTGCGTTGTTCTCCCTATGCATTTATTTGCCACATGATGGAGCATCATATTGTTGTCAGAGAGCTGTTATTTTGCTATAGATGTTAAATTGGGTCCTTATATCCTGCCTCATGCAAGAGTCCAGCCTGGGACCGGGTTTCGAACCCATGCTGCTAGGTGGTGTCTTGCTTCAAAGACAAGCGTGTGTCTGAGCTATCCTCCCCAGCTAGGGCCGGATTGAGTGAGTTGGCACAGTTTTTTTGCACCAGCCCTACAAAATGTTCTTCTGCATGTAGTCCAGACAGGGAATGGAGGAGGAGTTAGATGTTGGGGAGATCAGTACTGTGAATGTCAAGTCAGATTAAACTGTATGCTTGCCTAATCGACCATATGGTATAGCTGTTAATGTGTCTGGAATGTCTTGTGATTTTAGTTCCCCTGTATTTTACCACTTTTCTGATAACATAACAATTGACTAAATTAGGGGGTTTAGTGGTACCAAACTGGTAATTTTTCACATTGTACATTGATGCCGAGCTGGGCCGATGGGTGCTTTTAATTCAGTGGCTTACACGGCATACATTGTGTCAAGCCTCTCTTGGAAGAAGCCACTCCTTATAGCCGCCTGCACATTTGGTTAATGACAACATCTCCAGTGCATTGAAATAATTTTTCATACAAGTCAAATAAAATAACTTATAGGCCATGGTATGACGAAACTTTTTTTAAGATTGATATGAAAGGTTATACAATAACTGACACTTCTCTCTTCTTTCACTTGGGCTTTTGCTGATGAAGCTGACTGTGCATAAGGACTTTAAATGGAGGTACCCAATGATTTTCTCACTGAATATTCACAGAACATCACGTTCAGTTAAAAATATACAGCAACCAAAATCAGGGACTGTTATTTACATGCATACATAGATAAGAGGGTGTGGAACTATGAGTGGTGGAGGGCGGGGCTGGGGTAACAGGGCTTTTGGAGGAGAGGTGACCCTCCTTATTTTGATTTATAAATGAAGTATAAATGCACTATAAAAATGTGCATTAAAAACGTGCAGTTAAAACACAGAGAAGTTCAAATTAAAGGAAGACTCCAAGTTTGAGAGCTAGGCTGAGCTGGGAGCAGAGCGTTTCACAGAACGCAACCACCTTGTCCAACAACAGCCTTCTGTGCTGTGCAGCATCCTGGATAATTCATCTCCCCTGCATCTTCCTGCAGCAGCCTGTTCACATCCAGCAAGTAGTGCTTACCAGGACACACTCCTTGTATGCATCGTGGAGAGCAGAGATCCCGGGCGCATTTCCCCAATCATGTACTTCCTCGAACCAAATCTGGGGGGTGTTCATTGAGTGGTGGGTGCAGCATACCAAAGGCACCCCCTTCCGATTGATGCATTTGAAAACGTGATGCTTAGTGCCCTGGCTCAATGAACATACTGTGAATTTTATAGTGGTATCATCTGGGACCCACAACTTTATGAAAGTTGTTTCATCAATTCCAGTTTGTAGCCATTCATGCTGCCAATGGAGTAATGTGGCCTTGGGATTGGTCCCCGAAGCTCCCAGGATGACTTCTTTTTAGTCTGCCAGCACTCGATAGAGTCCTGTAGAATCCAGATTTGGATTTTTGACTTGTTTACATATTTGTGTGCTTTATATAGTGTGTACAGTATAAACAAGCATCTACCAAATGCCTTTCCCATGCAGACACAAAATGTGTTGGGAATAGTGTTCCGAGAAGGCTTTGACAGGCTATAGCTCCGTGTCCAATAGAACAAGTCATTCCCATTGGCCATCCAACTCAGGATGGGGGATGGGAAGCAGCCAATACTTCCATTTTGCTGAATTCAAGAATCAGTAGTTACAACAAAACCACTAGCTTTTGGTAATGAGAGAATCCAAACCTAGTTAACTTTCTGAGCAATCACATAAGATCACATTGCCTCCCGCTGGTTCCTCTGGTCACAGGTAAAACAACTGTTTCTCTCGCATACTGTAACCTCTTTGGGCCTTGGAGCAGTTAAAGAAGGGTAGTCCTGGCTTTGCTTCCCTTGCCTTCTTTTTACCTTGTGCCATTTGTGATGCAATCACGCTGATTTTGCATTAGGAGAATTCTTCTTATTTCAAGCTGTTGGATTGTGTTCTACGGCATCTCACTCCATTCACTGTACCATCCTCTGACCTCACCGACCTCGCTACCCCACCGAGGGTAAACCAGACAAGTTTAGGGAGGCCACCTGTTGCATTGTCGCTGACAGTAATCGCAGCACTGGGTTGGAAGGAACTTTGATCATACCGCACGTGAAACTAACTATCTGCAGTGGAAGGCTGACATTGGTATCGTGTTTTCCCCTTCTCTAAGCACTCTCAATTGCGTGTTGTCAACTGGAGAAACTCACAGTAGATATACGGTTTCATTTGTTGCACAGTGTACAATTCATTCAGAAAATACCATCTCCTCTTGTATATTGTTCCCAAAAAGTGAGCATTTAGTGTTCAGATAGTGCGCTTGGATGCACAGCCAAGGATTGTGCCGCAAAAACCCATCCTTGAATCTTCAACTCACAAACTTTCATTGAGGTCTTGGATTTGGTAATTTACCAAGTCAACAAAATAAATAATTTTACTTTAAAGCGATATTAGTATTAATAATGACCATTAACAGAGTTCCCGTGGCGATATTAGTATTAATAATGACCATTAACAGAGGTCCCGTGGCGATATTAGTATTAATAATGACCATTAACAGAGGTCCCGTGGTACTCAAATATATGCATTTTACTTCCCAACACCCTTTTTTAACATTGTGTAACAACCCTGAAAGGAGTCATCCCTGAAGCGATTAAAAAACCTGCTTTCTGTACATGACATACAGGTCCCTGCAGCAGGCCCTCAACCCACTGAGCTATTTCATCAAAACTTCCTACACGAGTTGAGGAGAGCTCCTTTGTGCATGCCCCTCTGTGACACAATGTTCCACTCTCGAGGATGTCGACATGCGCGACACTGATGATCCCCAATACGGGTGACACATGTATTGGGTGTGTTGTTGTGTCTTCGAGAGCTGTCATTATTTGGTTCATAACTGCTTTATAGGACAATGACAATGTTCTACAAGGAGAGAAAACAGCAAGCTTTTCCGCTCATGTGAGTACCCATGAAGCATCGGTGTGTGGGTCTGATGTAGAGGGCTACTTGGTGACGCTGTATTGTGTGTCCGATTAGCTGAAATGGGCTGTTCTGCGTCTGTATATGAGCATTCGCGGCTGTCACCGCCGATACTCTTCTCAGTGGTAACAGGCTCAGCCCCCCCTGGGAGCAGAGTTGGCGGGGTGGCAGGTAGAGCAGGACTGCACCCCGTCAGTGGACTCTATTGGATTAGCAGCGCTCTCATTCCATTAACTGCTCCGGGCTGCAGGTCAGGGCCGCTCTCGTTGGCATTCATCCGAGGAGACGTCGGTGAGAAGTGACTCTCCGAGAACATTAGCTGTGGGGAATACTAATCCGGGGCGATGGCGAAGAGCTCGCATGGCAGGGATGTCGCGCCGTGTTAGGGAAGGAATATACAGCACCGCGCTGCTCATCGGTCCTCAGGGGCCTGTAAGATGACTGCACCCGTGGCAACCTGTTAGCGAAGGTCGGGTGGGGTCCAAATGCAGCTGCCCGCCCTCCTGCCACACGGGCCACATTGAACAATAAAGACACTTCAACTAGTTTGGTTTTAAGAAAGACCACAATAGGCCGTTATTATACAGTAGAGTATTAAACGTACTCAGAGAGGTCCCCTTATGAAGAGAGCATCTGATTCCATCTGAGGGATGCATTTTCCCACGGTGGAAAGGAAAACCCCTGTTACCATTTTGGTTTGCTGGTTGACCCCTAGTAGACAGCTAGAAATGAGCTTCCCTCCCTCTGGAGAAGTTTATCTTATTTTATTGCTTATAGCTCGAACCTAGCTCATCGGAGGGCTGTGCAGTTGGGGTGTGCCAGAATTGGGCTTGGCATTGTATACAGTAATGCAGTGCTGTTGGTCGAGGGCAAGAGGGATTTGTGCGGCAGGTAGTCTTGAAAGAGTCCCATTTTTAGTGTTTTGCAGAACTGGAGGATAGTAGGGGCGTTTCGAGCCTCTAAGCGGGATTGAGTTCCAGATAGTTGGGGCATGGCAGGAGGACTGCTTGCAAGGCGTCTCTTTGCGGGCTAGCTTTGACTCCAACCTTTTGATAGTTCTGCTACATGAGTTGCGAAAGCCTCCGGAGGCATGGAGTTTAGCCGTCAAGTATGTTGGTGTTCCGTTTGCGACTGCTTTGTGATCATTTCCATCCCATCTCCCGCTTGCCTTTCCCTTCGAAACCTCTTGAATGCATAGTTTATACAAAGTTCTCCTTACATGTCTCAGGTAATGCTCTTCTCCCTCCTCGCCAATCTGGTTTCCGTCCTCGTCACTCCTCTGAGACTGCTCTCCTTACTGTCTCTAACTTTCTTCTCAAGGCTTGCTATTCTAAGCTCTCCTCTCTTCTTATACTCTTATCTCTCAGCTTAAACTTTTTCTGTCTCCTGGCATGGCCAGTTCTCCTCTTCGCACCCTCTCACCTATGGTGTACCTCAAGGCTCTGTCCTGGGTCCACTACTTTCCTCTCTCGATACTATCCCTCTCGCTTCTATTGTTTCTTCCTTGGGAATCTCCCATCATCTGTATTCGGATGATGCCCAAATGTTTCGATCTTTTCCTGCGTTCACTCCGTCACTCCAATCTACCATTCCCTCATGTCTCCTGGCGATTCAAGCTTGGATGAGCACACACTATCTCTGTTTAAACCTGTCAAAAACGGAGATTATCCTCTTCCCTGCGTCTACTATTCCCTGCCTCTTAGTCCTCCTTCTATCTCCTTTCCTCCCTCCTCTAGTTTACCATTGCCTACTGCTCACCACCTCAGTGCTATCTTTGATTTTTCTTTAACTTTCTCTGCTCACATCTCTGCTATTTATCGTTCCTGTCATGTTCAACTTTATAATATTTGCAAATCTCAACTAGTCCTCACCACTCATACTATTAAGATTGAAATCTCCTCTCTTGTATTCTCTTGTATTTTCTATTGTTCTGCTATCCTCCTTGCTCTCCCTGCTTAATGGCTGGCCCCTCTTCGATCAATCTACCACTCTTCAGTTAGTTTACTTCTTGGTTTATCTCCCTGCTACTCCATTTCTTCTGCCTCACTTTCACTCCATTGGCTCTCCTTTGACTCTCGCTTGTTTTAAAATGTCCTTTGTATTGTTCTCAATTGCATCTCTGGTCACACTCCACCTTATCTCTCCTTTCTTGTTTCTGTTTTTCCCCCTCTCGTTCTCCAGGTCTCAGTCTCAAATTCTTCTGGTTACCTCTCGTCCCCGCTGTGCTTCTTCTCGCTCTCTCACCTTTTCTCTCTTAGCCCCTACATCCTAGAACACTCTCCCTTTTTATATACATTCTATTTCTTCTTTCCCCATTTTGAAGATTCACCTCAGGGAACATCTGCTCTCTGTCTGATCCAGTTGTCTTGATGTGCTTTAAATATTTTGTACCATTGGCATAAAGCGCTATAAAAATAAAAATAAAATACAAAACACGTATGCAAGTTGTGTGTTTGCAGTTTTGCAGGAGAAACTCTACCTGTTTCGATGTCTGCTTTCAGTGACTTCTTTTTGTAGGCAGAATCAAACTAGCTAAGAACTCCAACACTGCACAGAGTGCGCAGTGTGCAACATGTGTGGTCGCAGTTTTGCAGTTCGGCTGGAGTGGCGGCTGGGATCCAGCTGAGAGGAACACTGATAGAATTGGTGAGCGGATAAAGATTTTGTTGCATCTTGGTTTCTCTGTACAAGGGCATGAAGACTGACATTAAGGCTAATTCAGTGATGCTTGAAGCACTTGTGACAAAGTTTGAAGATATTAAGGTGAATGTGACGGTGAATGATTCTCACTACAAACAAGTAGTAATTGAACGAGGGGTGCTAAGAGTCAGTGTACTAAAAAAGAGGGTATTGTGTTGATAGAGTGTCACTGGTTATGAAGCTATCGAGTGATACTAGTTCTGCACTTAGATCTACTAAATCTGTTTGTGCTGTGCCATCAATTGGGGAGATTATTAGCTCCTCGTTGTAAACGTCGCTAGTACTAACGTCCCCTACGAACTCAGAGGATGAAGTGGTGTTTGTTAAATCTTGGCCACCAGTTGACAAGATCTCTAGGGAATCTGACCCTGAGGTATTTCATTTGAATGATAATTAGTCACTCCTACCTACTATATTGACCTATACATAAAATACAATGAAAAATCATGTGAAAAAGTCTATGGGTAATTAGCAGAAATCAAAGAAAATTCGTGCTGATAAGGCTAATAGCCATTCAACAAAGCGCTTTATGCGCTCCTTTTTAAACCAACTTACTGTCAGAGCGGTTTTGTCTAAAAGAGTAAAAAACATCAAACCCCTCTGTGTCAGCCAAGGTAGCCCACATAGAAACTACTATAAAATCGATTGAACCCCACCAATTGAATGAGGTCATTAAGCATGGTAGGTCTAAAAATACCTTTGTATCAATTGGGCAGGGAGGAGTGGGAAATGCTGATGGTAAAAGAGAAAGGATTTGGTGTGCCTTAGAGATTACAGCTCCTGGTGACTGTCCAGAAGATAGGAGTACTTTACCAAACCAAAGTAGAGGGTTGATTGGCAACCTTGCTGGAGGTGAGAGTGGGATATGGTCTACATCGGCAGGCACCATTACAAGGGTCTTGAGAAAGCAATTACCATTGGGTATACAGAGGCTGGTTTGTGCCTGATTACCACTTGTAGGCAAGACCCTGGATGTATCAAAGTCAGATACTGGTAATTGTCTAAGTATCTCGGTACTGTACCGGTCAGAGTCTTTGCACCTAGTTGTTGCAAAGACGGGCAGTGATGAGTGTGAAAAACCAACCGCACATACATTTCAAAGTCATCCAATTTCAGACTCCCGGCGGGGACCAAATTCATCACCGGGGACAGACGCAGTAGTGGATGGCACAGATAGAACTCCTCTGGAGAGACAACCACGTGGCATGGCAGCCCGAATGGGTAGAAGGGGCCAGGGTACTACTAGTTTGTCAAATCTCCCAAAATGTAAACAAATTAGCAGTAAGTGTGTTTGCTCTTTAATCCGTCCTGAGGACTTTGCTTAAACAATTGTTTTTGAAAGTGTTTTTACGGGAAAATAAAACAGTTATATTGAGATGAACTACGATTTTACATCCATTATCAGAAATCCCAAGTTTCATCTTAAGATATAAAATACGGTGGACTTTATTGACCAATTAAGGATGCAGTGCTCAATAGCCTTATTTAACTCTCGATTTATTTTTGATTACATTTTGAGATAAAGAGATAGTATTAGAGTATATGGTGATGATGTTTCACATTTTAAAAGAGAGTGGAACCAGGGCACTGATGAGTGGGGGAGGTGGGAGAGCAGACACCAAGTGCTGAAATACAATATCTGAAACAAAAAATGGAACTCTCTGAATCTACTAAGCGATGCATCATAAAGGGGCATAATCAAGTAAATGATAACCATTTGATTGCTCAGATTAATGTGTTATTGTGGAATAACAGTGGGCATGGGCAACTGATTTCTACTCCTGAGCTGGGTCGGAACCTTCAAACCTTTTTGATCATAGCCTTACAAGAAACTTGGACAACCATCTCTCCATTGTTCAATGGTGATGTGGTCTCTTCGCAGTCTGCCAAAGAAGACCCCATTGGTCGTCTATCTGTTGGATTGTTGACACTAATTAAATCTGCCAGTGCAATTGTTTTGATCATTTGATGTATGCTGGGGTGTATTGGCACGCATATCAGGTTGTTGAAAGAGGAGCCTTTGTTAGTGGTTAATGTTTATTGGCATGAGGGGGTGGGAACTATTGATGATATTCTTAAATGTATCTCTGATTGCATCTTTGAATGGAATATCTGCTTCCCAGGAAGTCATGCTACGTTGGTGGGTGATTTGAACTCAGACTGTTCAAACCCAGAAAATTGGGAAGAGATTGGCCAAAAAGGACAATGGATAAAGAATAAAAGGGGGAATGAGAGGGGATGGTTATTGTGCTTGGAAGGATTTGGTTTTGTACTCTTGAATGCCTGTGTCAGTCCCCCTACAAATGCTGTGCCGACA
The DNA here is from genome assembly GCF_040938575.1 of Ambystoma mexicanum. Classification (NCBI taxonomy): domain Eukaryota; kingdom Metazoa; phylum Chordata; class Amphibia; order Caudata; family Ambystomatidae; genus Ambystoma; species Ambystoma mexicanum. Next base: position 480,789,066 of record NC_090936.1, read on the forward strand.
TGGACAAATGGGCACATAAACTCCACAGTAGATTATGTGTTTGGAGATGAATGTATTTTCTTCAAGCTGTGCTAACATGTTAAAGTTACCTTTACACCGTATAGTTGTCATGTCATGCTGGAAAGCTGGTTCAATATTAATCTGAACGAAGGGGACCCACGCTATAGGTGTGTGAGAGAACTTTTCTGGAATCCCACAGGGGTCCGGAGAGTTAACAATCTACTTGCTAACCATCAAAGTTATTTATCTGAGGATTGGACATTTGTTTTCATATTTATTTATTGTGATATACAGGAACATAATAGGAGCATTACATTGTATCATAATGCGAACAAAAATTGAAACACCAGATCAACCTGGTTAAGTTTTAACATTTTCCAGATAGAACGCCCTCCCCCCCGTTCGACAGGAAGGAAAAAAATAGAGCGGAGAGAGCAAAGTCAGGGACAGTAAAGAGAAACAGTGGAAACACGTGCCCCCCTCATACAAACCCACCTCCCCTCCGGGGTCCTAGCCGCTTGGGTTATTTGTTGTCCTGTGAGAGATGAAAACTTACAATGTCAACCAGGAACGTGTGAGCCGTGCAAAAGGTCACCTGAGTGTGTAGGAGAAGAGCAGGATGTAATGACAATGAGCTTAGTGGATAATAGCGACTGGCCGCCTCCAGGCTGGCGTGAGTGGGAGCTCGGGTTGCGATGGTCTAACTGGCCATGAACCATGTTTTGTGGCACTGAATGGGGAGGTGAGCTAGCCTGACTCAGTTTGTGCTTCTCTGAAAAATTCCAAGAAAGTGTGCCACTGTGCATCAATATGCGTGTGCGATTCTATTAGCAATGCCTTTAAGCTCTCCATTTCATACATTTCTTTTGCTTTGCACAGCCAATCTATTTTGGTGGGGGGGAGGTTGGCCTTCCACTTTATCGTGATGCAAATGCGAGCTGCCAGTAGCAAGTTTCTAGGCATGTGTGGGAGGAGCAGGTATCTCTCCTCGATTTGTTCGACCCCAAAGAGGACCAGGAGGGGCGTTAAGTCTCTGTGGATGTCCTTGATCTGGTGGATCCACCCCAAAATGTCTTTCCAGTACAATTGTATGCAGGGGCAACCCCACCACTGGTGCCAGTATGTGCACACCTGCGTGCACCCCCTCCAACAATAGGGGGTGACACCCACATACATTTTGGCCAGACGTTGGGGAGTAAGGTGCCACTGTGTGAAGATTCTGCAGTTATGCCTTTTGTATTGCAATGCAATGGAGGACTTCCATGTTGTCTTCATGTAATAGTAGCCATTCTACTGCTGCTCTTCCCTGGTCGTGTGGTATGGATGTATAGAGACACTTTACATCAGAAATCTCCATAGAGACAATTCATTTTCTGGATGTAAAGATCACCAAAGAAAGCACGGGTTTCAGGACAAACATCTATCAAAAACCCACAGATAGGAATAACATTCTTCACAAATTAAGCTTTCACCAACCAAGCTTGATGAAGAATCTACCATATAGTCAGATGCTGAGAGTAAAAAGGATTGTAAGTGATCCTGCAGATTATGAAGAGGCTATCAGCAAGATGGGAGATACATTTCTCACTCGTGGTTACACAAGTTCTGAAATAGAGCAGGCAGAAGGAAGATTGACAAAAAAGACAAGAGAAGATCTGTTGAAAACGAAATCCACAACAAAGGAGACACCGCCATTGGTGTTTGTTTCGAAATACTCTAAACAGAGTAAACGCATCAAAGACATCATTAAGAAGAATTGGAACATCTTGGCCCTGGACAAGAGGGTAGAATCACTTTTCAAGGAACTGCCAACCTTTGCATACAAAAGGAGCCAAAATCTTAAAGACAAATTGGTACGAACTAGGGGGAGTATCTCCCCAAAGGACACCACCAAAACCGGAACACTCCCATGTTTGAGTTGCACGAACTGTGGATATATACTTAAAGGCAATATAGTACACCATCCGCACACAGGAGAAAAAATAAAGCTCAGATGTTTTGGAACATGCAATTCCAGCAATGTGATTTACTCCATAAGATGTCTTTGCGGACTATACTACGTGGGACAATCCACACGTACCGCAAAAGTAAGATGGAACGAGCATCGCTCCTGCATTCGCAACTATAACAAAAATTCGGCAGTGGCAAGACACTGGGATTTGAAAAAACATAATTTATCGCAGATCAGCTTTCAGATAGTGGAAGTGGTAAAGAAAGTGGATCCGCACATGAATATACAACAGAGACTGGACCAGCGCAAGTCTTTTTGGATTGACAAATTGGGAACTCTGACACCAAGGGGATTAAATGAAGAGTTAAACTTCACCTGCTTTCTTTAAGAATGACGTGCAGTTGTTTGTGTTTTTCTCTAAATGTCTTCATCTAAATGTTAATGTTAATGCTTCAAAGTCCACTGTTGGAATCTGCTGACAAAGTTGATGGTTTTTGCAGATATGTGTTACAAAGAAAGAAAATTGAGGGAAGGTTAGAAGATTAAGAAATGATGTCTCTGGTCAATGGATGCAGAAATATACAATCAACATGAGGGGAGATTGAGCGTGCACTCTGACTGCGAACATGGTTTAACTTTTTGTAACCACACCGTGAGGTTGTCATGCCCCTTTCTGTCTCGAGATATGGGTGTTGACGCTACACAGACGAGGCACCAGCACCTATGTAGAGAACCATGTTGACATGATGTAGGGGCCTTTTAAGGATGGGCGGCCCAATCTACATTTCTTTAACGTTCAGGTCGACTTCTGATCCCTTTTTAACACACACCAGACCCTATTGCATGCGATTTTGAACCATGGCAGGAGTCGGGTTTCTGACTCACACATTTATTTAAGGATATCCAAACTGCCATATTTACAGTTACACATAACTACATGGCGCACTGTCCCGGTATGTAGTGTCTACTTCCAGACAGAGCGCTGTCATGACGTTGACCACGCCCGCCCCTCCAATCCCTTGGGAGGGTGGGACCGGAGGTGCACCTGCACTATCCAATCCTGGACATGTGGCGCCGCCTCGGTCGTCATGGCAACGTTTAAACACGAAGCTCGGGTGTGCGGTTGCATTTGCAGCCCGCCGCATGAGCAGAACTGTTCAACGAATACGGCCTAGAGGTAAGGGCTTTACCTGCACGGGTATTGAAACACACACAGCTACACCATGAAGCTCAACACACTGATTGCATACTGTTTCTCCCGCAGAGATATCTACCCCATTTACTTGAAATTGAAGAAACACAAGACACATACTCTCTCCAGTCATAGCTAAGGTAATTATGAAACATGACACGGGTTACGGTAGTTTGTAAAAGGTATGATACACAATGCAAATATGGGTTCGAGTATTCTAATTAGGGTACTCTGTCTTTTTCTGTTTTTTCCTGACCTGTTCATCGACATACAAATATGCATCATTTGTGACACGCTCAAATGGGGGTATGTAAATACTTACAATTTATTACATGATTGAAACGTTTGTTTGAACTACTGTTTTTTTAAATAACGCAGCCCCGACGAAGGTGCTTTGCACCGAAATGCATTGGCCAAAGAGCTTGTACTGTTAACTGAGGATCTGTTGATTCTCTTGGGATAATTGTGTGATTAAAACACAAATCTTTTACAGCATACTTTGGAATGAGTATATTTTGAACATCTGATCATTGAAGCAAGCAAACTAGGAATAATTTAATTGAAGAATTGAAGCAAACATAATTACAAACAAAAGCTTTTTTCCTTGAGAACAAATGAACTGAGCTCCTTTTATGGAGCAACGAGGAGCACCAGGCTTTACTGGGTGGATCCCACTTTGAGTGTATTGGCACTACCCAGGTAACAATTCCACAATCGTGACCCACAGTGGAGGTGCCAGCTGTTGAAGAAGTGGTCCAGCTTGTATCTCCTTGTGGGTCATCGACAATACAAGTTTCAGGATTGTGGCAGATGCGCAGCTCACAGCTATTTGCTATTCATCGGCAGTACAGGTACCATGGCCCTCATTACAACCCCGGCACTAAACCATGGCGCTATTAGCACCATGGTTGGTGCCGGTGTTGTAACGAGTCCGCCATGGTGGAATGGGGAAATACCGTCCCATTCCAAGGTTGGCGGGGCAATAATTCCCCATGCCGCAATGGCCCTTCCCCATTCCCATTTTTGCCCCATAGGGCTCAATGGGACTGGAGAAGGCGCTAATTACGGCACCGTAAATTACGGTGCCGTAATTAGCTACTAGGTCCCTTTGAGGGTTGGTTTTTTAACGCCTGCTAAAAGCAGGCGTTAAAGTGCCACCTACAAAGGGACCTCGTAATCAGGCGTTAAGGGTTTAACGGCGCCGACACCTTTTACGGCGCCATTAACCCCTTAACGCCTGGGTTGTAATGAGGCCCCATGTGTCTTGGAAGCTGCCCAGGCTACACCTCTTCTGGGGTAACCCACACTACATAGTCAAGGTATTGCTAAAGCTGTCCTGCTGCTGTAACTTCAGCCAATACCAACGATTGAGTTTGTTGGTCAGGAAGCGGTAAAGTAATTACTGGGTGTGGCCTTGTATCATAAAGCATAACCATATTGTGTACTCATTCTGTGTGTTAGAGCTGTGAGGCAGTGATGTGTATAAATTTGACTTTTGTTATAGCGTTATTGTCAATAGTACCACCATGTCTCAGATTCAGGCTGAATTTTCTGAATTATCATATTACCTCGAGGCGAAACTCTTTGCTTACGCAACCTGGTCATCTGAAAATCTGATAAAATGGAAAAATAGGATTAGCACTGAAGTAGAAAAAGAGGCATTTGAAGCTATTTTTGATGAAGGAAGTATTGTGCAAACGTGCATCCTTAGACTGTTCCGAGCATCGGAGCGCAAGGAAGAAAAGGATTACATTATTAGACTGTGCACAAAACTTTGGTTTCTGCTATACAGATCCATAAAGCTGCAAAGGAAAGACTGTAGGTCATACGCAAGTTGAAAGATGATTTAGATGCGGAATGAAAACGGTCACTTCAAATGGAAGGTCAAATGTAACAGGTTTACTGCTCGGCTGGCTCAGAGAGATGAACAATTTGCTGAAAGTGAGCATTAATTAATCCATTTAAAAACAGTATTAGATGATGTAAGTCAGGACAAGAGGTCGCAATTTCAGAAATTCAAACCCTGAGAAAAGATAATAGTGAAAGAAATAAGGAATTCTGCACCATGGAGCAGGACAAATTTAAATTACTGGAGGAGACTGAAGAAAAAGCAAAAACAGTTGACTGGTGTCAGACACCGATTAAGGAATTGCAAGAGAAAATCAATATTGTCAACTATGATAATTCTAATTTGTGCCATGAACCACAGCAGCTTCATGCGCAGTGCAGAGAATTGAAACAGCAAATATTTGATCTAAAGCCTCAAGAAAAACAGCAGCGCACCAGATTCCCTGAAGCTGAATTTGGTCACTGTCCTAACCAGGGAAATTTACCAGCAGCTGTTCAAATGGCCATGCCTCAGTATGATCCAATGTTGGGGTCTGAATCCCCTTCAACTGCTCACACACATTCTCACCCACAAGAGAACAGGAATGAGGGACAAAACGGCACATACCAGATTGCACTTTGTGGTCCTTTAAAAATTATGAAATCTATCAAGAACTTGATTAGACCATTCAAAAAAGGAGGGGATTGTTGCATAGAAGATCATTTGGATGTGGTGCATGATATATTCGAGACCCTTGAGATTCCTAGGGAACAATATGGATGGTATTTTCACCTCACTCTAGATACGGCTTCTGCTAGTGTTATCCGTGGTCTGAATGAAGAGGAAATGTTGTTATGGTCAGTCTTTGCAAAAGAAATTAGACACACATCTCGCCCTATCGGTCTATACAGAATGCCAAGAAAGCTACTTATAGCATGGCTGCACAGCAAAATGAATCTATCGCCGGTTCTTTCAAAATTTAAAAAGGGCATTCTCACATTTTGATGTCACCTTTAACACTAACTCAGTAGAATTTAAAATTGTGTATTTCTTTGGGCTCCAAATCAAAGTCTAAGGAATCCAGACCAGAGATTTTGGAGGTAAAGTCTGTTAAGATGTTGCTAGAATCAGCCCAAACTCAGGCAAAAAATGACATGACACTTAATCAAAGGGACGTGGCTCCACAGAAAACACCACCCCAGGCTCCTATCTTCCTATCTATTGATCCCAGAGACAGAAATTCTTACATTAGACCTTGTTACATTGGTTATTCTACCAGAGAGGGGGTTCGCCATGATATGCCAGGCCTAAATAACAATCAAAATCAGATGTACAATGGCCCATACCAGACATTAGGAGCCCATAGTAGATCTGGCCCAAACACAATAGTGTATGGCCCCCAAGAAAGACCAAGGTATGTGGATAGATTAATTGAAAACGGAAATCAGCATAGGGATCAGTTCCCACCAAATGAAAGGCAACATATGAATTATGTAGCCCCCCAATATAGTCAGTACCCTCCACAGGTTGACCATGGTCAGAGGATGGTCACCCCACGTTCTCCAACTACTGTGTCACGAGAATTCAGGGGAAACGCAAACAGAAATCAATCTCCTGAAAGGTACCAAAACAGGCTTAATCAGGGTGAATACAATCATTACCGACCCAGACCACAAAGAGAGGAATTCAGAAACACAGTCAAGTTTCAATGCTTAGAGGCCCAAGTTAAAATGTGGTCTAAGCAAAAAGGGAAACTAGGTGCAGTTCAAAAGCAACAACCAAATGAAGGTGCAGAGGGTCATAGGAGTAATCTTGTACGTAGCGACAAGTGACCAGTTAGTCATCTAGCCATGACGAGAACACAGATGCCCATGAATCACTTTGAATAAAAACACCAAATTGTTTGCCGATTTAAAACCAAGAAAAAGAACAAATAATAGTGAGACAGGCAATTATAACACACACAAAAAAAACTTCGAGTTGAACCAGACCATTCATGTGTGTGGAAATGATGAACAAAAAGAGGAAAATGAACAAGAAAAACCCAAAGAACAGAGAGGTAGATTTAATCAAAAATATGCAATGTGGCAATAAAACACAAAACACAGAGTCAGGATCAACAGATAGTTTACCCTTACCTGATAATAAAAATACTATTGATACCCCCACAGAAATAATTCCCCAAGAGGCAGGTGCAGATCGATCACCTGAGGAGTATTTTGAACCACAGATATTCCAAGAGACAAAAATGACAGATGCCATACAAAATGCAGGTAAGTGTCACAAACTAGAAACTGATATGCTGACAAATGACACTTGTGAAAATATATACCCAATAGGTTACAGAGTGGAGGTAAGTAGAGAAGACCCAGACAGTGGGGAAAGAGCAATGAGAAATTGGGGTGTGAACACTGGTTGTCCCAAATCAGAGCGGCTGTCAGTGGCTACACTTCAAATGGGTTCTGAGCCCAGAAAAATAGACAAAGAAATTCAAAATGAAATTGGCAAAAAGGAGGGTAAAGTGTCATTTCATATGCCCCTTTGCCTAGCAAAAAGTCAGGCTGATCTGAGAAAGGTAAATCCTGAGATCTGTAACAATTCACACTTTCTATGCGTACTGGAAGAATTGAGGATATATATTATGCCCCCATCAAAGTTGAGGAGAAATGTAACACGTTTGCTATGATTGCCCAAGCAAAAATAATGTCAAAGGAATTGATGCAAAGTATCAATAAGTGGGGATCCTCACAAGACTATGTAAAGGTAAGGCAAAGTGAAGGCCCTGTGCACAACTTCAATGGGCAGGAAACACCTATCGAAGGTGGCAATGAGGTTGACATAAAGATAGGGAAGCATAGGGTGAGACAGGAAGTATTGGTCACACCCATTATCATAGGGAAGAATTGCCTGAGCATACTGTCGTCCCTCATCAATGGGGTAGATGGGGTATTGTGGTCTTTTGCCAAAAGCACATTGAAACCTAAGAAAATAATGACCCAAAGCAACAGTGTAAGAGCATGCCACACCATTGCTAAATCACAAAGTGCAGTGGAAGTATATCTTCAGAATGGCCGCGCACCGAGCGTCACTGTCTTTCTCATGAGTCAGGATGAAATGCGAGGAGAAAAAGAGAAGCAATCTTTGGAGATTTATTTAGACCCTAAGAAAAACTGGCAAACAGAAATGAATGAAAATAACATTGCATTTTTATCTAAATGAAGAAAAATACAAAGCAAATGTTACTCCAGAGTCAGATCAGGAAAAATGCATTTCAACAATTACAGAGATACACGAGCGAGAAGGACAGCCATAGATACCTATCCATGTGAATGGGCATTCTGAAATGATTGAAGCCACTTTGGCGCTTGAGCAGGAAAGGAGTTTCATTAATGAAAAGGTACTCAGGCAAATACTTGACAGAGAGGCGGTCCCACATTTTTAAATATTAAATCAACACATCTTTGGCCTAGATGACCATGAATTGGGACAACATTATAGGAAGATTAATGCTAAAGATTAGAATTGGCTCTAAAAGCATACATCACAATGTGTGGATTGTGATCGGAATGCATAACAAATTCTATTTGGGAAAACTCATCATGCATAGAATGTGTTTGATGTTAGACTTTCTAAATTAAAAGGTCTGATCCAGATTGGGTGGAGCTGCACCTGAATTTGAAAACAAAAGACAAGCTTACCGTTGTGCCCAAATGATGCTATTTTAAATTGAAATTCTAGTGAAAAGGGATGTTACCCTTCCCGCATTTACCAGGCAATTTACAATAGCATTAAAATACAGGAAGGGACAACAGATGAAAGCTCCAGATGCATTTAGTATTTAGTATTTATTTATTTATAGTGCGCACCTAACCCGAGGGTAGCAGGGTGCAGAGGCATCAAGAGGTTTGCGAAGCTTGTTACATACAGAAGATGAAATCCAGCTGAGGTTACATTGCTGGAGCATCAAGGAAAATGAAAGCTGGTGAGGCACGAGTTACAAGAGAATACAGATACAAAATAAAGATTATATCATAAATTGTAATTACACAGAACTGATGGATGACCATCTATCCGTTCAGATTTGTGTTCAGATGTGTGCCTAAATGAATCCATATAACAGCAAGGATTAGAATGTGAATGTACACCATTGGTAGAGATTGGGGATGGACCCATTCAAATCCTGTTGGAAAATAAAGGGTTCCAAAACATTAATTTGGAAGAAAATACATTGTTAGGAGTGTCAGTACAGGGATCGTACTACACTGCTGATTTCAGTAACCCAGTGATCAGGACGATTCCTGAAAGCTATGTGACTGCACAGGGTGAATTACCAGAATCATTGGATTCTAAGCCAAAGGGCATCTTTAAAGTTCAGTCTGTGTACCCTTATTGGCCAAGTGAAATTATATTCTGTCATCAGGCGAAGTGTGTGCCATTTGAATAAATGAATCTCAAAGAGAAAAGCCGCATATTGAAATGGAGGTCAATATTCCAAAATATTTGAGGGTAGCTACATTCCAAAGAGACACTGCCACATGGTCAGAGGCAAGCACAGAAGTCCCTCTTCTGGAGGATTTCCCAGAGTTTTCTAAACTTGTAGAGGAGCAGATTCAAAGTGCAGATGCTTGCACAAATGAAGAAGAAGACCAATTGAGGAAAATATTTATGGAGTTCAGACAGGTTTGTGCCAAAGATGCCTATGACTGTGGGCTGACCGATTTGCATATTGCCACACTACCAGAAGCACATGGCAGGGAGACAGTATGTGTGTGACAATATAGGTTGCCCCTGGCATGTCTGGAGTCACTGGCTGAAATAATAAAAATGTAGAATCTGCCGGCATCACATTAGGCCTATTCATAGTACATCAAATACTCCCATATTAGATGTACTAAAACCCAATTGCCAATGGAATTTGTTTGCAAACTTAAGAAAATTGAACAAGATAGTACCTGTTTCACAATGGCCACTTCCATGTATTGATCACGGCCTTGCACATGTTCATGGGTCAAAGGAATTTACCACCTTGGATCTTACAGCTGGATACTGGTGTGTGCCACTAGCTGAAGACATACACAATGTATTTGCATTTTCATTTGACAAATCACAATATGCATGGTCCTGGACCCCTTTTTGGTGGGTGTCAATAGTGAGAATGAGTTAAGTATATTCCTGAGCAAGGCTCTCTCAGATGCAGCTGAAAAAGGACCAATAGTTTATGTGGATGATGAGCTAATCAAAAATTAAGATTTGAAAAGCCATTTCAATGAAATTAGACATGTTGCCAGCCAGCTACAGAAGGTTGGGGCAAAGGGGTCTCTACAGAAAGCACAATGGTGTAGAAAAGGAGTAAACTTGCTAAACTATGGAGTGACAGGACATGGGTCAAACCCAAAAATGAAAATGGTGGAAGCAATTCAGAAACAAAAAGATCCTACTAATTTGAAAAGTTTAAAAAGTCTATTGGGAATGGCAAGTCACAACAGAAAATGTATTGAAAATTATGCAGAAATTACACAACCTTTGACGAGGTTACTGAACAGGGTGTACCCGGGAGATGGGATACGGAAAAAAAGAAAAGTAAGGCAGTGGCCACACTAAAAGGGTTTCTAATGAAAGTGCCATGTTTGGCATATCTAATAAAATGTCAGGATTTCTTTGTAGAAATAGGATTCACAGACCAATGTATGTCAGCAGTGTTACACCAAAAACATGATGTACATAACACAACCATTGCATATGCCAGTAAGGCATTGTCACAGGTAGAGACCAAATTTAGTGAATGGGAAAAAGCACTTCTGACCACTGTCTGGGCATTACAACATTTCCATCCCACAATTCAAGGGAAGCAAGTGATGGTTGAAATGAATCACAAGCCCCTTCAATTGTTGCAAAGTAAAAGGATGAGATCAGGGAATTTGGCCTGGTCAAGAATCACTTCATTGACATTAGCACTTCAGGGAGTTCCAGTGGAAGTGAGATATGGACAGGACAAAAAGAGCCCAGTTGCTCAGGGTTAGCAGATTTACATGACTGTGCAGCTGTTTGCGTACCTGAAGACGCAGAATTAGAAACAAATTTAGGTGAATTTGAGCAATCCCCACTCTAAGCTTTCAATGAAGAAACACGTAAGGATCTCACAACCATGTATGTAGATAGATGTGCATATCAGGTGGAAGGTGATTCTGAAAAAGAACTGGTGGCAAAAATAGGAAATTGGTGGATTAAAGGCGATAGCATTCCGAGAGTAAGCATGAGGCTAGGCCCCAAAAGCAGTCAAGTTGCAGAATTGGCCGCCATTTATGAGGTGATATCTACAGCAGTAGAAAATAAACTTAAAGAAATAGTTTTAGTCACTGATTCTGATTACACACAAAATAGTTTTGTGGAGTATTTACCTTGTTGTAAATTGAAAGGAATGCTGGCATATAATAAGAAACCACTGAAACATGGCAAAATGATTGTAGCCATAGACAAACTTGTTTCAGAAACTGACCTGATCATCCATTGGAGGAAAATACATGGTCATTAAAGAAATACCGGGGGAAGATAAGAGGGAAATGATAAGGCCGATCAGTTAGACAAAATGTGGGCTGTGATGGGTGAGATATTTCCCATTGAACACCTGCTGGGTGAAATCCAGGTGGATGCGATAACCCACTGCAAATCAACCACTTGCTAGATGCAGAGCAAGATCCTTTAACTGCAGAGGCCTGAAAAGTGAAAGAGGAGCTGAAGGTGTTGTTAAAAACAAAAAATGAATTAGTTCACAAGATGGGCTGATGATTAGGGAATCAGTGGCAGGCCAAATCGAATGGGTAGAGCATTTGTCATTTTGGGGATTGATGGTACATCATGTCCGTGATGCCATAACTGCAGACCACAGAGGTTTCCAGAAAACTTTCAAATTCTTAGAAGATTATGCCTATTGGCCACACGTGTTAAAGGATGTAGAACTCTACCCCAGGGGATGCTTAGTGTGTGCGCAATTTCAATCTGCTTCCCTGGCTCACAGAGCACCATTAATGAAATGCGGTTTGACACTCCCATGCTCCGATATGCAAGTCAATTTTGTAGGGCCCATGCAAAGGTCAGCAAGGGGAAACTGTTATATGTTGATGTTTATTTGTTTAATGTCCAAATGGGTGGAATGTATTCCAGCCCCAGACTGCAGTGCCCATGGCCACTTTGTTAGTTAATCATATCTTTTCAAGATTTGGGTCACCTCAGAGAAAAGAATCTGACCGTGTAAGTAATTTCACTAGTGCAGTAATGCCAAAAATGTTGCAAATCTTGGGCGTGAAAAGGAAGTTGCACATTTAATACCAGCCTTCCTCTTCAGGGGGTGTAGAATGGTGTAATAAATCAAAAGTTGACATGATAACAATGTTTTAGCTGAACAGGATCTACCTGGGATCTGCAATTTCCTTTGGTGTTAATGGCACACCATCTAGATCGACAAATGTCAGCCCCAACAAGATTTTGACAGGTAGGAACATGGTTTTTCCACAACGCCTACTTTACAGGACAAATGAACAGGTCCTTGTAAATGCATCCACAATTCATGAATATGTAGAACCTAAAAAGCATTTGCGCAGAGAAATTTGGAAAAAGCTGCTGACAGTACAAAATCATACTATGATAGGAAAACATCTGTGAGAAAATATGAGATAGGCAACCAGGTATACAAGTTACATTTTTGGAAAAAGTAAACATAAAACTCCAAATTCCTTGCATCATGGTGTTGCCAATTTGAGATAGTAGATAAGGTTTCACCTGTAGTCTATAGAATCACCAAAAAGTAGGGAGAGTTAACAGTGGAACAATTTGTCCATGTTAACCAGATTAAGCCCTTCCACCCAAACCATGAAGTAAAAAGGCTCAAACTAATTGGAGAAACCAGGGAGTGAGAAATGTAGTTATGTTCTGGAAATAAATAACTTTCATATCAAATAGACTCACCAAGCAAATATTTTGAAAAATATCAACTTGGAGTGTAAATGAGTCCAAAGGAAAGATACATCAGGTAAGTAACTCAGTGTATCTTTATAATGATATGTGAGGAAAGGAGGGATGAAACAGGTGAGTACATACCTGGAAATATGAGCAAAAGGTGTTCAAGAAGTAAAAATGTTCATAACTATTCATAACAATTGATAGTGATATTTCTTTTCTATCGCGCTCATACACAAGTGTTTCAGAGCGCTAAAACTAAGAGAAAGGGGTATTGAAATAAGTGAAACATTTCAAACTATAAGAAAATTAATATAAAAGAGGAGAAATGTGAAATGTAGTATCACACAGTGAGTTTGATTAGTTATCATAGTTTCATTAGATGCTGTGTTGAGATTGGTAATGTTGGAATTGTATGCATGGAAAAGTGCTGTGTTATATTTTTGTACTTAATCCATGTTGTTTTCAGATGGTCCTAAATAGGTGTCCTCACTGTACTGTATTCTGGTGCATAAGTATTTATTTCAGATAGTCAAATGAAAAGGGATAAATGAATGAATTGATGCACTTGATTCTTAAATTGTCTTTTTCTCTTTGCTGTAGAAATTAACTAATTCTCCTGCCAGCTCTCCAGGAGTTGGAGTGCACCAGATATCTGGAGGATGCCCCTGGAAGAACCAGAGACTGTGAGACCAACAAACCCTGGACCGAAAAGGGGGAGAAGGTGGTAACCCTGAAGCAGGCCGCACTTGCAAAGGAAAGATGAAGTGGCTGAATCCTACATATGGTGGAAGGAAACGGCACCTTCTCTGGTCCTTTTTGGTGCTGATAGCTACGATGAGCAATCTGTACATCACTTTAGTAGAAGGACCAGTTCTGATAGAACCAGGACCAGTTTCAGGAATTGCAGTGGAAGAAGCACCAGGTTTTATAATACAGAATAGAAGACTTTTGTATTAGAACATTTATTCTAGCCTGAACCCGGATTTAATGATTGAAAAGTTTCTTGATGGGGTGGAAATAAAATGAGTGCAAGTGGAGGAATGGGTGCGATCCCATAGAGAGGAAGCTCAAAAATCAGTTAAAGAGGTGTTGCTGCAATTAGCGAAAACGTGTTTGAGTTCATCTAGTGTCAAGAGAAAAAGGGGAAAAAGAGTGGCCAGTCTTTTGGTTGCAACAATTGTAATGACCATAGTTGGCGCTGTGGTGGGCATGACAATATCAACAGCTAACGCTGTATCTGTAAACTCAAATAACATGAATTGGGCCACAACCTGAGAGTGTTACAACTAACCTTAGGTGGACTTAATGGTGAACAGAGCGAAGTGATTCATTATATGAATCAAGAAATGTTCACCCTCAATGAGCAGGCCACAATATTCGAAGATAGCACCAATAAGGTTGTAAAACATGATAAACTGCTGAATCACATTTTGAACGTGGTTCATCCATGAGAAAATATTCTGACAAAGTTTATACTTGAAATTCAAAACACAGTCTCTCAAATTATTGAAGGCCATATTCCACCTGTACTTTTTGTCATCTGACATCATTCGTCAGATGATGGCTTGAATTACATGAAGAGAGATGGAAATAATTCAGGAAAAGATTGCATTTGAAATGGGAGCGTGATCCCATTGTACATTGATGTAGAGAGCATGCAATTGGGGTTTCTGTTATGCATTCCATGTGTTACTCCAGAATGTAGTTATTAAACTAAATTAGTATATAATGTAGGTTTTTGGCAAGAAGATAAATATATAAAAATGGTGACTCATGAAATGGTGGCATTTCAAGTGTGGGAACCTGTCTTGTACCTGATCCAAAAATGAGATACTTTTGTGAAGTTCAAGGGGCAGAATTATGTATGTCCAGGGAAGCCACTCATGCCTCATGCAGCGGGTGCTATTTGCGGGTCTAGGACAGGCCATGGGGTCTCAGAAGCATGTGAAGTGTCAATAAGTAACTCAAAGAATGAAGACTTGACCCAAGCTAGATTAATTAAACATATGTGGTTGGTGTGTACTTCGGTGACAAACTATACAATCACCCATCTTAATCATGGTTCTTTTACTGTCAAACAGTTGCAGCATTCCATTTTCTATATATCTGTCCCTTAAGATACAGTGGTGTAATTTGGTGCGTTGATTCTTTTTCATGCAGATGGTGATTTATGGGAGGCGGAAGTAGAGAACATTGATTTTTTTCTGAAAAATAAGTTTTCCATTGACCCTGACATTGAATATTTACTAAAACATACAAATATACACACAGTTAGGATGAATTTAAATAAAAATAATATTACTATGAGTGACTTAGGCTTGACAGAAACAGACGTATTCGTTTGGGTGACCTGGATGGAGAGAGGTTTAGTGATTCTGGTGATTTCAATAGGGATCATTTTGGTTTTGTTGATCACAAAAATACCACCATGAAATATCTGTAATAAGGCATTACCAATGCTTGAGGTGCCCGCTCTTGTGGAAGCTCCAAAGGTCACAACTATTTGAGGGTTACCCATAACAGGGTTGCCAAGTACTTCACAGTACGCCAGGCCCATCTCTCCTTAGGAGTCACCCACAGTGCCATTCAGAGACAGGTTTTGTGAAATATGCCAAGCTCACACCTCACACATCTTCTGAGCTCCTGACATTGCAGTTGCCAGGTGAGTTGGCAGATACCCAGCTCATATCTCTTCATTAGTCCCCAAAATCACAGGTCCCAGTTCTTATGACAACAGCGCCTCAGTGTTCACCCACAACACAGGTGTGCAACCACATTCTCAGACCATAAGCATTCACCCACAGAACAAGGGCCAGTGGTCTCTTCAACTACATTACAACTGCCAGGTTCAGTAGACACTTACCAGCTCCCCAGCTCGTGACCGGCCTGGCATAGCACATGACCTAGATGTGGTGAAAAATGACAAACTGAGTCCTCTTTAGTAATCACCATCAATAATGGTTCCACGTGTTATGATAGAATTTCCGGTCCTCTCGTCTTTGGTGGACACTTTAAATACTCTTGTCAGGAATAGTGGAAGCGTACAATCTCACACCACTATTGGGGCTACTCCCGGTTCATGTGCCAGGTGTTGTCAAAGATTATCAGCTCACACCTTTTCCAACTCACTCATAGTGTTATGTTCGATGGCAATCACAGACTTCTTCCCTAGGTAACATACAGTGCAGATTACAGGTGTCATGGAAACTGATTAGCTTACATCTCCTCAGGGGTCGCACGAGGTAGAGGTGCCAGATGGCCGGTCAATTGCTGAGTTTACACCCCTGCAAAGCCACCCACAACACAAATGTCAGGTGTGTTGGAAGCTGCCTTTGTCAGCCATATTTGCATGCTAGCAACATTTCAGAGGGCAGGTGTTGTGCAGGCTCTACAGATCACACTTCTTTAGGGGCCATCCAGAGAACAGATGTGCCAAATATTCTGGGAACAACTCAGCTCAAACATCTAAAGTCATCAATCATTAACCATTGACCAGATTTTGTGGGAAAAGTCCAGCTCACAACTCTTCAACTCTTCACTACAACCAGTGCCAGGTGTTGAAGCTGAAGCCTAGCCCATGTGCCTTCACCATTGATCACAGTGCAGATGCCAGGAATCGTGGAAGCTTTCCAGCTTACTCCATTTTAGTGATAGCTGTCAGTGCATGTGCCAGAGTCGAAGCTGCTCATTTTACACCTATTCCATGGGCGCCCACAGATTTGGTGGCAGATGTTGAGATGCCAATATCACCGCTATTCACCATTAATCCACGGCACCAGTAGCAGGTGTTGTGGAAGCTGTCCTTCCTTCATCTACTCAGATTTAAAGAAAGGGTGCTGATGCCACGTTTGTGTACGGTGCCCACGAGCCACATCTTCGGGAGCAGCCGTCATGCAGGCGCTTGGTACTGTGAATGTTGTCCACCTTACACCACCTCAAGGGTAACCAATAGAACAGGTGCAAGTTGTGCAAGATGCCCGGGCCTCACATATTTACCAGTCACCCACAGTACGGGTGTCCCGGGGAATGGAGTTTGCCCAGCACACACATTTTCAGGGTCCGCCCACAGAACCTGTGCCAAGTATTATCGGGGCTGCTCTCCTCACAATTCTGTACAGGTGCCCCACAGAAAGTGTAATATTTTGGGACCTAGCTCTTAGTGCAGTATAATTGTTACAGCGACAAAACCTTAATGGTTGGGAAAGTTGCGATTCTAGTGTGTGTCTGTATAAGTGTGTGTGTGTGTAAGTGTGCGTGTGTGTGTGTGTGTGTGTGTGTGTGTGTGTGTAAAATACGGCCAATCTGAACAGTGAGCCTAGGGTTTATAGTTATTTCCAATAGAAAGATATCTGCGCGAAGTGATCTGCGGGATGCACTTTTAAGTCGTTATACATCAACAGAAAATGATCTAACCAGCATATTGCCTTGGTCTGACATCTGGTCAATCTTTGATGTGTTTCCCATAATGCATCTCAATGCCCGTGTCAAGCTCAGGCGCTGAATTATCCTGCATCATATTGTATGTGCTGCTTATCTCAGTTTCACAGCACGGTTTGCCATGTTTTTCAATTGGGCTTCAAAACATAATCCTGATGAAGGCCCACAATATACTGCTGAAGAAGCGCATTTCTCAGAGCGAAACACGCGTTGACATTAAAATATACATGGATTTTGATGTGCACTCTGGTAGTGGCAGCGTGCTCTTGTTGGAAATCGTATTACAAAGTGGGCAAGATGCCGTTACAGATGTCCTGCCACATACACCTCTTCTGTCACTCAGACTGAATGCAAGGGCCAGGGTAAGCCCGAGGAAGAGCTCGCACGTGTTGGGGTCACCGACAATGCTTGTTTTGGCCGTAGAGGCAGGCCACCCCGCTAAACAACTTTAGGGGCACCCACAGGGCAGGTTCGAGGTATGACGTCTCAGCATTTTCCGGGATTACCAGCGGAGCAAAGGCACTTGAGTGTGTGGTGGCAGCCCCCTGCAGCCGAGGGCACCTCTGGGCAATGCCTGCTGGCCTGTGCCGGGCCGATGGAGTGCCGGTCTGCGCCACTCGCTTCCTCCGCGCTCACAGCTGCCGACGCGAGGATGAACATGAACTCGGCCTGACACTCTACAGAATTCGATGCAAACCGATTTTGCAGTGTATTTCTGAACACACGTTATTGCAAGCAATGAAACCACGGGAAAGTGAAAACGAATCTTTCGCAGCCTCTGATGCAGCCTGGCCTCCTAGGTCCCATACTTTTCCAGGCGCTTGTCTTTATCTGGCCCTCCTATCCCTTTACACCTTCATGTGTCTACCCTCCCCCTCTCTGCACGCGGCCTTTACACATCGCTGGCCCATCTCTAGGTCTTTACGACCGCTTGCTTATCTCCCTGCCTCTCTGGGTCTATACTCCCTGCTTGCTCACTCTTTCCTGCAGCTCCGTCCTTCTTCCCTCTTGTCTCCTCTTTCGGCTTTCCCCTCGCTGCCCTACCCCGTCACACCTTCACTCATTCTTTCTCTGTCCCCCTCTTCTGTCCCCCTCTGCCCCCTGTTCCTTGTCTCGCACCCATACCCAACACCGGCCCTCCCTGTCCTCCTTCCGTGTCCGCCTCTCCTTATCTGGCCTTTTTTTTTCTCGAGTTATCTTTGCCACTCTGCCTCTGTACCCACTTTCCCCCTGCCTCTCAGCGTAATTTGTTCGATCGTTCCTTCTCACCCGCCGTCCGTCTTTCTTTCTTACTCCCACCTGTTCCTCAAGTCCTTTCCCTTTTGTGTCTCCTCTTCTCTCTTTTTCTCTAACTCGTTGCTGCCTTCCCATATCCGCCGGTCACTGCTCGTCTCTCCTTCTTTCCTCCCTCGGTTATTCTTTCCTTTCCTTCCCCCTCTTGTCCGCGTCAGCCTCTCTCTCTCTCTGCCCTGCTCCTGATCATTCCCCTCTATGCCATGTTCTCTCGCACTTCACCTCTGCCCCCTTCCTCCTCCCTCACTGACCCCCGTTCATCTCTATCCCTCTTTCTGTCGCTCTTGTTCGAGGGGACGATGTTGAAGAAAACAAAAACCCCTCTTCCACCAGTCACGGATCCCTATCTGGCTTTCTGTCCACTGCCATGCCCTTCCATATCTATTCTCTGCTTGTGTCCTTCCTCTCTAGCTCTCCTTCCTCCCGTTGCCCCTTCCAGCCCCTCTGCCGCCTGCCACTGATCCCAGTCCAGCTTTCAGTCCACTGTCATGCCCTTCCACATCTCTTCTCTGCTTGTGTCCTTCCTCTCTACCTCTTCTTCCTCCCTCTGCCCGCAGATGCCCTCCTCACTTCTAGCTGCCTGCATTTCTCCCCCCTACCTAGCACTGTAATCCGATTTTCCTCCATCACTTTCTGCCTCTTAACTCTCCATCTCTGACCCCATCTCTTGTTTCTACCTTTCAGCCTCTGCTAAATACTCTGCTGCTTTTTTCTCACCTCCTGCACCGTGTTCATTCTCAACCAACCTATTTCTCCCCTTTTAGTGCTTTGTTCTATTTTCTCCCTCCTGATGACAGCATTTCCCACCCTCTGCTTTTCTGTCACTCCCTGTTTATCAGCCTCACTCTGTGCCACTTACCCTCTCACTCTGTGCCTCTTACACTTTCACTTCTTAACCTCCCTCTTTTAAACTTCTCTGTTTTAGTTTGATATTTTCTCTTTCGCCTTTTAGACTCTACCCTCTCTCCCTCCTGCTGACTCTTAATGTCATCTGCCTGGTATGTACTTCTATTCCCCTTTCTAGTTTGTCTTTTCGCCACTTGTAAGCCAAAACTATTGCATTTCAGTACAGATATGGAGACATAGCATATGAGGAGGGACACACAACTTACAGTTGATGTTCAGTTATTTACCACCCATTGACTGCTAATGCCCATTCTAATCCTTATGGCCATTCCCGCCCAGTTCCTGCCCCACCCTGCCCAAAACACCTCCCCAGAGGAACTCTTTGAGCTCGCTTTAATTAATCCTTACCGTCAAACTCTGCACTCAACGTGCCTGCCAGTGTTTTTTCAAAGCAGTCTTCTGAGAGTTAATGACTTAATATGAGCTATAAACTTACTACTGATGTAATACAAATGTCTTAACCAGGTTTGCCTCGAGCCACTTGATTTATAAGCACTATGCATGCCCTTCACTGAAATCCTGTTTAAAACCTTCCATCACAATCCACTACCCTTCTCCCCAATGCACTTGCACGGCCGAATGCCACAAGTCCTAGTAGGACCTTGACTGTATATCACTGTTTTGCCATTGTTATTCTTTCCCCTGTACCCTTTCCATTTAGCCTTGTGGCGCTTTGAAACACAATTCTGTTGTATAAAGTGGCTTACAAATGCTCAATAAATAAACAAACAGTTTTGGCTTGTGTATAAGTTTTAGGCATTTGCCAGGCACTGCTATTAAATGCCCAGGCCCTCACTCTATTCTTCACCTGCTACCATCAATGGCCAGTTAATACCACAACAACAGTGCCTGGCAACTGCCTTTCCCATGCCTACACAACAGGCCAAACAGTTGGCACTGTCAATGCTTGTTTAAACTCTTTTTAACCTTCCCCCCAGTCGTTCTCCCTCCTTTCTCGCCGCCTTTCTATTTTCTGTGGCCTTGCTGTTCTTTTCTCCTCACTTGTTTCTTCTCTTGTCCCTTTCAGTTTCCACCCATATCGCTATATTTTGGAAGGAATCAGGGTGGCCACCAGTCCAGGGGGTCAACAGCCACATTGAAATTTTCCAGAAATCATGTGAATGCGCACTTGAATCAGACACATCTTTATAATTTAAGTTGGACTGAAATAGCTAAGGGGAAAACGCACCCTGAAGTCGAGAGAAGCTGCTCTCATCTGCCACGAAGATGACAGACACCCCACAGCTTGGACACAAGGCCTCTTCTACAGGGAGCAACGCGTCCTGGTATTGGTTCTAACACATAGCCATTCCAAAGGTCTGCCTACGTGTAAGCATTTTCTCACTTAACATGCTGCATACCGTGCTCTATAGACATGCATAAGTGCATAGAAAATGAAAGATTAACCCGCGAAGTACTAGGTACTATTAAGCACTAATGCAGAGATACAGCACACAGGAAAACATGTGATGTAACCCTTTTTTTAAAGGAACCTGTGTGATATGCAGGAGATGGCTACACCGCCTTACCTGAATTCTTTCTATAGGTGCCACTTTCATTCGTGTGACCCTTGGCAAAATGCAGCAAAAAAGAAAGGCAACATCCTGCACCAATAACAGTTGGAAAAACCTCAAAATACTTGATGTAAATATAAACTTAAATTTCTTCAGCCCCACTTGAAATTTAAAGAAATATTAAACCAACAGAAAAGCAGAGACTCTGGTGCAAATAATAATAAAAACACAAGTAGATTTCAACCACCCCAAAAAGGGGATTATTTGTATATTGCATATAAACCAACCGCATTATATTTCAAATAGGAACATTTACATGAACCAAAAAAAAATCACTCCATCTTCATCATTTTTTACTTTCCCAAACAACCTCCCGGTAATAATGGACTTTGTCTAAAAATACATCTGTGTTGAACATACTGCCTTTAGAACCATTGCCACTCAGTCAATTCAAAATATAAAGTGGGTATTTTCCCACTTGACTCAAATAATGCAACAAACCTATGGCAGCTGCAGTCTGCCAAGAATATAAAACAATTTGGGCCCCCTATATGGAACATATGAGTTTTCGTGCTTACTGGTGTCCCGGCCACACATCCTAGTCACTGATTGCTTCTTTTGTTGGACACTTTCTTTGTACCCGCTCTGCCGTGGGTGGCTCTTATGAGAGGGTTACCTCTCATGCCCCCATGAGGGTGGACAATGAGGCAGGTCTCCTTGAGTAGGACATGTTGAAATTATTTAAAGTTTCTTTTGTATGTGGACACACGCTGACTGCGGATGGCTTTCATAGGGTTTCTCGCAGGCTCTCATGAAGGAGGGCCTAGAAGCAGGTCTCCTTTAGGGGGAGAAGAAGAGCAAAGAATTGTAAACCTCTGTACTCGGTTAGATAGCCATTGCAGTGCTCAGCAATGGGGTCTCCATTTGGGGGAGCTGAAGAACTCATACTCAGTTGCTTTATTTTGAGGAAAGCAACCATAGGCCACAGATGATTTTGGTCTTAATTTTCTTTTTTTGTCACCTTTTTGCTTCCTTGTTTTCTCTGTTCGTCTTCATTTAACATCTGTAAACCATGGGTGGAATTGGGTCACATTAGGATTCCTCTGGCTGTTTATGGTCTAATCTCTTTGTACTGCTGCCTAGAGAGGGCCCCTTCACTTCCTTCTAAGCAGAAATTGTCCCTACAGACACACCAGGAATAATTAACTCAGTATTTGCTTTATTCATAATACTTGGGAGATACTTGTTAAGACGGATTTCTGAACTCTGTCCTGGTGGCGCAGAAGTTCAGAAGGCCAACCTAATTACTTGGAACAGGGTAACCTCTGGACAAGCCAGACCAATCAAGGTAGCGATCGCGGCGGTCAAGACTAGGTCTCAAGAGGGGTGAGGGTGACTGAAAGCCCGCAGTGAGCACACAAAGCAAGAGCGCTGACAAACTACTCCAAACAGTTGTTATATCAAAAATAGATACACATTTATTTTAAGGCCTTTAAAATAATGACCGTAGCGAGAAAATCACAATATCACAATATTAAACCAACACATACCATATCAACACAATATATATACAAATACACAGTCGCAAGCGTTTAAAGCACGAAATATGTAGTCCACCTGCCAGGGAAGGA
This sequence comes from Ambystoma mexicanum, assembly GCF_040938575.1. Classification (NCBI taxonomy): domain Eukaryota; kingdom Metazoa; phylum Chordata; class Amphibia; order Caudata; family Ambystomatidae; genus Ambystoma; species Ambystoma mexicanum. The sequence goes on from NC_090936.1 coordinate 480,811,774, forward strand.
AAACAGGCAGTGCGATAATGCTTTCGACTCAGTTCGCCTTCATAGGCACCTAACTAGATGGAAGTCCGAGCCCTGCGAAGAGTGGAGCCTTGTGCTCAAAGTACCTGCCACGCCGGTGTCAACGGGCAAAAGGGGAAGCTCTTCGGAGGAAGTCAGGCAGTTCGGGTTAGTGCACAGCAGAAGGAGAACAGGTTCCGCAACTCAAGCGCAGCCTCCACAGCGGGCAGAAGCAGAGCGCGAGCGCGGCAAAAGGGTGCTGTTTTTACACAGCAGGGAAAAGCAATGGGATACTGCAGGAGGGCGAACAGATCCTAGATATACTACTCACCGGTCCCCGAAGCAAGCAGACCCAGGCTTCTCCACGATAGTTTCAGCAGCTGGCAGGTTCAGAAGAGCAGGGAACGCTTTGTAGTCGTGTAGAGCAAAAAGACGTCCCAATCGACGAAACCAGCACAGTTTTGTTGCCGCACAGGACAACGGAGCGGCCGTGTGTATTCGAGCCAACTGAACCCTCCTCCCTTCAGACCTGGGAACGCCAAGCGTACGAAGCGTGGGAGAGGGACAAGGACTCGCAATACAACACAACCTGGCGGCGGTTGCAGAGCCAAACTCCTTTGTAAGCTGGTCAGTCAACTGGATGGCCCAGAGACGCTTCCGAAGGCTTACTTGGCAGGAGATGGTTGAAGATGCCGGGAATAGCTGTTCCTGCTATTCCAAAGGTCGAAGCACCAGTACAGGCCTTCTGGTTCGATCAAAGGAGGACAGGGGCTCTCCGGACGACAGCAGTGCAAAGGAGGATTCCTTCAGCGGGTCACCAGCGATTCCTCGGTCCAGCCTCGTAGTTGCAGGATACTTGGCTCCTGTATTCCTTCGTTCGTGAGAACTCAGGAGATCGACATGGTAGTGGTGTTTCCAGCCCCCTCTTATCCACGGTTCCATTCGCGCCAAAACGGAGGGGAGCCAATAGGAGATCCGCTCATCAAAACACATACCATACGTGGACCAATCACGGACCACGGTGGTCCCAGGCATTCACACCACCCTAGACTCTCTGGCACCCAGGATGTGTATTGGGACCAGACATCCCAGCCCACACCCTGGAGGCACACAAACGACATGTAGAAGCCCGCGAAAGCAACCACGTTTCGCGGGAAAGTACATGCCCAAATAAGGAAGGCCCCGGGTCGCCGGACCTGGGGAAGGTGAAGGGAGCAAGACGGTCAGTGGACAAGACAAAGGAGCCTCGCGGCCTGGCCATTTTGGGAGCCAGGCCACCATTTTGGGTTCAGTGCAAAAACGTGCTCAGAACGCCAAAAGGAGCTCAAAATAAACAATACGATCGCTGCCACCATTCGAGTCCCTGAATGACTTGCACCAATCAAATACATTCCTAAAAGAGTATCTAGGGCCTGTAGAAGGCTAGAGACCCAAGAGAGCTGTAACTTAGCTTACAGTGCCCTCTTGTGTCGTGTTGCACTAAAGCTGCGACACGATAGAAGAAACTACGGGAAACCACGTTCCCCGGTACTGACTGTCTTAAGGGCATGTCAGTTTCCCCGTAAGAAAGGAGCGAAAGCCCAGAGAAGTGCGGCTGAAGGCTGTACTTCTCTGGCAAAGTCAACAACAAGGTTAAAAACAATAGCAAAAAGTTTAGGGGTTGCCACATGGAAGGAAAATTCCCTACAATAACGAAATCTTTCCTAACACTCGCCCCTCCCAGACTATGGACAGGGGGAACTAATCCACCCCTGGATGAGTCTCTTGTTCAGGTCGGTTAAACATTCTGGACAACCCATCAGCATTGCTATGTTGGACACCTGGTCTATGCTCAATAGTGAAGTCGAAGCCTTGAAGACTTATGGACCACCTAAGCAACTTTGGATTCTCCCCCTTCATGTTCATTAGCCACTTTAACGGCTTATGGTCAGTCTGCACAGTGAAGTGGGTCCCATAGAGGTAGGGCCTCAGCTTCCTTAGGGCCCACACAACAGAGAAACATTCTTTCTCTACCGTGGACCACCTGAGCTCTCTGTCCTTAAGCTGGCGACTAATAAAACCGATAGGGTGTTCCTTACCCTTCTCATCTACTTGTGATAGTACAGCTCCTATCCCAGTGTCAGAGGCATCCGTCTGCACGATAAAAGGTCTTTGGTAATCAGGGGCCCTGAGCACAGGGGCCTGGCACAAGGAGTCTTTTAAGCCATTGAAGGCCTTCTCACACTCGTCGGTCCAAGTTACCTTCTTGGGTTTCTTCGGAGTTGTGAGGGCAGTCAGAGGAGCAGCTATGGTGCCATAGTCTGCCACAAAATTGCGATAATACCCCGTGAGTCCTAAGAAGGCTCTCACTTGGGTTTGCGTAGTGGGGGTAGGCCAGTCTTGTACTGCTTGTACTTTACTGGGTAGAGGCTGTATCCTCCCTCCACCTACTTCATGTCCAAGGTAAACCACTGAGCCTTGTCCAATCTGGCATTTACTAGCCTTTATGGTCAAGTGGGCTTTCTGAAGAGCCTGGAGCACAATCCCGAGGTGTTTCACATGGTCTTCCCAGGTGGCACTGAAAACTGCTATATCGTCCAGATATGCAAGACAGAATTCGTCCAACCCATTCAACACATGATTCACAAGCCTCTGGAAAGTGGCAGGGGCATTCTTCAACCCGAACGGCATTACCCGGAATTGGTAAAGGCCGTCTGGCGTCGAAAATGCTGTCTTCTCCCTGGCATGTTCTGCTAAAGCTATTTGCCAATAGCCAGCAGTAAGGTCAAACGTGCTGAGGTACTTGGAGGCACCCAAAGTATCCACCAGCTCATCTGTTCGAGGCAAGGGGTGGGCATCTGTCTTGGTGACAGCATTCAGAGCCCTGTAATCCACGCAGAACCTCAATTCAGAAGTGCCTGCCTTTGGAACCAGAACCACAGGACTGGACCAAGGACTACTAGAGGGTTCAATCACCCCAAGATCTAACATCTTGTTGACCTCGGTCTTAATATAAGACCGTACTTTATCTGACATCCTGTATCCCCTACTTTTGGTAGGTACACTGTCTCCTGTGTCAATGTTATGTTTGCACCAAGGTGTCAAACCAGGCGACTGTGAGAACAGGGGGGAAACTGCCTAAGCAAACTTTTCACCTCCGCCTGCTGATCAGAAGTCAGGTGAGGGGCCACTCGGACACCCTCAACGGAGCTATCTGAAGGACCGCTTTGGAACAGGTCGGGGAGAGGTTCAGACTCCTCTTCCTCAACGTCTGATGCCAGTAGCAGTGCTGCGATTTCGACTCTTGGGACGAAAGCCTTCAGCCTATTCACGTGGAACACTTTTGGAGCCTGTCCAGGCCTTCCAAGGTCCACTAAATAGTTCACCTCACCCAGGGGCTCCACCACTGTGTAAGGGCCTGACCATTTGTCCTGTAAAGCGCGAGGCCTTATTGGATTCATGATCAGGACTTGCTGACCAGGTGTAAAGTTGATGAGGGAAGCTTTCTGGTCGTACCAATGTTTCACCAGCGCTTGCCCTGCCTTCAACTTATCACTAGCCAAGCCCATCAGAAGTACCATCCGTTTTCTGAGCCCTAGCACATAGTCAACTACATTGGTAGTAACAGGGGGAGTGGGCATCTCCCATCCCTCCTTGACAATGGCTAAGGGTCCCCGTACGGGATGACCGAACAGAAGTTCGAAGGGGCTGAAGCCAACACCCTCCTGTGGTACCTCTCGGTAGGCAAACAGCAAGCATGGTAAAAGAAGATCCCATTTTCTTCTCTGGGGCTCCTCCAGAGCCCCAATCATGCTCTTTAACGTTCTGTTGAAACGTTCCACCAGACCATTGGTCTGGGGGTGGTATGCAGAAGAGAACTTGTAGGTGACCCCACATTCTTTCCACATAGCCTGCATATACTTCGACATAAAGTTGCTGCCACGATCTGACACAACTTCTTTAGGGAAGCCAACCCTAGTGAATATGCCGAGTAAAGCTTTTGCAACTGACTTGGCAGTTACAGTTTTCAATGGGATGGCCTCAGGATACCTGGTTGCATGGTCGACCAGCACCAGGATAAACCTATTGCCCGAGGATGTTTGCGGGTCAAGGGGACCGACGATGTCGATCCCTACCCTTTCAAATGGTACCCCCACAACTGGGAGCGGTACCAACGGAGCTTGGATTGTCGCGCCAACCTTACCAGACAACTGGCAGGAGGCGCAACTCCTGCAGTGACTTTCTACTTGCACCCCCATCTTGGGCCAGTAGAAGTGCATGGATAACCTTTGCTTGGTCCTCTTCATACCAAGGTGACCAGCAAGGGGAACTTCATGCGCCAACTGCAGGAGGAAGGGTCTAACAGCAAGGGGAACCACCAACCTCCTATGGTCTCCTTCTGTAGACTCTGTGGGCTCACTATACAGGAGTCCACCTTCCCAATAAATCCTATGCTTCCCAGGAGGTTCACCCTCAAGCTGGGAGCAGGCCTGTCTCCTTAGGCCTTCCAGAGATGGGCACTCACGTTGGCCTTTACTGAATTCGTCCCTATCAGGACCTCCTTCAACTAACAAGTCTTTTAGTTCAGGATGATCGTTGGGGTCGAATACTTCAGGCATCGCCACCTCCTCGTCAGGCTCGGGCGATTGGCCAACTTCCTCCACCGCAGTGGTAGGCGAGCTCGGGGGAATATTCTCTTTCCCCCGTCTTGACTTGTAGACTCCTTTCGCCTTGGGTTTCCCCTTCGGCTGGGGCGGCGTATTGGACTTGGCCAATGCTGCCCGTGTTTGAGACCGTGTGTAGGGTCGTTCGGCAGTGTCTCCTACGAGCCCTAAAGCTCTGAGATCATTACCTAATAAGACCTTTCCCGGGACGTTTCTCTGAATGCTCACTGGAATCCTGACTGCTGTACCATTTAAAGTTAGATTAACAGGGATCACGGGAAACATACGGAGGGGGCCGTCAGCCAACTTAGTGGGCATCAGAGTAGCTCTGGCAACTTCCTCTGAGTCTACCAAGGTAGAATCCACTACAGTTCGACTGCACCCACTATCCCTAAGAGCTGGAGTATCCACTCCATTGATCAGCACACTGTCTTTAAAGTAGTGCTTGGTATTATCCGGAATCCTAGCATAAGCCTCTGCGACTTTAGGCTCCCAGGAACCCAGGGACACTAAAACTACCTCAGCCTCTATTCCGCTGGGAAATGAGTCTGAGGAGAAGGATGCTCCTGTAATCTCTTCTTCCTCGTAGGAGGAGAAGGCCAGATTAGCGGAGTGGACCCCCAAAGGTTTAACCTTACAACGGGGATCCCCCTTCACATGGTCAGTTGCTCCACAAGAAAAACAAGCCCCAGAGGGTCTGTTTACGTAGGGAGGCTTATTGTAACCAGAGTTCTGTTTCGGAGGCGCACCTCCACTACCCTGTGAGTTCTCTTGTGTCTTACCCTTGTTTTTCTTTTTGTGGCCCTTTTGGGAAGAAGATTTGGCAGATTCCCCACCCTCCATATCTTTGGACTTTTTCCCCTCCTCCTGCTTACCAGGATGAGTTTTGTCCTTATGGGACACTCGATGTGACACCCATAAGTCTGCTGCAATGGCCAGCTTCTTAGGATCTATCTCCTTCGAATCGGCCAAATGCTGCTTAAGCTCCGGGGAAGAAGAAGCAAAAATATGTTCCAGCATGACAAGATTTATCATGCCTTCGAAGGTAGAAACCTTATAACCTTCAACCCAGCCAGTTAAGTTTTTCAAAGATTCAGCGACATAAGATACCCAAGTACCACCTTCCTTTTTCTTATACTCTCGAAAACGCTTTAAATATTGGGCCGGAGTCTTCCCAAACTTTAAAATGAGAGTTTGCTTTAACATTGCGAAATCAGCCCGCTCAGCCTTCGACATTTCCATAATGGCACTACAGCCAGAATGGGGCAGTCTACTGAGCAACCACGCAATCTTATCAGCATTGTCAACTTCCTGGACCTCGCATGCATACTCAAACGCATTCAGCCAGTCCATAATGTCATTCCTTTCTTCATACACACTGAGCAGATCTTTCGGAAACCGTGGATGAGAGGAAGCCCCAGACCCATGTCTAGGACCCTTGGATCCATTTGCAACCTGAAGCTTGGCCAGTTCCAACTGGTGATCCCTGTCTTTCTGTTTTTCTGCCTGTTCGATTTTTAGTTTGGCTATGCTGAATTCAAGCTCCTGCTGCCTAAACCGCAGCTCTTGCTTCTTGAATTCAAGCATAGCCTCCCCATCAGCACTGGCAGAGGAAACATTAGACATTACATCCTCCCTGTCCTCGTGGTCGCGGTGGATCAGTGCAGCGGCAGAACCGTCGGTTCTACCAGTGAGAGCAGCCCCACCACCTTCTGCACTGTCCTCGGAAGTTATAGCGTCAAGCTGCGCTTCTTGCCACGCCACGATTCTCTGGATCATTTCCAATTTTGTGCCTTGAGAGGAAACACCTCTCTCCGCACACATCTTTTTCAGCGTTTCTGATTTGGAAGCATTTAAAGTTAACAAGGTATTTGCTTCCATACTGTTTGATAGGACTATGGCCTTTTTAAAGTTATATTACAACAATTCACTACGTGTACTGTTTGGAATAACCTGAAATGCCTTAGTTCGAGCGCAACACTGGATACCTTCAGTCGTATCCCACCGCTGTACACCAATTTGTTAAGACGGATTTCTGAACTCTGTCCTGGTGGCGCAGAAGTTCAGAAGGCCAACCTAATTACTTGGAACAGGGTAACCTCTGGACAAGCCAGACCAATCAAGGTAGCGATCGCGGCGGTCAAGACTAGGTCTCAAGAGGGGTGAGGGTGACTGAAAGCCCGCAGTGAGCACACAAAGCAAGAGCGCTGACAAACTACTCCAAACAGTTGTTATATCAAAAATAGATACACATTTATTTTAAGGCCTTTAAAATAATGACCGTAGCGAGAAAATCACAATATCACAATATTAAACCAACACATACCATATCAACACAATATATATACAAATACACAGTCGCAAGCGTTTAAAGCACGAAATATGTAGTCCACCTGCCAGGGAAGGAAAACAGGCAGTGCGATAATGCTTTCGACTCAGTTCGCCTTCATAGGCACCTAACTAGATGGAAGTCCGAGCCCTGCGAAGAGTGGAGCCTTGTGCTCAAAGTACCTGCCACGCCGGTGTCAACGGGCAAAAGGGGAAGCTCTTCGGAGGAAGTCAGGCAGTTCGGGTTAGTGCACAGCAGAAGGAGAACAGGTTCCGCAACTCAAGCGCAGCCTCCACAGCGGGCAGAAGCAGAGCGCGAGCGCGGCAAAAGGGTGCTGTTTTTACACAGCAGGGAAAAGCAATGGGATACTGCAGGAGGGCGAACAGATCCTAGATATACTACTCACCGGTCCCCGAAGCAAGCAGACCCAGGCTTCTCCACGATAGTTTCAGCAGCTGGCAGGTTCAGAAGAGCAGGGAACGCTTTGTAGCCGTGTAGAGCAAAAAGACGTCCCAATCGACGAAACCAGCACAGTTTTGTTGCCGCACAGGACAACGGAGCGGCCGTGTGTATTCGAGCCAACTGAACCCTCCTCCCTTCAGACCTGGGAACGCCAAGCGTACGAAGCGTGGGAGAGGGACAAGGACTCGCAATACAACACAACCTGGCGGCGGTTGCAGAGCCAAACTCCTTTGTAAGCTGGTCAGTCAACTGGATGGCCCAGAGACGCTTCCGAAGGCTTACTTGGCAGGAGATGGTTGAAGATGCCGGGAATAGCTGTTCCTGCTATTCCAAAGGTCGAAGCACCAGTACAGGCCTTCTGGTTCGATCAAAGGAGGACAGGGGCTCTCCGGACGACAGCAGTGCAAAGGAGGATTCCTTCAGCGGGTCACCAGCGATTCCTCGGTCCAGCCTCATAGTTGCAGGATACTTGGCTCCTGTATTCCTTCGTTCGTGAGAACTCAGGAGATCGACATGGTAGTGGTGTTTCCAGCCCCCTCTTATCCACGGTTCCCTTCGCGCCAAAACGGAGGGGAGCCAATAGGAGATCCGCTCATCAAAACACATACCATACGTGGACCAATCACGGACCACGGTGGTCCCAGGCATTCACACCACCCTAGACTCTCTGGCACCCAGGATGTGTATTGGGACCAGACATCCCAGCCCACACCCTGGAGGCACACAAACGACATGTAGAAGCCCGCGAAAGCAACCACGTTTCGCGGGAAAGTACATGCCCAAATAAGGAAGGCCCCGGGTCGCCGGACCTGGGGAAGGTGAAGGGAGCAAGACGGTCAGTGGACAAGACAAAGGAGCCTCGCGGCCTGGCCATTTTGGGAGCCAGGCCACCATTTTGGGTTCAGTGCAAAAACGTGCTCAGAACGCCAAAAGGAGCTCAAAATAAACAATACGATCGCTGCCACCATTCGAGTCCCTGAATGACTTGCACCAATCAAATACATTCCTAAAAGAGTATCTAGGGCCTGTAGAAGGCTAGAGACCCAAGAGAGCTGTAACTTAGCTTACAGTGCCCTCTTGTGTCGTGTTGCACTAAAGCTGCGACACGATAGAAGAAACTACAGGAAACCACGTTCCCCGGTACTGACTGTCTTAAGGGCATGTCAGTTTCCCCGTAAGAAAGGAGCGAAAGCCCAGAGAAGTGCGGCTGAAGGCTGTACTTCTCTGGCAAAGTCAACAACAAGGTTAAAAACAATAGCAAAAAGTTTAGGGGTTGCCACATGGAAGGAAAATTCCCTACAATAACGAAATCTTTCCTAACACTCGCCCCTCCCAGACTATGGACAGGGGGAACTAATCCACCCCTGGATGAGTCTCTTGTTCAGGTCGGTTAAACATTCTGGACAACCCATCAGCATTGCTATGTTGGACACCTGGTCTATGCTCAATAGTGAAGTCGAAGCCTTGAAGACTTATGGACCACCTAAGCAACTTTGGATTCTCCCCCTTCATGTTCATTAGCCACTTTAACGGCTTATGGTCAGTCTGCACAGTGAAGTGGGTCCCATAGAGGTAGGGCCTCAGCTTCCTTAGGGCCCACACAACAGAGAAACATTCTTTCTCTACCGTGGACCACCTGAGCTCTCTGTCCTTAAGCTGGCGACTAATAAAACCGATAGGGTGTTCCTTACCCTTCTCATCTACTTGTGATAGTACAGCTCCTATCCCAGTGTCAGAGGCATCCGTCTGCACGATAAAAGGTCTTTGGTAATCAGGGGCCCTGAGCACAGGGGCCTGGCACAAGGAGTCTTTTAAGCCATTGAAGGCCTTCTCACACTCGTCGGTCCAAGTTACCTTCTTGGGTTTCTTCGGAGTTGTGAGGGCAGTCAGAGGAGCAGCTATGGTGCCATAGTCTGCCACAAAATTGCGATAATACCCCGTGAGTCCTAAGAAGGCTCTCACTTGGGTTTGCGTAGTGGGGGTAGGCCAGTCTTGTACTGCTTGTACTTTACTGGGTAGAGGCTGTATCCTCCCTCCACCTACTTCATGTCCAAGGTAAACCACTGAGCCTTGTCCAATCTGGCATTTACTAGCCTTTATGGTCAAGTGGGCTTTCTGAAGAGCCTGGAGCACAATCCCGAGGTGTTTCACATGGTCTTCCCAGGTGGCACTGAAAACTGCTATATCGTCCAGATATGCAAGACAGAATTCGTCCAACCCATTCAACACATGATTCACAAGCCTCTGGAAAGTGGCAGGGGCATTCTTCAACCCGAACGGCATTACCCGGAATTGGTAAAGGCCGTCTGGCGTCGAAAATGCTGTCTTCTCCCTGGCATGTTCTGCTAAAGCTATTTGCCAATAGCCAGCAGTAAGGTCAAACGTGCTGAGGTACTTGGAGGCACCCAAAGTATCCACCAGCTCATCTGTTCGAGGCAAGGGGTGGGCATCTGTCTTGGTGACAGCATTCAGAGCCCTGTAATCCACGCAGAACCTCAATTCAGAAGTGCCTGCCTTTGGAACCAGAACCACAGGACTGGACCAAGGACTACTAGAGGGTTCAATCACCCCAAGATCTAACATCTTGTTGACCTCGGTCTTAATATAAGACCGTACTTTATCTGACATCCTGTATCCCCTACTTTTGGTAGGTACACTGTCTCCTGTGTCAATGTTATGTTTGCACCAAGGTGTCAAACCAGGCGACTGTGAGAACAGGGGGGAAACTGCCTAAGCAAACTTTTCACCTCCGCCTGCTGATCAGAAGTCAGGTGAGGGGCCACTCGGACACCCTCAACGGAGCTATCTGAAGGACCGCTTTGGAACAGGTCGGGGAGAGGTTCAGACTCCTCTTCCTCAACGTCTGATGCCAGTAGCAGTGCTGCGATTTCGACTCTTGGGACGAAAGCCTTCAGCCTATTCACGTGGAACACTTTTGGAGCCTGTCCAGGCCTTCCAAGGTCCACTAAATAGTTCACCTCACCCAGGGGCTCCACCACTGTGTAAGGGCCTGACCATTTGTCCTGTAAAGCGCGAGGCCTTATTGGATTCATGATCAGGACTTGCTGACCAGGTGTAAAGTTGATGAGGGAAGCTTTCTGGTCGTACCAATGTTTCACCAGCGCTTGCCCTGCCTTCAACTTATCACTAGCCAAGCCCATCAGAAGTACCATCCGTTTTCTGAGCCCTAGCACATAGTCAACTACATTGGTAGTAACAGGGGGAGTGGGCATCTCCCATCCCTCCTTGACAATGGCTAAGGGTCCCCGTACGGGATGACCGAACAGAAGTTCGAAGGGGCTGAAGCCAACACCCTCCTGTGGTACCTCTCGGTAGGCAAACAGCAAGCATGGTAAAAGAAGATCCCATTTTCTTCTCTGGGGCTCCTCCAGAGCCCCAATCATGCTCTTTAACGTTCTGTTGAAACGTTCCACCAGACCATTGGTCTGGGGGTGGTATGCAGAAGAGAACTTGTAGGTGACCCCACATTCTTTCCACATAGCCTGCATATACTTCGACATAAAGTTGCTGCCACGATCTGACACAACTTCTTTAGGGAAGCCAACCCTAGTGAATATGCCGAGTAAAGCTTTTGCAACTGACTTGGCAGTTACAGTTTTCAATGGGATGGCCTCAGGATACCTGGTTGCATGGTCGACCAGCACCAGGATAAACCTATTGCCCGAGGATGTTTGCGGGTCAAGGGGACCGACGATGTCGATCCCTACCCTTTCAAATGGTACCCCCACAACTGGGAGCGGTACCAACGGAGCTTGGATTGTCGCGCCAACCTTACCAGACAACTGGCAGGAGGCGCAACTCCTGCAGTGACTTTCTACTTGCACCCCCATCTTGGGCCAGTAGAAGTGCATGGATAACCTTTGCTTGGTCCTCTTCATACCAAGGTGACCAGCAAGGGGAACTTCATGCGCCAACTGCAGGAGGAAGGGTCTAACAGCAAGGGGAACCACCAACCTCCTATGGTCTCCTTCTGTAGACTCTGTGGGCTCACTATACAGGAGTCCACCTTCCCAATAAATCCTATGCTTCCCAGGAGGTTCACCCTCAAGCTGGGAGCAGGCCTGTCTCCTTAGGCCTTCCAGAGATGGGCACTCACGTTGGCCTTTACTGAATTCGTCCCTATCAAGACCTCCTTCAACTAACAAGTCTTTTAGTTCAGGATGATCGTTGGGGTCGAATACTTCAGGCATCGCCACCTCCTCGTCAGGCTCGGGCGATTGGCCAACTTCCTCCACCGCAGTGGTAGGCGAGCTCGGGGGAATATTCTCTTTCCCCCGTCTTGACTTGTAGACTCCTTTCGCCTTGGGTTTCCCCTTCGGCTGGGGCGGCGTATTGGACTTGGCCAATGCTGCCCGTGTTTGAGACCGTGTGTAGGGTCGTTCGGCAGTGTCTCCTACGAGCCCTAAAGCTCTGAGATCATTACCTAATAAGACCTTTCCCGGGACGTTTCTCTGAATGCTCACTGGAATCCTGACTGCTGTACCATTTAAAGTTAGATTAACAGGGATCACGGGAAACATACGGAGGGGGCCGTCAGCCAACTTAGTGGGCATCAGAGTAGCTCTGGCAACTTCCTCTGAGTCTACCAAGGTAGAATCCACTACAGTTCGACTGCACCCACTATCCCTAAGAGCTGGAGTATCCACTCCATTGATCAGCACACTGTCTTTAAAGTAGTGCTTGGTATTATCCGGAATCCTAGCATAAGCCTCTGCGACTTTAGGCTCCCAGGAACCCAGGGACACTAAAACTACCTCAGCCTCTATTCCGCTGGGAAATGAGTCTGAGGAGAAGGATGCTCCTGTAATCTCTTCTTCCTCGTAGGAGGAGAAGGCCAGATTAGCGGAGTGGACCCCCAAAGGTTTAACCTTACAACGGGGATCCCCCTTCACATGGTCAGTTGCTCCACAAGAAAAACAAGCCCCAGAGGGTCTGTTTACGTAGGGAGGCTTATTGTAACCAGAGTTCTGTTTCGGAGGCGCACCTCCACTACCCTGTGAGTTCTCTTGTGTCTTACCCTTGTTTTTCTTTTTGTGGCCCTTTTGGGAAGAAGATTTGGCAGATTCCCCATCCTCCATATCTTTGGACTTTTTCCCCTCCTCCTGCTTACCAGGATGAGTTTTGTCCTTATGGGACACTCGATGTGACACCCATAAGTCTGCTGCAATGGCCAGCTTCTTAGGATCTATCTCCTTCGAATCGGCCAAATGCTGCTTAAGCTCCGGGGAAGAAGAAGCAAAAATATGTTCCAGCATGACAAGATTTATCATGCCTTCGAAGGTAGAAACCTTATAACCTTCAACCCAGCCAGTTAAGTTTTTCAAAGATTCAGCGACATAAGATACCCAAGTACCACCTTCCTTTTTCTTATACTCTCGAAAACGCTTTAAATATTGGGCCGGAGTCTTCCCAAACTTTAAAATGAGAGTTTGCTTTAACATTGCGAAATCAGCCCGCTCAGCCTTCGACATTTCCATAATGGCACTACAGCCAGAATGGGGCAGTCTACTGAGCAACCACGCAATCTTATCAGCATTGTCAACTTCCTGGACCTCGCATGCATACTCAAACGCATTCAGCCAGTCCATAATGTCATTCCTTTCTTCATACACACTGAGCAGATCTTTCGGAAACCGTGGATGAGAGGAAGCCCCAGACCCATGTCTAGGACCCTTGGATCCATTTGCAACCTGAAGCTTGGCCAGTTCCAACTGGTGATCCCTGTCTTTCTGTTTTTCTGCCTGTTCGATTTTTAGTTTGGCTATGCTGAATTCAAGCTCCTGCTGCCTAAACCGCAGCTCTTGCTTCTTGAATTCAAGCATAGCCTCCCCATCAGCACTGGCAGAGGAAACATTAGACATTACATCCTCCCTGTCCTCGTGGTCGCGGTGGATCAGTGCAGCGGCAGAACCGTCGGTTCTACCAGTGAGAGCAGCCCCACCACCTTCTGCACTGTCCTCGGAAGTTATAGCGTCAAGCTGCGCTTCTTGCCACGCCACGATTCTCTGGATCATTTCCAATTTTGTGCCTTGAGAGGAAACACCTCTCTCCGCACACATCTTTTTCAGCGTTTCTGATTTGGAAGCATTTAAAGTTAACAAGGTATTTGCTTCCATACTGTTTGATAGGACTATGGCCTTTTTAAAGTTATATTACAACAATTCACTACGTGTACTGTTTGGAATAACCTGAAATGCCTTAGTTCGAGCGCAACACTGGATACCTTCAGTCGTATCCCACCGCTGTACACCAATTAGTTAAGACGGATTTCTGAACTCTGTCCTGGTGGCGCAGAAGTTCAGAAGGCCAACCTAATTACTTGGAACAGGGTAACCTCTGGACAAGCCAGACCAATCAAGGTAGCGATCGCGGCGGTCAAGACTAGGTCTCAAGAGGGGTGAGGGTGACTGAAAGCCCGCAGTGAGCACACAAAGCAAGAGCGCTGACAAACTACTCCAAACAGTTGTTATATCAAAAATAGATACACATTTATTTTAAGGCCTTTAAAATAATGACCGTAGCGAGAAAATCACAATATCACAATATTAAACCAACACATACCATATCAACACAATATATATACAAATACACAGTCGCAAGCGTTTAAAGCACGAAATATGTAGTCCACCTGCCAGGGAAGGAAAACAGGCAGTGCGATAATGCTTTCGACTCAGTTCGCCTTCATAGGCACCTAACTAGATGGAAGTCCGAGCCCTGCGAAGAGTGGAGCCTTGTGCTCAAAGTACCTGCCACGCCGGTGTCAACGGGCAAAAGGGGAAGCTCTTCGGAGGAAGTCAGGCAGTTCGGGTTAGTGCACAGCAGAAGGAGAACAGGTTCCGCAACTCAAGCGCAGCCTCCACAGCGGGCAGAAGCAGAGCGCGAGCGCGGCAAAAGGGTGCTGTTTTTACACAGCAGGGAAAAGCAATGGGATACTGCAGGAGGGCGAACAGATCCTAGATATACTACTCACCGGTCCCCGAAGCAAGCAGACCCAGGCTTCTCCACGATAGTTTCAGCAGCTGGCAGGTTCAGAAGAGCAGGGAACGCTTTGTAGTCGTGTAGAGCAAAAAGACGCCCCAATCGACGAAACCAGCACAGTTTTGTTGCCGCACAGGACAACGGAGCGGCCGTGTGTATTCGAGCCAACTGAACCCTCCTCCCTTCAGACCTGGGAACGCCAAGCGTACGAAGCGTGGGAGAGGGACAAGGACTCGCAATACAACACAACCTGGCGGCGGTTGCAGAGCCAAACTCCTTTGTAAGCTGGTCAGTCAACTGGATGGCCCAGAGACGCTTCCGAAGGCTTACTTGGCAGGAGATGGTTGAAGATGCCGGGAATAGCTGTTCCTGCTATTCCAAAGGTCGAAGCACCAGTACAGGCCTTCTGGTTCGATCAAAGGAGGACAGGGGCTCTCCGGACGACAGCAGTGCAAAGGAGGATTCCTTCAGCGGGTCACCAGCGATTCCTCGGTCCAGCCTCGTAGTTGCAGGATACTTGGCTCCTGTATTCCTTCGTTCGTGAGAACTCAGGAGATCGACATGGTAGTGGTGTTTCCAGCCCCCTCTTATCCACGGTTCCCTTCGCGCCAAAACGGAGGGGAGCCAATAGGAGATCCGCTCATCAAAACACATACCATACGTGGACCAATCACGGACCACGGTGGTCCCAGGCATTCACACCACCCTAGACTCTCTGGCACCCAGGATGTGTATTGGGACCAGACATCCCAGCCCACACCCTGGAGGCACACAAACGACATGTAGAAGCCCGCGAAAGCAACCACGTTTCGCGGGAAAGTACATGCCCAAATAAGGAAGGCCCCGGGTCGCCGGACCTGGGGAAGGTGAAGGGAGCAAGACGGTCAGTGGACAAGACAAAGGAGCCTCGCGGCCTGGCCATTTTGGGAGCCAGGCCACCATTTTGGGTTCAGTGCAAAAACGTGCTCAGAACGCCAAAAGGAGCTCAAAATAAACAATACGATCGCTGCCACCATTCGAGTCCCTGAATGACTTGCACCGATCAAATACATTCCTAAAAGAGTATCTAGGGCCTGTAGAAGGCTAGAGACCCAAGAGAGCTGTAACTTAGCTTACAGTGCCCTCTTGTGTCGTGTTGCACTAAAGCTGCGACACGATAGAAGAAACTACGGGAAACCACGTTCCCCGGTACTGACTGTCTTAAGGGCATGTCAGTTTCCCCGTAAGAAAGGAGCGAAAGCCCAGAGAAGTGCGGCTGAAGGCTGTACTTCTCTGGCAAAGTCAACAACAAGGTTAAAAACAATAGCAAAAAGTTTAGGGGTTGCCACATGGAAGGAAAATTCCCTACAATAACGAAATCTTTCCTAACAATACTCAACAAGTTCCATTTCATATTTTGTCTTGTATTGGCATCTAGTGCGTTTATTCAGCTCAGAAAGCACTCTTCCTGAGTTCAATGATGTTTTTATTTTTTCTTTGTGCTCTCTTTCACCTTTCATTATTTATTTTCCTCCTGCAGGGGCAGGTGGCACAAAGGCATCTGTTTTCTCATTTGAAATGTTGTCTTTTACATGTGAGGGTACAATGGGAAAGCTTTAACACATTAAAAAGAAAGTCTTTGCTTGGTTTTCCTCTTTGCAACAACATGCTATAGACTTATTTACAGGGTTAGAAAGGGTTTACCTTTGGTGGTTCTCTTCTTGGTGAGGTGCTTGCCTTGCATTGTCCATTCCCCGAAGCTGGAAGTTTTATTTCTTACTGTCCCACATATAATCCTCCTCTCACTCACTCACAGAAATATAGGAGCATCCAATGTTCACCCGTTAATCAGGCCTTGCCTGAAGGAGCTATAGCTGTTTTGTCTCATGATTATACTGCTTTGGGTGTAATGAGAAACAGAGTGCTGTAAGTTTGTAAGTTACTGGTTTACTTCCCCCTTTATTTTTAAAAATATAATAGCACAGGTCACAAGCTTCAGTTTCCTACATAGGCAATGACAGCCTCTACATGTTTTTCTTTTCTTAATCGTTCACTTTCTGTTTTCATAACACACACCTTGTATAGGTTAGCTGAGGGGAGGAGGTCACTTAACTCTTTCACTGCCTGAGCTGGCAGCGCTGTAATAAAGCAGCTATTAGTTCCTCTCACAATTAACAGCACTACTGCTTTAATATGCTGTGACTAACTTATTATTTATGGTCCTCTAAAAAGGATTTAAACTTCAAGGGTAAGGAAACAGGAGCCCCAGTGTGGGATTTTATCAAAGTCACACAAACGCTTGGGCTTATGCAGTAGCTACATAATATTTCTCACACCTCCTATCTTCAAACAGGGAATTTTTGGCTCCCATCCACCTGATGAAAGCTCAGAGATTTGAAGTCAGACTTACAGCCAGCAGTTTTATGTTTGAGCTGACAGGGTCCATCCGCTAGGCTATTAGTCAGCCTCTCTCTCTCGCTCTGCTTGTGACTCCTCCTCTCTCCTTCCTAAACACTCCGAGGGCAGAGGGTGACAGAACCAGACTAGGGCTACAGGCTCTGGACAGGCCTCAGCAGCCCCAGAGGGGGCTGCAACAGGGCAACAGCTCCCGGGGGCTTCAAATCCTCCCAGCTCTCTCTGTGTCTCTCAGGAGGATCGTTTCCACCTTCAGTCATGGCCAGTTCTACTTTTCCCTTGTTGCTAGGGATGAAGAGCTCTGCGAGGCATGAGTCAAGAGTTCAGGGCACACATTCCAGTTTCCTGACAGAGTCCCACTGCAGGGGGACAGTTCCATTGTCCACCATCTTACAGTTAAAGGTGAGTGGCATATATATACAAGATGGTGGCTGTTTGTTTACATATTTTCTTTGGCTCACAGATTAGGTGTTTCTCATCAGTTAACTCTCAATACTTAGCACATCCTGGTAGTGGAACATTTTACACTATAACACATTTCATGCTCACTTAAATAGACAATGTGAATTACATTTTTCCCATTAAAATAAAAGGTTATAACCAACAATTAAGAAAAAAACATGTCTGAATAGTATTTATGAATAAAATGAGAAGCTGGGTAAGCATGCAAGTATGTGCATTTTGTTATGGAGGGAATTAGTAGCCCGGGCAACAGAATGTAGTAGTTTGAAACCCAGGTTACATATGGATTCTGTTCATTATTTTTTTATTCTAAGTTCTGGTCAATTATTATTACACCACAAAACATAAACATTGTTGATGCTGAATTGTCACTGTATATAAGACGGTCACTCTCAACTCAGGGAGTTCCACCTCCGCTTCCAGGCCAGGTGGCGCTCAACAAAACGCTTAACAGATTCAACTTTAGTGAGGCCTCCACTTCTATCGTACTCTACATCAAAATACCATCTTTACCATCAATCAGCTAGAAACCAGGCCGGTGTATACTAAGAATATATATTTATTTAAGTTTTTGCAATTAATCATAGGCAATCACAAAAACATCAACCACCAATGCTGTGGCACTACACAATATCACAAATTCAAATTTCTCGCATCAATTGACTAACATAGGTTTAAAAGACTTTCTGTTGCTATACCATACAGGTTAGATTTTAAAGTTGGCAGTCACAATTTACATCAGATTTCTTTCAAATTAATCAATAGGAAAATTATGAAACAGACAGTGATTGCTTAGTTCGGCACAATACTCCTTTCTCCCAACAACCCCCACACTCCAGGCATCAATTAGATATGACCAGTCTGATCTGAAGGCAAGATACAGGGAAGTGGGAACACAAAGGAATTCTGATTTGGGATTGTAGAGGAGGTCCCAGATATGGCCTTCACCCCTGCCCCCCATTGCGAGTTGCCAGTAAAATACTCGCCAAGGTATGTGACGTATGAGGAGCAACTGAACCAACAGAGAGCCACATTGGGCCTCTGCCCTGTGTACATTAGAAGATCAGTACCTGTTGAAATGCCAATAGGCAGACAGCCCTGGGCAACACGGTACCCAGACAACCATACCAGCCGCTGATACGAAACGATGAATATTTACAGACTGTCCATGAGGAGACACAAAGAGCCCTGATGGAAGGCAAACAATGATGAGAAGAGGGCCTGGACAGACTAACGCATAAGAAAAGGCGACACGTGAACGCTTGTATCCACGAAAACAGGTGCAAGAGACACAAAGGACAACACAATGTTAAAACGTAAGAAATGTCATAGCAAAAGAACCAAGATGAAAGAATTGAACCTATTAAACATGTGTAAATAGGCTTGAAACGCAAGATGCTAAGAAATCGATACTGCTTGCAATGCTTAGTAGAAGCTAGAGCGGCAAGTGCCAACCATATTTCTACCTGAAGAAGGCACAATGTACACGTGCATCTCCATTTTGTAAAAGCAGAAGTACACCCAGGCTGCAAAGGCCTAACTGGTCGGGTTTCATATCCAAGCCCAAGCTAGGGGAAAGAGCGGAATCGAAACTCAACAAAGGATGGCTCAGGCCTGGGAAATCGAGGTCAACCCAAGAGAGGGAGGCGAGCTTAAGCTAAAGAGAATCGAAACTTCAGAGCATACCAGCCTGCCCTGTGAAGGTCAAGATAAGGAGGCCCGGATAGGTGGTGGAGCTACATGGAGAATTAAATACACGAAAAGCTGGAAACTGAAGCAGATTCACAGTGAACCAACACGTGACCAGCCAGGCGTGAAGTAGTACCACCGTCTGATGTCACCCAGATCCAAGGGGTGCCATAACTTTTCCTGATAAGAGACTACAGTTTCAAGGCCTTCTTTATTGCCCATATCGTTACAGTAATGGGGTGATTTTTGACACTATTGCGTAGCTGGGAACCCAGAACCCACAGCCATTCACCCAGAATGAAAGGGCGGAGATGATAATTGTCCAAAGCTATCCATTGCGGCTCTGGCTGCTGCCTGACATGCGGGACCAGCACACGCAGTTGGACTGCCCTATAGTATGTTTCTAAGTCCGGGAGGCCCACCCCTGCATTGTCTTTTCGAAGCTGGAGCAAAGATCTGGGGACTCTTGGCTTTTGATTTTGCCACAGGAAGGTTAAGAGGGACTTTCTAGTATCTGTAAAGTATTCCTGGGGCATTTTGATGGGGAGCATTTGGAACAGATAAAGTATTTTTCGAAGAATCACCATTTTAATTGCATTTAGACGGCCCAGCCAGGAGATGGTAAGCCTGGACCACCATTGGATGTCGTTTTGAAGGACAAGTGACAAAGGGGGGAAGTTAGCCTCATATAGGGAATCCAAGTCGCGTGTAACATTGATACCTAGATATCAGAGTGTGGAGAAGCTGACTTTTACACCTAGAGGGGCAAAGCGCTCTGACTCAGAGTCTCTACTTTTATCAATTGGGAGGAGGATTGACTTTCCAGTATTAATTTTCAGGCCGGCCAGTTCTCCATAATCCTCGATTATATCGATCGCAGCTGGGACAGAATTCAGGGGGTCAGTTAGGTGTAGTAATATGTTGTCAGCGTAGAGGCCTACTTTATTCTCGCGATCACCCACTATGATTCCCTTAACCTTACCATAGTCCTTAACCTCTGCGCCAGTGGCTCAAGGGACAAAACAAATAGTATTGCCGACAGTGGGGAGCCTTGCCTTGTTCCCCTTTCCAAGGGAAACCAGCGTGAATAGCCCCCGTTCACTGCTACTGACATGGGGGATGTGTACAGTGCTTTGATTGCACGGCGAAGCTTCGGCCCGAGCCCGTTCCAGACCAAAACCCTTTCTAAAAAGTCCCATGACACCCTATCAAAGGCCTTCTCAGCATCCAGTGACAGAAGAGACAGATCCCCACCCATTCCCTGTGCTTCATGAATTAGGTGAAGTGTTTTCCTCATGGTATCCACCCCCTGTCTCCCAATAACGAAGCTAACTTGATCTGAGTGTATTAGCCGAGGTAAGTGTGATTCAAGCCAGGCCGCAATGACTCTAGCATATACCTTAGCATCAATATTGAGAAGAGAGATGGGGCGATAGGAGCTACAATATTTGGGGACCCTACCCTCCATTGGAATGACAGCAAGCAGGGCCTGAGAGAAGGATGGGGGGGCTTGGCCTGTATCGAAGATGTGATTGAACAAGGATGCATGAAAGGGGGCAATGAGTGTGGAGAATGTCTTATAAAACCCAGGTGTGAAACCATCATCCCCAGGGGCCTTTCCCGTCTTCAGGCGTTTTATGGCGTCCGAGACTTCCTCCTCTGTGACTGGTGTGTCTAAGGATTCGGCATCCATGGATGTGAGCGTGGGGATCTGCACTTCTCCGAGGTATGTGTCGATACTCTCGGGAGGAGGGGGACGGTCACATGTATATAAGTCTTCATAAAAAAAGGCAAATGCTTCTTGAATGCCTTCGAGGGATGTTGCTGTCATGTCTGTGAGGGTGCCGTCAGTCCTCTCGATGAAATCGACCCACCTCACTGCCTTCTGTGTACGGGGACAAGCCGCCAGGAGGGCGTCTGCCTTGTCGCCTTTTTCATTATATTTTTGTTTGCGGTATTGTAGGGTTTGAGCAGTCTTGCCCACGATAAGTATTTTCAGCTCCTCCCTGAGCTTCTTAGCTTCGGCAAGATGCTTGGGTCTCTCACATAGGGAGGACTGTGCTAAATTTTGGGCTGTGCAGAGCTTCTCCCTAATGTTCTTTTCTATCAGTGCACGTTCTCTTTTTTTCGGGCCCCCTCCCTAATGAGCACCCCCCTCCAAGTGGCCTTGGCTGCTTCCCATACGGACGTCTTCCCAACCTCTCCCGTGTCATTTGTGGCAAAGAATTGATCGATCTCAGTTTCAAGAGTTTCTTTGAAAACCGAGTCTGCCCATAAGGAGTCATTACATCTCCAATATAGAATTCCGAGGGGCCAGATCGTTCCAGCATACGCCGACCGTAACCATATCGTGGTCCGACCATGCTGTGGGGTGTATATTCACGGTGCAAAGTATTCGCAGGAGGCCGTCGGAGAGGAAAATGTAATCAATGCATGTGAGTGTGTCATGAGGGAGGGAGTGAAAGGTGAAGCCCCTATCCTCTGGATGCAAATGGCGCCAGCTGTCTGTGAGGCCATATAGGTCCAGGGTTAATTTGATTTCAGCCTCATCTCGGAAGGTGGGTGGATCGTTTGCATCGGACCTAGTCTGTCTATCCACAGAGCTGTCCATCCATGTATTAAAGTCTCCACCTAGCACTATGTGTCCCTTGGCCATGCTAAAAACCTTTTCGGTGATTTTGTGGAGGAACCTATTCTGCCCTTGGTTAGGTGCGTAGAGCGTGGCTAGGGTGGCAATTGTACCTCAAATGTTTTCCACAACCACGAGCGCCCTTCCTTCCTTGTCTGACCAAGTCTCAAGGGTCGACATCCTAAGGCCCGTGCGAATTAAAATCCCCACTCCCACTTTTTTGAAATTCCAGAACTCCAGTAGGAAGGACCCAAATCATGTGATGGAATCACCCTCTCCTCCCCCCTTTGGTATCGTGTCTCCTGCAGAAAAAGGACATCTACGTTTGACCACCTGAATTCTCTGGCCACCATGGATCGTTTCATTTAATCCCTTCACATTAAGTGTGCATATTCGTAGTGTGTCGTTAGAGAGTGTAGGCGCCATCTTGAGCATCATGTGAGTACTTAAGCGACCATGTCATCTGCATCATGGTCCGTGTCATGCTCGGTAATGCATCGCATGGCTCATTACTCGTGCGTCTGGCCTCCGCGAGTCCTGAAGAGGCCAAGGAGAGACCTTTCCAATTCGCACCCTGACCCTTCATGGTCCCACTTTGTGTACTTCTGACGCCCAGGTCCGTCTTCTCATGGATCGTGTGTCTTCTTCCTAGCCCAGCCTTTCCTCCCACCCCTCCCCCCCAACATTCAGCATCCGATCCGTCCAGGTTGACATCACCCGGTCGGCCTCGGACCACCAATGGAAACCGCGAAACAAGCGGTCCTATCCTAACATAAACATATTTAACATTGAGCCCCCAACCGTGCAATCTAAACACCGCAAAAGCAAGTGTCAATTCTGACCCCCTTCTTAGGCATCGTTCCAGTGTCCATTTTACCCCACATTTCCACCCAGGCACCCTAAACATGCAGGCCCCCATTTGTCAAACGCGTAACAGAAATGAAACAGTCAAATTTAAAGTCTGACCCGGGTGTCGGGTGCACCGCTGGCGCATGCTGCGCGTGAGCTCCCCGCACCAACATACCGAAAACCCCCCGCTTTCTCGCGGGCAGCGCCCGAGCGCTCAGCTTCAACCATCCCAATCACCTCATTGTACCTTTGCCACGTGCTGCTTAACGTGACAGCCTGGAATCCGGGTCAGTGTTCCATGTTTTGTGAATTGTTCATTCTCTGGAATTTTCTGGATCCCTGAATCCTCTTGTGCCGCGGGCCCTTAATACGCCACTCACCCTCACCTCCTTTCGATTCAGCAAGGGAGGGCCCTTCTCCCTGGGGACCCAACAGGTCCGCTATACAGTCTGCAATGTCCTTTTCCGAAACTAATTTTGTTGTCGAGGCCTCCCAGTCAAAGGTGAGTGAAAACGGATAACCCCACCGGTACCTGATACCTTTGTCCTTCAGCATCCACGTAATTAGGGAGCATTTCTTCCTCATTGCCAACGTGAGCGATGATAGATCTTGATAGATGGAGATGTTCGCTTCGCCCAGTGAAAGCTGTGGTGCGTGTCTGGCCTTTTCTAGAATCCTAGCTCTGTCTGCGTAATTGTGAAAACGAGCCTGTATTGATCTCGGGCCTCCTGGTCTGCCTCCAGCCCTATGGATGCGGTAAATTTTCGGTTCATCCACTAATTCATCCCTAAATAAGAGCTTAAGAATGTTGTGTAGGGTCTGTTTTAGGTCAAGATCGGTTTCGCCTTCGTTTTCGGGACAACGAATGTTGTTACGGCGCTTCCTATTTCGAGATCATCAATCTTTAGGCGTATTTGTTCTTCCCTGTGTTCTATTTCTGCTATGCGGTGATCCATTTGAGCCTCCAACATGTTCAGAGAGGTTTGGTTGTGCTCGACTTGTTCCAGCCTGTCGTCCATTTTGTCCATTCTTTGTGTGATTTTGTCGATTTTGCTGCCTATATCTGCTCTTATGCTTCTCATCTCGGAAAGCAGGTCAGCAACATCGGCCTTAGTGGCAACGGCGTCAGATCCTACAGTCGACATCTTGGACTCGGCGGGTGGCCTCAGGGAGTCGTGGGTTGGTGTAAACCTATATTTTGCCAATTTGCCCTTATGGTCCATGGGTGGCGGTACCCCAATGGCGAGGTGCGTGGGTCACAGCCATACACAGAGAGCACCTCCAGAATGGTCTATTGAGAGGTATACGCTTGTGTATGCGGGCTTCGGCCTCCAGTGGCTAAGCGTGATGGGGGGATGATATTAAAAGCACCCAAAACAGCTAGTCCCTCTTATGTAACTAATTGCCCTTCAGATCTTCTTGCTTTATCCAACTGGGGAGCTCTCCATGGTGTAGAACAGCACGAGGCTCCGGGGCAGTGCCCAAGAATGAGACATTTCAGTTTGAGGCCTGCGCAGCGTGACCCCGGCGGGGTGCCGGCTACCGTCCCCGGATCTTGCAGGTTCAGGAGTATGCATGGGTTCCGAGGAGGGCACACGCCCTGACTGTCAGGGGCCCAACCCTCTCTCGTGACCTGTTCAAAATCTTCTAGCGCCCTTGATAGGACCCGAGGCACATCGGCTTGCTTATTCTCTCCGGGGTCCAGGTGCCCTGCGCAGCCCCCCTGCCAAGTTGCGACTTGGGAGAGGGCCCGCCACCTTCCTTGTCCGTAGTGCAGGAGGAGAGTCCACTTCGAGCGATGGAGCCGGTCGTCTCCCTCTAGTGTGACCTGGGCACACGCTAATACATGAAGCGACAGCGGTGACTGCGTAAACTGGGCCCGCTCCTCGGCAGTCCTCCCACGGCCGCACCCGGTGCTCAGTCGGGCTCCCTCCGGGTCCCTGGCAAACAGGGGAGGGGGGGTGCTTACCCGTGCGCCTGTACTTGTCAGTGGGCCCAGGGGGCGGTGTGCTTCGCTGAATTCTCCCAGGTTCCGCGCGTGTCACGGCACTGCGGACGCTGGAGGGTGCGGTGGGATCTCGCAGGCCTGCCCTTCCTTCGCGCGCCCAATCTTGCAAAGGGGGTTTCTCCAGGAAAAAAACTCTGTTTCAGTCCGGGTTTTTTCCCAGTATGTCCTGAACACTTCCAACACCTATTTCCGTCGAAGTTGTGGCCGGGGGGGGGTCTCGTGGTGGGGGCTCAATCCACTTTTCGGGACCCTTGCGCGGAGCCTACACGGAAAATATTCCCATCCGTGCGCCCCCTGGTGGCTGACCGCGAACCTATATATTTTTGACTTCTAAATTTCATCAGAAAATACTAATCATATCTCGGCACGCCCTTCCTGGAAGGAGCTACCATTTTTATTGATTTACTCCTGAGCCGGAATAGTCACAAATCTGCCCCTTCTTGATTCATACCTTAATTGCATAACCTAATATCACACCAACTTTCTATTCCCTGGGAATTATTAGAAGGCCAGAATCATATTTGTCTTCATAACTTAAATTGTATACATAACACAAAATGTGTTTTTACATGGTCATAACATCCTTCTGATGCTCTTTAATATTACCCCGATGCACTTTTTATTCAAGAAAATCTAATCAATTTAGTCAATGGCAAGGCACCGTAATTGTCCCTGAGTTTCACACCAGCCCCCACCAAATCCTAGCATTCATTTCTCTTCTATGACCAGCTTAGGACATCTGGCTGGCCCATGTGATCATGCACTCCCCCCCTGGGATTCACACGTTAAAGTTTGACGCTAATGCACAGTTAATGGAGAGACCTGACCTTAAAGGTCATTTCTGCGAGCTGTGATATCTGCACATCCCACACTTCTGATCTCATTCACTGTATATCTTAGCATTTAAACTGAAACCAGACCTTCTTCTCCTAGAGGTCCTCAACCAAAGGTCTTGATGTTAACGTTTCCAAGGCTCAGACCTTCCAGTTCAATGGGGAAAAACAAGCTACATACATATTTCATTCTAAAAGAATAGCATTTTACATTGACACAATGTAACATTTTGTATAATACCTAGGCCTGCTGTTAATAAATACAATCTTTCTTTGCTACTATGTTAGAAAAGAGGTAGATTCATTATTAATCTTAAGCACACAGATAGGCCACAGTTAACATAGGAAACCAGTGTTGACTTTTCCAAAATTGAAATAGGCCTTTCTCTTTACATGCTGTGGTTTTATTTGATGAAACTTACGTCTCTTTATTCCGGATAAACACAATCTGTAACTTAACTTTATTTCTTACATGAAGGGTATTATTCCTCCTGTTTAGCTTCGAAATGTGCAGTGTTTCAAATGTATCTTTTCTTTCCACGTGCACTGCTGCCATTTCAAATCTGTCAAATGTGCCTTTTCCCAGTTTACACGAAGTCAGTATCTACCACACCACATGTTTCTTTTTGTTTGCCTCAATTGGGCACAGTTACAATAATACAGTTCTAAGGCACACTCTCTTTCCACTCAGTGTCTTTGCATTTTACTAAAGTTGAAATAGGCCCATTGTTGTTGATTCACTAGGCCTTATATTGGAAAACAATGTTTTGAACTGACCTGCATTTTCCAATGGGTCTCAACATCAGCCAGCTTCACTCTCACAATGGGAGCCTAGCATGACCTCTCCATCTCTGACATTCTGGGGCTGACATTTCACCCCACAGGTCCCTCCCCACTGGGTCTTTGACTCGGTTGACACATAGAAAAGAGCAAGAGAGACCGAGTTTGTTGTTTTCTTTTTGCTTTGGCTCATTCCATGAATTTCCTCATTGGAGCATGTCCGCTATTTTCCTGTCCTGAGGGAGTAGTGCTCTGGTCTGCACTCCACTCTCTTGAGATTTTAGGGTTTGGTCCTGGAAACCCTCCCTTTTTTCGGAACCTCCTACCCTAGGCTATAAAGGTAAGGAGTAATTGAGTCTGCAGAGAATAAAAGAGAGGTCAAGTATTTTATACAGTACTTCTTTCCTCTGTAAATAGGCATACAACTTGAACAACAAAACAACATCACATAACACATTGACATTCATTTCCCTTACATGAACATTTCTACACATATTATTTATATTTGATTTCTTCTGATTTTTATATATTCTTTGTGAATATGAATTAATTCACTCCCTGTTAATGTGCGATATTCTCCATCTGGGTTTCCATCCTTCCTTTCATTCTTCAGATGGTTCCTGGGCTCTACCCTAACTGGGCTCTTCAATCAGTCATAGCGCCTGTCTGGGGTGACAGCTCTTCAACTGATTGATATGGACCTGATTCTCTTCCGTATGTTCTCATTTAGGAATGCAGATCATATAGGGGACAGGTGAGATTGTATCAGCAATTTCAAAGGCACAACGCAAAGAGGGGAGGAACTTCCGCTCCTTGGTCTGGTCCCTTTGGAAAATGTACAGGTAGACCCTGTCTCCTACTTCTAATTCCTTTTAGGTAGCTTTTAAGTTGTTGTGGACTTTCATCTCTTCTTCTGACTTATCTAAATTGCGCTGAGCATAAGCAAAAGCACGATGAAGGTGTTTCTGTAATTTCCCAATTTCCTCATCGGTAGTGGACACGTTGATCAGGCCCTGCTCTTGAGTTTTGTAGAGAAGATGCTGAGGTAACACCATTTACAACAAGTTATGAGCTCGAATGGAGACATTTTGGTTGCAGAAGACTGCGTGGACCTAATGGCCATGAGGACAAGTGGCAATCAGATGTAACAACTTCGTCCAGAGTCTGCCACAAACTTCTTCAAGATTCCCACAATTGTTTTATTGTACCTCCCAACTCCTCCGCTTGAGGCTAGTGAAAGGCAATGAGGAGGAGTTTTCTCTTTACTCCTAGTATCTCCCATATCTTGTTCATCACCTCGCTGGTAAAATGACTTCCTCAGTCCGACTCCTTTGTGGAAGGCCAAAACGAGAGAAGATGTGTTGATCATTAGAGTGGTAGCTGTCTCTGCCTTACAATTTGGTCCGGAAGACAATCTCCCAACTTGGTAAACAAGCATGTCACAGTCAACATGTACTTGTTTCCTCTAGAAGAGCAAATCACTGGCTTGATTAAATTGATTCCCCTTTTCTGTAGGGGAACTCTGTGTGTGAGAGAACTCGGCTGAAACTGAGCACACAAAAGACACACCTTTAAGTAGATGTTGAGGTCCTGGCAAATGTGTGGCCAATATGCAACCTTGCACAATATTTCTAATGTTGTATGAAACCCCCTAAAACCGGCAGTGGCCGTGTCATGGGCATGACTTAACATAAGGCTTCGGAATGAGGTAAGTACCACCCACTGGTCACATCCAGATATGGATATCCATACCAACAAACCGTCTTGGATTCGGAACATTTTGGAAAACTTCATCAACAGGATATCTCAGGAGGATAGCTCATGGACAACGTGCTCACCTTGTAAGCAAGACGACACGGAGCAACACAGGTTTGATCCCCGGGTCAGCGCTTAGAAACCTCTGGGTATTAAGTGCATTATAAATAACCTATCATATCATATCATAACACCCAGAGATCCTACTTCTCAATATAATTGGATTATGTCAGAGGAACAATTAGGGGGTCTTCAATATATATAACATTTCCTGATAATTGTGTCCTCTTTTTGTGCAGTAATCAGATCTGCACCTGGGGTTTATTTACTACACTGGACAGTTCAGAGTTCATTATTGGCATGGGTTTGGGACCTGGGACAGCAATGACCTGGATTTCCCCCAAGAGGAATTTGGTTTGTATGAGATCCCTGCGAATGGCTCTGGTTTTGGCCATTCTAGTCAGCCAAGTCATTTCCAGTTTTGTCTGGTCCTTCTATTTTGGAGTGACCTCTGATATTTTTCCAATAGATGGTCATCTCAATAAAAGTTACCAGATCATCAATTGATTGAATACATTTCCCTTACTTTAGCAGTTTATTGTTTGCACTCAGCATGCCTCAATTTTTCCTGTTAATCAGGTGTTCCACAAATCCATTCCTGACATAATCACAGTCAGTAATTATGAACAGTTGTTTGAGTTGGTGGTGAGCGGCTACAAGGATGGCTTGATGTACCTGCATCAACTCTGCTACGTGACTATTTTCGGTGCCTATTTTGTACCCAGCAGAGGGTTCTGGGGCATCATTCACCTAGGGATTCCCAATGCCAGTCACTAGTTCTTTTTCCCTGTGATTGTCAAGATGGTAGGAGCACCCATCCACATAAACTGTGTGTATCCCCTGACACACGTCTTCTTCATGAACTTTGTGTGGGTAAATAAGCCTTCATATTATCATTGGTCCTGAGACTTTCGTCCTCGTGATAGTTTTCATGTGCACAGTTATGAAAGTCAGCCAATCATTGTGCTAGAGGACTCTTCTTGTTTTTGCCATATCTGGCCTCCTCTTATCTGAAAAGCCTTGCATGGACAGAATCCAGGAAGTAATTCTGGAATACTCATTTGCCCTGTTCCGTTTCGGTCACTCTGTAAGTATTGCAAGGGTTAGCGAGGAGTCTCAATGATGATGTCCTCCCCCTAGATGAATGGATGTTAATTCTTCAAAACCCACACCGTTGCAAGGAGTGCCTTTTAGCAATCATTGGGCCTCATTACAAGGTTGTCAGTCCAGTAACAACGGTGCCGGTAAGCTACCAGCAGCGTTGTTACCGGACCGGCAGACTATGAATTCTGCGAGTGGGTGCCTTTCAACCCACCAGGTCTGACCTGGCAGGTGGAATGGCACCCGCTCGCAGGCCTTGACGGATGCACCAGCACCTTTCATGAAGGGTGACAGTGCATCCGTCTTCCCCAGTCCCATTGAGTCCAATGGGACTCGAATGGGAATGGGGAGTAATTTTTTCCGGCGCCCGGCTATAGGGAATTACCGGGACTGCCGGCGCTGTAATTCCCCGGTGAGTCCCCATTTCCGGGTGCTGTAAAAAAAAAATGACTCCGGCAGCAGCTGTGACGTTTTAACCAGCACCGCTACTGCCAGACTCATAATGAGGCCCATTGAATTTTTCCTCCACAGAGGACAAAATCTTGCTCGCGTACGAGATTTCTTTGTCGTGCTTTTGTTATAATACCACTGTTAAGCAAGTATCTGAGAACCCCGTCTCCAAGAAGAACTACTTGTTCTTTATGGGGTTAGCCAAACAAGGGGCTTGGGAAAGGCTTCTCTTTAGTTGTTTTACTGCCTCAGATTGTTCTGGACCCCACTCCCACTTTAGCCGGCCTTTAAAAAATGGACTAAGGGTCGAGTGACTTCTGCGTAGTCTTCAATGAACTTTTTGCAATAATTAGTGAGTCCAATCAGGCTTCTTAGTTCTTGCAGAGTAGTAGGGTCTTTTCATTTCAATAATGATTCCAACTTTTTCACTGAGACCCTCAAGGGTGATTTTGTGCCCTAAAATGTTTACGCGGATCTTACACCACTGTGCCTTCTGAAAGGACAGTTTTGCTCTGGCTTTCTGCATCTGGGTCAGAACATAGCATATTTCCACTATATGTTCCTCCACAGTGGAGCTCTTGATTAAGACATCATCTACATCGGCCAGGTGTCCCCTTTTGCCCAAATCGGGCATGGCCTTATGTAGGAAGATGTTAGATTCATTGCAAGCTTTTACTGGTCTTCCCAACTAACGGGTACTGTACAATAACCAAAAATGCTGGTGCTGCAATTACCAGCAATTTTACTGTCATTTTTTCTAGACCGGTGAAACTGTAATGAGACGCATAGATCAAACAGTATTCTCTGAAATTCATTTGGCACAGTAAAACTATTTAGCATCACTGATTAACACATTATAAAAATGCATGAACTTTCTTAGATTTTCAAGGTATTAGGCCTCATTACGAGTTTGGCGGTAACCGCGCCGGTATTACCGGCAGGTTGACGCCGGACCGTAAACATTTACCGGCACCAGACATCAGAAACACTGGGGTATTACAACCCCGGCGTTCCA
The DNA here is from genome assembly GCF_040938575.1 of Ambystoma mexicanum. Classification (NCBI taxonomy): domain Eukaryota; kingdom Metazoa; phylum Chordata; class Amphibia; order Caudata; family Ambystomatidae; genus Ambystoma; species Ambystoma mexicanum. The sequence goes on from NC_090936.1 coordinate 480,842,229, forward strand.
GAAAGTCAAGTGCCGGTAAGTTGTAAGTCCCCATCCCCATGGAGTCCTATAGGACTCCATGGGAGTGGGGACCACAGAAGCACCGGCGCCATTATTAATGGTGCCGGTGCTTCAGTGACAGTCTGCCTACCGTGGCCACTGTGTACAGCAGGGTCTGCCCTGCTGGGCACAGGGGCTCTGGTAGGCAGACTCGTAGTGTGCCGGTAGTCTTACCGGCACTGTTGTTTCCGGACCGGCACACTTGGACCCATTGTGTTATTTCTTTTTATGGGAATAGTTCTCTAATCTTCATAACTGCCATTTATTGTCCTTAATATTAGCTGAAGACAAGAAACCCATCATCTTTTTTCTTGGAGTTTGATGTAATTAGGAACATTGAGGTCAATGAAACGGGATACCAGCTGAGAATTGGTTTCAAGGTGTCAACATGGGTATGATCATACATCCCTGGTGATTATAAAATTATAGCATCCTGATGATAGAGCAGCTGTTAGTGGGCAAAATCAGACTTATATGCCTTTATATGTTAAGGTTTACACGTATACTGGCCATTGATATCGGATAAGACAAATGTTACGGACAGGTGCAAAATCAGACTTTTATGCCTTCATATGTTAAGGTTGACACGTATACTGGCCATTGATATCGGATAAGACAAATGTTACAGACAGGTAATCAGGCCTATACAACTCAGTGGGGCCAGAACATGATGCAAGAGAGGATTATGACTATTTATGTTTCAATTTTGATGTTAGGGGAATATAGCATTGAACAGCTTTTGAAAACTCTTAAATATTGCTTGGGAAGATGTGATTCTCAGCATTCTATTATTACCAATAAAGAAATGTGCCTGACATTTTGAAGTCATATGTGCAATGAGATCAGATAATGGATCAAAAAACATTAGACACATACCAGGAGGATTATCATTGATGATAATAAATAGATTGTGGATTTTCGCCCATGGGGCATGTGTCATATCGGATCGACAGACCACACTAGTAATATATGTATCACTTATTCACATTTATTTTCATGCAAAAGGGATGCATGGGGTGAATGCTTATAGGACCTGGTGCTACAAGTAAAGCAAAAGAGGAATACATATACTAAATGTATCATGATAGATAACACAATGTGTTGCAGGATGAAAAGTAGGGCATGCATCTCCCCTATGATTTCCTGACCTTAGGAACCATCTCCCCAAGGGAGTTTCTAGGTCTGGAAAATATCTGGGGCTACACTAATGTTGGGACTGTTGGGACTCAGGACTAGCTAGCCTTTTAGTTGTAGCCCCTGAGATTCTATATGGGTCTACAACCAAAAGAGCCAGTGCTATAGCCCATTCAGCCCCCCTTAGCAATGCCTCTGCCATCTCCTGAATAACATAAAACTATTAGTAAGTGTGTGTGTATAAACACAAAATTGTGCTAGGGCCTATCTAATGGACCACTTTTTCTGTCAGGATTCCCTAAACTAATACACAGTCTGTGAGCTGAGATACAGCATCTAGCTAATTTCTTAACTCAACGGGGGTAGCATCCAGCTCACTTCCTGAATGCTCCTATCAGTCAGTCATTCTCCTACCCTTTTGCTTTATGGTACTGGTCTGGCTCAGATATTGTTAAATTCTAGCCATAGATCTCTCTAAATGGCAAATAGCAGTCCCTCTTAACACATTCCTACCAACCAGCCGGAGGAAATAGTCTGACTCTTCCCTTTTGCTAACTTTTATCTCTCCTCTGGACTTTAGCTGTGCACCATCAGGCTCAGTACTGTACCTTTCGGTCATAATGCTCATTTACCTCTAGATGCAAGAAAAGGACAGGCCCTAAACACAATAAGAACCGCTGCACACTTTCACAGTTAGGCACTTTATGTTTTCAATCTCATCAACAAGAAACAGACAACTCAACAATGTCGGTTGTTAAGCATGAATAACAAAACAATACAACATTTATCATTAGGCATATGTGCAAGAACACATTTTACTTTGGCATGGCATGGCATTTGCATTTTTATTCTTCACATGGGAGACCCTCCCTGATAATCATTAGTATGAAGCATTATAGCAGCATTAGAATTTCAGTTGTTATTCTGCACTAAAGGGACAAACTCCCATTCAAAGCTTTGCATTCAGCTCACTTCATTAATCTTTTTGTACCTTAAAAATTAAGAAAGTGCTGCCCTTTATGTCCAATCTGACAACCTGCCAATTAGCCTGAAGGGGGGTTCCTAATTAATTGTTGACCTATTTATAACCACCAGCCAAATTACTTTTTTTCCTGTGATTAGGCCTGCCCCAATGCCCTTGATTTGGAACCCAACCTCACTGCATACCTGTCAGGCAATTTTACAAATTCTATGCAGAACTCCAAGCCAGCATCGACACCCACACAACTATCAGTCACAAGTGTTTTCTTGACAGACCACTGCTCCGAGATCTAACACTGCCTTCAACAAACTCTGTGTGCTGCTATCTGCCAACTTCCAAAACAGCAGGTAGCCACACCAACCAGCAGCTCATAGACCCAGCCTTACGAAGTCCCCCAAGTTCCAGGCTGAGAGCAAGCATCCTTCCCCTTTTCCCTCTCTCTATTTCAAACCCCCATTCATCTTGGCAACCTACATAACATTGTGTATGGTTTCTTTATCATTTCCCCTCCTATTCCCTTGTGTCATATCACACAACCCTCCTATCAGCTTGTGTAATTTGGTGACCTTTGGACAGTATCCCGCATAGCACAACATTCTGCGGTCTGGATTAAAATGTTGCTTTTTACTTTGTTTGTTTGTTTGTTTGTTTATTTGGTATAGCGCAGAACCAAACCCGAAGGGGTAGCTGGGTGCAAACAGTACAAGATTACTTAAGAACTTAGTTACAGGAGAAATACAATTTATGCAGTTGGCAGTTAAATCAAGAAAAGTGCAGTTTATACAGTTCACGTTAGATCAAAGGTAAGTATAGAAGGAAAGCAGAAGGAAAAGAAGAAAAAATGCGGAACTACGGTTCAGTCTAGTTGATCGGATGTCATTCAGCTGGTTGCAGACGTCTAGTGTCTATGTGGGAGGGGAAGGTCAAGCTAAGTGTCATTGGCATGGATCCAAGTGAGGACTTTTCGCCTGAAACTTTATCCATCCTTCCCCTCTACTTCTACTTTTTGTATGGATAATGGGTATTGTCTTTTCAAGGGCCATCTTGCTTCTGTTGCATTGCCATCCGCACTCTGCGTCTTTCCTTGGAAGCACTGAGAGCTTATGGTCCTTGGAACGTACATCTGTTACTGGATGGGATTACACGAGAATAACTCTGAGTCCAAATAACCGGACAAACTCAAGAAGATGGCAAGTTGCTGTTTTACAAACATCAACGGACGTACGCACATTCGGAGTGATTTCCACATGAAATACAATGATATACTCTCGTTATGTGTCAGAATGACATCATGCTACATGGCAATAGTGAAAAACCTATCAAGGGTCGGGATTGGTTAAGGGACACATATAGATATTCAAACATATAGGAGCTTCTTTTGTTATTGGCTGTCAAATATCAGGTGGACAACTCATGACTACCTCTTCAAATGTGTCATTTTAAGAAAAATCAGTTACACTGGGCCTCATTACGAGTTTGGAGGTAGCCATGGTGCTAATAGCACCATGGCTGCCTCCAAAATCGTGTCCGGGTTCTGTGAATGAGGAATTACCAGGTCATTCCAACCTTGGAGGACCCGGTAATTCCTTATTCACAAAACCTATCCACATTCCCATTTGAGCCCCCATAGGGCTCAATGGGAATGGGGATGGAGCTAATAACGGGCCCGTTAATAACGGGTCCGTTATTAGCTCCCTGGTCCCCTTGCGGGACCCGCAAAGGACGTCTGGTCTGACCAGATGTCATGACGGGTCCCGCAAGGGAACCTAGTAATAGGGCGGAATGGGTTTTCCGACACCATTACCGGTACCGGTAAATCCATTCCGCCAACCTTGTAATGAGGCCCACTGTGTTTCATTGTTTTCTCAAGCTACAAGGTCCTTCATTATATGGACTAATAAAATTGGTTGGCACACTTGTGCCATGTCCGGAGCATTCGGTTCAATTAGCAGCATATAAGCCCAGACCCAGGTGCAAGTAGATAGGACATGAAGCTGCCATACCACCCAATTAGCCCAACATCTCTCATCACCCATGCCATCTGCTGTGAAATTCTCTTTGTACTTGGCCTTGCAGAGCATTCGTGTCCTAGGAGTGCAACAGGAGTGAGGGTACTCGCTATCATGTCTGGAACTCCAAGTTCAAGTCCTATTTTCAACCTTGACTCATGTGACAAGAGACCACGATTCTGCTAATTCTGCAAGCTTTTAAATGTTTCAAATGAATTAAAACTTGCCACCCTTTGTGTTCTTTCCTGCACCTTAACATGAGAGGATTCATCCTCGGCACACATGTTTATCTTCAGCATAGATAGCTAACCTCAACTGTCAGGAATTGGGTATGGGGCAAGAGAAGGCACCTAAAATGGAGAAAATAGGTTGTGAACTACATTTCCCAGAAGCAAGTGGGCCACTGTGTAGATCAGTGCGCACTTGTGGGAACAGCTGAATGCATTTGAAAGCAATTAGGTGTGTTCTTAACCGCCAGCTGCTCATGCGCTGGTTACGGATAATTAAGAATGTGCAGCACGGGCAGTCACAGCATCGGAGGTGAGCATAACTGAACAAGATTGGATGCCGGAGGTATCCTCCATCTTGAGGAAATCGGACCGCGGCGGTAAGCAAGGACAGCCTGGCGGCATCTTTGCTATGTTCTTCAGGATCCGGGTGTGCTCGAGAGGCACCCGGACATTCAGATAAGTGGCATAATATTGTATTTTCCTTGTGGAGAGATGTTTCATTGCGGAAATTAAATGTTTGCTGTCCGCATGAAGTGAGCCATACTAGGGAAGTAAAAGACAATGGCCCTCATTACGACCCTTGCGGAAATCGACTGACCGGAGCGCCACAGCGTAAATAGCGTTTCCGCCATTGCACGAAGGAGCAAAGTGCGGCCCATTCCGACCCATCGGGCACGAGCACCACGGCATGGCGGAAGTGCAAAGTCCGCGATGGCGGAAAAGACCCCAAAACGGCCCACACCGCCGCCGTACGGGGCCCCAGGTGCAATACCGCCACCCCTCTTAGCGGTCACCGCAGTGTGCGCCTACCGGAAAGTACGGTGGCCGGAAATATACGGAAACGGAAGTTAAAACACGGGCCCGGAACGGGAAACATCCCGGCGTACACCTATAAATACACTAAAACCACACAACCACTAAAAACACTACCCTGAGACACACCCCACCCCGTCAACCACCCTAGCGAAACCAAGAAAAATGGGAAAAGCAGCGAAGAAAGCGTGCGACCGCAAGCGGCAGGTCCACTTCTCCCGTGAGGAACTCACCGTGCTAACAGAGACCCTCCAGGAGAATGCTGCCGTGGTCTTCTCCACGCAAATGACCAGGACGGCACTTGCAAACAAGAAGGCCATATGGGCTCTGGTGGCACAGCGGGTAAGTGCGGTGGGGACCGCACCCCGCACCCCACAGCAATGCCGCAAGCGATGGGACGACCTGCGGATACGCGTCCGCAGCATACTCTCTGCCAACCGCAACATTGCCACAGCCACCGGGGGAGGTCCTGAATCACCCATCAAGTTGACCCCCTGGGAAGAAATCTGTGCCTCCACCATCGGAATGGAGAGCATTGAGGGAGTCGGAGGGATGGAGAAAGGAGTGCAGACATCCGAAGATTCAGGTAGGTGGGCCAGATATAACAAGCCACACAGTCCATCCATGTGAAGCACCATGCGTCCACATAGTGCAACAGAAACACATGTCCAGGATAACGTCCACACACATCGGCCTGATAGCGCACGTTAAAACCCACAATAAATACATAAATAATTAAAAACCCCTAATACACGCACTACACGTGCAGCAGGCACACCCAAACTGCAGGCTGCCAAACAACTGCACCCTCACTCCACACACAAATCAAAGCACCTCCAAGGCCCCGACCCAAATCACCCTCAGGTACCACCCCAAAGCATGTGATACAATGCCATTCCAATTCCCACAGACCCATCAATAACCCTCGCCCTCCTTTACTCCACCACAGGGTCCGATCCAAACGACGAGCCACAGGACACCCCTACCAGCACACCTGCAAAGAGGGCCAAGACCAACGGCCAGAGACCCTCCACCTCAGCTGCACGCATCAAGACACGGCAGCAGCACAAATCAGGTGGTAGCACAGAGGAGGGAACATCAACAGGCACCCCAGCAGCCAGCATGGCCACAACACCACCACCACAGGTCCCCCCAATGGATGCCACAGAAGGCACTGCCTCTGGTGGCAGCAGCACCATAGGTGACACCCCATTGATGGCAGCATGCTCGGACACAGAAGACGGGGATGTCGAGGTCAGATCCATCCATGACCTGTCCCAATCCCCCTGTCTGTCCCATCCCGTACAACATGAGGATACCACGCAGGTGCAGCCACAAGACGACGACTGGCCATCCCCCCCAAGCCCTGTGGCAAGGCAACATGAGGACAACAGCCCCTCTGTGACACCCCCGCAAATGGGCATGGCCCAGCAGAGGCAACAGTCCCTCGACAAGTTAATCGTCCAACAGCAGCAAATGGCCACACTCCTCAAGGACCATGCCGATGAATGTGGGGGCACCAAGGCAGACATAGAAACATCAACAGAGACACTTAGGGCAGAAATGGAGAGATGTACAGAGACGCTAAGGGCACAAATTGAGAGTAGCACCGAGAGCCTGAGAGTCCAAATGGAGAGAAGCACCGAGAGCCTGAGGGGGGAACTGCATGCGACGTCCAAAGACGTATGTGCCGAACTTGCCGCAGTGCGCCGTGTGCTCACTGAGCTCTCGCAAACCCTTAGGGACATGCATGGACGTGAGCAGCCAGACACATCATCCGTTGCAAGTTCCGTCCAGGGCAGCCCCCAACGTAGATCAGGGAGGAACCTGCGCTCCACAGGCAGGGGTGCCCCTGATACCCGCAGAGGGGGCTTGCAATAGCGACAGGCCACTGACAATGAGCATCTTTGGACACTGGTGTTCGGGTGGGAGGTAGGAGGGTGGAGGGGGTGTGTTGGGCTCACTTGGGTGGCGGGTCGATAGGGTGTTCAACATGATATCACATATGCCATAAAAAGTGCACGATCACCCAATGAGATGTGTGGACATTGATCTTTGTGTACTAGGCCATCATAGGCGTACAGTCCATATTGTGCATGTCCCAGACACACGCAGTGCCACGAGTCCCGTGTCCATGTATCAGCCCCCAGGCGTGAGTGCTAGAAGCATACATCAATGAGATGCTGACGGATGTCACGGCCCTCCGGTGCCTCGCAGACTCCTTGAGGTGCTGCCACATCCCCACCCTCATCATGACCATCATCCGGTGCTTGCAGTTCAGCGTCAGGGGGCATGGGCACATTTCTACGTACGCACATGTTGTGGAGCATGACACATGCCATGATCATCTTTGCAACCTTCTCATGGCGGTACAGGAGTGCCCCGCCAGACCTGCTGAGGCAGCGGAAACGAGTCTTCAGTAGGCCGAATGCCTGTTCTATGACTACACGGGTACGTGAGTGGGCATGGTTGTAGTCCTCCTCATGCTGGTCCCGTGGGTTCCGGACTGGTGTGAGGAGCCATCTCTTCAGTGGATATCCAGCATCACCTGTATGTGGACGATAAACGTAGGATGTGGAATGCCATTGATACGTACGCACACCCCCCCCCCTTCCTGCCAGTACATTGCCAAATCACATACCCCACATCATCATGCATGCAATGAGACTCACCGAGTAGCCAGGATCTGTTCCCTGCGTGTCGCTCCATGTAGCGTGGTATGGTAGAGTTCCTCAAGACCATGGAATCATGGGTTGATCCAGGGAATCGGGCACAACAATGCGTAATGATCCTGTTGGAGTCACACACCATTTGTACATTCAGGGAATGAAATTGTTTTCGGTTGCGGTACTGGGCCTCCATGGCATGTGGGACGACCAATTCAACATGGGTGCAGTCGATGGCACCAATGCAACCCGGTATGCCGGCAAGTGCATGGAATCCCACTTTTGTGTTCGTAATTTCCTGCTCCGAGCGTGGTAGGGAGATGTAGTCGTCTGCGTGCTGCAGGAGGGCATCGAGCACTTGGAATAGTGTCCGTGAAAACAGTGGCTGTGATATGCCATGCAACTGTCCGACTGTGTGCTGGTAGGTGCCTGTGGCCAGGAAGTGGAGTACAGACACCACCTTCAGTAGGGGTGGGATTGCGGTTGGGCTATCTATCATGCTGACTAGGTCAGCCTGTGTCATGTCCACAATGGCGGCTATGGTGTCCCGGTCCAGACGGTAGAGGGTGTGGATCTGCTCATCAGTGAGGTTGAACGGATGTGCTCGGAGGCGTGGGATTGCGGGCTGCCTGCGTGGTGGTAGTGGCTGTGCTGCTGGGCCTTGCTGGCCCTGCCTTGGCCTCCTCCTCCTCCTGCGTCTCCTCCGTGCGGCTGGTTGTAGTTGTTGTTCGTCTTCTTCTTGGAGTCGGAGTAGTTGCAGTGCTATCAGGTCCCCCAGGGCCAACATCGCGAGTCCTGCCGGTAGCATTTCGCTGTGGTTGTGGGAGGAGACTGGCTGTGCAATTTATGTGTTTTCAGGCTGTATGGCCTCCACCTGTGGTGATTGATTCCACCTGTGCAAACGGCTCTCCCCTTTGGCCGAGCACGTCCCGCGCACTACGCTGCAATTCGGGTAATGGTATCTTGCTATTGCAATCATGTATTTGTACCCGATGGGCGTGTAAGATTGGTTGATATGTTCATTCTGCTGTGGTCCCATTGTTTCCCATACTATCTGTGCAGTCGCGAACGGACTTGTGAAGGGTCAGTGGAACGTAGTACTCGAGTAACGGTGGGCCCTCATGCATCACTGTACCGAGTTGCAACGACGGGCGGGGCGTCCCATTTGTGGGTGAAGGCAGTTGCCATTTTCACACACAGCCGCACTCGATGGAATAATTAGTGATTTCAAACGGCCAGAGATGCCTTTTCGACGTGATGTTGCAAATGAGGAATTCGAAGGGCGGCGCTTTCGGTTTCCAGCTAGCGGCGAGGAGATGCCCACAGGTCTGACTGCAAATATAACGTTCTATTGTTCTATGTCCTTGAGACAGGGCTCATGGCGAGGGAGCAATGATTGATATGAATAGTTTGGGATGCGCAATAGCTACGTGGGCGATGAGGCCGGCCATTCCCAAATACATGTTACTTCACAACACTGGATTTACGGGCTGGGGCACTGTGGATGTAGCAGGCTGCATTACGCACAGACTCAATGGACGTTTCTAATGTCATGTGAGTAATTATTCAGGCGTTTTGATCCCGGGATGAGGGAATGATGAATGGATGCATGGGCAGGTGATTTGGTGCAGAGTTTGGCATGTACAGGGCTTCTTGGGATCTATCCGCCTCCCCTACGCTATGTGATGCAGGGCTGCCATAGTGGGACCATCGTCTATCTGGCCTTGTTGAGCCCTCCCTGTCTCGACGCGCCCTCAGACACTTGTGTCCATGCACGTTAACATTCCCATCTGATGGATTCTGTTTTGGCAGACGCATGCACAGGTACACTCGTTCGTGATGGTGTTTACAACTAGGTATAGATGGTTATGAGTCGCAAGTGGCTTTGGGGTGTTGATGATCCTTTGGAGTGGGCTGGCATGCATATGGCTGTGGATTTCGTGTGCTCATTGAAGTGAGTTGTTCGAATGTAGTTCTGATGGCCATTCTGTTCTTGTTCTTTTCTTTTGGTTGACAGGTATCTCCTCCCCTTTTGCCACTGCCATCTGTATGCCACTCCTGCAGATGGATTTTACTCCCGACACCTGCTGCTTCGTGTTAATCGGTGGAGCAGCATTACGATCTTATGGGACGATCGCCAGTGGCCCACATGCCCTTACGCAGTACTGGTGGCTCGGAGCAACATTTCGGCCTTTCAGCTGGACTAGTGCCTCCCCATTGGGACGGCCCTGCGGTTGTGTGCGCTTCCTTTTTGCCTTTTCGTACGTGATTGTGGCTCTGTGTACCATGATGGGACAGGGCGTCACACAAGTAGTGGCTGGTCATTTCTTGCGGATGCAGCCCACAATGGTGAAATGTGTTTTGGAGTTCATGGCCTGATGGCTGTATGGGCTTGGTGATTTTGTTGTGCATTAAATTTCTATTCTGATTTGGGCCGTTTAGCGTTTTTCTTTGCAAGTGATGTGGCATGTGCCTATATGTGGGGCGATGTATTGTGAGGAGATCTGCATTGGGTTCCTGCTTCGGGGTTTAGTTGCGTGGTACTGTGCTGGGCGCGTTTGCCTACTGAGCCCGTGAGGTCAGGGATGGGGGCTGCCTATATGACAGTTTGGATGTTGTCATGCTCAGGGGCGGGGGATTGGGTTTTGTGTGACAGATGGCGGTCAGCCAGGTGGACTGGTGGAATGATGTGATTTTCGGAATGTTGCTGGTCACAGGTGCCTGTGTTTGCGTGCGTTTCGGGGGGGGGGACTGTGGTCATGTCCATTGGGATGGCTTCTGTATTCGTGCCATCTGTGCCCTGCAGCTCCCATTGGCCCCTCTTGTGTTTCTTTTGTTCGTTGGCATGCATGGGTGCTTTGTACATTTCAATGGTTGCATTGTGACTTCATTGCACCTACAGGGTGTTGTACTTTGTGGGCAGGGAGCGGTGTACAGGCACTCAGTGGGGCCGTTTACGGTTGATTCGCGATGCCGTACTTCTCGCCATGGCGGAATGGTCCATTCCGCCATGCCTGATGGCGTTAGGTACATGTCCGCTAGGGTCGGAATTGGCGTACCGTTGCACCATGGTGGTGTTTGCGGTTTGGCATGGCGCGCGCGCGCGTGCTTAGTGCAGTTAGCGTTGGCGTTCACTACGGTGTCGCTAATGGCTTCGTACTTTGCGGTGACGGGTCATAGTCGCACCGAGCGTTATTCGATGGCGGTATTGCATTTCCGCCATCGTTTTCCCCTTTCCGCCAGGGTCGTAATGAGGGCCAATAGCTCCTGCATATTATGTGTTTATTTGTTACTCGCTGCACGGCAATCCATTAAGGGGCAAAATAAGGTTCTGAGATGCATAAGAAATGTTACGGACATGTTTATATTTGTTAATTACTGGTGCCAATGACCACGAGATTAAAGCACGCCAGTAGCATGACTATCAGAACAAGTTAATTGGGGTATTACATGACGGATAGGAGTCGCTCTGTTAGACATCCAGATCCTGTAAAACCATTTCAAGTAGAGACTGATGCATCAAGTGTCGCAGTAGGGGCAGTATTGTCTCAAAAAGATGAGGAGGGTATTTGGCACCCAGTAGCTTTCTATTCTCATTCTATTACAGATAAAGATTTGTTGGGCATTAGAGCGGCTTTCTTGGAATGGAGGCATTACTTGTTGGGGGCCAAACATCAGGTGGCGGTAGTTACTGATCATAAGAACCTTCAGTACTTTAAAACAACCCACACACTGAACCCAAGGCAGTTACGTTGGTCTCAGTACTTTAATGAGTTTGACTTCTTGGTGACCTTTAGACCAGGAAAGAGGAATGGAAAAGCAGACACTTTGTCTAGACAGCAAAATTTAGAAAACACAGTAACAGAAGTAAAAACCATCATTCCAGTCGAGAGGGTGGTTGGAGCAGTTACTAAAAGACTGTTACTATGCAAGAAAGTTATATTTGCCTACTCAAGATTTACAAGAAAAAGCTATGTATTTGTGCCATAACTCACCATTGGCTGGTCATTCAGGAAGTGAAAAGACACAAGCCATGTTGGAAAGATATTTTTGGTGCCCCAGTTTGAGACAGGATACTATTAAACACATTCAGAGATGTGAAACCTGTGTCCGTAGTAAGACTGATCATACCAGGAAAGTGGGACTGTTACAGCCATTACCCACTCCTGAGATGGTCTGGACATATATTTCAATGGACTTACAGATTTGCCTCCTGATAAAGAGTATGACACTATTTGGGTAGTGGTAGACTACTTGTCCAAACAAGCTCATTTCGTCCCTTACAAAAGAATTCCAGGAGCAGGAAAATTGGCAGAATTATTTCTGCAACATCTGATCAGATTATATGGTTTGCCTTGAAGCATTTTCTCAAATAGAGGTCCCCAATTTACATCTAAGTTTTGGCGCGCATTCTGTCAGATGTTAGGAATCAATTGTGCTCTATCTACAAGCTATCACCCACAGACTGATGGACAAACGGAACGTGCAAATCAAACTCTGGAACAGTATTTGCATTGCTACCTAACGGATAGCATGGATTCATGGGTTCAAGCGCTGTGGTTAGCAGAATGGACGTATAACAATACAGAGAATGCCTCATTGGGGATGGCACTTAACAAATGCTTATATGGGCAGGTGCAAAATATGTTACCTGAGCAGTTACCTGAGATGGACAACATTCCCGTTCTTCAAGAGAGAAAACAGTTGCTTCTGACCATCAGACAGAAGCCACGAGCCAATCTAGAACAGGCCAAAGAAAATTACAGGAGACACGCGGACAAAAAAAGGCATGAAGCCACCGAGTATAAGGTGGGGGACAAAGTATGGTTATCCACACACAATTTGCCTTTGATAGGACCACGTACATGTTCCCCCAAGTTTATTGGACCATATGAAATTGTAAAATGTGTGTCCTCAGTGGCTGTCAAATTATGGCTAGCGCCCACTTTAAATATACATCCAGTGTTCCATGTGTCTTTGCTTAAACCCACAGTTCCTGGAATGCATGTGTGGGGGCCACCAGCAATCACCAAGGAAGGTCAGATGGAATACGAGGAGAAAATAATTCTGTATTCAAGATGGAGGAAGCAGGTGTTGTGGCATCTGATTCAATGGGCTGGTTATGGTCTGGAAGACTGTTCTTGGGAACCGGCAAGTTCTGTTCATGCACCTCGGTTGGTGAGACAACTCAATCTGCACCATCCTGATAAAGCTGGTCCTGGGAAGAGCCCTGGGAGAGGAGTTACTGTCAGGAATTGGGTATGGGGCAAGAGAAGGCCCCTAAAATGTAGAAAATAGGTTGGGAACTACATTTACCAGAAGCAAGTGGGCCACCGTGTATTTCAGTGCGCATGTGTGGGAGCAGCTGAATGCAGTTGAAGGCAATTAGGTGTGCTCTTAACCGCTGGCCGCCCATGCACTGTGGATAATTAAGAATGTGCAGCATGGGCAGTCACGGCGTTGGAGGTGAGCATAACTGAACAAGATTGGAACAATGGAGGAATCATCTGTCTTGAGGAAATTGGGCTGCGGCGGTGAGCAAGGACAGCCTGGTGGCAACTTTGCTACATTCTTCAGGGTCCGGGTGTGCTCGAGGGGCACCCAGACATTCAGATAAGTGGCATCATATTGTATTTTCCTTGTGGAGAGATGTATCAGTATGGAAATTAATTGTTTGCTGTCCGCATGAACTGAGCCGTACTGGTGAAGTAAAAAACAATAGCTCCTGCATATTATGTATTTATTTGTTACTCGCTGCACGGCAATCCATTAAGGGGCAAAATGAGGTTCTGAGGTGCATAAGAAATGTTACGGACATGTTTATATTTTGTTATTACTGGTGCCAATGACCACGAGGTGAAAGCACGCCAGTAGCACGAATATCAGAACACGTTCATTGGGGTATTACATGACGGATAGGAGTCACTCCGTTAGACACGTGTGAGGAGCACTTCTAAATGTGATATCTGTTTGTTGCTTTCGCTAGCCCAATGGGCCATGAGTCTTTAGTTTTCATCCAAAGGTTAACCCCCTTGTTTGTGCAATGTTGCTTGCACGCTAAAAACATGTGTTGCATTGTTGATGTCATCAGTGCTATGTGTATGGTTATGTTACATCATGTAGTATGTTAGCTAACATGTGTTTCTATGTGCATTCATGTTGTTTTTGGGATCATTAAGTACATGCTGAAGGTACTTATGTTACCCAAGAATCAGGAGTGGTATAGGTAGGATTATCAAGCATTTAAAGGTAAGCTAGGAGGATAGGTTTTCAGGAGGAATTGCTTGTAATGGATGTCTATGTTATTTCCTCCTCATCTTTCCATCATTTGTTCACCCCCTTTCCCTAACTCCGTCTTCCCCCCATTGGCTGCCACATGGCTACCTGTGTTTTCCCTATCCAGGTGCCCGTGCCAACCACCGTGGGAGGGCCGAATCTGTTCGGCTTCTGTGGTTCGGGAAGGGTGTTGACTCCCTTCCCTCCCTTCTCGTTTTGACATCGACTTCCCTGTTTTTGACTTCAAGCCAGAGAGCCTCCCAACACAGCTCCAACAACCTGCTATTCTACTGCAACACAGCCTTTCATTTTCTCTCCATGGTTCTTTGGCTTAATTATTTCATGATACCAATGTACAGCTTCTGCATAATCGTGGCTTCGTCCTGCATTTTATTTACTGCTTGTAGCTAGCATACACAATAACTTGATCTATCTTGCGTTTCAGCGTATGTACATTAAATATACTTCAGATTCTGCAGCACATTTTAAAGTGTAATCTTCTTCTTTTACACTTTTCAAGTTCACTTGATTCTTTACTTTGTCATTGCCCATCTAGGATTCTTACATTGTCTTCATTCAATATTTCAGGACTTTGTGCACTTTTTCTTATGATGTCATCAGTTCATTTTCTTAGCTCTTTCTCATAATTATTCAGGGATTTCCTCCTGAAGGCTGTCATCAACGCAAGGGTACATTCAATATGGTTGTCTTAATGGATACCTTCTTCCAAATACTTGCTGTGGTATTGGTACAGTAGCTTGTGTGTGACGGGGCACAGTCTCATGTGTCCAATACAGGTAATGTAAGGGGGTAGGATCTCCTGTGGATGTGTATGTCTGCTCCTCTACAATCCCCCCTCTGCTCTAATGCTTGACCACATCCTCATGTTTTCTTGCTTCTTTGAATCTTCTCTTGAAGAAGGGTTTCTTTGGTATCCATATCTTTGTCACCCCCTCTCAGGGGGCCCACATTTTTTATATGCGCGTCCACAATCCAGGTCATGTAAATTGCATTCTCCACTTGGGGTACATAAGACCCAGTGTCTCACATCATTATTATGATCTATTGGATACAGGAATTCCGTTCTTACAGGTGCCACAATACTTGCTTTTATGTGGTCTCTGATGGTACTTTCAGTCTGCGTATTGCCTTCTGTTTCATCCTTCACATAAATCATGATCTTCATTCCCACTGCTTTCTTGGCTGTTTTCTGACACTGTCCAATTATTATCCTCACAACAAAGAATCCAAACATTATCATCACCAATATTGCTTCAAGGAATTTGAACACATTTGCCATCCAGTCGGGAATCCATTCAAACAGGAATGAGAACTAACCATAATCTCCAAGAGCCTCTGTCTCCTCCTCCATATTTATGTGCAATTCTGTCAACATAGTTTATAGTGGCATTGATTGTCTGTAACAGCTCCCATCTTGTGATTTGCAACCATTTGTCATTCGCTGCTGATTGGAGACCAGGAATAAATATAGATGTCATTATCATAGCAGTCTTGCTGAACAACTTGTGCTCATCCGGAATCTCATTGTACGCGTCTATTGACTTAGCTGAGAAATAATTCTCTCTCTTTATCCACTGGAGTGCAAGTGACCTACTTTTTCTCAAGTGCTCATTCACTTTTGGAAATCCCTCAATATTCAGGTCGCTCTGGGGAATCTCCAAGGCTGGAACATGGATGAGTACAATGGAACACATTCCTCCCCAGTTCCTGTGCAACGTCATGTACGCTCTAGAGCCACAGGCCCAATATTGATCCATTAGGATAGCAGTCCTTCTCTGCATTTCTGGGATATCTATTATTTTCTTGCACCCCTTATTCTCTCCAACTCAGACTTTACCCTTGCTTTGAAAGCACATTGTTGCATTAATTAATGGGACTATAGCCTCTGGTCATGCTTCATCATCTACCCATGTGAGCAGTTTAGAGTTCTTGGCCCATGACTTTAGGCACTCCTCATTCACTTTCTGCACCTCTTGCGCTGTTTCCTTCTTCAGTAGATGAGCTGCACAGGACGTCATCCCATCTTCCCATCCTTTGGTCGTAATCACTCATCCATAGATTGACAGCTGTGAATGCTCCCAGCATCCAGGCAATCCAGTTTGGTCAGAGCAATTCATCCTCTTCATTTCTTCAATTATTACTTTGCCTTGTCCCGCAGAAGGGTACAGAAACTTTTTTCTGTCAATCCAGGCTCTTTTTCCATTTGCTTTGTCTTGATATAATCATTTTGGTATGGGAATGTCTGTGTTGATCGCAATCGCAGGGTTGCCCAGCTCCCTTGGAACTGTCCTCTGGTAGTAGATGCTGCTAGATGGCTGAGGCACTTTGCATCAGGCAATGGCATCTCTTTTGAAATGAATGTGTATAATGAAAATTAAAATTAATAAATAATGTTCTTACTGTACTCATGGCATAGGGGATGAGAGAGCAGACATAACAGCTCTCATCAGATGCTCTGTTCCCTATAATTTCCATATGTTTGTACTGCATATTATTCCACAAATGAGCCAAATTATCAAGATAGGTATTTATCCCCTGGTTATGTTCTTCTGCGTCCCTCGTATGTCATTTGACATGCCCAAATAGGTCAAATAAATTATCACCATTTGTACTTATACTGTGAAAATCACATGTGTCGTGTTTTCAATTGAACCATCAGAATGATAAAGATTTCGAAATGTAAGGTGCAAAAAGAAGAAAAGAAAACAAATGCATATGTATATTGGGCATAAGAGTCTAGAAAAACATTTTGTGTGCCACACTATTTCTTGTTGAATTGCTAGTCTTCCTGCAACTGCATTTTCTTCTCCCTGAATCATTGTTGATACATGTACTCAAATCACATTGATAGTCAAAAGTATTGCAATCAAAAGCCTTCTTATAACTGGGCTGTTCTTTGGATAGTGGAGAAAAGTGAGAATATTAACATTGCTCTTAAAGAGCGTAGGGTATGACTGAAATATGAACACAAAAACTGCAACCACAAACCTATGTGTGTCACTATCAACTGGTGTCATGTGTTATTCTTGCAATATATATTTTCTCAAAATTAATCTGGGTATTAATCTCTCTTACAATTTTAGTAAGGGATTGGTGCTTAGACATAGTGCTGATATGATTTTACTTTATCAAAGAATCTCTAAAAAGTATGTTTAAGCTCTGGAATTCTCTGCAAGTCCATGCACTTCCTGCTAGTATTTCAAGAAGTGTCCAATGAATTCCAGTCCAGAAGAAATGTTTTTTAATCACACACTTGCTTTATCGTCCCTCTTCTTGGTAATCGATCGAGTCTGCACACGCGGCAATTCTTCTTGTCTTGCTTGCCAGTCAGCGGCTACAAGAGGGTCTAGCTGTTGTAAATATTTACATTGCCCAAATGTAACCATACTCTCCTTCCAGACACCCTAACTGCTTTAGGGGAAATTTCCTCTACTTGGGAATGGTCAATTAAATCTTGGGTCATGCCATCTATGTGTCAAATTTTTAATAAGCACTTGATCTCAAACATACAACTTTGGTGATAGCAATAATTCACTTGGATTGGTTACTGGGCCGTCCTCTTCCATGTTCTTCGACCCCTCCCTCTGATGCTTGACTTGATCTGAAATGAAAGAAACGCTGGTAGTCATAGATGTCAAATAATCATGCATCTCATCACCTAGAGTCTGTGCTACACTCTGGGCATCACTTCTGACTCCATCAGCGTCCTGTTACTAATTCATGGGGCATAACGTGAGGATCTGAACCTGGCTGATTTTGAAGGGCATACAAGGCTAGTGGGGGGGTAATATAGCCATCCCTTTTTCAAAGTTAATCTAATCTTTGCTATTATTTCATTAAGTAGGCTGTTGAGCCCCTCACACATCCTGTTTGCTTGCAGGTAATAAGTAAAAGAAAACATATGCTTTATCTTCAATAAAAGCCCTATTTGTTCAAACAGCTCATTGACAAAGCTCCTTCTGCCTCACAGCTTGTCTCTACCTC
Organism: Ambystoma mexicanum; assembly: GCF_040938575.1. Taxonomy (NCBI): domain Eukaryota; kingdom Metazoa; phylum Chordata; class Amphibia; order Caudata; family Ambystomatidae; genus Ambystoma; species Ambystoma mexicanum. The sequence goes on from NC_090936.1 coordinate 480,860,383, forward strand.
TCTACACCACCCGGAGGCTCTTTGCATTCTTTCTCCTCAGATACTTGCAGGAGGCCAATCCTTGTCCTGAAACATCAGTACATTTGCTGGCATATTCTGCAGCTCAGTGTAACATGAGTGCAAAATTTGTCCTCTTAAACCACTTTTTTGTGATTTCAACTCCCTTATTTGTGTTTTCAGACACTCTGCCTTGCCCTCAGTTGCACTAATTTTACCTTGTTCCCGTCTCAATCTTGTAACAAGCATATTCATTTCTGTCACTTGTTCTCTACAGTCAGCAGCCACTTTTAAACTCATTTTGCTTTCCGCCATGAAACCAGTGAACTCGTCTTCTAAGCACTGAACATCACATGACAGTTGTTTGTTTTCTTTATGTAATGAGTATATTTATGTCATGACCTCATCTCTATCAACTCAAATCTGAGCTAATCCCTTTTAGCTGCACAATATGTTTCAAATCCTCCTTAATCTGCTGTCTTTTACCTTTCAACTCATTCTCATTGCAGGTTGCTTGTAAATGTGACAATTCATCCATCAACTGATCACATTGGCTCTGCAACTCTGAAAAATGTAACCCCCTTCGACTGATGCACCTTCTAGTTGAACCACTCCATCCCCCATTCCATATACCTCTGTTCCATCCTATTTCATAGGATAGTCCAACTTCCCAGATCCACCCTTTCCTACACAAACACTGAGCCAAGGAAGAGGAGGTCTGAGACTGAAAGGAGTACCACCCATGCAATACATTGGATATGTCCCACTAATAAAATCAGGCAGGATCAGGCAATTGATCTTAATTACATACACCTCGTACCTATTAGCTCTCCCAAATGGTTAAAAGTTGGAACACTGAGACACACTCAGAGCAAGGAGATTCATAAGAAGGAGCAGAGCGACAGGATGAGGGATGGAAACAAAGTACGGAGAATCCTTGGAAACCCGGAAAGGGATTGTTACCTCTGATGGGCCATGAAGGTTGTGCAAGGAAGCCCAGCTAGAGAGAAGAGATAAATCTCTTTTGTGTTTCAAGGATACCAGCCACCCTCTCGGGCAAACAATAGAGTTGGAGAGGTGCAGTGGCAGTTGTGGCATCAGCCTTGACTTCAGGATCCAAGCCGTGAAAGACGAAAAAGAATTAACACTGCAAGTGAGTTGATGAAAGCAATGAACGTCTGGCCTGTGTTAAATGAAACTTGATGGCAACACTACCCTACGAATGAAGGTTGCGCGTGTGGCGAAAAGACGCGAGAGAAAGCAAAGCATTGTAAAGAACTGTACATTAAATATACAAAGTAACAAAGTGGTCCAGCGAAAGAAGATCGCCCAATCAAAAGTCTCTGTTCAATGTCTGATGTAGTAGAAGTAGCGGGTAAACACATAAACTGAGATGCAAGTTTGGACTGTTGTTAGGTTTGATCCGGGCAGAGGGAAACCTGGATGTGAGAGATGTCGTTGAACTGTTAGGTTTGGTCCTAGCAGATGGAAACCTGAATGTGAGAGATGTCTTTGAACTTTGAAATAAGTACTGTGCTCGAAACTACATTTACTAAGAGGCCTTGGTGTAGGAGAGGAAAAGAGACGTTTGAGAAAGAAAGTCGAAGTTGTCATGCCAAGGTGAAGGCAAAAGTCTTGCAGTTTTCTAAATTCTTCGACACCGCAAGGGAAGTGAAAGGAGGCTTGAGCCCAATGGAGGGAAGCCTAGGAAGGTGTTATTGAACCTTGGGGAAGGGAACCCACACAAATTGTGATTGAGAGGTGTGAGCCTGTTGGAGGGAACCTGTACTGAATTGTGGGAACCAGAAGGAAACACACTTTTGTTGAACTGTATTACAAGCTAAAAGGTAACCTGGGCTGTAGTGTGAAAGCCGAGAAGTCCAGCGGATAAAGTAGTGACTTTTCGTGCATGGCCAAGTGGGCCCTGGTCAACGAAGGAAACTGAATCCTTGTGTCCGAAGCCAGAGTGTGTCGCCAGGTCTAAGTGTGCCACGTTTCCCCGTGCTACAAAACATTGGGAAGGGGGTTTACTCAACCATACAGACATTTCTTTAGAACACTGATTTTCCTTTATGTATTCACATGCTCTTTTTACATATTTATTGTATTAGAAAGAGGGCAGTCATTAGCTTTATTAGTATAGGCCATTTTATTTTGACTAAGTCCTGAATTGGACTGTATTTTCTTTTTGTTTGATGGTCGAGAATACTTCCATCTTAGTTATAGGGCAAGATAGGAGTTTCCCAACCCCTTTTAAATCATCAATAAAGGTTTGGAAACTTGCAGCTTGTGTCAGTGTCTACTTGTGATACCATGCCTCACTCACATAATTCACTTTGATTTCTTACCATTGTTTGCCTGTCCTTATTCCTAATATCCAAAATTCTGTGCAAGATGAACCACAATTTTGCACCCAATTGAACCAAGTTGTCTTTTTGAGATATCTTTTCATCGCAGTCACAGAGTCTGACCAAACACAAATGCAAAACCATGTCACCTTCAAGCAATGTATCAGGTGCTTCCTTTTCAATCTCTGAAATTAATTGCTCTTGCAACACATTTATAGTATCTGATGTTCACATTCCTAGAGCAAAACGTTTCGATTCTGTGTATTCACACACATTTTCCGTGCTACGCTTAGACAGTTTTCACCCTGTCTGCATAACTCACACTACTTAAAATTCTCTTTAATACACCTTTACAGCACACTATTGACAATACAGTGCCAGTTCAGGTTGTTGCACTGGCTAATTCCCTGGCATCTCCACCAAATATGTCAGATGAAATAGACTGACTCTTCTTTTTTCTAACTTTTATCTCACCTCAGGATTTTAGCTGTGCACCATCAGGCTCAGTACTGTACCTTTCGGTCATAATGCTCATTTACCTCTAGATGCAAGAAAAGGACAGGCTCTAAACACAATAAGAACTGTTGCACACTTTCGCAGTTAGGCACTTTATATTTTCAAACTAATGAACAAGAAAACAGACAACTCAATTATTTCACTTGTTAAGCATGAATATAAACAAAATAAAACATGTATCATTAGGCACATGTGCAAGAACACATTTTACTTTGGCATGGCATGGCATATGCATTTGTCTTTCGTAACCTGGGATACCCTCCCCGATAATCATTTGTTAAGAAAGCAATATAACAGCATTAGGATTTATGTTCTTTGTTACTCTACACTAAAGGGACAAACTGCCTTTCGAAGTTTTGAATTCAGCTTACTTCATTAATCTTTTAGTACCTTATAGATCAAGGAAGTAATGCCCTCTGTGTCCAATTTGACACCCTGCCACTTAGCCTGGAGGAGGTGGTCCTAATTAAGTGTTGATCTATTCATACTCACCAGCCAAATTACTTATTTTCCTGTAATTATTTGGCCTGCCTCAATGCTCTCGATTCGGACAATGACCTCACTGCACAGCTGTCATCCAAATCTAAGAACTCTTTGCAGAACCTCAATCTAGCATCGACACCCACTCAAGTATTAGCCTCAAGCACGTTCTTCCCAGACCACTGGCCCGAGGTCAAACACTTATGTCAACAAACTCTCTCTGCTGCTATCTGCACCTTCCAAATAAACAAGCAGCCACACCAAGCAGCAGTTCAGAGAACCAGCCTTTCAAAGTCCCCCAAGTTCCAGGCCGAGAGTGAGAGTCCTTCCCCCTTCCTTTCGCTCCCTCTATTTCAACCCCCATTCATCTCAGCCATCTCCATACATTTCTGTAAGCTTTCTTTAGCCTTTCCTTTCCTATTGCATGGTTTCATCTGTCACCATCGCCATATTAGCTTGTGTCGTTTTGCAGCCCCTGGCTTTGAGGACCTTTGGACAGTATCCCGCTTAGAACAACATCCTGTGACACAGAGTAAAATGTTGCATTTCACTTTATCCTTCCTTTCCCCATAAGTCGACTTTTTGTATGGACAATGGGCATTCTCTTTTCAAGGTCCACCTCACTTCTGTTACATTGCCCTACACACTCTGTTTCTTTCCTTGAGTAGCATTGCTGTTCAGCTTTTTTAATGTTGCTTGATTTTACGAATCTAACTATGCTTGTGCACTTATGGCTACAAGCATTGTTGTGACCTTTGCAAATCTACCCCACTCTATTTATCCCCAATTCTAAGTATTGGAATCAAATGTTAAAATACACACTGCAGTTTATAAATTCTCTAACCCCCCCCCCTTATTATGGTACATATATTAGACTTTGGCATTATGACCCTCTAGTCGTCGGTCACCCTCCTGGATGATGATACTTATACTGTTTAAACACCAATACCAGCTAGTATTTTTTTTTTGTCTCGCTTTGATGTGCTCACTCACAAGCCACAGTTCTCCCTTCTGGGCCACCCAGTCCTTTTCTATGTCTTTCACTCCTGCCAGGGTTATTAAATGTCACCCACTTTTAGATGTGGTGTCTACCCTCAGGGAGTTTATATCTTGTGTCCTTCCTCTGGATCTGCTCTCTGCCAGTGTCCGGGATATATAAATCAGCTGTCTTTTGGATTTCCTCCCTTTCTGGTCTCAGCCAGTGTCTGAGCTGGTATTCAGGGACTAAAATGACATACATTAAATCATTGTAATACTTGAGCGAGTCGGCAAAGAATATCTCAGGGAGATCGCTGCACTCTGGGAAGTGAATGATGACATTTTACAAGCCAGTTCCAAAATGGCTATCATTAATCTATCTCAACACACCCTCACAAGTGCTCAAAAACAACTCCTAAATCTCAGCCTGAATTTTTGTCCCGCTCCAAAATTTGATTATGTACAAACCAGGATTGATCTGGACCAATACATTTGTAAAATCAAACTCATTAAATTCTTCGCTACAACCCCTTCAATGAGGAACATATAGAAAAACAAGGAGGTAGGAATGATATAACTAAAGAAGCTCTGAGCACAGTATCCACCCTAATGTTTCTACAAGAAGGTGGGGAAGCCACGGAATATAATATTGAGATCAATTTGGAAGATTTGGACATCAATATGGAATGGTACAAAACAAGCAAATGGAAGGCTAAAACTAAGTTCAACCCATCCATGATGACAGTTAGCGCTATTGAGACTTTTCAGAACCTTGTCATAGATGACCTGAAGAAAATAAGGAAAAGAGAACTTATGAAGTATAAACCAAATATGGTGAATGAACATGTTAAGGCATTCAGAGAATTGAGCCTTTTACCACAGTGTATTATAAAGGCATCTGATGAAGGTCTTAACATTGTACTCATGGACAGAGATCAGTGTATCCATGAGGCTCACAGACAGCTGAATGACAAGGCCTGTTACGAAAAACTGATGAATAATACAATAAAAACCCTAGAGCTAAAAGTACACGATTGTCTTAATGTATGGACCGAAAAGGGAATGTGCGATGATCAGGATATCAAATTCCTTTATAAATCACATTCTACTGTTCCTACGGTGTATTTTCTTCCCAAAGTCCATAAATGTACCATTAGACCACCAGGTAGACCCATTGTCACCCTTATAGGATCCCTCTTGGAAAACATGTTGAAATACATCAACAAAACACTCTTTCCTTTGTATTGTCGTTACCCTCTTATTTAAGAGACACAAAGAATTTCCTATCTAAAATAAATGAGCTACCCCATGAACCTGATTATATCCTGGCTACAATGGATGTAGTTATAAACAAGAAACCAAAAGAGGTACCCACGCTGTAGACAGTCATGATTTCTGTCACTTATTTTAGTTGAATCCCCATATTAGTAACGGTATATGCTTTCAAAGAAAGTCACAGAAACAAAAAACAAAGAATGAAGTCCTAAGAGTACAAACAGTCATTTTATTTTACAAAAGACATTTTGTTATTTAAATTGCTTCGTATATGAATTAAGGAAAAAGTATTAAAAGAAGAAAAAAGACATAAAACATCACATTCATCATAATCATCATATATACAAATAACAGTTAGGGTAGTTTTTAATAGCTTAGTTTAGTAAAAAATATCCTCACAGGAAACAAATAGTTCCTGCGAACCGGTTATCACAAGGGTGTATAAAAAATTACAGTGGTGGGTAGACACAAAATCATTCAGTCAACTTGGTTAATATGGTTGTCTGCTATATGGTTATCTGCCATAGGGTTATCTGCCAACGTGTGAGAGAAATAAAAAGCTTGTTCCCAAAGTACTTCCAAACGAGAAGGGAACACAATACATAGATAACACGTTTCGGCATGCCTAAACAGGCATCAGTAGTTGGAGCCTTCCTCAGGGCAGGAGTTATGTAGTAAAGTACTTTCTCCCTAAAGGGGGCAGAGAAGAGACATAGATGTAGACATACTCTAAAGGACACATTCAGTGGAATATCAATCTGTATGCTGTTGTCACATGGACACGGATCCCTCACCCTGATAGAGCAGGGGGAATCTGTGGAGCTACTGTCCCAAAGTTTTAGAATTCTTGCAGTACTTGTTAATTTGGCCTACTGGAGAGGACCTTAACCGGTGTGACAGTTTGCTGTGCAAGGAGTCCAGCAACTGTGGAAGCAAGCACAAAAGACATCTGGCCTCAGGTCCAGGGGAAAGAATGAGGTCAAGTGTATGGCTAAAAACACAGTCCCCTATAGACAAGCACCAAAAAGTGGTGTATTAATATACAATGTTGTGCACACATAAAGTGTCAGGGTGCCCAGTGAGTCGGGGCGCAGTAGTAGCCAAAGTCAGAGAAGTGGAATATACAAATAGACCTGGAAGACAGCAGACACACATACCAAGGTGAATCCAGCACTGCAGCAAGGAGCAAAGAAAGTGTGGATGACAGTGGACTTAAAGAAGCATGTGTAATGCACACTGAAATGGATGTAGTGTCATTGTAAACATCCATAAAACATGAACAGGGCATACAGGCCTGTACACATTACCTTAACAGCAGATCCTTGAATTACACTAGATACTCTGAGATGGTTTTGGATATGATGAACCTCTGTCTATAATGCGTTTCTATCCAATCAAAAATACTATAGACAGAGGCAAGGAACAGCGATGGGCATAACTTTCACCCCAACTATGCCAATTTAATGATGGGATACTGGGAGAAGTATGAGGCCTGGAAATAAGAAAATGAAATGTTCACAAATAAGGTTGTAATGTGGCATCACTACATTGACAACCTATTCATCATATGGAAAGGGACTTCAAATTAATGGATCAAATTTGTGAAACATCTAAATATAAATGATTTCAATCTAAAGTTTGCTGAGACACATAGTCTGAAGGATGTGGTTTTCCTGGATGTAACAATATTTATCTAAAATGGTAAATTGAAAAGTGAACTGTTCAGGAAATCCACAGGAACCAACCTCCCTCTGCATGCTAAAAGTGCACACTCCAGTAACCCGATCTGGAGCATCCCCTATGGGGAATTTAACCGGTTACATAGAAACTGCTAAAAAATTGAGACGTACGATAAAGAAAGCAAAGTCACAGCTTGGCGTTTTAAGAAGCAATGCTATCCCAAACAAATTATAGAACGGGCATATGTAAAGGCATGACAATGCGATCGATCGTTACTGTTGTTTGATCAGAAAGATACAAAAAAGATCCAAAAGGGGAAAGAAATGACACGCTTGGTGCTAACATATGGACAATCAGCCAAAACAGTAAAAAAATCATTAAGAAATACTGGAATCTACTTATGTTTGATAACAATTTGAATAATGCACTAGGTGTCTATCCCAATTTGTCATTTTGAAAATGCAAATCCATCAAGGACAATCTAGTGAGCAGTTACATGGCATCTGATGCCAGTCAAAACCAACAGACGTGGCTCAATCAAAGGAATAAGGGTTTTTTCAGATGTACCAAGTGCAAGATATCTAAATTTGTGGATGAATGCTCCACATACCGACATCCGATTCTAACCAACACTATCACCATCACTGAGAAGATTACATATGAATAGGAGTACATTGTGTATGCATTACAAAGCACATGCAAAAAATGGTATATAGGGAGCATGAAATGTAAACTAAAGATACAGATTTTACAGCGTGTCAGAGCAATCAAGAATAAGGATTTTGCATACACCATAGCCCATAGCCAAACATTTTTGGGAAAAACATGAATGAAGGTTGTGCGATTTCTCTTTCTTTGGACTACAACTAATTGCCATTGGCCCCAGGGGAGGAGATAGAGAGCAGTTACTGAGAAGTTACTGAGATATTAGGAGACCCGTTGTTTCATCGATTTTGAGAGCAAGACCCTGTTGGGTCACAATATCGAAGAGGAACTCTACACCTTCCTGTGAGAACAATGACATATGGGTCTCAAAATAGCACCAACTGTTTTTCTTTAAAGATACTCTCTTTCTGGGTGTCTTTCTAGTCTCTGTTATTTCACTTTTGACTTTACTACATTTTTCTTAACTTTAAGTCTTACCCAACCCACCTTTTTTGTGGTTATTTTGTAGTATAGCTGTGTCTATCACAATATCAATGAAGCTAGTTTTCTTGTTGTTTTCTAAAGTTTTAATGGATCCTATCATTCAGGTTAACTAATCGGCGTCATTTAGATTACGTAAAAGGTGCACAGTTTTTTCACATGCATGGGCTCAATGAGACATTACTGTTTCTGCTATTTTTCCTTTTTTAACTAGCCTGCTTAGAATTGTGGTCTGCTGAGTCTATTTTTTGTATATTCAGCAAATGGAGGCCAGGATAGAGCTTGGAGGATTTTTATGTTGAAATTTGGCTCTGGTCGTATTGATAGAGCTCAATAGAAGCGAGAGAAGCATTGTGCAATCCACAAGGCAGCAACTCACATAAGAGATTGCACCAAGCATTTTTATTGGTATTATAACATACAGCACTTTGCATTTTATTGGACATGCGTATATGATTACAGGGCATATTATTACCTGAGTCACTCTTACGCTTTTAGTGGGCATGTTGAAATATATGGTTCCTAAATTCTTGTTGTCATTCAAACTCGTCATATGAGGGGGTTGCATGACATTGACCAGTGGACAATGAATGGTATCACATATTGAATGACAACGTACCAAACTTTATTATACAGTAGTTGATCTATGTGTTTGGTAATGGGTCATTCCATAAATGTGATGCCCAGGAGGGACTATGATAGCACTTTGCACTTTATTGTAATATCAAATGACATAGGAAAGCACACTGTGCATTTTACTGACAATATGCAATTTGTCCATAAATATGATGCCCAGGAGGGATTTTGATAGCACTATGTACCTTGTTGCAATACCAAATGGCATAGTAAAGTGCACTGTGCACTTTACCAAAAATATGCAGTTGTACATTATATATTACTATACATGAGATTGTACATGGCACTTTATGGTCACAAGGCACCTTACTGGTACTATGCACTTTAAATAATATTTAATGATAGGCCTGGTAAACATACTTGGTCCTTCGGGGCAGCGTATTGTACCTTAAATTATATATTCATGTGTCCCATAATTCAGTTGCAAATTATGGACATGAACGTTATTTCTAACAGTTGGAGCGATCATGCGATACTCCAATGTTCCCTCCACATCCCTAGACCCATTCCCGCGAAAACCAACATCGGCAGAATAAATGCCAATAACGCAGGGACAAGAATTATTTGGTTAGACAAGAATATAAGGATGGCAACGGGAGCCTTAGACACCAAGCATACTTCTAGTTTCCCTGATTTCAATGCCATGTCCATTAACGCTATTGAAAAATGGATCTCAGCATTCTCAGGTAAACACGCAGTTGCTAATAGGGTTTCATGGTAAGAATTGAAGGTAATATGCTACCCTTCAATGAAGAGATTAGAGACACCAAGAGGGGTCTAAAAACCGAACTACACAGAATTAAGGCCAAGAACTTGCCAGTGGTACAATACTGTGATAAAGCAAGGAAAGTTAAAAATAGATATAGAGCCTCCATAAAGAATATAAAAATGGCAGAAAGAAATAGCGTATATCAAAGGCTTGTGCAGACAATCTGCTCAAAAAAATCGCGCAGTATCTGGTCACTCCTGAGTGAGGCAAGGGACAATGTTAAAGGCCAATTAGCCAACCCCATCAGCGGGGCGAATGGATAACATTTTTAGAAGCACGAAATTCAGGGAACGAGGCGACTGAGAATATACCATTGAGAAAAGCTCCGATACATCCTCCTTTTGATGTATCCTATGAAGCAATCCTAAACAAAATAAATGATTTAAAGTCCTCGAGAGCCCCGGGTCCCAATGGGCTGGCTAATGCTGTAATTAAGAGCTACCCAGAATTCTGGGCTAGCTTACTTTCTGTACAGTTTGAGAAGATCCTAACTCAGGGAAGAATTCCCCACTCTTGGCAAACTGCAATCCCAATACCTATATTCAAAAGGGGAAATCGACTAGACCCCAACAACTAAAGGCTTCTATCTATGTTAGACATAACAGGAAAGCTCTTTGCTTCACTGCTGTTAAGTGAAATACAAAAATGGGTAGACAATGCCAATATTCTATGTAAATTCCAAAGCGGGTTCCGGCGGGACTACTCCACCACTCACAATCTCATGGTGATGGACATTTTACGCACCAGAGCAATTATAAGGGGGCAGCCTCCACCTTATGCACTTTACATCGATTTTAAAGCTGCCTTTGATTCCATCCCAAGAGACCGACTTTGGCTAAAACTAGAAGCTCTGGGTTGCCGGGGGACTCTTGTTCTATCTTAGACTTCTGCACCAGAATACCATGTTCACACTCAAATTAAATCAGGACGGCAACATGACAGAAATGGTGCTACAAAATAGGGGGCTCTAGCAGGGATGTGTCACTGCACCTCTCATGTATAATTTGTATGTCTATGACATACCAGCAGTATTAACAGAAGTCCGTAATTGCCCACCTAAAATTGGTGAGCCCCCCTGTGTTGTGCTGGCATATGCCGATGATTTGGTAATATTAGATAACACCATAAGCGGACTATGACGATCGGCGACCACTTTATGGGAATATGCCAGCGCTAATGGCCTGACCATCAATTTAAACAAGACCAAAGTGATGAGATTTACTGGTAAAAGAGCCTCCAGTGTCAACTTGATGGTGGGCAAAACAATTATACCATATGCGCCATCTTACCGTTACCTGGGAGTTGAAACTGAGCCCAGCTGTGACTACTGCGCTTGCAGACAAGCATACAAAATCAGAGCTGCACAAGTCACCACATTGATCTCTAACTTTACGAGCAAGCAGGGTGGTTTTACACTTTGGGGGACACGACATCTTTATTTTCAAGTGCTTATCCCTATGATTACATACGACCTTGAGGCTCTTCTCTCTTTTGACCTTGCTTGGCTTCAGGTGATTGAAGGGAAATTCTGGCGTTGGATCCTGGGGTTACCACCAGGGGTTCCTATGGCCCTCATAAGGCTGGAACTGGGACTCCCATCTTTAAAAGCTATAGTGCTAAATAAAGAGGGCTGGGTTCTTCCTAAGGATGATCAGTGGCAGTACTAATCTGCTATTGATGGTGATACATCAGGAACTGGTGAAAAAACACACTACCTGCCCACTAATTAATTAAATGACAAAGTATCTAGCAGATATTGGCTGGACCCATAGGGGAGCTAACTACTCGAAGGAAGTCCAGAATGCGCTTGGGAAATGTGTGGACCTCTGGGACTGGCTGGAGAACTTTGCCCATTTGAGTACGCTAAAGAGCTGCCAGTTTGTCAAATATAGGCAATATACCTTTATGAAGCACCAGGCATATTTGAATATGTGTCCCTCTAGAAGGCTTAGACGCTTTATCATTCTATTTAGAATGGAACGCTTACCAACTGGGATGATTTTGGGAGCTAAAGACAATATTCTCGTTAAAGAGCGTGTCTGTCGCCTCTGTAATATATATGAATCCCAGGAGACAGCCAAACATCTATTAACTGAATGCCAAACAATGACTGGCACAATCCAGATGCATATTGGTAAATATGTTCATAATTTAGAAACCATTGGTGAACTGATCTTCTGGCTATATTGCACAAACACCTGTAATATGCGCCTGTTCATTGCCCTTTATAATATATGGTTAAAAATTGAAACCAGGTTGGGCCCCATGATATGAGAAGTATGAGAGTTGCAATGTTAAGATGATGAGATCTTGCTCAGGGGGACATTTGTTAATAGTACCGTAACCCTCAATCAACCCATCATCCCTGTGAGGAAAGTTTAAATATGTGTGTATAGTACTTAGAACATAACGGGACTAATGATTCTCATACTAAGAGCCAAAGATGTAATGGAACTTGAGAAAGCACTATTGTATGTTTTTAGGTTTATACATTTTTTTTTACTGTAATATTTAATTGGTTAAGGTTTTATGTATATTTTAATACATGTTCTTCTTTTTCCTTCTTTGTAGTACATGTGTACATTTGTATGTTATCTGTAAAGTTTGAGTTTCTTAAACTAAATCACATTAAAGAATAAATAAAAAATAATTAAATAAAAATAAATAATATTTAATGTCATAGGAAATTGCATTTGGCATTTTATCTTTAATATGATTTTGTTTTGTGTGCATTGTGATACAGGAAACTGTATTTTGAACTCTAATGGTTCTGAGGTATCTCAGTGAATTACCTGTCAGGGCACCTCTTGGAGCAGTCCCTATATTTGTGTCCCCCTGTTATATCAGATTAGACACATAACCTTGGAGGCGATACAATCTGATTGTAGAATCACCATATACGAGTAACCGAGACGCATTGGGTCCTGGATGACATAGAACACATTTAATTGATACTACCTGTTTCCAGTAGATCTAGTGTAGAAATCCGACTATTAGGGTGTCTAATGTTTGCTAGCCACCATTTGATCATGTATCCATTTGAGTAACCAGGAAAGGTGGATGCCAACACTGTCATCTAAAAATAAAATGTGTTTATTTATGCTTTAATAGTGGGACACTAGAGATATCTGAGCAGTGCTTTGATGGGATATGAACACAGAGGAGATACTGAACTAAAAGGGATTAACCCTGTCCCCTTTCTGTGTTTATGTGAGTCGAGCAATCGTGTGAATATATTGCGTACCTGAACGTAGGCAAAATCATGTGACCAAGCTATGAGAGGTAGAGAAACGTGTCATCTTTGCTGACCTCCCGCTTTTTGTGTGCTGGGCACAGGTTTGGAGCAACATAGTTTAACAATGTTTGAAGAATAAAAAGGACATTTTAAACTATTCACTGACGCTGGACTGAGGTGCTATTTACACTTTCTTCATCATCAATACCCTATGAGTGTGGCTCGTCATTCACAGAGGGATTATGGAAACAGTTTAGTATATATATATATATATATATATATATATATATATATATATATATATATATATATATATATATATATATATATGTATATATGAGGAGAAAAATGAAATCAGTTTATTAAGGTAATTGGGAAAGCTAAAAAAAAAGAAGTCAGCAAATGGTGTGAGGAGCATTCACTTCAAAATTATCTGGATGTTGGCAGAATTCCACGTGGCTTGAGAATCCCAACCTCACCATCATTTGATGAACAAGACCTGGAATTGTTAAGAGAATCGGGTGACTCTACAAATATATGCTCAAGACAGTTTTTGAAAATCCTCATTTAATATGCACGAATAGACAGCGAAAGACATTAGTCAAAATGGAAGAAATTAATTATGAACTATCCCCATAGCTTCTCAGCATGTTTGGGGTCCGACCTGCATGTACAAGTACTTTTCAAGCTGTGTATCGATTCTGCTGGTGTGTTATGTACCCGTGAATGGGGAAGCATTAGTGAACACGTATTGGCTCATAAATGTGGACTGAGAATCCTGCAGTCATCTGGAAGGAGTTATTTGCTAACTCTGTTACACTCTCCCCAATGCCACTATTGCTTTTCCCTGGAGTTGTGGTGCCATTGGCATTCATCGTTTGTCGTTATGACTTTTTGTCGTATTTGGGAAATACTGTGTGTGAGGACCAACACAACACTCTCCTCACTCTCCTATCTCCACCGTTTCCTGTTGGCACGGGCTAGGGTTTGTGTGGCATCTACTCTTAGGGCCTCATTACACGGATGGCGGAGAACCATGGCGCTATTAGCGCCATGGTTCATGCCGGTAAAATACCGGCACCGCCTTGGCGGAAAGGGGAATTACCGCCCCATTCCCATTTTTGGGAATGGGGAAGGCGCTAATTACGGTACCGCAAATTGCGGTACCATAATTAGCTCCCTGGGTCCCTTTGCGGGTTGGTTTTTAACGCCTGCAAAAAGCAGGCATTAAATAACCCAACCCGCAAAGGGACCTCGTAGTAAGGCGGTAAGGATTTACCGGTACCGGTATTTTACCGGTACCGGTAAATCCTTACCGCCATCCGGCCATCCGTGTAATGAGGCCCTTAATCTCACAAGGCATGATCGCTTGGACATGGGTTCAAACAATAATAAGGAGTGCGGCCAGCAGATGGCAGGTCCATGGGTAAGTGCAGACAGTAGGTGTCCAAAAGTGCAGATAGGGGGACTGTAGGGTTACAGATACAGACCCAAGTGCAATGGTTGCTGGGAGGCAGTGTGGGTGTGCAACTGGGTGGGCAGGGACCTGGGCCCGATATCAAAGGATAGCCAGGTGACCAGTGCAGCATCAGACAGGAAATCAGCATGGGATAGGAAGAGAGAAGGCAGAAGCAATGAGGAAGTTCTTGAGGTGCTTCTGGAACCAGAGATGGTTCTCCTCAAGTGCAGAAGAGACGTGGCCTAGCCGTGCTGGTTTGGTTGCTCCTTTTGAGTTGAGGTGGGATTTCTGTTCTCAGACTTGATCCTTCTTTAATATCATAGATGAACTAGAAAATGACAGGACATGCCACCTCAGGGTATTGTGATTGGTTTAGAAGGGTTAATGCAAGCATTTCCATCACATATTGGGCTCTCCCTTGCAACCCCGAGTTTGATGCTAGTCATAGTTCATGGCAAGCGCGTAAGTGCAAAGCATGCAATCCCCTTGTGTGGTGGGCACATCTGCATGTGCGTGCCTCTCGCAGTGCGCTGCATGCATTACAAGTGAAGGGCTATCTGTTTCCAGCGGGAGCCTGGATAATGAGTGCTAATTTCGTTTTGAGTCATGGGTGTATTAATCAAGAATAGATGTTGATGGCATAATTTGCCATCCCCCCAGGAGAAGCTGCCCTAGATGATGTATATGAAGCAGGGAAGTCAGAGGTTCCCTTCAGCAAAGGGAGCTTCATCACAAGCATGATTTAGGCCTACTGCAAAACAGTTAGCTTCAGATTATTGAATGGTGCTTGCTAAATATAGGTTTCTATTTTCCCGTTCTCGAAAACCAACTAGCTGCAACACAACAGAAAAAATACTGTTACTGATTTTTTGTAACGTGGCTGCTGTCTCATAAAGTGAGGAGAGTAACGTGGCTGCTGTCTCATAAACAGAGAGTAAACCTAGGAAAGGGCAGAACAGCTCA
This sequence comes from Ambystoma mexicanum, assembly GCF_040938575.1. Lineage (NCBI taxonomy): Eukaryota > Metazoa > Chordata > Amphibia > Caudata > Ambystomatidae > Ambystoma > Ambystoma mexicanum. The sequence goes on from NC_090936.1 coordinate 480,875,865, forward strand.
ATGGGCCTCATTACGACCCTGATGGAACGGGATAACGGGTGCCGCAAAAGGATGCAGACCCATTAAACCCGTTCTGCCACATTACGAGGTCCACTCGCGGGACATGGTAAGCAAGCTGGTAAAACCAGGCGTGCTTACCGGGTCCCGTGAGGGGAAGAGGGAGCAAACAAGGGGCCACTCGTAATCGGCCCGTTGTTTGCTTCCTCTCCCATTCCCATTCAGCCCTATGGGGGCTGAAATAAGAATGGGGAAGGTCCGGGTCCTTGGAGGGAGGAATTACCGGGCCCTCCGAACTCAGAATAGCCCGGTAATTCCTCATTCTGGGAACCCGGACGGGATTTCGGCGGCAGCCATGCCGCCAATAGCAGCATGGCTATCGCCGAGGTCGTGATGAGGGCCAATGTGGCTTAGATATATGGCCGGGGATATCCCTGTTGAAAAAATGATCAGAAGCCATCTTTAAGTGGTCACTGCAAATCCACTACATTGTACCCATCATACATAAAGAGGGTAATTCATGGAATCAAGTGCAGAAGTGGCGCACGTGGCTGGCGCACAGAGGGAGCGTGCACCAGCTTGCGCCAGCCACGTGCGCCAAAACCTATTTTGACGCACCACGTATTCATGGATTTCAACATCCATAACCCGCTGTGGCGCAGTGACCTTGCAGCAGCACCAGTTGCGTCCCCAACCCTGCCCTGTACACAAAAAACATCTGCACAAATCCCCTACATGGCGCAAAGGCCAGTGGAGCAGCATACAGCCCCCCAACAGCGAATTTGCACTAAAAACGCCACTCACCCCTCACGCGACAACCCAATCACATGTAAAGCTGCTTGCACAGCACTCGGAATACGCGTACCCCGCTCGCGCCAGCCCAATTGCATGTAAAACTCCTTGCGCACCCCTCGGAATACGCATACCCCGCACGTGCCAGCCCAATCGTGTGTAAAACTCCCCGCGCACCCCTACGAATACGCGTACCCTGCTCGCGCCTGCCCAATCGCGTGTAAAACTCCTCACACACCCCTCGGAATACACGTACCCCGCACGCGCCAGCCCAATCGCAGATAAAACTCCTTCTGCACCCCTCGGAATATGCGTACCGCGCTTGCGCCAGCCCAATCGCTTGTAAAACTCCTTGCACACCCCTCGCAATACGTGTACCCGCACGTGCCAGCCCAATCGCTTGTAAAACTCCTTGCACACCCCTCAGAATACGTGTACCCCCCACGTGCCAGCCCAATCGTGTGTAAAATTCCTCGCGCTTCCCTCGGAATACACGTACCCCACTTGCGCCAGCCCAATCACATGTAAAACTCCTTGTGCACCCCTACGAATATGCGTACCCCGCTTGCACCAGCCAAAATGCGTGATAATCTACACGCGCACCCCCTGCACTACGCGTACCCCACCTGCACCAGGCATATTGCATGGGAAAAGTCCCCACTGTGCTGTGGGCTGCCTGCGAGGCATGGTCAGGGGTGATGGGCTGCCTGCGGGACATGGTCAGGATAGTAGGGGGTCCCCTGTGCTGTGGGCTGCCTCTGGGACATGGTCAGGGGTGATGGGCTGCCTGCGGGGCATGGTCAGGGTACTAGGGGGGTCCCCTGTGGTGTGGGATGCCTGTGGGGCATGGTCGGGGTGATGGGCTGCCTATGGAGCATGGTCAGGGTAGTGGGGGGTCCCCTGTGGTGTGGGCTGCCTTTGGGGCATATGGTCAGGGGTGATGGGCTGCCTGTGGGGCATGGCCAGGGGTGATGGTCTGTCTGTGGGGCATGGCCTGGGTGATGGGCTGCCTGTGGGGCATGGTCAGGGTAGTAGTGGGGGTCCCCTGTGGTGTGGGCTACCTGCAGGGGGTGCATGTGGCTCCTCACCACAGGGGTGCGTGAATATGGGGATACGCAAGTGTGCTTTTCACGTGATTAGGCTGGCGCAAGCGGGGTACGTGTATTCCGGGGTACGCGAGTGCACTTTTCATGTGATTTCACTGGCACCAGCGGGGTACGCATATTCCAGGGGTGCGTGAGGAGTTTTACACGCGATTGGGCTGGCGCGAGCAGGGTATGCGTTACTCGCGACCCCTCGGAATACGCGTTGCCTGCTCGCACCAGCCCAATCACGTGTAAAACTCCTTCCGCACCCCTCGGAATACGCGTACCCTGCACGTGCCAGCCCAATCGTGTGTAAAACTCCCTGAGCACCCCTACGAATACACGTACTCCACTCGCGCCAGCCCAATCGCATGTAAAACTCCTCACGCACCCCTTGGAATACACCTACCGGGCACGCGCTGGCCCAATCGCATGTAAAACTCCTTGTGCACCCCCTCTGAATATGTGTACCGCGCTTGCGCCAGCCCAATCGTGAGTAAAACTCCTTGTACACCCCTCGGAATACACGTACCCCGCACGCGCCAGCCCAATCGCATTTAAAACTCCTCGTGCACCCCTCGGAATACACGTACCCCACTCGCACCAGCCCAATCACATGTAAAACTCCTTGCGCACCCCTAGGAATACGCGTACCCTGCACGTGCCAGCCCAATCGTGTGTAAAACTCCCTGAGCACCCAACAAATACACGTACCCCACTCGTGCCAGCCCAATTGCATGTAAAACTCCTCACGCATCCCTTGGAATACACCTACCCCGCACGTGCTAGCCCAATCGCATGTAAAACTCCTTGTGCACCCCTCTGAATATGCGTACCGCGCTTACACCAGCCCAATCGTGTGTAAAACTCCTCGGAATACACGTACCACGCACGCGACCGGCCCAATCACGTTTAAAACTCCTCGTGCACCCCTCAGAATACGCATACCCCGCTCGTGCCAGCCAAAACGCATGATAATCTACTTGCGCACCCCCTGCAATACACAAACCCCACCTGCACTAGGCATATCTCATGGGAAAAGTCCCCCCTGTGGTGTGGGCTGCCTGCGTGGCATGGTCAGGGGTGATGGGCTGCCTGCGAGGCATGGTCAGGGTAGTAGGGGGGGTCCCCTTTGTTGTGGGCTGCCTGTGGGGCATAGTCAGGGGTGATGGGCTACCTGCGGGGTATGGTCAGGGTAGTAGGGGGGTCACGTGTGGTGTGGGATGCCTGCGAGGCATGGTCAGGGGTGATGGACTGCCCGGGGGCATGGCCAGGGTTGTAGGGGGGTCCCCTGTGGTGTGGGCAGCCTGTGGGGCATGGCCTGGGGTGATGGGCTGTCTGTGTGGCATGGCCAGGGGTGATGCCTGTGGGGCATGGTCAGGGTAGTAGGGGAGGTCCCCTGTGGTGTGGGCTTCCTGCAAGGGGTGCATGTGGCTCCTCACCACACAGGTGCGTGAATATGGGGATACACGAGTGTGCTTTTCATGTGATTAGGCTGGCGAAAGGGGATTTGTGTATTCCTGAGTACGCGAGTGCGCTTTTCATGTGATTTTGCTGGTGCCAGTGGGGTACGCGTATTCCGGGGGTGTGCAAGGAGTTTTACACATGATTGGGCTGGCGCGAGTGGGGTACGCGTTACTCGCGCACCCCTCGGAATACGCGTAGCCTGCTCGCGCAAGCCCAATCGCATGTAAGACTCCTCGTGCACCCTCGGAATACACGTACCCCGCTCGTGCAAGCTCAATTGCTTGAAAAAGGATGCACATGCTCGGATCACCCGCAAACACATCTCGCAAGCAGCCCACACCACAACGGAGCCCCCCATCACCCGTGAGCATGCCAGCAGGCAGCACACACAACAACAGAACCCCCATCACCCGTGTGCATGACAGCAGGCAGCCCGCACAACAATGGAGCCCCCATCGCCCGTGGGCATGCCAGTAGGCATGTCTCTAATCATGTTCACCCCCAGTGACAGCAACCTGCCAGCAGGCCCCGACTCATGTCCACCCACCCCACCAGTGACAGCAACATGCCAGCAGGCCCCAACTCATGTCCCCCGCACCCCACCCTCAGTGATGGCAACTTGCCAGCAGACCCCGACTCACGTCCCCCCACCCCACTCCAGTGACGGTAAACTGCCAGCAGGCCCCGACTCATGTCCCCCCAACAAACACGTTGTCAAAATACAGGTCCACGTTACAAATGCAAAACCCAAATCACACCCTACGCTGCACCACCCCAGTCCAAACACACCAGCATCCATTGTACCCACTCGCCAGTAAATGCCCCATGCCATAACATTCAGAAAAGCACACACATGTACCCAAAGACATGTCCAACAGAGACACACAGCAGTGACACATGACTGACCCAATGCTGACTGACACATGCACAAAACCAATGAGAGTAGACCACACCAATAATTAACATTTTTTGAAATGTATTAAAATAAATATGAAATGACAAAATGGAATAAAAAGATGAAACTGAAAAAGTCATGAAAGTTCAAATCATAAATAATGCACAATCCCTGAGAAATATAAATAAAATATGAATAAAAAACAATGCAAACTGCAAAGTGGTCCATCTTCAAAGTCCAATAATCGAAATCCAAAAAAAAAACAAAAACCATAAAAAAACATTCCTTCATGGGATAAAAATAAATAAATCATGTACAGGTCCTGAACTATGTACACCGAAAGTCTGAAGGGTCGATGATCCCAAAACAAAATTAAACCTACATAAAACCCTATGAAAAACACAACTATATACAAAAAGTGGAGCAAAGTCTGTGGACTCCAAATCATAACAAAAACCAAAATGAAACCTAACCCTATATAACTATATACAAAGGCGGTGGGCTAGTCCGACGGCTCACTTCTTGATCTTCCGGGCTAGGGCATCATCGAACTCCACGTCGATGTCCCGGAGGCGGGCCTGTTCTGTTCTCGAGGGCTCGCAGGGAAGTTGCCATGGACTCCTCCAAGTCCTCAGCTCGCCTCAGCGCCCGGTGCATGGAGTTCTCCACCCTGACCATTGTGAGCTGTGCCCTCTCCGACTGCCACTGCTCTGCATCGATTTGCTGGCCCGATCGCTGCCACACGGAAGACACTTCCATTCCTGGGTCCTCCTGCCCGTCGGCCGATGCCTGGCCTCAGGATGGTGTTGGCCATGAGTGATGACGCCTCCCACGCCGAACCTGCTGCTGCCTCATTGCCAAATTCCTCTCCCACCATAACGGCCTCCGGGCTGATGGAATCCCCCGGTGCTGTCATGCACGTGCCCTACTTGATGATGCCTGCACATCCTCCATTTGGTTGGGTCCAGTTGGTGGCGTGATCAGCTCTGTTGGACCCCCAACTCCCTACTGTGGCAGGGTTGTGCTCTCCACCAGCCTGGCTGTGGGCTCAGGGGCAGCTCCACAGGGGGCCCAGGTGATACATGGGTGGGAAGACGGCACAGAGGATGACTGGCACATTCGCGGTGCAGTTGAGGAGGGGGTTGCACGAGCATCCAGCACACGGAGGAACCCTGCGCCAGTGACCTGTCCTAGCAAGTCGAGGCAGCCAAGCATGTATTTGAAATGACGTGCACTGTCCTGCCTAGAACCATGCATGTCATCCCGAATATCACGACTACGCAAAGCCACCCCAACTAGGACAGGGTGCACATGGTCACAGATTGCCACGTCCGCAGGGAGATGATGGCCAGTTGTTGTAGACACATCCCCTACCTGCGAACGGGCCTGGACAGAGGCATCCCTGCTGGTACAGGATGATGCAGCAGGATCAGGGATAGGATTACACACAGGCACCTCTGCAGTGACCTGTGCTGCCTCCTGCCCCTGCCCCTTAACTGCACCACCTGCACCAGTGGAACCACCCCCTCCAGGCCCCATGCATGGAGCTGATACGGCCTCCTCCTTAACCGCACCTACCACCAACCTGGATGACTCTGTGCCATCTTCCTCAACTGCCCCTTCTGCTGCCAAGGAGTCCACCTCCAACCTTGACCTCTTGGACCTCCCCTTGGCAGCTGCGACCATGGATGCGGCACCAGACTCCTCACTCCCGGAAGGTATCCAAACCTGGGAGAGGAGCTGGGCCTTGCGTCTCCGGCTGGCAGTGGTATCCCTGCCGCTGGGCTCCACAGCACCGTCTCCGCCCTCTTCATAAGTTGAAGCTGCAGGCAGGGAGAGGCAGAACGCAGGCACCAGGTCACTGTACAATCGTCTGCTACACACATGACAGTTGCACATGAGTGTCAGTGTCAGACATCACAGATGGCATCACACTCCCCAACACTCATGTCTTTTGAACCCACACACATGCACAAATAAACTGGGATCGTGCAACAGGCATCAGCATCCCTACATACGTGAACATCCAAAGGTTGGCATGGCATCACAAGCAGCATGGGGAGTGCCGATCACATGCACACACGCCACCAGACAGACATGCATCTGTACATCTCCACCACCTGTCACAGTGCAATCATCAGCAACTATGTCACATCTGCCAATCAGGTACCCAGATGTCCAGGTCACATGCATCCATGGTGTCTCACTGTCACACACATGCCAAACAGACACACGCACATGTACACCATGCACATACATGAAGGTGGGACCAGCATCCATGTGTCACACCCCAACCATGGTATAGTACATACACAGAAATGCAAACATGTGTGCATCTCCACATGCAGTTGGGCATCATGCATTGGAACACATACACCATTGATGCGCATCACACATGACTGGACTCACATGCAGCACAAGCATGTCCCTGCACACACACATCCATACATGGGCCATGTTAGACATATGTCCAAGCTGCAGACTCCTGCCACACCTCAACATGCACTGTGTGAAATGGGATTGCCCAGACACTCACCCCTCAACTCCAGACGGGTCTGCCTCTCTAGGACCTGGTGGTGAAGCACTGAGTTGATGCGTTCCAGGACCCTCATTTGGTCGATGGTAAATTGGACCTGGCGCCCCCTGCATCCGCTGCACGCAAGAGGCGCCAGGCCTTCATGAGGGTCTTGGACCTGCAGTCCTCCCAGCGCTTCTGGATATGTTTCAAGTTGCGGGTTGCCACACCCTCCGCGTTGATGGCAACCATGATGTCCGACCAGGTCCTCTTCCATCTTTCCTTGTCGGCGCACAGTCGTCTGAAGAGGGCATCATAATGACCAGGACTTCTGTGGCAGAGAAGCTGACAGCCCTCTGTCTCTCTGGCTGGGGGTTGCCACTGGTCTCAGTTGGTGTTTGCTCTGACATGGTAACCCTTGAGGCAGGTGTGGGTGGGCAACTGGGTCCTGGGGCTGGGCTGTGGAACAATGGAACACCAGTCGGGAGTCTTCTGTTCCAGCAGGGGTGGGCACAGCAACTGGACCCCTGGCAATGTCTGATGTGCAGGCACCAAATAGCAGGGACGGATGAGAGCAGGCAGGCGGGCAGCAGCAGATGGCTCGTGGGAGGCTTCTCGGGTGTCTGGGGGGTAGGAAAATGGCCTTCTATGCAGGAGCGTGGTCTTCCGCGTATTGTCGTGTGGCCAGCATGATGAAGAGTGAATCAGCACGTGAAAAACAGCACGTTTGCATGAAAATTGTGGAAAGGCCTTAGTGCGTAAGCGTGTGAGTGACGTAATGCATGCAGGCGTTTCCCTCTGCAGGTGTTAATGGTCAGTGTGGGTCTGCAGCGCGCTGTACGTGCTTTCCGTGGAGTCCGACAAGTGTGTTTTTCCTACTTTGGGGTTCACACGCGATTACTTCACAGCGGTTACGGTGCCTACGCGTATATATTTTCCACGCAAGGCAGACGGTGAGGCGCGCACACTATTGCATGCTATTGCACGCTATTTTTCCCACTGCGGGTGCCCCTGTTTGTTACGCACCCCATTTATTGAGGTCATAGTAGACCGCGTGTTAATCACGTAACCTTTTTGTGTTCCTGGGTGCCACAGCGTAGTGCGTGAGTTTTTTTTAAACACAAGTGGGCTACAAGGGTTGCATATACATTTTTCTTGTATTTTTGGGGTGCCTGAGTATAGCGTGACCTGTCATTTATCCCCAGGGTCCACAGGCAGCCTTGCAGAAACACAGGAGTGCATCTACCATCACGTACCCTGCCCCCTTCACCCCAATTGCCCAGGACAATTGGTCAGCGCACATCCCATTGGCATTAGTACATCCGTGCCATGGTTGGGAGGCTACCAAAGGTTAAGAGGGGCTCAGCTGGGTGTCCTGCCAGTGTTGGGAGTGGTCAGGCATGTGGTCAGGGTGACCAGGGAGTATTTGGAGTCCAGGGTGGCCAGGGTGGCCGCAGAGGGGAAAGAGGCGGGGGTGCACCACAGGGGCCGGATTGCCAGCCACGTGCTGGTGCAGCTATGCCACCATCCCCTGCGGCTCCAGGTGATGCTGCTGTTACATCCAACCCTGCTGCCTTGCGACCCGACAGTCAGTAACATGTGCTGACACAGGCCCACCGGTGGTGGTAGCTGAAGGTGCAGCTGTGGCAACCGCCACACAGCCCGCAAGGTCTGCCCTCGCGGTGCATCAGGCACTCGCCAGTGTTACTCGTAATATGGCGGTACGGTATGGACGATGCCAGTGACGTACTGGCACCGTCCATGGCGTACCACCATACTCATGATGACCCCCCTTGTATGTGTGGGAGATTTTTGCATGTGTTCCTTTTGGTCACACGGATTTGGTTATGTTTAAGTAGCTAGGGATGCACACAATGTCCCACTTCCGTGGAAACATTCACAGAGTGGTAAGGTTTGACAGTTGACTGTCCCTTTGTCATCATCGATTGCCACCTGGTATGTGCCAGGCGTGTGTGCACTCCACAGAGGTGGGAGTTTAGGTGAATTATGTGGTCACAAGCAGGGTCCAGGCTGCCTCGCCACATGCCCTTTCCCCTCCCATGCACAGCAACTGTGCATGTGGTTGGGGATGTGGGGGTACCACCATGTCTACCGGTACGCTCTGGCATGTTGCAACATTGTGCAGGACACATGCTGCCACAATGATCCTGCACACTACTGGGGGTGCATATTGTAGCTGCCCACCAGAGTGGTCAAGGGAGCAGAAGCATGACTTGAGCACTCCTAATGTGCGCTCCACTATGGCCCTGGTTGTAATATGGGCTGTGTTGTATCTTACCTGGGGTGGTGTGGTGGGGTACCGTATTGTTTTCATCATGTGGGTGCTCAGAGGGTAGGCACTGTCCCCTGGGGAGGTGATGATGATTGTCAGTTGGGTTTGTGTGTTTGTCTGTGTGTGCCATGCATGCATGTTCACAGACATTTCTACTCACCGATGAGCCATGTGTTGCCATGCTTCCCAGCTTCCAGGGCCTGGCTCAGGGCAGACATTCTGTATATGAAACTGTCATGGGCAGACCCAGGATAGTTTGCATGGCCAGAGGAGATGATTCCCTGGGCATCGCATGCAACCTGTACATTGATGGAATGCCAGTGTTTGCGGTTGCAGTAGCCAGTGGTCGAAGTGAGCGGGAGCGGTCGGGGGCGGTGCTCCTATACTTTTTTAAATTACCTTATACAGCTCCTATATTTTTATTTTAAAAAGAAACCGTTCCGGAATGGTTTTGTTTTAAAATAAAAGTGTAGGAAGAAGTTGAAACCTTCACTTTCAGTTCACTGCACTGAACGTTCCCTTAAACAGCAGGCACGTGTTTGGAGGGGTGTATTGTGTGTGGGAGGGGTTGTGGCAATGGGGGTTGTGGGGAGCAAGGGCAGGCCAGCAGGAACATAGTTCCACTACTTCTTTTCGTACACTTCAACCACTGGCGGTAGATGTTCTCAGTGGCCATAGGTGGACGTAGGCCCACATGTGTGCAATCTTTGGCACCGAGCAATTTGGGGAAGTGTGCCACCCTGTAAAAGTCCTGGACCACGGCCTGCCTATCTGTGGGTGTTCTGGGCATTTAAATGTACCTGCGGACTAAGGGGCGCGCAGTCATGATTGCCAACACCTGGTGTAGGAAGCGTGACTGCGTGGCCTGTGAGACGCCCCCAACCATGGCAGTTGTCTGCTGAACTGACCCAGTGGCCGAAAACTGCAGTACATTGAGCACCTTTTCCAAGGGTCTCAGTGATTGGGAGCACACGGTGGGTGATGTGAGGTCATCCTCCCACTCAGTGACCAGGTTTAGGATGATATGAGGTGGAAACCTATACCTGCCATAGACCTGGTCATCAAGCATCCCAAAAAGTCTGGTCCTGGGCAAAGAATTGCGGGGCCTGACTATTCTCCTCCTCCTGCGGTGTCCCATGATTACTGCTGCGAGAAATGGGACATTCATCATAGCTGTATATTTGTGTTTGTTGTTTGCGCACACTTTTATACTGCGCGGGGGCGCTTCCACCTGCTTTCGTGTGGCGGACGTTTTTACGCCTGTGTATGTGTTTTGGTGTGTGCGGGTTTTCCATTTTCGATTCCATGAATATGTGTTGTTTGCGAGCGTGTGGGTGTTCCGTGTATTTCCCAGCAGTACTTCCCCAGTTACGGCCTCATTTTTACGCGTTGGTCCCCATTCTGCGTGTTCCGCCCCCTTTTTGGTGTGTGCGCTACACGTTGTGCGCTTTTGCTGTGCGTGTTGCGCACAGCATTTGGGATGTCACAGTGACGTGTAAGGTTGGCGCGGATTAGGAAAAACACGCGCACAGACTTCCATGAATCGCTTGCATGCGATTTGCACGCGTGTGCTGGATTTTTCACGCTTGCGCCACCGATTTCGGCACACAATTATTGCATGAATCGGCCCCAATATTTGTTATTATGTTTGCCATTGCAAGCCTTTCATGATTGTCGAGGTCAACATTTTTATTTTATTGTAATATCAATAGGTTAAAGTAATTAAAGGAACACAACCAATACAAACAATGTGGATCAGCAGCAGAACAGTGAAAACAGAATGAGTAATATATTCGCAACATCAAACTTAAGGATAGAGAAAAAATAACTTTAAAAAATTAAAATAAATAAATAAAACATAAATACATAAGGTAAATAAATGAAGGAATCCCCAAATATATGATATGGTGTCCAAGTGTCAAGTATAGTACCCACACAACAGAATATTATTGTACAACCATCAATGCAACCAAAAGCATATCCGTGAAACATTTCCAGAAGCATTTAATTAGCACATCAGTTAGCCATAGGTATTCAGGAACAGACCCAATGATTACCCTAGTCACCCAATAGAAACATGGACTAAATGGTTTAATAAATGGAAAGACGGAAACAAGAAATGAAGGGTGAATAGAATGGAGCAAGGAGCGAGATAAGAGGGGGCGAGAAAAGGATGGTGGGAGTGGGTTCATGAAGGAATGAGGGTAGGAAGAAGGGGAGGGTGGCTGAAGGCAGGAGACGAGTAAGAATAAATAAAGGACGGGCTGCCGAGTAAAGGAAAGAAGGAAGGTAGTGTGTGAAAGGCTATGGCGGAGATATGGTGGAAGTAAACATAACTAATGAAGGGCAGGGGAATAAAGAAAGGGTGAAAGAAATTACAGTTGGAAGAAAGAAGAGGGACGATGTTGCTAGGGAAGGAGGGATATATTAAAGGAAGAGAATTGAAGGAAAGATGAAGGGATGGGAAAGAGAAAGAAAGAAAGAAAGAAAGAAAGAAAGAAAGAAAGAAAGAAAGAAAGAAAGAAAGAAAGAAAGAAAGAAAGAAAGAAAGAAAGAAAGAAAGAAAGAAAGAAACCGCACTGTGCCTCTCTGTCACCTCATTCTTGATACAGTTTCTTGGCTACATTATATGCACTGATACATATCACTATGCTATGGAATGGGTGGTGCAAATGCATAAGGCCTGATTGGCTATGTGCATGTTTTGCCATCAAAACAAGGCGCATAGCGCTAGGAATTCACTCTTTTGAATGGCGCATGCCTCGTGCATTTGAGGATAGCCCCTCTGCAATGCGTGTCTATTACTTTTGTGAGAATACTTGAGTATTTGCATACATTGTAGCCCTCAGTGGATACTGGAGTAAATGGGTCCCTAAATATACTGCTTAGTCTCCCCTCTGTCTTTTCATTTGCGGTATAACCAAAATGAAACTATGCTCAAACTCCTTCCCAATCGCATTCTCCAAGGTTCATAAGCCCAATTCTACATAGATCTACTAAGCCTTGTTCCTTTTTTTTATTATTATTATTTTTTTTAGTTTTTCAAATTGTGAAGTTTTAATCTTCATTTTCGGTAACTTTCACCAAATATCGCAAACATTCTTCCAGCAAAAATTTGACTAATTGGCCAATGCATTTCAGATGCTAATCCTTCATCAGGGCCTAGTCTAATCCCTATTTTCTATTACACATCAGATACAACGTGATTACAATTTGACATTGCATTGGTCATCATATATATATTTTTTTTTTAACTTTATTTAAACTTCCACAGGCATCATCTACATGTAGTTACAGCTTAATTGTTCTCTTTACATGTCGTATACACATAGCACAAATCAAGCATACAATATAACTACATTGTTGTGTCCTCGTCTTGATCCTCACTTTCCGCTAAATATTGTGTATACCTGCCCCAAATGTTCGTAGGTCGCATTGCGAGATGCATTAAGCTGATATACAATTCTTCATTATCGTTAACCCAGATCATATCTTTATCCCAGTCAGCTCTGGTGGGTGGGGTCTTACTTTTCCATTTTAACAATATGGCCCTTTTGGTGAGAAACAGTCCTATATTGAGTAGTTTGCGCCATAACGGGTTCATCTTCCCTATGGCTCGCAAGGGGCAGAGCATCAGGGTCCATTCAATAGGTTGGTCTGCCATCGCACCCATCACCCCGCATACCTCTGCCCAGTATCCCTGGAAGTGCGCACATGACGAAAACATATGGAAGGTGTCAGCCTCTTCACTCCCACACCGCGGACACAGCCGATCTGCCGCTGGAAATATATGTTTCAGTTTGGCTGGTGTACAATGTATCCTTTGTATGATTTTGTAGTGTATTAATTTATAGCGCATGTTGCAAGATATCTGCTTAGTGAGACTGCATATCTGGACCCATTGGTCGTCATTGATGTGGTGTCCGAGATCAGCTCCCCATTTCTCTCTGGCGCCCTGGACTACTGGAGTTTTCGTTGTTAGTATGAGTTTATACAGTGTAGAGGCGGTGACTTTACCCTTGCTTGCTGTAAACATGTATCCCAATCCTGGGAGCGTTGCCAGTTCTGACAGGAATGTCCTCCATATTTTGGCCAAGGCCGTCCTCATTCGAATATAGATCAATCTCTGCCTTTGTGTGTCCCCTATTATCTTTTTGATGAGTTCCCATGTGATGTATTTTTTGTCGGAGAACAGGTCCCCTATTTGATTGATACCCCTTGTGCCCCAGTGTTTCACTACTTCAGTTTCCATCGTAGGTGGTATGTGGGGGGCATGTCAGATCGGCATGTTTGGATGATATAACATTTGCATGCCCTGTGTTTCAGCTATTTTGGCCCATGCCGTACATGTCACTTGAGCTGGGTCTGTGGCATTGTAGTGCCTGGGGCGTGCCATGGCCGCTTCCTGCAGGTGTAACACCGCCTTCAGAGGCCCATTGTGAAGCATATTGCGCCTGCGCTGTCAGCTAGTAGAGTTCAAGGTCAGGGGCAGCTAGACCTCCCTGTGGGTACTGATGTGTAAGCGCCTGCCAACTCACTCTTGCCTCTCTGTCCCATACCAGCGAGGCGCACGCCGCTAGTATCTTTGAAAAAAGTGTCCTGCCTGGCCACACCGGGACTGTGGTAAACAGGTCAAATAGTTTGGGCAGAATTATCATCTTTATGAGGGCGATCTTGACCATCATTGACAACAGGAGGGACTTCCAGCGCTCGATTTTCAGGCATAGGGCATCCACCAGGGTCTCATAGTTCAATGTGCGAGAAAGCTGTGCCGTTCGTGCTATGCACACCCCCAGGTATTTAATATGTATGGGGCTCCATTGGAGTCCATGGAGGTCCTCTGCTTGGGTCGTCGCTTCCATCAGGGGGAAAATCTCTGATTTAGCCGCGTTTAATTTCAAGCCCGAATATTCCACAAAGGTTGTCACCACCTTCAGTATTTTGCCAAGATTACGTTCCGGGTTCCTGATATATAACAATATGTCATCAGCATAAAGTGTGATGATCTCCTTCCTCCCTCTAGCATCAAACCAAGTGTCCCATATTTGGCCCGGTGTAGATCTGCTAATGGCTCTATTACTAGTGCAAAGAGAAGGGGGGACAAGGGGCAGCCCTGACGTGTACCTCCCAGGAGTTCCAGCACCTCCGAGAGAGATCCGTTGATACATATTCTCACAAAAGGGCGTGTGTAAAGTATCCTGACCCACCTTATGAAGTTCTCACCGAATCCATAATTCTAGAGGACCCTAAACAAAAGCGGCCAGTAAACAGTGCCGAAGGCTTTTTGCATATCAAGCGTGATGACCACACCCTGTAAATCCTTTAGTACTGTTGCCAATATGTTATGGCAGCGTCGTATATTTATCGCTGTGGATCTGCCTATCACAAAACCTGCTTGGTCCTCATGAACCATGTATGGCATGAGTGGGGTCAATCGGGATGCGAGTATCTTGGCGAAGATCTTGGCGTCAGTGTTCATCAACGAGAGAGACCTGTAAGAGCCATACTCTTCCGGGGGTTTCTCTTGTTTGAGTGATAGGGTGATTATGGCCTCTCTAGTGGTGCTCTGGAGTTCCCCTAATCTCAGAGCCTCTGTCCAGACTGCATGCAGTTTGGGGGTGAGGAGGTCAGAAAATTCTTTGTAGAATTCTGCGCTCAGGCCATCTGAGCCCGGAGCTTTGCCGTTGAGCAAACTTTTTATGGCCTCCGCTATCTCAGCCACTGTGATCAGGGTCTCGAGTGCCTCTCTGGTGGCTGTCAAAAGGAGCGTCGTCGTGATACCAGCCAGATCTCTTGTTCAGTGGCCTCACTCTGGGGGCAGTATAAGTGTCTATAAAAATCATAGAAGGTGTCTTCTATCCCAGCCTGGTCGGTTAACATCACACCATCTGTGCGTGTTATACTCAGTATGACCGTGTTCCCGCGTTCGCCCCTCACCATTCGCACCAGAGGTTTGCTGGGGCGTTCCTGTTCCCCATATCGTCTGGCATTTGCGGGCCTATCAAAATAGCAGATCTCCTGGTCTGCAGCCTTTCTGAATTCCTCCAGCCTTGTCTTAATCTCCAACCCCAATTGGGGAGATGGGTTTTGCACATACCGCTCCTGCAGGCTTGCAATGTCCCTTTCGTGTTGCTGGAGTTCATTGGGGATATCCTTCAATACTCCAAACTCCTTAGACATCGCAGTTCCCCTTATGCATACCTTAAATGCCTGCCAAAGTACAGCCTGGGTTGACAATGAGCCTTCATTATGGGAGAAGTACTCCTCTATATGTTGGATTAGAGTGGATTTGTAAACGTGGTCTGTCAGGGCTGTTGCCTTGAACCTCCATGGGGGGTGGTGGATTCTTAGGTCAGGGACCCGTATGGTTACCTCTATTGGGGAGTGGTCCGAGAACATCCTTGGGTGTATCCGGACACTGGTGACCCAGTTAAAATTTTGTGGGGCAATAACCATATATCTATCCTTGAATGCATGTCGTGCACTGAAAAGTAGTATGTATACACCTGTTCCGTGCCGTGCAATGTACGCCATGGGTCCCTAAGGTTGAGTTCAGACATGAGGGCCAGTATCAAGCGGGCCGCGTTTGTCATAGCCCTGGTTTGCTCCGATGTGTGATCCAGCTGTGTGTCGAGGATGGTGTTGATGTCACCGCTGCATATTGTGTGTGCTGTAGGGTACCTCGATAGTTTCCCAAACAATGCGTTGTAAAAGGCGGGGTCGTCAATATTTGGACCATATGCATTCACAAGCAATATTTCTTCCTCTTTTAGGCGACCATGTACCAGGACATATCAACATTCATCATCACTCTCTTTCTTCAGGTCTGTGAATGGGACAGACCTATGTATCAATGTCATTACTCCCCTGGATCGGCTAGAATATGACGTATAGTATCTCTGCGGACCCCAATCAGGACCAGTTTTACTACCTGGTCGTTCATTAGATGCTTTTCCTGGAGGTATACAATCTTGGGGACTAGTTTATTAATATAAGTAATAAGTTTCCTTCTTTTTATCGGTGAGCCCAGGCCCCAAACATTCCAGCTCAGTAAGGTAATGATATCTCTGTCCCCTTTATCCATGGTCACTTGAATGTATTGTGATGTCTATGTGTCTCGTTGAGTGTGTGCACTCTATTGTTTCGCATAACTTTGCCTGCGTTTTTTGTGTTTTTTAATCTTCCCTTGCCCCTCCCTCCTCCCTCTCCCACCCTCATAGTTCCACGAACCTCAACTATGTCCCGTTCCCCTGCCCCCTACCTTACAATAACTTCCATCGTGCATCCGCAACAGGGGGTGTCTGCTGCAACGTAAGGGGCCAGGTAATGTATTTTCCGGCCATCACAAACAGAGTATTCCCATAACACATTCTGTATTTTGTGGAACCCCACAATTCTCTCAACATTGATATCAACCTTCCACTGCAATCATTAACAGTTAACATCAAATATGTAAAAAATAAACAATTCTACAACTTTTATGGCATCTCCCCCTTAGATGTTTTTGTATTTCTGAGCGGTGTCGGCCCATGTTGTGACATCTTATAGTTCAGCGTCAGGCTTCGGCTGCCACTCAGGGAGCGGTATGCTTGACTTGATGAAACGTATTGCCTCCTCCGGGAACATGAAAAAATATGTTTTATTATTGTGTTACAGCCTCAGCCTTGCGGGGTAAAGCATTGCATGGGGCACTTGCCTCTCGCGTAGTAATTTCTTGACGCCGGTAAAGGAGCGTGTTTCCTGTTGTACCGCCAATGTGTAGTTCGAGAATATACAAATAGTATTGGCTTCCCATCTCAGTTCTTGCTTGTCCTGGGCTGCCCTCAACACCAGATCTCGGTCTCTGTAGTTCATTATGCGAGCAATAATGGGCCTGGGGAAGGCCCCAGGTTTGGGACGAGGTGCCATTGTCCTGTGTGCTCGTTCCACCACAAACATTGGTGACCAGCAGGGTCCCCCAACAGATCCATCAGGAGTGTTTCCACAGCAACCTTCATGGGGCCCTTGTTGGCTCCTCCGGAACACTGATGATGCGTAGGTTATTACGCTGTGATCTGGCTTCCAAATCTTCACATTTCAGCTTAACAGTTCCAAGATCTTTCGCCATGTCTGTCACCATGTTCCGGAGGGACTCCAGCGCATCCTGTGTGATGCTGATATGGTTTTCGGCCTCCATTATGCAGCCCATAGCCTTCTCTAGTTGGTTTTTAATGGTTGCCACGGTTGCCGTGATTCCACCTAGTTTCTCGTTGAGGGCCGAGAAACCCTGCTGCATTGCGGCAAACACTACCTGCGGCTCCATGGTCAATGCCACTATGGTTGATTCCCCCATCGGGACCTGACCGGTAGCCATATTCTCAGTGGGGGTTTTCTTCGCTTGCGTAGTGAATTCTTCTATGGCCCCTTTGCCTTTCTTAAGGCCCAGTCGTTTTGGCATCGTCCAGCACCACACGGACGCTAGTCTCGGGTTACATAGCAGGGCGAGTTTCTCACATGGTGTATGTTGTACGCTGGGAACAGTTAATCCTGTGCTGTAGGGATGCGTTGTTTTGGGGAGTACTTGGTTATGATTGAACAGATGCTTCCTTTATAGGTCCAAACTATATATGCTCACTGTAACAGTTAGCCGTTCTTGCTAAGGTAGGTGAGTGTGTGCGAGTCGTCAGCTTGTGAATCTCGCTACATTCCACGTATCCAAAATCTTTGGTGGGTGTTAAACATTCATTGCATTGTGGCTCCATTATTTCTGGATCACAGTTCATCTCATAGTCATGCGAGTTTGCGTAGATAATCTATCCTAAAACTTTAACTAAAATTTAGGAAGACACCACTTAGGGCCTTCTGTCACCTCTGTCCTCTTGCACAGTGGGGTTCCTCCTCTGTTGGGGAGGGGGCAACGTTGCTACCTTTCGGTGTTCCCCTAGGTAGTGAACTGTCATGGGGAGTGCCCCCCTTGCTCACAACCCGGGGGAAGGGGGGACAGGAGAATCTGTATGCATGTCTCGTTAGTGTCCGGGGATTGCTTCACTTCTCCTGGGACACTTGTTTTGAGCGACTGTGTCTGATGTTTCTCTATGTAGCCTGGTTTAGCCCAGCTGGGCCGTATCTGTTAGGGTTCATGTTCCATGTACTTCGTTTAATGTCTAGATGTCTAGATGTCCGGTCACACCATGGGGAGTATTATGAGCTCTTCCCTGAAGCCTCCGCTTGGTGAGGATGTGGAGAGCAATGTGCCGTGACTACTGCAAAGATCCGCTGCAGTTCATCCGTCCCGCTGCAGCACAGTGTTCCCCGTAGTCGAGGAGAACAGTGCCTGCTGTACTCTTTCTCCAGTGTGGGCAGCACTGTTGCCTATCCCGTGGTACTCTGGCGGTCACAGGATTGTGGCATATTAGATTTGGCCACCGAACATGAATGCATGCTGCAGTAGGGCAGTGGCTTTTGGGGTGGGGGCTCATGCCTGTCCCAACGGACGCTGCATATGGTAAGATTGGTGCGTCTTACCGGCTGAATGCAGTGGAGAGTCGGGGCCAGCGGTTGGATTGTGGCCTCAGGAAGGCGCTCGACAGGACCACACGGAGCGCCCGTGATTTTCCTACGGAGTAGGTCCTGGCTGGTGCGTGTTGGCGACAGTAGTGTCTCCCTGCACCCGTGGCGGCCCTACTTCCTGCGCCGGTTGTTGCACGCATTGGCCTTGAGACGTCTCTGGAGCTCCTGCGTATTGCAGCGAAGTCAGTGAGGTTTCACAAAATTTCTCAGCCGTTCGATCACCAATGCACACCAGATTCGAACTGCATCTGCCGTGAGGTTCCCTGCACTTATGTCTGCAAGTTTGAAAGGAACCAGAGCTTTATTGCAGATTTATGGTGTTTCAGGCCCGCGTCATCACAGGAGCTCACACAGTGAGCTGCATCCTGTCGTGTGCTGAACAGTGCCCCCGCCTTGTTCCTTTTAGGTGTTATAAAATGTGTACTATTGAGCATTGAGCACCATTCATTAACTACCTTCTGATAATTAAGTTCAAATTGTTAAGCAAATTCTATTTTAACTGCATAGTCATAGTGATAATGTAAAGCATTGTATAGAATGTGAGTAATTACCTTGTGTCTGTGGGGGACACTTTTTGCGCATTTACAAGTGCTAAATCACATCTGTATTTGAAACAGCTAGTAGTCTAGTCCAAGATGGCTGATTCCTTTCCGGCCGTATACTAACCATCTCTGTGGCCATGCCCCACCTACGCACCTAGACAGGAGGTGCAGCTCCCGCCGCAAGCTACCGATACGGAGTGGGACCGCGGACAAGGGAGACATACCAGGCTAACATCAGGTAAGTAGTTAGAGTGAGTCCTTTTCCCACATCAACAAGCTGCCCTACTGTGTGATGCCATGCATTTCTCCCGTTTGAGATACGAGCGGAAGCATGCAACACTGTGTTGTCGTTTTCCTGCCCTCACAGACACAAGGTAATTACACCCTGTGATCGACGTCGCCAGGCTAGGAGCGACCAAGCTTGGCACTCATGTCCCCTTACCTCCTCTACACCTCTCTTGCTTAGAGAATTGAGGTATGTGACAGTTTAGCCTCTCTAGCCTGTGAATAAACAAACTAAAGATCTGTTCCTGCATTTCCCCCATTGCATAACTCCCTGTGTATGAGACTGATTGAATGCCTACGGTTTTATGATGTTTGGAGTACATCACTAAGTGGGAGTTGCTTCTTGAACATCCAGAATTATGATAGAATGAGTGTCACACAAATTAGACATAAACACTAATCGAATGTGAATTACCACATCTGTACCCCTCTGGCTTACCTTGGAATGTTGTTAAAGCCCATGGGTTTGATTGTTTGTCTCCCTTTCCATAGAAGACGGGGGTGTTTGCCCAATCCGGATTTGCAGATTTTAAAAGAGTAATGCAGAAGTTTGAAGGATCAGGTCCTGACGAATATGACCCCAGTAATCTCAGTCAACAAAACCGGTTGACCTAATGTTACTTTGATGATATCCTTGAGACACGCTAAGATACATGTCTTTCAATTAGTTTCCAACTGTTCATGGTAACAGGTCGATTGTGAGCATTTTATTTTGATCCCACACATGGGAACTTTTTTTAATATCCAGGAGTGACCGGTATATATGCTCTGAGAACATATTGCTTAGCTGGTTAATAAAGTTATATGAAATTCCCCAAGGCAATTTGTATCTTGTGAACATACAGAAGACAGGGTTACTTAAGTTCACCTGGTATGGGTCACCCCCTCTGGATTTATAATAACTGAGCTCATTTATGGTGCCACATTGATAAGTAGGGATAGCTTTCACCCTCTTTCCCTTTTAGATGCATCACCATTAACCTAGGGACAGCACCTCCTGACAGGGTCAGGGTGTGCTTTTGTAGTTGGACAGTGGTAGTTGTCTGAACACGTTTTTTTTTGCTTTACTTTACGATAACATGCACGAGAGAGTGCTTCACTGTCTGTTCAGTTGTATGAAAAATCAATGGGATACAAGGGAGGACTGAAAGTGTTTTCCTACTCAGATTTTTAGATCTAGTCCCTGTTTGTTGTGTTGAATATTATGTGGTATCAGCACATGAAAAAGGTGGGGGAGAGACCATCTGATGAGAATTGCTATGTCTGCTCTCATCCCCTATGCAATGAATACTTTCAAAACTTTCATTTAAAAAAAGATGCCGGTGCAAGTTGCAAAGTGCCTCAGACATCTAGCAGTGTGTACTGTCAGAGGACAGTTACAAGGGCAACTTTGCAATGGAGATCAAGACAATCATTTCCATACCAGGATGATTATATCAAGACAACACAAATGGCGAGCGAGTCCTGGTGGTCCAACAGGCTGCTCATGTATCCTGCTGCAGGCCAGGACGAGGTGATCATTGATGGAAAGAAGATGATGAACTGTTCTGACATGACAGAGAAGACTGGAATGCCAGGAAGCTGCAAATGGTCACAGTTGCTGATCAATGGGCGAGTGCATACCAGTAAAGGATGGGAAGATGGAATGACGTCATGTGCAGCCCATCTGCTAAGAAAGGAAGCAGTGCAACGAGTACAGAAGGTGAACAATAGGTGCTTGAAGTCACTGGTCAGGCTCTGGCGTGGCTGATTTCTTTTCTCTCTGACTGACCCTCCCAGGTCCAACTTTCAGTGCTATGCGGATGATACCCAGCTCAATTTCAGGCTACCCTCGGCCTCCTCCTTTCCTTCCCTCAGCTCTGACTGTCGGCTATCCAGGAGTGGTGTGCCACCAATGACCTCTGCCTTAATGCCAGCAACACTGAGATTCTCCTCATCGGCACACCTGCTCCTTCCTTCCCAGTGGTAGTGGTCTGCACACGTTTTTTTTGCTTTACTTTACGATAACATGCACGAGAGAGTTCTTCACTGTCCGTTCAGTTGTATGAAAAATCAATGGGATACAAGGGAGGACTGAAAGTGTTTTCCTACTCAGATTTTCAGATCTAGTCCCTGTTTGTTGTGTTGAATATTATGTGGTATCAGCACATGAAAAAGGTGGGGGAGAGACCATCTGATGAGAATTGCTATGTCTGCTCTCTTATTCCCTATGCAATGAATACTTTCAAAACTTTCATTTCAAAAAAGATGCCGGTGCAAGTTGCAAAGTGCCACAGACATCTAGCAGTGTGTACTGTCAGAGGACAGTTACAAGGGCAACTTTGCAATGGAGATCAAGACAATCATTTCCATACCAGGATGATTATATCAAGACAACACAAATGGCGAGAGAGTCCTGGTGGTCCAACAGGATGCTCATGTATCCTGCTGCAGGCCAGGACGAGGTGATCATTGATGGAAAGAAGATGATGAACTGTTCTGAGATGACAGAAAAGACTGGAATGCCAGGAAGCTGCAAACGGTCACTGCTGCTGATCAATGGGCGAGTGCATACCAGTAAAGGATGGTAAGATGGAATGACGTCATGTGCAGCCCATCTGCTAAGAAAGGAAGCAGTGCAAGGAGTACAGAAGGTGAACAATGAGTGCTTGAAGTCACTGGTCAGGCTCTGGCATGGCTGATTTCTTTTCTCTCTGACTGACCCTCCCATATCCAACTTTCAGTGCTACGCGGATGATACCCAGCTCATTTTCAGGCTACCCTCGGCCTCCTCCTTTCCTTCCCTCAGCTCTGACTGTCTGTCGGCTATCCAGGAGTGGTGTGCCACTAATGACCTCTGCCTTAATGCCAGCAACACTGAGATTCTCCTCATCGGCACATCTGCTCCTTCCTTCCCTGTAGCTCTCTGGCCGGCCTCTCTTGCCCCTCTTCCTGCTCCGACCTGCAAGGCAAAAAACCTTGGGTCATCTTCGACTACACACTCTCCTTCTTTCCTCATATCTCTGACGTCTCTTAGAAGTCCCACTACCAACTACACCTTCCCAGAGGTATTCTTCCTTTCCTCTCCTTCCCCCAGAAGCTCACTGTCTCCAGAACTCTGGTTCTCACTAGGAGGGACTATTGCAACAGCCTCTTTCTAAATCAGCCTGCTTCCACTCTCTGCGCTTTGCAATTTATTCAGAACAGGACTGCAAGACTTGTCTTTGGCCACAATCCCAAGATCTTATCTCTCCAGGACTGAAATCACGTCACTGGCTCCCAGTGGCTGTGAGGATTAAGTTCAAAACCCTCCGCATCGTTCAAAAAGCCTTCTGGGGCCTGGAGCCTCAATACCTTCAACTCCCTCTTTCTAAATATCTTCCTTCTCAAGCTCTTCGCTCATCCGCCCCCAACTCGCTCAGAGTCAGTTGCTTCTCCAAGAAAGGAGTTGGTGGTAGATCTCTTTCTTCAGCTGGTGTCTCCCTCTGGAACAGCCTCCCTTCCACCCTTAAACTCGAGGAGAACCATCTCTGGTTCCGGAAGCACCACAAAACCTTTCTCTTTGCTTCTGCTTTTTCTCCTCCTCTCCTCTGCTGACCTCCTGGCTGTAACTGGAATTGCACTGGCAACCTGGACACCTCCGATCTCGGGCCCAGGACCTCCCATGCCAATGTCACACACGTGCACTGCCCACCTGGCTACCCCCGCACTTGGGGACTGTTTCTGTATCCCCACAGTCCCCCACCAGGCCTTGACACCTGATGTCCGCACTTACATGCACTTGCCACATGCTGGCCGTTACTTACTTGTTATCTTCTTTACCATGTACTGCACTGTCCCTGCCCCCTTCCCACGTATTTGCGTGATCTGAATGACACCTGGTCTAGTAGGATCGTTTTCCGTCCTCCCTTTGTTCCCCCTCCCTTGCCTCGTCGCGCCTTGAAACACTTGTGTATAGGCACATTACAAATGCCATATCATATCATCATATCATATCATATCATGGTCTAAGTAATCTAAATTGGGTGGAGGTTGAAGCCATGCCAGTGTCCATAGTCCCATTAATTAATGCGCCATGTGCTTTCGAAGCAAGGGGAAGAATTATGTTGGACACAATAAAGGGTGTCAATATAACATGGATGTTCCAAAATTGAAGAGAGGGACGGCTGTCCTAATGGATCAGTATGGGGCATATGGATCTAGAGCACATATAAAATTGCCCAGTAATTGGGGTGGAGTCTGATCTTTTGTATAGATCCATTTCCAGCATTGGTGATCCCACAAAGTGACCTAAAGATTAAAGAGTTTCCAAAAGTAGATGACAACATGAGAAGAAAGAAGGTGAATAGAACTCCGGCAAAAGAGGAGATCAAATTATTTCTCTGCAATTTCAAAAGCAGCTTTTGATGATATTCCTGATGAACACAAATGGTTCAGTAAAACTGCAGTGTTGTTCATATTTATGTTCATGCCTGGGATCCAGGCTGCTGTAAACGCCAGATGGTTACAAATGACCAGATGGGAGCTGCTGCAAACAATCAATGCCACTATAAAGGGATTTAACGTGAAACAAGAAAGGTTGAGGGCCATAAGGTTTCACATTCATACCATCCCATGACAGAGAGAATGGAATATTGACTGAGGCCATATCGATGTTGACAAATTTGCACATGAAAATGGTGGCGGAGACATCAACCATTGAAGATGACAGCTGGTTTGCATTCCTGTTCTCATGGATTCCTCATTGGTTGACAAACTTACTCAAGATCCTTGGAGCTATTTTGGTGCTAATAATATTCGGATTCTGTATGATACGAGTCATAATTGAACAATGTAAGAAAACTGCCAAAAAGGCAGTTGGAATGAAGATCATGATCAATGCTGAGAATGAACCTGAAACCAAGGAGCTGACTGATGACGCCATCAGAGATTACATAAAGGCCATCATTGTAGTTCCTGAAGAAACACAGTTCTGGTATCCAAAGGATCATAAGAAGTACATTGGATGATGGGTCTACTGAACCCCGAATGGACGGTGTAATTACATGACCTGGAGTGTGGATGAACACATTAAAATGGTGGGCATCCTGATGGGGGTGACGGAGATATGTACACCGAAGAGAAATGTTTTCAAGAGAAAATACAAAGGTACAGACAAACTTGAGAAGGTGGTCGAGGACTCGACCAGAGTGGGGAATGTAGAGGAGCACCTGTTTACATCTGCAGGTGAACTCGCTCCCCTACCTCCTGTGTGTTGGAGACATGAGATTTTGCCGTGCCTGACACCAGTCATAATACCCCAATGTGATGATAACTTACAGGAGGAAAAACCTGAAGGAGTATGAAAAGAAGCAAAACAGATGAATTGATGATTTCATAAAGAGGTGTGCACAATGTCTCAAGATAAAAAAGTATGAAAAGGTATGAGTCCTAACTGACAAACAACGACGCAAGAGGTCAAATAAACTATCGACGTAGATAATAAGAAAACTATGCTGCAAATGTGATGTTGCAGAAAACAGAAGTCCAACACATGTACAGATGCTAAAACGCAAGGTAGATTAAGTCATCATAGAGGCCAGCTATAAGTAGTAAATAGAATGCAGGCAATTCCGCCATTGTACAGAACTGGACATTGGCATCATGAAATAAGTAAGCCAGAAAAACATGAAGGGAGATGGAAGGTTGTCTCTCAGCAGAATAGCAACCCTCTGGAGCTCCATGGCGAGGCTGTCTGGCCTAAAGTCAAGAATGAAGCAACTAAGGTCATCTATTTATTCTGAAAAGGAGCGAGCATGCTTAGAATGAATCCTCTCTTGTTAAGGTGCAAGAAAGAACACCAAGGATGCCAAGTTTTAATTAATTTAGAGCAGTTAAAACCTACCAAGAACTTCGATTCCCATACACGATAGTGAGTGCCCTCACTCCTGTGCATTCCCAAAGATGAGAATACTCTACAAGGCCAAGTACAAAGACAATGTCATTGCAGAAGGCATGGGTGATGAGAGAGTTGGGCTAATTGGGTGATGGAGCAGTATCATGTCCTATCTCCCTGCGCCTGGGTCTGGGCTTACGTGCTGCCTAAATGAACCGAATGTTCCACACATGGCACCAGTATTCCAACCAATTATATTAGGCCATATAACAAAGGACCTTATAGTTTGAAGGACCAATGAGAAACTGTGTATCTAATGTTTCTGGAATTACATGTCTCTAGAGGTAGGCATACGTTGTCCACCTGATATTGGACAGCCAGTAACAATCCTAGCTCATATATAATTGTATATCTAGATGTTTCCCTTAACCAATCTTGCCATCTTCTTGAGTGGTTCTGTTATTTACTCATAATTACTATGGTGTAATCAAATCCATTCCATATGCATGTTCCGAAGGGCCAAAAGCTCATTAGTCAGTTAAATGGACTATAACTCGTGGTTGCCTGGGGATGGACCGGGTCGTGCTTTGGCCAGTGTGAGATAACATGCACACCCTGCATCGGTCTGTGATCACGGCATTGTAGAGCACATCCTTCTTGAATAAAAAACACCGCTTTGCAACACTATTAGAACAATTAATAGGTGTTGTGGTGGTTGGGGTTGTGGGCTGTTCTTATGGGAGCTCAGGCATGACTGGAGATTTCCCTCATCCTGAAATTTGGTCCTAGTGCATGCAATGCCACATTTTCCGTGCAGAACTTCCCTTCTACCTACGATTACTAATATCTGTGTAAAATAGAAATGCTGCTTGCACCTGCTCTACACTATGTGGGTTCATTATATTTGATTATATTGAAGTGGGGTCCTTCATATTGAAAGGTGGTCCTTTCACCATCCCTCCTCCCCCCTAGTCTGTCAGAGTGCTTCAAATGATTTTGCCTCATTCTAAAGCGCTCAAAGGGGTGGGACGGGCCTGCCCCTTCCCAACATTGGGCACCAACACTGTTGACACAGCTGCATCATGGCACCTGTTTTACTGGGCATCAGCACTCGCCTGACCTCAATGCTGACTCCAAATATTCTGTCAGAAACCTCTCATTCATTGCTGTCTGTCTTTTTCTTTAAACAAATTAAAGTTTATTCATCACTAGCTGTGATACCTGGCATTGCCCGTGTCCTGATCGAGTGGTGTCTCTGTGCCCTGGAGGATGTTGCTCTTGTCCTCTTGTCAGAAGTCTTGCTTCAGTTTGCACTGGTGTCTCATGTGCCCTGGAGGATGTTGTTCTTGTCCTCATGTCAGCAAGTCTTGCTTCAGTTTGTTCTGGCATCTCATTTTCCCTGGAGAAAGTTGATCTTGTCCTCTGGTCGGAAAGTCATACTGCTGTTTGCTGTTGTGTTTCAGAAGCTCTTAATATTGATTTTCGCTTTGCATCAGATGGAGCTTTTTCAAGTGATGTTCATTGTTTGTGTGGCATGTTTCAGTCACTCAATGGCTTAAGCACATTTGGGAACATGTGCAAGAAAGATTGATTGATTTTGCTCTCTTCTTGTGAATCAACTTAAGTAAACTGTAACCTTGCCATTTCCCACATTTGGAGTGGCGCGATAAAATGTGTACATTTCTTTTCCAAATTTGTTTTTGCATCTAAGATTTTTGCATCCAAACATAGACTACGATCGTGCCCCAGACAAAAGAGGAATCCATGCAAAATTTGGTAGATGTGGGTTCAACGGTGTGGATCTGTATAGCCGCACAAACATACACACATACAAACATTTAGCTTTATATATAAAGATTATACAACACCGTTGTAGGAGACATTTGAATTTTAATAAAGAGCATATCAGAGAAGCAACATATAGAAAACAAAGGCTGCCCAAGGCCAGTATGAAACACGAGTCTGTGACTTTGTTACATTTATCAATCGCCAAAGTTGGACTAAACCCCATTGACGTTCCTGTCACCATCCTTCATCCTGCAGACAGCCCTCTCCACAGCTTATGCATCACAGAGTTTGGTGAGCCAGATGATTAGAGGTATGTTCTCTGGGGACTTGCGCCATCTTAGTATCAATTTCTTCACCACAGAATTGTTACAATCCTAAACTAAATCATGCACAGTGAGGGCCATTTTACAGGCCTGTCTCTACCTCTAAAAACATAAGTGTTGAATCTGCACAGGTTCTGTAAACCAGGACATCATTAACAGGTGATGCAACTTCACCCCAAAATGGACAGATCTTCCCAGATCCCCATAATATATGACTTAGAGAGCCTTAGGGGCTTTCTGGAACATTTTCTCTGGAGTCCAATATAACCGTTGTAGCATTTTCACCTGGCAAGCCCTGGTCCCATGTTCTAGTGAGGTGTTTCAAATGTTATCAAACCATCTTGGCCACAATTACATGGTCACCTCACTGTCCAGCTATCTAGACTATGCCCTGAGCATCCACTGCTCTGTGGCTTCTTCCACACTTAGCTGCTTGAACCCCAGAACTCAGAAATAAGGTTTGTCCACCATCACCTTCAACATCCCCACAACCTGTCTGGCGCTCAGGAATTGAAGTCACTCTACAGATTAGTCAGTATCATCCTCAAGGCCTTTGGTGATAGTGGCCCATGAGGGCAGTATTCCCATGTACCCAGGTTTCTTCACTTACATTTGCAAGCTATTTACATAGGAATATTCCATAGCAAACCATTTGTTAGTTTTCAAAATGAAGTAGTCCCAAATCCCCATTCAACAGCTGTTGCTGGAGCTTCCTCACTGGAATTTGACTGTTTTTTCCATCCCATATGAATCCATCATATGATGGCCTTTGCGGATGTGATCAGGTACTGGCATAGGGAACATATCATTGAACTTTGAGGCTACCACCATCTTGATTAAATTTACTTTACCCCATAGAGAAGGTTGTAGAGCCCTCCAACTTTCAATATATTTGTTATAATGTTACCAATAAGGTCATTTGATGTTATCAAGAAGGTCATCAGTTTTTGCCCTTAGCATTGCATTGATGTCAGATGTAATCCAGACCCCTAAGGATATGAGCTCCCTTGGGCACCAGGTGATAGGCAGACCATCAAGCATGTGCCACTAACATCCTTCTGCTGCTGGAAAAACTTCAGCCTTTTTTCAGTTGACGTTGTACCCCACAAATCACTCAAAAACCCTTCTACAGTCTGTAAAAACAGCATGCACAATGATGTAGGCGCAAGCTTCAGAAATAAGAGCAAATGGCCTGAATACAGCCAGGGTGTCTTACTTGCGATCATGGTGTTCCAACATGGAATCGTTGTTACTTCGGTGTGGCCTGTTATGTCAATTGGCTCAACACCTTAGAGATAATACTTACCTCTTGGGGTGATACAAGCACATGTGATGAGGAGTCTGGCAGGCAACCATTTTCCCTAGTTCACTAAATGCAAGTCCCTCTCGACTGCAATTGACTGCAGTCATGTATTAACACATATGGAAGAGTTTCCAAAGTACTGTAGCTTCAGGATCACTGCTACAAGTGAAATAACAAACCACACCTTTTTGCAGTGGATCTGAGCTTTTTCCACAGTTCATCTGGCATTAGAAGCATGTTGTTTGTAGTTTGCCTATTTTTGGTAGCATGACTTGCGGCCCAACCTGTTCTGGAGGTAGTACATGAATCCTGATGAACAATACATTTGAAAAGGGATTTTCATTCATATGACATTTGTTTACTTATAGAGCGCTTTATACCAAGGCGCTGTACTTTGGAACAACTTGTACAGTGAACAACAATAAACAATAAACAAAGAACAATGTGAGCAAAATTACATGATGAATCATTCGACAGCAAAAACAGTGCAAAAAGCAATTAACTGTGGAGAAGGGGAAGTGGAGAGGAAGTAGGATTGGTGTGGGGGAACAGAGAAGGATAGAACAAGTGAAGAATAGGAAGGTGGGAGAATGAGAAGGGAGTCAGGGTTAAGGAGTTAGAAGAGGGAGAGAGGGGGGGATGGGAGAATAATCAGATCTTCAAGGAGGAGAGTGGAGGAGAAGGGATTTAAGGGACGTGCGAAATGAGGGAAGGGTATTGGAAGAGCGGATTGAGAGAGGGAGTGCGTTCCAGTGAAGAGGAGCGAGGAGTTGGAAGGAGCGGAACCTGGAAGAAGCACAAGGGGAAGGAGGTACAGTGAGGAGGAAACGGTCAGCAGAACAAAGAGAGCGTGAGGGGGAGTAAAAGGTGAGAAGGGAGGAGAGATAAGGAGGAGCTAGACCATGTAAGGATTTAAAAACAAGGCAGAGAAAACAGAATTTTAACTGAAAGTGGAAAGGTAGCCAACGAAGATGAGAGAGCGAGGAGGAGATGGAATCAAGAGAGGTAAGGAGACAAAGAGTACGAACGGCAGAGTGGTAAATGGATTTAAGGGGGGTAAGCTGGGATGCAGGAAGTCCAAAGAATAAAGGGGAGCAATAGAATAGCCAGGAAAAGATGAGAGAGGAGATAAGGAGTTTGGTCGCATGGAATGTGAGAGAAGGACGGATTTTGCGAATGTTGTATAGATGGTAGCGGCAGGAGCGAGAGGTAAGTGAAATGTGTTGTGAGAAGGAGAGAGGGGAGTCAAATATAACGCCTAGATTATGAGCATGGGAGGAGAGAGGGAGGTGGGAGGGGGGAAAGTGGATGAATGGGGGAGGAGAGGGAGGAGGAAGTGAGTTAGAAGGGAAAAAAAGGACTTCTGTCTTATAGGTGTTAAGAGAGAGGAAGCGTGAGGACATCCAGTTCTTGATAGCTGTGAGACAGGAGGAGAGTTTGAGATGGAGGTCAGGTGTGAAGGAGGAGAAAGACAGAAAGAGTTGAGTATCATCAGCATAAAAGTGATGGGAGACGTCAAAGGAAGAGATAACAGGGGCGATGAGTGAGGCATAAAGAGAGAAGAGGAAAGGACCAAGTACAGAGCCTTGTGGAACACCGTATGTTAGAGGGAAGGAAGAAGAGGTCTGACCTCCCCATGAGACGGTAAAGGAACGAGAAGAAAGGTAGGAAGATAGCCAATTCAGAACAGGGCCCTTGAAACCAAAGGAGGAGAGAGTGTGTAGGAGGAGTGGGTGATCAACAGTGTCAAAGGTGGCAGAGAGGTCAAGGAGAATAAGGATGGATGATTGCTTGGCATGCCGAGCAGAGAGGAGAGAGTTGAGGATGGAAGTGAGAGCTGTTTCAGTGGAATGTTTAGGTCGGAAGCCAGATTGAAAGGGAGGAAGGAGAGAGGAGGAGGAGACAAAAGAAGAGAGTTGAGAATAAGCGAGAGGCTCAAGGAGTTTAGAAAGGAAAGGTAGAAGGGAGATAGGTCTGTAGTTAGAGGTAAGGAGTGGGTCAGCCGAGGATTTTTTTAGGATAGGAATAATCGTTGCATGTTTGAAGGCTGAGGGGAAATGTAGAAGAGGAGAGGCAGGAGTCAAAGAAAGTGGTAAGGTATGGGATAAGAAGAGGGTAGATTTTGGGGATGAGAACAGAGGGGAGAGAGTCAGAGGGAGCGGATGTGGGGTGAGCTTTGGACAGGAGGGAGGAGACATGGATTGTTCTGGAGGGGGGTAGGGATGAGCAGACTGATCAGTGATTGAAAGAGAGGGTCTTTAATAATTAGGGATTTCAGGTCCTTCTTCTGGTCCTTCCTGAAGTGTTGGATGGAAGGGCCAGTCTTATCTGCACTGGTAGCATGCTACAGAGGAAGTGTGTAGCAGGAAAAAGGCCTATTTCCCAATGTTCTCCATCTTGCAATGTTTTGCTTTCAATCTGGCTAAGTTGTAGCTTCTGGAGGTGTGTGGGCCCCCGGAGATGGCGAGTTCCTCTACCAGGTAGAGTGATGCTTTCGTTTTTAAAGCTTTGTACGTGGTACAGGTTGTTGTGTGCATGGTGCATGCCTGAAGGGGGAGCCAGTGCAGCGTCTTGAGGATGGGAGTGAAATGGTCACATTTTCGCAGTCTGCAGTGTGCTGGATGGCTTTCAGAGGGGTGAAGGTGGCATGTGGGGCTCCTGCGAGTAGGACACTGCCTCTATCCATGTGGCATATGACCAGGGCTTGGAAAATTGTTCTAAAGCTCAAGTCAGGGAATGACGGCTTGAATTTGCAGAGGAACACACGTTGGTGCCATGCTGCTTGTGAGACTGGGAATTGTTCAGCCTGTGAAAAAGGGTGTCATCGAAGAAGACTAGGAACAAACTAAACTTTGAAAGTATAAACCAGCAAGCAAGGTATGAAGAAATCAAAAACTTGACCACTTTATCCTTCTGAAGCTCTGATCAAGCTACTGCTCTCTTCCATATCACTCTGCTGCCCCAGAATCCATCACTTCTACTCTGCTTGCTTTCCTTTGTATACCACAGTGTTGCAACTTGCTCTGCCCGGTGTTCCCAAACATGCTGCACCTGTCTGATAATTGTTTGAGGCACAATGATATGACAGATTCAAGTGTGTTTGGTTTATTTTCCCTGTCTTGCCCTGAACCAACAGACTGTGCCTTCAAAAGGTCAGCCCACGGTCGTCGTGTTGGAGTCTTTGAGCATGCGCAGTAAAGCGCACAGGTTGGGTCCCATGAACAGATCCAGCAGAACCTTCCTCTGCTCCATGTCCACCTGTTCCTTTGGAATGTGTGCGCTAAGTATGTTCCAAGGTGACTGTGATGCTAAACACAACATGGTTGGAACAGTAACTGCTTCTAGTCTCTTCTGGAAATGAGCAACTACTCCAAAGTCTGTCAAGCCATTGTTTTGGATTGCAGCTGCTCTTTGACGAAAAGAGCTGTTTGTTGAAGCACATTTTCAATTCAAGACCTTTGAAACCTATGACCTCTCTGAGGAAAGAAAGTGTACGTGCAGGCACACTCTAAGTTCTGGTCACAGTGGATATGCTGAGTATTCAAACAAGCATTAGTGTAGGTTTCCAAACGGTATCCAGTTAATATGTCGAAAATAAAATTTCGAATGACAAAAATGTAGAAAAAAATACCGAAAAAAAAATTGAACGTATTATTTTTTTAATTTACATGTTTTTTTGTTTTGGTTTTGCGAGTAAAAAAAAGTGTTTAGAAAAAAAAGGGGGGCTTCGAGGGAACCCCATTTCAAACAAAAAATAACAAAAAAAAGACATTCGACATTTTTTTTTTTCGGTATAATTTTTTTGACATTTTTGCAAACGAAATAATGAAATTCGAAATATTAACTATAAACCTTTCCAAACACCATGGTGTTTTGTGTGGCCTGTGGTTTGACACATCATTTAAATCTATCAAAAGGTGTTATTGTTCTAAAAATAAAATAAAAAGGCATATCGGCAACCACCATGCTTGACTCATTCCTAAAGTAAATTCATAACACAGACCAACAGCATGCTTTAGAAAGCAAGTTGAAATAAGATCAGGAATAAAAACCTTCAATAAAAGAGAACCAATCAAAAGGCAGTCGTAAATTGGTCAGAGGACCAGATTTGTGTGTGTCTCAATGTGCACGTAAGGCCAGGTGATACTGAGTGAATTGCAACCCTGCTAGAGAATGATGTGTGGCAAGCACCCCATTCTCATTAGGCTGACACCCTCTCAGGGCCAAATATTGTAGAAATCAGAGCACTCCTGTAGCTGAAAAAGTTTAGACATCAGACCTGTCTTCTTTCTGATGTAGTGTGTTTGTGCATCTTAGACACTGACTGGTCGTGCCTCGTCCACAAAACCGCGCACTGCCTGAAGGACTGAGGTTCTTCACCCAGGGAAATGCTACGCTTAGGAGAGGCTCTAAGAGAGCTGGCTAGAAGACGCCTCATGTGGAATGGTATTTTAGTGAAGCTCCCTGTATTTGTGCTTTTTCCAGGCAGCTGTTCCTCCAGCCTCTAATTTGCAATTATTTTTGCAGATAAGAGCTTCATGCATATTGGTAGCTCACCCACAGCATCGACCATCTTTAATTCGACTTTTACAGCAATGCTGGTGTCCACCACTTAATAATGTTATGCAGTTCTTTGGATTTCAGGAATGTCAACAACTCTCAGGTCTGCATGATTACCAAGTTGAGGCGTTGACCACTAAAGATTCACTGTGATACCCACAATGATGACACCTTCTGCATTCTTACCAATTGCAGAATGCTCTTGCCCAGCCTACTTAAATGCATAGGCCATTTATCTCTGGACCTTTGGCCGTGATTTGGTTGGCTGTATAAGAATGCATTGCATTTACATCTCTAGCCGCCACACTCGTATGTAATCTATTGCTCTAATTCTTCTTTCATCTCTAAGTATCTTCATCAATTTATCATACTCCCTAGGTTCGATTGATGTCCCCTATGTCCATCCATCCACAACCCATACATCCATCCACCAGTCCTTCTTCCCACACCCTCGCTACCTTTGTTCCATGAGTTTCTTGTTTATTCAGTCTGCTGATGGTTTTGTGTCCCCCCCATTATTGTAGCTCAGTGCCAGTCTGTCTCTAGTGTTCTCTGCTTGTTGTTTCTATCTCAATCAACGTCTTCATGTCCTATTTCTTCCACTATTTATCTGTTTTGATCTTTCCAGCTCTGTTTGGCTGCTTTGTTCAGTTTCTCTCTGCATGGCTAACCTATTTTATTCTCTTATTATCTGCCTGTTGCATTGTCAATTATCTGTGATCTTGCTCAGCTTTCTCTTTAGAACTCATGTCACTATAACCATGGCATGTGCCAATCCGAAGGCCACTGTTCTATGCCCACCATTATATGTTCTTTCCATGTACATTAGGTGGTAGTAGACTATTGTAAGGGACTGCAGTGGGATGGAAGGGTTGTCCCAATAGTGCAATCACACCCACAGTCAAAAAAGGTATGCAGTCTTTATATCGAAAATCTTATAAAGAATGAACATATATCGAATATTTTATAACAACAAATGTTATGAAGAATGCACTTAGGGGTGGGGTAGAGTGTTAAATCTTGTGGGGAAACGGTTGGGGTGGGCTTTTAGGGGTGGGAAACAGGGGTTGGTTTGCCCCCCCCCCAAACAACATCAAAAAAAGTGTTATATTTTTTGTTATAAAGGTTTTGATATATGTTCATTCTTTGTAAAAAAAAATTAATATCAAGACATGTAACCCCGTCCAAACCGTCCAACATAAATGCTTCGTTCTCCCTATTTTGTTAAAACTAAGTAATGTACAGAGTGTGTAATCACTTTGTGGTTAACAAACAACAATGCAAACTGTTTGTGATGCATGGCTAGACAGGGAGATCTTGCCTGGACACCAGAAAATGAAATAGTCAGCACAGGCTCTTTTCCTGTAGTCCATCTTTCAGTGGTACCTACCATTGGGACCACAGTGCCTAGTAACGTGTGCTGTCTATGCTGGCATCAGCATGGTGTTCACTGGCACACTCCAATTACCTCTGACTGCTGATCCTTGATCTTTGTCCGAAATTATGCAAGTTTGAAGCTGTGCACTATCTAGCTGCCTTGGTTCTGAGTCCATTCAAAGTCGCTGAAAACTCTGACATAAAAAAAGACTATGTTACCTGTCATTTATGTATTATTATTTGTTTCTTCTGGGGCACTTCGGGGTGTGTCCCAAGCTCACAGTACACACATTGTAGATGTGTTCACAGCCATGGTCCCAAAGTCCTGCTTCTGAATGGCCCCAAACGCTGCTCCTGAATTGAACAAATTCTACTATTCTGCTCGTGAATGTCTGTAATCCTTAACCCAGGTGTGGAGAGAAAGTATGCGTTAAAAAAGGAAATCAAATACAATGGGTTTTGTTTCAGTT
Organism: Ambystoma mexicanum; assembly: GCF_040938575.1. Classification (NCBI taxonomy): domain Eukaryota; kingdom Metazoa; phylum Chordata; class Amphibia; order Caudata; family Ambystomatidae; genus Ambystoma; species Ambystoma mexicanum. Next base: position 480,910,960 of record NC_090936.1, read on the forward strand.
TTTTACATTGAGAAGAAATGGCACGCTCATTGTAATCCTGCACCTGGATCACAGTTATCCTTAATAGTTCAAACTCTGCTACTGTACATTTCATATTCGGCTCCAGAAAATCTCTGTTTTCATCCACAATATCTATAACCTTACTTTACATTATCTTGAATTCTACTGGATATTTCTAAATATACTTTTCAGTATTTCTAACCTCCTCCTGGCTACCCCTAATTCTGCTCTCAATATCACCAAACCTTCTTCTAAATGCATCCACCCTTGATCCATAATATCTTTAATCCTAATTTAAATAATGATAATTTAGCTTCTGAATAGCTCTTATTTAGATCATCAGAGTTGTAGGATGCCTGGAAATAGAAGACAACATGGATCATTTGAAATGCATGTAATGTAGTGCTTTACAGGACACCAAAATGTATACTCAGCACTTGGCCTCCAAACATTCCAACGAGGAATTGAGTGAAAAGAATAGTGCCACACAGCAGGTGCTAACTTTGCAGTTTATTGGACATTCATTGGTTGTATATATTCTTTACACACGAGAAATCCCTATGCTAGTATATGGATACTGTTATCACACACAATGCACTATTAGCAAAGAATGACTGCGCGCCATGTCAAAAGTACACCACCAACAGCTATGTATGTACACGTGTAGGTACTAGCAGCTAACACTCTGCCCCACCCCCATATGATCCCCTCCCTCATTTCAATATGGCACTCAAGGTGGGGATGATATGATGACAGAAGAATGTGTCCTTTCCTGTTCATGAGCTGTACCATCTCCTCCCAGCCCGCCCTCCCAGGAGGGGCATCCTTTGTAACATGTAGTCATGTGTAACACATGGGAGGCATATTATCATGTCATACATCTCTTGTTTATTCCCCACCGACAGAGTCGACTCTGTTCTCCATGAAAGGCGGGGAAGTCTCAATTTGCTACTCTGTGTTTTAGCTGTGGCTAGATTTCCCAGGAGCTACTCCTCATATATATGCCATGTTCCAGAATGGGCACAAAATGTTCTCTCTGGTTCTTTGTTTTAGCTGCTATCAGTTGCTTCAAGCAGGGGAAAGTAGTAAATCATTTCTAAATGGTCAGGTTTTGAAAACTGTTTCTGTAAGAGCAGCCTCCAACAACAAATCAAACAAATCGGTGACAGAAGATCTTTGGGGGATGAATTTCAGTGAAATGCACAGTGAACATAAAAGTAGTTTCGCAAAACGCACAGATGGATGCTTGTTTTGTTACACAGGAGGCCTGTGAGCCAATACTGGCCAGCATAATATCACTTTTAAAGATGCAACCCCAGTTTCAACTTTCCTGCTTGGACAGTTTGGAAGAAATTCTATTGCTGATTTGTGCCAGTTGCACGGTAACAACACATGCCATATTAGGAGCAGTGAAATTGTGCTGCATCAAAATGACATACCTGTGTTTTGATCACAGTGTGCATGATGGCATGTTTCAGTGAATCTGGCACCTTTATGAGCTATTGTGCCATGTTTACTTTTCTGTTTTGTCATGTGATCCCTGTTTACTGCTTAATATACGTGTTCAATTCAGCAATCTATAGAGTGCCATGTTCAAGGTTTTGCCAGGTTTCTGATCACTTGCACTCATGGAATAAACATAGCTTATATCATTATGGTAGAACAAAAATAGATCAGGTTAACAGGAATTTCAGAAGCAGAACAATGAAAAACCGGACACAGTTCTGTCTCATGACTACAACATGTGCCCGGGGTGGCATGAATAGTTCAGTGCATGGCGGAGATCTGAGTGTGGTGGATCCACGTGGTGAAATGACTTAGAAACAAAGTAGGTTCAACCCTGTTCATTTCCAGAGTCAATCTTGATTCCCTTACAGGACCCTGTGCACGCCACAGAGGGTGATAGCGACACATTGTGGGCTCTCATTAAATGTGAGCCTTCAATGGGACATGCGTTGGTGTGTGGCTTGTGTGTAGCTCCTATGTACAAAAAACAAGAACTTAACCATACTTTAAATTCATAAATATGTTTTTGGGGTATTCACTACAAATGATCAATGTGTCGGGTAATGTGTCAGGTATTTTGTTCCGAATTCTGCATTGCAACATTTGTTTGAACACATTCTATTTATTCGATAGTTTGTGGGAGTCTGTAATTGACTCTCCTTTTAGAATGTTTTTTGAGTTGAATTTTTTCTCTGGCTCAGTTTCATTGATGATGTATCGTTTGACTGAAAAGTCTCAGAGGAAGCTTCCTCTTTGTGGAAATAAAAACTTGCAGTGGCATGGGAATAATAGCCCAGAGGAATAAAGCACAGTGATTTATTGGTGGGTGATATATTTGTGAAGACTAGTTTTTAAAGCTAAATATACATTAAAGTGAGTTGTATGAGCAACTTTGGTATACAACCAGGTATACAACCAGTTAGAACTTTAAACCTCATAAAATGACATTCCAATAATAAAGAATAGATCGGACTGTATGGGTAGCATTTGTCTGGAAGAAAATTATTTGATGAAAAGTATTGCTGTCCTCTGAGATACAACTTCTCAGACTCATTGAAGGAACTCTAAAGCAGAACAACATTTGCAGGAGACAGGATGTCACTCTTTCACTGGCTTGGAAGTAATTTATAGATTGAAGTATTTCCTGGGGAACCATATGTGTATTGTGGCACCATCTTAGCTGTGGTAGTTGATTCATAGCCCCACACATCCATTTTACCGGAAATAATAAGCCATTACAATGGTTTTTATTTGCTTAAGCAATATGGAACATCTTTCTGAAGCCTTAAAGACTTGCAAATACAAGACTAATAGGCTAATTGAGATATCAATGATAATCACCAGCAGGTCTCCTTCCCTCAGATAAAGGAGCTGTATAGAAATGACTCCAACTCATGGTGGATGCGTCTTGGGGATCGAACAGGAGCTAACCATTTTTGGTCCCTGGCCTGGTGGGTTTCAGGATAATTTTACGTATAATGGCATAAAACTGGACTTGAGGTACACAGTCTATGGGGGTCATTACGACCTGGGCGGTAAGGGAGACCGGGGACCGGTAAGGAGACCGGTGCCGGTAAATTCTTACTGCCCTATTCCAGGGTCCCTTGGCGGGGACCGTAAGGAACGTGTGGTCTGACCACACGTTGCTTACGGGCCCCGCTAAGGGAGCAGGGCGCTAATAACGGGCTTGCAAGTCGCGAGCCCGTTATTAGCGCCCTCCCCATTCCCATTGAGCCCTATGGGGTCTCAAATGGGAATGGGAAATGGTTTGTTCAATGGTCCCGCCAGGGTTGGACTACACCGGTAAGTCCCCATTGAACGAGACCGGACACGAGCACGGTATGAGAGGCAGCCATGGAGCTAGTAGCTCCATGGCTACCACCCATCTCGTAATGAGGCCCAATGTCTGTGGGCCCCTTTGGTTGGTCAGCGTGAGTAATTTAACATAAGTCAATTTTCTCCTATGGAGCAGTCTTTAGACATGCACTATCTACCGGAAGACTTCACCTAATATTTCCTTTATAAGCCCCCTTTAGTTATAATTAATAAAACATGACGGTTTTGCTTGTAAGATAGCAGCACAATGGGTGTCACTGAAAATTCCTAAGTGATACTTTTTCTGCATTATATTATGTTAGGTTTTGATTATTTGTATTATTGACTCCATAAGCTTGCTTATAATATGAAAGTGGATTGCTTTAGTCTTCTTAAAGTGAATTCAAATCCCACCCCACTCACCATTCTGGGGCATATATATGAGCATCCATACAGTACACCAGATAATATTATGGAATAGACTTTAAAATACACTGCAAAACATTTTCTAGATCTGTATCTAAGACAGAATTTAAATGGTGATTTTACTGGTTATCCCTTTAGAAATACGAGGTCATGCTAAAGGATACAACTATGTTCTGGAGTTGTAAAGAAGATATAGGGAATGAATCTAACGTGTAACAAAGTGAGGCATTTATTAGAAAGAACAGAATTCATATAAACCTGGGTGGGGGGACGCCTATTTTGATTTAGCACCCGTAAAAGCGGAGCCAACCAATCAGGTTGCTCAGATCGTGGGCTGAATCCCATGATCCAAGTCAACATTCCAACAACTTGATGGCTGCTCTCCTGTCATCTTACACTCACCCGCCCTTCCCTTGGTCACCGTTCTTTTGAGGCGGCTCAACCGTCACCACTTCAGCTCCCGGGCTGCCATGGAAATGGAAGAGGGGCTCTGGTTGGAGCCCATTTTTCCAGCTCCATGGTGGCCATCTTAGTTAAGTATTTTGTATAAATGAGCGGGACGCCGTAAGGTGTCCCGTTCATTTATACAAAATACATTGCAATCAGCACCCCAGGGTCCCGGATTACAAACCTGGGGTACTAATATCAATAACATGCGATCCGGCTGCAGGATCGGGTGGTAACGGCACAGGAGCCCATCGTTAAGTTCCTCGCTTTGCCTGGGCCTGTAACTTGGGCCCATGATCGGGTATTATTGCTTAAAACAGCAAGTCTATAATTTTCTTCAACATACCCTATGTAACAAGAAATGTGGTCTCTGCCGTGGGAAAATTGGCATAGTCTACATATGCATTGATTCAGGGCATTGTTGATCTGATGCAAAGGCTGTGGATAACTGCACTGCACCTTCACAATGTTGCTGTAATTTGGCCCAGCTGGCTTACTCTACCACGTCCTGGATATGCAATTAAGACATTCTAGGCTACGTGTGGGTGGCTTATATGTGATCTAATGTTTGCACTTGTGTTTGCAATTCATAACACACAAATGTTATGAAACTAGAAGACTTCCTTAAGTGTGTCTGAAATTATGATCATTTTACGTATTTGTGGACCTTGCAACTGCTCCTTTGGCATTTCATTTCAATTCCCCCCACTTATTTTGCTTCTATTGTAAGGTGAATGTGCATAACATTCTATATTAAATATTGTAACAACATAGCTTTAACAAAATAATCGCTGGTTTGCATGTACGGTTAGAGAAAGACCATTCAATTCACCCAAAAACATTGTGTTGCACTGGGAATTGTGAAAAATACACATTGCTTTGTGTGGCAGGTGCGGCTGTCGCGCAGAATGTGCACATTGTATTTAAATCACTGTGCTTCATGTGGGGCTTGATTAGTCTTTTATCTTGATATTTCAATTTGGCCAATTAAAGGACTGATGCTATCCAACTATTTAATCAGTCGTGCATTTGATTCGCTGCGTGACTCGTATTCTAATGAGGAGGTCCCACGAGGCGTAATGGCGGGCCCCTGAGGTAGGAAACACAACTGCATTGTTGGTTGTTTAGGCAGTGAGTGATCCGCCCGCCCCACCTCTTCCTATGTGGGCACATACGAATAAACATAAACACTTTTTAATGAGGTGTGCTGCCTTTACATAGCATTGGATCTGGGGTTGCTACTGAGTGCCAAATTGTGTTTACCCCTTGGGGTTTTCCCTATATAACACATGACTAAGCGTTGCAATGAAGAATTAAACAGGTACCCACCATGGGCTTGGCGTGCGGTGCTGGCAGTGCAAGGTAGCACTACAGTAGAAATGATAGGCAACCTAGCTGGGTTTAAATATGTTTATATTTGCTTTTTAATGCAAGTTACCAGACAGGGAGGTAGGTAGGAAGCTTAGAAAGTAAGGGCCCAGCACTACCAAGGAGCAGGCCTTCAGAGGTCTTGTGATAAGTAAGCCAATGTTTTAAATAGTGTAAGATGGAAAAACGTCGACTATAAGAGCCAGTTTGGGGACCGAGAGTTCTCGCGAGAAGGCCGGCACATTATCAAGCAGGGGGCTCTTACCGTAGCCTGTAAGCAGCAGACCACATGGAACTACTTTGTTAGTGAACAGGGGCAAGGCAGCGTCCAGGTATGCACCCCAGACACACGGAAATGTATCGCAATCCCACCTGTGCTCCATATAAGGTGACTAAAACCAAGCAGAAGTGTGGAGACTATGTACGAGTCCACCAACTCTTGGCTGCCACGAGGGATCCACCTGCTTTCCCTTCCTGAAGTCTCCTATTGCGTGTATTCTCTCGCAACACACTGTATTCCAGTCTGTGGCCATCACACTCCATAACAGGAGCAGAGGCTTTGCTTATCAAATGGAGTAAGCATGTTCAGGGGCAGTCTTGCCAAGAGATGCTCGCAGGGATGCAGGATTTTCTGGCCTTTGCAGGAGCAATCATGGGAGACAAACAACAAGGACGTGTGTGTTTCTGCGGTGCTGTGGTGCTGCACGGCAAAGGCCACAGTAAACCAGAAGATGCATTGAACCTATGCCATCCAGGGAGAGCTCTCTGGTGAAGATCCACGCACTTGTTCCTAGTCAGACTGTCTTTCCCCATCAAGCATTGCATCCAGTGAGTACTGTTCCATTTTGGCCCCTAAAATGGACGTCTGTTGATCTATTCTGCCGCATTTGCCATCTGTGAACCCAACTAAGAGGTTTGATTGGCTCCCAGTGGGTGTAACCCGCTGGTGGATGGTGCCAGGTGCCTCTTGCTGCCAGTGACTTGCTTCGAAGCAAACCGGTGAGGCATGTGCTGCACTGACGTGGCTTCCAGTCTGCTTAGATTTCAGAAGACAGGGCCGGAACGAGGAGGCAGCTTCCGCAGAGGGTCCGCTCAGGACAACACTATGCCAGACTGAGAGGGGATGGCTGAGCGTTTCCCGTGAACATGTTCAATGTTCTGCTTCCTTTAGTGCACAGTGCACACGAGATGTCCTCCATGTGCTGTCATCGTGAGGCCTGTGAAAGGTGTTACCATGAAGCTCCGGAGCCTTGAATTCAGCGGACATGTTGATTGTCTCGCCATCTTAAGCAACATCTCGCTTCACCTGTGTGCTGAAATAGACTTCCTCAAATTCCGCAGGGGTGTAAAACCCCCCCACCCCCGCTTCTGATTCACTTTGAGGACTGAAACCACCAATTGACTATTTCTGACTATAACGCCCTAATACAACCCTTTTTTTAGTCGCCTGACCCAATGGCAGTGCTCCGCCTAGCGGGCTTGATTTCTAAGATGAAATCCTGCACCACCTTTCATATTTAAAAATGTTTCCTCCCACACTAAGCACTCTCTATCACTCTGGTGTACTTTAGAATAATGCGCTCGGACTGATGATGTCATCCCCCATCCTAAGCCAACAGGCTGACCACATACACCTTAGATGTCTTTGGGCCTCATTACGACCCAGGCGGTAAGGGGTTTACGCCAGCGTAAACAGCGCCGACCCTTACCGCCTGAGTACGAGATCCCTTAGCGCCATGGCGGATTTAACACCTGCTTTTAGCAGGTGTTAAAATCCATGGCGCTAAGGGACCTTGATGTTAATTACGCCACCGTAATTTACGGTGGCGTAATTAACGCCTTCCCCACTCCCATTATGCCCTATGGGGCGAAAATGGGAATGGGGAAGGGTAAATGGGGATTGGGGACTTACCGCCCCGCCAAGGTCGGAATGGGGCGGTAAGTCCGCCATCCACCATGGCGGAGTTGGCAACTTAGCGCCATGGACCATGGTGCCAATAGCGCCATGGTCCTCCGCCAAGGTCGTAATGAGGCCCTTTGTCTTTTCATGTGTATCCCCGCCCAAAAAAAAACACATAACGGAAATATTGGTTTAGTGTTTCCAGCACTCCTTGCCCACGAGCATCAGGTATGCCCCGCCCGAAAACGGGGCACATCAGACGAAATCCCATTTGATCGTTGGCCTCACTGCTAATACTGTGAATGAGAAAGGACATTTCAAAAGGCTGTTTAGAGAAAAATGGTTATCCCACTGCCAAATATTGGAAAGAGCCCCTGGCATACTGTTTGTTAGGTGAATTTGTTTACTCCTATAGCCCGGCTTCGTCAATCGATGCCCTTATGTGAGTGTACATCAGTATTCCTGTTGAATTAATCTGCTTTTTGTAACGAAGAGGTTTCTAAGCACAGATCCGGGATTCAAACCTGTGTTGCTCTATGTACAGATCCGGAATTCAGACCCGGGTTGCTCAGCGTTGTCTTGCTTTCAAGAGGAGCACCTTGCCACTGAGCTATAATACCCATGCTTTAGAGGAACAGGTACGTCTTGTGGCAATGTCTGACGCCTATTCAGTGGGGTTGTCGCCCGAGTTCCAAGTGAGAACATTCCACACAACCTAGGAAAACCTTTCGGACACTTATTACCTGTGACTGATTTGAAACAGAGATTTGAAGGTGAAACTCTTGATAGCCCCTTGACAAAAATGTACCCATCCAGCCCCGAAAAAGTCATAGAAACGTATTTTGAATAAGTTTGCTGGCTAACATGGGGTCGGGGCAAAGAGCAGAGCTGTGGTGTGCTTGCTTCTTGTCTGAAAAGGCTACGATCCTCCATAATGAGAAAGCCAGGCTCTGACCCCATTGACAAATTGGTCCGGAAGACTGTCAGTCTTCAAGCCAACCAGTTATTCTGAAAATGACACGCTCAATACATCTCACTGCGCGCACAATGGCACGCTCATGCAGTATTTACAGAGCCAATTTTGCAACTCTGTTAAGAACTGCTGACTCATCGACGGGAGAATAAAATGCATCAGCTGCCAGAGTGATCAGGTGCTAGGCGAGGCTTTCATCAGGGCCGTTTGCAAAGGAATTGCGGGAATGCATCATGTGAGCACAACAACATGACAATACAATTCAGCAATCCACATGAGTGTTGTGTTTCAACAGAGCAAAATCATACGATTGTCACGAGTGCGCCGCACCTTACAAAACTGTGCTTCTGAAGCCACTCAAACTGTGTCCTGCAAGCACAACAGAGGGATCAGAAGTATGTCAATATCGTTCTCTCTGTCATTTCCTTCATAACTGCTAAGCCACAGTGCCTATATTTATAAACATATTCATCTGGCCGGTTTGAGGCCGCAAAGCACAGAAAATGAGCCTGCCAAATTGGACAATGAATGTTCCATGATTTTTGTGAATATTGGAGGTTTTTTACATATATTATGGAAGAATTACAATATGCAAGATCATTACCATTACTGAAAATGATCTGTATTACAGAAACTCAGTTTTTAAGGTTTCTTATAGAGGTAGCCCAGTATGCAGACAATAAACCTCATTATCCCTCTCTCTCAAATTCCTTATACTTTTCGTTGGGTGGGGGTTGGGGGAGGTGAGGTGGGGCATTGGTGATGGGTTAGGTAAGGGTGGTGATGAAGGGAAGGACTGCTTGCTCCCTGCTATGAACTTTTGACTCTCATCCTTTTCTTTAAACCTGGGACTAAAAGTACCACCACCACCCTCCCTCTAAATAATGCCCTCAGTTCTTTCTGAATAGGTAGGAAGAAGAGATGGCACGGCATGAACTGATAATGGTGATCATGGCATCGCTGCTCAAGAGTCTAAGGTCACGGTCATGAGCTGTGTGCAGGATCATGAGCTAGCAGACCTTTTCAAGGGCTGGGTTGGTTATAATATTACAGACTGACATACATGCTAATGAATTGGCACATATGACATTGAATTGGCACTGATGATTACAAGTTGGCATAGGTGATTATGAATTATGGCACTTGATTATGCATTGGTGCAAAAGCTCATGAGTTGGTGGAAGATAATGGGCCTCATTACAACCCTGGCGTTAAGGGGTTAACAGCGCCGTAAAAGGCTGCAACGCTGTTAAACCCTTAACGCCAGATTCACACTTTAACGCCTGCTTTTTGCAGGCGTTAAAGTGCATCCCGCTAAGGGACCTTGGTGCTAATTACGGCACCGTAAGTTACGGTGCCGTAATTAGCGCCTTCCCCATTCCCATTGAGCCCGATGGGCCAAAAATGGGAACGGGGAAGGGGCCATGGTGAATGGGGATTTACCGCCCCGCCAACCTTGGAATGGGGTGGTAAATCCGCCACCCACCATGGCGGAATCCGGCATGGACCATGGTGCTAATAGCACCATGGTCCTACGCCAGGGTTGTAATGAGGCCCAATAGGTTGGCACGGTTAATCATGAATCAGCACAATTATACAGGTGAGCATGAGCTTCAGTAAACAACGATTATTGGTCATGGATGAACTTAAACTGCATCAGGCACCGATTGGTTGCCATGGATTAATATTAATGAACAATCATTTTCAAATGTTGCTGTAGAAAATCATGCGGTTGCATATACAACCATGAGTTCTGTGGCCAATCATTTGTTCTACCATGTGATCATGAGTTGGCAAGAATTGCTATTATTTGACGATCATTCACAAAAATGTCACGGATAATTACGGCTTTTCAGGGATGCTAATCAGTTGGTGTAGACATATGGCTAACGCAACATGAGTTCCTGTGAATGATCAGAGAATGGTGTGGATGGCCACAAAATGATGAGAATTACGACGCCGTGGCACACATTCTGTGAGTTAGCTTTGGTGGGCATAAGGGAGTATTCCTAAACGTTGCAACAGATGATGATGATGATGAGATTGCATTAAGAACCGTAGATTGGTGGGAGATAGTCATGCAAATCTGTCATTGGACATCAGACAGCAAGGAGTATGAGAGTCTGGCTTTGTTATGCATGAGTTGACATTTTGAGTTGCCAATGATAATTTTTACGGATAGCCATAGTTTGGCACTGACAATCATAATTTGGTGTGGGAACTCATGATCTGGCATGTCAGATCCTGCTTTGGAAGAGGTGTCCAACAGTTGCCATACATGATCAGGAAGTTGTGTCGATGATCATGACTTGGTGTGCATGATGCTGTGGTTCGGGGAAAGATGTAGTTGGCCAGGGGGGCAGGGGGTCGTTGGGTGTCACTGATGTCCATCTGCGGCCAGGGTCAATCATCAATTGCCATCCATGATCGCAAACTAGCCTGGATTATCATTACAACACCAGAGACATGTTCAGCGGTTGTGGGCAATCATGGGCTGCTACACATGTTCATACATTGCAGGGGGGATCCAGGAATGCATCTCAACAATCATTAGTTGTCAAACATTATCAGATCAACCTAAATTACAGGAACTCGAAGACATGTTTGTCTTCTTTCATGGATATATTTTAAAGTGCTTTTATGCTTTTATGACATTAAAATGGAACGGACGATGTAGTCACTTTTGAGTCCTTTCTCATTTGTCCCAAACAAATCTGGTATTAGTTACTTAATAACTGGCTATTGGAAGAAGAAAATTGGTAGTCTGTTGTTGCTACCACAGTGCTAAAAACGCTATTCTTGGAGACCTTTCTTTTCAGATGCAGTCATGTTTTTTTTATGATTCTGGCAGAAACAAAAGTAGTTTCCCAGACAGTTATATAATAGAGCTGTGTGTATTGCCTAGTGTGTAATGGTATGCATTTCATGTGCATTTTAAGAAACTCAAAAGGCAATATTTACCCCCAAGAATGAATCAGATAGTTGTGGAAAGCCTTTAGATTGCACATGTTCGGTTAAGGATGATTGTCAAAGACCTCTTGAGAAAAACAGATGCAGGCCAGGCCATTTCCTAAAGGTGACCCTTGAACCGAACAGAGCAGAACATTACAAGAACAACACCATGAACGTTTTGTGAAGATGTGGACCCTTCTTGACATAATATAACTTTGGATTAAACATATCTTCCGCTGGGGGATCTAGGTACATTTGGTGCCCCCACTTCCTTCCTGGCATCTTCATATTCTTCACCCCCTTAAATACTGAAAAGGTTACAAATGACAGGTGTGCATGGCTACGACACTTTCAAATGGCAGCCATTTTGATGTTTATTTTGGAAGACTACTGACACGGCTGAAGGTCCAGAGGACTCATGGCTCCCTTGGTTGGCTACTAGGTGCCATGATGATGAAGGCTTTGCGGGTTGCATTCCAGAGGCGACGCAAAGCCACCGGTGGTGAGCTGAAACTTTGACAGAGTTTGATCTTTTGTTGGAGATGAGTGGCACAAAATGGCATCTGGATAGAAATGTGTCTCTGGTCCTCGATCGTGTCCCGATAGAATAACACTTCAGTTTTAGGAGCAAACAGCAGTTTTCCCCCGCTCTGCCGATGTTTCTCCATCCCCTGGAAGTGGCAGAAATAGTAGAAAATCATGTCTGTTTTGATCATCCTTCCCTTTATGCTGGTCCCATTCAGGTGATGTTGTCCTCCACTTGTTATATTAACTGGAGTCCTGTAGCCTGCATCTCTTTCAGAGAAGCCACCCATACTATGGTTACATTATGTACAATACTGGAGCATGTCCATTCAACACCAGTCTTTCAAGTTCACCTGAACAACATCCTGTTAATTCCCAGTCTCGCTCGTCCCCCCCAGTACACCGGTTCACTTGGCACAGACAGCACCTGTGCTGTAGGTCTCCCTGTGAGTTGCGTGATTACCTTACGTTGCATGTACCAGTTCCAATATTTTGGACGGAGCAATCAGATCAGAGCCAGGACTTTTAAGATGTTGATGTCAGTTGAGAGAATTTAGCATGGTGGGACTCAGGCTTTGGGAGTTCATTCATGAGTTCTGCTAAACTTTGCACTCAACCCTCTAAGTAGGTGATGCAAATTCTTATGGTCATGTGTCTAGGGGTAGACCCTGGTGTTTGCAGTGATTGGCAAGCAAACAGCATCCCAAAGACTGCTTGAGGACTTGTATTGATATTTGAGCACCCTCCTGTCCTCTCCCTTCTATAATGTGTGTGCATCATGACATGTTCTACCACCTCACCTTCCCCATATCCTCCCTCCAGGGTGTGCAATGCTCTATGCTCGGGGTCCCATTTCCACAGTCTGTGGCATTCCCACGGTGCGTCCTTGCTTCTGCATTCGCTGGATACTACCGCAGCAAAACACCTGTTGGAAAAACAGGTGTCGGCAAAAGGACGCAATACCAGCTGGATAGGCCCCCAATTAACCAGAGGGCTCTTGGAATTGAGTTGTACACTGTTATTGTGACTCCACATATATATCCCACTGGGAGCAGACTACTCTGCAGTGTTTGTGGAATATGTCCAAGTGGACATCTGCCTTGTGTCTAGAGGATGCCAGCACCCGGGCATTAACATCTTCCCAGGAAAATCATGACCATGCCTCTGCAGTATTTGGAAAAGCTGTCCGACGACGGAGCAGGGCCGGGACAGAAACCACTCCTTTTTGTAGCAGAACGTTTATGGCATATACAATGGTAGGAATTTACCTGCCAGAACTAAAGTTAGCTCAGCAAAGTGATAATCAGAACCGCTTGGTGGTCTATCCTGTACTTTCTAAAGCTGGCATGGGACATGCCAAGATCAACGTTTGGGAAACATGGACTCAGTTTAGGCGAGGTGATATCAGTCCTACCCTGGCATTGTATTGTGGGTCTTGCAGTCTTTCCTTGTGTAAACAGTGCGGTGAACAGAGGTGACATTCAAATGTGCCGAAGGGACCTTATTGCTCGTTCGTTGGACCGAAAAGACTAATGCCATCATTGAAACAATGGTAACACCACACACTTTAACTACTTAATGGTAGTGCATAAAAAGGAGTATAGATGTGCACGTTTTGGATGATAAACATCCAAATAATGGTTTGAACATGGATTTATTGGGAAAGCCTTCTTGAAAACATATGTGAAAGTTGCAGACTTTGGAATGTCATTTCTGTTCACATATGGTTTGTATTTAAGTTATCTGGAGAACACACAAACCTCTACCCCAATGTCAAAATGAGCTAAAAATATAGAGAGAGTGCCACTGACTGCTAAGTATATTAGTGATGCATTTGTGTAGTTATGGAAAGGAACTGGGGCTTGAAGCCAAGAACCTATGAATGACTCGAGTGCAGCACCTGAATTTGTTGGGGGTGACTCCAAGGGACTCTCAGAACATCAGCTGCTAGGTGGCAACTTGAAATGTCAATATTTAATTGAATAGGGTGGAGCAAAGGCACTATGATATTGTTGTGTAAAGGGTTTTAATTGTAATGGCTCTCCATGAAAAGTAGGCAATGGGATCTCATCAAGGAGGCAGATGCTTGACCCTTCTGGTTTATGACCACTTGCTAACAGGCATGCTGCATCCATTTTTGTTAAGGTTACCAAGATACCCTAGGTATAACCTGTGTCTCCCACTTGGCAAGGCACCCAAGACCAGCCAGCCACCTGCCATAAAACCACAACTGATGGGACTTGGTGCGATCGTCTACGCCAAGGTTGCACCATTCATGAAGCTCACACCAGGATGGTGGAGCAATTCAGCAGAATACTACAGTTGCCATTTATCTGGAAATGACTGCACCATATAAATGTCTCAGGACTGCTCTTCTCTCCCAGTCTTCCTTCTTTCGAATTCCCTATAGGCAGAGTGCATACGCTGTTAATAGAGTTCAGCCAGGAGTGTACAAGGGGGCTTATCTCTGCTGCCCAATGGGACCATCCAATCAATGGATGGTGCAATTCTGCAGGGTACAATAAGATAATACAGCTTGGGGCTAATCACTGAATGCATTTGACCCTGAAGATTAAGGCTGGTGTCAAAGGAGAACTTCCTAATCTTTCAGACATGTCTGTGCCAAGAGGCTCTCACAGACATAAAAGGGGGCTGAATGAGTGTTCTGAAAAGGACACAGATATTGTCAAACCAACAATGGCTCCCTCAATTTTGGAATCTTTGAGCACCTGTCCCCTTCTTTGAAGACGCTTGCGTCACAGAAGCCGATGGATCAAACTTGAGCGGGACCTGCTGGCCGAACTGAGCATCATCTAAGTTCAATTAGAAACGACGACTGCGGACAAGTAGCAGAATCTTGAGAGGGCTCAGATTGGCACTGAATAGAAATGGAGAGAGTGTGGATCTCTTGGGGTCCAGCATCCTATCTTCAGAATAGACACTACAGAATCCACCCAATCTCATCCTCAGTTACTAACACTGCAACTCTAAAATGATTGGATCCTTGAATGGACAAAATCCACATCTTTAACCACAGAGGTCAGCCGGTCAACAATGTTAGTATGTACGCCTAAGCTGATGGTGGCCAACAGGTCAAGAATAATAAGCCTTGGTAGGTATTATTTCCTGTCCACATCTAGGATGTCTAAGCACCTGGACACCAGGCCTTTTCGAATTTCACTGCATGGGCACGTATTTACCTGACGCACACACATGAGAGCCTTCGTGTTCAGACGATGAAGTTGCTGTACAATTGAGATTTTCTCAAGGTCTTTTTACTACCAACAACATTTTACATTTGAAGTCAAGGGAAAGGTTCGTCATAGGTTTTGCTGCAAGTGCCGTAAAGTTTGTTCAGTGGCTGATCAACCACCTTGCTACTGATGAATGGTTGTGTTTACTACTCTGCAAAGCTGTGCAGAATTGTAATTGGAAAATGACAAGGACTGGAGCAAACTTGATCGACTTTTGAACTGAGAATATCGATTCGCAAGGCTTGGTATGCATTTGTTAAGTGACAATCTAAAAAATGGGTCCTCATTTTAGGAACCATTATCAAATATTTGTTTTCAAAAGAAGCAAAGGAAAATATGCTTGACTTTCCTTGCCAATGCAAGAAGCACAACCATTTCGGCATATCGAGATTGTTTTTGTGTTCCTATTGTCGGCTTGTAAAAAACATTATTGATTTATTGGACTGGATAGAGACAAAGGCCCTCATTACGGGTTTGGCTGTAACATGGTGGTACATCGATTACCTTTACCACCACTCAGTCATGTGGGCTTTCCATGGGATTATGAGGTGTTAATGCCCATTTTGGTTGTGTCAATAATTCAATAATATTTGGATGGCGACCCTTCCAAAAAGTGCTAGTCTAGGTAGGCTGAGAAGACGAAACGTGGGATAAAAACATTGCAGTAGCAGGTATATCATAGGTGTTCTATTGCCATTAGGACAGATGTATATACATTTAATTCAAGTTGCATACCCACAATGCATTGCTCTGTGGCTCCGAACGGGAGGTGAACTTCCAGCGATAATTACTTGGTGGTGCTAGCATGCATGTCTTACGTGAAATGGCTTATACTACTTTCACATTTCAGTTGGAGGGGATATGTCCCTGTTTTTATAAACCCACCATAACTTTGATGTTGTTTGCCAAGCATACCCAAATGTTCCAACCAAAATTGATGCTAAACTATACTTCATGGATGATCCCTCTTAAGGGTAAAACATGTATGCAGTTATCTGCACCCTTGAAAGTTTCATTGAAAATGGTATGTATAACATAGTGGTACCTTACAAGAGAAAGATAGCTTTTTTAAAGCTAAAAGCAAACATTTGAGCTAATGTGCACACCCACAATGCATTATTCATTGGGTCTGAACTGTAGGTGAACAGGGATAGCTACCAGGTGGCACTGTTGAATGTTTGAATTTTGTGCTATGGGTCTCCCAGTCTCAGTGACCTCTGGGCAAAAATGTTAAGGACGTGCCTGGCACAGAGGTCAAATTGGGTCCCTGACCGGGTAAAACTGAATTCAAGTCATCACAAAGTGCCAGCGAAAGCATGGCACGTTTGTGTAGGAAGTCAGGGCACAGTAACTTACAGAAAATGTTGGAGAGGAAGCTTTTCATGGATAGATGCATAGTAATCATGGCCCAGAGCGGGTGGGTAGGGCATATACAGTAACATAATGAGAAATGCTTGTGAATGTCATAGGCGGTCATCACTGGTGAGGAAAAGTATAGTGCCAGTCATAGATCAAACTGCAGAGTCCATTTTAAGGGTAATGGCAGGGCCAGTTGTGAGGGACACTAGAGGGCCAGTTGTGGGTAATGTTTCCTTGCTAGTTGTGGTGAAGTCTACAGTGCAAGTTGGGGGGAACGGATGTAAAACGCTAGCGGCCAGCTGCAGCCCCGGTGGGAATGGTAGGACTGATTCAGCGTCTACTGCAGAGATTCCATAGGGTGCTCTTGTCTGCTGACTCGCGCAGGTGCCACTTTTTCAGGTCACTTCATACCTGCTTTCCCAGATGCTGGCGAATGGCGATCCACACTGGGAAGGCAATCTGGTTAGATAGAGTCGATGTGCATGAAAGCAGAAATCTGTGTTCAACCTATAGTTAACAATTAGTAATCTGGCAGGGGTCACCTCACACTTGAATCCACCTAAATTCAATAGAACTGAGTCCTATTGGCCAGCTATGGACGTGTTTGCACACCATGGTACTATTAAGTGACATTAAAGCACAACATAAGAGCAAACAAACCCTGTTGTTGTCTTCAGCAAGTGGTAACTGCAGAACATCTTCTCAGAGACTCTGAAATGTGTGTATCTAGATGAAGGGACAATAGGCCAGACTGTGTGCCTGGTTTTAGCGAAGCACTTGACTGCGAATCGTTCTTCTCGGCATTACTGATGGAAGTAGGTTTAACTGGTAGGTGTTTTGGGTTTATAGAGTGCAGCCTAAGCTATAGATACATGAGGTTGTACTGCAACCAGCCGAAATGTTTTTTGAGAGCTAATCCGAGGGCACAATACTCCTAACTGCCTTTGGATTTCGTCACTCTCTTGTACGACTCGGCCATCCACTAGTGCTGTCTGACTTGCCTTTGGAGGGCCCACAGCATACTGACTCGGTGTTGAGATGTAAGAAGAGACCACGGACTACCAGATATAGAGTTAGTGAAGCAATTGTGGTAATGCTGACAAAGTCCCTGTTCTGTACAAAGCAAAGGGGTCGCCTAACCCACAAGTCAGGAAGCACAGAGATGTGTGAACACACCTTGAAGATCTCTCTTTGGATTTGTAAATTCCCTCTTTTCTTCTCTTCATCGTCCCACCCACCCCATAGTCTACTCATGTCCGCCCCTTACCCCAACCCGAGTTATTACTGTAGTTTGAAGATTCTTTACATGTTGGTTTTTCAGACACACAAACACTAAAAAGTGGTTAGTAATATATAGGCATTGACAAACCATGGCGTCAAAGCCCTTCAGAACCATTATCAGCAAATATCAAAGAATAGTGCCCTCGAGTCCACCGTTTCTGCCATCCCCCACATCCATTTCACCTTGCTCGCACCCCCAGGCATTGAAGTTCCTGACCAGCACTCAGGTGCAGCCATATTCTGGGTCAGTGGAGCAGTCCATGTTCTGAATTAGGTCGGGGGGAGAGTTTGATTTATGGCACAGTGTTCCATGTTAGTATGTAAAGTGCTACAGCATAGTTGTGAAGCGTGGGCACGCTTCCCCTCCCACCTCCTTTGCTTTTACCTTGTGGCTCCTATATTCTTGTATTGGCACATTAGAAGGTGTTTAAATGTTTTCTTGAAGGTGGCATTGCAGAGGGCATAGCAGGCAGGGTTGATAGTGCTATTAATGTAGCAAAGCCAATAGCCAATCGTCCACACTGTGTTTGGCACACAACTTGTACAAAAGGTATTGATGAGAACCATCACATTGTAGGGAGTCCAGGTGATAATGAAGGCCAACAGGATGGCCAATATAGTCCTTGTCACCTTCTTCTCTCTGGACGGGGGAAGCTTCTTTTTGACCGGCTGCTTGGTCATCTTGACAATTTTACGAGCCACTGTCTTCTGCTTCTCCTCGCCATTCCGCCCATTGGCACCGGGCACAATTTCCACCATGGTGTCAGCTGTGGCATTGCAGTCCCTCTTGGGGGACTTGGTGACGATGTGGATGCAGGACAGCTTGGAGCGCCCGGCCTTTGAGGGAATTTCGGAGACTGATGCTCTGGAGATAGTGGTAGGAGGCTCCTCATCCTTCACATTGGATGCCACAATGCTGACAGAGGTGGAGTCATTGGAGATTTCCTTCTCTTCACCTGACCCCTGGACACAGTTTCCTGCGGCGGCATCACCGGTGGCTTTGCCATTCTGAACTTTGCTGTGCTCCAGTCCGTCTTCAGTAACAGAAATATTGTTGTTGGTTGGTTTCACTATTTTGCCTTGCACTAGGCTGGGTGAAATAGGGTCCTGACTTGGCGTGGGTTCTTTCTTATCCTTCTTAATCCTGCTCTTGCTCGCACGGGATATCTGCCAGTACAAGATGGACATAATGATGACAGGTAGGTAAAATGCTGCTATGGCAGTGCCAAATGTGACCGCTGCATTGGAGAAGAACTGGATGTAGCATTCCCCATCTTCGACTGTCCTCCCACCAACAATGAACTGCCAGAAGAGAATGGCCGGCGCCCAGAGGATGAAAGACAGAACCCAGGCAGCTGCAATCATCATGCCCGCCATCTTGGTGGTCCTCTTCACCGGGTAGGAGAGCGGCTTGGTGACACAGAAGAACCTATCGAAGCTGATGATAAGGAGGTTCATGACTGAGGCATTGCTGACCACGTAGTCAAGGGCCAGCCACAGGTCACAGACCACTGGGCCAAGGGGCCAATAGCCAATCACTGTGTACAGAGTGTATAGGTTCATGGAGAAGACACCAATGATCAGGTCAGCGCAGGCCAGGCTGAAGAGGAAGTAGTTGTTTACTGTCTGCAGGTGCCGGTTGACCTTGATGGACACCATGACCAGGATATTGCCAATGATGGTCACCAGACTGAGGGATCCGGCAACAATGACAATGAAGACCACCTCCACCGTCTTATAGGGACTCCCCTGCATTGTCCCATTGCCAGCTACACTTGCTTCCGTTGAGTTATTCATTTCTAGGCCTCGCTCTGGCAGCTTGGTGGCTGATTACCATGAAACCCTGTGAAAGAAAAAGAACAAATCAGTTACTCTGACAGATGAGACACAAGCGAACGCTCAGCTAGTGACAGTGACAGAAATAAACATGCACAGGCCAAAAACTGAAATCACTCACAATTCCGTGGATTAAAGGACAATCATAAAATGTAGACCGAGTTGTACATTTTAATTAGATTTAATGACATAGAGATGAATGTTGTCAGTAAATGCAACTTAACCATAATGTCCCATTAACAAAGTTTTTTTACTGATTTTCATAGGTTTTTAGTAGCGCAACTTAACCATAATGTCCCATTAACAAAGTTTTTTTACTGATTTTCATAGGTTTTTAGTAGCACAACTTAACCATAACGTCCCGTGAACAAAGTTTTTTTACTGAATTTCATAGGTTTTCAGTAGCGCAAGTTAACCATAAACTCCCTTTAACAAACTTTTTTCATTAGCACACAGACAATATACAAAGATGGAGTGTAAAAAGCAATTTCTCAGGGATGGCTTTACACAGAATGTTGCAAAGTAAGAATTTATGCTCGTTCACAGTGAAGGTCAGCTGCTTCCATTTTTTGCTCGCGGGCGGGAGTGGCCCACGACTCGCACTATAAGGTTCTATTGTTTTTTTACCTTGACAGACAGGGATCGTGCCAAAAGACTTCTTTTGAAGGAGGGGTGCAAAAACATAAGAGACGATAAGGATGAAATTTCTAAAACTAAACCGCTTTTATATATTATATCACTATGAGAAAGATCGTTGGCACAGACGGAGTCGTATTTAGGGACTGCATTATGCGTAGACAATGGAAAATGTCAATATAATGTAAGTAACCCTTTAGATTATTTTATACCGGAATATAATAACAATAACGTGGCGTTAAACCCGGTTAAGTTGTACTTGTTCATTCAATGTGGCATATTGCTTTGTACCGCGCACTATCACCGCCGAAGTGGTCCCCTGGCACTCAGATGGCTCTGAAAAAGTCAGAGGAGAGAGGGTGGGTTAGTGGGAATAAGTTAACATACTCCGTTGCACTATCCTAGCTAGCAAATAGTTTCAGGCCCAAATAAATAAAATTAATATTTTTAATGAAGATCGGCCCAAGAGACTAATTTATGTTTTTAAAACACCCTAATAAATAAAATGAATATTTTTAATGAAGATCGGCTCGTGAGACTAATTTATGTTTTTAAAACAGGTACATCCTTCCCTACTGTCAATGCCATGATTTTCAGACCCTGGCCGACGGATTCTTCAACTGCCAGGTACAGCTACTTCTAAACAACTTCATGACCCTCACCATCTTATAGGACAATCGCCAAGTACCAATATGCCCTTACGCGGCTAGAAGCAACATACCAACCATTATGGTGGTCTAATGCCTCGTTGTTGGAACAGCCTTCCAATTATCAGTGCGACCATAGTGCTTCTTTTATCATAAACCAACACACTGTGTATCGCAAAGGAACAGCGCGTGACTCAAGATGAACTTTTGTGGATCGACAGCAAAGACAAATGCAAATCGCTGAATATTCTCTAAACATTTGATGTCTAATAAAAGTACTTTACGAAATGTACAATCTTGTTGTTTGCTTTTAAATCACAGTTTCATATTCCGAAATTGTGGCGCGCTGTGTTGTGAGATGATCTGTGTTGTTTTCCGGGTTCTGTATAAAGTCGCGTAGGACTGGAGACGACTGGGCCTTACGCGGTACTAGCGGCTAGAAGCAACATACCAACCATTATGGTGGTCTAATGCCTCGGTGTTGGAACAGCCTTCCGATTATCAGTACGACCATAGTGCTTCTTTTATCATAAACCAACACCCTGTGTACCGCAAAGGAACAGCGCGTGACTCAAGATGAACTTTTGCGGATCGACAGCAAAGACAAATGCAAATCGCTGAATATTCTCTAAACATTTGATGTCTAATAAAAGTACTTTACGAAATGTACAATCTTGTTGTTTGCTTTTAAATCACAGTTTCATATTCCGAAATTGTGGCGCGCTGTGTTGTGAGATGATGTGTGTTGTTTTCCGGGTTCTGTGT
Source organism: Ambystoma mexicanum (assembly GCF_040938575.1). Taxonomy (NCBI): domain Eukaryota; kingdom Metazoa; phylum Chordata; class Amphibia; order Caudata; family Ambystomatidae; genus Ambystoma; species Ambystoma mexicanum. The sequence continues at coordinate 480,932,650 of NC_090936.1, forward strand.
AAAGTCGCGGAGCACAAGACGACTGGGCGCGTTTGGCTACGCACCCTGTAACGTCACGGAGAGAGACGGGGAATATGAATGCTTTGATAATGTCAGGCTTAGGGGCGGGAGATATGATTTAGTGTCGCAAAAGCAGGTCAGCCAGGTCGATGGGGCAAGTGATAGGATTATCACATTATGTCGGCGCACAGCAGCCTGATTTATTGTTTGTTTAGTGGACAAAATGTCGGGGAAGGGCCATAGGAAATTGTAATGTCAACCGACATAAGGAGGGTTCTTAGAACACCTCAACCTGACAACGAACAATACGAACAGCGTTCTCAGACCACCCCCATTTTGTTTAATTGCAAACATTACCTCCACGTCCACTCTTCCTCATCCCAGTACTTACTTCATGAGGCCCCTGCCTCCGACACAGGACCTTCTTCTATTTCTTTAAATTCCTATAACTCCTCCCCCACATCCACATCACTCAGTTTCATATTACCAAGCCGGAGCATGGGACCTTCCCTGCAGGGAGGCTGAGGAGATTCGTCAGTACTGTGACGAGGAAGAGTAGGACTAGGAGTAATGAAGATTACCGGTAAGTAATCAGAGCATTTCAGGACACCGCTAGTGTTCTTAGAACACATTCAACTTGCCAGAGTACAATACAACATCGTCCTCAGGACACCCCAATTTTGTTTATGTACGGACATTTAAGGACACCGCAAGTGTTCTTAGCTCAATTTTAGCTTGCTTGTGAACAAAACGGACACATACTCCATCCTCAGAACACCCCACCATTTAGTTTATATAGAACATTTCAGAACAGCCCTGTTGTCCGCAGACAAATCGAACACAACAAAAGTGTCTAGCACATAAAAAAAAACAGAACATTGAACTTATCTCAGACTCCCCCACCCTCCCCAAACACTCTTACACACCAACACACTCCACTAAATACAATTTTTAATCCAAGTTTCACCGCGCTGTCCACGGTCATCCACGAATGCAAGATGGCAGGCGCCACAAAAAATCTGACGCGCTTCACGCACCACGCCGTCCAATCAGCGAACACGTTGCATGTCCGCGGACATCACGCAAGCCGCTTGGCCAATTAGGGCACTCTCCGCGAAGCGAACCGGGAAGTCAGTCCGCAGAGCGAACGGAGATATCACTAACTTTTTTTGCCTTACATTTTGGTCATTTTAAAAAATACAACTGGATGGATTTGCAAAAAATTTGCAAAAGCACGCTTTCAGGACCAAGCCTCCGCTCCTGCGGCAAAATTGGTGTAATTCCTTCTAGCGGTTTGGGCTGTAGGCGTGCGCAAAGTTTTTTCCCATTATGTCTATGGGAAAAAACAAAAGTTTTGGGACCCCCCTGTAACTTTGCCCCCCTGGACCAAACCTCTTCAAACGTTGCAAAAAAATTCAGAGTGGGCCATATACTTTTTTTGGGTGAGGATTCGTCCAGAGGGAGCGAAGTTATAAGCCACCAACAAAATGCTCTTCCTATGGAAACACCAACTTAACCATAACTACATGGATGCTACCCAATCCATATAATATATATATATATAGTTTATTTGCACACACGAGGGATCTGCTTTTCCTGCTGGGTGCATTTGTGTTGACAATATGATACAAAATAAACATAACTTATTGACCATGGTAGCCTCAGGTGCATTGACGATTGAAACGAGGTGTTGACTTGAATGGGACTGTTGACTGTGCATTAGCATTAGGGTACTTGCATTACTAGTGCATTAAGGGATGGACCTGCATGATTGGGCAGAGCGCTTTAGAAATAGTTACACACTGTGGTGGCATGTGAGAAGAGCATCTCTGTGCACACAGGTTTGCATAACAGAAGTAGGTGTGAGCACATTGGGTACTTTGCCTCAATGGAGAAGGGGTATGGGTGGGATCCACTGGAGTGAATGTACCCCGCACAGCTGAGGTTATACCCCTCTTTTACCTTTGATGGCCGGGAGTGGTGAAGAAGCATTGCACTACGATTTTGTTACGGCATTTGAGTCAAGGAGGATGCTCCAGAAAAAAGGGGGTGGTTGCCCACCCCAAGAGTAGTGTGCACATTCACGGTGGCAGCATCATATGTTAAAATAAAGGGGACTATTGAACGTGATATCCTTACGGTATCAGGTAATAATGTCCCCATACATAATGTCCTCATGCATAATGTCGCGAGAAAAAGCCATTGGTGACATTATATATGGCGACATTAAGTATGGGGATGGGTTGCAGGGATGTCTCATGCTCCCCTTGTAAACAAAAGGGGACATTTCTGCGGGGACATGGCTGCCACTGAAATCGGGACCTTCCCCATTCCCATCTAAGCCCCCATAGGACTCAATGGGAATGGGAGAGGGTGCAAACAACGGGCTGATTACGAGCGGCCCGTTGTTTGCTCCCTCTTCCCCTCGCGGGACCCGGTAAGGACGCCTGGTTTGACCAGGCGTTACTTACCGACTCCCGCAAAGGGAGCTTGTAATGAGGCGGAACGGGTTTAACAGGTCCACCTCCTTTAGCGGAGCCCATTAATCCGTTCCGCCTCAGTCATAATGAGACCCAATGTGTACCCAAGGAAGCCAGCAATGAAACATACATTTTTCTGGGGCTCTCATTCTCATTCATTTGTTATGACAGGGTGGAGTTTCAGAAAGCAGAGGAAAAGTACCAAATGTTTCACGTGAAACAGGATGAGAGGCAGACGGTGTGCTTTGTCTCAACAAGTAGGCTGGTGTTAACATGTAGGGATGGCATTATTGTACAGGAAAGGAGGGACTTCACAGAATGTTTTAAAAGGGGCAACTACGAAGGAAATAGTGTTTTTTTTTCTGGCGAGGCCTGGTCCACTGGCAGCTGGAGAGTGCTTGGAGTGGTGTGGTTCCATGCACTTGTTGTTCACAACTTATAAAGGTTGCATTGCACAATTTAGAACAACGTGTGTTGTGTGTGGAGAAGTAAGTGTTGGCTTCCATTATTTCTTCTGTTGAGCATAAAGCAATGAATGCACAAAAGACACTCTGGGCCCTATTCATGGAATTATCTGCACGGAAAATAGGGTACTTGCGCGTGCAACTGCCCGCAAATTCCCTTTCATCAATTCATGGAATAAAATGCGTGGTACTTTTCCTGGACTTGTGTGCAGTTTGCGCTGACTCAGCACGTCTGTGCAAGCCGTCGAGAGACTTGCATGAGACTCCAAGCAGAGCATGGGCGTGGCTTGTGCAGAGTGCTAAGAAGGCAGCAAGAACACCAAAAATGGGGAAGAACTTGCGAAAAAGTGGGCGTTTTGAGGGACGGCCTGTAGGCTGTCCCTTGCTCGCCCACATTTGTGCGGTGTGAGATGTATTCATGGATTCGATAGGGCAACGTCTCGTCTGGGTAATGGCTACGCAAGTCCTTCCTATGATCCGCCACACGAAGGCGGGCGTAAGTGCAGTTGTGCGTAGGATTTGCAGCATGCAGGTGGTGTTGCGTGTCAGATTTTGGGGTGGGTGTACTCAATTGGGGTTCCGATGTAACTTAGGGGTGCACGTAAGCAGTGTAGTGGGGTGCAGGATAATTTTACGGGGGTTTTATGGGGGTTTGTATGCAGATTTCCCGAGTTATTGCCGAGTTTTTTCGATGCATGTTGTCAGGGTGCCGGTTACAGTTATGAGGTACCCCGGTACTGTCACTGAGTCGCAGGACTCCTTACGGGAGACCCCACAAACTGTTTGAAGGGTGCGTGTATTTACACCCAGGAGAGAGCACAAAGGTAGCTGTTCTGGCTGTTTATGCTTTGCATGTGGGCATGTCGGGGGCGTTCCGGGCACGACTTGCGAACACAGTTACTTTGCACTGTGAATTCCATGGATATGCAGGGCAGGCATTTTTCTTTCTGTGCGCAGGCTCATGCAGTGTCATTCTCGTCACGCGGCACTTGAGGGATTCTGTGCACATTTACATTAATCGGGCCCTCTATTTGTTATTAAGTATTGTTAATGTGTGCTCATCAAACCCAAATCTATATTAAAATAACAAAAAAAAAGCATGATACCTTTACAGGCTCTACCGATGCTTAATACAATGCGTCTGCCCATATCAGAGAACATACCACTAGTAATCCACTCTCCCTACACCAATTCAACATTTCTGCACATATCAGAGGACCTACCACTGGCAAACCTCTCTCCCTATACCAATGCAAGATGTTTACACATATCAGAGAATGCATCATTAGAAAACCACTCTCCCTACACCAATGCAACATATCTATACATAACAGAGATCCTATCACTAGCAAACCAATCTCCCTACGCCAATGCAGCATGTCTGCACATATCAGAGATCCTATCAGAAACGAACCACTCTCCCTACACCAATGCAACATGTTTCCACATATCAGAGAACCTATCACTAGCAAACCACCCTCCATACACAAATGCAGCATGTGTGCACATATCAGAGTTCCTATTAGAACAAAAATACTCTCCGTACACCAATGCAACATGTCTACACGTATCAGAGGTCATATCAGAAACAAACCACTCTCCATACACAAATGCAACATGTCTACACATATCAGAGATCCTATCAGAAACAAACCATCCATTTGGAACCTGATGCATTGTTTATGTATACATCAGAGGCAGAGAAATTCTCCCAGAATCCACTCCCAATACAGTATAGTGTAGTGTGTCTGCATGCATTAGTGAACCACTTCAATGCACAAACAACCTCTAAGAGCACTTAATGGAACGTGTTTGCACCTATCCTAGATCCTGGCACTATAAAGCCACACTCTATACACTAATTGAGTGTGCCTGCACATAGCAGAGCCCCTTTCAAAACATACCACCCCCTCAGTGCCTAACACAGTGTGTTTGCAGATGTCCGCTGCTTTCCCACTTGTCTAATGCAATACGCAGGCTCAGTTCAGAGATGCTTTCATTAACAAAGCACCCATTCAGAGCATAATGCATACAGCAGAGGTAGTGAGATTCCCTCAAAAACCACCCTCAATAAAGTATTGTGCCGGCATTCTTTTCACTGACAAACTGCCCATCAGTGCCTTGTGTGGTGTCTCTGCAATGAATCTTTGGTGGATAGTTCACAGGGTAAGCACAGATCTCTGACAAAAGTGGCAAGCCTGCACTTTACAAGTTCAAATCTTGCCAGACCAACTCAGCCCATTATCCTCCCAAAGTGGCTGAATTGGGTACTATTCAATGTGACAATAATAACAGAAATTATTGTAGTACTTAGAAGCTGTTCGAATCTGACACAAAGTGATGTCTGAAGGTCTGATACTATCAGAGATCCTCTTTCATTAGCACATCACCACCGGCCAGAATCTCATGCAGTGTTCTGTACATACCATTGACCCACTTCTACAATAAATACCCTCGTCAGAACTTAATACAATACGTAATGCAGTGTCTATGCACATACCAGGGATCCATCAGTAACATACCACGGGAACGTCGGTCTGATGCACAGAATCTACACAGCTTAGAGTGCTTATCTCAACCATGAACTACCTGCATCAGAGGCTAGTACTGTGAGTCTGCACACCTCAGATGCAGCAAGTTTCTCTTGGAAATTGTGTCTTCTCCCCGGTGGTGGAACTTACTGTGGTGTTAACACCCCATCCAGTGTGCCGGATTGGGTGTTAAGGCCATTAGCACCCTGTGTTGCCAAAGAGGCAATGGGGATGCTACAAAAAGTAGTAGGGAACAAAAAAGGGAGCTCCAACCACAGATATAGTTATTGACACTACCCTTGTGTCGGGGTGTCTAAATGATTTTGTTCGAATTATTTCCAAATGCTGCTTCAAATAGTAAGCCAAGTATCTTTACAAATAAACAATCAGATCACCATGTGTAACCAATAAGGTACAAATCCCTTATTTATATAATAGTAATTAATTTGTTCAATTTATTAGTTGTTCATGTTATTCTTTTTATAGCAAAAGTCATAAACAACAACAGAATTAAAAAAAAAAGACATCAGTACAATATAACAGATGATAAATGACACTATTACAGAAAAAAAGGGAGGTTGCTTCTCAAGGAATATTTTTGTTGTTGTTCAGTAGTCACATACTTAGTGAGTTAGTATTATTTGAGTGATGCAAAAATCATTATGCAACATGTCGAAAAGAAAAACAAAGGAACACATTTATACTGTATACCAAAACTGTTCAACAGTTGTACAGCACAGGTAGAAAGGTGTGGTGGCCAATTCATTGGTCCACAGGTTTTAGCAAAGGCTGGTTAATTACCCGGCTATACTCTGAGTTCCTAGAAAATCAAATTTAGTCAACTAAATAGAGTTCGGTCAGAACAGGACCAAAGTTATTAGTCCAAAATGCATATCACATATTTAAAGGCAAAGAAAAATGAAAGGGAAACCCGATTTGTCGGTCCTCAGGTATAGCAAGGTTAACCGGCTGCCTATCTCTATTATGAGGACCAGAAGGATCAAACCAGGGTATGGACTAAATTCAACAGAGGACCCAAACCATCACCTCGTGTGTCCCGTTCAATGAGTGAAAATACTGTCTTAAGATGGCCACTACGGAAAGGGAAATAAGGGGACGGAGGCTGGGGGGAATATGGCAGCGGATGGCGCCGGCCGTCAGGTGGGTTGGAATGTGGGCTTTCACTGGCAGTTCAAGCCTGCATTCCTAACCATACAATTGGCGACCTCCCCTCGCCAGTGTGCTAATATGCTTTCACACCGCTGAAAAAGTTGAAAAGATTGTTTTTTTAAATGGAAATCACAGATGTCTCGACCCGCTCAGAGATAAAATTACACGTTCAGGCTTTTCTATGTTTCATTATGTATTCAAGCACAAAGAAAGAAACACGATGGCACGGGCCTTTTTTCTTAACATGTCTCTTTGCTATAAGTACAACATTTTAAATTGACAGTGATTAGTAGATGATGTTTGTAGAAACAGCACTAAGTGGAGAATGGACAACAGGGAATGACTATTGTCTGTGAAATTCAAGTAGAAAGAGCGAACGTTGGGTGATTGCAAATGAGAGGAGCAAATAACAAGCAGCCTACTATATGACACAATGACTAAAAGCAGGTGCCTGTATCATACTTTTATTTCAACTACTTGTTGAAAGTACATTTGTGAAACCAAGATGATGTTTTTGTTAAGGTTACATTACTTTTCATGCTGGTACTAGTTATTTTTCATTAAGGCTGGTGAAAATAATCTACAATCATATTTTTTACTCATCATGTTTGTATAGCTATATACATTGTCAGCTTGTTTTTTTTTTATTATCTGTCTGCTTTGCAAATCCTCTCTTTACAACAACATCTGTTTATCTCATGCAATGCAAACCTAAACTAATATTTGTGCCAAATACACCTTGAAAAGATACAATCGAATGAAAGGAAGGCAGAATAGTGAAGAGAAAGTGGTGGTAATCTGCTTAAGTGAGATGTACTTCAATTCACCTACTTCTTGATTCATCAATAACGGAAGGTAAACAATTGTGAAAAATAAGGAAGGGGTGTGATAAATAGACTTCCAGGGCATCAGTGGTTCAGGGATGAATATCTGTTTCTAAACCATAATTCAGCCCCACACATCTAGTACACCAGAAGGGATCCACACAGATTGGAAAGAGAAGCAAATTATAAACCTCCTTGTTCAATGTTGGAAACGTGGACGGAATAGCAGGCTTATCTCTGCCAGGCTGTGGATCGTTGGTTAGTTGCAACACAGCGAAAATACAATTATTACCCAATGATAAAAAAAACTGTCCAGTCAAGGTTGTGTAAACATGTCTACTTTCTTATTATTCAACAGACAGTTCTAGCACACTACAAAATACATCCCACCCTGTAAAGGAATATAGAGGACAGACAGTTTCAAGACGGGAAAGGGATGCACTCTGGATGCTGAGAGGAAGGTATTGGTAAAGTAATTAATCTCAATAGTTCAAGGATACTTGGTTTCAACACAAAGGAAGCAATGAGTTATAAACTGTTATTAGTGACATTCCGAGAAGGACCGGGGGACAGAACCACAATGTACCTAGTGCTGTAGATGTTCGTGGTGCATGACAGGGCAAGGCGGTTTCAGGGCACTTTGCAGCTCCTGCAATAGAGTTCTAGATGGGAGACAGCTGTGGGTATCAGGCGACAGGCAGTTCGGCGAGCGACGGACAGCTGCAGACTGGCCTACACAACGGCCTGGGGTCTGGATTCATTGTCTCAGTGCAGGTTGGCAGGTCTGAAGCACTGGTCGAGGCATCTCAGACGACATTAGGGACTGCGGCTTGACAACAGTCAGTGGTGCCGTCAGTTGCATCTCAATGGACTCTACTGGCTTGGAAATGTCCTTTGGTTGATGCTTGTCGATGCACTCCGCCTAGCATTTTCAATGAGCGTGAGTCAACTTTTAGGGCAAATGACCCAACGCTGAGTAGAGTGTTGCAGGCAACGGTCTTGTCCTTGGTTTGGTTCAGAAATTCCCTGGCACTGACCACCTAGGAAGCTTGTTTGCAGAGCCCAGCGGGGCATGATGTGTGCTGGCTGGGTACCGGTTCTGGAGCAGCTGCAGGGTCCTCTGGATTCAGTACCTCCCTCTGTTCCCTGGGAGATGTTTAGGTGAGGGAACTGGCTTCCCTTCTTGAAAATCCTGGCCTTCCTTCACTGGTGGAAGCTATAGGGAAGACTGTACTTTCAGCCAGGGTCCAAATGAGTTATTCTTGTCACTCCTTGCAAAGTCTTCAGATGATCTGCCCAAAAGAGGGGCTCAGCCCTCTTTAAAGTCAAATACGCCACAGTGATTGATGTAGGCGGCTAAGCCTACCTTGATGAACCAGTCCTGGGTCCTCACCAACAATCTCCTTTATTCATGAGATCATAACCAGAATGCTTAGCAACAGAACAGGGTGAACACATGTAATACTAAGCCACACCCATCTTTCCAACTTCTGGGGCACCAATGGTCCAAGGATAAATATTGGTTTCTAAACCATCAATAAGTCCAACAAATCAAGTACACCAGAAGGGATCCGAAAAGATTGGAAACACAGGTAAATTGTAAACCTCATTGTCCAATTTTGGAAACATGGACGGAACAGCAGGCTTATGACCGGAAGGTTGTGGATTGTTGGTTAGTTTCAACACAAGGAAAATACTGTTATTATCCAATGATAAGAGGGACTATATAGTCAAGGTTGTGCAAACATGTCTATTTTCTTATTATTCAACAGAAAGTTTTAGCACGCTACAAAATACAACCCACCCTGCAAAGGAACACAGAGGACAGACAGTTTCACGAAGGAAAGGAATGCACTCTGGATACTGACAGGAGGCTAATTGGTAAAGCAATCAGTCTTAACTGTTCAAAGTTATTTGGATTCAGCCCCAATGGAGCAAGGGATCGTAAATGTCAGTATGGGCCTTTGGAGAAGGACCAGGGGGACTGAACCACAATGTACCTGGCCTTTGAGATGATCTTGATGCTCGACAGCGTTGAGTCAGTTTCAGGGAGTTTTGCAGCTCCTAAGACAGAGTTCAAGACAGGAGACAGCTGCGGTTATCAGGCGGCAGGCAGTTCGGCAAGCAAGGATGGACAGAGGGCTGCAGGCTGGCCTACATGGTGGCTCGGGGTCAAAACATTTTGTCTCTGTGCTGGTTGGAGGATCTGGAACACTGGTTGAGGCCTCTCGGACGGCTTTAGTGATTGCAGCTTGACAACAGTCATTGGTGCAGCTGGCCACTGTTCAAGGATCTCAACTGCTACAAAAATGTCCTCAAAAGATGGATGCTGGTTGATGCTTTTTGTGACACTCTTCCTAGCTTCTTAGCTGGGCATGTGTCATCCTTTAAGGCAGACAGCCCAAAGCTGAGGAGAGTGTTCTCAGGCAACAGCATTGTACTTTGGTTGGAGACTCTTTGACACTACCCACCTAGGAAACCTGCTGGCAGAACCTATCAGGGTATGCTGTGTGCTGGCTGGGTACAGGTTCTGAAGCTGCTGGATGGGTCCTCTGAGGTAGGTATCACCCTCTGTACCCTGGGAGATGTTTTATGGGGAGGGATCTTATTCCCTCTTCAAACAGGCACACATGGGGCCTGGCTGCAGAGGCTAAACAAAGGAGACAGGAAACCCCAACACCCCTTTCATATGCACTATGTCAACCTGAAGCCGGCACTGGCCCTAAAGTATCAATAACAGTGACCTGTTGTGTCTGGGACTATCTGTTTACAGTAGGCAAACCCCACAGGGGCACCCCATTCCAAAGGTAGGCGTATCTGGATTGATGGAGACAGAAAGTCTGTTCTCACTGCAGCTGGTTGCTGTTTAAAGCAGCAGGTCTTCCTTAGCTGCAGGGAGAACAGACATTCTGCTTCCCTCTTGGAAACCCTGGCCTTCCTTCACTCGACTGAAGCTGTAAGGCAGGCTGTACCTTCAGCCAGGGTCCAAATTAGTACTTCATGTTACTCATTTTGAAGTCATGGAATGATCTGCCAAAAGAGGGGCTGAACCCTCTTTGTAAGTCAATATTGGCCCCAGTGATTGTTGCAGACTAAGCCTACCTTAAGGAACCAATTATGGGTCTCCACCAACAATTATGCATGGGGTCATTACCACAGTGCTTTGCAACAGCAGAGCTAAGGGGTGACAACATGTACTACTAAGTCCCACCCATCTTCCTGTCAGTTGTGGATCAAAGGGTCTCTCTGGTTAATTTAGCTTTGTGTGGGTCCTGATCACAGTGCAGGTGTCCCTTGAGGTTTGTGGCAAGAACAGACTTTCTGTCTCTATCAAATCAAATACTTCTTCCCTCCGATAGGGCTTCCCCTTGCAGGGGTTGCCTACTGTAAACCGGTGTCCCACCCATGACAGTAACTGCCCTTCATACAGAGTTAGTTCTGTGACCAGGCTTCTTTGCAGGCCTGCTTCAATTAACTCTCATCAGTATGCGGTGCCACCACAAAGAATTACAATGGGCAGGGTGAATCCGTGGAGCCTTTGATATTTCATTAGACTGGCCATGGCAGAAGGAAGGCAATGTCTTCCCCCTTCCTGAGATGCTTTCATGTACTCCTGGCTTTCACATTCCAGCTAAATGTGACATGGAGGAATGGAAATGTAGGCTGTATCGCCCCAGAGTGCACTTGACTATGTGTTTGTTGTGTGGCGAGCATATGGAAATATGTTCGGATTAGCCCCACACATTTTCTGAGGTTGATCTTCCATCATTCCATTTCTTACCTAATTTCAAAAAAATCCCAAGCCAGCGCACACTCCCTGTGTGGATGGACGAACTCCTCACATGCCCCCCAGCCTTAACATGTAAACCACCACCTTACTGAGGGTCTGGTACATCATCCAGGCAAACATATCGACTGAAACCATCTGCATTTCCATGCTGGGAGCTTGGCTTGTGCTGGATGTCCATATCTAATCCTGTAGGGATGTAGCCCAATGCAAAAGCTTAGGGTTCTCCCCTTGCATGGCCATTAACCATCACAGAGGCCGGTTGTCTGTCTGGGTCGTAAAGTGAGACCCAAAGATGTAGGGTTTCACCTTCTTTATGGCCCACACGACCTCATACCTCTCTATGACAGCACAGTTCCTTTCCCTTTGTGTCAGGTTGCTCTACCCCTTTCAGGGTTCTGCTGCGCTAACACTGCTCCAATCCCATAATCACAGGCGTCTGTCTGGATAATGTACTCCTGACCATAGTCTATCACTTTCAGAACTGGGGCCCTGCACAATCCATCCTTTAAATCCTGAAAGGAGGTTTAACAGACGGGAGTCCAAGTTACCTTCTTTGGCATCTTCTTGGCAGTTACATCATTCAGGGGCATGGCAATGGTCCCATGAATGACCGGTAATACCCGGTGAGTACCCGGTGAGACCTAGACAGGCTCCCACCTGCGCCTGTGTAGTGGGGATGTACCAATCCTTCACAGCCTGTACCTTTACTTCAAGAGGTTGTTCTTACCTCCACCAACCAGGTGGCCTAGGTAAATCGCAGTACCATGCACTATCTGGCAATTTGTGGCCTTCATAGTCAGAACTGCATTCTGCAGCACCTGAAGCACTTTTTTTCAGGTGGGAGAAATGATCCTCCAAGGTATGGCTAGACACAGCAATGCCATCTAAGCAGGCGACATCAAAGTTTTCCAGACCAGACCAAACCTGGTTAACCAGCCTCTGAAAAGTGTCAGGGGCATTCTTCAATACGAAGGGCATCACAGTGAACTGATAATGTCCTTTTGGGGTTGAGAATGCAGACCTCTCTCTCGCTCTATCTGTCAAGCTGACCTGCCAATACCTCGCTGTGAGGTCAAAGGTACTTATGCACTTGGCAGTGCCGAGCTTGTCAATGAGCTCATCTGCCAGAGGAATTGGGTGAGTATCTGTCTTCTTGACAGAACTGATCCCCCTGTAGTCCACACAAAAGTGGACTTCAGTCTTCGCACCACTGGTCTTTTTAGGGACCAGTAACACTGGGCTAGCCCAGGGGCTGTGGGATGGCTCTATCACTCCTAGGGACATCATCTTGTAAATGTCCTCCTTGATGGTGTCCCTGAAGTTATTGGACATCCGCTGAATCCTAATTTTCACTGGCTTACTGTCTCCAGTGTCCACATGATGTGTACACCAATCTGCGTGAGCTGAAGTCAGAGTTAACAGACCGGCAAACTGTCCCAGTAAACAGCAACAGTCTGTCAGTTGCTGTTGTGACAGGTCTGTTGCAAGATTGACACCTTCAATTGACCTATCTGTGGCTTCAGTGTGCAAGAGGTCTGGGAGGGTATCGGCCTCCCCCTCAGTCACTCCCTCAGTCACCAAGGCCATGACCAAGTTATCCTGGCTATAATGGGGTTTTAACCTGATGACATGAAAGACCATGCACATCTGTTTAGGTCCTTTCAGGTCAATGAGATAATACCCCTCACTGACCTTTTGCAGCACACTGTAAGGCCCAATCAACTTGTCCTGAAGGGCACTGGGTTTGACAGGCTCCTTAATCCACACCGACTGGACTGGTCGTGCTAGTGCTTCATCAGCTCCTGACTGGCCTTTAAATTCTTTGTCGACTGTTCCATGTACTTTGCCATTCTAGATCGAAGGCCGAATACATAGTCAGCCACATCTCTCGTAGGGGATGAGGGTTTGCTTTTCCATCCCTATTTCACTAGACTGAGGGGTAATTGTGCATGGTGTCCAAACAGAAGCTCAAAGGGGCTAAACCCTACTCCATTCTGTGGCACCTCCCTGCAGGCGAACAGAAGGCATAGCAGGAGAATATCCCATGTTCTCCTCAGATGCTCTTCCAAGAAACCTATCATGCCTTTCAGGGTCTTGTTAAACCACTCAACAACCCCATTTGTTTGTGGATGGAAGTTTATAGAGAACCGGTAGGTGACTCCACACTCTTCCCACATAGCCTTTATATACTCTGATATGAAGTTTGATCCCCTGTCAGAAACAACTTTCTTGGGGAATCAAACACAGGAGAATATCCCAATCAGAGCCTTCGCAACCACAAGGTCTTGATGCTCCTCAGGGCGACATCCTCGGGTTATCTTGTGGTGTGGTGTACCACCACCAAGATGCATATGTTCCCTGAGCTGGTTTGAGGATCCAAAGACCCACAATATACATGCTTATTTGCTAGAAAGGCCACCCAACCACTGGTAGTGGAATTAAGGGGGCCTTTGTGGCAGCAACTGACTTGCCAGATGCTTGACAAAACGGGCATGACCAGACAAATTGTTTAACCTCTATGTCGAACTTCAGCCAGTAAAAGTGTGCAGACAACTGGTCTGATGTCTTAGTCACTCCCAAGTGACCCGCTAAAGGAATTTTGTGAGCCAAATCAAAAAGTAACTTTCTGTGGCATTGGGGAATCACCAACCTCCTGGTGCCCTCGGTGTCAGGGTATTTTGGTTCACTGTACAGGAGTCCATCCTCTCAGTACACTTTGAACAAACCAGGGTCCTCACCTTCAGCCTCTCCCTGCTTCTGCAGACCCATTAGAGTGGGACACTCTTTCTGGGCTGTGAAGAAGTCAATCTGATCTGGGCCCCCAGCTGATGAAAACTAATCCGGATTGGGCAGACCCTTCAGATCTGCTCCCACCTGGTCCTCCACCTCAGGTTCCTCCATTGTGCCAGGCAACTCTGAAGTCACTGAGTCCCCTGCTACCAAAGTAGGGTCCTCAGTGGCTACTAGCCCCGCTCCCACAGGGGTAGGTAACTCAGTAGTCTGTGGATCTGGACTAGGGGGTACCAGCCACTCTGGTCCTTCTGACATGCCCTCTGGAAGCACTCTAGGCCCTAAGGCTCTGAGAGTGTTCATTCTGGTGAGCTCTTTGTCCCTCAATCGGGTATCAGCTGTGACTATTTTGGGATCAGGCAGATCATTACTCAACAGACATGGGACAGGGATGTAGTCTTTCACCGCTACAACGCTCTGGGTCATTTCACCTCGCCAGCCGAATGCTACAATTGCCAAGGGTCACTTACTCTTTCCATCAAACCCACTGATGCTACAATCAGGCCCATCAATATACTGGCCTGGCTGTACCCACTGCCGGCTGACAGCAGTGGCTCTAGCTGCGGTGTCTCGGACCGCATGAGTTTTCTGTCCATTGATATACACATGTTCTAGATAGAGTTCAGTAATATTGGGAACTGGGATCTCTTCTGGAGACCCGGGAACATTGCCACTCAGTGTAACCAATCCTCATTTACCCACTCCGTGGCTGGTGGAAAGTCCTACTCTAAGAGGCCCACACTATTGATGGCCTCTTCCACGAGTCCAACAGTCCAACATTCACTATGGCTTGCTTGGGTAAGCCCTTGCAAGCAGGATCCCCTTTCCTATGGCCCAGCTCCTTACGTATGAAACAACCTTTGGGTGGTGAGAACGCAGGTGTCCCAAAGTTAGGAGTGCCTGCGCTCTTCTTTTCTGTGTGCACGGGTGAACTAGAGTTTTGGGATTTCCCTTTGTTCTTTTGGGGGCCTGACTTCGAATAGGATTGGGTTGGACCTTTGTCATTCTCCTCCTTGTTTACTTTTTTGTCTGCCGATTTCTCTTCCGGTTTGGGTGAGCTCGTCTGAGCCTTTTTCTGGACTCAAGTACTCACAAACATATCGGTAGCCTTTGTAAGCTACCTAGGGTCTGTGATAGTCTTGTCCGCAAGATGCCGTTGTAGGTCAACCTCACAATTATTCAATACATGCTCACACGCAATCAAATTGTACATCTTTTTAAATGTGTCAACTTGGTTATCAGTCACCCACTCAGATATTTAAACGACAAGTGTGTGAACTCTTCAAATGTCTGCCCACTTTTCTCTGAGCTCTCTGAAGCTCTTGAGATACTTTTTTGGGAATTTACAGAACTTCCTGAGGAGGGTTGCCTTCATGCTCTCATACACAGGTCTTTCCTTGGGAGTCCACTGAAGAATTGCATCAGTCCCTGGTGTCGGTAAGCGACTCATCAGGGCAGCACCCCACAGTACCTTGTCCACCTCCTGTAGACGGAAAGACAGCTTGAGTGCTTCAAACCCATCAAAAATATCTTTTCACACTTCATAAGCCTGCACTTAGTGTTTGGGGATGTGTGGCCGGTGCTTATCCTAGGCGCTGTGGTTAGAGCCACGAGTGCTGCTTTTGCAAAAAGGTGGATCTGTTGGCCTCCTTCTTCTCTTCAAGCGCCAGTTTGCACAGCTGTATGGTGATCTTGTCCTGATGTTTCTGTCCCTCTTAGAGACTGTGTTGAGGCCCGGGACCTGTGAGATGCTGCACTAGCCCCTGTCTTCACTGACACTCTAGAGTGGTGAAAACCACACTTGCCCCCCAGTAGGATGATTGGCGAGAAACACTGCTCATGCCATCGTCCTCGTCATTTTCCCCCTCCAGAAGGTCTTTTCCGTTTGGGTACACAGGGCCTAGCCTATCCCTTGGGGTCTTCTCCCCAACCACCCTGGTTTCTACCCAAGCTTGGAGGCAGGTCAGCAACTCAGGTTAATTAACCTTAGTGCTGTCGGGAAGTCTGCTCTCTTGACATAAGATGTGCAGGACATCCTTGGTCATGCCTTTTATAGTCTCCATGTCAAGATCCAATACTTTTTTAATAATACCTAGGAGTGAATAAACGTTGCCTGCAAACATACTTGTATCGTTGGGTGAGAACGCTGTGCACAAGGCTCCAAGTGATCTCACTGACTGCCTCGAAAATGTCCTTGAAAGATGGACGCAGGTTGATGTTTGTTGTGACACTCCTCCTAGCTTCTTCGCTCGGTATGTTTCATCCTTTAATGCAGATGGCCCAAAGCTGAGGAGATTGTTTGCAGGCAACAGACTTGTCCTTTGTTCAGAGACTCTCTGGCACCTCCCAACTAGGAAGCTTGCTGGCAGAACTTCTGGAGCTCCTGGACAGTTCTTCTGAGGTTGGTATCTCCCTCTGTTACCTGAGGGATGTTTTGGGGTGGTTTGCTTCCATCTTGGCAATCCTGGCCTTCCTTCACTGGCCGAAGCTGTAAGGCAGACTGTACCTTCAGCCAGGGTCCAAATGAGTCCTTCTTGGTTCTCCTTTCAAAGCCATTGGATGATCTACCAAAAAGGGGCTCAACCCTCTTTTAAGGCTATATGGGCCTCAGTGATTGGTACAGGCTAAGCCTACCTTAATGAACCAATCCTGGATCCTCACCAAAAATCTTCTGTTATGCGTGAGGTCATAACCAGAGTGCTTTGCAACCAGAAAGGTAAGGGGTGACAAAATGTACTACTAAGTCCCACCCATATTGCTTTCTGTTGTGGATCCAAGTGTCTCTCTGGTTAATTGAGCTCTCTGTTGTTCCTGATCAAAGTGCAGGACTCCCTTGTTTGTGGTGAGAACAGACTTTCTGTCTCCATCAAAACACATAATTCTTCCCTCTGAAAGGGGGATCCCCTTGCAGGGATTGCCTACTGTAAACAGATGTGCCAGACATGACATTCACAGCCCTTCATACAGAGGGGTGGGAGCTAGCTTCAAGCTGACACATTGCATATCAAAAAGGTGTTGGGATTTCCTTCCCTTCGTAAGTTCTGTGACCAGGCCTCTTTGCAAGCCTGCTTCAATTATCTCTCATCAGTATGCGTGGCCACCACACAGAAATACAATGGGCAGGGTGGATCCATGGAGCCTTTGATATTTAATTAGGCTGGCTATGTCAGGAGGAATGTGTTGCATTCCCCCTTCCTGAGATGCTTTCATGTACTCCTGGCTGTCACATTCCAGCTAAATTTGACATGGAGGACTGGGCCTGTAGGCTGTGTCCCTCCAGAGTACACTTGACTATGGCGCTAAGTGGTTAACGGTGCCGTAAAAGGCTGCGGCGCCGTTAACCACTTAGCGCCTTACTACGAGGTGCCTTTGCGGGACCCGACCTGAACGGCTGGTCTGGACCAGCCGTTAAAATAGGGACCCGCAAAGGGACCTCGCAGGCAATTACGGTACCGCAATTTGTGGTACCGTAATTGCCGCCTTCCCCATTCCCATTGAGCCCTATGGGGCAAAAATGTGAATGGGGAAGGGCCATGGGGAAATGGGGAAATACTGCCCCCCCCAACCTTGGAATGGGGCGGTATTTCCCCATTTCACCATGGTGGACTCGTTAGAACACCGGCACCAAAAATGGTGCTAATAGCGCCATGGTTTAGCGCCGGTGTTGTAATGAGGGACATGTGTTTTTTGTGCGGCGAACATATGAAAATGTGTGTGGATTAGCCCCACACATTTTCTGTGTTGATCTCCCATCAATCCATTTCTTGCCTAATTTTAAAAAAGCCCAGGCGAGTGCACACTCCCTGTGCAGAAGTCCTGTAGACATATTTGTCAGCCGATAGAAAATGAAACATGTTGGGCAGGCTTAGATCAGCATCATAAATATGAAATGCGTTTTGGAACAATAGTAGATCTATTTTATGAAATATTAATGTTTAGCGTATTGCACTTTAGGACTGAATGAATGAGTATGAGTGTTAAGCGTCACCCAGTTCACGTAAAATAGTATCAAGTTTTGTTTTATTGTCTTAAACAGTCTCATGTGGGCTGTTTTTATGCCACATAGCTATGGTGTTTCACCAATAAGGTAATACCAAATTGTTATAGGTAAATCAAGTGGTTTTTGACATAAAGCGTTTAAGAAAATTTGATTAATTCAATAAACTAATTCAATACTGATGTAAGCAGTGCATTGTTTGTCTTAGCTATGCAGCTTTTGTTTTTATACAGGGAGAACTACGCCTGTAGGCTGAGACCCCAAAGGGTACACTTGACTATGGCCCTCATTACGACCTCGGCGGTAGCCATGCCGCTATTGGCGGCATGGCTGCTGCCGAAATCGCGTCCAGGTCCGGGTCCTCAGAATGAGGAATTACCGGGCCATTCAGAGTTCAGAAGGCCCGGTAATTCCTCCCTCCAAGGACCCGGACCCGGTCCTTCCCTCTTCCCATTTCAGCCCACATAGAGCTGAATGGGAATGGGAGAGTTAGCAAACAACGGGCCATTACGAGCTGGCCCGTTGTTTGCTCCCTCTTCCTCTCGCGGGACCAGGTAGGCACGCCTGGTTTGACCAGGCGTTACATCCTGGGTCCCGCGGGGGGACCTTGTAATGAGGCGCTATGTGTTTGTTGCGTGGCAAGCATAGGAAAATGTGTACGGATTAGCTCCACACATCTTCTGAGGTTGATCTCCCATCATTCCATTTCTTACACAATTTCAAAAAAGCCCAAACGAGGGCACACTCCCTGTGCGGATGGTCGAATTCCTCACAGCAATTGAGTCTTGGAAAACGCTAACAGGGGCAGCATTGTTCAGAAAAGGTCCCAGGATTAGGATGCTTTCATATAATAGACTGCGAATTCTTAAACAACTCGAACATGTGTTGTGGTAGATTTTGAACTATCCACAAGTCGCAGGAATTGTCCTGGGGATGTTCGTGTTCTTTAGCCAATAACTCCCAGGTATGTTAGAGAATCTGTTAAAGCACACCTCAACGGCTTATGGTTTTTCTAAGAAGGCAGGCTTTTCTCCTTCTGAGCTGCGTGGTAGGTGTGGGGATGGGGCATAGAAAGAGCGCATAAGTAAATACATTTGTGACGTGCTTGGACAGCTTCCGGAAGCTACACGGCATGGCGCATTCACCAAACTGCCATCATCATTATCTGCAGCGAGCAGAACCGCACGCAGGCAGGGCCTGCAATCAGTGCGGGTGAAAGTCATCCCCGGCGTGTCGCTAAGCATTTCCTCTGCGGGGGCTGATATGCTGGCACTCGTGCTCCACTGAACACAGGCCAAATGGCCTGCCAGCCAGGCTCTGCCTGTCCACACTCTTCACAAATTGCCAAGAACCTCAGTCTCATCG
Source organism: Ambystoma mexicanum (assembly GCF_040938575.1). NCBI lineage: Eukaryota > Metazoa > Chordata > Amphibia > Caudata > Ambystomatidae > Ambystoma > Ambystoma mexicanum. Next base: position 480,952,061 of record NC_090936.1, read on the forward strand.
GTGACACAGAATGGAGAGGAGCCTCGGGCACCCCTCTGCACACGCAGTTCCTCTGCACTTCCGCAGGGTGATGCGTGTACTGCCGCGCACAAGCTCTGCCCATAGCTAGCCTTTTCAAAGAAGGGGGTCCCCTAAGCCGCCTGGGTCAACCAGAGTACACTACACGGCTGGGCTTCAAAGTAGGGAAAGTCAAACGAAAGTTGAAACTCCAAACGACCAGAAAGACTCAAACCCTACTTTAAGTGGCTCAAATAAACTTTTTTTTTTTTTTTTTTAAATTTCTTTATTATTTTCTTAACAATAAGACTATACAAACATAGTGTCCTCCGAGCCAATGGAGGATTGGTAGTAACTTCCCTTTCCCTCCCTCCTCCCCCCCAGACCAAGTACACAAGCACGCGCTGCAGTCTCTGCGCATCTGGGTTAGTTTGTGTTGTCTATGTCTCCATCGGTGGAGCTGCCTACCTCAGGGTGGAACAAGGATACCGTAAGGGCCACCCACTGTAATAGGTCGTCGGAGGTGTCGGTTTTCTGGTGTCTTTGTGCCAGTTCCCATGCTCCCGTCTCGGCCGTGGTCCATTTGCGTAGGTCCTCCCACCACGTTGCAACATTGGGTGCCTTGGGGCATTTCCAGGCCATGGCAATCCTTCTTTTTGCTAGGATGTACATGAGGTCTTTGAGTTTGTTCAGCGACCTATTCTTTTTGTTCCTGGGGTACCGCCCCAAGATGCAGGCTTTGGGGGATTGCACGTCTAGCGTTATGTCCGCGTTGGCTGCTTTGGTTTGGATCTGTGACCAGAAGGTTTGGACTGCCGGGCATCCCCAGAACATGTGAGTCATTCCCACAGAGGGATCCAGGCATTTGGGACATGTTGCGGTGCTCGTGTCGTTGAATCTGGAGATGACGCGTGGGGTGAGGTAAGCCCTATGAATAATGTAAAATTGTATGAGCTGGAACCGTGAGTTCCGGGATACTTTTTTGTGGTAGTGTGTCACTGCATCCCACTCTTTGTCTTCGAACCTCTCGCCAAGTTCAAGTTCCCACTTATCTCTACTCTTGAGACTTTGTTGCGTAGCACAGTTCAGTAGGGTCTCGTAGAGCCTCGAGGTTTCGTGGCCTCCCTCCGCCGCACATAGTAGGTTCTCGATGGCCTCGTGGCCGGTGTCGAGGGTCTCCATCTCTGGCCATCGTTTTGTGAGTCTGTTCGCTACAGCCCTGTGTAGGAGGAATTGACCGGGCGGTATTCCCGTAGTTTCTTGCAGTTCGGTGAATCTGAGAATGCCCTGGTCGTCCACCAGGTCTCCCAGGGTGGCTATGCCAAGGGGTTCCCACACGTTTCTGATCACTTTCAGGTCTTCTGGTCTGTGTGACATCAATGCGGCTATTGGAATTTGTGGGGAGTAGGGGTCCGCCAGGTTGGCGATTCTGCAGGCCCTCTTCCAAGTACGGATGCCCAGGTGAATTAGGTATGAGTCTCGGTGACCCCGCTCCGACTCAGTCCAAAGTAAGTCTCTAAGCAGCCACGAGGAGTTCCTGGGCTGTAGTAGGTGAGTATCCGTGGCGGCGTCGTCCGCCATCCACTGTACCACCTGTTTCAGTTGGCCCGCCAGATAATAGAGCTCGAAGCTGGGGATTTTGAGGCCTCCTTTGTCATACGGTCTCTGTGTGGTTTCTAGGGCTACTCTGCATCGTCCCCCGTGCCATAGGAATTTTCGGCAGAGTTTAAGTTCTTTGAAGAATTGTAGCGGGATGTAGAACGGGACATTGGTGAAGTAGTACAGAAGTCGAGGTAGCGCCACCATTTTGAGCAGCCCCGCTCTTCCGGCCACCGAAAGGGGCAGTTTGCTCCAGAAGTCGATTGATTTGGCTAGGCCCTCTTTAGCTCTTACTGTGTTTATTATGTGCTCTGTTCTGGGGTCGCGGTGGATATAGATGCCCAGGTATTTGAATGTGGTGGGTTCCCACCGAAGTGCTAATGGGGGGAGGTTTTCTTTCCTGGTATTACTTAGGGCTGCCAAGGGGTATAGGCAGGATTTATCATGGTTAGTTAGGATCCCCGTGCATCTAGAAAATCCTTCTAGGGTTTCAAGTATGTATGGTAGTATGTGCTCGGGGTCTTTCAGGTAGAGGAGCATATCATCCGCGTACATGGACACCAAGTGGGTCACTCCGTTTATTGTTATGCCCCCATCACCGTATTCAAGCCTAAGGTATGCCGCCACAGGTTCGATGGCCAGGATGTAGAGTAAGGGGGATAGGGGGCACCCCTGCCGGGTTCCTCTGGAGAGGCACCATTTATCTGAGTAGGTGTTATTGGTTCGAACTCTGGCGGTGGGATGTGCGTAGGTGAGTTTGACCCAGTTTAGGAAGGTGGGCCCGATTCCCATCTTGGTCATGGTGGCATAGAGCCATTCCCACCTGACCGAGTCGAACGCTTTAGAGGCGTCGAGGGACACCACCGCACTTCTATCGGGTTTGTTGCCTGTGCTGTGTATGACGTGGTGTAGTTTCCGTAGGTTTTCAGTGATGGAACGTCCATGCACATACCCGGTTTGGTCTTTGTGTATCAGATGTGGGATGGCCGCCTGTAGTCTCTTAGCTAGCAATGCTGTTAGTATCTTATAGTCTACATTGAGCATGGACAAGGGCCTGTATGCACCGCAGTCCTGGCTATCTTTGTTGGGCTTCAGCAGGGGAATGATGACCGCTTCGTTCATGGTGTCGGGGAGGTGGCCCACTTCGTATGCCTCGTTGTATACCTGGGATAGCAAGGGGGCCAATATATCTTTGTAGTTCTTATAAAACTCCCCCGGGAGCCCATCAGGTCCTGGCGTTTTCCCCGAGGGTATTGATCTGATGGTGGCCATGACCTCTTCAGGCGTGATGGGGTCATCTAGGGCCTCGGTTACGTGCTCGTCTAGGTGCGGTAGCCTGATACTGTCGAGGGCATCCTCTATGTCCGTATCTCTGGGGGGGGTGGGGTCGGAATATAGGGCCTGATAGTACTTTTTGAACGCTAGGTTAATCTCGGCTTGCGTGTAGATATTCTGGCCTTCCTCGCCCCGGAGTAGGCAGATGGGTGTTTTGGGGATCTCACGTTTATATAGCCACGCTAGTAGTTTGCCGGGCTTGTCACCTAGAGCGTGATTTCTTTCGGTGTATTTCGCATGGCTTAGCTTTCCTAGTGTCTCCCAGTGTTTTAGACAAGCCTGTTTGAGTTCGATCGTATTATGCAAGTGGGAGGGGTCAGGGGATGGTGCAGATTCCAGGTCCCTCAACTCAGTTTCAGTGCGCTCGAGCAGGGATGTGATGTGCTTTTGGGCTCCTCCCGTGGCGGCTATCATTTCGCCCCTTATTACCACCTTGTATGCCTCCCACGCTGTGCTTATATGTTGGACACTGTCGATGTTTGTTTGCCAGTAGTCCGTTGTACCTTGTCGGATTTGTTTGTTAAAGGATTTGTCGAGGAGCGCTTCGCTTCTGAGCCTCCATGTCGGGACGGGGGGCCTGGGGGTTGCCAGGGACCATGTGGTGATCAGTGGTGAGTGATCAGAAAGCACCCTAGCCAAGTATTGTGTGTGTTCAAAGAAGGGCAGGTGTTCCTCGCTGACAAAGAGAGTGTCGATTCTAGTGTGCACGTTGTGCGGTGAGGAGTAAAAAGAGTAGGCTCTGGCGTCGGGGTGTTGTGTTCTCCACAGATCTTTCAGGGCGAATTGCTGTGTGAGGGCATTGAGTACTTTGGCTGGGGGGGAGGGGTGGGAGTGTTTTCTATCTGCTCTGTCTATGCGCGGGTCTAGGGTGCAATTGTGGTCACCTCCCCATAGTATTAGGTCTTCCCTGTAAGGGCTCAGGCGAGCGTATAGTGAATGGAAAAATACGGTGGCGTTGTGGTTGGGGGCGTAAGTGCAGATTAGACATAGGTCTTTTCCTTCTATGGTGCCTTGTATTAGGGCCATTCTGCCTTCGTTATCTGTTTTGGTGTGTGATAGGGTGATGGGGACAGATGGCGCAATCCAAATCAAGACTCCTCTTGCATATGTGGAGAACGTGGTGCCGACACAGGTTCCTCTCCAGGCTTTGGCCAGTGCGGCGAGTTTGGGTGCGTTAAGGTGTGTCTCTTGTAGGAGGGCGATACCAATTTTGTGGCGCTTCATGAAGGAAAGGATGCAGTGTTGCTTGACATAACTATTTAGACCCCTGACATTCCAGGACATTATTCTGATTCTGTCAGCCATGGTCTATACATTGTTGTGGGCTTGTGGGTGGTTTTGGGGTGGGATTGTGGGTGGCCTCGGCTAACTTTAAGGTGATCCTGCAGCGGATGGACTTGGTCTGTAACCCATGTAACCTTAACTGGGTACCTCTTCTGGGATACCCTTCCAAGTGAACAATAACTACCAACTTCCTTCTGGACCAGGCCTCGGTTTGATTGTTCGCTAAATTCCAACTGGGTCCCCTAAACTGGGTTCCCCTTCCCAACAAACTTAAACTGTCCTTTAACTTAACACGTCTAGCGAGGTTTCCCTCGTTCTGACTTTCCCGTTTCCGCACCATTTGACCGAAGGTCTTCAGGCGCCCTACGGGCGGGTTTAATGCACCCAAAATTCCAGGGGTCCTTCAGCAGGAACTCTCCGGTTGTTGCCTTGTGGGGAGTTAACGGACTCCCATGTCGCTCCTATGGGTATCGATATTGCTGCGGTGCGGTGCATCTTGATTCTCATGTCGGTCTAGCTCCAGGGCTGGGCGGCCTGCGTCACCCGGGGCATTGCTTCCGCGGCTTGTGCTCTCTGGGTTCAATGTCTGGGATCTGCTCCCTGTCCATCCATTCGCTGGCTTCCATTGTTGTATCGAACAGTAGCGCTTTGCTGTTGTGTAGCACTTTCAACCTGGCCGGGTAGAGTAGCATATAGCGTAGGCCTGCGTTTTTCAATCGTGCCTTGGTGGTAATGAATTGGGCTCTCGCCATTTGGACTTGGAATGTGTAGTCCGGGTATATGGCCACTTTGGCTGAGTCTCGTTGTATGCGGCCACCCGCTCTCGAAAATGCGAGGATCGCCTCCCTATCTCTGTAATTGAGTACCTTGGCTATTACAGGCCTGGGTGGGGCTCCGGGGGGTGGTCGTTTGGTGAGGGAACGATGCGCCCATTCGATGGTGAAGCCCTGTGACAGCTTACCGGCTCCAATTTCCTGTAGTAAGAGGTTTTCAATATAGTTCGTGGGGTCGCTCCCCTCAATACCCTCGGGAAGTCCGAGGAGTCTAACTTTGTTGCGGCGCGCCCGCCCTTCGGCTTCATCTGCCCTGTCTTCTAGGTTTTTTACCTTTTGCACCAAGGCGTCCATATCGTTGAGTATCTGGGTTTTCGCCTCCGTGTTTTCGCGGACCTGGGTCTCCAGTGCTTCGGTACGATTAGCTATGGCACGGACATCCTGTCGTAGTAGGTTTAGGTCGATTGCTACGGCGTCGATTTTGGTCTCCATGGTCTTCTGTAGGGCCTTAATGGCTTCCAGTAGCTGTGAGTTTGCCGGTTCCTGGGTCTTTTCCTGTGGTGTTGTTGTGTTGGTGGTGCCGGTGTCCAGGTTGGCTGGGCCACAGGCCGCATAAGTTTCCATGGTTGTTTGCCGCTGTTTATTTTTGTTGCCTCTTGCTGACATTTCAATCGGCCAGGCAGGCCGCTGCGTGCTGTGGGGCCGGTGAAGCGTTTTGGCTGCGACACCCTTAGTCTATGGGTGCTGTGCCTCTTGGCTCGGTGGAGGGGGGGCGCGCCTGGTCTATCTCAGTGCCTCTGGGCTTGGCGTACGTGCCCCGGGTAGTAGCTGTGTTCGTGGGTCAGCGGCAAGCTGGGCTGAGGGCTGGCCACTGCCCGCAGGGGGCACTTCTCTCTGGTGCGTTTACCCCGGGGCAGGTTCTTTTGTTGGTGCCACGCGGGCCCCAGTAGTCCTTGTTGATGTTGTAGTGCAGCGGGCTGGGGCGCCTATGTGGGGGGGGGGCGCTTATCCTCTTGTGAGGTGCTGGTGATGGCGGCTGGGATCCCCTTACCGCCCTCTCCTTACCCCGTTTGTTGGGCGGACCTCTCCGCGCCCGCTCCCGCTCTGGGTGTGGTGCTGGTCCGGTCCTTGGAGGCTCCGGTGACTCGTCTCGGGCCGCTCGGGGCCGGATTACCGTCTGGTCTCCCTCGCTCTTGCCAGCAGCCTCGGAGTGCGGGTCCTTCCTTCGTGGGCGGGCTCGATGGGGCCGCCCGCGCCTCTTTGTCCTCCCGGGGGTCTTGCGATGCGTCGCTGGCCGCTCTGCGTTGGGGCCCCGCCGGGACTCAGGGGGGGGCACCGGAGCACAGGACGTCGCCGCGGAGGGTGCACTGCTTTCCTCTTGGGCGCCGCAGGCAGCGCCAGTCCCGGTGCTTCCAGTTTGTGCGAGCCGTGTCTCCTGTGCGGCGTCCTCGGCTAGGCGGGCGCCATTTTCTGGTGCCGACGTATTCCGGCACTAATCGAATATCTTTGTGCCTGGTGGTCGTAGCGTCTCCAGACTTGGTGTGCAGGTGCTCTGGGTGCTCAGCCTCGGGCGTGGCGAATTGCAGCAGCAGTGGTGGGGTAAAACCGCAGTTCAGCAGCAGAATCAAGGGCACATCATGCGGAGCTGCAAGGAGAGAGTCCTGCTTACATGGCGGTTAGCCACGCCCCTCTGGCTCAAATAAACTCAGCACCCATTGGCTTTACTCATCCCAAAAATAGCAGCTTTCACTATTTTCATTGAACTTATTTTGATTTATGGTTGCTCGTTCGATTGCATTTGATTGTATTCTGATAGCAGGCCTCTACTCAGATCTGACTTCATTCATTCTGATTCGAAGCAAGTGGTGTCTGTGGTTTGCTGGGCTTCAAACGCCAAACAATTCCTAAGTGGAGCATGTTAAGGCTCTCTCTCCCCACGCACGCGACCCACTGCAAAGGAAATGACCCGTTGGACCAGTGGTGGAAATGGAAAAGATGTGGTGGGGGATCCCACAACACAAGGGCCGGGGAGGGGAGGAGTTTGGGGGGGCGGTGCACGAGGGGGCGTGGTCTAGAGGGGGCGGGGCTCATAGTGGACTTCCAGCAATGCTGGAATACTTAAACAAAAAAATAAAAACGTAATAAAAATAAACGCCCGACGGCAGATTTGCCTTTTACCGCCGGCTTTGGCACTGGTGTGTAACGCACAATGCTCGCTGTGTGTAATGCACAATGCTCGCTACATGTACAACTGAAAGGAATCAGGTGAACATGTGCGAGATTTGTGCATTACGCACCAGTGCCAAAGCCGCGGTAAAAGTCAATGATGCCGTTGCGGGCACTTTTTTTTGTTTTTTAAGTATTCCAGCGCGTTCATGGGCTTGGGGGGCTGACTCTGGGCGGATCCCGAGATCCGGCTCCATAGCTGGTGCCAGATTTCGGATCTGCCGAGTGCCGGCCCAATGACCAGCACTGTGTTGGACATAGGGTGTCCAGACATCCCGGTTTTCACGGGACAGTCCGGGCAAATCACCTGGGGTTCCGGGAGTTTTTTCATTTTCCAAACCCCGTCCAGGGATTGGAAGGTTGCCGTAGCGGTCCCGGTTTTTGCTGGGACCCGATTTCGAAATCCCGAAATCGGGACCCCGCGTGACTTTTGCTGCCCGTAAATGGGAGCCTGAATGCTTTTCACACCCACATTTCCTCCTCCTTCCCCTCCCTGATGTTCTACTCCAATGAGAGGAGTGCACCTGTGAGCACATCCTCTCCCCGCCCCCTGCAACAAGCCAGCGACAGAGAAGTAGGACTACCGTTTATTGTAGTCCTACTTCTATGTCTATGGGCTATCCCGTTTTTTTATTATTTTTTTTATCTGGTCACCCTAGTTGAACACACTTGATGACAGCTTGCCATGAGGCCCAAAATGAGTCTTCAACATGCCTGCCCAATGGACCACTAAACCAGTGATCAAATGCCACTGCAATGTGACACCTACACAAACAGCAAACACACACACACACACTCCCTACTGCATTTACACAATTATTAAACATATGCTGTCACACTTATAAAGCACACAAACCCTTGTGCAAAGTTGCACTTGCAGTGTAAAGTCACTTTGCACCAGTGCAACGTACACAGCACTAAAAGTTCCATGAATCAAGCCCATTGGGTGATTTTAAAGTAAGGGAAAATTGCATTCAGGGGACCAGCAAAAATAAGGAAGGGGTGTGACGTGCTGTTGGGTGGACCAAATGCAATTTTCAACATTTAAAAAGTAGAGTATCATTGTGGACAGTAAAACAAGGTCTTATCCCCTTTACTCTTCACAGTTATGCTTCGCTTCCTAAATAAATAAACTGTGTCAGATATTTAGGCTTTGCAGGCAGTGGGCCTCATTACAAGCATGGCGGTCAGGGAACTACGGTACCGGTAAGCTTGCTGGTACTGTAGTTCCTGGACCGCCATACTACGAGCTCTGCTCGCGGGTGCCATCTCACCCGCCAGGTTTTCCCTGGTGGGTGTAATGGCACCCGATAGCAGAGCGCGTCGGATGTACCGGCACAACTCTGAATGTGCCGGTGAATCCAACGTCCCCATCCCCATTCAGCCCTATGGGACAGAATGGGGATCGGGAGGCCCTTGATTCCGGCACCCACAAATTTGGCAATTACCGGGTCCACCGAGCTCGGCATGACCCGGTTCTTGCCCATTCGCGGGTGCCAGAAAAAATGCAACTCCGGCGGCAGCCGTGCCGTTTGCTACCGCCAGAGTTGTAATGAGGCCCAGTGTGTTATAGGGGATTTCAATGAAATCTGCCTGCTATTAAGCAGGGGCATATGTGAGGTGTATTCCATAGAAATCCATTGGTTTCACAGCAGCATGAACATCTCATGCAAGCGTAAAACGTGGTGCTCACCAAGCCGGAAGAGGAAGGCAAAGCGGAAATACAAACGTGGCTTTGTGCCCCTCCTATGCCTCGGAAGGGCACTCAAATTCTTGGGAACGTAAAAACAAGGCGTAAAAGGCTAAGACCTTGCTTTTAGGCTTTCATTTTCCACTGCAGCACATTTCAAATGACCCCCAAAGCCATTTCATCACTTCAACTCCTAAAGAAGTCATGTTCCATGGCATTTACTCTCCTTCAAGAAACACATTATCTGAGTAGTACACCACAGAAACAAACTCATGCCTGGGCAGTACACTGCAATAGCAAACACGTTCCTGTGCAGGTACACTCAAATAACAAAGACATTCATGAGCAGTACACTCAAAAGACGGCTCCGTACGATCCACTTCAATAACAAGAAATTCGTGTGAATGTAAACTCCAATAACAAACGCATTACCCCCACCCACGTCCATCTTCCTCGACCCAGTGTTTACTAATCTGAAGACATCCTGTCTTTCCGCCATCTTCTCCATCGCCCCTTCTTTTATTTTCCTTTCCAGCCACGCCCCTTCCAGAGAGAAAACTGGCCACCAATGCCACCTGCTTTTCTGTCCACTCGTACAATTCGCTCAGTGTTGGTTCGCCCACATTACAATTTCCGAGAACAGATTGTTCTAGATCCCTGCGGCCCCTGATGAGCTTGGGACATGGTAGTGGGTAAATAGGTCGGACCGCAGACACCAGAGCTCGGCTGGAGTCGCCGCCCTGTGGAATGACACCGCTGGGTTGCCTGCATCAGAAGGGCCAGAAGGATGCAGGCTGATGCCAGGCTGGAAGGTAAGGAGGGCTTAGTCGGCTTGAAGATAATTGCTCCTCGGTTGACTGCCAGTGCTTTCACTGAGGGAGGAGAAGGATGATGAGGAGAAGGCAGCAGAGAACAAAGGAAAACGAAGGGGGTATGAATGGGGCAAAATCTGATCTACACCTTACCCAGCTGATTAAGAAAGTCCCGAAAAAAGAATGCAGAAATACAAAGCAGGGAAAATAAAGCTTTCTTTTAAATGGGTGTGCAGATTGATCTCATCTTCCTCTTTTTCTTCTTCATCCTCAGAATCTGGCTCTGAAGGCAATGGGGAGGATCCCACAGGCAAATATCCGGACACAGAGGCCATGGATGATGTTTGGATACGCTGTCTATGGGATGCTGTTTCTCAAGCAAACATCGGTGAAAGTCGGCAGCCCTACCGTGCAACAGATTTGAGTTTTGCCCAAGAAGGGGCTCCAACTCATCTAGGACATTAAGGCTAATCAACTAAATGAATGGGAGGATCAGGAGCACATCACCATTCCACGTCATATGTATACGTTTTACCCTTTGAATGGGTATGAGGCAGCACTACCTACCTGACTGCAGTAGATTCTGTTTTATCCACCCTGATTGGTGTCATCCATCATGCCAGAAGAGGCAGCAGCGAACGACAAGTGGCCCGGCAGAGCCCTATGGGAGAATTACAGTAGTGCACATCTGGCCTTGAGTAGCAATGGCACTAGCCGTGTCCTCCAAGATACCTTTCAAGATCTGGCCCAACCAATCAGTTCAAATACACCGCCTAAATGTCAGTCTTCAGTCCCAAGTGTAGCATCGAGATGACCACCATCCAGGTGGTGGGTGATGCCCTCCGAATCCAGGATAAGGGGTGACTCATGCTTCCTTGTCTTCCTTGACTCCTCAGCTGCATTTCACAGTACAGTCAGCCACCGCATCCGCCTCTCCTTCCTCCCCAACAGGCTCTAGGACTGTCCTGAATTACTTTACTGCCTACCTCTTGTGTAGACACCAGGCAGCCCCCATGAACATGTTGCATTATAGCCAACTCTAGTCTACTGTGGAGTACTCAAGGCTCCTTCCTCTCACCAATCCTTTTTAAGTAGCCGCTCGGTACACTCCGCAAAGAACCCGCTATAGCCATCCACCAATACATGGATGATGAGTTTTAAATGAGAGTAAAAAGGTCACAGGCCATCAGTCATGTCCACAATTAACGAGCCATCATCCAGTCTTCAATATTGACTGCCTACCTCAAACTTATCCCAGCCAAGACTAAATTTGTCCTCATCCATCTCCCCGCTAAATAACAACTTGTCCCAAAATGGCTCAATGCATCTCCCTAGCAAATCAAAGGAGATATTTCTGGCATGATTTGGGGAGGCCAGGTAGTATGGTTATTCCATGAACCTGAGTTGGTAGCGGAGTCTCCATGGTGTTACACTTATGTCCCGGGAGGGTAGCTCAGCGGCAACATGTTCGCCTTGGAAACAAGATGACATGAAGCAACACGGGTTCGATACCCGTGTTCGCGCTTAGAAACCTCTGAGTATTTAAGCGCGTTATAAATACGCTACTAAGACCAAAAAAAACAATTACACAACTAAAAAACAAACAATTCCTGTAACAGCGCCTCAATGCCCGCAGGCTGTGTGAGCCCTTTAAAAATGCAAATAATAATAATAATAATAATAATAATATGAAATAGAAGGAGTCAAGTGTTGCTGTTGTCTCACCATGGCTTCAGTTTATTTATATGGCATAGCTTTTTGGCTTACTTTTATCGTCTTGCTCGATTTGTAGCTTAAGCTCGACACTACTTCAGTCATGATATTTGGGCAAAGCCATCTAGCCGGTAGCTTGTTGTGTGTAGTGGGCAGCACAATCATAATGTTGTCTCCCAATTGAAACATGCATAACCTGGTGTTTTTCTGGTCCACCATTTCTTGGCTAGTCCGGGTCACTTGTAGATGTTCTTTGTCCAGCTGCTGCACTTTCACCATTTATTCCCTCGTATTTTGGATCATTGTTTTATTGCTGGTCTGCCAGATCTTGGTACCTTTCCATTCCACACTTAGGATGTCCAGCACATCTCTAGGATTTCGTCCATATACAAGCTCAAAATGGGAGAACACCATGTAGTATTCGGGGGTCTGTCCCCTCAAACAGGGACCAGGGAATTTGGTCAGCCCAATGCCTCCCATGTTCTGCAACCAATCGCCTTAGGATGCACTTATGGGTCTAATAACAGTGTTGCACCAGCCCACTGGTCTGAAGGTGAAATACTGATGTTCTCTGAGTCTTGAATTTCATGTGGTCTTTCATTTCACCCATCAACTGCTCCTTTGGTCCTGCGGATTCTGGTAGGGATGCCAGCTCTGGTGAAGAATGGCATAAACATCTTAAGGATCACCTTGGCTGTGTTACGTCTTAATAGAGATACTTCTGGATAGTGATTGGTATAGTCAAGGATCACCTAAATGTACTTGTCCCCTGTCCTTGAGGGTTCTAGTGGCCCCATGATGTACGTGCCTATCCTGTAGAATGGGTTTCTTGAAGGTGAGAAGGGGCTGGAGAGGGGCCCGTGGAACATCATCCAGTGTGATCTTTTGGCAGGTAGGGGATATCACACAAAACTGTTTGACATGCACGTACACCCCAGACCAATAGATGTGGCTGAGTAGGGTCATCCCTGTATCTCCAGTTCCATGTGTCCAGGTGTCAGGTTAGTGTGAGCCCATTCCATCACTTCTTTCCAGAATTGCTTCCGGACCAGGAGTTGATAATGGTTGTTGTCATCCTCCTTGGGGTCACATCAACTCTGTACAGGAGCCTCTTCCTGTCAATTAAATATTTTTCTTTCAGAGTTCCGCTCTCAGCTTCTGAAACTATATCCTTGCAGGCTTGTTCCAGAAGCTGATCCAGTCTCTGTGCTTCAGTGAATTACCTTCATGTGGGGACCATGGAGCTCCTTGGATCTGTCAGTCATCTTGTTGGGTCCCTGTTATCTCTCCAAACCCAGCTTCGCTTGTTTGGTCTTATCTAGGTGTTCCACCTCTTTGATTTCTGGTACTAGGATCTTCCCGCAGAGCCTTTGTGCTTTGAATTGGCTGGATTCAGTGATGTAAACAAGGTTAAGGAAGACCAACGTTATTTCCACTTGGTAGTTTCCATTGATGTCGCCAGTTCGAAGATCTAAGGAGTGTTCATGGTCCAATCAGGATTTTGGTGCAATCCACCCATAGGTTCCTTCTGGCACTTCAAATCTAAAACCATTCCGGACTAGAGCCTTGTCTCATCATCTCCATACAGATCACATCCTGCAGCCCTGGGAGTGGCTCTGGTAGGGATTTGGGCCATCTTAGGTTGGCATACTTTTCCGAACCTCTCTCTCGGCTGTGGAGACCTCTGTATCGGGGTCTGTATGATACCACAATGACACCATCTATTACAGATGGCCACAAGAACACACCACCTCTCCAAGACAAAGATGTTATTGTTTTAGTAATCAAGGGTCTTTCTTAGGGCCATCCCTCTCTATCTCGCCTAGAGATGGGCATTCCCTCCCTAACCCAGGCGTCCCTCATCCATGGGATTATCGCTAGAGATTGGTAACCCCTACTATCTACCACACCGTCCTGCTAAGTGAATGACTTAAAGACCTCATCTATCTAAAGACATCTTCAGGGAACAATCTAGGTGGTCCCTGCTCTAAATTTCTCAATGTGATGTAAGTTATGGTGCGTGCCTCTCAGACACTCGCACCCCACTTGATTTAACCTTGCATGCCCTAGTGTTCCTCTACCTAGATCTACTGCTCTCCCTTGCCTCCTTTTACTGTGTTCCTTCCTAATCCACCACTGCCTGTCTGTCCTCTCCCTGATACTCCCTCATATGTAACACTGTTGATCCTCTGTCTACCTCCATCTTCCATCGTGCTCCCTGCAATTCCCTCTCTCTCTTCTTCACACTGCTAATACTCTGCTTGCCACACTACTACTACCCTCTTCTCTGTTCTAGAACTCTGCTCCTCTTCATGCACAGCTTCTGCGACACTAACCCACCTTTCACTTCTCCTGTCACCCTGTCCTTCACTCCCTACTCTCCACCTATCAATTTCCCTCACACACAAACACCTTTCATCCTCACTTAAACCCAAGTACCACTCTCTCCCATCAACCAATGCTTCACCTTGCACAATCTTTTAATACTTCTCCAGGCTCCTCTGCTCTTTCTTTCCTCAGCCTTTGCTCCCTTTTATCCTCCCCCTCCAATTGCATTGTCCCTATGTTTTAGCTGGTTCTCCAGGCAAACGTCTACCTTTCTTTTCTCCAGGGGAGGTGTTGCAATGAAAGAAACATTCCAAAGGGATCTTAAGTCCCAGCCCTTTTCTGTGTGAGGGTCAGCCAGGCTCTGGCAATGGCAGCCCACAATAGTAAATGTGATAGTTCGTATAAGGTCTTCCAAGTTGGTGGAAAATGCTGGATTGGCAAGGGTGCTCGTCCACAGCCACTACAGAGGTAAGTGCAATGTTCCTGAGCAAGCGAGTCTCATTGGGCAATTCGGGCCATGACTTGCGCTTCCATTGTGCTTGGGTGGGTGGTTTCCCCAGGTGGGTGGATCCAGCTGAAGTGTTCCCCTCTCCAAAAAAGGTTGATATTCAAGCCGAGGTTGGTCACTTAGTGGCTTGCTATGTTCATGCTGCTGCGCAGTTCTCTCTGCCTCGTGCTCGTCCGACTTTCTTTCTCTCTGGTTTCCGCAGGTTTGTCCACTGTCAAGTCTGCTGGCACTGAAGAACCTATGAGAGAAAGAGAATGAAACTAGCCAGAATGGTGCTGTGCAGACATTGGGTGATAGGCAGGGTTACCTTTGTCAAGCAAATAGGAACAGGTTGAAGGGATAGGGACTGGGTCCTCTCAACTCTCACACTGCACCTCGGTGGTAGGACTGGCTCTGGCATAAACCCTGGTAGACCTTCCACCTCATGATGAGAAGGATGCCTACCCACACCTGGCAGGGCAAGATCTCTAGCTCTGTGATATTATGTTGCTGTCTTGTGATGGCACAAGCTGGCAAACTGTACATACATTTCAATGATGCGAGTACCTTGCTGTATGATGATGATGATTCATCTAATATGTTTGGAGAATGTGAATACATCCTGGTAAAACATAGCACATTATTGTAACTTGTACATTCAATTATAACTCCAGACAAACCGTGAGGGTATACTGGGATGTGATCTCAATACCTATAGTAACATCATAGAAAAGCTTTTTCATTCACACATGTTATGTTATGTTGGCTTATACGGCACACTGCTAGCACCCATTTTAAACTGTTGGCTTGGTTAATGCTCGTTTTCTACCTTTGCAAATACATTTTTTTCACAGTAAATAACATACACGTAAACAAAAGCAATATTGCTCCTGGGTGCATACAACAACAAAGTCAGTTTTCCCCTTAAGCGCAATTAACTCAGCCATCAAACATACCTCTGCTTTAACTCCCGGTGCCTTTGCCGAAAAGCAGCAACAAAGACAATGGGTAACGAAAGTGCTTGTTTTCCCAACTTACTCAATGTCACCTGAACACTTGTTCTCCATTCCTAGGCTTTCATGTAAAAGAGTACTGCATTCTTGGAGTTGTAGTCTTTTTTGGTTTTGATTGGATTAACATACAAGAAAACAATGATTTTTCAAAAGATACATCATTGTTGTCCAGGTGCATGGAATCATTCATTTGATTACGCTAAACTGCACACAAAAAAGGGAGCAGGCGACTGGACAGCTACAAGCAATGCGCGCATGCCAGTTCGCTCCTTCCTCATGTAATATGCCTTCCTCTGACCATTTTCTTCTGTCTTTTACCCCTGACCACACAACTCCTGGCTCCTGACTCCTGTAGGAAGTCCCAAGCCCATGTAAGGCAGTAAAAAAGGCCTTTGTAGTCCACCATGAGCCCCAGCCCTTTATGTGACACACCAGTGTCCCTGTTAGCAATTATCACGCTGTCCAAGGTTGTGGAACGGTTTAAGGATGTTACATTTCACAAAGAGATGCTCATTTTTGAGATATGCAACCCGCATTAAAAACATTTTGAGCAGAGCATGAAGCCTTTAACTACATCGTAAGTGGTCTATTGGAATGGATAGGGCCAGGTTCTGGTGCTGCAAGGATCCCCGCCACTCCAGTCAGTCCCTGGTGTGCCCCTTACCCCATCTGCCCCTGGCCCATTAGCCTATCTGCATGCCCTAGAAAAGCCCTGCTTATAAATTGCAGAGCTTGAGGATGGGAGAGCTGGCAGGACGTTTCTCATCTTCTGAAGAAAATCCATGTGCATTTTTAGGATTCTCCCAATACTCCTAACATGAGTCTGTTTATGAGATGTCTGAGTTTTTTCTGACAGGGAAACTGAGGTATCGCCTTCATGTCCTAGCCAACACTACTGGGCCTGACCACAAATCTGCTGTGGGATTCTAACAAACGGGTCAGATACCTGTGCGTTTTCCTCTGCTTCATGCACCAAAGAAAGCACTCTAAAAGCAAGTCAGACACTTCCGTTAGATACTCAACAAGAAGCCCACACTATGCCCGTATATATGAACTTCTGGGTGGGAAAGAGCTCTGAGCTGGCTGTACGGTGGCATGCACTGTTCAATAACACACCTAGATAAAGAAACAGACAACAAATAACCAAAATAAAAAAGGGGTCCATCTTTGAGGAGGCCTTATGTCCACATTCATGAGTACACTAAAGAATTGCACTCACCAACCAAGACTAGAAGATGCTAAGGGGGTTCACTCGATCACCCTCTATCCATCTAGAGAAGACCACACAAGATTAAATTAAAGGTTCTACCCATGAGAGGGTTGCAAATGAGACATCCCTGAATCACCACAATTGATTCAAGAGTGTACTACACATCAACACATGAGAGATCTCTGCCTTTAGAAAGGCTACTTAAGAGAGATCTCTCAATCACGATCAATGGTGCAATTGAGCATCATAAAGACAGATATACAAGGGTCTCCTCTTGGGCGAGTAACAATAGAGATTATTTGATCACCTGTTAAACGGATGTCATATCGTGCCTTCTTTATTGTATATATTGGCCTATGCCCAGTCGCTCTGCGAAGAAGACCGCGTAGCAAAGTTCCGATCTTAGATCGACTTAGCCGCCATTTTTGGTCCGTCCGCCATTTTGATTTACACTCCAAAGTAGTTTTGTGTTCTAAAATGGTGGACAGTGTTTCCCACTTGTAACTGAGCTGTCCCGACCTTTGTACATAAATGAATGTTTAAACTATCCATTGGCCGAATGTTTGGGTCAAGTAAGGAGACCTTGTCAGATGCCTGCCCTGTAGACAGAGGATTACCTGCGCCAACACGTCTGATCCACGGACATACATCAACTACAATGCTGTCTAAATACTGAACATGGACACTTGCTGAAATACATTGTATAGGACGTTTGTTAAGACTTACTGTTAAATCCGAGAATACACTGTTGCCATTGTGACTCGTTGATATACAAACGGAAGATGATCCACATGCATATAGTTGGACAAACTAGAAGTGAACTTGGCACGAACCCTAGACCGAGTATCGTTAACCTTTGGGGGGGTGGACATTATGATTGGAAATGTATAAAATGTGTAAATGTTTAGACGTCCAGTACCTCTCACTTCTCACAACGAAAGGGCTGGTATTCGCTGTGATGTACTGAGGGCCACATAGCTATCTGATACTTTGTTTCTTTGTAAACTGTACAGTTATAGAATAAAGATCTGTGAATCTTTATAAGCCCGTGTTTGGTGTATTTCCTTTTGGGGTAGTCAGCCTCGATATTTCCATTTGCTTTTACAGCCCGAATAGGGACCCTGAAGATTGATGCCATCTCGTTGAAGGTAGACGCGGCTATCGGATCGGGATCGGACAGTGTAAAAAGGGGCCCCTTTCTTGAATGAGAAGTGACACCTCAGCAGTGCTGCACGATCCGGTCCCTGGACGGTAAGGCCCCGTTCCGAGTCGGCATCTTGACAAGGTTCCATATATTGAGGCAAGCAGATTTGCTGAAATCGCCAACCACGTGGGACCTTAGTTAGTTCTTTAAAATCCAATAGGTCCTCCTTAGGATTTGATCAGGTGAGTCGTGACCTGATTCTTAAGTATCCTGATAATTTGTTTTGGCGCATTGCACTCGCGAGTACAATTCTTGACCAGGTAACAACAGTATTCTGATATGCCTGGGAAATTGTCTGCCTGCTTCAGGGCGTTATTCTGCAGTGACAGACAATCTTTGAAATTTGGCCGACCGGCACCAATGGAGGGATCGCCGGCGTGTACTATGTACTGTAAGCACAGCATGTGTAGTATAGTGTTTAATGATATTTGGCACAGACAAACTAGACATGCTTCCGAATTTCAGTGGCCAATCAATGGTAGTTTTGAAATTCCTCGTATTGAATATTTAGAATCCATATTATTAAAGAAAAAGGCTAGACCTGCAGCATTCGATGCATTACAGAATTGGAAGAAAGAAGCTATGCAGCAGCTTAAGAGTAGAGAAAAGCATGCTCTCCGTCATATGACGAACGCTGAAAAAGCGTTGTTTTATGACCAGAATAAACAGTCTGAGTCAGTTGGGAATATGGATAGGGCTTTTTCCTTTGATGTCCAGAACATTTATCCTTCTAAAGACTTTCGTGTATCTGATGAGCTGATTGACAAACTTTTAAATGAACAAAGGCCTTGTGCCACTGCGCCACCTCCGTATGTTCCTCTTCCCGCTCTTATTCCTCCTCCTGTAGCTCCTCCTGCTCCTCCTATTGCTCCTCTTAATGTTCCTCTTCCTCCGGCTGTTGTTCCTCCTCTTGTCGTCGCTCCTACACCTGCTCTTCCACCTTTGCCTGCTGTTCCAGGTCCGGTGGGTTTGCCTGCTGCACCAGTGATAGCACCTTTGTTTCCGAAAGTACAAAATTTGCCTACTCTCCCTCTTCCAAGTGGTTCTACACCACTTGTAGTAGATCAGGGAGCACGATCAAGAATTATAACTCGTAATACTGTGTCTTCAGAGAGAAAGCATGCGTTGACTGCATGGGCCAGACATTGTATGGAGAGGGGTGAACAAGCTGATGTTTTCGCTACACTTTAGAACTTAGACAACTTTCCTGAGAACAACATTTTTATTGAAGGATTAGGAATTCATTTATATATAATGTGGAACAGGCTAAATGATATAGATCTCCCTCAAGGGTTAAGGGATCTGAATACTTTAGCATTTTCTAGGGATACTGCGAAGAGAGTACATGAGCATGTCGAGAGGGTTTTTGAGTATAGGAGGGAGTTGGAAAGGTTACGGAATGAAGATGTAGATGGTACTAGTGGAAAGACGAATTTGTACAAAAGATGCGATTAGGTGGATTTCAGACACGTCGATAACTCCCATTGAAGTATATGACACGTATAGTCATTATACGCCAGAAATGCAGAGGAAATTGATATGGGTAATGGTAGAGTACCTGCAGGGTGAATGCCTAAAGAAAAAGATTTCTTGTCCTGTAGAATTATTGAATATTTATAAGAGGGCTTTTTCGTCCCTCTTCGGCTGCTTTAGCGTTCAACCTAGCTCTGTTGCTTAGTAAGTATTCAGAATTGCTTATGTCTCAGTTGCCTATGAGAGAGGTTCCTCCGACATTTTTCCAAAAAGTTGAGATTCCCGCTCATGTTGCAACGGATGCAGCTGCTCAAGATATTCCTGCACGTTATGTGTCGTAGTTCGTTCACGTCCCGTTTTTGAGACAGGAAGTGAACACCATAAAACAATCCATTCCCGATATTAGGAAGAATCCGACAGGATTCTATAAAGAAATAGAGTCTGTTTTGCAATCATCAGTACTCACCGTAAGTGATATTGACCTGTTATTTCCCGTACTCCTGCTTATTGTCTTGTGGAAACAGATTAGGACTGTAGATGATGTACCAGGGTTAGGAGATACATGGGATAACATGGTTAGACTCGATAGAGAAAGGCCAGCTGGCGAGAGACCACCACAGGTAATACTAACTTTGCCTGGTAGAATAGTTACGAAATTGAAAACTATAATTCCAGAAAGAAGCACTATTTGGGACAAACTTATTGCCTGTGTCCAAGGAAAGTCTGAGGTTGCTACCGAGTTCTTTTATCGGTTCGAACAAGTATTTTCAGATTTCAGTGGGCAAGACTTAAGCACAGAGTCTGGGAAACTACTATTTGCGGACAAATTTGTGCGTGGATTGCTGCCTGATATCCAGTAGAAAATTATGTCTTCAGAGAGCGCTTGGCAAGCAAAGTTTCAGTCAAAAGTATTGCATATGGCTCAGTACTATGAGAATCGAGTCAATAACGAAAAAGAAAGAGTTGAAAAGAGAAAAGGAGACTTAAAAACAAAAGTTCTATTACAGCAAATTGTTAGAGGCCCTAGAGGGTTTAATTCGCAATTCAGGGGTCAGTATGTTCCACAGGAAAATGCGCCATTGGGTCCTGTAAACATAAACCAGTGTGCTTATTGCAGACAAGAGGGTCATTGGCGTGTAGAATGCCGGATCCTCCAGCAGAGGTCGAATAACGCATTTGGGAATATGGGTAGACGATCTAGAGGCCGCGCTGGACAGGGGGTCCTGGTAGAAGTCAGTTTTTGCAAGATTCACAGCAACCTTTTTTACAGGACAATCATGCACCAAGTGTGGATAATAGAAACATTTTTGATCATCCTTCTGCTGCTTACCTCTCGGAAGAACTTCCTTTCAACGACATTCTGTTTCGCTAGGATTGCCCAAAGCAGGGTTTGGAACCAACTCCTATTCCCGTTAATCAGAAAGGTCCCTACGTTGAGATGATAGTGGGAAATAGGAAGCATCTATTCTTGATAGCTACAGGGGCACAGACGTGTTCCATTGACCATTCACAGGTTCCAAACATTCCACTGTCAGGGCAAACCAATGTTTCTGTAGGGTTTTCTGGCATGCCAGTAGTCTGTCCGGTTTCTTCGCCGGTACCTATTACTTTGGGTCCATTTATGGACCACTGTCCATTCCTTTTGACTACAAATTGTGGAGAGAATTTGTTGGGGTTGAATCTGTTGAAGGAATTAAATGCAGTAATTCATTGTTCTTCTGATGGAGTGCATTGAACGATTTCACCACAGCAACTTTTTGTCTCTCAATTCTTGACCAGACCTTTTCTGCCGGAATTCAGTGATGTTCCAGAGTGTTTATGGGCAATTGACGATAATGATGTCAGTGTTTTGCAAATTGAGCCCGTTAAGATTATTTTGAAACATGGAGTGAAGTTGCCACGTATTCCCCAGTATAAGATCTCGGTCGATGTAGAGCAAGCTTTGAAATGCATAGTCTCCGATTTTGTGCATTGTGGGGTGATTGAGGAAACTGCAGGTAGTCTGATTTTGCCTGTGTACAAAAAAGGTGATAATGCAATTCCCTTCCGCTTCATTATTGATTTACGTGCCATCAATAAGATTGTTGCTCCACAATTTCCCATTGTGCCTGATGTGACTGCTATATTAACCATGATTCCAGCTTCAGATACTCACTTTAGTGTGGTGGATCTAAAGAACGCCTTCTTTAGTATCCCTATACATAAAGACAGTAGATACGTGTTTGCGTTCACCTTAGGGGGACACTCGTTTACCTTCACCCGTGCACCACAAGGTTACACGGAGATTCCTAGCATTTACAGTAGGGCTTTGAAAGAGCAGCTCGACACACTTGAGTTGCCTACCACTTGTACACTGCTTCAGTATGTAGATGGCCTACTCTTAGCTGCTGACTCAGAGAGTGCCTGCAAGGAGGGCACCGTGTTGTTGCTTATCCACTTAGCACGACATGGACACAAAGCTTCACTTAAAAAGTTTCAATATTGTCGACAGGAGGTCACCTATTTAGGCTATCTCCTGTCAAAGGGGGAAGAAGGTTGACATCTGAGCAGATAAAAATCATTTCTGCCATGTCTGTCCCAAATACACAGAAAGAAGTCAGAGCCTTGATAGGAATGGCTTCTTACTGTAGGCAGTAGATCCCAAACTTCTCCTTAGTGATTAAACCAATGTTGGCTCTGACGAAGAAGGGCATTTCTTCGCCATTGCCGTGGAACTTGGAACACCAGCAAGCATTTGATTTTCTCAAGACTGCATTGTGCTCGGCACCAGTTTTGGGCACACCAAACTATGAAAAGGCCTTCATGTTGTATGTGCATTAATGTGATGGATGTGCTTTGGCTGTATTAACGCAGGAACATGGAGGGAAGAATAGGCTGTGCGGCTACTTTTCTTCCGCCCTTGATCCTGTTGCATGCGCTTTACCAAGATGTTTGAGAGCTGTTGCTGCTGCTGCTGCATTCGTAAATCAGAGTGAGGGAATGGTCCTAGGCCATGCTTTAACCCTGATGGTACCTCACTCTGTAGATGTTCTATTAAACAGAACACAAACGCAACACCTCACCTCTGCACGATTAACGAGATACAAATTGATCTTGTTTGCACCGCACATCCAAATAAAGAGGTGTTGTGTCCTTAATCCGGCTGAACTTTTACCTTTCCTGCAAGGTACTGTTTGCAGTGACGAAGAGTCACATGACTGCCTTTACACTACAGAGCAAGAGACAAAAGGCAGAATCAATCTAAAAGACACTCCTTTGAACAATCCACAAGGGGAGCTGTTTTGTGATGGCTCCTGCTTCAAACTCCCGGATGGTACATCCACAGCTGCTTATGCAATCACCACATTGAGCACGGTGGTGGAGACCAAAAAAATCACGGATAACTCTGTGCAGGCCACAGAGATTATAGCATTGACTCGAGCTTGTGAACTTTCCGAAGGGCTTACCGTGAACATATATACCGACAGTCAGTATGCCTTTGGGGTGGTTCACAACTTCAGCAGATTTTGGGCAGCACAGGGTTTCTTGACCTCACATGGCACTGAAATCTAGCTTGGCTCCTTGATAGTACGGTTACTCTCAGCGCTTGCACTCCCTCCTCAGCTAGCAATTATGAAATGCGCAGCACATCAGAAGATTATAGATAATGTAGGAAAAGGGAATGTATTCGCTGACCAGATAGCCAAACAGACTGCCACTGATCTCTCTTCCGAAATGAATACTTCAAGGGAAGCCACAAATACCTGCACATTGGATGAGGGTATTGAATCTGTAAGAAACATTCAAGCCGATGCCACGTTAGAGGAATCTAAGAAATGGGCTGAGGGTTTGGCAAAATTGGATGATGATGGGTGTTGGGTGGAAAAAGTTGAAGGGAAATGGTTACTACCTAACGTGTATATTATAATGATGGTTGTTATGGCTCATGGTCCCACCCATATTTGTGCTTGTAAAGTCACCAAAATGTTGCAAAATGTGTGGGTAAATGATAAAATCCCTAAGGTAGCTGAACACTTCATTCAAGGGTGTATGATTTGTTGGCAGCTTAATGTGGGAAAGGGTACATCGACTCCTACGGGTATTTTTGGTCCACCTTCTGTCCCCTTTGAGGTAATACATTTTGATTTCATTGAAATGGAGCGTTGTAACAACTACAAATATGTACTAGTCGTTATCTGTGCTTTTAGCAAATGGGTTGAAGCTTTTCCCGTTAAAGATGCCACAGCCATGACCACGGCAAAAACCATGCTGAAGGAATATTTTCCAAGATTTGGGTTGCCAAGAGTCATCTGGTCGGACAATGGTCCACATTTTGTCACTGCTGTAATTCTGCAGCTATGCGCGCGATTACAGATCGATAAACGGTTCCATTCGGTTAGACACGCACAGAGTGATGGACTAGTAGAAAGACACAACAGCATCATCAAGAACAAGCTCGCTAAGACGTGTGCCGGCACCAAACTAAAATGGCCGGATGCCTTACCGATCGTGTTATTGTCTATGAGAACGACTCCTCAAACTAAGACTGGGCTCTCTCCATTTGAGGTGATCATGGGTAGGCCAGCTAACATTTGGAAAATACCGAAGCCCGGTTCTTTACGTGAGGTCGAAAATGTACTTCTTTCTGACTACTGTGGACAGTTAACTAAAAATCTGTATTTGATTTATCACCAGGTGCGAGAGGCTTTACCAGTAAGATACGAGGGCCCCAGTCACAGCATACGGCCGGGAGACTGGGTCCTCACCAAGTCATTTGAGCGATCTTCTTGCCTCGCACCTCGATGGCGGGGCCCCTACCAAGTCCTCCAGGTCACACAGACAGCGGCACGTGTGGCAGGCATGAAGCATTGGATCCACACGTCTCACATCAAGAGGATTCCTTACCCTTTGCCACACGCTACAGAATACACAGAACCCCTCACTAACGCTGTAACCAACCATCACGAACAGCAACCAGCATCGAGAGTGCTTTGGAGACTTTCCCTGAGCCCGTGGGGCCTGGGGAAACAGCCACTTCGTCTCCACACTTTCCAACAGTTCCAGTTTCAAAATTTGTTTAGAATCTTGTGTCTGATCTCCCTTTGCATTTGTCGCTTACATCAGGGAGTGACGACAGGTTGTTCACAAATCATTCGGTACCAGGGATCACAAGGTACAATCTGCGTCCGAGGAAGTAGACTTACTGCACGGTTCGGCTGTGCCATCAAGGAAAATCATCAAAGGGCTTGTATCTTTGGCACAAACGTTTTATACATAAGGGGATTCTGTTGGCTAAGGTTTGTGAAAGGACTAAGAAGATGCTTGGTCTGGAGATCGCCAGCAAAAAAACTTTGGTACAATCGTTTGAAGAAACAATGCCTGTATCGCTCCCACTTGTACGGAACAGATAAGAGACTGTGTGACCAGCTGCGAAAATGAACAATCGAATGTGTGGGCCCCGAAAACTTATTGTTGTCTTGTGATAATGTTAACTGGTTTTACAATAGTCATTGCCTTAGATTTCTGGTATCTGGAAGAAGTACATTCGCTTGAAAATGTGTTACCTACTGAAAATGTACCCACTGTTTCTACTCCTTTTGTGCATCTGCACACTCTATCTCCTAGAGACTCTCAGCACAGACAGAGTTACCACAACAACACTCTATTACTCATTATGAATGCTACACATGCCATTTTCAATATGTCCAATTGTTGGGTCTGTTCGCATTTACCGCAACACGGAGATAAGGGGCTGGGCTGGTATATTCATCCTTTACCTTTGACCTCTGCATGCTATGCTTCTTTAAGGGCACTATTCTTTGGCCGATGGAATGATAGCATCTCGGGGAACTTTGATGGAACTAACTTGAACGATTTTGAGAAGCGAGTTCTAATGCACCTGGGATGCTCACTCTTTGCGAATAGCAGCAAGCCTAATTTTGCTTCTATTAGGCCTTCTGATAGACTGTCTCGTCCTTTTAAATCTTTGATCTCTTTCAAGATGGCTCCTATAGGCAATAGGGATGCCACGCCACCTTCTCACACTGTTAACCACAGCCCCGATTCAGTTTCTTTCTGCATTCAGAGGAATGGTACTCAGTCAATGGGTGATTTCAAGGGTTGCGCCAACGTTGCGAATTTGTCTAGTGAGGACAGACCTTTGTATGTAGGCGAACCTGTCTACTTTGTTTGCAGTAATGTAGCATTTCCATGGTTGCCCAGGGATTGGCAGGGAACCTGTTATTTAGGGATTCTGTTGTTTCTTTGTTGTTATATACAATGTATTCCTGGTATGTGTTTGATGTTAGGAGGATGTTCTGCACAAGCAATGGGTACATTAGGACACAAGGTATACGCCCCAGAGAAAATATCCAATGAATTTGTGCTGAAAGAAATCCCAGTCTCTGACCTCATGGCAAATAATATCTCCGATAGTGATTCAGGATATATGGTCATTGAGACGTGGAGTTACTCATAAAGTGACTAGAAGTAGTTTAGCACTTGGCTTAGGCCAAAAGGAGGGTTTGTTAAACAGGATATCATATGGTGCCTCCTTTATTGTATATATTGGCCTAAACCCAGTCCCTCTGCGAAGAAAACTGCGTAGCAAAGTTCCAATCTTAGATCGACTTAGCCGCCATTTTTGGTCCGTCCGCCATTTTGATTTCCACTCCAAAGTAGTTCTGTGTTCTAAAATGGTGGACAGTGTTTCCCGCTTGTAACTGAGCCGTCCTGACCTTTGTACATAAGTTAATTTCTAAACTATCCGTTGGCCATATGTTTAGGTCAAGTGAGGAGACCTTGTCCCATGCCTGACTTGTAGACAGAGGATTACCTGCGCCAACAAGTCCGATCCGTGAGCATACATCAACTACAATGCTGTCTAAATACTGAACATGGACACTTGCTGAACTACATTGTATAGGACGTTTGTTAAGACTTACTGTTAAATCCGAGAATACACTGTTGCCATTGTGACTTGTTGATATACAAACGGAAGATGATCCACATGCATTTAGTTGGACAAACTAGAAGTGAACTTGGCACAAACCCTAGACCCAGTATCATTAACCTGTAGGGGGGCTGGACATTATGATTGGAAATGTATAAAATGTGTAAATGTTTAGAAGTCCAGTACCTCTCACTTCTCACACCGAAAGGGCTGCTATTCGCTGTGATGTACTGAGGGCCAGATAGCTATCTGATACTTTGTTTCTTTGTAAACTGTACAGTTATAGAATAAAGATCTGTGAATATTTATAAGCCTGTGTTTGGTGTATTTCCTTTTGGGGTACTCAGCCTCAATATTTCCTTTTGCTTTTACACACCATTGAACCTAATGGAATGCACCAAAACCAAGACATGAAAGGGTTATGACCTTGGCGAGGGCTTTTCATGGGTTGCTTGGTTCATATCCATCAGAAAGATTGCAGGGTAAACCACAACTAAATAGGGAAGTGTGATACATACAGGAGGACTAGAAACAACTTAAGTGCTAAGGGCAAGTGTGTTCATCCTGAGTTCCCATAAGAAATCATTGTAGGCTCCACCAACTTCCACAGTTAAGTGGTTTATATGCGTCCAGGAGCAGTTTAAATACCAGTGAACATTGCAAACCAAAACATTACAGAGCTCTGCCTCTAGCTCTAGGAGGATTTGTTTTTGGACATCTCTCGATCACTATCAGTACTGAGAGAGTATATCACATGCCAGGGTTGACTGGGGGGGGACACTATATAACAATCTATCTAGGGTATGGTACACAGCAATACATGAGATATCTGCTTCTGGGAGATAGCTATATTTAGCCTTGATTTCCTTTTTCGAAAATATCCACAGTGTACACAATTTGCTTGTTCCAGCATCTTATGTTTTGTCTATTGTGTGTTTTTTAAAATTCTCTATAGTCTGCATAGTCTCTGACAGTTCTTAATCTACCGGTTTCAGTGGTTTACACATTATTCTCCCACTTACTTCAGGACAGTCTTCATATCCCAATGAATCCAAATTTTTGCATCAGGAATGGAAAGGACGGATCTCAGAAGTCTTCACCCCTTCTTCCCATTTTTGCCTACGCATGAGTGCCGACATTGCCATACCACTACTTGAATGGCCGAGCAGACAAGGAACAAATGCTTACGCTTTTAACTGGGAGAAGCGCGTACTAAGAACCAGCAGGGTCACCCATCTGCTCACGAGTTACATGGCAGTAATCAGAAAGGGGGGCAACGACTTCCGAGATCCATCCTTTCCATTCCAGGTGCAAAAATGTACATTCATTGGCATATGAAGACTGTCCGGAAGAAAGTGGGTACATCATATGTAAACCACTGAAACCAGTAGACTAAGAATTGTCAGAGACTAAGCAGTTTTGCTTTTCCACTGATCAGGCATCCTTGGTTTTTCCAGGGGGCCTTTTTTTAGTGTGTGATAGCCCGTTTTGGTCTTCTTCAGCATCTTGGTGACAAAAACGTCATAGTGAACAATTTGAATGTTCTAATTGTTTTAAATCTTTCTGATTGAATTGATAACTTATGTTATATCTTTTTTCGAGCTAGAGTACACATTAGATTGGTTCTACATGTCATTAAAATTTGAATTGTTACCATGAATAGACTGAGCTAGTGTGTGTTTTAACACTGCCCGTGACTTCACACACTGCGCTTTCCATGCAGTCTATTTGATGTTCCATTAGGCAGGAGATTGTCCCAAAATTTGAATCTTGTCACCAGGTGCATATTAGGATTGTCTTTTCTTTTCCATTCCTTATCCTGTCTGCTATTAGATTAGGACTAGAGGGAACCTAGGTAGTTGTAGTTAGAACCTCACCCTATCCTTCTGTCTTCTGTTTATGCAACATACAAGCAGGGCCACCTCCTGTTGTGTTCCATACTGGTTCTCTCATCAGGATCAATTTTGGAATAGTGTGACAGTTGTTGCAATTCTAAATGAAGTCCTGGGGTATTGTTCCCCTTTTGTTTTAAAGTATTATTTGTTGGGATGGACCCTGGATAATTAGCCTATAGGCACCCTGTTGCGATTTTTGTGATTCTGTAGTTGCCAGAGCTACGGAGCAGGTCGAGCTCCCGGTGCTCCTCCTTACCAGAGACTCAAGACTACTACAGTGCTACAGAGCAGCACAGGACACCCCTGTCCAGCATTACTTACTTCCCTTGCTCATGAACATTCAAGGAACTCAGTTTCAGTGTTAACTGCATATTGTTACCACAACTAATAAAGTTGTAAAATTCATGTGGCTGATTCCCCTTTATTTTACTACATATTCGGTGACGAGGATAAAGATTGGAACCCGCATATCACCATGCAAGGAGCAACACTGCCCCCGCTGTTTCTGCAAACACCGGGTAGTCCTGCAATTACAAGCCACAATGGCATCCCCTGTTCACAACTTACCTGGAAGCACTAAGAGGTGCTGGGTACACAGCAGCAAGGCACAGAGATATCTTATTGAACATGCTGGGAGTGGAAGGTCAAAGAGTGTTTGCAGGCCTCACTCCCGAAGCAGGGCTGGATGAGAATGACGACCGATACAAAGAGGCCGTCAGAAGAATTATCAAGCGTTTTGCCAGCAAAGAAAATACAGTGCCGCGCAGGATACGCTTCTACAGTCGCAAACGAGATGCGTCAGAACCCATAGTTGACTGTGTTACCCAGCTGCATGAACAGGCCGCACTGTGCAACTTTGGCAATAGTGCCGAAGGGTTCATCTGCGACATGCTGATAGTCCACACCAACTGCAGAAAAGTGCAGGACAAATTTATTTTGGAGAGGAAACTCCAACTGAAAAAGGCTGTAGAGATTGCGAGGGCAGTGGAAGAATCCGCAGGGCGGAGGTCCAGGCGATCACCTTTAGGAATAAGAAGGAGAAACAAGTGACTGACACAAGAGAAGGGAACTGGAGATGGTAGGAACCACTAAAGTGTCACAGATGCACCAGCACCAAACACTTAGCCAACGACAGGGAATGTCCAGCAAGAGACAAGGAATGCTCTGTGTGTCAGAAAATCGGACACTTTTCACTGGTATGCAGGTGGCGAAATAGAAAAAATACAAACATTAATGCGGAACACAACGTAGAAGGAGAATCCTCATATGAAAAAGAAGGGAGACCCACAGTGTTAATGGTAAACAGCTCACGAGCCAGGAGGAAAAAGCCTCACTCCGCAATCAGAGTGAACGGCATGAAGATGAGAGTCATGGCTGATTCAGGCTCCGATCTGACCATGCTGCCTCTATGTACCTACAGAGAAATGATGGGCACCGAAACAGTTGAAGTTCTCAGCACACGCCACTAACCCACCGTATTCGGAGGTGCATCAGTAGACCTACTAGGGTATTTCAAAGAAACAGTGGAGTTCAAAGGAAGAATGACCACCACAAAAGTATACTTCATACAAGAAGGTGCAGCAGTCCTAGGATGGGATGATCAAGCCAAGCTCAAGATAAAATTAGATCCCAGCACGGAACATCAAGTCATAACAGTCAATACAGGAGGGGTGCCAGTAGTGAAAGAAGACTTTCCCAAACTGTTTTCGGGAAGGGCCAGGGAAAATCAAGAACTTTGTACACAAGATACTGCTTAAGGCAAATGCAATCCCCGTTAAACATAAAGTACAGTCAGTGCCAGTGACTGCCAGGGACATACTTAGAACCAAGCTCAACAAAATGGTGAAGGAGGGCTCCATTGAGGAGGTGGAAGCCCCATCGTCCTTATCAAGAGGCAAAACACACAAGACGTGAGTGTTTGCATAGACCTGCACAGCCTCAACTTGGAGGTCATTTCAGATAGCTACCCCCTCCCCAGCATAAATGAACTCATCCTCAAGATGAAGGAAGTCAGAGTGTTTTCCAAGCTGGGTAGGAGGGATGCATATCATCAGATTCATCCTTACAAAGATCCAAGCTACTCACAGCATTTATCACCCCATTTGGCATGTACCAGTTTACTAAAATGCCCTTTGGCTTGTCGTCCGCAGCCTCAGCGTTTCAGCGCATGATGGACTTACTACTGCGTGACATAGGAAACGTGTCCTACTTCCAGAATGATATACTAGTCTATGCCGCAGATGAACACACACATGATGTCACTCTAAAAAGAGTCCTCACCAAACTACAGGATGCCAAATTCAAGTTGAGATACCAAAAGTGTGTCCTAAGGGCACAAGAGGTTGACTATCTAGGGTACAAGATTTCATCCCTTGGTTTAAGCCCCAAACAAAACCTGGTGCAAGCCATTGTCAAGGCTCTGGATCCAGCAAACGAGGAAGAAGTGAGGTCGTTTCTGGGACTTGCAGAATATTATGCCAAATGTATCCCCAATTTATCAGAAATCATGACACCGCTGAGAAGCCTACTAAGAAAATGTGCAGAGTTCACTTGGTTGGAGGCCCAGAAAGAGGCTGTAGAGAACATAAAGGGATGGATAGTGGAAGCACCATGCCTACAGCCATTCAATCCAGCGTGAGATAGAGTCATCACCATGGACACCAGTGTGTGTGGTTTAGGTACCGTACTCACCCAGAAGAAAAGAGACACTGAACATGTAGTGGCATTCGCCAATTACTCCACAGTGGAGAAAGAGATGTTTCCTTGCGCATGGGCTGTTGAGCATTTCAGGACTATTGTATGGGACACCAAGTTCAAACTGGTCACCGACCATAAGCCCCTCAATCATATGCTCAGTCCAGGAGGGACAAAGTCGTCAACACCCCTCAAAAAACAGTCAAGGAGGCCGTTGCAGCTCACAGGTAAACCCTCAACAGAATCATCCAAGTGTCGCTGTTTCGAATGCTGAGGGGAGGGGAGCAGCATCCACACTGGTACCACCATGGTTGACCCGAGTAAAAGAAAATGATGAAGTAGACATAGCAGAAGTAGTGTGGAGGTTGGAAAACAGCAAAGCATGCATGAAGACATGGAGTGATCAGAGAAGAACGACCCATGGTTGTGAAGTCAAAGAAGGCGACTTGAACAATATACGCCTACTGTGTAAAGACCAAACAGGTTCAAAGTTCAGACAACCCATGAAAGTCATACACAGAGGGCCGAATCAAATTCACACAGAGGCTGGCCGCATGTGGAACATGGTGTGTGTGGCAATGTTTGAGAAGAACCACACAACGGAAAGAACCCAAGAGGCATTCATCCCTTGTAAAAGCCCCAACAGAGATGCCACGAGAGAGCGAGAACTAGAAACCTCTGTGAGAGAATTCACAGAGAGACAGAAAGAGAGGTGCCGGAAACATCCCAAGAAGTGAGTCATGCACAGGACAGTGGTGGCAGGAAGGAAGATCGTCTGAGAAGAGAGCACAGAAGTCCGGTGAAGTATGATGACTTTGTAATGGAATAAACCTTGCTTTGTTATCAAAGGGAGTTGTGTAGGGACCTCGTGAGACGCGCCACAGTGTAGTCTCGCAACACTTCCCGGGGACTTGGCGAGGGCCGCGAAAAGCACTAGTCCTGATTCTGAAGGCACCAGTGCTGTAGAGCAGGTCACGCACCTGGCGCTCCTCCTTACCAAAGACTCAAGACTGCTACAGCGCTACAGAGCAGCACAGGACACCCCTGTCCAGCATTACTTACCTCCCTTGCTCATAAACATTCAAGGAACTCAGTTTCAGTGTTAACTACATGTTGTTACCACAACCAATAAAGTTGTCAAATCCAGCTGTCTGATTCCCCTTTATTTTACTACAGGTTTCCAACTTGTCTTAAATCAATATGAATTATTAGGCACCGGTTTATGGTCATTGCATCAAAATACTTGCATCTAAATGCATTTGAATTACATTTTTTCCATCTAAAAAATGTGCATCAAATGCATTTTTGGGGGGGGGACTCAAGAGGGGACCCCCGTTTTTTACCCTTTAAAATCCTCCTGAAAAAAATGAACCCTTTACCCCCAAAAAACATGCATTCAATGCACATTTTTTCAATGGAAACAATTCGATGGAATGGCATTAGATGGAATGGCATTAAATGCAATGACCTTTGGCACCTAGTGTAGTTTTGTTCAATGATTGGGCCGGCTGAAAGCAATGCATTGCAAGTTCAGATCATTTCATTAACATGGCATTCCGCACACGAGTGGTGTGTAGAGTGAACTGCGCCACCTCACCCTCTGCTCACCTTTTACTTTAAAGACCATCCCTTCCCCTTCCGCGGCATCGTGGTCTCAGTTCCATGTGGTTGTGCCCTGGTCAGCAGGCCTGGGCATACCTCTATGCCGCTGTTCTCATTCCAGAGGCAGACCCAATGGGTATTTTTTCCGTTTTTCCATCCAAGCAAGAGATGAATTGATATAGACATGCTACAATAGTGAACATGTGATGGCCTCGTGTCGTACACAAGGATGGTCACTGTTTTTGAGCTGTCTACACTTACGAAATGTGGATAGATTGGACTAAGATATTGAATTTGAAAATGATAATTGTTATTCTGATAATGTTGGGAATTCAACCTGGATGCTACAATTGCAGAATTGTTCTGCTTTGATTTAATCACAAAGAACTGTCTTGTTTAAGCAGTTTCTTTTAATTCTGTCCTTTCCCTTTTTCTGCACCCTACCTTTTGGGTCATGTATACCGTCTCCACACTGGGTCTTGTCTATTCAAAACTCATTACCATTTCTGCTCAAGTGTGCTTTTCATCTATTCATTGTTGACATAGATCTAACCTTCAGTGTATGACAAATGGTTTTTGCTTTTCTCTAATTATAATGTTTTCCTGTGAACTTATAATTGATCAAGATTTTGTGTTCTGTGTACGAATCACTTTGCGCTTTGTGTTCCTCTGTTTTACAATCATTATTGTGTATTGTGGAAGAATTCTACTTTTACAGGCTGTGTATTTGTATTTTGTTGGCACATCATGCAGGTCTAGAATGGGATTTAGAGTTGTGTAAACCCAGAGGTTGACATCCAGCAAACTTCGTATTTAAATAGCAGTTGAGATATCAACCAATAGCAGCATTCTTTTTCCTTCTGACACGAGCTGTTCTCATTCCAGTCCACCTCGATGGAGAGAGAGGTGGGCGAGCGGGCCATTTTCCAGTTGAGCCTCTATTAGCTCTCTGGTTTCCAGAGCTCACCCGTCCAGGGCCCCTGCAGGCATGGGTGCAATAGTTGGGAAAATTGGGCTTCAGCCTCCTCCACCATCCCCTGACATTCTGGGCGATTCCTGAGGGGATCTGGTGGCCTCCAGCCAC
The DNA here is from genome assembly GCF_040938575.1 of Ambystoma mexicanum. Lineage (NCBI taxonomy): Eukaryota > Metazoa > Chordata > Amphibia > Caudata > Ambystomatidae > Ambystoma > Ambystoma mexicanum. The sequence goes on from NC_090936.1 coordinate 480,985,411, forward strand.
CATGAGAGGATGAGATCCAGAAGATGAACAGAGTCTGGTCTGTGCATTTACTTTCCTTTTGTTATCAGAGGAGCCGTGCAAGGGGGCATTAATCCCTTTGTAAAGCGCTAATTACCAGAGACCAGTTTCTACTTACTCTACGTGCTTCCAAGACGTACGCGTTGCCCCTGAGCTATCCTCATCTCCAATTAACTAGAAAAACAAGTAAAGGAGCAAAACAATACATCTCCCGTTAAAAGATTTGTTTACATCCATGATATCCACTACCTTGACGTGCGAAAAAGGGTTTGCTTTTATGCGGATATCAAATGTTCTTAGCATCATGCATTACAGTAAACTGGGAGTTTCAAACAATCACTATGCCTAGTGATATGTTTACATATTTTTTTTGTGTGCGGAGATCATGCTTATTTTGACGTATCATAAAAAGCATGTGTAAAAGTTGTATGCTTGCTTTTTACACCAAACTGTATTTTCATTAGTTTGTATGGTGGAGAGGTGGCATGGAACGGAATTGCATTTTACGCCACCGCCATTCAAAGGCACAAGCATTTACGCAAGCATGGCATTTTCAAGCGAGCGCAAATTCTTTGCATTCTTTTTTAACCTGACTGCTTTTTGCAACAACTAAAAGCAGGTGGATACCAAAGGAATCCATTGCAAACATCTGCATAAATGGCAGTGGCATATACATGATGTGCACTACAAAGCGAAAAAATAAAAGGGTACAAGCAAGTATGTTTGCATTTACATCTGTGTTTTGCACTTCATAGTGAAAATGACACTATTGCAAGCAGGGAACCTATTTGCACATAAGGGAAAATGTAAGAGGTTTTCTCTGTGCAATTTTATATTTTCACATAAAAGGACACGGTGTCCAGTCATAATTTCGAAAACAAAATTTCGAAAATCAAAAAAGTCGAATCAAAAATGTCGAAAAAAAAAATGTCGAATTGTTTTTTTTTTCGATATTTTTTTTTGGGCTCTAGTTTCTGTGAAAAAAAAAGGTAAAAATAAAAAAAAGGGAGGTTGCGGGGGGAACCCCCCCATTTCGAAAAAAAAGTAATTAAAAAAAAATGCGACATTTTTTTTTTCGACGTTTTTTTTTCGACTTTTTGACTTTCGAATATTTTGTATTCGAAATTATGTCTATGAACCAAAGGACACTCTGCATTTCTTAAAGTGCTGAAAGCACAGTGCCGTACACTATGATAGATTTTGAGGATATCATTATTTTGCATACTAGGACTTGCAGTTTTCTATTCAGGATGTGGAAATAAAGGCACAATTATATTATTTTGGGTTAACATGTTTCTATAAGTGTTTACATAGAGTCGGGTTGGTTTACAATGAGATTTGTGTATTTTATCAAGCAAACACTATAAGAAAGAATTACTGTAGTCCTTGAAAGCCAGAACTGACACATTAGTACTAAGTAAAGCTCAGGAGGTGTGTGTTCAAGCACTTATTTTTCAGAGGCAATGTGACTTAACTGCAGCACATGGAGTCCTTGGAAGGACTTAAATTCACAATGTTAGAAAAAGACTTTGTTAGATTGAGGCACAACATTGTGTCTTCGTGCACTTTTCCATTGGTGGCCTCTGGTGCTGCCACCTGCAATTGCTTTATTGTTGTATTGGCCCTCCCTCAGTTCCCTTATCACTTAAGTTGACAGGGAGAACTATAGTATCAGCACCCGCTTACTGGGCCAGAGATTATAGAATGTTCTGGCATGAATGTTCTGCCCTCTTGCTGCCAGACTCCGATGTTGCCTGGGCACCGTTTATAATGCCTGGCTGTGCTCTTTGATGTTATTGAGTCTTACATGACACACCTTCTCCTTATTTCACAGTTTCGTGTATCTTTAGGATCTGTAAGCAGTGGGCAAAGGGACTAACACAGGGAAAGACAAAAATGTCTAGTTTCAACGTTGATGTGTGCAGATCTAAAAATATAAGACTGTAGTGTGGATGTGTTATTTATTTTGCAGTTTGTCTAGAGCAGTGGATAATTTGCGCTGCAGGTTGCTAACGTAAATTGTTTGTGTAGTTGACTGTGGTGTCTGTCAGAGAGATATTCAAGGAGTGTGGAATGCTGTGTTGGTGTGTCTCTGGTGCGCTAGTGTGGTGTTTGGGAAATGTAATGTAGACAATTGTCTTCGGTTGATGTACACTCCATTGTGTAACTTAAGTGTTTTGCCCTTGAAGTTGTGTGTCGAGATTTGTTGCTAGAGTAGGGGATGCTATATCAGGTGTCATCACTTTGCCATGACACAAATTCGGGGACCACAATATCTAGCCCGTATCCTGGGTTCTCCCTCTTGATGGCTCACTAAAACCTCAAAGACACTGCCTCTGTAGCGCCTCGCAGTTTTACATGGGATTATGGTACAATGCAGCTGGATATGCGCCATGAACTACTAACTGATACATCCATCCATTCACCACAACACAACCACAGCAATACCAAGCTGGCAGATACCAGCAAAATGTGCATTTTATATTCAAAATCTATCATGCTTTTGGGCAATGTCGCTGGCCTAGCGGGCATTACATTGCAGCACTAGTTGCTAGTTGGACACTGGCTCCTAAAATCATTGTTTTGTGTCAACGGGAATGGGGCGCCATAGAAGTAAATGTGCCCCGCCCACGCAAAGACCCCTCTACCATTTCATGCATTAGACAAACCCCTTCACTCCAAGTGTCAGTCAAATGGGCCCCTTTCCACAGCCGCTGAGCACACGGGGGACAGGGGAGCAGTTGACCACGTATTCCTTCGAACACGGGGTAGGAGTGCAATTCCGCTTGCGTGGATATTCTGCATGTATTTGTACAGTGGGCGAACCAAAACAAAAACAAAACATTGAGTGCCCTGTGCTTTTTAATCTTTTGTTGACAGGGCTTCTGGCTCCTCGTATGTGGGGCTGAGGCTAAGCGTAGTGTCCACATGCATCGTGCTCACTACAAAGTAGGCAGTCAGCCTCATCAATGGACCCTTGAGCCCTGAGGGGTGGACAGTCAATACTGTTTGGCAGTACCAGAAGAAGTAGGGGGGAAGGTGGAGAACCAAAAGCAGAATGCTGAGGAAAGGCAGCTCAGCAGATTAGGTGACTGTTGCTGAAATGTTTTATGTTTAGACCTGCCTTTAAATCCTTTGGCTTTTTTTCCAATTTTTGCAGCAAAATGTTATGTAATATGGGTTGTTTTACCTCGGGATAAGTATGGCTCTCACCCTTCGCTTGGGGTAGAATCTCTGCCCCGTAGCGAAAATCAAAAACCCATGCCTCTGCCTGCATACAAAAACCACAAGCACCTCTTCTATCCTTGTCACATACTTGTGGGGTGCTCATAAAACCACAGTTTCACTGGTACCACTTTAGTTAAGGCAACTATAGACTCCCACACTCCTGTACGCCCTCAGCATCATTACGCAACACGCAGCACTAAAACCTGATTGTGTGTATTCTCCCTCATATACACCCATACCTGACCGCGCCAGGCTCCCGGGTGTCATCTGCCCCATGCTTCTTCAACATGTTGTTTTTCCAATCCCAGTTACAGAGCAGGGATTGGCTGCTTCCTGCACCCTGGCGCGTGCTGCATTGAGGTGCTGCTGATGGTTCCTGTTAAGACGGATTTCTGAACTCTGTCCTGGTGACGCAGAAGTTCAGAAGGCCAACCTAATTACTTGGAACAGGGTAACCTCTGGACAAGCCAGACCAATCAAGGTAGCGATCGCGGCGGTCAAGACTAGGTCTCAAGAGGGGTGAGGGTGACTGAAAGCCCGCAATGAGCACACAAAGCAAGAGCGCTTACAAACTACTCCAAACAGTTGTTATATCAAAAATAGATACACATTTATTTTAAGGCCTTTAAAATAATGACCGTAGCGAGAAAATCACAATATCACAATATTAAGCCAACACATACCATATCAACACAATATATATACAAATACACAGTCGCAAGCGTTTAAAGCACGAAATATGTAGTCCACCTGCCAGGGAAGGAAAACAGGCAGTGCGATAATGCTTTCGACTCAGTTCGCCTTCATAGGCACCTAACTAGATGGAAGTCCGAGCCCTGCGAAGAGTGGAGCCTTGTGCTCAAAGTACCTGCCACGCCGGTGCCGACGGGCACAAGGGGAAGCTCTTCGGAGGAAGTCAGGCGGTTCACGTTAGGGCACAGCAGAAGAAGAACAGGTTCCGCAACTCAAGCGCAGCCTCCACAGCGGGCAGAAGCAGAGCGCGAGCGCGGCAAAAGGGTGCTGTTTTTACACAGCAGGGAAAAGCAATGGGATACTGCAGGAGGGCGACCAGATCCTAGCTAAACTACTCACCGGTCCCCGAAGCAAGCAGACCCAGGCTTCTCCATGATAGTTTCAGCAGCTGGCAGGTTCAGAAGAGCAGGAGACGCTTTGTAGTCGTGTAGAGCAAAAAGACGTCCCAATCGACGAAACCAGCACAGTTTTGTTGCCGCACAGGACAACGGAGCGGCCGTGTGTATTCGAGCCAAATGAACCCTCCTCCCTTCAGACCTGGGAACGCCAAGCGTACGAAGCGTGGGAGAGGGTCAAGGACTCGCAATACAACACAACCTGGCGGCGGTTGCAGAGCCAAACTCCTTGGTAAGCTGGTCAGTCAACTGGATGGCCCAGAGACGCTTCAGAAGGCTGTACTTCTCTGGCAAAGTCAACAACAAGGTTAAAAACAATAGCAAAAAGTTTAGGGGTTGCCACATGGAAGGAAAATTCCCTACAATAACGAAATCTTTCCTAACACTCGCCCCTCCCAGACTATGGACAGGGGGAACTAATCCACCCCTGGATGAGTCTCTTGTTCATGTCGGTTAAACATTCTGGACAACCCATCAGCATTGCTATGTTGGACACCTGGTCTATGCTCAATAGTGAAGTCGAAGCCTTGAAGACTTATGGACCACCTAAGCAACTTTGGATTCTCCCCCTTCATGTTCATTAGCCACTTTAACGGCTTATGGTCAGTCTGCACAGTGAAGTGGGTCCCATAGAGGTAGGGCCTCAGCTTCCTTAGGGCCCACACAACAGAGAAACGTTCTTTCTCTACCGTGGACCACCTGAGCTCTCTGTCCTTAAGCTGGCGACTAATAAAACCGATAGGGTGTTCCTTACCCTTCTCATCTACTTGTGATAGTACAGCTCCTATCCCAGTGTCAGAGGCATCCGTCTGCACGATAAAAGGTCTTTGGTAATCAGGGGCCCTGAGCACAGGGGCCTGGCACAAGGAGTCTTTTAAGCCATTGAAGGCCTTCTCACACTCGTCGGTCCAAGTTACCTTCTTGGGTTTCTTCGGAGTTGTGAGGGCAGTCAGAGGAGCAGCTATGGTGCCATAGTCTGCCACAAAATTGCGATAATACCCCGTGAGTCCTAAGAAGGCTCTCACTTGGGTTTGCGTAGTGGGGGTAGGCCAGTCTTGTACGGCTTGTACTTTACTGGGTAGAGGCTGTATCCTCCCTCCACCTACTTCATGTCCAAGGTAAACCACTGAGCCTTGTCCAATCTGGCATTTACTAGCCTTTATGGTCAAGTGGGCTTTCTGAAGAGCCTGGAGCACAATCCCGAGGTGTTTCACATGGTCTTCCCAGGTGGCACTGAAAACTGCTATATCGTCCAGATATGCAAGGCAGAATTCGTCCAACCCATTCAACACATGATTCACAAGCCTCTGGAAAGTGGCAGGTGCATTCTTCAACCCGAACGGCATTACCCGGAATTGGTAAAGGCCGTCTGGCGTCGAAAATGCTGTCTTCTCCCTGGCATGTTCTGCTAAAGCTATTTGCCAATAGCCAGCAGTAAGGTCAAACGTGCTGAGGTACTTGGAGGCACCCAAAGTATCCACCAGCTCATCTGTTCGAGGCAAGGGGTGGGCATCTGTCTTGGTGACAGCATTCAGAGCCCTGTAATCCACGCAGAACCTCAATTCAGAAGTGCCTGCCTTTGGAACCAGAACCACAGGACTGGACCAAGGACTACTAGAGGGTTCAATCACCCCAAGATCTAACATCTTGTTGACCTCGGTCTTAATATAAGACCGTACTTTATCTGACATCCTGTATCCCCTACTTTTGGTAGGTACACTGTCTCCTGTGTCAATGTTATGTTTGCACCAAGGTGTCAAACCAGGGGACTGTGAAAACAGGGGGGAAAACTGCCGAAGCAAACTTTTCACCTCAGCCTGCTGATCAGAAGTCAGGTGAGGGGCCACTCGGACACCCTCAACGGAGCTATCTGAAGGACCGCTTTGGAACAGGTCGGGGAGAGGTTCAGACTCCTCTTCCTCAACGTCTGATGCCAGTAGCAGTGCTGCGATTTCGACTCTTGGGACGAAAGCCTTCAGCCTATTTACGTGGAACACTTTTGGAGCCTGTCCAGGCCTTCCAAGGTCCACTAAATAGTTCACCTCACCCAGGGGCTCCACCACTGTGTAAGGGCCTGACCATTTGTCCTGTAAAGCGCGAGGCCTTATTGGATTCATGATCAGGACTTGCTGACCAGGTGTAAAGTTGATGAGGGAAGCTTTCTGGTCGTACCAATGTTTCACCAGCGCTTGCCCTGCCTTCAACTTATCACTAGCCAAGCCCATCAGAAGTACCATCCGTTTTCTGAGCCCTAGCACATAGTCAACTACATTGGTAGTAACAGGGGGAGTGGGCATCTCCCATCCCTCCTTGACAATGGCTAAGGGTCCCCGTACGGGATGACCGAACAGAAGTTCGAAGGGGCTGAAGCCAACACCCTCCTGTGGTACCTCTCGGTAGGCAAACAGCAAGCATGGTAAAAGAAGATCCCATTTTCTTCTCTGGGGCTCCTCCAGAGCCCCAATCATGCTCTTTAACGTTCTGTTGAAACGTTCCACCAGACCATTGGTCTGGGGGTGGTATGCAAAAGAGAACTTGTAGGTGACCCCACATTCTTTCCACATAGCCTGCATATACTTCGACATAAAGTTGCTGCCACGATCTGACACAACTTCTTTAGGGAAGCCAACCCTAGTGAAAATGCCGAGTAAAGCTTTTGCAACTGACTTGGCAGTTACAGTTTTCAATGGGATGGCCTCAGGATACCTGGTTGCATGGTCGACCAGCACCAGGATAAACCTATTGCCTGAGGATGTTTGCGGGTCAAGGGGACCAACCATGTCGATCCCTACCCTTTCAAATGGTACCCCCACAACTGGGAGCGGTACCAACGGAGCTTGGATTGTCGCGCCAACCTTACCAGACAACTGGCAGGCGGCACAACTCCTGCAGTGACTTTCTACTTGCTCCCCCATCTTGGGCCAGTAGAAGTGCATGGATAACCTTTGCTTGGTCCTCCTCATACCAAGGTGACCAGCAAGGGGAACGACATGCGCCAACTGCAGGAGGAAGGGCCTAACAGCAAGGGGAACCACCAACCTCCTATGGTCTCCTTCTGTAGACTCTGTGGGCTCACTATACAGGAGTCCACCTTCCCAATAAATCCTATGCTTCCCAGGAGGTTCACCCTCAAGCTGGGAGCAGGCCTGTCTCCTTAGGCCTTCCAGAGATGGGCACTCACGTTGGCCTTTACTGAATTCGTCCCTATCAGGACCTCCTTCAACTAACAAGTCTTTTAGTTCCGGATGGTCGTTGGGGTCGAATACTTCAGGCATCGCCACCTCCTCGTCAGGCTCGGGCGATTGACCAACTTCCTCCACCGCAGTGGTAGGCGAGCTCGGGGGAATATTCTCTTTCCCTCGTCTTGACTTGTAGACTCCTTTCGCCTTGGGTTTCCCCTTCGGCTGGGGCGGCGTATTGGACTTGGCCAATGCTGCCCTTGCTTGAGACCGTGTGTAGGGTCTTTCGGCAGTGTCTCCTACGAGCCCTAAAGCTCTGAGATCATTGCCCAACAAGACCTTTCCCGGGACGTTTCTCTGAATGCTCACTGGAATCCTGACTGCTGTACCATTTAAAGTTAGATTAACAGGGATCACGGGAAACATACGGAGGGGGCCGTCAGCCAACTTAGTGGGCATCAGAGTAGCTCTGGCAACTTCCTCTGAGTCTACCAAGGTAGAATCCACTACAGTTCGACTGCACCCACTATCCCTAAGAGCTGGAGTATCCACTCCATTGATCAGCACACTGTCTTTAAAGTAGTGCTTGGTATTATCCGGAATCCTAGCATACGCCTCTGCGACTTTAGGCTCCCAGGAACCCAGGGACACTAAAACTACCTCGGCCTCTATTCCGCTGGGAAATTAGTCCGAGGAGAAGGATGCTCCTGTAATCTCTTCTTCCTCGTAGGAGGAGAAGGCCAGATTAGCGGAGTGGACCCCCAAAGGTCTAACCTTACAACGGGGATCCCCCTTCACATGGTCAGTTGCTCCACAAGAAAAACAAGCCCCAGTGGGTTTGTTTACGTAGGGAGGCTTATTGTAACCAGAGTTCTGTTTCGGAGGCGCACCTCCACTACCCTGTGAGTTCTCTTGTGTCTTACCCTTGTTTTTCTTTTTGTGGCCCTTTTGGGAAGAAGATTTGGCAGATTCCCCACCCTCCATATCTTTGGACTTTTTCCCCTCCTCCTGCTTACCAGGATGAGTTTTGTCCTTATGGGACACTCGATGTGACACCCATAAGTCTGCTGCAATGGCCAGCTTCTTAGGATCTATCTCCTTCGAATCGGCCAAATGCTGCTTAAGCTCCGGGGAAGAAGAAGCAAAAATGTGTTCCAGCATGACAAGATTTATCATGCCGTTGAAGGTAGAAACCTTATAGCCTTCGACCCAGCCAGTTAAGTTTTTCAAAGATTCAGCGACATAAGATACCCAAGTACCACCTTCCTTTTTCTTATACTCTCGAAAACGCTTTAAATATTGGGCCGGAGTCTTCCCAAACTTTAAAATGAGAGTCTGCTTTAACATTGCGAAATCAGCCCGCTCAGCCTTCGACATTTCCATAATGGCACTACAGCCAGAATGGGGCAGTCTACTGAGCAACCACGCAATCTTATCAGCATTGTCAACTTCCTGGACCTCGCATGCATACTCAAACGCATTCAGCCAGTCCATAATGTCATTCCTCTCTTCATACACACTGAGCAGATCTTTTGGAAACCGTGGATGAGAGGAGGCCCCAGACCCATGTCCAGGACCCTTGGATCCATTTGCAACCTGAAGCTTGGCCAGTTCCAACTGGTGATCCCTGTCTTTTTGTTTTTCTGCCTGTTCGATTTTTAGCTTGGCTATGCTGAATTCAAGCTCCTGCTGCCTAAACCGCAGCTCTTGCTTCTTGAATTCAAGCATAGCCTCCCCATCAGCACTGGCAGAGGAAACATTAGACAGCTCATCCTCCCTGTCCTCGTGGTCGCGGTGGAACAGTGCGGCGGCAGAACCGTCGGTTCTACCAGTGAGAGCAGCCCCACCACCTTCCGCACTGTCCTCAGAAGTAATAGCGTCAAGCTGCGCTTCTTGCCACGCCACGATTCTTTGGATCATTTCCAATTTCGTGCCTTGAGAGGAAACCCCTCTCTCCGCACACATCTTTTTCAATGTTTCTGACTTGGAAGCATTTAAAGTTAACAACGTACTTGTTTCCATACTGTTTGATAGGACTATGGCCTTTTTAAAGTTATACTATAACAATTCACTACGTGTACTGTTTGGAATAACCTGAAATGCCTTAGTTCGAGCGCAACACTGGATACCTTCAGTCGTATCCCACCGCTGCCACCAATTTGTTAAGACGGATTTCTGAACTCTGTCCTGGTGGCGCAGAAGTTCAGAAGGCCAACCTAATTACTTGGAACAGGGTAACCTCTGGACAAGCCAGACCAATCAAGGTAGCGATCGCGGCGGTCAAGACTAGGTCTCAAGAGGGGTGAGGGTGACTGAAAGCCCGCAATGAGCACACAAAGCAAGAGCGCTTACAAACTACTCCAAACAGTTGTTATATCAAAAATAGATACACATTTATTTTAAGGCCTTTAAAATAATGACCGTAGCGAGAAAATCACAATATCACAATATTAAGCCAACACATACCATATCAACACAATATATATACAAATACACAGTCGCAAGCGTTTAAAGCACGAAATATGTAGTCCACCTGCCAGGGAAGGAAAACAGGCAGTGCGATAATGCTTTCGACTCAGTTCGCCTTCATAGGCACCTAACTAGATGGAAGTCCGAGCCCTGCGAAGAGTGGAGCCTTGTGCTCAAAGTACCTGCCACGCCGGTGCCGACGGGCACAAGGGGAAGCTCTTCGGAGGAAGTCAGGCGGTTCACGTTAGGGCACAGCAGAAGAAGAACAGGTTCCGCAACTCAAGCGCAGCCTCCACAGCGGGCAGAAGCAGAGCGCGAGCGCGGCAAAAGGGTGCTGTTTTTACACAGCAGGGAAAAGCAATGGGATACTGCAGGAGGGCGACCAGATCCTAGCTAAACTACTCACCGGTCCCCGAAGCAAGCAGACCCAGGCTTCTCCACGATAGTTTCAGCAGCTGGCAGGTTCAGAAGAGCAGGAGACGCTTTGTAGTCGTGTAGAGCAAAAAGACGTCCCAATCGACGAAACCAGCACAGTTTTGTTGCCGCACAGGACAACGGAGCGGCCGTGTGTATTCGAGCCAAATGAACCCTCCTCCCTTCAGACCTGGGAACGCCAAGCGTACGAAGCGTGGGAGAGGGTCAAGGACTCGCAATACAACACAACCTGGCGGTGGTTGCAGAGCCAAACTCCTTGGTAAGCTGGTCAGTCAACTGGATGGCCCAGAGACGCTTCCGAAGGCTTACTTGGCAGGAGATGGTTGAAGATGCCGGGAATAGCTGTTCCTGCTATTCCAAAGGTCGAAGCACCAGTACAGGCCTTCTGGTTCGATCAAAGGAGGACAGGGGCTCTCCGGACGACAGCAGTGCAAAGGAGGATTCCTTCAGCGGGTCACCAGCGATTCCTCGGTCCAGCCTCGTAGTTGCAGGATACTTGGCTCCTGTATTCCTTCGTTCGTGAGAACTCAGGAGATCGACATGGTAGTGGTGTTTCCAGCCCCCTCTTATCCACGGTTCCCTTCGCGCCAAAACGGAGGGGAGCCAATGGGAGATCTGCTCATCAAAACACATACCATACGTGGACCAATCACGGACCACGGTGGTCCCAGGCATTCACACCACCCTAGACTCTCTGGCACCCAGGATGTGTATTGGGACCAGACATCCCAGCCCACACCCTGGAGGCACACAAACGACATGTAGAAGCCCGCGAAAGCAACCACGTTTCGCGGGAAAGTACATGCCCAAATAAGGAAGGCCCCGGGTCGCCGGACCTGGGGAAGGTGAAGGGAGCAAGACGGTCAGTGGACAAGACAAAGGAGCCTCGCGGCCTGGCCATTTTGGGAGCCAGGCCACCATTTTGGGTTCAGTGCAAAAACGTGCTCAGAACGCCAAAAGGAGCTCAAAATAAACAATACGATCGCTGCCACCATTCGAGTCCCTGAATGACTTGCACCGATCAAATACATTCCTAAAAGAGTATCTAGGGCCTGTAGAAGGCTAGAGACCCAAGAGAGCTGTAACTTAGCTTACAGTGCCCTCTTGTGTCGTGTTGCACTAAAGCTGCGACACGATAGAAGAAACTACGGGAAACCACGTTCCCCGGTACTGACTGTCTTAAGGGCATGTCAGTTTCCCCGTAAGAAAGGAGCGAAAGCCCAGAGAAGTGCGGCAGAAGGCTGTACTTCTCTGGCAAAGTCAACAACAAGGTTAAAAACAATAGCAAAAAGTTTAGGGGTTGCCACATGGAAGGAAAATTCCCTACAATAACGAAATCTTTCCTAACAGTTCCATGTAATAATGTCACCACAAAAATCTCGCCATGCAAAAATATCGCCGAAAAATGCCCCTTTCCCCATATATATGGTCACCCAAATAATATTGCCACAACATTTTCCCGGTGATATTATTTACGGCGACCATAAATATGGTGATATTATTACCTGATACCGCTACTGATATGAACGTAGCCCTTCCAGGATGCCCATGTTGCTGAAGGCAGAGGTGGGCTGGCCTTTAGGGATTTTCCCATAGGTTGGATTCGCTCAAAATGTGGAGTATGGGGCCACATTGACAATTATTTCCAGGGCCTCTTTTGGTTCCAGTCCAACCCTGGCAGAAGGCCCGAAGGGAATGCCCGGAATGCAGGCTGAGGGGCTCACTTCCATTCGGACACAGTCTCGCTCTTTCCTGCCACTTTCCCATCAGGAGAATATTCACAGACAGTCATCTGACGAGGCTCTGCTCACCTCGTACCTCCCTGCACCACTGAGTGACAGCATTGGACGCAACTACTCTGTGTAAACAATCCCTGAAATGTCTGCCCTGAAGGGAGATACCCTTCATCACTTTCCAAGGGCTCAGCTAGTGACAGTTCCCTTAATGCCACAGGGCCTGATTCGTGGAATATTTGCCCAGTTCAAAGTGACTTTGCCCTGCTGATAAGTGGCCTTGATTTGTCGAAAAAAAACCTGATTCATGGAACTGTGCAAAGGGTATTTTTGCCGTGCAAACTGAGTGCAAAGTTAATTTTGTACTGCAAAAATGACTGCACTCACCTTGTACTACAAAAATACACTTTGCACAGTTCCATGAATCGGGGTTTGTGTCAGCAGTGCAAAGCCACTTTTCAGCAGTGCAGTGCAAAGTCACTATGAACCAAGCAAATATTCCATGAATCGGGCACAACGTATCCAACACACCATGAGGAAATCCCCTCAGGTAATCCACAGAGCAAACAATCAAGGCGTTCGACTGCTGCAATAATGAATGAAGGCCATGATACCCCAATTAAGATGCACAGTCTGTCTGTGAGACATGCACGGAATGCGAGAACAAAGGTACATTGATCGTATAACCGGAAAACGTCTTTGCACTCGCGCAAGTGCTGTGCAGTTTGCAATCTAAAGAGACAGGTGGAAAACGAAGGATGGATTGGTATTGGCGAATCACGCTATGCCTCTGTCATGATAGTAACGCATAAATATTAAATGAACAAGTCAATCTTGTTAAATCTTCAACTGTTAGTGATTTAATCCCAAAAATCAGCCGACACGTGTTTGGTACCATAATGGTTGGCATCAGTCTTTGTCCATGGGTTGAAATCCCGGGTGCCACGGTACACAGACACCTTAGTTTGGGAATTAAGTCTGTACTTCTAGCAACTGGTGGGGACAAATGCTAGATCGTTATCCATATACTCAGCGCGATACTCAGCGCGCCGGATGCTGAGATTCTACTTTGGGATGTATCCATGCTGTATAGGAACTGTCACAGACTACACTTCTACATAACCAGCAGGCCAGTTACTGGATCCACACTTGAAACCAAGGCCTTGAGGACGACTTAGGTCGAAACACGCGTCGGCTGATTTTTGGGATTAAATCACTAACAGTTGAAGACTTAACAAGATTGGTTTGTCCAATTAATATTTGTGTGTTACTAATATTACATAGGCATAGCGCGATTCGCCAATACCAATCCATCCTTTGTTTTCCTTGTTCAAGGCCTTCATGGGCAGACCTTGTGGAATTGGCGACGCAGCTAGCCGCTTGATTGATCGAAAGCGGTCAAAGCGCACTCTTTAAGGGTTGGGCCCATACACACTTCTACTTTAAAGAGACGCATGTATTGAGGTTGAAAATTAAGTGGCAAAGGTCAGTAGCACATTTTCCCACCACCTAAAGCCCACACACACAGGAATACTGATGGCCACTTTCAATGTTAAACCTGAACAATTACAACGGAGCTACATTGCAAACACCATTTCAGCTAGGGGTGTAGAAAGTGATGGACAGGCAACTAGCTATCAAGTAACACTTTGGGTCAGATGTTGTCGATGCATTCCATTTACCCTCTGTGGATTGTGTCACATGGGTAGTGCAGAGGGCACCAACACTGGCACGGCTATTAGGTCTGGCTTTGTAAACGTGGAGGGTCTGGTCTGTTTTTGGTATAGACGTTTTGTTGTGATGCATGGGTGTAAGTGAAGAGAGTGGGGGTGCATGCACAGTGTGTGGGAGTATATGCAGTATGACGGCATATGTGCAATGGGAAGGATTTAGCACAATGTGAAGGTGCAGTGTAGCAATGTATTTGCAGCCTGTGGATGTGTGTGGATTGTGTGGGTGTATGAGTATATTCTACATCCGGCTTCCCCATCCCCCGAGTGCGAAGGACACCCTTACCTCTCTGTCTGAAAGCATATCCATATTTGGGTTCATGTGAAGGAAATGGCCAGTCTCTTGGATTTCTATGAGAGGCACCCTTTCCATGGGGTCTAGGAAAAGTACCTACACTGCCTTCTGAGTTTAAAAGAAGAGTATCCTTAAATTCTAGACTCTGTGAGGGAGGGATCGTTGTACATTTGAGTCCATAAAATGGCATAATGTGGGAATCCTCTTACTTTTGGCCCTCTGTGAAGGGTATGCTCCAACTGTTTGGTCTAAGAGAGCAATCCCTCAAAGTCTATCAATCCCTCAACGTCTATGCTCCAACTGTTCGGTCTAAGAGAGGAGATCCTCAAAGTCTATACTCCAACTCTTGGGTCTAAGAGAGGAATCCCTCAAAGTCTATGCTCCAACTGTTCGGTCTAAGAGAGGACACCCTCAAAGTCTATACTCCAACTGTTGGGTCTAAGAGAGGAGACCCTCAAAGTCTATGCTCCAACTGTTGGGTCTTAGAGAGGAGTACCTCTAAGACTAGTTGTACATATGCTTCATTTTTTAATATTGTACTTTAATGTGTGATAGGACCAAGCATCTTGAAATTGAACAATGATTGGATTTTTGTATCCCTATTGTGAAAGTCTATACCAATTAACGAGGGATCTCTGGTGAATACATACGCTGGGAATTAGTTGGAGATACACGTTAAGGTGTATAATTGCCATTGTGCTAAGAAAACAATGTCACCCTCAAACAGTCTATCTCTTTCCCTCCACACCCCGTACAAGACCCCTACCAGAACTTCACTCAGTGTTGTTTTCTAAACTGTCTGTCCATAAGCATGCCTAGTTGTAAAGACAAAACTCTGTTTCCCACTGTCTGTGACAATGGACAGAGTGAAGGCTGTGACCACATGCCCTGTGTGGAGTGATCCATATTCTCAAAATGTTGTCAGGCCTGCTGCATTCATGAGCTTTAACTCTTCATGAAAAGTAGGACGTCCACAGCAGAAGCAAACTGACTGGGGCAGCCTCCTGGGTGCCAGGCGCATGCACGCCTGTGGCGTGCTGCAAGGGCAGGAGTCTGTTGGACCACAGAGGGGGCAAGAGCCAGACACTGGCATTTTACCCTGACTAGGACCGGTTTCTGCAGCAGGCAGTGGTATTGCCGAGATCATCTTGAGGTTCAGCAACGCGTCCAGGTTGTCACCTATCCCACTGTGTGTCTCAGTGCGTGAGGACCCATTACTGCCCAGGTGCTCCATAGGAGGCAGCAGGTACCCCTTCCCTAATCAGGGACAGGCGGTAGAACTAAGGTATCTCGACAGAGGTTGGGAAGCCTCCCCGACTCAATGGTTGAAGAGCACCCAGTGGGGAGGAGGAGTGCCTTTATGAAAAGAAAAGGACCCTCAGTCTGTGCTGTAAGAAAGGAATAGTGACTAAAAGGGGTTAGTGGAAACACCTTGAACAATCGCAGGCCTACAGCGTAGCCCTGGAATGGGACTGGGGATGTCATTCATGTATGGCTTTGTTGCATTTTGGTGATGTAATACATGCTGCCAAATGCCATTAAAGAATATCTGTGTCTGGTGTCACTCACTGGTCCTGCCGCCTATCTCACCCAAAGTAGCAGCTCTGGCACGTAGCCAGGGCGGCTGCTTGGGAGGCATGTGGGCGAGCCAAGAATTTAGGGGCACGGGAAGGGGCAGGATCAACTTGGCAACGAATGTGGATGTTATTTGCAGGCATCGTCACTCGCGCCGGAAGTGTAGGGCAAGGAGTCTTGGATGGGGTATAAAGAGAGGGGATGTGAGGTGCTCTATCTACCCCGCCTGAGATCGTTGGAGCTGCAGACACAAGCCTGTTCACTGAATTTCCCGCCCTCTCACACTCTAGATTGTGTATCAGAGGTTGTGTTTTAGTAGGCTGGCAGTAGGTTGGGGCACATTGCATTGAATTGAGTTATGGGATCAACAATTTAGGTCACCGCCAGGGCAACAGGGGAATGGGACTGGCGGTCTGGTCATTTTATGGGGTCACCTATTTCCCTCAGGCCCGTTCCAAAGCATGGGGGGTGATGGCTACAGCCACAATCAATTGATGACATAACAGTTCATATGATATCATTCTTGTATGGTTTGTTTGCATTCTGGTGATGTTTTAAAATGTAATCAGTGTGGCCTAATGCCTTCCAAAGAATATGTGTGTCTGGTGTCACCCACTGGTCCCTGCGGCCTACGTCACTGACACGTCTGGGAACCCAATCAGCTGTTGTTATGCCTGGAGTGAGAGCAGTTTCACAGTAGGGTGTGCTTGTGCTGTGCAGACGGATAGAAAAGGGCACTCCTTTAAATACATTATCATCTACTCTTGCCTGACCTGGAACTTCAAGATGTCCGCTCACACCTGCCTCTCAGTTTCCGCGTTGCCAGAAGGGGATATCACTGCATGAATCCAGGTGGTATTGGACACTACAGAGAGACAGTAGCTCACCTTAACACACTCATAAGGCTGCTGCCAGGAAGCTGCATTCTCTTACAGACACAGACAGAGTCAGCTGTTGAGCATGTCTCTTGTCTATTTTGGTTTTTCTTCATTTTAGAGTCCATCTGTATCCATGATCGCAGTACAATTTTTATGAACTTTATATATGGGAGCCATTGCCATAATCAATATGATGCCATTTTTCCATGCATGTGATATGATATGATAGGCTATTTATAACACGCTTAATACCCAGTGGTTTCTAAGAGCGGACCCAGGGGTCGAACCTGTGGTGCTCCTGGGCGTGTTGCTTCCAAGACGAGCACGTTGCCACTGAGCTATCCTCCCGAATTCTATTTGACACTGCCCTTGAAGTCTCTACTCACCGATTGGTTAGACGTTAGGTAACGGGCATGTAGATACAGAACATGTACATATGAAGGAAGACCTTGCAAATGCAACCCAAACTGCACATATAACACATATGATTGCCATCTTAAAAGCTCTCAATACTAAATCAATACATGCGCTACATATAGGTTAAAGATTGGATGGTCCCTCCAACACCCAATATTCCCAGCACCCGAACCCTAGTGTTTGGGGCTGTTTACAATGCTTGCCTACATCCATAAAGGCAACATAACTAGTTACTGAACATGTTATGCTACAGTTTGTAAACTCAGCCCTCTTTTCATCATAAGTCCTCTTTCTACATCAGAGGAATAATAGGGTTCTGAAATAAAAGGCACCTGACAGAATTGTAGATTAAATTTGGGGGAGCTAGAACGCAAGCTGGGAGGACAAGTAAGAGTGAAGTGCAAGAGTCGAACCAGGAAAGGATTACAGAGCGAATAAGGCCCTTATTCACAGAGCATGTTCCACTGGGGTTTTGCCATTATAAAACGCTTCTGTGAATTAGGTCCCGAGAGTCTCAGTAGCGGAGAAAGTAAGAAAGGGACGTGTCTTATGGATGTTATGAACCCAACCCAAGGAAGAGTGAGCACTAGAGGAGATGTGAAGAAAGAAAGAGACAAATGGTCAACAATGGCGCCTCTATGACAAGGACAAGGAAGAAGGCAATCAGGAGGATCGCAAATATAAGGCAGGGAAGGACAACCCTGAGGATAGAGTGCAGGCAGTAAAAAGATCTCAGCTCTGGATGAATAAGGATGAGCAGAGCGAGCAAGCATCTCAGACAGCAGACTTAGATGAGCAGAGCTGATCAGAAAAAGAAGAAAGAGAAACACACCTGGGAATCGTCACATGAGCATGGCAATTCCAACAAAAATAAGGAATAATGGCAGATAGAGGAGCAGTGGAGAGTGTGAAAAGCATAGGCTCAAGGACAAAGCCTAGAGGGGCCAGGAATAAAGATAAAGGAAAAGAGGAAACACCAGTACAAAACACAGAGAAAGAATGGACAGAAAGGTAAGAAGAAAAACACAGAACAGTAGCAGAAATGCTAAGAGAAGAGAGGAATGGGGAATGAAAGGGTTCACAGCATCAGCTGCTGCTAATAGTTCTGACAGTGAAAGCGGCAAGGATAGTTTAGAAGGCCGAGAGGAAGCACACACAATGTTAACATGGAAGAGAGCCATTTTGGATTGGGCGGTCAGGGTTGAGAGAGAGAGTCAAGGGAAAGAGAGCGTTGGGAATGGACCAACAATTCCAGAAGTCTGGAGAGAACATGAATAAAAGAGATGGGACAGAATGTGGATGGGAGACAAGGATCAAGGGTCGTTGTTTTCCATAATGGGAAAGAAAGTCGCAT
The DNA here is from genome assembly GCF_040938575.1 of Ambystoma mexicanum. NCBI lineage: Eukaryota > Metazoa > Chordata > Amphibia > Caudata > Ambystomatidae > Ambystoma > Ambystoma mexicanum. The sequence goes on from NC_090936.1 coordinate 481,003,870, forward strand.
GTTTGAAAAGGAGAGGAAAGACACCAGCGAAAGTGAGGAATTCAATCTGACAGAGAAGTAGAAAGAAAATGGGGTACACTGAAAAATAGGGCTAGAAGACAAGCCATCAAGGGGATATCCAAAGGGTTAGCACAGTACAAAATAAAGTGAAGACAGGCCTTAAACACGTGAAAGGGGGGCAGAAGAGGGGGGGGAGGAAAGGACAAGTGAAGAAAGGGATGAAACCGGAAAAAAGGAGCGTAAAGTCTCCATTTTGGCAGTAAAATAATCTGCATACTCTGAAGGTGAAAGTGCTGAATCTGAGGTCAGGAGTTGAGGGATAATCAAGTTATTAAGGAGAGAAAATGAGCAATGCTGATGAGGAGAAAGGGAAGCGGTGAGAGACTGAGAGTGACCATAGGATGAGTGCAGAGAAGAGGGGGCGAGAGGCTGGCAGGATTCAAGCTGATGGAGAGAATTGTGGGCAGCCTGAAGAGACGCGGGCAGCCAGGCTTGAGGGGGCTTTTTTCAGGGACCTAACGTGGAGGAGGAGGAGAGTGAGTATCAAAAGAAGGTGTCAAGGCATAGGAAAAAAAGACAGAAGAAGACTCAAACCAGGATTTCCTTTGAGGAGTTCTTCTGCCAACGTGTCCATGATCTCATTCCCAGCGAGCTCTGATACCCCAAGGATCCAGGCGTAATTTCTTTGTGTTTTTCATTCCAGATGATTGCATTTTTGTCTAATTGCTTTTTAAGTCCTTGGTGGGTTTGCCCACAGTGCATTGCAGGAAGAGACAGTAGCCTCTACTCAACAGCCTTAGCAATCCTGCTGCTATCCAGGGCCCCGCCTGGGTGGAAAGTTTATCTAAAGTGTTGATCATGGAGGAAAAGCCCGCTTCCATCCCTTGCTGTGCCTGTTGCAACTCCAAATCCCACTGTGGCTTGGATTGTTAAAGCGAGCTGCACTACTCATTTCTCTTCCGACCTCACCCACTCCTCTTCCCCCTCCTGGCTCCATGCCTCTGCCCTCTTTTTCCATGATCGTATTCCCCTGCAGTGCTTTGAATCAGCCGGAAGGTGGCGTGCAAAGAGCAATACAAGAAGCACGCATAATTGCTACATTGATGGAAAAAGTGGACCAGGGCTCGCTAACGAAGCAGGACACTGCCTGCAGAGAGCACACGCGTAAACTTCCTATGTGTGTCAAGTCGATATGCCATGCTGTATACGGGAGCTGGCTGTTCATCCTCCCATCAGACAGACACTGGGTGCTTTGAAGTGACTGCTAGGTGAAGTCAACATGATGAACAAAACACCTAGATAAACACACACACACACACACACACTCTCAGGGCCAGACTGGGGCATACATTTCTCTCGGGCACCAATGGAAAAGTGGCACACAGTTGCAAATGGCAATTCATTCTTTCTGTGGCAACCTGTTTGTGTAGTTCCCAAGGGGCAGGTTGGATAACATGTGGCACAAATTGTGCATTTTAAAGAATTTGTATTCAGTAGCATTGGTTAAAACTACTAGCCGCATGGTGAAGTAACTCATCTAACCAAAACGGGCCCATTTTAACCCAAAAAACTGCCCCACACTATCATTTTGCATTTTTGGTTCGGGCATGGCTACCCGGCTGCCATTGTTATTGTTCTCAAGAAGAAACAAATATATGTAAAGAAAAAAGCTGCATCCCTCCCAGCTCATGTATTGATTGGATGATTCAAATCACTGGGGTGTATTTTCAACCAGATAAGCAAAGCGATGCAATCACGGCAATGGAATTCTGTAACCATAGAGCGGCAAATGTTTAGTCTAAAGAGCAATGCCTGCACAGAATGTATCATTGTATGTAACCATGTTAACTCTTCCCCAGAGTGTTCACATCAATGCCCAGATGCCTCAGGGTTGAGTGTGCTTTACAAATGTCAAAATAAATAAATACATAAATAAATGCCACCGTGGCCTGGGGTCTGACATGATACTCTGCACGTACTGCAGAATGGGTCATGTGCAGGACGGCGCGTGCCAGGCTGAGCTTCCAGCGACCATGCAAGCGACCCTCTTGACATAGCCTTGTATAGCTTTTTTCCGAGGCTGTGATGCGAGCAGCAGTGGTCCCTGTTATCTGACATTTCGCAGAGCTGCCTTCCAAAGAGTGCCCCGTGCGCCTCTTCGCTAATCTCTGTGACATTGCCTTATCTCTGCCGAACTCTCCAAGCAGGGGCGCTTGAGGGCCCAGCAGCCCGGCTTCTTGGCAGAAGCTGCAATACGTGCAGATCCAGAAAAGGCAAAGCCTATGGAGGATAGACCTGCTGATATTCCAGCCTCCACCACCAGAGGGCGCACGAATAAACCTGGCCAGCACCTGGAGGTCTCCCTCCATAAAGGTTTTGCATACTCCTTGCATCTTGCTGCTGTATTCATATACGCTATAAGTCACCTAAAATAGGGGAACTTTGTTTCAGACCCAGCAATGTGCGAAAGATTACATACATTAACCACTAACATCTTTGCATTTCATTGGCTAATAAGTCGATCGATTCATTGAAAAACAAGTGTTATGTTACACACTGAAGTTAGTGCTTCATAACATGTACACATCCATTGCATGTTAGTGTAGTGTGTGACATTATACCAGCCATTGGAGGAATCGATTCACTGGTAATTGCTGGGATGTGGATATAATAGCGGCAAATTGATCTAATCTTTCCGTCGAGCAGCTGAGCTGCACTAGCAGGTGCTACAGTCATTCTGGATCTCGTGACTGCTTCCGGGTGTAATCCATAGCGTGGGGCAGGCATGTGTATGCATGGCCGGCATTAGGGGAGGGCGGGCCGTGCGACTACCCGGGGGGCCACGCCCCACCAGGGCGGTATTAGCCCCCGCAACGCCATCTGGCATGAGTCTTTCAAGGGCTTCCACGGTGCATTTAATAACAAAAGGCGCCATTAGCCCCCCACCATGCCAGCTCGGGGGGAGGGGAGTCTTTCAAGGGATCCCCGAGCTGGCATAAGTGGCAGAAGGCGTGGCAGGCTCCCCTTTGTTATTAAATGTGCCTGCGGCGGCAGAGCGCTTTAATAACAATAGGGTGCTGATGCGCCCTATTCACATCATTACCTCCTCGTAAAAAAAAAGTAGCACATCCTGCCTCCGCCCTACCCTCCATCCCCTGTTGACCAAGGGCGCCAATTCGCCCAGGGCGCTGCTGCCCCTGAGGCTGGTCCTGTCTGTATGGCCCGTGGATTCAAGAAAGACAATCCCAACCTTGCAACGTCCCATAAATGGATCCCCAGCACTGCCTTTTATCTAATGAACTTGATCATTTCGGTTTTGTGTCCTGTGCTATTGGCTTGGCATTCTGCATGTTTCATGACAGTGTGATAATTCCATGTTTAGCTACATGTTACTCTAAATTAAATGTGTTATTTGTTAACATTGCTGACTTCTGCATTTAAAGACTAGGGGGTTAAATGTGTAGGGGGTGTGTGAGAGAGGGTCTGAGGAAATGCAGTATGTAGGAAAGGGGGGAGGGGCTAATTATCCTGTCCTATTCCATTCATGAAAATGCAGGTCAGTGTAATGTTTGTTTATGTTTATGTTTATTCATTTACATTGCGCGCCAGACCCGAAGGTATGAGGGCGCAGGAGCCGCAAGGTTATTCTCAGCTTGGTTACAGTGCTGTACAGTAATTTACAGTGTGTACATAGGTTGATACAGTTGCGATGGATACAGTGATATAAAGTTTACAGGTATACATGTTTACATAATTAGCAGAGGCGAGGTCAGTTATTGGTCATTATTCTTTCACCACTGAATGTAGCTACGCCTAAAGTGTGGATAGGTTTGAGGTGTCCTAAGGGAGTGTGGTAAAGAGTTCCAGTGTTGGGCTGCTTTCACCTGGAAGCTGTTGCCGCCCATTTTGGTTCGATTGAACCTGGGAACTGTAAGTAGGTTAGCATTGGTGGATCTGTTGGGCCTGTTAGGGGTGTATCTTTTTATTTTGTCGGCTAAGTAGCGGGGGCTGCATTATTGAGGCATTTGTGTGTTAAGGAGGCTACTTTGAGCAGGATTTTGTCGGTGGTGGTAAGACAATTGTGAGTTCTCCTGGTGTTAGAGATGTGTTCTCTTTTGGGGATGCTGCGCTCTGCTCTGAGAGCATTGTTTTGCATGGTCTGGATTTTATTGGTTACCTGTTTGTTGGCTCCTACGTAAAGGGGGTTACAGTAGTCCAGTTTTGATAGTACAAGGGCTCTGGCTAGGGTAATGCAGTTCTGAGTGGATAGGAAAGGTTTGGCTGCTCTTATAAGCTTACATGTGTAGGCTGTGGAAGTGGCCATGGAACTAACCTGTTTATGGAAGGAGAGGGCGGAGTCTACGTAGATTCCTAGGGTTGTCACTTCTTTAGCTATCTTGATGGGATTGCCGTCTATAATGAAGCTGGTGTAGTTGTGGTCCAGTTATTTAGATTGGGGTGGATCCGAGGACGATGAGTTCGGTCTTGTCATCATTCAGGCATAGACTGTGGGAGGCCATCCATTCCTGGATGATGAGGTATACCCTGTTCACCAAGGCCAAATCCTTCTTGTAATCTCCCATCAACGGGATGAGGATCTGGGTATCATCGGTGTAACTAGTGTAGGTGACACCCAGACCGTCAAGATCATCAAACAGGGGCTTTGTGAACACGTTATACAGTGTGGGGGAGATGCATGAACCCTGAGGGACCCCACATGTGATGGGGATGGGGTCGGCGGAAGCTGAGGTGGAAAAGACACGCATAGATCTGTTGGTTGCTCAGGAACAACTCAATCCAACCGATGGCTTCTTGGGAGAAGTGGGCAGCCGAGTCCAAGTGGTTGCATAAGATTTTGTGATCTACTAGATCAAATGCTGCTGAGAGGTCTAGGAGGAGAAGTAGAGCAGTTTTAACATTATCTCTCAGATTGTCGATTTGGGCCTTAAGATCAATGAGAGCAGTTTCTGTCCCATGTTGTGGTCTAAAGCCTGATTGCCGGATTCCCAGGAGGTGGTTTTCTTCAAGATATTTTTGTATTTGTTGATAGGCAGTCTTATCTAACATTTTGAGTAGGAAGGGGACGGTGGTGATGGGTCTGTAGTTAGTGGGTATAGAAGGGTCTAGGGAGGGTTTTTTGAGTGGAGGGAGGACCCACGATTCTTTAAGATTGTTGGGGATGATGCCTGATGAGAAGGTGGCGTTAATGAGTTTGGTAATGAATGGTGAGAGGTCTCTTGCCGCGTCTTTTATGATTTGTGAGGGGCAAGGGTCACCCTGGCTATTAGACAGTTTAAGGCTGAGGATGATTTTTTCCACTTCTAACGTAGAGACTTTGGAGAAGCTGAAGCGGGTGAGTGGGTTGGGTATGGGGTTCTGAGGTGTGGGACGTGGGGGAGTGTTGGCGGTGTTAGTAGAGTTAGTTAGGGATTCTTTCTTGTTGTTGATTTTGATTTGAAGGCCTGCGACTTTATTGGCCAGGGCATTTTGGACACTAGTGCACCATTGTTTATCTTTCAGGCATGTGTCTGGGGCTAGGACAGGAGTTTACAGCTCCTTGATAATAGAAAACAGTTCCTTGGTGCTGGATTTGGCTTGTGAGATTCTCTGGTTATATGATTATTGTTTACCGAGAATGATTTATTTTTTGTATGAGGAGACTATTTTGTTGAGGATCAGCTTGTTAGTGCTTGTAGGAGATTGTCTCCAAGCTTGTTCTTTTATGCGTTTCTCTAATCTGAGAGCTTTTAGGTGGGTAGAGAACCAAGTGTTCAGGTGTTTTTTTGGCTTACATTTTCTCAGTTTTAGGGGTGCAATAGAGCTTAAGGCTGAGCGCATGCTGTTGTTGTAACTTTCTACGAGGTGGTGGGGGTTGGAGGTAGCTGAGAGTTGGTTCAAGGTCGGTAGAATGAGGGGGATGAGTATTTCAGCTGTGACATTTTTCTTGCTTCTTGTAGGAATAGCTGTGGCAAGTAGGTTATTAGTGATGGGGCTTGAGGCTTCAAGGTTGAAGGTGAGGAGGTGATGGTCAGACCATGGTTAAAGGGTATTAGCGGTGATGGAGGCCACACAGTTGTAGTCTGCTACCCAGACAAGGGTTCTCCCTTTGTTGTGGGTAGGGGTGGATACTCTTTGGGTAAATATGAAACAGGTAGTGGTGCCGGAAACACGAGAGCAACTGAAGAACAAGGCAAAGGGTGTTACATCAAATATTCATTTTATTTTGTTATAAATTGTAAACAATCTTTAATTAGTTCATTTTATAAAAAACATCCTATATAGCAGACATTCATACATTCATTCAACTAATGCAACTCTAAAAATAGTACATTTACATTTTTTATGGAAATGTGAAGCAAATGCAACAACTGTTCCATTGTTTAGATAAAAATTACACTTTCAAGAAAAACAATTAATGTGATCAAAGGAAAGCAATCAGGTAAACAAATACAATTTCTGTATAATGGTAATGTGAAAAACACTTCCAATGTTCAATAATAGTGGTTCACTCTAGATTTGTTTACCTGATTGCTTTCCTTTGATCACATTAATTGTTTTTCTTAAAAGTGTAATTTTCATTCCACCTTGCATCCATTTGAAACCATAAAAGTATTGTTGCTATCTTATCCATCCTATAACCACTCCTCATTGATTATAAAGAAGTGTGCTAGTGCCAGACTATCCATTATTGATTACTGCTCAGATTAAGTGTGATATTCAATTATTAATTTATTATAGAGTGTGATATATATATATATTGTTTAAATTCTCAAATAAACCTTTTAACTTGCAAAACAGAACTACTTCTTGGCTCAGTGGGGCAGGGGGATTCCAAGAGAGGGGTGTTATATCGGGGTAGTCATCCAGAACTCATGAACTGGACATAAAGATATATCAATAAGGGTTTCCATTCAGTATCCCAGACTAGGCATTGACTTAGCTGTAGTGTTGAATTGAATCATCTTACAAAGTGGGGGCTCGAGCCGGACGTTTGGGTTAGATCTATCACTTGTGCAGATTAATATAGTGTGCCAGCTGACCAGATACACATATCCGGTCGGATCACCATGCTGTGTTACGCTGTAAAGCACTCCTCAAAGGAACGCTTTAAGGAAAAGGTCTGTTTTGCAAAAATAAAATACAAACATCTGTAAGTCAGGAAGGAACTCAAATTCCAGAATGACGACCTTGGTAGATATGAAAATAGCCAGAGAACACTTCTTACATAAGCTATTTGTGAGAGGTGAGTGGACTCATCAGGACCAAACGGTCTGGTTGCAGGCAATCGCGCAACAGGTCACTGAAACAGGGTCAGATATATGGGGAGATCAGAGTCCCCTACATGTGGCCCTGAGTGAACTATATATGGCCCCTAAGGCCAAGGATGAGCACCACAATATTGCCAGGGTAGCGGCATATTTATATTTACATATGGGAGCCATGCAGGACAAATGTGCTGAAAGCCAAGATCTGGCGAGTAGGCAACTTCTGTCACTACAGAAAGCCCAATCTGATCTGGACTCTTCTGAGCAGAGGCTGCTCAGGAGCCAGGAGTCAGAAAATGACAGCAGACGGTACATCACTAAAATAAAGGAGGATATGGATGTGCTGCAACAGGAAAAGGCGAACCAGGATACCAGATTCCTGGCCTTGCAGAAGGAGCACCAAGAAGGTTTGGACTCCCTACTGCAGAGCCAGAAAAAGCTGGAGCAACAGTTAGACTTCAATAGGGCATGTGCTGAGCAGGTAGTCACCCTGCAAAGCCACCTAGATAGGGAGAAGGCAGAGAGCAATAAACTGTTTTTGAAAGACCTGGATACCCAGGCAGAGTTTGACCAGGAGCGCCAGAAAACTGGTGCCTTCCAAAGGCAAAGGGACGACCTGGCGGCACAGATGCAGGCTCTTAGTCAGGAAAGGGATACCTTAGGCCAGGAAGTCTGCCACTTAAAAAGGAAAATGGAAGAAAATCACCTGGCCCTCCAGGGACTGGGTGACCTCCAAAAAGAACACCAGAACCTGTTAGAGCACACCAGGAGGGTGGGGGATGCTCTGGCAAGACAGGAGCAGGCCAGTAGGGATGGGACTCAGGAGGTAACCCTCCTGCAGCAAAGACTAGCCCAGTGCTCCAGGACCAATCAGGAAACGCAGAGAGTGAATGAGGCTCTCTGCCAGCACAATGATAGGCTCCAACAACAGGTAGCGATGCAGGAGAGACTGATAGAGTCGAGTAAGGCCTTAACTGAGGAACTGAAAGCGCAGGCTCTTGCATTGCAACAGGGAGCAGGGGCGGATAGAGACCAGGTTCGCTGAGAGAGGGAGACTCCTGAGCATAACCTCAGGAGCCCTAGTACCAGAGGCCTTTATCTCTCTCAGTCCCTGGACTCTGCCACCCCCATGTCCCCTGGCGCACATGAGCACTGGGCCACAGGGATGGCAGATTACTATCCAGCCAGAAGCATGGGCTCATATGCCAGTACCTCCCAGGAATGGATGGGCGGGCAACCGGGTATGGGCACCCAAGCACAGTGCAATTTAGTGGGGAACCCCAGGAGAATAGGCCCATTAAGGGCATCCTGAAAACTTCTGCCCAGTTAGGTCAGTGGGGGAGGGGGGTACCCATCAAATCCTGGCAGCAAGGAGGAATCTGAAGACTCCTCTGAACGGCGCAGGACACAGGAGACCAGGTCTCCACATTCTGCCAGCCATTCCCAGGCTCGCAGAATCCGGGAAAACCTGGAAGATCAGACAGGAACCTCTGGGAGCAGTGCCTCTGAGTCAGAGGATGAATGGACCGGGGTTACCCGAACCAAAAAGGCCAATAAGGCAAAAAGGGCCTTGCTTAAGGAAGCATTGAAACAGATTAAGGCAATCAGGAGTGTCATCACGCCTTATCATAAGAACGCCAAGTACTCTGTTTGGGAACACTTGGAGCTCTATGAGCAAATGATGGAGACTTTTCATTTGAAGGACAGCCAAAGCTGTATCCAATATGTAAAGTGGACATTCTCTCCAGAGTACTCCAGTTTCTTTGCGGGGCTGGAGGACCAAAATCATTCAAGGTGGTCCACCTATAGGGCGGCCATATTAAAATATTTTTCTGTTCACAGAAATCCCCAAGAGGCTCGCAAGGCAGCCTACAATTTGCAATGTGGGGAGGATCAGGCCCCACAAGAATTCGTGCAAGAACTGAAACGTGCCTTTGAGCAGACCACCAGAAGGGTGCGCACAGACAGCAGAGAATTTGACAATACATTTTTCCATGCCTTGCCCAAATACATCATGACCCAGCTCGTGAGAGATTTTCACGAGAAAAGATCTTTAGACTGGGTCATTGAACAGACTACCCGGATCTATGAGGTGCAGAAGCGCATAGAAAATAAAAATAATGCGCCCAAAAACCCCAAAACCAACAGCACCCCTGCTGCTGCCAAGGTGGCAGAGGTAAAGGTTGCCCCCGTTTTAGACTTGGAGATGGGGGGGCCTAAAAACCTACCTGCACCTAATAATCCTAAGCCCAGAAATCCCTCGGGCCAGTCACAGACAGGGAGTCGAGGAGGTAGTCCCACAAATGGGGTCCCCCGCTCCCCTGACTATGTAAATCCCCGCTACAAGGGAAACCGACCAATCCTGGGTTATGTGTGGACTCCTCCAGCCCAAGGGGGGGGATCCAGCCAAGCACCTGACCCGGGGAACCTCCCTCCTAACTTCCCCCAGGAGGGCAGAAATTCTCCAAATCCTGGGCAGAACTTTTTCCCTAGGTATCCACCCAAATTCCAGCCCCAAAATCATCCATCCTTCTTTCCCCAATTCCCTGAGCTCAGACAACCTAATCCGGGAGAGGGGAGGCCAAGGATGGAGGGGTACCAAAATCTTCCCAACCAGGGGTACTACCAGAGAAGGGATAGCTACCCTTCCTGGGATCAGTCCAGGGGAGAGAATAGAGCCCCGTATCAGCCTGAGCGGGTTTCCCAGTTAGAGCGCCAGGTCCAAAATATGGCACGGGATCTGGGTCACATACTGAGGGCTCAACAGAACCCTCAGATGAGCGTGCCACCGCAGAATGCCCCAAACTCTGGACCTGGTACTCCAGAACAATGACGGGGGCAGCACCCCGATAACACACCGGTTCCCAGGGAGGAGGCACAAGGGGAAGGGGGGTGTAAAGCCTTGGAGGAAGTTTCCTTCCCAACTTGTAAACAGCCCCTGGAAAACCAGGAACCAGGAACAAAATCTCCTACCCAGGAAAGCCTGCCTCCCAAGGAGCAGAGGGGGGTAGGAGAAACAAAGGACCCAAACAGACCCACTTTGTAGAGGAGGTACAGATCTTCCAATTTGAGGGAGAGGGATCCTCAGAAGATCCTGGGAAAAGGATCTTCTTCAGAGATGGGGGAACTCCTCCCAAAGAAAAATGGGTCCCAAGGGATTCCAATCCAGACTGGGGAGATATGGAGACTGAGCTACCGCCGCCCATCATCTCATCCCAGAACCCACAATACCAAAATCCCCTGGTTCAAACCCATCCTGGTGACTGCCTCCAAAAAGGGGGGGGCGGCCCAGAACCGGAACCAGGGGAACCCACAATGGCTCTGATCTCCAGTTGCCAACTTTTTCTTTCAGATTCCCAAGGCTCTCCACAGAATTCTGCCCAAATCTCTTCTCTAGCAATGTCCAAAACCAGAAAGTTAGCCCACCAGTTGTCCAAAAATGTGCATTATCTGTGCCCCCTTGAGTAGAAGGAGGGAAGATACTATGCCCCGGTACAAGTACAGGGGCAGGGTACAATTTTGGCACTGGTGGACACCGGATCCCAAGCTACCCTTCTGTCCAAAAGGGCCTTTGAGGAACTAAATGCAGGAAGGGGGTAGAATTACCAAATTCCTCTCACCTCTCTTCCTGGACAACTGCAGAACTTTGACGGGAAGGAAATTCCCGTTGAGGGGACTGCAGACTTGGACATTAAAATCGGGCGACACAAGGTGAAACACCCGGTCATAGTAGTGACTCCAGAGGGCACCCCTTGTTTACTAGGGAATGACCTCCTGAGAAGGTTGTCACCCCTAATAGATTGTGTAAACAAGGTCCTCTGGACCCAGACTAGCCGACCAATAAAATTAAAACAGAGTGTCAACCATGTTAGTTTAAACGGCACCTGCCACATGGTTGAACAAAAATCTGACCAAGTAGAATTTCACTTCCAGAACAACCAAACTCCAGACGTGACAGTAATAGCAGTAGGACAACAGACTGGTGATGGGGGGTCCTCTCTATTCTGAAAATCAACCTTCCTTCCAGTTTAAAGTGGTACTCCACGTTGGAAGGAAACACTTTGAAATTCTTTACTAATCCACAATCAGAAACTCCCACTCCTATAGTCCAGAAAGATGTGAAATCAGCTCAGAGCCTGGCTGATATTCAGCAAATTGGAGAGCAGTTGTTCATCCCTGTTCAGTTAAATGATGGGAAGGACTCTGTTCTCGCTCGAGTGTGTGTGAACAACGGTAAGAGCTTCATCAGCGAAGCCAAGTTCCGCCAACTCCCAAAAGATCCAGCCATTCCCACATTCAAACTGATAGACAAATGGGAAATGGACCTGGAAGCACCCAATTCCAAACATCTCCTGCCAAGCAGGTGTATGCTCAAAATCTCCATTGGCAACAAGAGCATAGTCCACAATTGTTGGGTCGTGCGAGACGTCACTGCCGCTTTTTACTTAGGCAGTGACATTCTCAATCGCTTTGCCATTAGTTTGGACCTAATAAACCTTGGTCCCGATTAGCGGATAATCCCATGGGCTTTGATGATCTAGAAAAAGCATTTAGGTCAGCTCAATTGCTACCTTATGCAGTTGAAATTCAGATCAAAGAGGAAGTCACCATCCCAGAAAGGACCCGACAATTCTCCCTGGAAGTGAAAGTTAAAAGAGGACAATATTTGCAAAACCCTGATGCTTACATACATCTAAATGCTTCTCTCCAACAGCAAGGGTTGTTGGTAAACCCAACTCCATTAGTCAACATATAACATGACACCATTCCAATAGAGGTGGATAACAGCGACTTAAAGAGTATTACTCTAGCCGCAGGCACCATTATTGGAATGGCGGTTGATGACCGACATTTTTCCATTGATTTAGGAAATGAACTGTTAGGACCAATCCCCAAGGACTGCTTTGACAGTGACAGTGAGGACAATACAACACTAGGCAGGATTTTTACCCGGCATCGGGGGAACTTCCTGGTGTACACTTCCTGCCCCTATGGTAAGGAAGATGTGACTTGTGATTTCAGGAGGGATGAGGTGATTTTCCAGGTCCATGAGGCTTACCTTTCCCACCTGAGGCCTCCAGTCCAAATCAGCACTCTGACCAGGGACTTCTCCACCCAGCTGGAGGAGGCCGCTGAGATAGCCATACCAGAAGTCTTTCCAGGCTTTAGGCAGATGGTGGAAGAGAGAGTCAACCTAGCTGATGCCTGTGTGACTCTGGAACAGAAGCAAAAGTTGAAACAAGTTTTCTTGGATTTCCAAGATCTCTTTGCGGTAGACTCATATGACTGTGGCCGCACCGACATCCACACAACAACAATCCCCATGGACCCTGGCATGACTCCAGTGTTTGTGAAGCAATATTGCTTGCCTCTCGCATCAATGGAGCCCCTTACTGAAATAATTAAGAACCTTGAGTCCCTGGGAATAATCCGTCCAATACACAGCACCTTCAATAATCCGGTGCTGGGAATATTGAAGCCAAACGGCCAGTAGAGACTCTGCGCCGACCTTAGGGAGCTCAACAAATGGGTCCATACTTCCCGATGGCCTCTGCCCTACATTGACCAAGGGCTGGCCCAGATCCAGGGGTCAAAGGTATTCACTGCAATAGACCTGACCAATGGATACTGGACCGTGCCTGTCAGTAGGGAGCACCAATACAAGCTGGCTTTTACCTTTGGGGGCCAGCAGTACACATGGACCCGGACTCCCTTCGGATACCTCAACTCCGGCAAAGAATTCAACATTTTCCTACATAAGGCCATGCCCGTCCTGGGTGCGAGGGGTAACCTGGCTTATGTAGATGATGTCCTCATCAAAAGTTCATCTATGGAGGAACACATAGCGGAGATCCGTTATGTTCTGACCCAGTTGAGGGCCGCCAGAGCAAAACTTTCCTTTCAGAAAGCACAGTGGTGTAGAACCCGTGTTAATTTCTTGGGGCATGAGATTACTCCTCAGGGTCTCTGTCCCCAGGAAAAGAAGGTGGAAGCACTCCAAAAAACTGAAAGACCCCACAAGTCTGCGGGAACTAAGGAGCCTCCTTGGACTGACTAATTACAGCAGAAAGTTCATTGAGAGCTACGCAGAGATCCCCAGACCCCTGATTCATCTCCTGAAGGGGGGGAACAAGTGGGAATGGGGTCCAGAACAAGCCAAGGCAGTAAAACAACTCAACAGAAGCATCTCACAAGCGCCTTGCCTAGCTTACCCTGGCAGAAACAAGGAGTTCTTCCTGGAGACGGGGTTCTCTAATACGTGCTTGATGGCAGTATTATACCAAAAGCATGACAAGGTCAATAAAGTAATCTCCTATGCGAGCAAAACTTTATCCTCTGTGGAGGAAAAATTCAACGATTGTGAGAAGGCACTCCTGGCAATGGTGTGGGCATTGAAGAATTACCGCCCGTTTATCCAGGGGGAACACATCATAGTGGAGACTCCACACCAGCCTCTGCAATATCTCCAAACTGATAGAATCCGGGCCGGAAATGTGAGTAATTCCCGAATTACTTCCTGGATTCTGTCAATGCAAGGCTTTCCTGTGGAGGCCAGATATGGCCAAAACAAGAAGAGTCCCCTCGCGCAAGGTCTGGCTGACTTGCATGATTGTGCCAGAGAAAACTGTCTCGAGGACGAAAGTCTAAAAATCAAGGACAACACAGAGGCATACCTTAATTCCCCACACAAAGTCTTTGAAGAGGACAAGTGTGAGGGAGTTCCCACTGTCTATGTGGATGGATGCTCTTACCATGTTGACAACGACGGGGAGAAAGAACTGGTGGCTGGCGTAGGGAATGCATGGGTGAAGGAGTTTCCAGAACCCTCCGCTGGATACAAAATTGGTCCCCGAAGTAGTAAGGTGGCAGAATTGATGGCTGTGCATCAGGCCATCCTCACTGCTGTCCAGCATCAACTCCACGAACTGGTCATAATCACAGATTCGGATTATGTACGGAACGGGTTCGTGGAGCACCTGGTTAATTGGAAAACGAGAGGCATGTTATGTGCTAACAACAAACCCTTGAAACATGGGAAGTTGATCCAAAACATTGATGATCTGGTCACATTGAATGGGATGACCATCTACTTGAAAAAGATCAAGGGTCATTCCAAAGTAGAGGGACCAGACAAAACTGGAAATGACTTAGCTGATCAGCTGGCCAAAACCGGGGCCATCCAAGGGGATCTAATTGAGATTGAGCCCCTGTTGGGGGAAATCCAGGTCACTGCTATCACTAGGTCCCAGACAAATGCTCACAATGATCTTTCAACTGCCCAATGGAGCAAGAAGACCCCTGATGCTGATTTGATTACAGCTCAGAAGGGGGATCCAATTATCGGTAAGTTTTACCAACACCTTGAGGACCCTGAGAACTTTCCCCTGACGGATACCGATTACATTGGGAAAGAGGACCTAAGAGTGTTGATGAAATGTCCAAAAATGTTCCGAATCCAAGACGGTTTGCTGGTAAGGAAATCCAAAGCTGGCCACGATCAGTGTGTGGTTCCTACCTCATTCCGAAGCCTGATGTTAAGTCACGCCCATGATGCGGCCACCGCCGGTCATAGGGGGTTTCACACAACACTGGAAATCTTAAGAGAGGTTGCATACTGGCCACACATGGGGCAGGACCTTGACCAATACTTGAAGGGGTGTCTTGTGTGTGCACAATTTCAGCCATCATCCCTCATGCACCGTGCACCCCTCCAAAAGAGGGGGATGACACTGCCATGGTCAGATTTGCAAATCGACTTTGTAGGCCCTGTGATTCGCTCGTCTAGAGGAAACAAGTACATGTTGACCGTTACTTGTTTACCAAGTGGGTGGAATGTCTCCCAGCCCCAAATTGCAAGGCAGAAACAGCAGCTGCCCTGATGATTAACCACATCTTTTTCTGTTTTGGTCTACCTCAAAGGATTGAGTCAGACAGGGGTAGCCACTTCACCAGTGAAGTAATGACAAAGATGTGGGAGATACTGGGGGTCAAGAGAAAGCTACACCATCAGATGGCCATCAGATCTACCCCTTCATCTGCAACCAAAATGTCACCATTCGAGTTGATGACTGGACGCAAGATGGTGCTTCCGCAGTATTTGCTCTACAGGACCCAAGAGCAGACACTAATAAATGCCTCCACAACTCATGAGTATGTGGAGAATTTAAGAAAACACCTTCAACATGCTTTTGCCTATGCTCAGCAGAATCTAGAAAGATCAGCCGAGAGTATGAAGACCCACTATGAGCTGAAAACTTCCAGGTAGGAATATCAGGTGGGGGATCGGGTCTATTTATACAACTTCCAAAGGAACCAGGCCAAACAGCGAAAATTTTTGCCTACATGGAAGGGACCGTTTGAGATTATAGACAAGATCTCCCCTGTGGCCTACAAGATCCGCATCCCCAAAGGCGGTTTGGCAGAGGGGGAAGACAAGTGGGTCCACATCAACCAGTTGAAGTGTTGCCATCCCGGGCACACTCTGCAACAACTGGAGGAGTCCTCTGCAATCCCAGTGGGTACCGCTCCAGAGTAATTCAATTCCAACCCTAAAATATCCTACATATAACCTATCAAATTCTGTGTTTCTCAAGTTTATGTGTTCCTGTCGCTTAATTTAAAAAAATGTGCATGTTCATATCTGTTGAGTTCTAAAATATATATGCCACCCCACTATATCAATGGTGGGGGAGAAATGTCCATGAATAGGTATTGCCGCTCTTCCTTTGTTGTCCTAGGAGAAAGAAAACCTGGAGACTGGCCAAGGAGGACGATCCGGAGACCGGGAGCAGAGACGCAAGGGGCCCGGGGTACCGCCCAATATTCCCATCAGGACTGGCGAGGAGAACCGATCGATCAGTACCGGATGGAGGAAAAGATGCTGAACTGTGCCATCTACCAGAAGAAGATGAGGAGAACATCCCAGATCTTGCGAGTTCCATCAGTGAAACAGAATGGCCATCGCAAGAGGGGGGCTTGTGGGATGTTTTTACCCATGCATCCGAGCCCTACCACAAAAACTGTGCAGTACTGGCATGGAAAACATCATGATGGCCAGAACTTCCCAGAAAATGCACAGGGAAATGCATGAAGAATAGGCTGCCACCCATTTTTGCCTATGTTGTGAGCACAGAAGGGCACAGAGCCTAAAACCATTGTAAAAGGGGCAATGCTGATTGCCAAAAACAACCCATAACTGGTGGGAATTCGTTTTCTTCAGGTCAAACATGGCTAATTTATGGGCACAAAATTATTTTACTGCAGAACTACACCAATGCCATTTGTTGAACCTGGACAATATACTTCCATGTACTATCTCTTGTTTGAAATGCTTGAATTCAAGACTGATCCAAAAAGATTGCATGCAGTACCCGCTTTTGACTGAGGGCGGCGCTAGCGTTCTAAACTCTGACAGGGAAACTGCATGTCAGGAGATGCAGGAGAGGCCTTTACATCAAAGGCTGGGAGTTAATTAAAATCTTAACCACATGCTGTTCCCAGAAGACAATCTGATTTAATTAACAGGCCAAAGGCTGGGAAACCTCTCACCTCCAGAGATTCACACCAGGAGTTAGAATCTCAAATGACCTCTTGATTGATAGAAGGCAGACTGGCTGGGAGCCTCCTGGAGACCACACAATAGGCTCTTGCATTTGAATAGAATATGTTGACTTTGACTGTTTCCTGTCAACAAAGGCCTGCCTGCCAGAAGACACATGTGATCACTGACCCACCCAAGTCTTGGATGCGGACTCCAACACTCTGAGAACTGAATTGAAAGCAAAATATATATTTTACAGAAACACTGATAACTCTTTGTAATCAAATGACAGGAATGTATAACTTTGAGAGCCTTCATTTAAAAAATGTACCTTCTATTCAAGCCCAAACTCCAATTTGTGTGATGTTCTGGGGCAAAACCCTGCTATTTATGTATACTACAGACTCTGTGTTTAAGCTAGAGACATGGGAATTTACTGGAGTATGTATGGACAGGCCGTGTATATGTGTATAATTTTTAATGAAAAACCAATATTGCAAAACCAGTTAAAAAATGCAAAATGTTGCCATTTCTGAATGCAAGCCCTCAGGAAGAGCAGATTTGGGACAGAGACTACCTCATGTGATAGGTAATATGTACATGCAATGACAAACCACTATGTATTTGAGAAATGTGTATTTTGATCAAATATAGATTTGTGTGTAATTTGACAGGGGAGTGTCTTTTCTGCAAGCCATTAAATGACATCATTCTGACACACAATCCTGCTCTCCAGTGAGAACGCAAAGAATTCTCCAACCTATCAGAACTCTGAAGGGGTTGGGCCTAGAAAGCTAGCCTCTCCACCCACTTTCAAAACACATAAAAAGAGCCACTGGAAGCTAGAGAAGAGATTCAAGACCAGTTGCTGCAACGCGCTCTGCCGGACCATACAACATCCAGAAGATACCAGATTCAACACTTAGACTTTAAAACTCCAAAGAACTTGATTCAGAACTCAAAGCAAGGGCCTAAACCCACAAACTGAGAACTCTTCTCAGTAGGCCTCAGCATCCAGCAAACCTAACAGCGGTAGCAGCATCCAGGAGCCGTGCAGATCAGCGCTGGGTCCAGAGAAAGCTGTGCAGAAAGATCCAGATCACTGTGAAATGCCGAGACCAGAACCGGAGTCCAGTCCAAACCCTGACCAGATCCGTGGGGAGGCCTATTTCAAAATATATTGTGAGTACCTAACAGAACTGTGCAGAACCAATCTCTTAGTTAAAATAATATAATTCAATCTATTTTAATCTAACCAGAACTGCCTCCTAACTGTCACCTGTCATTTGCAAAGCTGTCACCTGTTATTTTCTAGCTGCAAGCTGTAACCAATCGCTTTGAACTTTTAAAATTTCAAGTCCAAAAAAACAACCTCCACAAAATCGTTCATAACTCTGTAACCGTTTAGGCTAGGAACTCTGCGTCATATACTCCTTATACTTTCTCCGCAATCACGATTCACGCATTCGCGAATTTTGCCGCGATTTGCGATTTGGCCCGATTTCTTTACTTGTAAAAAGATAGCTGCTTTTGCCTGAACTGCTAAATTTCGTTTGCCTCTTAAGAACCATCCCTTAATCATTGCTAGAGTGAGCCTGAACTCATATTAACTAGATACCACTTACCCTGAACCTCCTGAAGGGAATTAAAAGCATTTTCAGCATATTTCTCACTGCATTGTCACCATATTCAAAGCATTTTGCCTGTGTTTCAAAACTCCTATCTGTTGTATAAGCTGCTGGGGGGTGGATTGTCCAAGAAAGGGATTACATTGTCTTTTGTTGAAACCCTATCAAGTTATTTTCTGTACTGCATTTTCATTCCACCTTGCATCCATTTGAAACCATAAAAGTATTGTTGCTATCTAGGCATTGACTTAGCTGTAGTGTTGAATTGAATCCTCTTACAGGAATGAGGGGGCAGGGCTAGGTTGTGAAACACAGTATCTCTACTTAGAACCCAATCCTGGCGATTTGCATAAACGCAAATAGCATTATGGCAACAACATGATATCCAAAATTATAAATGTTAAACATGTCTTATAGTGATTCATAGCAAATAATGGACTCTTCTGTTTTGACTAGTCACAATATTCATCCAAATAAAAAGTTGCCTGTAAAATGCAGGACATATATACCAGTTTGAACAATTGCAACAAGCAGACTGTTTTCAGCAAATGCCTAGTCTTCTGATAGCAGTCTGCTTGCTGAGGCGCAGGATCCTTGAGAGTTGTGCCTGGGACCCTCTAGGTCTGGCGCACATTAACTGCGCTGTTTTGATTATAATCAAACCACGTCCACTAAATCTACCAGGAGCCCCTAAGCATCGGGTTCCCCAGTTCTTCAGCCATCCTTCCTTGGAGCTTGAACCAATGAAAGTGCTCCACCTTGACAGCCATACTCTGGCCTGATCACGGTGAGGCGCGCCTCACGGACTGCAGACTCCCTTCTGCTTGCCCTGTTTCAGCACAAGAGAGAAAGTCTGTTTGAATGTGAACCAACCTGACAGGGCAGGCACAAGAGCGGTGGCATTGGCAGTGGCTGTGTGACTATTTCTGCTATGAGTGGTGGGCCAATTATCCAATGGTCTTATCCCATGCTCAGTCGGTGGCACTGAGTCTGGCTCATGGACTGTCACTGGACTTGGTTGCAGAGTGTGACTCTTCTAGGAGGGGTCTGGTGGTTCCTCCTTCTTGACCAGCAGTGATTTGGAGCGCCCCTTTCCTTCCTGACTGAAGAATCTGCCCACCTGCCCACCACGTGCCTGCTCCACTGAGTAGCAAGAGTCCACAGATGTCATAGAACAAATTCAAAATAATACAAGGGGCCTGATTCACAAAGCGCTTCTCAAGGGGACGCTCACCGGCTCATCACGTCTGAATTCAGACAGGCTAGAGCTGACGGCTCAAGCTTCCCGGTCATTGCAGCGAGACTCTGGAATGCACTACCACCCACCCTGGGACCCTAATAATCATACTGGACCTTCTGCAAACTTCTGAAAACCCGGCTCTTCACCTAGAGCATTTCCGGACCTGTCCTCGCCCCCCCCAACCCCCAAAACCTTCAACCAATATAAGATTTACTGCTTTGTAACCTGTTCTGCAACAGCACCTTGATGTCCATGGGTTTAGTGTGATTTACAAATGTACAAATAAATAAATAAATGACTTCTGTGAATGAAAGGATCTAATTCTCAATATACAACTTGTAGTTAATTATGATAAGAATGAGCATCCATAAGAATTAACGTGAAACACATGTTAACGTTGCCCTACCCAAGGTACATCACCGAATGGTTACATCATAATGTTCAAACACAAGTAAGAAGTTTGCGGTGCTAATCATATGTGCAAATTACAGAATACGTGCACAATATAGAGAGGTATAAGTAACGTGTGGCATTGTTCTTCAGGACAACAATAATGACACAACAATAACACGAGGACACTACAATAGATACAAACCGGATTGCCAAATGAATAACAATAGAAATCATTTTTTGAGTCTCTATATTAAAATTCCCATTAGGAATCATTTTAGGCTCTGCCCACCACGTGAGCATAAATATAACATATGTATGTCATAATTGTGCGATGGGATAATGACGACATAACAATTCAGCATGTAATTACGTGATGACATCACAGTACGTTGCAACATGATCCTCATAATAAATACAGTAAACAAAATGGCGGCCGCAAAAAGACATGTGGAACGCCTCAGAAGGAGAGTGCTTATGCTTCATAGTAGAGGGAAACATATATGAAGGTAAGATTTCATCGAATCTGGTGCATTAATTGGTATTTTATAACAACTAAAAATGTGCTACCAATAGGAATAAGGAATTAATACGTGGGTAATATATTTCCCCTTTCTCCAAAATCTTTACAGGGAACAACAGGCAGTCAAAAGAAACACGATCAAACACATGACGTGTTTGCAGGTTTACAATTCTCTATGGGGTACGTTTTATTTTTGTCTTGTTACTACACTATGGTCCTCATTACACGGTAGGCGGTAAGGGTTTACCGGTACCTGTATTTTACTGGTACCGGTAAACCCTTACCGCCTTACTACGAGGTCCCTTTGCGGGTTGGGGAATTTAACGCCTGCTTTTTGCAGGCATTAAAAACCAACCCGCAAAGGGACTAGGGAGCTAATTACGGTACCGCAATTTGCGGTACCGTAATTAGCGCCTTCTCCATTCCCATAGAGCCCTATGGGGCAAAAATGGGAATGGGGAAGGGCAATGGGGGAAGAGGGAATTACCGCCCCACCAACCTTGGAATAGGGCGGTAATTCCCCTTTCCACCAAGGCGGTGCTGGTATTTTACCGGCATGGACCAAGGTGCTAATAGCACCTTGGTCCACCACCATCCGTGTAATGAGGCCCTATGTGTTCGCCTTGACAAAGCCCATATGGTGACACACCAGGCACGTGCAACAGTGCCTGCTGATTCATGGCAGATTGCAGGTTGATCTATGGCAGATTGAAAGATGGAGTTTAATGAAATATCATAATAAAAAAGTAAGCAATCATTGAATAATAGGAAATGTCAAAAATCTTTGATTCAAGAATGCACACTTTATTCAACAGGAAAACAGATGTTTAATGGCTACATTAAGAAATCGACGTTTTCTTTTTCTTTGATTGACTGAGTAGGACATTTGTAGTTTTTGTTTATGACCTTAAAGTAGGTATCATGTGAAAATACCTATTCCTACTAATAAAGCTGCAGGACTACTTCCCCACATAGTAACTAACAACAAAGAATACATCATCTGTACACAATATTGCAGATGACGAGCACCCAGATGTCCAATTTCCCCACCTACTCTAGTCATAGAGTTCTGTATGCGTCATGTACCTGTTCTCCTTCCAGGGTGATAGTCCTTGCTCAAGTGGTGCAAGGACAGTGTGGCTAAGAAGAGTAGGGGCGGGGCAGGAAGCGTCCCATCTAATACATTTGCACTATGGATTGTCTTCCTGGGTTGCCATTGTGCCTACCGGTGGAACCCAGCCACTTGCCTCACTCACAAGTGCATGCCTGGTGTTTCCATCCTACCATGAGGTGGAACTCCCTAGAGGATGTTGGGAAGGAGAGAGGGTCTTCCCAACCCCCTAAGCGATACCAAATGAGATATAAACGCAAAGAGAGCACATCCAGGAAGCAGGGTTGAGGTGGTTGCACATACAGGAGGGTGTGCAATCACCTTAGTGCATGCATTGCAAGCTATATGATAGATGCGGGTGTGAACGCCATCTTGGTAAAAGGCAGCCATCATAGAAGTTAGGCCCAAGTGCAGTGAGCAGCATTTTGTGTGTTAGTAATAGACCCCCTTGCATGAGCACAAACACCACCCGCACCCTGGCCAGGTGTCTGAGATCCTTAAAATCCTCCATTGTTCAAATAGTTATAGGCCCTCATGCCCTGGGAATGATGTGCCCTGCAAGGTCATGACAGGGGAGCAGAGTTCCTCTTGGCAGTACTATCTCACAGAACAGATAGCAAGGCCCTCCTGCCCCTAACAATCACCACATAAGAAATTCAGCTTTGCCATGCTTTCATCCCATGACCCCCGCATGACAGAGCACCATTCAAACCCAAACCACCGACCATAAAACGTTTGTGACCAAGCCCATCCCTGTATCTGCCAGGTGTAATTTTACAGCGATTAAATGACATTGGGCCTCATTACACGGAAGGCGGTGAGCCATGGCGCTATTAGCGCCATGGCTCATGCCGGTAAAATCCTGGCACCGCCTTGGCGGAAAGGGGATTTACCGCCCCATTCCAAGGTTGGTGGGGCGGTAAATCCCCCTTCCGCCATTGCCCTTCCCCATTCCCATTTCTGCCCCATAGGGCTCTATGGGAATGGGGAAGGCGCTAATTACGGCACCGCAATTTTGCGGTGCCGTAATTAGCTCCGAGGTCCCTTAGCGGGTTGGTTTTTAACGCCTGCAAAAAGCAGGCGTTAAAGCACCAACCCGCTAAGGGACCTCGTAGTAAGGCGGTAATGGTTAACGGTCACCGTTACCATTAACGGTGGCCGTTAACCATTACCGCCTTCCGTGTAATGAGGCCCATTGTTTTTGCAAGTAGCTAATTCATTGTTAGGCCAGCTTCACCGCAGATGACGATCCTAGTGACACCCACGTGGACGGAAATGGACAGATGAAGACAGACCAATGGCCTGGCATCCCATATGGAGCAGGCCCTACATGTATAGGGCTCCTCCAATCCATATTCTAGCATTGTACTATATGAAACAGTATCATTAGTGACGTTGTTTGGGCTTATAATGTGCTGCACATGCCTACGGAGCTCAGAACGTTCAGCAGCAGCAGAGTTCTTTGCTGACGCACTTCTATTTTGTATTATCCTTGCAAGAGTGTCTTGGGCCTTTTTTTCTTCCTAAAAGGCTGTATTTCATGTGGTGTGAGCATGCAGTGGCGTGCCTTCAAAGGGCTATCTGTGAATAGAGGATGATCACACAGGTCATTCTTCAACCAGGAATTAAGAAGAGCAGTCCCCGAGTAGTGTGCAATCCACAAACAGACAAATGTGCAGAACATTACCCTCGTGTTGGGCCGATGGCGTCACAGAAGAGGTACAACGATGGAATAATGGGATTTATTCCTTCCGCTCAGGCACATGTAGAGACTCAAAAAGCCCTGCACACCTAAAGGACATGGATGCACTGTTCCCTCGGACGTTCGCTGCATGTGCCCTACGACTGCAGACGAGAACACGGCACACACCCTGAACTGTTGCACTGACACACATCTGGATTTCTCCCATTCTTAGGTTTCAGCCTCATTTTGAACTGGATGGTATTAAAGGACCTTGTTGTATGTATCCTGCCAGTTCTGTCGCGTTGTTTTACTGTGCACTCATTTTGCCTCACACCGCTCTAAAGAGCTAGCCTAGATCATTTTCCTGTCACAACCTAGAGCAGAATAAGGGCTACTATGAGGCAAGCGCTTCTCTTATGGATAGTCCAGTGGGGTTTGAGTGAGTTAAGGGACCCTAATTGTGCTGCCCAAAGGCTTCTGGGTGCACTCTGTTGACCACAACCAGAGCCCTGGATGTACCCCTCACCATACACATACAGCCTATTGCTGACCATTGGAGATTTGGGCACAATGCTATCTGCATATGAAGACCTAGCCTTTGACAAATGTGTGATGGGCTCCCAGGTGCTTTGCGGGTTCTCCGGAAAAGACTGGGGAGAGTGAGTGCCCTTCATATTCCAGCCTCCACATCTTCTGTTAATTGGGAAGTAGGTGGCACATATCCTTCTTCTACCTCTTGACACCAATTGGCAACATGGCCACCGTTGTGCTCTTGTTATTTACAGTGCTAGCACTGGGGCACATGCGGTCCGTGTAGGATGGATGATGCAAGCCACATGTGGTCACTGTGCCGGGGCTTCAACTAGCAATGCATGCACAAGCACCCAATAAGTGTTCTCTCACTGCTGGTCCCAAGAGAGGAATTGTGTGGTGTCTGAAAGCCATCAGAATGTATATGTGCAGGTTTACTGGGACTGGGGTGTTTAGCAGCTCCACCCACTCACCCCCAAACTATAGGCCAATACCAGACACTGCGTGGTGGCATAATATGTACAGGAATGTGCGCTCCGGGCTGCGGCTTTGCATCCCATCTGGGCTCATAGACCACAGCGAGAAGCGGTGGCTTCCTTACATTCTAACACCAGAAGCTGAAGCTAAAACCCACTATGGGAAATCAGTCAAGACCAGGCAATGATGTGTTCCTCGAACATGATGGAAACAGGATATTGTGCACAAACCGGTTACAAAGTAAACTAGTAATAATGTGCTTAGTGGAAATAGTGAAACGCAACAATGACGTTCCAACTGGGCAGAATGGAAACTGGCAACGATCTGCTCAGTGTAGCTTTGCCTTTGAGCAGGAAGTTCACTGGTAATAATGTCCAACATTGGGATGGTAATAATAATATTAAATAATAAAATATAGAGAGAAAGTATATTCATCCAATAATGTTGGTTTTAATGGCACTGCTAATGATTATTTTCAGTGGACCTTCGGTTCATCAAGCATTTATTTGTCGGGAATGACTAGTCATCTATACATCAAGGCAGGTCATCTTAAGGTATGCCCAAAAGGGGTATGTCTTCAGTTCCTCATCTGATCATGTGGCCTAGTTCCCTATGGTCGTGCTCTCTGCTACCAGCCATCAGAATTGTTTTGGCACAATACCTTCTGTTTGGAGTTTCCACAGTCAAGTAAAACTAGTTTTCTGGGACTCAGATGCACTGGACATTAGCCACAAAAACAGGTTGTGTGTGTGTGTGTATCGAAATCCCCTTAGAAAATAGGTCATGGAGTTGTGCAATGGTCACCACACTTTAAAATTAAATGTTTAGGTCTACACAGGAAGATCTAAGAATACCTGTGCCTAACCCCATCACCGGCACTCCAAGGCCGCCGGTCCATGAGTGGGGGACCTATTCAATATATTCAGGCGTCCCGACACCTTGGAGAACAACGATTGCATTTTATGTGACTGGATATTCCTTTGCGTCCCCATAGGAAACGGTGCAGCTATCCCCATTGAATCAGTGCTGGAAAGGTGTACCGTGGAACTATGTATGTGTACATTTTAGAATGAGGACATTAGCAAAATGCCCCTGATACTATTTAATTTTTATCCAGCACCATTTATAACCAAAAAAACAGACCGATCCCTGGATGCAAAAGGTTATTGCATTGAACATATTACTAAAGCACAACAATCAAACACATGTGAGCCAGTAATATCAGGTGATTTATATTTTTAAAAAATGATGGGGCAGGCAGATGAGGCAATTCCAGAAATAAATGCGCCAGATATTATTGTTTCATGAGGGGCCCGCCTTGGAGAAGATATCAGGGAGAACGTTTTAGGTGCACTATCTCAAACATGTCTTAAATGGAGTTGGATGGTGGCTTTCTAGAAGAAACACAATCTACCTGGGGCAATAACTGGCCCCATTTCACAACCTGCTCAAGGGTAGTAAAAGTGACAGCAAGCAATTTACAGCCACTGTCGCCATCACAGAAATTGATTGCACACAAGCATTGCTCCCCCGTGACTTTACAATAAGTGACACCATGAAGCCTTTGACACGCATTGCAGCATACGAGGTTTAAGGGCCTGATTCACAGAAGCTTTATAAAACGGCACAATCCCAGCGGAAAACGCTCTGTGAATCAGGCCCTTAACCAACAAAATAGCAATCGAATCTTCTGGAAGCAGATACAAGCCATGGATTGAAGTGCCAATGGAGGGAGGAGGGCACATAGAATGCAGGGCTTTCGGCAGGATGGCGGGACCAGCAGCGGCTCTGAAGAGGAATGCCTGTCCACCAGTTACTTGCTGCTTCCCACAGGGGGCGTAAGCGGCGGGGGCAGGGGGGGCGGTATGCATAAATACCAGTATCCCTGTATACCTGGGACCATATCAAATCACAGCGTCTGGGCCCCCGGAAGACATTGGGAGAAATCCCAGAGGTGGAGACCTTGGCGATCCACAAATGATGTCCGTCCGTCCATGTGCTCAACATATTTATTTTTTATTTTTATTTATTTTGCATTTTTATAGCGCTCACACAGCCCACGGGCATCGAGGCGCTGTTACGGGAATGGTTTGTTTTTGAGTTGCTTAATTGTTTTTTTTGGTCTTAGTTGCGTTATAACCGCTTAAACATCTAGAGGTTTTTAAGCGCGGACCCAGGGATAGAAACTTTGTTGCTTCGTGTCGTCTTGCTTCCAAGGTGCGCACGTTGCAGCTGAGCTATCCTCCCGGGACAATATATGTTCATATATATATATATTCATATATATATATATTACATGGCCACGGTAGTGGCCATGTAGTTATGGTTAAGTTGCTGTTTCCATAGGAAGAGCACTTTTTGGATGGCTTATAACTTCGCTCTCCCTGGATGGATCCTCACCAAACTTTGCAAAAAAAGTATTTGGGTCACTCTGAATTATTTTTGCAAAGTTTGGTGAGGATTCGTCCAGGGGGGGCAAAGTTATAGTGGGGGTCCCAAAACTTTTTTTTTTCCAATAGACTTAATGGGAAAAAACTTTGCGCACGGCTACAGCCAGAACCGCTGGACAGATTTACACCAAATTTGTGGCAGGAGCGGCGGCCTGGTCCCAAAAGCGTGCTTTTGTAAATTTGGTGTAAATCTGTCCAGTAGTTTTTTTAAAAATGACCAAAATGTAAGGCAAAAAAATTAGTGATATCTGCGTTCGCTTCGCGGACGGACTTCCCTGTTCGCTCCGCGGACAGCACCCCGATTGGCCCATGGGCTTGCGTCATGTCCGCGGACATGCAACGTGTTCGCTGATTGGACGGCGAGGGGTGTGTAGCGCGTCAGATTTTCTGTGGCGCCCGCCATCTTGTATTCGCAGTCGACCGCGTACAGCGCAGTGAAACGTGGATAAAAAATTGTATTTAGTGCCGTGTGTTGGTGTGTAAGAGTGTTTGGGAGTATGAGATAGGTTCAATGCTTTGTTTTTTTATGTGCTAGACCTTTTTGTTGCGTTCGATTTGTCTGCGGAGAACACGGCTGTTCTGACATTTTGTAAATAAACTAAATGGTGGGGTGTTTAGAGGACGGAGTATGTGTCATTTTTGTTCGCAAGGAAGGTAAAAATGAGCTATGAACACTCGCGGTGTACTTAATTGTTCGTAAATACACAAACTGGGGGTGTCCTCAGGACGCTGTCCGTATTGTAATCTGTCTAGTTGAATGTGTTCTAAGAACACTCGCAGTGTCCCGAAATGGTTGCAATTACACAAAATGGGGGTGTTCTGAGAACGTTGTTTGTATTGTTCGTTGTCAGGGTGAAAGTGTTTTAAGAGCACTCCTTTTGTTCGCTAATAGTACAATTTCCTAGGGGCGTCAACCGACTTTTTGTCCACTAAAGAAACGATAAATCCGGCTGGTGTGCGTCGACATTATGTGATAATCCTATGACTGGCGCTATTGACCTGGCTGACTTGCTTTTGCGACACTAAATCATATCTCCCGCCACTAAGCCTGATATTATCAAAGCATTCATATTCCCCGCCTTTCTCCGTGACGTTACAGGGTGCGTAATGAAACGCGCCCAGTCGTCTCCAGTACTACGCGACTTTACACAGAACCCGGAAGACAACACACATTATGTCACAACACAGCGCGCCACAATTCAGAATATGAAACTGTGATTTAAAAGCAAAGAGCAAGATTGTAAATGTTGTAAAGTACATTTATTTGACATCAAATGTTTGGAGAATATTCAGCAATTTGCATTTGTCTTTGTTGTCGATCCGCAAAAGTTCATGTTGAGACACGCAATGTTCCTTTGCGGTACAGAGAGTGTTAGATCAGGTGACAACTCAGTGCGCCACAATTCGGAATATGAAACTGTGGTTTAAAAGTAAACAACAGGATTGTACATTTGGTAAAGTACATTTATTTCACATGAAATGTTTAGTGAATATTCAGCGATTTGCTATTGTCTCTGCTGTCGATCAGCAAAAGTTTATTTGGAGCCACGCGTTGTTCCTTTGCGGTAGATAGGCTGTTGGTTCATGATAAAAGCAGTAAATGGTCTCTCTGATAATCGGAAGGTTGCTCCAACAACGAGCCATTAGACCACTGTATTGGTTGGTATGTTGTTTGTAGCCGCTAGTACTGCGTAAGGGCATATTGGTCCTTAGCGATTGTCCCATAAAATGGTGAGGGTCATGAAGTTGCATATTTGGACTTGCACCTGGCAGTTGAAGACCTCATCCGCTGGAGTCTGTAAATCGTGACATAGACAAAACGGGGCCACGTACCTGTTTTAAAAAACATAAATTAGTCTCACCAGCCGATCTTCATTAAAAATCATCATTTTATTTATTAGGGCGTGAAACTATTTGCTATCGAAGATAGTGCAACAGAGTATGTTAATAATAAAATAATAATATTTTCCCATTCATATAGCGCTAAGAACTGTGAGGTATGTAAGCGGTGCTTATTATTAACCACAGTGTGTGGTGCTCATTTATCGACCACGGAAGGATGAAAGGCTGAGTTTCGCCTTGCCGGGATTCGAACTTGCGTTAGCAAGCTGTGCACGGATGTCAAAGAGAGCGCTGTACTCGCTGTGCCACTTGACAGGCTACAGTGAAGTGGCACAGCGAGTAGAGCGCTTGACCGCCTATAGACCGGTTAAATTATTTATATTAACCCACTCTGTGTCGTCTGCCTTTTTCAGAGCCCTCTAAACGACAGGGGATCAATTCGGCGGTGATAGTGCGCGGTAGAAAACATTATGCCACTTTCAATGAACAAGTTCAACTTCAGCGGTCTTTAATGCTACGCTATTGTAATTATATTTGGTATAAAGTAATCTAAAGGGTTACTTACAGTACAATTGCAATTTCCATTGTCTACGAGTGGTGCAGTCCCAAAATACGACTCCGCGTGTGCCAACGATCTTTCGCATAGTGATATAATATGTAAAAGTGGTTTCGTTACAGAAATTTATTCTTTATCTTCTCTTACGTTTTAGCAACACTCCTTCAAGAGAAGTCTTTCATCACAATCTCTGTCTGTCAAGGTCAAAACACAATACAACCTTATAGTCTGCTTCGTGAGCCTCTCCGGGGCCCAAGAAAAAAATGGAAGTAGCTGACCTTCACTGTGAACGAGCATAAATTCTTACTTTGCAACATTCTGTGTAAAGCCATCTGTAGAAGTTGGTTTTTGCACGCCATGTTTGTATATTGTTTGCGTGATATTGAAAAAAGTGGTTCTAAGTACAGCCGAAAGACCCCTGAAAATAGCAAGTTATGGTAAGCTATGAAAAATAACTCGCGCCAACCCCATGCACTGTTAAGACTAACACCCAGGACATCAAAGATGACATCGCAAATGTCATTGATGAAATCACTGATGACATCACATGTGTATGTACATTTCATGGAATTTGTGTACTAGGGATTTTTATTATAATGTTCCGAAAAAAGTGTCAAGGATATTGCAATAAATATCATACCGTTATTAGTGCTTTGAACGATGCATTTATATCAATAAATAGCATTGTATTATGGGATTCTATGTAGTATACTGAGCTACTAATGGAGAAAGATAGCATTGTGTGCAGAGTACAAGATAAAAGTATAATATTTGTAATGTTAATATGTAGAAAAATGAAATGATAATTGTCCTGAAATGTTCGAAAATTCACAAAATGGGGGTGTTCTGAGGACGTTATTCATATTGTGTGATTGCTTAGCTGTATGCAATGAGGGAATGGTACAGAGAGTAAAGTGGACGCCGTCCGCAGACACTGCGGCTGTTCGTGGACAGGGCGTGGTAAATCTGGGTTTTTCCAGGAAATCCAACATGGAAAGAAGACTGTACGGATCAGCCAATCAGATGTCGAGGTTGTGGATTTGTGTTGAAAGAGACTGTGTGTGGTGAAGATGGCAGAAGTGGAGAAAGTCAGGGTGTTGGTGCTCGGAGATATGTTTGTGCATGGTTTACAGCAGTACGCTGAATGCAGGCATGTTGCAAAGAACTTTGGTGTCAAAGGAGTGGAGGTGGTGTGGAGCACTGTGCCTGATTGCAATGTACAGGGAATTGTACAAGTTTATGCGGATATGGCCACGATGAACAGTCCGCATGTGGTAGTTTTGCACTATGGTGCTTTCCATTTGGGCAACGTCAGTGTCCCTACTTTGTTGGCTGATTTGGAACGCTTGGTTCAAGCCGTAGTGAAGATCCTTCCAAATGCGAAAGTAATTTTTTCTGGATTACTACCTAGGGCAATATGGGACAATAGTTCAGTTTTTTGTCCTCAGCAAAACATTGCTAGGTGTGTCATCAACCGAGGCATGTGTGCATTCATGCTTAGAGCTGGTATGTTCTTCTGTAACAATGAGAATATTGATGCCAGTAATGCTGTTAATTTTAAAGAAGATGGCATTTGTTTATCTTTTACCGGAAATGCCTTTTTATTTTGGAATGTAAGGGTTGCTTTGGAGAAGGTTATTTGAAGATTTTAGGAGTAAAGTAAGAAAAAAAATATAAAATAACAGGTGTCTGTCAAGCATCTGTAAAAAAGAAAAAAAACGGCTCTTTTCAGAGCCAACTTCAAAGGGGAAATGGGGCACACTATTTAAATTTACATTCACCACGCTCAGATTTTCGATGTGTCCGCGGACATGGCGGTAGTCCGCGGACATGAAAATCACTACGAGGGGGTTAGTATGTTCTATGTTACATGTCAGGCATATTATGGTTAAGTTGTGCTACTAAAAACCTATGAAATTCAGTGAAAAAACTTTGTTAAAGGGACGTTATGGTTCCAAGTAAAACCGAAAAACCCTTGAAATTCGCCAGTTATGGTAACATAAGCAACCATAACTCGCGCCACCGTGCACTGCTAACACTAACACCCAGGACATCAAAGATGACATCACAAATGTCATTTATGACATAACTGATGACATCACATGGCTGGCTCTCCCTTTTTATCCTTTACTGACATATCGAAGCCACATAGTTTTCTACAGTAACAGTCAGGAAGTAAAAATTGAAAAGGTACTATATTTGTAGACTTGGGGTCCTGTCACATCAAATATGAAACATGTACATAGCGGAAGATACAGGCTTGAAAGAGAGCAATCCTTTCTGTGCATGAAGATAATCATTATGGTTATCAGCACTTTGTCATAGTTTTATTTTTATTACTCTACCTTCCCTCTATATGCTCATATTTGTATACATTATACTCACTCTCCATAGAGTGAATGGGAAAAAATATTTGCTCGCGTCTACAGCCCAAACCGCTGGACGGATTTCCACCAAATTTGGACCAGGAGCAGCGGCTTGGTCCCGAAAGCGTGCTTTTGCAAATTTGGTGAAAATTCATCCAGTAGTTTTTTTTTAAAATGACCAAAAAGTAGGTAAAAAAAAATTAGTGATATCTGTGTTCGGTTTGCAGATACACTTCCCTGTTCGCTCCGCGGAAAGTGTCCTGATTGGCCAATCGTCTTGCGTGATGTTCGCGGACATGCAAAGTGTTCGCTGATTGAACGGCGTGGAGCGTGAAGCGCGTCAGATTTTTCGGTAGCGCCCACCATATTGGATTCGCGGACGTCCCCAGACAGCGCGGTGAAACTTTGTTCAAAATGTGTATTTTGTAGAGTGTGTTGGTGTGTAGGAGTGTTTGGGGAGGGTGGGAGTGTGTGAGATAGGATGAAAGTTTTGTTTTTTATGTGTTAGATGTTCTTTTTGTGTTCAATTTGTTTGCGGACATCACGGGTGTTCTGAAATTTTCTAAATAAACTGACTAGGGGGTGTTCTAAGGAGTCAATATGTGTCCATTTTGTTCGCAAGCCAAGTGAAACTGTTCTAAGAACACTCGGAATGGCCATGCACCCAAGACTCTATGCCCTGGCAACAACCACCGCAGCATATCACATTCATATTTGTTTATAACTTTGGGTGAAAAACAAATGTATAAGGAACAAAGGTATTAGATACTATGGATGTGATGTGCTGCTATGGTTGTCCTTATTATTGTATACTTACTGTTTGGTCTAGTAATGGGAGTCCATGTTTTTCTTCTTCATTTCTGTGATAAAAGAAAATAGCATGTTAGTATTAGTATTTTGTAATGACTTATTACATTGTATAAGCAATATACTTTTATTTTTTTTCGACCCTCATATTTAGTAGAGTACAAATCAGAGTACTGTGCAATTTGCTCAGTTTCTGTATTTGTTGCTAAAATCATTGGGTCTGTGGGAGAAAAAAAAATCCATGTTGGATTTGAAAAAAAACCTTTTTCTGTTATGCTACAGTTTATTTGTTTGTTTGTTTTCAGTGTTCACTTGTTGTTTCTGGATAATGCCTTATACTTTGCTTTGTTGTATTTTTTTTGGAACAGTAACAGAGTCTTCATTTGTTTTGATATTATAAAATTTTGGAGCAGTTAGATACCAATTGGTGTATTCTAACTGTCTATTTTTTTAATATATTTTAGTGGTTTTCATTTACCTATTTGGATATTGTTAAATTTTGGGACAGTTAGATACCAATTGGCGTACTCTAACTGTATATTTTTTGGCCTAATTTAGTGGTATTCATTTATCTGATTAGTTGTTGTAGAATCTTAGAGCTGTTAGATAGCTTTTGGAGTATTCTAACAGTTTATATTATTTTAACACACATTTATAATTTTGGGACAGTTAGATACCAATTGGCGTATTCTAACTGTGTATTTTTTGGTCTAATTTTGTGGTATTCATTTATCTGATTAGTTGTTTTAGAATCTTTGAGCAGTTAGATAGCTTTTGGAGTATTCTAACAGTTTATATTTTTGTAACACAAATTTACTTAAAGGTTTAAATACAGTTTATTTATCAAATTTTGGTTTTAAGAACATCAAATAAGCGTTTGTAAGATTTGCTGGTAATCTCTGCTTTAGAGTAATGGTACTATCATTACATTCAAACCATCCACATTTCTTTTTTATGTATGCAGTGTAGTGCCCTGAATTGGTTGTGGCTCCTGCGTGGTACATTATACCTATTGTTGTGAAGGTTTTCTTACCAAGTGATATTTGACCATGTGTGAATCCAGTCAGCTTGCAGTTGTTTTTGGTACCATCTGCATTGTAACGTAGAAGCATTAGTATTACGTATTTACTATGTGTTTGTATTACAAACGTGGAGCGATTATCTGAATTGCAGGTAGAGCATAATCTACCATGGTTTGCATTTTGTACAAGTTGCTGAAATGGAATGGATTCACAATTTGGTATTGATATATATATGAAGCGTTCATTGGGGATTTCTTCTTGTGTCACATTGTTGCAGAGAGTGCATGTATGTTTCCACATGTATGAAATCTGAAAGATTTCATTTATAGGTATGTTTTTGTTTTCCAGTACTTGTAGTAAGTACATTAGAAATTCTTGTGGATCTTCCTGTGAGTTTATAGTGAATTTCACCATTCCAGCACAGTAGTCCAATTGTTGTCTTATTCCAAAAACACTATATGTGTTGTCAGGATTGTTTGCTGCAGTTCTGTGAAGTACTAAGATTTGCAAACACAATGGGTCTGTACTGTGTGAGTAAATGTTGTCAACAATTGGTGATAATTGAAATAGAATATTCATTGCTACATTTGCATAGCAACTTACACCAACTATATTTGAGAATTTAAATGGTCCAGGTAGTTCTGTATCTAACTGCTTTTTTTGGAGTTTGTCTTCCTTCTTTGAAGAAGTACCTGGTTTACTTTCTCTAATTGATTCTTTTTTGTTTGTGGTACTTGATGAAGTATTAGTTTCTTTTACTCTCTTTGGAGGATTTGCAGTGACGTCCTGTTGCATTTCAGTTTGATTTAGTTTTCTTTTACAACGTGTTAGTTTTTGTGGAACAGAATATGTGTTTAGATGGGGAGTGTATAGTGAGCGAAGTCTATTATATTCTAAAATGCAAGGAATATCAGCGTTTACTTTACTTGCATCAAAGTTGATTAGAAATAGACCGTCAAGTGTACGGAAGCGTGATAGTGCTACGTAGCTCATGCCTTCTTTAAAGACTGTGTTACCAATATCTATCATTGCTTTGTCTAGGGTAAGACCTTGTGATTTATGAATTGTGACTGCGTATGCAAGAGTTAGAGAAAATTGTTCTCTGCGTACATACATATCTTTGAAGAGAAGGAATCTAGCTGTTGAGCGTCCTATCCGTTTTACTTCTGAAAGTTTGTCAAAGAGTATATTGACAAACTGAATTCTGTTGTCATGTGGGTATGTTTGAAAGCCAACAACTGTACCCAGTGCTCCATTAACTAGTCCTTGGTCCACGTCAAGGTTACGTTTAAGCATTACTCTGCAATTTGAGGATAATTTTAACATCTTTTCTAAGCCTGCTGTGTTTGAGATTGATTTTTCTAAATTATTTAGTCTTGTTGTGGCTTGGTCACACATGGGTAGTGTCATACCATGTACATCTAGTTTGTCTGTGGCGCTAATTTCCATTATTGGTTGCATTTCTTTACTTAGCATGATTTCATTGAATTTGAAACAGCTTGCAAGAGTTGGCATTAAGGCCATACAATTGACATTTTTGTGGGCTAATTTTTCCATAACATCTGTAGCACATGCGTTCTCGCCATAAAGTGCATTAATGTGCTGGGTTTTCAATGTTGCTTCTGCTTCTTTAGAAAGTATACCAACTCTCAAACTTTTTAAAATGTTGGCATAAGTTAGATCTGCAGATTGGCGCATGTTTTCTGTTAATTCTCTGTATTGGAAATGTTGCCAAAGGTTGACATTTCCAATGCTGCCAACAGTTTTACGGCAGAGTTTGTGCCCTAATGTTTTAAAAATAGGTTCACCTTTTACTGGTGTTAATTGAAGCAGATCTCCAAAAACAATAATGTGTTTTCCTGCAAAGAGCTCTTCATAGTCTGTTTTGAGTACTTCTTGTAATCTGAGGTGAATCAAAGCTAACATCAGGTTGGAGACCATGCTCACTTCATCTATTAGTAGCATTTTCATTTGTTTCAATACTCTGCGTAATTCCATTGCAGCTTCTGCAGAAAGTTTGTAATAGTCTAATTTGTTCTGGTGTTCTACTGGTAATAGTAGTAATCGGTGTAATGTAACACCACCTATGTTGTAGGCAGCTAAACCTGTGGGGGCAGTGACAACAGCTGACAGTTTGTTGTTTGTCAATTGTTGAAGGAACTTACTAATGATTTTGATTAGGAATGTTTTGCCAGAACCAGCTTCACCACTGACGTACAGTAGTATAGGTTTATAATTATGGCAGGAACATTCTTTATTTTCATGTTTTACACCATGTGCAATTTGTTTTGTTACTTCTTGAAA
This sequence comes from Ambystoma mexicanum, assembly GCF_040938575.1. Taxonomy (NCBI): domain Eukaryota; kingdom Metazoa; phylum Chordata; class Amphibia; order Caudata; family Ambystomatidae; genus Ambystoma; species Ambystoma mexicanum. The sequence continues at coordinate 481,039,607 of NC_090936.1, forward strand.
AATGCTACTTTGCTCATTGTTTAGTTTTGATTGTAGTATAGTTAAGTCTTCCTTATCTTCATACTGACACATGGTGTTTTCTCCTTCTATGATAGCTAATTCTGCCTCATTTGTTATTAGTGGTTCTCCCAGTGGTTCTTGGCTTCCTGTTACAGAAGGTTGACTACTGTCAGGAGTATCCTTATCTAGTTGAGCTTGGAGTTCTTCTTCATGTTGCTGTTCATTGTGCAACATTGTTTTGTACTGTGTAAAGTTTACATCAGTTATAGTGCTTTCATTTGCTTTGAAAGCATCCTCATATGAGTCATAGTTATCTAGTAATTGTTCTTCTTTTCTCCATGGTTTGAAGAGTTGTAGCAGGGACATGTAATATACTTCTTTATGTTGAGGAGTCTTCAATGACAATTTCATATGATTAATTAAATTTGGTTTAGTGAGTTTAACTAAGCTGCCTTCACAGTCTGTCACTCTATATTTACCTTTTTTTTTCATCGGGTTTCATATTATTTTTGTATGTGTAGTTTTGGGCTATTTGGTATAGACACATGTTTTCCAAAGTATTACTTCTGTTTGGGTAGTATGTGTCCAATAAATTGTTTTTTAAAATGTCTTGGCTGTTGGGATCATGTTTGGCTATTGTTTCTATATCTTCATATGATTTTAGAACTCTTTTTCTAGATTTAGCTGGACCAAGACTTAGCCATACTATATTTTCAGATTTACCATACAATGAAGTACCAGTTAAACGATCAGCTGCTTCATAAGATCCACATTCTCTATGGGTGAGCATTTTTATGCCCAAGCTGTATAATTTCTGGGATACTGTTTTATCTCATGACAGGTCATTCCAGAGGTCTTGGAGCTCTGTCTTTTCTGCTTTAGTTAAGTATGCTGTGACATATCGTGCAACTGCAGTAGAATTGTCTGCAATGTACTGCACATCTATGTTTGCATTCCATAAGTGGGCAATGATTGCATTATAATCATTGATATATTTTTCTTCTTCTTTTCTTTTTATGTAATATGTATTTTTAGGTGACTTTCCTTTAACAGTATGTCTAACTGAAGACATGAGGTTGTTTACTTGACCTGTATTTGTTACTGGTCTAGGGAAACCAAATCGGCATTTGGTGTAGTATTTGCCTTTGTTTTTGTATTTGCGACGACAATATTTTCCACATTTGTGTCTTTGAAATTGTAAAATTTGTGCACAAAGATCACTATTTGTGGCTTCTGATGGAATTTGACAAGTGACATATTTTTCAATAAACTGTAAAACAGTGGCATCACTGTCTTGACCAAATTTAGGAGCATCTTTAATCCATAAAAGCATGTGGATATGTGGTGCTCCTCTGGCTTGGTATTCTTTTCTCCAAAAGAAGTGTTGCACTTCTCCAAGGGGAGGAACAGTTTTATTACAAATAAAATGTAGCATAGCAATGAAGCGATGGTGAAAATATATTGAAACATTAACAGGATCCAAAGAACAAAGTTCTCCAGGTGTTAGAATATCTATGTTTGTTTTGTTTTTATTTGATATGCGTAGGAAATCATGTAAATCTTCCCATGCATATTCTGCACAACTTAATGTAACAAACCAAGTGGGTGGGCCAAGGTTTCTGATCATACAACGTACATCTCCATGATATCGAAACCAGTACTCTTTAGTACCACGCATATTTGCTAATAGATTTGTAATATTTGATTGTAAAACCTCATCCTTTTGTTGCACTTTCTCTAATAATTGTGTAGCTGTCATATTTTGAAAGTGTGATCCTGATTTTAATATGTGTGCAACTCCGTAACATAAAGTTGCTAGTTCACTTTCAAAGAGTAGGTGGAATATGTATTCCACAAATTGTCTAAATCTGGGATCTTCAGAATACATCCGTAATGAGCGGTATTCTGAAGCTGATATTTGAATGGGTCTATCATCATATCTTCCTCCTTTGCCAGTTGGAAAGAGTAGAGGAAAAGCATGTGCTTCTATACTTTTTTCCCATATACTGATTGGCGATCCTTTTGTTTGACGCATTGGGTAAGTTTCCAGTACATCTTGTACGGTGTCATTACAGTGCAAAGGATGAATTGTATACTGGTCTAAAGTATTTGATATTGTAGCAGGATCTAGTAGCTCAAATTGACCAGCTTCTTGTGTTTCTTGAATTATTTCAGTTGTATCTTTCAAGTTTTCTTCAATATTAATTTCTTTGTAATATTCATTATTCTCTTTAAGATATTGGAAGGCTTGTCTAACTTTATATAAATCTACCAGCTGTTGCCATATTTTTTTGTCTTTTGTAGGTACTCCATTTACTAATATAATTAAAGATTGCTGCATTGGACGTTGCACTCCTAGAGTATGCACATTTTCTTTTAGATTTAATGGTAAATAAACTACTTTTCCACGAATGCCTTTTACCAATTCAGAGGGAGGTAATTTTGCTGTTTTTGGTTGAAGGCGTATTATTGCTTGAAATGGGTGTACTGTTTGAATTATGATGCTCTCATATAAATTAAGTTGTTGTAGAGGTTTTGGCACTGGGTATAATTCCAAATTATTTGTGATAGAACGTGAAGGAGTTTGGTTGTTGTCAAGTTTTGTAGTGCAATAACTGCAAAGTATTAAGGGCTCAGTTATTTCATATTTGTTTTCTGCTAGAAGGTAGAGAGCTAATTCAAACCATTTAGAATCTTCATTGTCTTCTATTTTGTATGATAGGTCCACAGTTTTTGTGTTACTTTTATAAAAAATTCTACGGCAACATACACATACATGGTTTGGTACTTCAGCTGATGTACTTTTAAATTTTAGTATTTCTTTTTTGTATGTGTTTAGCAAAAGGTTGCCATGTGTAGAATTGTTGCTTAATTGGTTTAAAGCTATTTCATTCTGTAAATGGCTTTCACTTCCAAAATATTTTTTCTGGATATAGTGAATTTCTTCAAGTAGGTCTTTTGCTGTACCATGTAGAAGGATGTTATTTAACTTTGCTAGTGCTAAAGCAGGACTTTTAGCATAGTACAGTTTATAGACTAGATTTCCTATAGTTGAATGATGTGTTGATATCCTTTTGATATCATGGAAAGTGGTTTTACAAGTAGGTCCTGTAATGCAGGCCAATGAATGTCCTTGTAGTCCTGTGTACTTGCGCACTGGACAGGTATCTATATTTTGCAATAATTTAATTTTGATTTTGTCTTTGCTTTTTACATATTTATTGAGGAATTGGTGTAAAGATTTGAAACATTGTTTGGGAATGTTACACATTGACATGCATGGCCATTTGTACACTAGACGTTCTTTTTCAGTTGAATGGAGGGGTAATTCTAAGTTTTCAGGGCATATTTTTGTAAGGAGTACTTCTTGTTCCATTATGGTATTATTCACTTTTTCATAACCTCGACCACTGCTATTTATGGCAATTCTATTCGTTTGCTTTTGTTTGTACGCTTCTTCATTAAAATATGGTTCTGTGCTCGTAGTGTGATTCCATTCACCTCCGCAGATACTTAAGAAGTTCTTTCTGTTGACATTTCGCTTATTGAGAAGTCTTTTTTGTAATTTAGTTATTAGTTTTGTTAGTGGTTTCATTTTGTTTAACAGTAAAATAAATACATTTCTTTTGAGAAGAATTGCACTGTCCATCAATGCTTCTAAGATTAATTTCCTACGATAGGTTTTAAGCTTTGAACCTGATTTCTCTCCTGTTTTTATAAGATTTTGAAGGACTTTGTGATGGTATATTTTGGCTAAAATACTTTTCTTGGTATGCTTACTTTGCACTATATTACAATTTGAAGAAGTAGTTTTATCTGTACTGATAGGTGATTTTCTGTTAATTGTTATTTGGTTTGTTTTACATTTTGATAGAGGAAGCGAAGTTGTTGTACTTGAAACTTCTTGTGTTTCACTAAATGATTGTATTAGCTGTTTAGTTTCAACTTTTTTTTACAAATTCTGCTAGAGATGGATGCTTATGTTGGACACCTTTATTTTCATTTGCTCTAATTTTGCGTTGCTTTCTACGCAGTTGTCTTTTGGTAGGCATTATTTAGGGTCTGTTGAAAAAAATAAAGAAGATATGGGTTGGGGTGTTCTGGAATGTATGTGTGCTGTGTGCATGAGTGTTTGAGTAAGATGATACAGATGTATGTAATGGTCTGTGATTGTGCATTAGGAACTAAAACTAGTAGGGGTAGGTATTCTTGAATTTATGTGTCACTAAACTGGGGTTCAGATCACAAAAAAAGTAAGCTAGTGGTGTGGAAAAGTACAAATAGTAAATGTAATGTATACAATTAAAACAGTTGTTTGTTCTATAATATGAAAATTGTAGTGGTTCAGTTGGCTAATTTGTGTGTCCAAAAATAGAAATTTGTGGGCCATTCTGGTTGTAAATCGCTGTTTACGACATGGACATTTTTGGACAAAATGGTACAAAATCTCTATTTTAAGAAACCAAAATAGCTGGTATTAATGTTATAGTATATTTGATTAATAATATAAATAATATGGTGATATTTTACTTACTTTTTTTTGAATTAACAGGTAACTTCTTAGTTTTTCTTTCTTCTTCGAATTCGGCTGCTTCTTTTCAGGAAACTGGTCTTCACTGCAACTGTGAAAGCTTCAAATTAGTAACTTTGTTTGTATATAGCACTGTTTTTAATTTAGATATTGATTTTTTTAATTGAAATCCTCAGTGCCTTCTGTAAAACCATTAAACTAATTTATTTACATAAGATACATTGCATCAGTTCAGTGCATATGATATGTTCTTAATGAACAAATTGTATTGAATGACTAACTGTAGCAAAAATAAAATATCTTTACTATGTCTTGTGAAATTTATAATATATTAGTGAATACCACTATTTCTGTAAGTAAACTGTTCTAGGTAATAGCGCCTCAATGTCATGTCTAATTTAAAGTAATTAAGTAAATAAATAAATAAAAACGAAAAATATGAAATTGTATAAGTATTTTTATAAAGGTTTAAACATAGATTGTGTTTGCATGAAATTTTGTTTGAATATATGTAGTCTATATATTTAATTTAAAAAATGTTAGTTTAACATGATTTGAGTGTGTGTGTTTAAAGAAAGTAAAAAGTATAAAGGTGTATAAGTGGTAGTTGATTTTAGGAAATTGAAAAAAGTACAGTAAATTCATTTAACCGATTTTACAAGGTAAAAGTCTGTTTGAAAATGTGTTCATCTACCATAGTTCTCAAGTCACACGCTTTTGGCGGGTGTCACACGCCTTGTAAAGGGCAGACTCACCCGCCAAGCCTCCTGCACGCCCATTCATTCCAATGGGCGTCTCACCCGCTAAAAACAAAATCGGGTGATTTCACCAGCCTGTAAAACAAAAATGGTTGAGAGCTATGTCATGTACTATACAGAAAATATGCATACCTGAAGTTTGTGTTCATGCATATGGATATGCATGGAGCTGCAAGTAGAAATCTTGAAGACTTGTACAGTATTTGTGGTAGATGCTGCTTGCCAATGATATGACACTTGTACTCAGAGAGATTCAGAGTACATTTGCAGTGCTGATCTATGATGATGCAGTTAGATGTAGAGGTCTTGAATTTGATTGGTGCATGGTCATGTGATTTTTGAGGTACATCCAATGAGGGAATGGCAGAGAGAGTGTAGTGGAAATGGTAGAAGGGCTGTTCATGTTACAATATGTCCGCGGACATGGCGGTAGTTCCAGGACATCGGGAGTTACATCCGGGGATATTTGGGCTCAGAAGTCATGCAAATGAGAATAAGCACTGAAAGGGATTGGTCAGGAAAGTTTGGTGGGTGTGTTGTGCCAGGAGAGATTTTTTGAGATACTCTTTTTGCTGAGAGAACAAAAGATAGCTATGGCTGTGTGTTTCAGAAAACAGATTGTTTGGATTTTAGGAGATTCGTGGATACATTGGTTGAAGGTGCATGCAGAAAGCTGTGGAGTAGCTGTAGATCTTGGATTCCCACATGTGGAAGTACACTGGCATGGAGTACGTGGAATGAAGTGGTTGGATTTGCTACCTCTCTGTGCTACTTTGGAGATAGAGCAACATCCAGACATTATTGTAATTCATTGTGGAGGGAACAGTTTAGGGCATGTGACTGGAATATTTTTGCAATTTGCTATGAAAGAAGGAGTGAGGAAGGTTATGGACATGTTTCCTAATTCGCAAGTGATATTTTCACGGATTGCGCAGAGACAATTGTGGCTTCGTTCTTCTTCATTTGGTCCACAAATGGAAAAAGCAAGGCGCAATGTTAATAAGGCTGTTTGTGGCTTTCTAAGAGATTTTGGCATGTCTTCTTTTCACAATGAAAATATTATGTTTTGTAGTACATACATTTTTCGCAGAGATGGAGTCCATCTTACTTATGCTGGCAATCAGATTTTTCTGAGAAATGTACAAAAATGCATTGCGACCTTTTTTGGAATTACAACAACGATTTTGAAGTAGATGTTAAGCATTTACAATTTTTGACTTACAAACACCACCCAAAGGCTCTTTTCAGAGCCACCACTTCTTTCCAGAGAAAATTACAATGTTTGTGATGGAGTAGTAACCCAATTTTTTTAATGTTCGCGAACTGTTCGCGGACTTCTAAAAAATACAAAGAGCCCTGCTTCATTTATTTTCACTTCTATTTTTTAACTGGGAAAGGCGGCTCTGAAAAGAGCCTTATTTTTTTGTGATTTTTGTAATTTTGTATTTTTTTTGGTTTTTCAGACACGACACACTAGGAGAGGAGGGTAAAGGAGGGTAAAGGGAGGGATAAAAAAGGGCGAGCTGAGAGAGGAAGATGTAGAGTGGGTTTTATTTGGGTAGTGAGCAGGTCTTCTCGTGCTCTGAGACGATAGTCTCAAAAGCACTCCGAAGTCGCTATCCCCTGCAGAGTACTGTGTCACAGTACATACATACAACTGTGACCCTCGAAAGGTAAGGGTCATCAGCATTCTGTATGGCCTGTGAGGTAGCTTGAGAAAGACGCTGTCCCACAGAGGTGGTCCTTGTGGTGACAGGATCAGAAACAGAGGATGAAGTAGAGGAAATCAACCTGCTACGTTCTTCGCAAGGTACAACCCTGCAAATAGCCCCAGAGTGAAATGACCTCAGGTGTCGCTTCATAGTAGTGGTCCCAAAGCTGTAGTTACCGTGCTTCCCGCGACTGAGTATCATTTTGCACTCATTGCAGGTAACATGGTTTGCACGAGCCTTAGGACCATTCCCATGAATGGTAAATAACCGCCACACCCAAGACTCACGCCTAGTGCGGGTAGTAGGGATTTCCTCTACCTCATTCTCATCACCCTCTTCTTCCTCCTCCGCATCCTCTGTCCTGTTCCCCTCTTCAGGCCCTTGGGGAGGTGGTGGTGGTGCTGAAGCAGGTGCAGCACCAAGTGGCAGTTCAGCAGCCAAGGATGCCATGTCGATGATGGTGTAGTCTGCAGGTGGCAGCAAAAATCACTGTGTTCTGAAGAATAGCCAGAAACACAATGGGAATAAGCTCTTCGGCGTGGTCTTTTATAGGGGTGCTTGTGCGCGGTCTGCGGACATGCGCACTGTGCGCGGACAGATCAAACACAAAAAAAGGATCGGAAAGTTTTAAAAGGTATATAGGAACTCAAGATTGCTATGTGGGACTTGTGGCATGGTGAGATTTTATTGAAAAATATTATGGATTAACTGAAAATGTACTTTTAAATTATTCGGGGACACGAACAGTGTCCGCATTTCAGGACACACGATGAGCGTGGGCGCGGTCATATGATCTGTTTACGAACTAGTCTGCGAAGGAAGCGCCTGTCCGCAGGACACCAAGTGCACGGAGATTAGTTAGCGCATGCGCATTGATGTCCTACGGACACTGTTCGGGTTCTGAAGTAATTAAAAGTGCGTCACACGTGAAACGAATATTTCAGGACACCGCGTGTGTTCTTAGAACAGTTTAAACTTGGTAGGGAACAGTAAGGACAGATATAGTGTTCTTCAGGACACGTGTAATTTAGTTTATGTAGGAACATTTCAGGACACCAATTGTGTTCTTAGAACACTTTCAATTGGGTAGCGAACACTACGAACAGTTGTACTGTTGTTCAGGACACATCATTTTCGTGTATTTACGAACATTTCAGGGCACCAATTGTGTTCTTAGGACAGTTTTAAGTTGATAGCGAACATTACGGACAGATATAGTGTTCTTTAGAACACTTTACTTTTTGTTTCTTTACGAACATTTCAGGACACCACGTGTGTTCTTAGAACAGTTTCAACTTGCTAGCGAACAATACGAACAGGTGTGGTGTTCTTCAGGACACCTCCATTTTCGTTTATGTACGAACATTTCAGAACACTCGCACTGTCCGCGGACACTTTTATTGTTTTTTTTAAAAAAAACGGAAACTGTTCACAATACAATATAAAAATTAAACTTTATTTAACATATATTAATAATTTATGACAGAGAAGGTGAGGCAGAAACAGAAACAAAAACAGGAGAATTTGGGGTTTCAACATGATTGGTATTGGGTGAGGAAGGGATGGAAATCTCATCAAAACGTTTTGGATTATGGAGAGGGTTTGGGGATAATTGACTGGGATATGGTGAGGAGGGACAAGTACATGTGGGGCAATGGTATGACGTTTTTGTTTTAAAATGATCTTCAACAAAAGTTTTCAAATTATTAAAATTGGTCAACAGTAAATCAATGTTTTCTTTTATGTTGTCAAGCGTGTTTTCCATAACAGCTTCTTCAGAGGTAGTTTCTATTTTGTTATGTTCTGTATAAAAAACATATATATATATGTTAAATGTATACAAAATAATAATATTTAAATGGTTTATATTATAAAGTGTTTACCATTAGTTTCACTATCTTGTGACATTTCTTCATGTGGGAAATTGTCCTCTAGCCATTCCAGAGTACTAGACATTTCTGTGAGAAAAAAAAGAAAAGATAATATATTTTTTAATCTAATACAGAAAGTTTATAAATATATGAGTAAAATGAAGTACACTTACTATTTCTGGTAAGATAAGTCCTATGTATTCAGTGGGTCTGGTCTTGTTCTCAGTTCTGTTGTGTCTGTGAGGTAATTATGTTGGAAGCCAATTTATGTTCTTGTGGTATATTCCATTTCAGAACATATTGTAGTTAAATGAATGGTTAGTGTGTTACATATATGGGTTACATTTCTTATGTATTACTATATATAATGTGTTTGTGTGCTGCTTTTTGAATTTGTTAAATGTTCCTATATTATGATATAACAATCAAACATTCCCCCCCCCACACAGTTTTTAGGTAGTGGTACTGTTCTCCGAACATGTCCGCGAATATTAAATAAGTTCGCGGACATCAAGTTCATAAGAAGAGATCTAGTCAGTTCCATATGACATGTATATAAAGTCAAAGTCATTATTGTTAAGTTTTGCTACTAAAAACCTATGAAATTATGTGAAAAAACTTTGTTAAAGGGACGTTATGGTTAAGTTGCACTACTAAAAACCTATGAAATTCAGTGAAAAAAACTTTGTTAAAGGGACGTTATGGTTAAGTTGCGCTACTAAAAACCTATGAAATTCAGTGAAAAAAACTTTGTTAAAGGGACGTTATGGTTAAGTTGCGCTACTAAAAACCTATGAAATTCAGTGAAAAAACTTTGTTAAAGGGACATTATGGTTCCAAGTAAAACTGAAAAACCCTTGAAATTCGCCAGTTATGGTAAACTAAGCAACCATAACTCGCGCCACCACCGTGCACTGCTAAGACTAACACCCAGGACATCAAAGATGACATCACAAATGTCATTGATGACCTCACTGATGACATCACATGTCTGGCTCACTATGTTTTCTTTTGCTGACATATCTAGGCCACATGGTTTTCTTCAGTAATAGTCAGAAACTAAGAATTTTATTTTATTTGTAGACATATCCTTCTAGTAGGTTCTTACAGTAATTCCCTTAGAGTACAGTCACATCATATGAAACATATACATATGGGAAAACACAAGCTTGAAAGACAGCAATCCTTTTTGTGCATAAAGATAATCACTAGACTTATGAGCATGTTCTGATAGTTCTGTTTTTTTTTATGGCTGTCCTTTCCCTGTATATGGTCATATTTGTATACATTGTACTCACACTACTTTCCTTAGGGTCCAATCACATCAAGTGATACATATACATAGGGTAAATAGCAGCTTTGAAACAGAGCAATCATTTATTTGCATGAAACTAATCAGTTAAGTTATGAATTGTTTCTGCTACTACTTGTGCTTTTTTGCTAACTTCACTTTCCCTGTATATACCCATATTGGTATGTGTTCTTGTGTCTTTGTGTTTTGTCTATAGTAATGCAATTATGTAATACATGGGTTTTATTAGCTACTTATTACATATTTCACAGTACACAAATATCTATTAAGAAAACAATTATCATTTCATTATTCAACATATTAACATTATGAATATCATACCTTCATCTTGTACGCTGCACACAATGTTATGTTTCTTTGAGTAGCTTAGTATACTAGATAGAACCCCATAATAGGATGCTATTTATATCAATGCATCGTTCAATGCACTTATTAGGGTATATTTCTTGCAATGATTCTTGACACTTTTTTCGCAACATAATAAGAATCCCTTCTACACATATTTCATGAGAAGTACATACACATGTGATGTCATCAGTGATGTCATCAATGACATTTGTGATGTCATCTTTGATGTCCTGGGTGTTAGTCTTAGCAGTGCACGGTGGTGGCGCGAGTTATGGTTGCTTAGCTTACCATAACTGGCGAATTTCAAGGGTTTTTCGGTTTTACTTGGAACCATAACGTCCCTTTAACAAAGTTTTTTCACTGAATTTCATAGGTTTTTAGTAGCGCAACTTAACCATAACGTCCCTTTAACAAAGTTTTTTTCACTGAATATATATATATATATATATTCATATATATATATATATAGGGATAGACATGTGCTACACCACCCTCAATTGTTCATAATAAGAAATTTGGTATTTCACACAACTGTCCTGTTAATTATAGTGCCACACAATGCAGGCCATGTGTCGCAACAAAGACATATAACTCTGATGTGACTTGCGGCTTAATTATTCGACAGATTTGACTCTGTCAGCAATACTTGTGGGCTGCTCTATGCCACTATGCTAACAGCGTGCAGTCAGTTACATTGTAATGCTGTTTGCCATCCACAGTGCTCCTCTGTATGCCAGGGCCCTGGCACATATACCAAGGCTGCTCTTCAAAATACTAGCTTGCCGTCAAAATGCCATGTTGCTTGTAAAATCAGGGTGATGTTCCAGATCCCAAAAAACGATGGGTCTGATTATGAGTTTGGCGGCATTACCTCTAGTTATATTGTCAAACTCATTTACTGTTACCTCATGCAGTAACAGGGGGAGGGGGTAGGGGACATGATTTCGAGCAATGTGTACCCTGCTGTTATTCCCCTTTTTGAGTCCATAGAACTCAAATGGGGGGAATGTAAAAATGTAAAATTATTAAATTATGTTAATAAAGTGCATATGTAATTATCGCATATATTAAGTTGCATTTTTTAAATGCTGTACATCTCCTCCACATAACAGTTGTGGGGAATAGAGTCTCGGCTGTGCAACTCGTTTGCACCACTGATGCCGCCCTTGGAACCAGGCCCTGTGTTTGTTTTTGCTCTTCTGTGAGCTTCGTCCGGCCCCCTGCAAGGTCTACATTGGGATGTAAGGAACCTCTTTAAGGGGTCTCAGTGAGCTATTGCAGTGCATGCCTGCACTGTTTAAGTTCACAAACAACCCCCCCCGTACATGTGTTATCTATGTCGTCTGTCTTTTCAGCACAGATACCTAGGCCAGGCATTTGCTGACTGAATGGGATAAATGTATTTTAGTTGCTGATTTTTTGTCTGAACAGCAGAGGCATCTCTAGGGGGTAGCTGGGGGGGGCTATAGCCCCTGGTCTTTTGGTTGTATCCCAGGATAGAAGCTCAGAGGCTACAACTAAAAGGCTATCTTGCCCGAGTCCTGACTGTCCTGACATTAGCGTAGCCCCGGATCTTTTCCAGACCTAGCAAACCCACCTGCTGAACAGTAATAAATAACCATTTTTACTATGGGGAACCCTCTAGTAAATCCTGTCGTCAGGCCTAACTAACGCAGGTCATTACTGCACAGCTCTGGGCCAGTGGGACTGTTCCTGATGACCTGGGAAGGAAGAACAGAAGTGTGACCAATTACGGATTCACGCTTCAGGAGGGAACAATCTCTGCAACAAGCACATGAACACACTCAGCTACTTCGCATCCTCCTTGCAGTTCTAAAAAGTCTCTTTCCAGAGGCCTACCTTTGGGCTATTGGATTTTGGTAACAGTGTTGCAGTGGGGAGTTATTGCCAAACTTAGGAATGTCCTCATAGTATTTTAAATATGCAGATTTTCTACCTCTGCACAATGGCCCTATTTTCACATCAGGACGATTCGGTGGTCATGAGAAGCTTTTCTAGATTGATAATATAACATGTCGATAGATTTGAGATAGTTTGGAGGACATTCTGGTCTTCTCTGGGCGAATGTAGAGCTCTTCTGTCCATCTGGGAGAGACTGAGCTAATTCAAATCTTCCTCAGGTGATTCTGAAGGCTTTATAATCATGTCAGGGACATGGAAGGTGAGAGCCAGTGGTTGGGGAACTCTGGCAAGTTCCGGGAGACCTGAGAGACATGGTAGAATGCAATGACTGGGTGAAGCGACCACTGACCCAGAGATGTCTGATCAATGACACCAGCCTGGCTGCAAAAGCATGCACCCCAGATGTTCACCCACGTGCTTTCCTGGCAGATGTTAATGTACCACTTTGGAGCATGTTATTTTGTGCCCTGTCCTTGGTCACATGCCGGCATCCTTGCCACCCTTCCAGGTTTGATGACGTTGGCACTTCCTCCATGTCGACTTTGCATCATCCCTGGGGAGCTCTGTTTGGTTAGACACTGTGCTCGAGATGCCACCCTTCCAGGTTTGATGACGTTGGCACTTCCTCCATGTCGACTTTGCATCATCCCTGGGGAGCTGTGTTTGGTTAGACACTGTGCTCGAGACAAGGGTCCCAGTGGGGCATTCCAGCCGCAGTGTTCGGAAACAGCTGGAGCAGCTCAGGCAGGTGGCTAGGTGGTCCGCAGAGCCAAACCCCCAATATTCCTGGCTTGGAGCCAAAGGGCATGGCACACGCCCAGAATACTCTTCCAATAGAAATGACTTTCTACAAAGTAAGAACTGCTAGACAATGCATGCCCGGGCTGCGAGCGAAGACGGCACCATGGATGATAGACATGAAGTGGTCACTTGCATGCAGCTCACACATCCTGCGCCCTAACCCAACCGGTAGCGACCTGGGCCGGAGGAGGTCAAAACATTTTGGCAGGAGCTGGAGCGCAGTTTTAAAAAGCAGATCACAAGCGATGACCCAATGCCCAATGCCCCTCCAAGGGCCTGCATGCGCACCCTGAGTTGGCCGGCGTTGCTAGGGGGGGGGCTGAGGGGGCTATAACCCCTGGTGTTTTGGTTGAAGGCCTGGATAAAAGCTCAGGGACTACAACCAAAAGGCTAGCTAGCCTCGAGTCCCAACAGTCCCGGCATTAGCTTAGCCCCTGATCTTTTCCAGACGTAGCACCACCCCTAACAGAAGCATTCCCTCCGCTCCCAGCTGACTGTCCTGAAAGAAACTGAGGAAGTGGAGCATGGCCTCCAGTGTTGATAAGTTGCTTGTGTTCAGATTCAAAGAGGTCGCCTTCCCGAGGTGATGAGGTGACGGCAGGTCCCAGCATAGCACGCCCATCCTGTATCAGTATCACACCAGGAAATGCATGTGTCGCCTGCAGCATACACTAGATAGTGGCTGTAGGTGCATTAACCCATTGTGCTGTTGCCCTCCTCCCATTCATCTGAGACCAAGAGGCTGAATGTCTACTAGCCTTTCTTTGGCCATTAAAGCCATATTTCACCCCCAATTCAGAGGATATGTAGCTTTTAGTTTTACAAAGAGATGTTAATCGTCAGAACATAAGAGCCGTCTAAACAGTGAGCAGAACCGTGAAGACTGGCCTCATCTTGTGTGGTATATCGACATGGGCAATGTGTGCGTCTCTCCACTGACTGTAGTTTGTTGCTGTTGCCTGTTAATAATTGTTTAACTTAAACGCTCTGCTCTCACAAGTGACGCATTTGAAGACGTTATCTGTAGTGCTCCTGTGCCACGGGCGTCCTAGGGTGAGGGCCATGGCGGAGTGCTCCCTTATGCCTTCAGTGGCTGGCTAGCTCATGGGTAGCAACTCTGAATTCACAATCATTCGCTCCATTTATCTAAGGCGATCTTCAGCCAATTTGAGTCCATCCCCTTAGGGAAACTCAATGGCTGTCGCAGGGTCGCCTTGGCACGCACTCAATATAGAGAGAGCTCATCACATAATGAAACCCTGCACCAATGAATAGAGTTGTGTTATTTATTTATTTATTTAGATTTATAAAGCGCACAAACGGCCCTGGGGCATTGTGGTGCCGTTACAGAATGACTTGCTTAGATCCATGTTAATATGTAGCATTCTCAGAATGCCTAGGAGTGGTGTACAGGTGCCCGCCCCAGGGGCATCCAGACATTAGTCTGCTGGAAGAAAGAAAATGAGCAGCAGGAATAGGAGAAGTTGGGAAAGCGGGAAATAGATGCTGCAGACGCAGGGAGGATTGTAGGGAGAGCAGAATGTTTTAATATGGCAGGCGTGCACGTCAGGGAGTGAGCGCAACACAGAAGTGATCTGTTCTTGGGATGCAAGGAAAAGGGGCGAGAGTAGAGATCATGCCGGCCCTGCTGCCTGCATGTACAACTCTTTCTGCTACTTTGTAATTCCTTCCCTCCGCCTGTGTTTCAGTGTCGATGACTATCCATAATATCTCTCTCACTTGTTCTCTCTCATGATACTGCTTTCCCTTTCACACCCTCTCTCTTTTGCTCCCACGTGTACTTGCTCCACACCTCCCTCCCCCTGTCTGTCTCTTTCTCTCCCCTCGTCTCCTGATCTCTTACTTGCCTCCTGGTATTTCTTTCGTTTTCTTTCTAGATCTCTCTCTCTCGCCACCTGTTGTGTCGCATGTTCCTCTCCTCATTGTTAGCTCTCCCTCTCCCCATCTCTCTTTCCAGTGGAGTAACTTTGCTGAAAATGTTGGGGGAGCGGGGGCATGACTCTACATGAAAGGGGCCCATGCCAAATGAGGGGAACAAAATGGTGCGCCACAAACGTTGGGGCGAACACAATCCCTTGCGCCCCTATACATTTACACCCAGGTCTCTTTCTCTCCCCACCAATCGCTACCCTTCCGCTTATTCAACTTAAGATCTGGCCCAGTTGTTTTCTTTTCAAGCAAGAGAACGTGGAAACAGGTCACCGTTATCTGGCATCTTACAGTAAAAATGACATTCTCAGTTGGATCTTAAAAATAGCCAGTGTGTACATCCTCTGGACGGCAGCCTAGTCTCATGACACCAATGTGTGCATGCATTTTCAAATACAAACTTCCGCATGCAGTTCCCAGTACCTACTGCCATAGCCAAACGCTAACAATGATTACGTTTGAATGAGACCCACAGCGACATCTACAGGTGCAGACAAGGAGTACAAGCAAGAAGTAGCTCCTCGCGCTGTCCTCTTCCTCTATCTATTCTGACTGCATTTCAAGTGCAGCTACAGTATTAGTGAAATGTAATCAGTTGGTACATTACTCCCAAAAACAAAACTATAACACCAGGTAGAAAAACGGGTGACTATTGCTTCCTAAATTGCTGCAACTAAAATGTTAAACAATACCTATTTTCTTGATATATGCTACATGCATTTTGTATAGGCTGTAATTGATGTTGTATTTTTAAAATGTGTTTGCATTATACTGTGTATTCAAGTAGGGATGTGCTCAGCTATAAATCCTCTGACTCCCACTTTTGCATTCTGCATATCCTCTATTCGGTGCCAGTCCACGATATGTAGGGCACATTCAAACCCAGCAGACCGGATAGAATTAATTTGAAAGCATGCGAGATAATAACATGCAATTAATGCTTATCCGATATCTCATTACACTCCCTTGGCCTGCAGCCCTATTCAAGGAGTGATGTCACCCTTCCTGTGTGAGTAGAAAAAGTTACCAAGCAACACTGTAACAGTGAAAATCAACTCGACACAATGAGGCGCTGCTGGGCACCGCCTGCCACTGAGGCTTAGTGATGGATTACACACACGGTGCTGCACATCAAGGTGCTGTGGTGAACCGCACGCCACATGTATTCATCCCAAATGGTGCTAAATTGCACTGGGGAATACTCTGCATGGTGGTGCACTTTTTTCCGGGTGGCATGGTCTTCTTGCTTTGCGTGTGGTCATTTTTCTTGCATAGTTGTGGTGCAGATGTAAGCTCCACATGAATGCAGAATACACCAGCATGAAAGAAACAGAAGCGGCATGTCCCCTGAACCAATTTACGCGCACCCAAGAAATCATTATCAGTGGGATCTGGAATGACCCACACAGTGCGGCGGAAGAACACGATAGGAGAATGTTCCGGGCTATCACCAGAGGGGCTGCAGGCTCCCTCCGAGTCTTTATGGTGGAGGATCTGGAATGACCCACACAGTGCGGCGGAAGAACACGATAGGAGAATGTTCCGGGCTATCACCAGAGGGGCTGCAGGCTCCCTCCGAGTCTTTATGGTGGAGGATCTGGAATGACCCACACAGTGCGGCGGAAGAACACGATAGGAGAATGTTCCGGGCTATCACCAGAGGGGCTCCAGGCTCCCTCCGAGTCTTTATGGTGGAGGATCTGGGACGACCCACACAGTGCGATGGGAGAACACGATAGGAGAATGTTCCGGGCTATCACCAGAGGGGCTGCAGGCTCCCTCCGAGTCTTTATGGTGGAGGATCTGGAATGACCCACACAGTGCGGCGGAAGAACACGATAGGAGAATGTTCTGGGCTATCACCAGAGGGGCTCCAGGCTCCCTCCGAGTCTTTATGGTGGAGGATCTGGGACGACCCACACAGTGCGATGGGAGAACACGATAGGAGAATGTTCCGGGCTATCACCAGAGGGGCTCCAGGCTCCCTCCGAGTCTTTATGGTGAAGGATCTGGGATGACCCACACAGTGCGATGGGAGAACACGATAGGAGAAAGTTCCGGGCTATCATCAGAGGGGCTCCAGACTCCCTCGAGTCTTAATGCTGGAGTAGACACGATAAGTTGACTTTACCCTATTTATCTCCACTGTAGCAAGACGCAGATAAACAAGTGGGGATGGCTGCTCCTAGGAACAGCTTGCTCCTGCGCGAGATGGACCGCGTCGTTGCTACAGTGGGAGATGCAATGAAGGCCATTTCCAAGTTAAGGAATGTCAATGCTCCGCGTAGGACACCCCCAGATACAATCAACCAGGAAGCGGTCATTTGGTTACCATCCTGACCAGAGCATACAATGCAATCCTAGACAAGGAAATAATCCTACTCTTCAGGAACAACATAATAATTGTCTCAATTTTCCAGAAGGGTGCTAGAAATGACCCCAAATTCTAGCGACAAATGCCCATGCTTGGTTTGCATGCCAATCAATTTGCTTCGATGTTGCCAGGAAGACTGTAGGAGTGCACCATGGGAAACACAACATTGCATCATCAGAGTCGTGCTTCCAGCTTGGAAGGATTTCTCTTGTTCATCGCTGTCTAATGCCCCATCTGATAACGGCAACCGCTAGCTTAATCAGGAAGGGAACTTTTCCTTGACATTCCAGGAGCTGAGCACTACATTTGATCCGATACCCAGGGGGACACTGTGGGAAGAGCTTGCTGAATTCGGGGTCCCAGCCAGCATACTTGCTTGCATCATGTCCTTTTATCAGGGCAACACATACTACGCTAGGCTGGCCAGGATGAGGTTTGCACTGCCAGCTTTCCAGTGGTAAGAGGTATCCGGCAAGTGTGTGATTTGACTCCTTTGCTCTTGATCCTGTGCGTAAATGGGTTTGATATCATGCCAGAAGACATCTCGGCTAATGTTCCATCGATTGAGGGGCACTATGCCTTGCCACCCTTATTTTCAGACGATGCATTGATATTGGATGAGACAGAAAAGGCATTCACGCACTTCTTGTGGGCCTTCTACACATTTTGTAAAGATCGTGGCCTGATCATCAATTATGAAACCTCTAAAATAATGTGGATGGGCTAAGAAAGTGTCTCACATTAAGGCCTATGCCCTTAGAGTCGGTTGATGTTTGACTATCTGGGCACCACATTTTTAGATAATCTTTAATGTGCTTCCCAGGCGTCAAAGGCCAAGACTGGAAGCAAACCATTTGGAATGCTATCATGTCCCTATGTAGGAAAAGGTTTATTGTGCCCTTAATTCAGCAATGAAGCTTTAGCAGGCTAATTCAGAGGCACAGCAAGCACTTTGTGGGGAGAAGTATGGAGGATAAACCTGGGTACATTTCGTGAGACAATTGAAAATCAATTTGAAAGCAACTTTTTGGAGTCCTGCGATCAACAGCCAACACTGTTGTACATAAGCAAAAAGAGGTCAAATGGAGCAGATCATGGATAAATTGCACCTAAAAGGGGCCGGGTCATGGGTTAAGGTCAAGCGGTCCAAAGGACAGGCTCTTTGTAAAGATAGAGTGGAGGAATTGCACTCCATTCAGGTGCCCGAGAAGATCCCTTGGTTAAGAGATATGAGAACAGTCCTCTGTATGTCCGGAGAAGAGCTGATTTACAGAGGAGCCTGAAGGATCCCAGTACAGGCTAAGGAGCTCTTACCATCTGCAACATGTCCTGACTCATGGGGAGCACGATGGGAAGAGGCAGCTTGGCTGTCAGCTGCGCAATGTGTTCTGGACACTATGGCAGGGGGCAGGCCTTCCCCTTATCTCAACGTAGACACCTCCCACATTCTTCTTTTTGATTTTGGTGTATTCTGGTGGCAAAAGACCACCAACGCCATTGATACAGAAAAGAGAGAGAGAGTAAAGGGGTGCCAGCAAGCTGATAATGTTGTTGGCATGACAACTGGAAAGGATGTGGCATAATCAGCTGACACACTACATTTTATTTCGTGTTCCTTTACACTGATTCAACCCAATAGTGGTTTGTTTAATTTTCTCCCAATCAGGAGTTCTGTGTCATGCCATGTGACTGTCACTTTCAAAGCTGGGATGGCATAGTAATCTTTCTTTTCACAGCCAAAACGAGTTGGGCTAAATCTGGGCTACTTGCCTGGCCATGTTGGGCTACATGTAGGTTTTCCTTTCTGCGGTCAACTTGGCGAAGCACACTACCACTGACAGCATAAAGAAATCTTATAAGAAATCTGTTATTGTTTAGAGGCTTTGTCAGGCTTTGCTGCAATATATCCTAATAAACCAGGTATGCAGTAATAAAATCGCAGCAAAAATGTCACCTTTACAAAAAGTTGCGGCAAATATGCTGTGGTTTGACCTGTTAAAGGTGTACCCCATTATAGCATTTAAGGGGAGAAGGGGATGCGGGGGTGGCCCCTGCTCCCCTTAAATAGTATAATGGATCTGGGGGTTGCAGTGGAGTCCCCCGCATCCTTTACATGGATGGCAGCGGCAAAACTACAGCCTTTTTGCCACAATTTTTTGTGTAAAGGGCCATTTGTGCGGCAATTTTAACACATGGAACCATAAACCACGAGTGAGGCTTATCTTAATAACACAAACTGAACTGAATAACTTCTAGGCACTCCCGACATTGACAACTAAATTACAACTTAATTACAGTGAGATGAAATGATTCACAAAAAAATCACAAAATGAAGAATATTTTGCAGGACCTGGTAAAATACATGGAAGAGACACAAACAGGTCTTCTTCATGTCATTTCTGTACAACGTGCAAATACATAAAAAGAAGAGAGAGCTCCTGCCCCACTTTACATCCTTAGTAGCGCTTAAAAGGATAATGTTTTCCAAAAACCACTCCTTCAGTCCTTGCATTAGGGCCTAATAATTGGCTAAACATGTTTCTACACATTTGAATGAGTAGGTCAATTTCATTTGTGGGTGATAGCAGGTCTCCCTAAATTAGTGTTAATGTTTCGGTGATTAAAGCGCAGGGGAGCTTTTGCATCTGAAAGCCCCCACATAGCTCTAATAGACTTCCTGAAATATGTGCCTTTTTTCAAGGACACATTAATGGGCCTCATCACCAACTGGGTGGTATCCCGGCGCTGGATCACCGGTTGGGCATTAACAGTAAATACCCACTCCCCATTGGCTCCTTTGGGGCATTTTCAGTGCAAATACCACACGCTAATACAGCCGGCATTAATTGCGTTGAAAACAGGGTGCTAAATGGGATTTTCGTGATAGTGCCAGCCCTTAAATGCGGCAGTAATACTGTTACCGCTACATTTAAGGGCTACCGCCCAACTTGTGAGGAGACCCATAGAGACAAAAATAACCGCTGTACACTTTTTAGACTGTGTAATGTATATTTCCATTCAGAATAGGGAATATAAAGCTGTAATCCGACTCTTTTTGATTATTGTGTTTCTACAATAATGTATACATTTGTTTGTTTGGTTTACTGTCTAATTTCATGAACCAGAGCTGAAAATATACTTGGTCAGTAAACTGCCGAATTTCAGCCTTAGATCAAATCTCAGCTTTGCCACTTATCTAAAAAAGTGTGATCTTGTGCAAGTCATTTTCTCTCAATGTGCCTTTTCTGCCAAAAATGTGAGCCCATAGAAGTGATTCATTTTACAGTCAGAACTTGTTGTGAAAGACAAAATCATAGTTTTAAAGAATTAATAATAATAATAATAATAATAATAATAATGGACATGCAAAAGAACACAACACAATGATTTGCCTCTTGTTATTCCCATAATGTAACTCTCCATGATGCACTAAACTATCAGAGATTGATCCACTTCCATTAATGTCATTTTCGGTATTGTCACTACTAGCAATGTCAATACATATACACATTAGCAGGATCCGCATCTCGCAAATCTTAAAACAGTCCCAGGCATAGGCACTCAAAGGTTGACAGTGTGTGCGAATACAAAGCTATGCTGGTAATTGCTACATCCATTTCAAAGTCATCTTTCCTGATGTTACATGAGCAATACAAATTAAAAAATGTGATCTGTCGTCACGCATCTCCTCTGCTTATTAATGCCCTTTTCTGGATCCGACCGACATTTAGTCTTAAAATGGGAGAAGCTGCCACCTGAAAATGACTTCATTCAAATGTAGGTCACTGGTGGCACTGCATCCCCTTCTCCCAGATGCTCACATTTCTATTTATTGGCAGTGATCATTATTTCATTGCTATTCTTGCATGCAAATCTATAGAGGACATATTAGAAGGAGGAAACACCTGTGTATGCTAATTCGAACCGACTAGGGACCCACAAGCAACTCACCAATAAGAACTATTGGAGAATCGACTAATTAGAGTCAGACTTTCTACAAATGAAAAATAACCAAATAAATACTACTGCGAACATCTGACAAATGGCCCTAATCATTTACCAGGATGGCACATAATGCTTTTCCCTCATTTGTGTATCCCCATCCTTTCCCCGATTGACTTCCATTTAACATCTCGTATTGCCTTACATTACACAAACAGTGCGCCCCTACCATCACAAGCCTATCAGTTACAACACAACATTAATCTAGTTTTGACAAAGTTCACCTCTTTAGTACTAATATGCCCGCCACACCAGAGGCTAATCCAGATCCAGTGTACTGCAATTTATCACTTTAGCTACTTTTAGGTTTTAGTGTAAAGTGTAGTCGGATGCTTAACTGGATTTAAATGCATACTTTAATTTATATATAACGTAATAACAATATTGTAGGTATAAAAGATATATGAACGTCGGCTCTCTTACAACCTCCAGCTTCTCTCCAACCAACTTGCTCACTCTCTCTTTCCTATGTTCCATCTCCGAATCTCTTCCAGCACTCTCAATTCTCCACAATACTACACATCCCATTTCCTTCACACAAACGTCTCCTGTAGGTTGCTCTTGACTCAGGTTTCTCACTACTCATCATAGTCACTCAAATATCTTGATCTTCGGTAGCTTCTTCTAAACTTCAATGTCATCAGTGACATATCTGTATTGTCTGCCATGGAAAATTTACTCCGAACACTCCTACCTCTTCTCTTCCCAACATTCCAACCACAGCTTCCTTCATCATCTCTCGTCAGTATCATCACTCTTTCTTTGTTCCACACTCTACCATCCTTTATTCTCACAGTATGTTTGTACACCTCCACAACTTCAATCTGTTTGGACCACTGACATCCATCCTCCTTCAACACAACCAGTAACTTAATCCTAACCTAACATCCGACACTTGGCACCTTCGCTTTATTGAAATGCCTGTTGTCTTGCTGTGATTTGTTAGTTAGTTGCTTCTCCCAGATGTTGTCCTTCACATCATCCAACCTCACCTCCATACCAGTCACATCACCCATCCAACTTGGAAACAATTTGGTGTTGGCTCTCCTTCCCCAGCTAAGTTCAAAAGGAGAGACCCCAGTAGTGCAATGTGGTGTGAATCTATAGGCCACAATTGTCCTTCTCACAACATCCTTCCAATCTCTTCTATTCAACCACACCCACCTAATGGCTTCCTTAATCACTCTATTATACATCTCCACAATGTCATTCATTTGGGAGTGAAATATGTCACTGGATTTGTGAACCATAGATCTTTCCTTAAGGCAATTTTCCATTTCTCGTGACCTGAATTGTGAACCATTATTATTGACAAACCTGTCTTTCCTATGTATCCTATTTGTATGTTTAACTCCTTCACAAACTCAAGCGTACAGCTACCTCAGGGTTAGATGCGGTCTATAAATGATGAACTAAACTATACTAAGTTCTCTTTTGGGTAACCCTCTCGACCACACAACTCTTCCAAAATATCAATCGCTCTTTTGGTCGTTACATGCAGGGTCATTGTCAGATCTGTCCATCTAGTCAAAACATTGATAAGATTGATAACCACAATTCAATATGTCTGACATCCCCCACTCCATACAGGCCCTAACACATCAATAGCTATCTTTTTCCATGGTCTCTCAGGTATATCTGTAAGAGCCATTGGCTATTTCTTACTCACACACTCTTTAGAACAGTTGATACAAAGGATACAGTTCCTGACACTTCTTTCAACTTGCATGTCACACGCCGGCCACCAATAGGTATTCCTTATCCTGCGTTTAGTCTTTACAATTCCTTGGTGACCTTCATGTCCGAGACGTATCACCTTCTTCCTGATTCCCATCTGATGGCCAGTGCTTCCTTGTCAATAGCTGCATATGCCTTTTCTGCTGCTTTAATTAATCGAGAAGCAAATTCTATATTATACTCCTTTCCTTCATGAATCTGTGTTAAACCCCCTCCTAGTCCCACATTACTGGCATCTGTAGTGATCACTGTGTGTCTCCCCCTCTCATAATTCTGTAAAGCCGGTGCCATTGCCAAAGCTTCCTTTATGTATCCAAATTTGTTCTCACATTCTTCATCCCATGTGAACTTCTTGTTCATCTCCATCATATTCCTTAGGGCTACAGTGTGATCAGCAACTCCCCGGGTAAATGTAATTAATATTTGGCCATACCTAAGAATGTTCTGAGCTTTTCCTTGCAGTTCGGCGTGATCATGTGTTTTATTGCTTCCACCAAATACTTCTTCGGTGCAATCTCTTCCTTGGAGATTAGATGTCCTAAATATTCTATCTCTTTCCTATCAATTCTTGATTTTTCTTTACTGAGAGTCATCCCTAGTTCATGCAGTTTCTTGAACAATCTCTCTAGCCTCATGTTATGTTCTTCTTCATTTTCAGCATAGACCAGTATATCTTCCTGAAAGAAGATGACTCCTGCTTCTCCATCCAGAATGTGGTACATAATCTTCTGAAACACTGATGCCACTGATATTAGTCCAAATGGCATCCTACAATATTGCCATAGGCCTTCTGATGTGATGAATGCTGTCAATTGCCTGGACACTTTGTGTAATTTTACTTTATGATAAGCAGCTGTAAAATCAAGTGTAGACAATACATTTGCTGAACCCATTGTCAAAATCAACTCTTGTATATTTGGTAGTAGAAGTCTTTCCAGAATTATGCACTTATTGAGTTCTCTTAAATCAATACACACTCTGACCTTCCCTGATCTTTTCCTTACAACAACAAGAGGGGACACCCACTCAGATGCATCGATGCTTTCAATAATCCCCTGTTCTTCCAACTTTTTAAGTTCCAGTTTTACTTCATCTCTCATTGCTATTGGAGTGCTACACAGTATTTGCGCCACTGGTTTGGCACCTTGTTTAAGTTGCATGCGATGGATGAACCCTTTCACACAGCTGATATCATCTTTGAATACTTCAGATTGTATTTTCTCTTTATTCATTTCTGAACACATAATTAGAAAAATGGCTTCTGCCGCATTTGGATCTAGTCGACCTTTGACAATCTTTGATGTGTCCAGCTGAGAAGGGGAGATGGCCCTTTCTTTGAGACATACATGCGTCCTTAGGCCTGTTTATCTTTGAACACCAAAGTTGCTATGAACCATCTGATCAGTTCTATTATTGCACCACCATAAGCATTTGGTTTAATATCAACTGCATGCACATTTTTTGTCCAGAATTCTTCCATATACCTCACAAATGAGTATGTATTTGGTTCCCAAATCTACCATCATAACTATCGAGGTACCATAGACCATGGTAGAGGTTTTCAGACTATGCAGGTCCTCGTCTTCTCCCCCACCTGCTCACACACTTTCTACGCCTTTGTCACTGTCTTCATTTACAATCAAATCCTGCAGCATCTAGCCAGGTGTCCTCTTCCATTGCAGTTTCTGCAAATGATTGTTAGAACAGGGCAATTCTGATTGTTAGCCCAATGGGAAGGACTATCACGCCTGTAGCACGTTCTCGATGTGGTCCGCCCCCCTTCCTCGCTGTCTGCCTTGACACCATAGTCAAAATTCAGTGTTATGACTTTTGTCCTTGTTCATCCCTTCTCTAGTATCTCTGTTCTCACTATTACATCTGCCCTCATTGTTGAATCTGGAATTCTATTATTTTTGCTTCCTCTCCTTCTCTTTTGATTACTCACACTTACAATCACTTCTCCACCAGCTGGCTGCAATGTATTCATGGTGGTTGCTTTAACCACAATTTCTTTTACTCTATTTTCCAATGTCTTCACACACTTCTCTGTTTGCTCAACCTCCTTGGCCATCATGAGTACTGTATCTACGGGTGGATCATCTTCTGTCCACCGTTTCTTTTGTACTTTACTGCTGTTACATTCTAACATAAATTGATCTCTCAATCTTTCTTCCAGTCGTTGGTTGAATTTGCATGTTCTGGCTAATTTACTAAGAGCCGTGATGTATTGTTTGACACTCTCCTTTTCCTACTGTATTTGTTTCCCAAACTTATATTGTTGTAAAATTGTGCTTATTTATTTCTCGTAATGTTTATTCATTTTTTGTGTAGACTTCTCATATTCATTCATATCCCCACACTCATCGGTCACCAGATCAGGTAGATCTTCAAATTTCTCTTGGCCAGCCGGGCCTAAGCAATGTAAACATAGAGAA
The DNA here is from genome assembly GCF_040938575.1 of Ambystoma mexicanum. Taxonomy (NCBI): domain Eukaryota; kingdom Metazoa; phylum Chordata; class Amphibia; order Caudata; family Ambystomatidae; genus Ambystoma; species Ambystoma mexicanum. The sequence goes on from NC_090936.1 coordinate 481,065,361, forward strand.
ATGTTTCTTTCCACAATGTAATTTATGCCACATACTACGTTGGCATAGTGTTTGAAAGTTTTAAACCATCAATTCTATGGACACTGTGTATAGACATGTCTCCTGCACCCCTGACAGTAGCCGTTCTGATGTGTTCACTGGCATAGTGGCACACTTTAGGTGTTCTAATGCAATGTTGATTTCTTTACTTGAGTTGTTTGCAATTGAATAATGTATGTAGCCACATTTCCTGAATGTTCCCAACAAGGTTTAATGTACTTGACAATGGTTTCTTTTTTCTTTTTTTTGCAGTCTCATTTGGTTTTCTCTCCTTTTTTGTTTTTAGAGAGAAAGAAAGAAAATAAATGAGGCAAACACAATACCGGGACGAGGGAGAGGCTCTTTTGAACCCCGTTCTCTTGCATGTCTCCTTAAAATGGCCGCCTGTTGCTTGAGGTGATTCACGTCATAGGGTCCTTTCTTCTAACATCCTACTTGACATTAGTGTGGCCTCTGGATGATTTTACATATATATATATATATATATATATATATATATATATATATATATATATACATATATATGTATGCAGCGTGATCCTCAGCTGCTTCCTTTCGCTTTGCTGTATTACTTTTCCCTGTTTCCATAGCCGTGGTAGCGGTCGCAGTCATTTGCTCACCTTAGGGTTCCTCTGAAGCCTGTGCGGGTGGCACACATCTGCTGGCCACGCTGCTGGGTTACGGTGAGTTTCTCGTCACCACTTGAAGTGTAGGCGGACACTCAACTGGATTTAAATGCATACTTTATTTTATGCATACTTTATTTTATATATAACTTAACAACAGAATTGTAGGTGTAAAGGGGACATGAGCGTCAGCTCTCTCCAACCTCCAGCTTCTCTCCAACCGCCTCGCTCGCTCTCTCCTTCCTCCGTTCCATCTCAGAATCTCTTCCAGCATTCTCAATTCTCCACAATACTACATATTGTTAATGTTATGCTTAGGCAATAAAACCAGATCAGTGGGGGGATTACTGGGTAAGATAATGCCCCAGGGCCGAGTTACAGGGCTGTGAGGGCCTTAACGTTAGCCCCAGGGCATTACCAAATCCGGTAATACCACCTCCGAGAATGGTTTATTTCTATTAGCATCTTGGTATGTTTACTGGGATAATAATCATTGTTCTTTTTTAAATTAAGAAACAGAGTGTTTGTCATTTCTCAACTTAAAAAAAAATAAAAAAAGCTTTCTAAACCAGATGGCCACTATGGACAAGGGAGAAGGAAACTACTTGTAGTTCCTGCTCCCTTTTCCAAGCGGTCATTGCAGAGATGGGGAGGCAGCGGGAAGAAGCTGCAGGAATTTAGGGCGGGAAAGGATGTGGGCCGGGGATGTGGAAATCAGGGCTGGGGTAGGGATTGGGCACAGAAGAGCACAGGGACCACATACCTGCAGTCCCGGCGGGTAAGATGGTGTGCTTCCACTTCTGAGGAGGCTGAAAATGTTGCCCTTAGAATGAGGTAAAGATCCCTTTCTGACCTTCCTGATGGGCTGGGAGGCTGTCTGACCCTCGCCTGCTGGGGTGCTAATTAGAGATAAAAGTTGACCTTAAGCTCGGATGTCATTTTAGGTTAAACTGTTTTAGTTGCAGTGAGAGCTCTTCCAGTGCTTTCTTGCCTGGATTAATCTCTGTGTTTTCTGCAGCTTTACTATATTGTTGACTCGATTTCCCCAGAAACACTGTCAGTGGTAAGTGCCTCAGCAGGAACACATGCAGGCGCTTGATATAAAACACTGACATGCTGGTAAAGGACACTTTTACTTCATATGTTTAAGCTACTCAATTATCTAATGTGATAGGGACCTATTTAGATTTAGGGAATCAGGCTGGTACCTCCTTTTGGCATACTTGATGTTGCACGACTTAGTGGCAGTGTCTGTCTGCTCAGCTAATGGAAGCTCTGTCACTACCCTACCACACCTTGCCTCCCCTCCAAGTGAGTGCTGAAGACCACAGCTTGATTTGGAGGTGGGGCGGGCAACTGAGGGTTGGCAGTAACAATGCCTACCAGTATCTGGGGGCTTCCAGTAACCACCTTGTTGCCCTGCTATTTGCGAAGCTCTCAGATATCTACCCTTCCTGGTCAGGGGGGCTAGGATCCCCCGAGCCCAGAGAGAAATACTGAAGAGAGGATGTCTTTGCAATCCCTGACCTGGTGGTGTGTTCTCTTTGACACAATCTGTGTGTCTGGTGGCTAGCTCAAGAATGTAAGGAACTAGTCTGTTGGAAACTCTATCGCAGGGCATTTTCTCACCACTGGCCCCTTTTTTTTTTACAGGCTCTTAAGCTGCTGGGTTGACTGATGGGACTTTTTGGCAGATGTAATGCTTTCACCAGGCACTCTAAGTAGATGCCATACTGTTTTTCTGTTTTGATTGGGATGCTCTTTTGTTGCCTAGCGCTCGTGCTTTGAACTAGCAGCAGATGTAGCCATTTTATGCAATGTGAATATTTAGTCTCTTGATGGATATGCATTTTGGTATATACTTGGCATCTACTCGTTAAATGTGCTCCTCACATGTATGGGATCTGAATAATGTCTTGTACCATCCAAAAAAGATGATTTTAATGCTTGCCCATCTTCACTCATTCTCAAAATTCCAGTTCAACACCATGGTACAAACAGCACCAAGGGCAGTGCCTTCTGTTTGAAAATGCGTCCAGTGAAGGCTACATCTATTAATTCTTAATCTTTTGTTTACCTAATATTGAAGTTTGTTGTTCTATGTATGAGACCCATCCAGATGCCTTTCCCTTGGCTTCTTCTGCACCAGCATTTCTAACCCTTGCTCTGGATTCCACCCGGATCAACCCTATCCCCTGTTTTCTTCAATGCATGTGCCCAGCTGCTGACCAAATATATTTGATCATTTGAGTTCTCGTTTTACAGATATGTGGATGACACCCATGTCCTCATGTGGTTTGATGGAGCTCTGGCATGAACACCAAATCAATTATCTTCGTGCATCAAAGCCACTGAGAGTTGGATGAGCTCAAGCTCAAATTGAAAGTAGGGAAGATGTAGGTCCTTTTAGCAGGTGGTATTTGGGACCTAGGACCCCCTCTGTTTTGCCTGCTGCAATGGACCACTTCCCTCCTCCTGTCAGATTTTAGGAGGCCTGCTGGACCCACTTCTGTGACTAAATCCCCACATCAGTGCAGTCACATTAACCTGCCTCTTTAATGTAACAACCCTGTGCAAGATCCTCCAACGTCGAGCAAGTGAGGCCTTGAAAGAGGCAGTGCCAGAGACAGCTTCATTACATTTAGGAAGGTCTGTTACATGTTTGCAGTAGCATTTATTTGGTTCTATTTCATTTGCATGGAGTCTGATTCGAATGAATTTATTCTCCAATAGTTCTTCTTGGTGAGCTGCCTGTGGGTCCCTAGTCTGTACCAATTAGCATAAAAAGGTGTCTCCTTCTTATAGTATGTTCTCTACAGATTTGCACACAAGAATAGCAATGAAATAATGATCATTAACAATAAATAGAAATGTGAGCCTCTTAACTAAAGTTCGGCCTTTATTTTGGATCTCCTACTAATAATAACTATTCACTTTGCCTTATAGACTTACTTGTGTCACAGTGGTCCGATTTCTAATATTGTTCTTAATGAGGAGAGGGAATCTTTTAAAGGTTACAGGTGAATTTTGATTCTGGAAGTTGTATGTATTAATTGTAAACTGCTTTATTTCTTGTTTTTTTTTAATGTTATAGGTTGTACAATTGTTATACATTCTAAAGGTGTATTTGCTTATTTATATGCTCTTTCATGGATTAACATAATCCGAAATAAAGCTCTCTTGACTGACTAATAATTATAAAAACTTAACTCTGCAGAATGGAATTAAAGCACTAATAGCACTTTATGAAAAGAGTAACATAAAATATCATAAGCGAAAACACTTTTATATTAAGAAATATTTACACAACCACATCATTATTGGTATATTTGATCTCATCAGAAATTGTGTTCATAAACAACAATATATAATTTTAAAAATGCATTCTGTATCAACAGAGCACAAATCATATAGACCAATTTCGAGTATTATACAGAGTAGCAATACTGTTAATAAAACCACTAATATAAAAATACAATTCATCATCAAAATGAAATGAGCAAACAGATCTGAAAAGACTCATTCCAACAGACCAGGCAGCGAAAAAATATTTTATTGCCACTAATGCTGATTCCTTCGGTTTACAAGATTTAATGCATCTCAGTTACTCGCATAACTGTATAATGTACTCTCTTTTTAAAGAATGTTTGAGAGCTAGGTACAGAATCTAGAGGTCAAAAGTACAACAAATGAAGTGTTCAATTACTGTACAACAATATGCAAAATATTTTGAAGAAGAATGGGTCCACTTAGTTCATACCGCGAGTGTCAAAATATCCTAACAAAGCTGTATAAGGCTAATTCTAATGATTGTTCTTCCTTTCGATGTCAAGTAATCTTAGTATCCTCACACATCTTCCAGTTTTTTTCCACATTGGCCTTGATGTAAGAAAATGTGTGAAAGCCACTGTAAAATAATGTTCACTCTTATTGGAGAACACACTAGAGTTACACTAGAGACAACCAAAGCCAAGATCAAATAAAAATGGATTTAAATTAATTTCAGCCAATTCTAAGTGGACCCTTGAACTTTTTAATGTAACGTCAATTCATCAACATAGTTGAAACATAACCAAATAAAAGTGGTTTAAATATGCTATTTAAGTGATCAGTCAAATGGCCACTTCCACAGAAACAAGCTAGGACTTGGCATAAACTGGGAGGGCTAATAGCTGTCTTCAAATCATCCCCTCTACCGCCTCCAACCTCCCAGTCAAGGAATGTCCCCAAAGCTCTGTGGCATAAGTAGCAACAGTATAGTGCATTCCCTTTACAAACCTCTAGGGAAGGTTAATAGCTATGCCACCAAAGTGTATGGATGATGGAGAGGATCGACCCTGCCCTTTGTCGCAGAATGCATTCTCTTCGCCTCAACTGTTGTAACCACAGACTGAACTGCCCACCTGGTTAAGAAAATGAATCTAGTGCGCAGATCTTTCAACATTACGTCTGAAGACTCTCTGAATACCAGCAGTAATGGGTGCAGCTAATCCAGAATGTGGCATTTCAATTGGCACGTGTGGGAGCATAGCATATCCCCCTTCTCCAGTTTTACACTGGCTTCCAGTGGCCCCTACAGCTTAAGGTTTTGTGCATCAATCAGGATATGAGAGGGGCCCGCTTTTCCTTAAACGTAAAGTATATTCCCCTGACCTTGACTTTAAGGTTTCCAAAACACGATTTGTTCCCTGTTCCTCATATTAAATATGCTAGGAAAGGGGTTGCTCTTGTTTAGCACTAGCCCCTAGGGTATGCAATTCTATAACCCTTTCTTAAGATTCTGTATAGACTGCCACACATTTAGATACAATTATAAAACATTGTCTTTTCTCAAAACCTAGCTGCTTCCGTTGGATAATGGAATGGCCTGGATTCTATTGGCCTTCTAGGGCATGGAGACTTTCAGGTGTATGTGTGCCCTGTAAATACCATGAATACAGAGCTAAGGATCACAATGTTGGAGCAGAAAAAGTCCCCAGGTGTACTGAGATTGATTCGTTTTGACTCAGATGGAAAAGTTAATTTTGCCCAGGGCTAATCGTGTGAGGCCCTTTGAAGGCGGCCAGACTACCAATTCCACCCACAGGGCCTGCAGCATGCCCCACCTCCCTACTGGGGTGTGCTATACCTCCAAAGGACAGCATGCATGTTTTTATTTCCACCTTGCTTACAGTGAAAATAAAAAATAAAACATCTTTCACAATTTTTGGTGAGCTGTGGGGGAGACTGTGGGAGGTACCTTGTGGAGAAGGGGGGGCGACAGGGGACATGGAATGCTTTGGGGAAGCATGGAGGCCTGGTTAATTCCCCCAAATGTGACCTTTGATCTTTTCTATCAGTAACTGCAAATATCTGCCGGTCGGTTTTGGTGAAAATAAACCAGGATAATATCATGGCTTTCAACCTGGCTGTTGTGGTGGGCCATTAGGAAACGGTTTGTAGCAATTATTGAATGCGTGGCTATTTTTCAACTTATGATACTGGCACTCATGCCAGTAATGGTAGACAGTACATATCCAGACTCATTGATTTACTAAAATACAGTCATGACATTTTGCAACAAAACCGTTTGCTTCTGTTTCCCAAAACTAACCTTCAGAGAAGAGATGCTAATATAACCTTGATTATACAGAGAATGATGCCCTAATATAATTATTATTTCTTTGGCTCCTCCACATTTAGGAGTATATTTTAAAATTAAAACCTCCTTAGAAGCCACCATTTTACAACTTGGAAGCTCCCTGGACGCCTTCCCTTTAGCTCATTACCTACTTGCTGTGATCAAACTTCTGCTTCAGAGAAACTGAAAAGAGGACCACCTTCGAGTTCCTATTTAGATAGGTTTCCTGTTAAAGTACTTCCAGGTTAATGTTTGAATATCAACATGTTACTTGGGGCATCCAGTCACCCTGGCATACAGAGCAAAGGGAAGGCAGAGCTATGAGTTGATGCTAATATCTTCCTCTGTTTCATGCTTTGTGCCGTTAGCCCCTGTGTGCCACTGGGTGCCACCAGACATGACACAAACACAGCTCAGAAAGAACATGCAAATCAAACTCCAAAGTAACACTTCACTAAAAAAAAAACTAGTCACATACACTTGCATTCCACACAACTGCCACTCTCATCTGCACCTGTACACACATAGAATCAATGATTTAATTAGCACACGCTACAGAGAATTATCTTTCTTATAGAGACATGGTTCAAACCCCACCCCATATCTGTCCCCCTGATACATTCACCCCACACTGTATCATCCACTGTAGTGATCACACATAGAAGCAAGTTGGTGGCATTTTCATCATTTACAAAGACACACTCAGACTCAATAATCCCACATTCACGAAATAGACATCCTTTGGAGCTCTCTTTTTTGGTTGAAACCCTCCATCGCACCCACACCCCACATCTATCCACCTCATTTACTACCCCCAACACACAATCCCAACTTTCTCAAAGTCTTGATTAATTTCACTTCTGACAACGACAGCTCCCCCTGCATCAATCGCTGCCATGTTGATGTCACCCCTTCAGTTCCCACAAGGGGCAACAACCGTATATAGAACAGTATCTTTAAACTGTACACACCCTATAACCTCACATACGTCATCATCTACCTCACTCACAGAGCACACAACACCCTTGAACATCTGACTTCAAGAATAAATCCGTATTAGGTCAAAAGACCTTTTTTTTAAAAACCAAAATGAAAAATGATCGATTTAGAAAGACTGCTCTGCGACCACAGGGAGTGGTCTTTCTAAATCAAACTGTCAGCCCCTGTGCTGCATATGAGTGTGCACAGGGGCTGACAGGCACGGTGAGACGGAGAGGAAAAGCCATGGGAGGGAGACTTAAGTGTCTGTGTGTAGTGTGTGTGTGCATGTGTGTTTAACAATACATATGTGTATGTGGTGTGCAGGGTGGTAAGGAGCAAAGAGAGGGGACGGGCAGTAACACCCCCATGAATTAAAAAAACAAAAAGCCACAGTGATGCCCTTTTCTACTTTCTGTGGGCCACACAATATCGACCGAAATGAATCAGTCTTTTCTGTTTGCGACCTACAGAAAACGGGAAAATGACACAGAACCAATAAATCACATGTCTGTGGAAAATTGAATCTGGTGTCTTGGTCTGACCACTTTGTGATCCCCTTCACCATCACTCTGCTACAAAAGATCCCCCACCTACCACACATCCCCCATAACCCCAGACAGACACATACAACACATTACAGACACACACACACATCCTAACATTCTCCTGCACAATTTAAACACCATCATTAGTCAGGAACTCAGCAACATATCCCCCACTAATATCACAAAAAATACTGCACCACCACCATAAACCTTTATACAACAGTTCCCTCCTCTCAATCAAGCAAGAAGCCAGATGCTGAGAAAGAACCTGGCTATAGAACCCATGCCCTGCCACTAGGACATGCCTCAAACACTGCAACAACATAAACAAATCACCCATATGCCACGCCAAAGACACCTCTACCTGCAAGTGCTCCATTCCATCACCAATCTTACACAGAAACTGTTCAACATCGTCAGGTCTCTCTCTCAACCCCCATCCACTTAAGTATGCAACTTCCTCTTCTGTCTCACTCTTATCCCATACTCCAAAACCGTCCAACACCTGGCAGACTATCCACACCATCAACATAAACCCCCTTATCACCCTTGCAGCTAAACAAAAACCTGCACACTTCCTTAATGACGCATGCCCACCTCAACCCACATCCAACCGCACCACCACCACCCTCATTCCACACTTGCTCATCATCATCAACTCATGTCTCTGACATCATACTACCTCTTAAAAAAAACTATTCTCAATCTCACACTCTCTGAAAACGAACTGTGAGAAACCTGAAGCTGTCTCTCTTGCTAGTCCCTGGGGATCTGTCATCCAGGTGGCCAGGACAGGGCCCTCGCGATTGTATCCAGTTCCTGGGGGTGGACCAGTGGGGGAGGATCACCTGGATGGGGAGTCCTCAGGGAGTGGGGGTTGGACACTGACAGGTGAGACGCGGTATCCCCCTTCTTTCAACACCTTTTCCCCATCCAAACACGTAGGTCGTTTGCCCCACAAATCCTACCAATCTCATCTTTCTCAGTCTACCAACCCTTTCCTTTCTTGTGACACCTTTTCCCCATCCTACTCCGTAGTACACTTGAAACCTCTAACACCCTCTTTTCCTAATACAAATATTTTTTTTTACTGTGATAGAAAACAGACTAATGTTAATGTTGGTTACCTGACATGTCCCGATACAAGGGTCAAGCAAAGTCAGGCAATTAACCAAAATCGTGCACACCTGGCGGCCCTTTCCTTTCCCCACAGAGATAAAGGGTAGAGCGAGAAAGCACACTACAAGCATGGCAGACAGCAAGACAAGACAGCTAACCCGGTGCAACAGTTCAAGAGAAGGAGAAAGGCGATGGGAAGCGAGATGGTGGCAAGAAGAGAAGTGACCTTGCGCTTTTCGTCCCAGCAATGCAGAACCTTCATGGAGGAGAGCCTAAGACCGCAGACAATAGCACAAGCATCTTGCAACAGATGTAATTGGTACACAGAGCATGTCAGTGCTCATAGGTGGGAGTGAGGGAAACTCCTGGTACCGTGGCACTGGCCTTGACTCCAGAAAAGCCGAAAGCCATGTGGTACATCACAGCTGGTGATTTGAGGGGAGAACCGATAAGAACTGGGCTTTGTTGAATGGGAAATGCAAAGTGGCACGTTTTAACCTAGTTAAAGGAACTGTGAAACAACTGTACAAGTATTGAAGGGAGACTATCTGCAGAGGGAACCAACACCACATGGTTGCCATTCCGAGAGTCTCTGGTCAAACCCTGTTTGAGTGAATGAAACTGAAGAAACCAGAAGGCTGTAGGAGAGCCACCAGAAGAGGTCAAAGTGGTCCTACTGGAGGTCCAGTAAAATCCTCGTACAACCGAAAGACTTTGATCTACAAATCTGAGAAAGTAAGGGAAGTGAATCCTGCAGGGTGAAAGTGAAAGGGAAGTGAATCCCATGAACAATGAGAGTCAAAGTGAATGTGACATTGGAGAGACTGAACCCAGAAAAGGGTTGCTTATGAAAAGGGGACACAGTCTAAAGACCCAAAAAACAGGATGTTGACAAAGGTATACCCAAACAAGGGATGTGCACCAGAACTGTTTGAAAAGACATTGATATTTGTGAGCGAAGGGTCGGCACCTAGAAGAGGGGGACCCTGGATTGAAGTTGTCACTCAATGTGAACTGTGAAAGAGAACTTTGTTTTTGTTTTTGAAACACATCAGGCCCGAAGGCAAGAGACTTTCAGAGAAAACGAGACTTGGCCATCGACGATCCTGAGAACTGCCATTGGAACTGTCATCTCGTACTGGAGAAGCCCGAGACAGTATTGTGCTCCAAGCTCACTTCTTACCCTGTGCTAAAACGTTGGGAAGGGAGACTCAAACCACTGTATCCTGACTTATTTCTTTAGAAAACTTCTTTCTTTTCTTGATATCTATCCTGCACCCCGTTTTGTAGTAGTTGTAAGGTTTGGCAATAGGTTTCTTAGTATAGGCCATTTTATTTTGGCACAATACCACTAGGACTGCCTTATTTTTCATTTTATGGTCGACACCTGTCCCCATCATAGATATAAGTGTAAATTAGGCATATTTTCAACCCACACACCATTTTCATTGTTCAATAAGCTCCCTTGAACTGTGATCGTTTTACTTGTGTCACCGTGAGTTTCTCACACTACCGACAGATCACTATCTTGTAATACGTCACCAGAATCAGGGAAAGCTTCAACAAATGGCCGTAAACAGCCTCCTCAACCCTTCAAACCTGGCTTTTCACCTGGACACAACACCAAGACTAGTACACTTCACATACTCAATGACCTCTTCAACATTAGAGGCAAACGACAAACTGTCCTACTCATACTTCTTAACCCTTCTGCATCTTCAATACCATCAACAACCTCATTCTCCTCAACATCCTATCCCACAGAATGGAAGTCACAGAAACCATTCTTGACTGGTTCACCTCCTGATTCACTAACAGAACACACTTTGTCTCCATGCCACCTTATCAATTCAACCACACCCCAGTCAAGTATGCTGTCCAGCAAGGATTCTCCCTGTCTCTTCTCCTCTTCAACCTATACGTAGAATGCCTGGATAGATCTTTAGAAAAAAACAATGTCCACTTCCACCAATTAATTTGACACCACACAAATATACTTCCAAATTTCATCACATTCACAAATGAATCATGACATCGGTGCCAGCTCGTGTTGGCATGTCAGAGATTCTATTTAGGTGGACTGGTGAATCGGTACAGTAGGTCTTTTTTTATCCCTCACAGCATGCCCCTGGAAGCTCTTCAGTGCTGATAGGGTGTTCTGGAGTTTCATTATATTTTCCATAGCTTGCTTTCCATCATCACTTAATGAACAGTCACAGTATGATAACGTACAGGAGTGGACCGTCTCTGGACACTTTTAGAAAGCTTGTACGATGACGATTCTGGCTCATGGGTCTTGCAGGCATGCCAGTGATTTGGTCACAGGAATGCCAGAGGGGAAAAGGATTTTCATAACAGAAAATATTCTTATTGAAAGATAAAATACATGTTTTATCAGCCGGTCCATTAGCACAGTGAGTAGAGCGCTTGCTTTGATATCTGTGCAGAGCCTGCTGACGCAGGTTCGAATACCGGTAAGGCCAAACTCAGCCTTTCCTCTTTCTGTAATGAGCAGCGCTCAGATGCCTGAGGGTTCATAGCAGTATCTCAATGCTAAATTATTATTATTCTTATGTATTTCTTAATTTGTCTGTTTTGTCATAAAGGCTCCAACCAGAGTGTAAGTGATTGAACAGAGTATCATAGACAGGGACGTACACTTCTAAGTGTAAAGCTATTTACTCTAACAAAAAGGAAATGATAAACATTCATGTATGTAACATATTGCATATATTACCCGGCGAAAGTCAAACATAATGCAACACGCATTCTGATTGGCTCTCTCCGGGTCGTTACACATCTGAGAATCCTTTGATTCTCGGCCGGGATTCCAGCCGGCTTGTCCTTGGCGGGGGCGTGGCAGCCCCTCAGCCAATGAGGTGGCTTGAGGTGGGGCCATCCCCGCTCTGAGCCTCTCATGGCTGAGAGGCAGCCTTGGCCCCCCACTGGGGACTCGGGTAAGGTTTTTTTTTTCTTTTTTTCCCCTTTCCTCCCTTCTTCCTGCCCTCCCCACCCCACTTACCTTCTTGCTCATTCATCTCCGGTGGGGGACGATGGCAGCCTCCAGTCGTGTGGAGACTCGGAGTGGGGCCATCCCCGCTCTGTGCCTCCACAGGGCTGGAACGTTTTTCTTTTTTTTAAAACTTTTTTTCTTCCCCTCCTGGCCCCCCAACCCCACTTATCGTTTGCTCCTTTTTTTTCGGGAGCGGATGCACTCGGAACACTTCTGTTCCCAGCGCGTCTACACCCGATGGCCACCATGGAATGGGAAAACGGACTCTGTTTTTCCTTTCCCGGCGTCCATTTTCTTGGTTGTTTCCTTTTTTTTTGTTCTGTCCCAAAACACTGCAGCATTTCGGGACAGAAATAAATGCTTTTAGTGCCCCGGTCACGCAGATATTGCGGCCATTCGTTAAGGCCCTCGCTTCGCTCGGGCCTATAACTATGGGCACCGGGGCATTTTCCCGAGTCGGTGATGCCCCCGCCGCTCGGGTCATATTGCTTAATTGTAACACTGTAAATGTCTGAACAACTGACAAATTAGTATGCATAAATGTGGCTGAAAGAGCCATGTGAATCAAAAACGTAACACTCTGTTCCATTTTGAAGAAATTAAACACTCTTCTAATTCATGCACAGCATATGAATCAGTCTATAACACTGGTTAATGATGACACTCAATACCTATGGATAGTTAGGGGAATATATTTACTTTTTTTCTTGTGAAACCGACCCATAGATTTGGCCCTAAATACAAGAAAACAAGGTAGTGGACACAATGATCTATTTATTAAAGTTTTTCTTTTTCTTTTTGTTTAACATTATTTTGTTTTGTAGCCTGTGCTTTTCATTTTCTTTAGCCAAAATAAAGCTAATTAACACAATTACCACAATTGCATTAAACAAAATGGTTTGTCAAAAATGGGGGTCTTTTGCATTTAGGAACAACAAAATAAATTGCTGAGCTGTACTATCAAATAAATAATCACATTTTATAAAGCAACCATTTGCAGTTTATTTTACAACCTTAACAACTGCTTTATTTACATCAGTCAATCAGTCACAATGATATTCTGATTGCTCTATGAAAATAATAATAACCATTTCACCTTGTTCACAAATCACAATTTAACTTACTGATACATGTGACTTTTTGACAGTCTTTAACACAAAGAATTAAAGAAATTCAGGACCCTCTCCTATTTTCATGCAGGGGCACTCATATAAACTTTAAAATTAAGAATTGACCTTTATCGCATCTATGCACCCAACCAGTAAAGTTGGATGAAAGTGCCTTTAGTGTAGAACACCTCCACATATGTGCCTCTTAGTTAAAAGTGCAACTCCTCTGTACGAATTTGAGTACTGTATTTTGGAGGTTCGGTCTTAACATTTCACCATGTATAAATGACACTTTGGGATGACTACGGTGCTAAGTAATAATAATAGTTGCATATCTATCATATCATCCATTTTGATCACAGTAACACTGCTGGCCCTTATAGGTTTTCTTAACTGCATAAATGTTCCATCTTATAGAGAGGACACTTGCTTAGCCAACTTCTTCATCAGCACATAAAAACGTAAAATTTAAAAAATCATGGTATGACCCAATCCTCTAGCTTGTGTCTGCTAGGGCTTTTCTGACTTTTTAAATTATAATTGTAAATGCCCTCCATGAAATAGTCTCATTTGCAGTTGTTAGAGATAGTATGGCCTAGACAACCACTATTTACTCCACTGCCATTCACAATGATATGCAATATGTTTGCAGAGAATAATGCAATCAATAGCATCTGCTAGCATTTTTGAAAAAAATCCTGCATACCTGCCCATACAAAGGGGATGCTCGGTCCGGTAAAGCAAGACATGGGGACATGCTTGCATGACATCTCTGGAGTTCTACTGTTCTACTGTTATATAAAAGGACCAACACTTGAGTGCAGTGGGACGGGCTGCACCAAATTAGGCCAGTACGGTCATGCAAGAACAATAATCATGCTGTTTATACCCTTGATGCTGTTAAAAAATGCCATGTCACAATAAGAAATAGGTACAGAATGGCTCCACCAAAGTGGGCCAGTATGGCCACCTTAGAACACTCATTACACTGGCCTTTCCTGTAATGCCAGTAAACATGCCCTGCCTTAGTAAGAAAATATGTCCAGACTTGCTCCACAACTTTATGCCAGAATGCCATGTAACACTACTCATCGTGTTGGCTTTTCCCAATATGGAAAGCACAAAATGCCATGCCACAGTAAGAAACTGCATCCTTATTGGCTGCACCAATGTAGACCAGTATGGCCATGTAAGAACACTGATTATGCAGTCTTTTCCTCTGATCCCAGCACCAAATGCCATGTTACAGACACAAACATGTCTAGACTGGCTGCACCAACATAGGGCAGTACGACCACACAATAACCCACATCATGCTGGCTTTTCCTTTGATGTCCAGTATGAACTGCAATGCCATCGTTAGAACATTTGCACACACTGGCTGCACCAATGTTGAACAATACAACCATGTAATAATACTAATTAGGCTGGTTTTTCCTTTGATGCAAGCAATGAATGTCATATCACAGTGAGAGAAAATGTCCAGACTGCCTACCCCAATATAAACAAGTATGGGCATCTAAGAACACTCCACCTGCTGGCTTTACCCATGATACCAGAAAGAAATTACATGTCACAGGAGGAAAATATGTTCAGACTGGTTCTACCAATGTAGGCCTTGATGGCTGCATAAGAACTCTCATTTTGCTGGGTTTTCATTTGATGCCAGTAACAAATGTTATGCCATAGTCAAGATAACATGTCCAGACTGCTTGATCTAATGTAGGCCAATGCGGCCACATAAGAACACACATCATGGTGGCTGTACCCTTGATACAAGAACAAATAAACATTTACTGACTGGCTACACCAATATAGGGCACAATGGGCATGTAGAAAAACGTTCTCATGTTGGGTTTACACTCCAGATCAGAATTGTTACATGCTAGTGGATGAACACGCTTTGAGTGAAACACAAATTGAATATGATCCCCTATTAAAGTCATGGCAACAAAAGGATCTCTTAGACCAAGATTCATAATTTTTCCTAAACAATTGTCATCCCGTGACCCCTATGCTATACCTACTACCCATGATTCACAAGAATTTAGTGACACCTCCAGGATGGTCTATAGTGTCCTCTAATAAGAGCCTTCTTGAACCTACCTCTAAACTCTTAGATTCATTTTTACAACCATTTGTCAAATGTTTAAATTCTTATATCAGGGATACTTCTGACCTGTTGAACCATTTATGCAGTATCAGTTGGGAACCCACTTATTGATTGGTTTTCCTTGATGTAGTTTTCCTGTATATGTCCATTCAACAATTCTAAGTATTATTTGGACTCAAGATTCATTTGCTACAGACATCAGAACAATATGCTCTTAGCTACGTTAAAGTTTTGTTGAGATAATAACTATTTCTTGTTTGAAAATAAACATGACAGACAAACCATTGGGACTGCTGTGGGGTAGTGTATGGCACCCACCTATGCCAACTTGTACATGGGTTGGTGGGAACAAACTATAGCAGAGACAGACCAATTTGAAAATGTTGCTGAGCACATAGTGGTGTGGTAATGATTTATCGATGACCTGTTTCTCATCTGGAATATATTGAATGAAGAACTGCTAGCATATGTATCTTGCTTGAATAACAAAAGTATGGATTTACAATTGACCACAACCAGTAGTAGGACTGAATACATTTTTCTAGATGTTACATTTGAGATTAAAAATAATCAATTAATATCTAGTCTATATACAAAACCCACCAGCTCCAATTCTGTAATAAATGCTCAAAGCCATCACTCCAAACCACAAATAGTTTGATTCCGTATGGTGAATTCCTGTGAGCTAAGTATAATTGTTTGACTCAAAAGATATTTCTTTGAGAATCTAAATAATTGGTAACAGATTTCTAGCCATTAGATACTCACAGAGAACCATTAATAACTAATTTGAGAAGGAACAATTGAGAAAGAGGAGTGAGCTTCTCAATGTAGGCAGTAAGATTCATTACTGAATATAATCCCTAAGCGAAATGTATAGATCTGTTCTGTCTAAGCACTGGCCCATCTTATTGAGAGATCAACATTTAAAACAGGCTTTGAGTCCCTTTCCCCAGATCCCGTTCTCGAAGGCACCATCTTTAAGAACTTTGTTATCTCAGAGTTCACCTTAATGCATTAATGTTAGGGAACATTGGCTAACAGAGAAGAGTCAGAGTACAGTTTTTCTTTTTAAATGTATGAAATGTAAAATGGTTGACTATGTTTTGCCCAACAAAGAAGTGATATGCCCAGGTGGAAAATCATGCATTTTTAAACATAGAATTACTTGTTTAACCAGGTTTGTGGTATACATGATCGGGTGTAATTGAGTGTTCTTGATGTTTGAGGTATGTGGGTTCTAGAATAGGCCGACTCAAGTTACGCATCATTCACATTTTTTTTAGCAATTAAGAATGCAGACATTACTTACCCTTTGGCACTTCATCTTTGCAAAATACATGATAAAGATGTGCAAAATATGAGATTTTTGGAACTAGCACATGTCACAGAAAACTTCAGGAAAGATAAAAGAGAACTAAAGTTGTGACAATTAGAGTTCAAACATATTTTATTGGAGACATTGAAACCTATAGGTCTTAACGGATATGAAGAGCTACATGTCTTTTTGGACTAATTTGAGAATGTTGATCAACTTATTCGATTTGGTGCAATTGTCCATTGCTTACTGAGAGTGATTTTGTGAATTTGCACTTGCATTTTACACTTTAGACCTCTAGGGTGTTTATTTTGTTGAAGCTAATCATTTATATGTTTCGTCGGCTGTTTTTGAGGGTTTTTTGTCCTCACACAGAGAATGTCTGCACTGCCAGAATTTATTTGAGAACTATTGAAGGAAGGACTAATTCCTAACAAATGGTTAGGTTGTATTGGGTGTTTGCACATAGCACTTTACTAACAATAGAATACAGTTTAGTGATTCTTGTACTGGCAATGGCTAAACTGGAATAAGATGGACTGTTTATCCTGGTATCACGTATGGCACTGGCACATTTGTGTCTTTGTAGTAAGGACCTTTTCTCTTACATAATGTGGACCTATATGGCTACCTTGCATCACTTGTTTTGTGTCACCGGTGTTGTTTTTATAGCTGTGATCCTTATTGCATTTTTTTAATGTCAGTATCCAGAATTGTATGATGTTGCACTTGCACAAGAGATTCTCAAATCACAGTGGATTCATTTGTGAATTGTTGACTGACAAGTTTCATTGTTTTTTTTTTTACATTTGTGAACTAGTGATAGAGATTTAACATCTGTAGGACACATTGTAAATTGTTTATCCTATATGTTTCTGCATATGAAAATCAATATAATATGGTGTTGCTTTTGTAACCATAAATGTTTAGTTATCTGGGTTGTCACACGACGAGAGGTTGAACAGGAAGTGAACATTCCAAAACTTTATCAATGAAGCATTGTTTTGTATTGGTTAAACCAGCCTGAAGAAGTCCAGGTGAAGGACGGAAAGCATGGCAAATTTTTCATCTTCATGGATGACTATCTGGTTAATTTGCCATAGTACAGTTTTTACACCTATTACTAGACTTTGTAATATATTTTGTAACAAACACACACAAAGCTACACTTTATCCAACAAGTGGCCAAGTTTTCTTTTGCTTCTGTATAACCATTTCCCCATTATTTGATTTAGTTGATTTGGAGGGTTAAATGTGTGTGTGTGTGTGTGTATATATGTACACACTATAGGGTGGTGGTTGCCCTCTATAGTTAAGGCGAGGGTGACTCCCATTGGAACACCTCAAATTCTATCATTAATACTTTTTGATTTGAGTATCAGATTTGACTGACATTTCAAAAGTGATTAAGACCTGCGCCCTCCTCCTGACTGAAAAGGTTTGTTAAAAAATAAAAAAGTTATTAAGAAGACAAAGACATTTTTTTTCTCCAAAAGTGCGGCCTACTTCCTATTCATTTTCCCATAGACAAAGAAGGCATTTCTTTTCCAAAGCGCACATTCCAAACTGCTGGATGGATTTGGACCAAGTCCAAAACAACTTCGGCACAAAGCGTAGACTCACGCTCCATGCCTGGTTTGGGGTTATTCCATGCAGTAGTTATTTAAATATTTGACAGAGAAGGGGGTGTCCCCTTCTCAAAAATGGATAGATATATCTCTGGGATTTACCCAAAACTGGGTGTGTTAAGAATTGAAACAGCCGTCATCATGTTTTTCTCTCGATGAAAGAGATAACAGTGGCTATAGATGAGGATATGACAAAATGAAACGCAGGAAAAAAGCCATTTGCAGGTCAGAAAAGATGCAAATGCCATCAGGCTAGAAGTGGGAGGGGGCTAGAAGGCATCAAGTTTAATATGGGAGTTGGAGGGTGTCCAGGGACTGAGTTTATAAGAAAAAGCTTTCTGTAGCATCGGCTATAGACTCGAATAGCTGACATCTTAAAGCAAACTGCCTCACAGAAACAGCGTGTGTTGTGGGAGGAAAGGGAGAGGGCAGTGGAGGTGAGGTCGAACATCTGGAGAGTGGGGGAGCTTGCACAGATGATGGGGCACTACGTGAGGACAGGACAGTATTTTTTGGCTGTTTTTCAGATATTCGAGCCGGCCTCTCTTGGCCCTCTTCCTGCTACCAGCAGCAAGGCTGAAAACCTCAGGGTCATCTTAGACTCCACACACTCCTTCTCCTCTCACATCTCCGACGTCTCTAAGAAGTCACACTACCAGCTGCATCTCCTCAGAGGTATTCTTCCTTTCCTCTCCTGCCCACAGAAGCTCACTGTCTCCAGAGCTCTGGTTCTCTCTAGGCTGGACTATTGCAACAGCCTCTTTCTAAATCTGCCTGCTTCTACTCTCCGCCTTCTGCAACTCATCCAGAGCAGGACTGCAAGACTTGCCCTTGGCCTCAAGCCCAGGGATTGTATCTCTCCAGGACTGACATTTCTGCACTGGCTCCCAGTGGCTGCGAGGATTACGTTCAAAACCATCTGCATCATCCACAAGGCCTTCTGGGGCCTGGACCCTCAATACCTTCAATTCTCTCTTCCTAAATATCTTCCTTCTGGAGCTCTTCGCTCATCCGCCTCCAACTCCCTCAGAGTCAGTTGCTTCTCCAAGAAAGGAGTTGGTGGTAGATCCCTTTCTTCAGCTGGGGCCTCCCTCTGGAATAGCCTCCCTGCCTCTCTTAAACTTAAGGAGAACCATCTCCGGTTCCGAAGCACCTCTAAACCTTTCTCATTGCTTCTGCTTTTTCTCCTCCTCTCCTATGCTGACCTCCTGGGTGTTACTGGAACTGCACCGAGAACCTGGACACCCTCTAATCTCGGACCCTGCTCCCTCCCCCGCCAGCATCACACAACTGCACTTCCCACCTGGCAACCCCCGCACTTGGGGACTGTTTCTGTATCCCTACAGTCCCTGTACCAGCCCTTAACACCTGATATCTGCACTTACCAATGCACTGCCACATGATGGCCGTTACTTACTTATTGTTTTACCTATTCCCATGTACTGCACTGTCCCTACCCCCTCCCATGCACTTGCACGATCTGAATGACACCTGACCTAGTAGGATCATTGTCTGTCCTCCCTTTGTTCCCCTGCCTTGCTGTCTCGCGCCTTGATATACTTGTGTATAGGCGCGTTATAAATGCCATATCATATCATATCATATCATATCCACATTACTACATATAGCTGCGGGAAAGAGTAGTTGTGTGCCTGCGGTTACAGTTTTTCTTGTATTAAATATATTTTGACAGCTATAGTGACATCAGGTGTAAAGAATCAAGGCCATGGCCAGTGACACAATTGCCATCCAGGTCTCCCATCCATGCAGTAACCAGGACAGACCCTGCTTTTCTTCAAAGAGTGTCAGGGGCCAGCTTCCTTAGGCCATGTTGCCGGATAAATAAGCCACATTTACAAGACCACTTAGAGTTTGACACAATTGCCATCCAGGTCTCCCATCCATGCAGTAACCAGGACAGACCCTGCTTTTCTTCAAAGAGTGTCAGGGGCCAGCTTCCTTAGGCCATGTTGCCGGATAAATAAGCCACATTTACAAGACCACTTAGAGTTTGACACAATTGCCATCCAGGTCTCCCATCCATGCAGTAACCAGGACAGACCCTGCTTTTCTTCAAAGAGTGTCAGGGGCCAGCTTCCTTAGGCCATGTTGCCGGATAAATAAGCCACATTTACAAGACCACTTAGAGTTTGACACAATTGCCATCCAGGTCTCCCATCCATGCAGTAACCAGGACAGACCCTGCTTTTCTTCAAAGAGTGTCAGGGGCCAGCTTCCTTAGGCCATGTTGCCGGATAAATAAGCCACATTTACAAGACCACTTAGAGAAATGGGACGGCCCCTTCCTTGATTTGAAGCTAAGCAGAGTCAGTCCCGCTTTGAAGCTATGCGGGGTCTGTCCCGGTTACTGCATGGATCGGCGACTGAATGGGCATCCGAATTTTTTTTTTTTAAACTGTGCTACTGTCAGTCCTTGAACGTTTTGCACTCAGAGACCATTGTTTGCCTTTTGCTGAATTGCATTCTGCTATTTCTAGTCTCCCAGTCAAAAATAGAAAAAAATATATATTTTTACAGCAAAAGTGGGTTTCCCATTGCTGCAGTAACTGGAACAAACCCTGCTTAGCTTCAAAGCGGGGAAGCGGCCAGCCCCCTAATGCCATGTTCCCTAATAAATGAGCTCACCCACAAGGACACTTAGAGAAACATGGCCTAAGGGGAGTGGAACCTTCCCTCGCTGTGAAACTAAGCAGGGTCAGTTACTGCATGGATGAGAGACAGCCACAGTTCTGAAAGCTGTGCGTTTTCTTAGTTTTAAATATCTCACAACACAAGGCATCCATATTCTTTTTTTTAAAAAACTGTAAAACTGTACTACTGTCAGTCCTGGAATGTATTGCATTCAGAGACCAATGTTTTGCTTTTTGCTGAATTGAATTCTGGTATTTGTACTCTCACAGTCAAGATGGGGGGAATGATGTGACAATTGTACACGGTTTGCGGAACATAGTTCTATAACGATTTATATATTTCAGTGACACTATGGTTTGTATATATTATAAGTTAGCCATATAAAGCAGAGTATTGTTGAAAGCCAGACATGGGGGCGAGGAGGGGAAATGATGAGAGGGCAATGAAGTTATGAGTATGTGCCCATGATGGGGCAAGGGAGTTTGCAATCCCGGATACCGGTGCATTTATTTTCGTCTAATTGTGGCTGCTTTGCAGGACACAAATAAAGGACACATGCGGGTGGACAGCATAGCTTTTCTTCAGAGGGCAAACACAACCCTGGGGTGTTTTGAGGTGGCAACCTTGCTGTAGTATTTGATACCAGGATTTAACTCAAGTTGTCATGTTCCCATTGCAGACACTTACCCACAAGACCACAAGCATTTGTTTTGTATTGGGATTGTGTTTACCAGGGCATATTTCAAGACAGATTGCTGGGTTTAATAGGTGAGCACCTTTTATACTTTGCCAGCATATTTATTGAAACATTTTTCTCTCTCAGGTTAAGGTTATTTTTTTGGTGTTCATTACTTTTTTTAAAAGTCGAATGCTATTTTGTCTTGTGCACTTTCTTCTAAGGGGAAGGTCAAATGAACTACATTTGCATATTTCACTTTAACATATATGTTAAATTAGTGTGCATATATTCATTATCCATTTGGATAATCTGTGATCATTGCGCGACTGCATGTGCCAACTGTTTGATAATCCTTACTAACTCTTCGGGGGACTTTGAACCTGTGGTATGAATATCTATCTACTCTTGTGATGGAGTTACCACCATACTCCTGAAGAAGGGGCAGTCACCCGGAAACGGATTGAGCATCTTACTTTATAAAGAATTCATCGATGAGCATCATTGAGTATGCATCTTGAATTGTTTGTTGTTTCGAATTATTGACCTCATAAAGAGATACTGATACTTGATTGTAAATTGCTGGCTGTTTTTTTAGCTTATGATTGTGCCAGTGGCGGGAGTCCTAATTTTTAGGATACCATTGCTAATTTGTATATTCATCGGTGCCAGCTTTTGATTTTCGAAATGGGTGCAGAAAGTACCTGGGCATCTGTTATTCTTGCAGCTGGTCATTTGTTTCCCATTTCTGTGCTGCTTAAACATGGTTTGTTGGGGTTGTGCAATGTATCACAACAGTCACCAAGAGACCATCCATAAGTGTGTGGTCTATGGCTAGTAATGTAATCTCACTCCACATTGCCTAAAAACATTGTGAGTTCTGAAAGCCTGCCATCTTTAATAGATACCAATACCACTGTCAAAACAGGACAAAATCAGTTTGTGATTGATGAACGTCTTAGAGCAATGGGTTGCAGGTGTTTTAAAATATAGAGTGGCCGTGCCCACTGGCCTTGGTCATGACTAAGGGGCTGGTAACATTTTAAAATGGACAGTGGGCATGGCCAAAGGCTGTGTCCACTGACCATGGCCGAAAACCATGCTAATGGTCTGCAAGCATTCTAAAAATCAATGGAATAACAAAAGACCCTTGAAATTCAAGGACAAACGTTAGTTGCAGGTACGTTAAGGTGAGCAATATATTGTAACAACACCTTTGAAATTCAAGGAAAATACTTTAGTTGCATGGACGTGAAGGTGAGAACTTAACACAACAAAACCCCTGAAATTCATCTAAAGCCACCTTAACCGACTCCCCCTGTTGCACACCCTATAACCACAATGAAAACATCACAGATCACATCACTGATGGCATCACTAATTACTTGTTATATGAGAAAACTGATGACATTACAAATCACATCACTGATGCCATCATTGGTGACAACACTAATCACATTGTATACAACTGATTAAATCAATAATGGAATTAGACATAACATAATTTATAAGTTAGCTCATGAAAACTTTGATTACCTTAATAACAATTTAGGCCCTGGATTTGGTCATAACAAAGGCTGGGGTCAGTGGCCAGCACCAAAGACCATTTCTAGTGGTTGGTTAGTTTTAAAGAATACTAATGTGTATGGTTAAAAGCCATGCCTAGTAGCCCATCACTGTTTTAAAATATACAGGGCCTCATTACACGGTAGGCGGTAGGGATTTACCGGTACCGGTAAAATACCGGTACCGGTAAATCCCTGCCGCCTTACTACGAGGTCCCTTAGCGGGTTGGAGTTTTAACGCCTGCTTTTTGCAGGCGTTAAATACCAACCCGCTATGGGACCTCGGAGCTAATTACGGCACCGCTAAATTGCGGTGCCGTAATTAGCGCCTTCCCCATTCCCATTGAGCCCTATGGGTCAGAAATGGGAATGGGGAAGGGCAATGGCGGAAGGGGGATTTACCGCCCCTCCAACCTTGGGATGGGGCGGTAAATCCCCTTTCCGCCAAGGCGGTGCCGGTATTTTACCGGTATGAGCCATGGCGCTAATAGCGCCATGGCTCACCGCCTACCATGTAATGAGGCCCACAGTGGGCAACATTGAACGCTTTTCTCAGTGGCCTCGGCTAAAGGCCATAGCCATCGCCCATTAATATGTTTGAATATACAGTCGACACAGCCAAAGGCCGTGGCCACTGTCAAGTATTATGTTGCACCACAATTAGTGGCTGATCAGTGTATATATTATACACTGGACACAGCCGAAGGCCATAGCTAGTGCCTGGTTAATGTTGTACAATACAATATTCGCTTATTGTATTTTATTATTTTAAAATATACAGCAGACATGGCCAAAAGATGTACAAAGTGCTCAAGGACAAAGGCTATGGCTATTGGCCCATTAGTATGTTGAAATATATAGTGGGCACAGGCCAGTATTGTGCTAAAGTCCATGGCTAGTGCCTGATCAGTGTATATAATATGCTGTGGACACGATTGAAAGCTGCAAAGAGGAAAACAGAAACACTCAGCACAACGTCATCATTTGCATCATATACTCAAGACAGGCAAAGATCCACGTCCTTCTTTCTAATGTATTTGAACATCTTCAGAACCACTTGCCCCAGGGACCTGTTTTCCTTTGCGTTTAATGAACTGCGATCCAACTCTGTCAGAACGCGAGATTGCATTTGAATACACTTGGGCAGCACACCCGAGGTGGGTGATGCAGTGTGCATTCTCTTTAAGAATGGTGTGCCAGGTCGGTGAACACATCTTGATTTCTTTCTGGACGTGAATGGGGAGCATAAGTGTAATTGATTGCCACTGACTCATACGATGCGCTCTCTGCTGCTGAATTCAGACATCAGTCCTTAACCTCTCTGCAAGGGCATTTCAGCCAGAGACAGGGAGCATTCAGAGGCTGCAGCCAGAGACATGCATCGGGTAAACGTGCGAACAAGAGACATGCACAATTCAGACATGGCGATTAGAAGCGTGCATCCTATAGATTACACATTCCGAGGCGTGCATCATACAGACATTGTGATTCCAGGCATGCACCATTCACACAGTGCAGTCTGAGGCAATGACTGCACGGAAAAGAAAGAGACATGCATTCTTCAAGCATCACACTCATAAAACTCACAGGCATACAGCTTTTAGATTTCACAGACAGAGACGCGAGAGGTTCCTGCATCGTAGATAGACATGTGTATGTTGCTAACATAACGAGTAGAGACATGCACCATTCAGACATTGCAGAAAGAGACATGCAGCAGTCAGATACCCAATAGGAGGTAAGCACCATTCAGGAACAGCAGTCAGTGAAATTATTCATTCAGACTTCAGTTCCAGTGACGTTCAGATTGTTCACTCAAAGGCACGCAACATGCAGACATCACAGTGAGAGCATATATACTTTAAACCTTACATTCGGAGTCATGTGCCATTCAGACATCACAGTTTGAGACTTTTGTCATTCAGACACTGCAGTCCGAGAAAAGGCACCATTCAAACATAGGGCCTCATTACGAGTCCGGCGGTAACCGAGGCGGTAAAACCGCCTGGTTACCGCCGGACTCGTATTACCATTCCGCCTCTGTGATTCCCGGAATTACCGGGGCATTACAACCCTGGTGACCCTGGAATTCCGGAGGCGGAATGGTGTAAATCCCCATTCCCATTGAGTCCCATAGGAATGGGGATCATGGAAACACTGGCACCATCTCGTGATGGTACCGGTGTTTCCTCGTCTGCCTGCAGGCGGGCGGTGTTAAATCCGCCAGGTCAGACCTGGCGGGATTGACGCCTCCGCCTGTAGGAGTCGTGATCACCCGGTATGGAAACAACGGTGGCGGCGGGTTTACCGCCACGGTTGTTTCCATACCGAGTGAGTTGTAATGAGGCCCATAATCTGAGATGTGCACCATTGGGAGATGGCAATCAGAGGCATGCATTTCTAAGCACTGCAGACAGAGATAAACATCAATCAGACACTGCAATCAGACACATGCATCCGATCAACATGGCAGTCATTGCATGCAGCCTTTAAGCATCCCAGTCAGAGCCATGCATCAATCCGATATTGCAGTCAGACGCATGCCCCAGTCACAGAGAGAGAAATGCACCATGGAGACATTGCGGTCAGGAGCTTGCATGGTTTAAACATCACATTTAGAGGTATTATAGGATATGATACAGCATTTATAACTCGCCTATACACAAGTGTTTCAAGGAGCGACTACAGCCTATTCAGATATCACAGTGAGATACATGTATCAGTCAGACATCACAGTATGAGACACGCTATTCAGACATCACGTCAGAGATATGCACTCTTCAAACACTGCTTTCAGAAGCATGTCCCGTTTATATGTTTTGTGGTGGGTTGTGCACCATTCAGCGAGTACAGTCAGAGACATGCGTTCTTTGGACATCACGTTTAGTGATATGCACACTTCAGATATGACTTTCTGGGACGTGTGCTATTCAAACATTCTAACAGAGGCATACATCATCCAGACACTGGGGTCCGAGACAGAAACAATCCGAACAGCAGAGTTGGAAACATCTCCTCTTCTGGCATTGCACTTAGAGACATGCGGAATTCAGATAATGAAATACGAGCCGTGCACCATTCAGACATCACGTCATTACAGAAATAGATATCCACCATTCAGACGCAACTTTCAGAGCCATACAACGTTCAAACATTACAGGCAGAGACAAGAAGCATTCCGACAATGCATTTGGAGTCATGCATCCTTTGACAATCACATGCAAACGATCGAGACGTTGAAGTCAGACATTCAGACATCAAAGTCAGATATGCTCCATTCAGACAATGTAGTATGAGTAATTTCCTACTTAGACATTGCAGTCAATCATGCACACTTCAAACGTCACATTAAGAGAAATGCATTGTTTAAACATTGCTGTCATAGACAAGTGTCATTCAGACACTGCAGGGAGGAAACATAAGCATTCAGACACGTTAGTCAGAAGCATGCACCATTCAGGTGACCCCGTCTGTGTAATGTGCTGCTCAGACATCATAATCAGAGACTTGCACTATTCAGCCATTGAAATCAGAGACATATACAGTGCAGACATTGCAGTCATAGACCATCAGCATTCAGACACCAATTCGAAGAAATGCATCGTTCGGATAAGGGGAATGCAGTTTTCAGTCATCATATTCAGAGACACGCACGATTCAGACATTATAGTCAGAGACATGCAGAGTTTAGACATTTGAAGATAGCATAATCAGAGACGCCTCATTAAGTCATAGGGCCCGATTCATGGAATTATCTGGTGGGAAAAGAGGGTACTTGCACGTGCAACTGCGCACATCTGCATTCGTCGATTCATGGAATCAAAGGCGCAGAAGTTTTCCTGGGCTTGCTGGGAGTTCAAGCTGGCACGGCACGACTGTGCAAGCCATTGCAGGCCTTGCGCGATACTCCAAGCAGAGCGTGGGCGTGGCTTGCGCAGAAAGCTAGGAAGTGGGCGGAACACAGAAAATGTGGAAGAACTTGCGAAATAGTGGGTGTTCCGAGACGTCTTGCATGCCCACAATTGCGCAGCATGAGACATATTCATGGATTTGATTGCGCAAAGTCTCAGTTGGGAATTGGCCATGCAAGTCCTTCATACGATCTGCCATACGAAGGCAGGCGTAAGTACACTTGCGCGTAGGATTTGCAGCTCGCAGATGGGGTTGAATGTCAGATTTTGGGGTGCCTGTACTCAATCGGGTGAAGATGTAACTTAGGAGTGCACGGAAGCAGTGTAGATGGGTGCAGGAACATTTTACGGGAGTTTGCAGGCAGATTTCCCTAGTTATTGCAGAGTTACAATTTTTTATACGCATGTTGTCGAGGTGCCGGATACAGTTACAGCGGATCCTGTGCACGGTCCTCGAGTCGCAGGCCTGCTTACGGGGGACCCATCACACTGTTTGAAGGATGCATGCATTTGCACACAGGGGAGCACACAAAGCTAGCTGATCTGGCAGTTTATGCTTTGCGTGCAGGCGTGATTTAAGAATACCGTTACTTTGCGCTGTATATTCCATGAATTTGCAGGGTGCACATTTTTCTTTCTGTACGTAGTCTGACGCAGTGTCCTCCTCAGCGGGCGGCCCTTGCAGATTTTGTGCGCACATGTCCATGAATCGGGCCTTCAGTATTTAGAGCCATGCTCGATTCAGATATTGCTGTCAGAGACATTAACCATTTGTTCGTCATAGTCAGACAAATCAGATTAGACATTGCAGTCAGAGACATCCATCCTTCAGAAATTGCGTTTTGAGGCATATGCCATTCAGACATCAGGGGCACAGATTTGGACCATTCAGACACTGCACTTGGAAGCATGCATCTTTTAAGAATTACAGTGAGAAGGATGCGCCATTCAGACATTTCATTTACAGACATTCACCATTCAGACACAGATAAGTGCCATGAAGACATTGTAGTCACATACAGACATCCTTTAAACTTCACATTCAGAGAGATGCACCATTCAGTCACTGCAAGGAAAGATGTGTGCCATTCGGACATTGTCATCTGAGACATCTGCTGTTCAGACATCACAGTCATAGGCATGCACTATTCAGACATCACAGTCATAGGCATGCACTATTCAGACATCACAGATATGCATCATTCAAATTGCAGTCAGAAACATGCATACTTAAACATCAAATTTAGAGAAAGACACCATTCAGAGAATGCAATCTGAGACATGTGCCATTCAGAAATTGCAGTCAGAGAGATGCACGATTTAGACATCACAGTTTGAGACATGTGCCAATTGGACAATGTAGTCAGAGGTATGCAACATCTAGTCATTGACGTCAGTACTCTCATTCTGAAACGCGCACCATTCAGACACTGAAATCAGTAAACAATTCTGTTAAACATTGTGTGTAAAAGTCGTGGACATGCATCCTACAAGCATTGCATTTAGAGGCATATGGCATTCAGATAGTGCACCCTAATGCATGCAACATACAGACATCAGAGTCATAGAGATGCATCCTGCAGGCATTATATTCAGAGGCATGCACCATTTGGACATGGCAGTCAGATACATGCATCCTTCAAACATCACATTTAGAGACATGCACTATTAGGACATCTAAGTCTGGAATGCGCCATTAAGATGTCACAGTCAGAACCATGCACCATTCAGACATTGCAGTCATACATAGGAACCATTCAGACATTGCAGCAAAAGTCATACACCAATCAGACATCACAGTCAGAGATAAGCACTTCTAAATCACAGTTGGAAACGTCCCTCTTAAAATTCAAATTTAGCGGCACACACTAATCAGAGATTGCAGTCTGAGACATATGCATTTCCAAAATTTCTGCCAGGGCCATGCACCATTTACTGTTTGCAGTGTGATGAATCTGGAAAATGTGTCCCTTTTTACTAGAGGGGAGCCAGCCCCTTTGAGGCTAGTGAGGTGAGACCGCTAAGCAAGACCCTCCCTGGTGTCGAGCTGTCTGGGCAAGTGGGACCTCACTGGAAGTGGCTCCCATCTTGTGGACAAGGACTCCCCTTCTGAGATGGAACTCCCAGTCCAAAACACAATTTCTAACTATATGGGTGTTGGAAAGACTTTGGTATCTCCCGTTATGACTAAAACAATGACCCTCCTTTCACCCCTTTGGCTTCAGGTTATGCTGAACGTCCTCTGAATGCCATAGTCAAAGCAGATAGACACATTTCTGTTGTCTCTTATGATGTACAGCAGAGCAGAGTGGACTGTGAGTAGGGGAGAGACACCTATGGAGGAAGATTAATCCCTATGAAGAAGCAAACCTCTGTAGAGAGATCATCCTGGAGGGGTGGAGCTATGCCAGGCTGTGGGACCAGCATTTTCATAGAGGAAGAGAGGACCGCTAGCTGGAGGCTGAAAGGCAGTCATTCTTAGAAAGCGAGAGGCTTTGGTCGGGAGAAAAGCGGAGACAGAAGCACGAACGTCTTAATTGGTGGCACGACAACGGGAGAGCAGTGGTGGGCCTGGTGCCTGGCAACCGACAACGAGCCCAGAGGAAATAAGGGAGCCCCGGTAACCGAGTTCCACATGGCAAGATCATTTGCCACAGAGACTAGCACCAACAGGGACGTGAACGCTCCCAAAGTAAAAACACCAATGCGGGCTACGAACTTTGGTTTCCAAGATTGCCAAAACCGACAAGGTTACGGAGACCAGAGCATCATGAACAGAGAGAACCGCAGCTGGGAAAACCAAGAAATGTACGAGAGCCTGAGAGAACAGAACAGGCATATGCCCTATTCAAAACAGAGTGAAAGAGATACTGGGACTTTATGCCAAGGCTGGCAAAGCTGACAAAGGTATGAGGAACTGATGAAATCGGACAGGCATGGGTCCTATGTTAAACAGATTGAAAAGAGTACGAACATTCTGCAACAGGATGGAAAAGCCAACTAGGTTACATTAACCTAGAACTCCCGAGTGGACAGAAGCCCTATGTCTATTAAGTTGATTGAGTCGGTATACCTACCAAGGAATCACAGGACTTTGGGGGGTTCAAGTTCCACGAAGGTTGGGCATAGACAATTGCGTTAGAAGTGTTCCTGGAGGGATTTTAACACTTGACAAAAATCTGAGAACAGTAATCTGAGACCCCTTTTTTTCCAAGGTAGAAGATAAAGCAGTACCAAGGATATTTGTATTTTTTACTCAATAGAATCTACAAGAAGACCGTTAACTATGTCATTATATTTTGAGACTGAAAATAAGTAATTTAAGTGTTGGGCCAGGCAGAAGCCAACAAAAGAGGCCATTGCTACAGCCTCCTTCTTTGTGTTAAGTTTTCTTAAGTGATAGGGCCAGTTAGTTGTTTGGATTCAGACTCAAGACTATTTTCTTTTGGGACTTGACAAGCACCATTAGTTTTAGTTTGTTAGGCAGGGAACTTCCCTCATAGCAGCCAGATAGACATTTTTCTTCCATTTCCAATAAACACCTTTGAATCATGACCCGCTGTAGTCCGCATCCCGCTGTAGTCCGCGTCCTTATTCTGGTTCACCACAGCAGTCAGAAAAAAGGGTCATTCAGGCATGACATTTTGAGAAATCTGCTATTTGGACATTGCTCTTTGAGAAATGTTTCTTCAGACATTAACATCACAGATGTGCTCCACTCAGATATTGAGTTCTGACCTAAAACACCTTCTCACTAAGAGATATGGGAGGCCGGGAGGATATCTCAGGGGCAACACATTTGTCTCGCGCTTAGAAACTGGTCTCTGTATTAAGCGCATTTTAAAAGAACAATTAATTAAATATAATTATGTGTCATTCATACATTGCAGTCAGATATGTGCACTGTTCAGATTTCACAGTTTGAGCCATCTCAATCTATGGTTTGCACCATTGAGACATTATAATCTGATGAAAGGGCACTTCAGAAATCATGTAGACCTGCATCCTTAAAAGATTTCATTTAGAGATATGCGTCATTCAGAGGTTTCTTTCTGAGACAAGTGCCATTCCGAAATGGCTGTAAGAGACATGCGCGCTTTAGAGATTGCAGTCAGGAAAATGTGTCATTCAGACATCAGAATCTCCCTCAATCTGCAATGTGGACACTGCTGCTTGGGGCATGTTCCTTCAGACATTAACATCAGAGATACGCACCTCATAGACACTGTAGTCTCCATATGGGCAGTTGATACTACTTCACATGTACAGGCATGTGTCATTCCTACCTTGTAGTGAGAGACATGCAACCTTTATATATCATATTCTAAGTCATGAACCATTCTTACATTGCAGAGACATGTACCATTCAATTGCAGTCAGGTGCAGGCATCCTGTATTCACCACGTTTAGAGAAAGACAGCCTGAAGACATTGCTGTCTGAGATATATGCCTTTGACATATGGCAGTCAGATGCATGCAAAAAACAAACAAAAGGGCCTGCAGGGCTGGGCATGTTTCCATCTCCGATGCCCTAAAGTATCATGGGAACACTGTTGAAAGAGTATCTTCAATTTTATTTGATAAGCCGGACAACGAGGTAAAAGTCCCTACTCAGACTCTACCTTTCCCTGTGTGTGGGTGTGCTGTCCCTACTCGCTGGTGGTGGGCCACCTATCTAGGTGACAGACAGGGAGAGCTACTTCTACAATTGTATTGATTCCCAACTGGTCTCATATCATGTTTTATTCATGACCATTTTATCAATGAGTACAGAAAGCAAAGACAAAACAGAGAATGTTTGAAAGAGAAAAATAAATAAATCAATGGCAAAGAAACATGAAAGTGGGGGGAGCCTTCACTTGCAAGTCTATTATCCCAGTTGTTTAGCCTGTGTGTTCTAAGCCTTCACACTTCCATTAATGTAGACTGCACTTGCATGTTTCTTTGCCAATGATTTATTTCTTTTTCTCTTCAGCAATTCTCTTGTTTGTCTTTTCCTTGAATCCTTTAATCATCGCATTTAGAGACACATGTTATTCAGACATCAGAGCCTGAGGCATGCGCTAGTCATACATTGCAATCAGCGACATGTGCCATATAGACATTGCACCATTCACATAACGCAGTCAGAGAAATGCACCATGCTAATATTGCAGTCAGTTACATGATTCTGTTAAACAATAAAGTTAGAGAGCACCACTATTCAGATAGCGCAGTCAGACACGTGAATCATTCGTGTTGCAACGAATTTGCCAAATTAGGATTTCTCCTGTTGTATCACCTGTCCAGATCCCTTGTCTGTTAGTTCATTTTTGAGCAAATTAGCTTATGTTGCATTAATGCTTTCTGCACTTTTTTCTTGAAGTCTGTCCTGCTTCTCACCCATTTCCCCTCACTTGGAAATCCACACACAGAGGATTAATGAGTGACTAGAAAAGGCCAAAATCACTTCCAGAGATCAGCCTTTTTTCAACGATGACCAAGTCTTTTTGGCAGGGATCATTTAGGCCCCCTCCATATTGCCCTACCTTTCGTTCCCACTTCCTCTTTCACCCTCCTACAAATGTGTTGGTCTATTTCAGAGCTGTTCACAGAGCAAGTGGTCAAGTAGAATGAGCTGTTTGCCTAGAGGTACCCGCGTTCACTGTACTGCCTCCTGTCACCCTTACTTGGCAAATGCATGTTCGGGTAGTGGTTGGAGACGGGTAGTATGCATGTAGATCATTCATAGAGGAGTTTCGCCATTGCGTTAGAGGGGCACTGTTCTCACAACACCCCGGGAATCCCTATGCATGTGCCTGCAGGGTCCAGAAATGGACATGAGCGGCTTCAGGGATGCATTACCGCTATCCTTCTACAGAAGTGTCTGGAGGGTTTCCCTGTGTGAGCATCTGATTAGCCTCTCGGCACCCTCATTCTGAAAGTCAGCTAGCCAATGCCAGATGTCTCCCTCTGTTGTCTGTCAGGTTACTGTAACTCCAAATGGACAAACAAGCCTGCAGACTTCAAGGGTGCCATTCACTGACTCCAGGCAGTGCTTTCATGGAAGGGCTACACACTGCCCCTAGAGGTGTATGCTCGTTCGCAGAAGCAGAGTGCATGTACACTTCTATGTTCAGCGCCATGCTCTGGCCGGTCTACATGCAAACTATCACACACTCCATCCATACAGCCTTAACATGTGTGTTTAACCTGTCCCACCCTTTACCCTCTCCACTCCTGTTCTTTCCTTTTCTATTCACTCACAGACCGAGGTCCAGATGGTGCTATGGGGACATAGTGCGCCACTCCCGTGACAACCCGTGACGCTGTTAGGCAGGGCTCAAGTCGAGGGTACACGCGGGTGGACAGAGTCCACTCACTTTTCTCAGAGGGTGAACTCAGTCCCCCCAGCTAAAATGATAAAAATGTAATGCCTTCTTTAAATTTATGAATTAAACCCAACCTCAGAGATCAAACCACAGTCGCACTACATAACCTGATGAAAAAAATAAATAAATAAATACATAAATAAATAAATAAATAACAAATGAAGGTGAAATGTGCCATTTCGGTACTGCAAGTTCCAGGGAAAACATTTGTATTGGTTCTTGGAGTTTAAAACGTGCACACCTTTTATCGTTTTCAAAAACACTGTTAGAAGAAAATATCACCTATATGCGCCCAGATGCCTTTGGGCCAGGCGCGCCATATAGATAAATAAAATACAAACACAAATATCCTTTGTTTGTGTGTTGATTTTATGAACTGCAAATGACATTCGTCCCCTGCAATGTGGGTGCTTATGCAAAGACAATTTAATGAAATGTGCATATTTCACCTTCTAATGCTAATTTCTGGTGACTTCACATCCCATTGTATTTGTGATGAGTCCCCCACTTTAATTTGTAGGACTTGACCCCTGCTGTTAGGCCATTATGCTGGTGACTGGCACATTATAAAAAATCTTAGCATAACATAGCGTCATTCAGAGACATGCACCATTCAAACATTGATCCAGGGGAGGATGCCTTGTATAACATACCACTCCCTTTTATGGCGGAAGAGATTGAAAGGGGGAAAGGGTTGGCATTATGATATCTCATGATAGAAACAGGAGTAAGAGTTTTACATGGGAGAATACGATCGGATATAGCGGG
This sequence comes from Ambystoma mexicanum, assembly GCF_040938575.1. Taxonomy (NCBI): domain Eukaryota; kingdom Metazoa; phylum Chordata; class Amphibia; order Caudata; family Ambystomatidae; genus Ambystoma; species Ambystoma mexicanum. Next base: position 481,099,415 of record NC_090936.1, read on the forward strand.
GAATTTCACTTTTAGTAATGGCGGGCACAAGAGCACTATTGATTCCATCATTCTCCCTGCGCATCAGTGAGACTGTGTTAAATCGTTTGAAGTTGTACAAAGCGATCATGATCCTGTGTTTATGTTATTATTGTGGGGGAGGGAAAGGGGCAGTGACATAAGGCTCCAAAATATAGGTCGCTGACCAATAACAGAAGGCAGGTAAAAGGGCCCTACCAACGTCAAGAAATACATATGTAAAAGTAATTGTTGTCCGTGCCAATGACATTAGATAATGCTTCTGGGACGAGAGCATAGACTTTAAATAGTGCAGGCATTTCAAGCTGTGATGGGGAGACTGTGCAAGGTCATAGAGGAGAATAGGAATGGAGTGAGAGGCTATCAACCTGGCTGAAGTCTCACTGCAAACCTAGAATGAAAGTATTGCTACCAGCATTCGCACCTGGGGAATTGGCCAATCAGGTGGCTGGAGCAGCTAGCAAGAATATACATTCTCCACCCGCTAATCCCACCTCCCAAGACCCTTCACCAGGAGCCGCCATTTTTTATGTGGGGAGACAACAGGGAGCCCCAAACAAAACAGAACCTCTCCCCCACCTCCTCCCTCCCTTCAAACATACCTGCAGACCAGAGCTTTGAGTTCAAGTCCACCGCACTGCCCACTCCGGCTGCAATAAAAAATAGAAAAGGGACTTAGTCCTGATTCCCTTGGCGGTGGCCATCTTTTTCATTTGTTTGCATTTTTTTCTCCTCGGGAGATTGGCTGCGCAAGTAGCACGAATCTTCAGAGGGAAAAAAAGAAAGCCATTTCCACCCCAGATGAACGACAGGGTGCAAATGTCTTTCACGCTCCAGCAAAGAGGGGGCAGACATGACCGGTAATGGCCCAAAGCCCGAGGCGCTCACTTCGGTCGAGCATACCATGACACGGGCTGGTGGCCGTTACTGGCCATGTCCACCGCCCCCACCGGGAAATCCATATTAAATGAAGGAACTACAAAAAAATCAGGGAAGAGTTTAGGCTTCTGTAGTAGTAAAGGTTCAACGAGGTCCCCAGGGGTTAGAACTCCCAAGCCTTTTTGATAAATAGTTGGGTCACCCTGAGGGGATGACCTTTGGATCATCCTGAGGGGATGACCTGTAGAAGGTCAAAAGGGAAGGGGGGGGGTCATGGACTCTCAATGGAAATTATCGGTGTGCCTCCCACTGGATTATGACAAATTCTCAGTGCACTCGCTAGGCAGCGTCGTTATGAAAGCCCCGGATTAGTTTAAGATACAGCCAGATTTGTGGATAGCTTTAATTTTGTTGGTGTTTTATGTCAGTATAAGAACAACCTGTATCCCAACCGGCTGGAGAGCAGGTATGTGTTGTGCCCATTTGCAAAAAGGGCAACAGGATGCTCATCTTATTACCCTGTTTCCTTTCTGGACGGGACATGTAATACATTGGCCGGGATATTGTATTGTAAATTGCGGTGAGGGTGTTGGAAAACATTTCAGAGACCGAATTAGGCTTTAGAGAGTGGCTGCAGACCACGAGAGTAAATCTGAGCTTAATTCTGGTGAAATTGCCTTGTATTTCCCTATTTTTATGATAACGGTTTAAGGATTGAAATGAAATTGTTTTTTGGTGATTTGTTTGTAGTGTATAAGGTTTTAATTAACCAAATTGCACTTTAAACTACTTAAACAAAAATGCCTTAGTACCAGTTTATGTGGCCTCTATGGACATCCCATCAGCTTCTGACCATGTAGCCAGTCCACTTTGTCGATTAGTTTGCAAGATATGGGTCTTCCAGCCTTCTGATGTCTCTGGGAATGAAATTACACAGAGACTCTGTGTTAAGCATGAGGTATGGGGCAGAGGGAGAACTCAAAGGTGATATGGAAATTCCAAGGCGGTGTCCTGGCACATGTACCGTTCTATTTGTACACCACCTCCTTGAGTGGGAATTTGGGGAAGATTGCTCTAGGTGTATCACGTTTGAGTAAGAGGAGACTCCCTATCCTCACCTATGCTGACAGTATAGCGATAATGGCGAGAACCACAATAGTGCTGCATGCACAAACTCACAGACACGTGTAGGGATTATATGAGTGGCCGAGGTTACATTATCAGTGCCACAAAATCTAGCATTAGGTGCATTGCAAAATGAAAGAAATGATGTAAAGGGATTTACTCGAGTGACCACTTAGTGAAAGTGTGTGATAATTCTCACTATTTTGTCACTCGATTTATTAGCAATTCGAAGTGCAAGGCAGCAGGACAATATGGCCCATGCTAATGGGAGGTATATTTTGAGGGGAAAAGCCCTGTTTGATTGACAGGTTAATCACATATTGGCCGCATATACGTCCACATGTCTTTCCATTAGGAGTTATTGAGCTGAAATTTGGACCTGTGGTGATGTGCAAAAGTTACAAACAATGGAGAATAGTTTTTTTATGCCAACTATTGGGAGAACTAATTTCAGTGTTCACCGTCTACATGTAACAGTCACAAATAACTAACTTTGGCTGGCATATATGACAGATTGCCGGCTTTGCATTGAAAATTGACTGGTGCCACCGTTATAATAAAATTGTTCCTAAGAAATTATGAATATAAAAATGGCCACTGATTACAAGATTGAATCAAATGCATCTTCACAAACCTTCCACAAGAGCAAGTTTGGGATTTGTAAGGCTGTTGTTGATAGAAAATGCTAAATGTATGCCATGTTATCACTAGACACTAATCAGATCCAGAGTGACAACCAGATTGGGATACAAAGGAGCAAGAGAAAAGAGAAGTATTTATTTTGTATCCCAATGTCCCAGTGTTGGGGGTGGTAGACGAATGAAAATGATGATTTAGAGAAGAAACATCCCAAAAGAGAGACACGTGGGATATATTGACCCACTCAACAGCATTACACAACATCACTGAGCTGCATTTGTGCAAGAAACAGCAACCTGGCTGTGCTGGCTCCTGTGTGCTCCAGGACCTCAAAACTGCATTTTGGCAGCAACAAAAAAAAATGGCTGCACCAGCCTGCCTAGCACCCTTCAGGCAAACTGGAACAAGGGGACACACGGAAAAAAAAAGTATGCCAGTGTGTTCTGAAACATCTATGGAATAAAGTGAACAGGCAGCACTGCATTGCTGCAAAAGCCAAACATTCCCCTTCAAAATTAAACCTTTTTCCACCCTTTCAAAATTCTGTGTTATGCTATTTCCATCTGTACATTCTGAAACCACTGTGATGGAAATGGCCGTGCCAGGCCCAAGATAAGTCATCGTGCCTCAGAAAAAACGGGCATAATTATGAATGACGGCTCCTATCAAAGTAGATTATAAAGAAATCAACAAGGAACTTTCTTTTCACTTGCACAGGAACATGCATTATTTCTTGCCAAAATGCATCCAGGTGCAGCAGTTCAAAGAGACTTTTAACTCTTTGAGCCAGGTCAAGTGCAAATGCATCCATATTTTGGACAAAGCTCCTGCTGCAAGGAAATGACTAAAGCTACAAAGACAGGGTGGCCAATCCGAGGAGCTGCAAACAGAATTAAAGAAAGAAATGCTAGCAGTTTGTAACACAGGGAAAAATGGGCTGTGCTGAATGAAAAAAAAATGGCCTGTTTTGAAATAAACTGTTAATGAAAGCCTGCTTACTTAGCAATGTAAAGGAATTATGGTAGTGGTGATAAAACACACATAGGATATCTTCTGTCATAGGTTTGTTTCATTCAAGACCCAAAGTAAGAAATTAAACAGTTTAAAACACATAGGCTGGAGTTGCAAGCTCTCAGATAAACCTGTATTCCCGTTGCCAGCTATGAAACTTCCCAAAGGAAGGAAGATACACCCTAAATCCAGGACACGTAGGTGTGAAGTTAGAGCTTGAAAACCTTTGTATGGGCCAGGACAATCAAAGTTCATAGGCTCGTCAGACATTCGTCTGTGCTTCAGGCTGGGACAATAGCAGTCCTGGGACATTCACCTGTCAAGTGTGAAGGGGCAATAAAACCTTCAATTAAGACTGGAAACTCCCTTGCCTGGAAGGAAATGACAACTGCTTGCGGTTGGAAGAAGAACAAAAAACAGGATCTAGTAACAAAAGGACTGCCTTTTGGTGCCAGAGACTATGTTATGAAGAAACTTTAAAGACTTTTATTTCTGTAGCAAGAATTAGCAAAAATGTAAATTGTTCGCAGTTTTAAATCTAATTTTGGGGCTATCTTTTAAAACTTGGTAGAACTCATTGCCGCATGGGGAACAAAAGTTACGAAATATGAGAGATTACAAGGAAAGTATTTATGTGGAAAACGTAACATTTTGTACATACATCCCTGGGGACAATTCACATTTGTGTATAAAATTGTAGAATTTTAGCCCAAATCTTTAATGTATAACTACCAAAATGTATCAGAAAGGCGAAGCAAGGTCACACAGACCTGAGGATTGGACTGATCTGGGCTGCACATAATATGTAACCTGTTTGTATTATTTGCCAAGAGATTTCAAGTGAAGAATTATATGGTTTTGGCAAAATCGGATTTTAAGTAAAGTAAATGTGGGAATGTTTGGACATTGTAAACCTCGCCTCATAAATCGGACATCATTCCCTTAGAAGTCCAACCAACTGAGAGCGTGGCAAAGACTAGCTCCCCTGCCCAATCCAAGTGTTCTAGGGGCAGGCGTAGCCAGCCCTGCCCAGTCTCTACCTTGATGATGTCATTTTGCATTATAAATAAGGGTCCCTGAAAAGACCATGGAGACACAGACTCTTCCTGATCCCCTGTGCTGCGTTCCTGTTTCATCTTTCAGACTCCAGACTCCAACAGCAAGGTCAAGCATTGCTGATCCTATTCAAGGGCCCATTGCAAAACCCAAGCATTGCTGATCCTGCTCCAGCAAGGCCTACGCTACAATATTAAAACCCACTAAACTCCCAGTAACCAGGAGAAACTGTGGTACTTTTTGTATCCTAATCCAGCTTGACCTGCCACCACTCACTGCATGCTGCTTCCCTCCTGCTACCCCACTGACCTAGAGTTCCTATATCCAAAATTGCCAGTCCAGAAGAACTATCCTTTGGATTCCAGTCCCTGCCCAGCTGATCCTGTCCCCCTTATTTTGTCCGGCTGTGCTTTGTTAGACCAGACCCATGTGGTGACCAGAACTGCTGACTGTCCAAAATCCAAACTAAAAAGTGGACTGTGAGTATCAATAGGAACCATAGAATCATAGTATACCTTGCATTGCCTTGTCCTTAGTTCCACTCTCTAAGCCATCCTATCCTTATCCTAGTAACTTGTAATATTGTCAAAAATCATTCTTGAAACCCTGCCTTTGGTTTCTTGTGCTAGCGCCTACTTCTTTAACAATTTTGTCTGGTGAAATCCTAAGCCATTAATCCTCTTTCAGGTGATCGGACTGGTTCGGCCAGGGCGGAAACGGAGGTGCTAGGGTTGAACTTGCGAGTCAACCCTGGAGTTTATTGTGTCTCCGTCTGGTAGTCTAGCCAGAATGCTCTAGTGTAGAGTAAAACTGTTCTTGTCAAAATTGATTGCTTTTCCTTTTTTTCGCATCTTTATTTCCTCAAAAACGCACCTCACTAGATCTCGCATAACTCACTCAATTTACCAGCTAGAAACCTCATTTCACTTCCATATTGTACCTAGTATCAATGGGTACCCCCCCCCCCAACACAATATTTCACGTGTTTGTATGAAAATCCATTTTGGTAAATTCAGGCGGGATTTGCAAATGTTTGCTAAATTTCCAACATGTCATTTTGACTAGAAACTGTTTTAAATCTTCCATTCAATCTCAAATGGTATGCTTTTGCTCAATCCATTGCTTGTGATTGCTATTATCTTTCCTGTGTTGCTCCACTAAATAATTGTTTTTGTTTCAAGCGTTTTATACACATTCATTGTTTTAGTCATCCCTTTCCGAGTGTCATTTTTAGCATTGCCAGTGTTTAAAATAATTTTTTCAATCTAGTTTTCCATTTGTCATTCCTGATTACCTGCTGCTTCTGTTTATCCACTTAGAATTGATTATTTTTGGGTCAAGAGAACATTGCAGGGGGAAATTCTAACTCAAGTGCTATGTTACCTAAAATCAAAAAGTGCTCCTATTCCCTGGTGTTTTGTAGATGTGTGAATAGAAGGCTAAACTAAGTGCATCGCTTACATTGCTATTGTTATTATCACCCCATGGGTGATTGCTGCCCCATATCAAAAATTGTATAATTTCTTTTGAATTTTAAAATAAATAAATAAATATTACATTTTATCAACCATCCTGGTTCATGGTCCATTGTGACCCTGGGTATTTGAAAAGGGGGTGTGATATGAGTGGGGTACCATTTCAATATTGCCTTTAACATAAAACATAAGCATTTCAATCGCGCCCTGCATACTGGTCCGAGACTAAGGCGCGTTGCCTGATTGAAATCCTTAACAGACAGGATATGTTGAGTGTTTGAAGTATTCTGACTAGTAATACAGAGCCGAAACAGGTCAGCATACTTGAAATGACATAACTGAGGGTGAGATGTTCCCACATCGTTCACACCAACTTAACTAAGTAGTGCTGCCACTATTCTTTATAGTAACCAGGGGGTGAGAACAAGCTGGCGTGAGAAAAGGTAGTGACTCACATATTTAACTAATTCTAATTCTGTTTTACGATAGTGATGGGTTTCTCTGGGTTGACATTTTAATAACAGTTCTGCAACCAAATGGTCATACAAGCAGAACTCTTATTTACATTTTAAATTCAAGTAGATCTAGATAGACTAGGAACATTCCAATGATAATGTGGCAGCACCTCCGCTCGATTTCCTGAAAGGAGAATATAATGGAAGCTTTGAGCATTCTGCTGCTCTGCCTCTGTGGCTCGCTGATGTACCAATGGTGCTGCTCCACAATGCTCTGCAGTTTAGAGATAAGCCGTACAATGTATTGGGCATTTGATAAATAGCTTTCCTTTAATACAGTGAAGACATTAGGTGCCTAATTCACAGCAGAAGCCTTTTACAATGGCAAAACCCGATTGGAAAGCACTCTGTGGATTAGGCCCTAGGTCTCCAGTGAGCAGACATTACCATGGTTTTCATCATCTGAAAAAGCCATCATTATTTTGGAGCTAAGCTATTTTAAGAGACAGACAAAGCAAATCACAGAGATGCTGCTTTACATGCCTCTGTCCTTCTATCTGTCTCTCCCCCTCGTCATTTCTCTCTGACTCCTCCCTGTTTTTCTTCCTTCTCTCGTTCGACGTTTTCTCCCACTGCAGTTCCTGTCTATTCCTTGCCCTCCCCCCTTTATCTGCCCTCTATTGTTGCCCTTTCTCTCACTTCCCCGCCCTGCCCTCCATATCAGCTGTCCCACATTGTTCTTTCTGGTCTCCATTCCAAAGCCGATAAGGGAGTGCCTGCTCTAATCCAGCAACTGCTCGGATATGCGTGCAACCTTGAGGTCACATGTACAAATTCCAAAGGATCGGCTCCGCCTCTCATCCACGGTAGAGGAGGTGTTCCAAAAATGGAGTGGTGCTACACGTGTGTCAAGGGGTAGCGGCCTGGGCATGTTGACGCTCGAGTGGGTGGAAGGGTCAAACGAATGAAGTTTCCGGTATTGTGGTTCATTGTTTTCTCTTGGTCAGTCAGTTGGAAGATATATTCCATAACATGTGAAAACATTGCACCTATTTAACATTGCCTGAGAGAAAGGTGCTGTTCTCCCCGGCTATCCAGCACTTTCCCAAAATATCCTAGGAAGGGAGTTTGTCTATACAGTTATACCAGTCCTAGAATATGTTATGATGGCTGTATTAGGAGATACAAAATTAAAATGTTATTTTTGAACATTGGGTGATGTTAGGAATTTGCAGTGTTTTTACATAGAACCTACCCATATATCACCTTTGTGAAATCATGTGCTTGTGCACACTGATCTTGGGTCTGCTAGAGACCATTAATGAACACCTACCTGAACAGATGATGCTCCAACAGGGGCCTGAAAGCAGGTGTTGTCATGAGCAGAACTTGGCAACTCATTCCAACGTCTGCGTCTCAAAACTGAAAGTCTTTTATGTCCTCTGGCCTGACAGAGCGTTCCAGGTATGACTAGTCTGTGATCCTCCTTAGATCCAATGTTCCATCCTGGGGTATACACCTTGTGATGCTATCCTTAAGATACACAGAAGCATTTGAAGATGGTGCAAAAAGAAGTTTGCTGATCTCTATTCTACTGGAAGCCACAGCAGGTTCCTGTGAAATGTTTGGACACAACCGCTTCTCCTACGTCCAGAAACCAATCAGTTTTGAGGCCCCTGGAGTCTGCTAATAGGCTATGATAGGTTATGATATGATATAATATGGCATTTATAACGGGCCTATATACAAGGGGTTCATTTGAAGTATCCCCAGGAGTGCATTATAATAGTCCAAGCGACTAATCGCTAAGGTTCCTCCAATAACTGCGTGCTTGTCCAGAGGCTTGAAGTAACAGACCCCACATAGCCTCCTGATATTAAAGTAGCAACCCCCCCACCCCCCCGTGAATGGTCAGAACCTTTATTAGCTGACACGTCTAAGCATTTAAACTGAGATAACAACTGGACCATTATTCTAAAACACATGGGGGGGGGGGGTGCATGAGGAGATTAAACTTCTTTGTGTCAGCAGCTTCTCCTCCATCTTTTCCTGGCTGGGATGAGGGCGGTAGAGTCCATCCAGGCTGAGTTGGCATCCACGCTTTGTGACTGAGAAGTCATAACGATTTCAATGAATCTTATTCTGCTAAAGGGCCGCAAAATGAAGCTGCCTGCCTTAATGAAGCTGCCTGCCTTAACTTCAAAGAGAATGCTTCTAGAATGGTGGAGAAAGTCATAGAAATCTGTTCGCGCTCACTTTGACCTATGCCCTCAGCCTTCCGATAACATTAGGCAGTATCATTATGTTGGGTCATAAACACGCGTCATTGGGGCATATCGATTGTTTGTTTTGTACAATGCATTGTATATTTGTGGTAGATATTCATCCATTAAACTAGTTTAAAACACACTTTCAAAACATGTACGCCTCTCAGAGGAGTCCCAAACAATGTGGACCATTGTTCCAAGGGTGGGCACATCCCTCCATGCGCCTAAGGACCTCCACTTCCTAGTGCCTCACAGATACACTAAACCCAATACGATTCATTGTTACGGTGCTGCTTCGCCACTTTAATGTTTGAAATCGAAATGGGTTTTCAGTTGTGCCCAGTTACGTGTTTATACTGTTGATCACAAAAACCTGACAGAATACAGTACAAACGTTTCTGAAATGCGAAAGTGGGCAGTTTTGTCTGTGTGCGCCCCCTCTCCTACCCCCCCACCAAGTGATCTATATCTCCCTTCCACAAACAATATTGACCCTTTGAGTAATACCCTGCTGGTGTATTATTGCACCATTATTAAGGTTAACTATATTAATACTTCTAATGATCTAATGAGATACCATGAATGTGTTTTCATGAGATTTTGAATGAATCCAGTGGCACTGTCAATCTGTCATGGTATGAGATAAGTGTGCATTATTGATCATGTTGAAATTAGAAAACTACAGTCTTCTAGACAACATGCATTCACCAGATGAAGTGCACAACAAAGACATCCCATTTCTATTTAGACAAGAAACCTATGGCTACAGTGCGCTCCATACCATTGCACAGGAAAGCCCATATCTTGAAGGGGTTGTCAAGCGCACTTTGTTAAAAGGTTGATGCTGGCAACAGGTTCTAGTGCAACACAGGGCTCTTAAAATGTGTATCTAGAAATTCCTATATTTAAGTGCATGTCATTCTTAAGCTTGGCTTTTGAAATGCCCTTCTTCTTTTTACTTGGCTAGTTCCAGATCTGCTACCATTTTGGAAAACTTTAAGGACTTACCTTTGTAAGGTGGCATGCCCCCACTCATCAACCTTATTCTCAATACTGTTTCCTCGGCACTGTTCACCCCCTAGCATTTGCCCCCTCGTGTGTCAGTTTCTTTTAATTATGATCTCTTTCCTTACTACTTTCAATTGTTTTATTGTTACTATTATATTTGTTTCTGTTTATAATGGTATTGGGTGTCATGTGACTGCCCTACGCACAGAAGTCGTAATGCTAGGAAGAGTTTGGTTGTTCTAAATACGCTATTCAACCAGCGCGCGCCCGGCAGAGTAAGCCATAGAACGTACAAAGGTTAAAGGAATACTACAGAGGCTTATTTCATACAATTGAACAAGACACATGTCATGGGCGGTGTGAATTAGAAGTGCACTCCGGTAATACGAGAGGAGTCCAGTTAAAGAACGTCCAAACAATTCCGTGATCAGGATAATACGTTATTTCTTGCAAGAGTAAGGACTTTGTTGGGTTACACGTATCCCAAGTGAATGTTAAGAAGTCATGTTTGTTTGTGTATTGTTGCAGTAAAACGTTGGCCCCCTGAAGAGCTTCTTGGACATTGCGTAACTAGCCTTCGGAGAACGAAACATGTTGGGTCATTGAGCATTGTGATTGATGATAGTGCTACAAAACGAGTTACTAGTAATAGTTTTTTCTATAGCGGAGAAAGGATTTATTTATTGTCTACTAGTAGTTAGAAATAGGGGTTACCTAGATTTAAGTAGGTCCATTAGATTTTGTGTTCCAACGTCTGTTTTGCACTACATTTTTGATACGCATTTTTTTAGATACACTTTGCACTTTAGGCGTAAACTCACCCACAGTAGGAAATAGTCTACTGAGAGGTGATAATTGAAATGAGACAATTTTACATGTTTTGTCTTGGTTTTATAATGTATGTACTGTTTTATGACTGCTTATTTTGATGAAAGACACAATGGATGTTTTTAGAATATGTGATTGCACACTGTTTTTTATGATGATTATGTTTTGATTTAATTATTGTGAATCAATTTAATCAAAATGGCATTTTATTAAACATGTTTTATTTAACATTGTTTTGAGTACTCAGTCACTATTTGGTACATGGGCTGAGTAGTCCTTGGAAAAAAGGGGGAGGATCAGAAGGGACACACTGGTTCCGTGGTTTTTTGATTGTCCTTTGTGTGCTTCGGGCAGGACCTTTGTGCCGGTAATCCCGCCCTTAGTCTCTTTTGTGTTTTGTTCGGTTCTGTTTATAATTCACCATTGGCCCTGATGCTAGCATCTTTCATTATTCCAACTATTATATCTTGTATATGTGTTTATGTATTTCGTGCAGCTACAGAATTTTGTCAAGTAGAGAGCTTGCAATGGAAGCTGTTTGTTTTTGTGATCATACATAGGGCCTCATCACAAGTTGGCCGGAACGGTAAAATGCAGCAGTAACGCTATTAGCTCCGCATTTACCGCTCTGCCCAATCACAATTTGACCTGAACATGAGAATTTTACCTACAGCTTTTTGCGCAGGGTAAAAATCACCATTTTTTGCGCAGGGTAAAAATCACCATTTCCCCCCGTTTTCGGCTAAATTAGCACAGTGCTAATTGCTCTGGCGCCAATAGCGCTAAGAACCCCAGAAGGGGTCCAATAGATCCAATGGGAATGGAGATTTAGCCCCCACCCCTGCAACTCGTGATCCGGTGCACCGGGATACCTCCACACTCATGATGAGGCCCTTAGACAATGGCCTTCATGCCACTACATGAGGCAAAAGGCAATTTGAATTAAGGGAAGCTCTTCTAGGTGATACGTGAGTATTTCCCATACTGTCCAAAAGTTCAACAATAAGATACAAATCAAGTTATGTTCAGTTGCTTAAGCATACATTTATTTTTCTAGTATTCAAATAATTCCATGAAGGGTCGAATCAATTAGTAAACGTTAACCTACACGTGCAAGCAATCTTCAGGTCAACTACAAACAATTAACAACACAGATGCATAACTATGGGTCCAGTGGTTTCTGTCTACTAAATTACTAGAAGTTGTATTAATTAGACATTGTGGTTTGTCTACTGTTCTGAAATGATACACAACTTACATAAGGCCCTTCTCAGTCCTGGCCAGACAAGGTGGTTATGATACTAAATAGAGTTGTCTGGCAAGCATACCTACTTCCCGCGGATGGTCATTATGGTATGTGTTACTGGTATGATGGCGGGCTCCATTTGAGTACATACATAATGGTTTAATTATCTGTGTGTTTTACATTGATGTCAATGCATCACGAGTTAATACACAAGCTCTCACAGCCCAGTGTTCAATGGTCACTGCTATCTTGGCATGGCCATAGTATTATTATTTAATGTGCATGTTAAATTGGTGAAAACATGTGCTCAAATACCCAGGATGTTGTGTAACGCGATGTTGATTGAAGCAAAGTCTTTGTCATTTTAACACGTCCATCATGGTTCTAAATGTAAAAGGACTATTGTAAAATAGCATGGGGGAATGATTGCAGGGACTAGAAAAGCCATGGGCAGTCAGTGAGTGAGGAAAGTCCAAACAACCACTGCAGGCTTTGTGTCCTTCATTACATCTCATCTGTCTCATATCTTCACTTCCCATGCCAATAGATTTGGCTTATTAGCAGTGCTTAGAGTGCCGCCTATTAGCCAAAACTAAAAATGGTGTTTCTAAAAGAGGTACATTGTCAATGATATGTTGAGATGTCCCATTTTTTTCAGATTTTGGCCCCAAGGTGACTTGGGAACATCTCTAGCCCCAATTGGCAATATGAATGGTTTTATGTGCGAGACAAGCATGCAACATGTGTGTCAATCCATCAGGACATTGGCAGGCAACCATCTCAGCCTTATGCAAACATATAACCCAATTTAACCTCTTCAAGCTCTCTGTTTATTCTTCTAAAACCCTCATTGTCTCCTTGTTTTACACTTATCCTGATGTGTCTACTCTTGCCTCCAGTGTTCGGATTGAATTTAAATTCAGAGACAATGGGCTTGATTTACAAAAAATGGTGCAATCCCATTGAAAAACGCTTTGTAAATCAGGCACAATATGTTCAGAGGAAAGGGCCAAATGAATGTCAAAACATCTGAAAAACAGCAATGCTGTCTCAATAAATAGTGTTACTTTCTCGTCTACTGCTTTGTAAGATTCACTGTTAGTCTAATGAAAGCATGCACAGAAGCTCTGTCCAAAACCAAGCAGTTTGGTGGTGAAGATTGTTTTTGACTTAAAAGCCCTAATGATAATTGTGTTTTTAATGGAAACATATTTTAAACATGAATAAAGTCTCGAAGACAAATAATGACATTTGTTAACAATATAGATTTCTCTTTAAATATGATAAAAGTGAAGAATGGCCGACTAAGCCCCCAAGCTTGGGACAAAGGAATTTTCAGAGAATGTTAAAGCCCAATGAGAGCGTTCAATATCCTACATGGAAGCATTCTGATTGGATAGAGTCATACGTTTCTTGGAAAGACTGACCTCAGTCAGTAAAGTAACGACACTTGTTGCGCCCACCATTGATTGGAAAACACTTTTAAAGCATACTTCCTGAGCTTATTGAGCTTAAAGGCCTGACGGGTGAGTCACCCTCCACCAACCAGCTAATTGTTTTTTTAAATATCCTCACTCTTGATATTTTCGAGCTCAGAAGTTTGGATTCAGAAATGGGGATCTGTACGTTTTTACGTAAATGTAAGTATTCTTAAATTACCTATAAAGCATCCAGTTGCGTCCAGGCACCACTCACCCGGAAGGAAGAGTGCACAGGGATCCGGTCTCAGATTTGGCCAATGGGGACTGGAACCGACAGCATCTGCCAGATCTGGAATAGACAAGACACGCATGTTCTCAGATATCTTCTCGAATGCAAATCAGAATTGCAGTCCTGGCACAGACTGGAAGAACAGAATCGTAGGGGCATGGCATGATCTCCCTAAATTCATAAAGGTGACACAGCGGATCAAACATGTACATTGACTTATATAAGGGGAACACGATTTGGCGATGAAAAGATGTTCTTGTGTCCAGAATGCTTTTATAACAGGTATAACACCTATACACAACATTTGGGGTGGTAGAACGACATTGTATGGTCTTATTGCAGTAATTGCTTTCATAAGACTAGACAAAATACATATAATAAGACACATATTTCTTTCAGGACAATATTTTATCCTACAAGTTGCTTGAACACAGAGGAGAATGTGTGTAAAATGTTCCTTTTTACAGTGACGAGTAAATAATCAATACACTTTCATCAGCTTGGACATAAAACGTTGATTCAATAGGAGAAATGTTAGAACAACCTTAGAACAATAATTTGAGAAAAGCATATTTTGCTTTCGTAAACTGTGACCTCTTAGGTTTGTAGTTCCTTATGCATGAACAGAAGAACTGCACCGTGACGGTCACTCTACTCTCCGTTTGGCAATAACTCGTTCTTTCTAGCATCTTTCTATGAAAGGAATTGCATGTACAAGGAGAGGGCACATAGGGACCATGACCATGTTGATTCCTTGGTTCAGTCAGCGACTCAAGAACATTGTGCCCTGCACGGTGCTTGGCATGGATGTATTGCCCAGGACGTGTCTCTGTTTCCTGACTCCTTGGTCTGGTTTCCAGCAGTGTCTGGGACAAAGCCCCTAGCAGACCCTACTATTCTCTCGCTCTCCTTGGTCTAGTCTCCTGCTGTGTCTGGGATGTAGCTCCTTGCAGGTTCTTGGTGCACCCTCCTGGTCTATGGATATTGCCAGGGTCCCAGATATACCATTCTGTGACAGCTGCTTTAAGATTAAGTCTCTGCCAGAGTCTGGGATATCCCACACCAGCTCATTGGGTTTCTGTCTCTCTTTCTCTGGATCCGGTTTCAGCCAGTGTCTGAGTTATAGGCCCCAACAGGCTCTCTTTCTCTCTCTCTTTTCTCTGTCAGTGTGTGGTATAAAGCTCCAAAAATTCTTCTGACTTCTCTCTTCCTCTTTCTGGCTCCTTCCGAGGGTCTGGCTTCCCCCCATATTTAACTCTGCAAGTGATAGGGTGTCCTTCTCACCACGTGAGGTGTGTGGCACATTGTCTCTCCAGGCTCTCAAGGTCTCTCCCCTGGTTCTGGATTCACAGCTCTCTCCCGCATCTTGCACACCTGCTTCCCTTCTCCCAAACTCAGGGAACAGAGACTCTTTTATATAGCATGGACCAAGTGTCTTCTCTCTTTTTGACTAGGATAGTCAGGTAGTACTCAGCATTGATGTAACCGGAAGTAAGGCTTTACAGTTCAGAAGTCAGGTGGGAGGGCTTTGGAAAGTCTGGGTCAATTTTAAATCCATAACATGTGCATTTAGAGTTTGGAGGGGAGTGTTTTTGCAACCCTTATTTGCAGATCAAGGGGTTTAGGCCTGGGGAATTTCAAATTCTTGGCACACATATCATTCCACTTTCCTTATGAAGATCAAATTGCGTTTTCAGTGGGTTTTAAAGGCTACACAAGTATTTGTTATATACAAGCCTTGCTGCTGAATGGCGCGGGGTGAAGGTATCCACTCTTCTCAGTTCCAGGAGATATGTTCAGTGCATGATGGAAGTGCTGGGATGTATTTTCCTTCCCTTGTGTCTTTTGTTTGGGGTACCTCACCGTGGGTCTCTTGTGGGAGGAGCCAGTGGTTGCAGTTAATACAATGGCGTGGCGTCCTGGTTTGTATTGGGGTTGTGGGAAGGTGCTTTTCCTGCAGCATGATGGGGTCTTGGAGGACATCCTATTGCAGGTTGGCCCCTGGCAGAGGGGTGCTGGGGATCCAGGGGCTCTTGATGGTAAGATGGTTGAGTGAAAGGAAATCCCCTTGTGTCTCTTACAGAGTTGTGGCCTATTATGCTGCTCTTTACTGTCCACGATGCCAACCAGAGGGCACAAGGAGGAGGTTTGGGGAATTCCCCATATTCCACCTCAAGCAGTCACATTGCTTAAGGGGTTATTCCCATAGTTTCCGTAAAGCTACTTCATCCTAATGGAAAAGTGTTGCTTGCTCAACGTGACCTTTGTGCATCCATTGAATGCAATGTAATGGTCCAGGCATTACAATCTACTTTCCAGCTCATGTGCCAAACTACTGAAATTATACTTACATATATATATATATATATATATATATATATATATATATATATATATATATATATATATATATACGCACGCATAGCTAAACATATAGGGCACAGGTAAATTAAGGGGCTTACAATCCGCAGAGAATGTTTTTCTCACTCGCTCACTGAGGGCAGTTAACTGCTGATCAACAAATCATGTGCAAGATACTTGAGGTCTAATCACACCAACCTGCAGGCAATACCAGCTCATAAACTGTCACAGGCCATAAAAGGAGCTTTTTATCTTGCTGCTCCAAAGGTAGTGGCAGCGTAGCTATTATTGAGTTGCTCAACCCATAGGAAAAGCACTTTTTGAATTGCTTGTAACGTTGCCCTCTCTGGACAAATCTTCACCAAACTTTGCAAAAAATGTATATGTCTCCCTCGGATTGATTGTACTTTGGTGGGTTTCGTCCAGAGGGGGCAAAGTTATAGGGGGGGTCCCAACATTTGTGGTTTTCCTCATAGACGCAATGGGAAAAGAAATGTACGCCTAGAGCACAAACGGCTGGACGGATTTTCACCAGATTTTCCAGCAGGAGGGGCAGCTTGGTCCCAAAAGCGTGCTTTTGTAAATTTGATGTAAATCTGTCCAGAAGTTTTTTTTTTATAAAAAGGCCAAAAAGTAGGTAAAACATGATTTGCTGAAGCGGGAGCACAATTAGAGGGGGGGTTTGAACATTTTTAAATGGCTTATAACTATGTTGCCGTTTGACGAAATGTGTACAAAAGATTTTAGAAAGATTGTAGACCCAACCTTGAATGTTTGTGCAATGGCTGAATGGATGTTGTCAAGTGGGAGCTGAGTTGTAGGATTATTTTATGTACATACATTTTGACACTTTTCAAAAAATAAAACATGGACAGATTTTTTGAAAAGTGTTATAATGTAGGTACAAAAAATAGTGATATACTTTTGGTGACTGAGGTATAGCCTGTGGCCGTGGGCAGTAGCCAGATTGTACGAGTCATGGGCCCTCATTACAACCCAGGCGTTAAGGGGTTAACGGCACCGTAAAAAGTGGCGGCGCCGTTAAACCCTTAACACCTGATTACGAGGTCCCTTTGCGGGTGGCACTTTAATGCCTGCTTTTAGCAGGCGTTAAAAAACCAAATCGCAAAGGGACCTTGGTGCTAAGTACAGTGCCGCAATTTGCGGCACCGTACTTAGCGCCTACCCCATTCCCATTGAGCCCTATGGGGCAAAAATGGGAATGGGGAAGGGCCATGGCGGCATGGGGAATTATCGCCCTGCCAACCTCGGAATGGGGCGGTAATTCCGCATTCCGCTATGGCGGAGTCAGTAAGTTACCGGCATGGACCATGGTGCTTTTAGAACCATGGTCCAACGCCTGGGTCGTAATGAGGGCCATGGACTGTCTTTATGGGCAGTGGCCAGATTATCTGGCTACTGGCCATGACCATGACCATGAGGGACTGTTAATGGGGGTAAAGTGGGCATGTCCACCAGGGAAAGGTTCTGTGGTAATTTTTCAAAATTAGGATAGGTTTGAATGGGAATTTCCTTTGCCTGTTGCTAAAATTCAGCCTCTTTATTTTGTGATATTAGCTGAATAAACAAGCTAAGAGTCACCTGTGTTTTTTGCATCATTCTCTTGTATCTCTGCACTGTAAATAGCACAATTTCACAGTCTCTAGGATACGCAATATGTGAAATGAGAAAGGTCTCACAGTAATCAGAAAAGTAAAGTATTACTGAATGAAAATATACGTGGCAGGACGCCACCCCTTTGTTTCCAATCTCTACAGCTCCCAAGTCCTACCACCCACTTTGAGCAGTCCCTCCAGTTACGTAAAATTCAGCCTCTGGCTACAGCTCGAAAGTGCTGTACAGGATTGCATAAACAGATCGCCATGACTACCGCTGCATACACTCTGAGACAATGCTAATCAGCAGATAATTACTGAGGATGCCAAACCAGGCGCCCACGTGGTCACCAGGCCACCCCTTCAAATCATTAACCCCCTTTATTTGCGACCATACCGGGACAAGATATTGGGATTGCATGCAGGCTTATTTCCATAACCTCGCACCAATGACTGGCCCACAATCCACACGCATTTAGAAAGACCCTAGAGAGTCGAAACACGTGTTGGCTGACTTCTGACAATAACCATAGCACCAACAATGGTTTGTTTATTATGACAATAGTTACTTATTGAATAACCCAGCGCTAAGGTGAACAGGGCCCACTCTCCTATTCGAAACCTAACACTTGAAGAAGGAAGGGCACCTTCAGATAGGAACGATATCAATAGCTGCAGGGTGATCCATGTAAAGTACTAGATGAAGCGCAGTAATCTACCCATTCTACTGCCCTGCAATTACATGATAATCATTTACTCTGATTTGATTTTTGGGGCATGTAGCATGGCCGAAGCCCTAGGTTTGAATGTGAACAGATATTTTGCTTGCGGCTACAACCTGAAGTGCTGTACTAAATTTCAACAAACCTGCGCATGCACCATCAGTAAAGACCTGAAAGCATGCTTTTGCAAATCTGTTTTGTGTTTTATTTTTCCAAAGTGCCCAAATGTAAACTGAAATAATAGTGATATAAGTTTGGTGCATGGACAATGGGACAATGGGCCTAGCACTTGGCAAGGACAAATGATTACCCTGATTTTCTTATTGGGGCATGCGGCATGGCCGAAACTCGAGGTTTAAATGGGATCAAACATTCTGCTTGCGGCTGTAACCGGGAGTGCTGGGTGGGATTGCAGCAAACCTGCACGAGGAGCATCAGCAAGGACCTGGAAGGATGCTTTTGCAAATCTGTGGGCAGCGGCACAAAAAAATGTGATATAAGTTGGTGCATGAACACTGGACCGGGCCCTTGGCAAGGATGAATGCCTACTCTGATTTACTTATTGGGGCATGTGGCATGGCTGAAGCTCTAGGTTTAAATGGGAAATATATTCTGCTTGTGGCTGCTGCTTGGAATGCTGGACGGGATTGCAGCAAACTTGTGCGAGGACCTTATCAAGGACCAAATCTGTCCTGTGTTTTACTTTTCTGAAAGTGTCAAAAAGAATGTATAAAACATTGTGATATAACCGTTCTGCCGTGGGCAGTGGGCCTGGCACTCGGCAAGGACAAATGTCTACTTCCATTTGCCTATGGGGGTATGCGGCATGGCCGAAGCCCATGCCTCATGGATTGTGGAGAATGGCCATGCAAGCCATGAGCACTGGCCATTGGTTACATTAAGAGTGTACAGTGGACACTGAACTAGGATGCTAGGTAGGTGCAGTGGATAACATGGGTGGTTTGATGGGGCTGGGGTCATGGTTGAGCCTCATGCCCCTGGCAATTGAACAATGACTTGCATCCCCAGCATGCACTGCTGATAACAATACACATAAGTATGCGTTGCAAAAAATATGTTTGTTAAAGGAGGTATATAGTTGTTTAATAAAAGAGGGATTATTAATGACTTATATATAGTGATGTAATGAAACATTGTAACTTATAAAAACCTATTCAATTGACAGAAGAATCTCTGTTATGGTTAAGATCTACCCAACTCTTGGGACTCCTGTGCCCCAGCAGTAAGCTAGTGGCCTCCCACCTTGGCACTTTCCTCATGGGCTCCAATGAACACGTGTCCATTCGTACTGCCCCTTTTATTTATGTAGTTCTCCCACTGCACAATGCATATGTGCATATATAGGAGCACTATGTATAATATGTTGGTATAAGTTTGGGAAATACAGATGCAAAAGATTTGTGTAACATTGTTAAGTGGCAATTGGTGGATGGAAGTGTAATATGTTGATAGGCTATATGAAGAGTTTTTTAAGTGATTGGTGGATATATATGTGAATGGTTTAAAGCAGGAAATGAGGGAGCGTTCCATACATAACAGTAAAAAGAGCACAAGGACTGTCTTGTGTGATGGTGCGCATGTGCAATCCATGATTTTTAATAAGGCATGGGATAGACAGGGGAATGCAGAGACTGTGGATAGTCATAAAGGGCAATGGATTATGGTGTTTAGTGTATGCTAGAGAGAAGAATTTCGGACAGAACATTGTTTCTGTGATTTTTATCTTTTTCTCTAGCATACAATTGTCCATTATTTACTTTCAAGCTCCTCAAATGGCATTGCAGTCTTGCATGGTCTCGGAAGCCGCTTGGATAGACCATTTTGAAGTCCTTTACAAAGCAGAAGATCATGGAATTATCCCATTGGAAACATCTTTGAAACCGTGGGCTTTGTCGTTTCCAAGAGAGGAGATTGTCTCAATAATTAAGAAGGCTAAAAACTCCTGAGCGCCTGGCCCTGATGATCTTACCAATTTTACGATCAAACAACATCCTGAGCTATGGGCATCCATATGCATAGCTTTATTCGATAGAATAAGTAAGTGCAGGACCCCTAAACCCTGGAAATCTGCTGTTATTGTTCCTATATTTAAGAAGGGGGACAGAACATGCCCAAAAAATTACCGCCCAGTGGCATTATTGGATATTCTGGGGAAAATGTATGCCACAATGTTGCAGCAGAAACTGGTGGCATGGGCAATCGAGTCTAATCACGTAGACAAAAGACAATCTGGATTTGTAAAGCACGTGGGCTGCTCGTTAAATCTGTTACTTCTGAACCTGATGAAGATGGAGGCTATAAAGTCGAAGACAAAGGTATATTTGGCCTTCATTGACTTCTCATGTGCATTTGATACCATCGACAGGCCTCTTTTGTGGCTAAAACTACAAAATTGGGGATGTCCAGCTGACTTAGTAGCAGCAATCCAAGAACTACACTTCGAAAACCTCCATAAAAATCCGGCTGGATCGATCTGGAAATCTAACAGCCCCAATCAAAACCTATAAAGGGGTAAAACAAGGATGTCCCCTAGCTGCCGCAATATTCAGCTTATTCATATCTGATATAGGGTTAGCGATCGACTCGGTAAGTTCTTTTCCACCAAAAGTAGCTAAGTCCCATCTAAATTGGTTGTTATAAGGCGACGATTTGGTCCTGATGGACCTAACTCCTGTCGGCCTTCAGAGGAAGCTGAATGTGGTTGCCCAATATGTCGCATCTAATCATTTGGTGATAAACACAAAAAAATGTGAAATTCTGGTGTTAAAGAACCTGAATAACGAAGGCCAAAAAAAATTGAGTCAACTAAGATGGCACCTGGGTCAGGAGGCCATTCAGATAGCCCAGAGCGTAAAATACCTCAGCATGTTAATAAATTCATCAATCAACGATGGTCCATGGATTTCTGAAAAGAAAAGGAAATGCAAGCAACTGGCAAGTCAAGCTGTCATCATGCATAAGAAATTTGGGAAATTTTCACTAAAACCAGTGCTAGCTTTTTACCAGCAAAAAGTAATCCCAGTTTTACTATATGGTGCTGAAAACGCTTTGGGTTGCAGTCATGACACGTGGGCATCGCTGGAGCATTGTTTCTGGTCTAAGGTCCTGTCTCTCCCAAGTGGAATTCTGACATCATGTGTGAGATATGAATTGTCGCTCATTTCGCACCATGCTAGGGTATGCTGGTTTTTGGTGAGTTTGTTTCGGAAAACTCGCCAGCGCGGGCATATACCACAATTTGACATCTTTTATGATCTGACGCCAACAAATAATAGTATGGTGTCACTATGGTCTAAAAGATGCAAAGAGATCTTGTGTGAATATGGAATTAGTCTGGACATGTTGCATAATGACCCGAACGCTGCCAAACTAAAAATCTGGCGTGCGGATTGGGAGCAAACTTGCTCACAACGAGCTGGAGCGAAAATGATGAGGGACGCGCCGCTCGAAATACGGGCATTTAACACTCCTCAATGCTACATCGAGTTGTTTCCAGATTCTCAGACTCGAAGAGTGTTCATGATGCTGCGTTTAAACGTATTTAAAACTAAAGATCGGTTGGCTTCATAGAAAAGTAATAAAGTCTCAATTCTAATGTGTAGACTATGCACTAAGGATAAGGAAACCCTTAAACATTTGGTGCTATTCTGCACGGCTCTTCGATCAGAAAGGACAATCCACCTGGGGCCTTGGGGCCTAAATTACCCCTCCTTTTGTGCCGACGAATATGTCTCAAGGATTGGACATGGATTGGACATGAAATTGATATTACCATTGACTCGTTTTCTAATGTTAATCAAAAATCGCCTGAATGCATTGTCGGTTGATGAGTAATGAGGATAGCCAACTGACTGTTTGATAGAGAATATAGGAGGGGTATTCCTAAAGGTTGACGTTTTTATGTGTTGTGTTTTGTGTTTTTGTTTGTAAACATTTTTAAGGTTTGTGATAAACCGATAAAATTAAATAAAAAAAATAGTAGAACATGCTAATGGGAATGTTGGAGAATCTTATTACATCTAAATATTTCACTGAAAAATGTAAAGTAAATGGAGTCTATAAGCTTAATTTTTTAGTTCTGTTTTTTAACTATGAAAGGCTTTCCCTAAAAGAACCATTGTTTTTTATTTGTTTATTTTATTTTTTACTTTTTCCAGGAGAGGCCAGAAAGTAAGGTGGGGAGGGAAATGAGGGAAAGGGCACCAACCACAAATCTGGAGGGGCATGTGGACAGGAGAAGATGTGCATGTATTCCATCTAAGGTAGGGGGCATTGTTTCTCATGCTCCTTGATTACAGCTTCAAAAGCACTTTGAAATTGCTCACTCTTGTAGAGTGGTGTGTTGCAGTATATACAGAGTACTGTTGTCTTCGAAAGATATGGATCAACAGCCTCTTATCGCTTGCGCGGTAGCAGGTGGGATTTTGTGTCCCACAGAAGTAGGCTCTGTGGTTACAGTATTGGTTGAGGAAGATGAGATAGAGGAAGACTGCCTACTAATTCCTAAGAAAGGAACAGCCTTTCTGAGAACATTACAGTGGTTGGATTTTGTTTGGCGGCACATGGAGGTGGTCCAATTGGACTACTGCCCAGATAGCCACACCCATGATTCCCTTTGGGTGCTAGAGGTAGGCACTTCCTCTACCTCATCTTCCTGGTCCTCTTCATTGTCTTTTGAAGTATTGTGCTTCTTTTGTTGTGTAGGTCTTCCAGCTGGTGGTGGTGGTGGCTCTTGGGTAGGAGGGATGGCAATAGCTGATGCCATTTTTAAGATAAATAACAGTTTTGATAATATTCTTTCAAGTATGTGCTCTGTGCTAGATTGTTAATGGATAATGAGTAAGAATAGGTGTAGGAGCTGTTCAAGGGTACATTTGGAGCTTCAAAGTTCCTAGATGAGCTGGAAAATGCAGTTCCGAACTGTTCGCGAAGCATGGACCCATTTGCTAAGTTTGTACGTGCTTGCGAACACGTAATCATGCCACGCTTGCCTGGTCACGTGCTAGTGTCAGGAACGACAGCGATTACGTCATATGTTCACAAATGTTGACAAACACAGAAACTGTGGAAATAGTTGGAAAAAGTTAATAGAAGTGTTAAAAATGATGCGCAAATTTGGGGAATTGCAGAGTTTTAAGGTTAACCCTTTTATATTGGACACACATGCTGCTATATTGGGGGTAAGTATGATATTAGGAAGTTGTAGCAAATTAGGGTGCACTAGTAAAACCCATGAAATTCACTGAAACCACTTTGTAAAAGGGACGTTATGGTTAAGTTGCACTAATAAAAACCTATGAAATTTAAAGAAAAAACTTTGTTAAAGGGACGTTATGGTTACAAGTAAAAACGAAAAACCCCAGTTATGGTAAGCTAAGCAACCATAACTCTCACCACCACTGTGCACGGCTAAGACTAACACCCAGGACATGAAAGATGACATCACGAATGCCATTGATGACATCACTAAACATCCCTTTAACAAAGTTTGTTCACTGAATATATATATATGTCTCAAATAAACAATTTGCTCACTCACTTGGATACAACTATTTCGCTATCTTTAAACTCCAGGGTCCACATTCATTCAATTCCCGCTCCAGAAGTGTCTTTTCTTCCCACCCTACATGCGGGCAGCAGGTATAACTATGGGTTTTTGGCAAAGTGTTGCCAATCTGGGGAAAAGACTCTTTCAAGCTAGTATAGGGAAGAACATTTTAGGTTTATTCAGAGGTAAAAGAGAGATGTCCTTGGTGCCTCGAAATCTAGATTCAACTCTTTCCCAACAGACAAGCACAGCATATAACATTTCCAAATGCAAACGTTCTCATCACCCGCACTGATATGATGAGGTGCTGGTTAAGCTGACCCTGGATCCAGTTGCCATGTATTGAGACAATGACCTCTTCTCCCCTAAGCCCCAGATCTACTGCTACCAGCTCAGTAAGGATGCATGTTGATGCGGTACAACGTCCTTTCATCACAAGATTTAATTTTGTGTGGTTTTTCTCTGTGGATATTTTGAACGAAAAAACACATCAAATTCTTTAGGGGAGGTTAGAAAAATATGTCTATGGGGTGTGGGTGTTGAGGAATAGATACAAAATTAATGGGGACGGAGGGCTTGGGGGGGAACCTCCCAAAAATATAAAAAATACATTTTAAATTAGTTTTTTCGTTAGAGTTTCCGCTGAGAAAAACCCAGCTAAATTTCATCCAGCGATGAAATGACATGGAACCATTGATGCTTGGCAACCATTGGAGCTCCCAATTAGCTTCTCACAATGGGCCTCATTACGACCCAGGCGGATTTCGCGGTGCTAAATGCACCGCGAAGCATGGCGGAAAGCCGCCGATAGCGCCATGGGGGTTGGCGGATTTACCGCCCCATTCCGACCTCGGCAGAGCGGTAAATCCCCAATCCCCATTCTGCCCTTCCCCATTCCCATTCTTGCCCCATAGGGTATAATGGGAGTGGGGAAGGAGTTAATTACGCCACCGTAAAATACGGTGGCGTAATTAACAACGAGGTCCCGTAGCGCCATGGTTTTCTCCGGCTGGTAAAACCAGGCGGAGAAAACCTCCATGGCGCTACGGGAACTCGTAGTATGGCGGAGAGGTACGCCATGCACTACGCTGGCGTAATACCCTCTCCGCCAGGGTCCTAATGAGGCCCAATGACCCTACGATGAAGGCTAATGGATGGCAATGAAGGCACAATGAGTCTACAAAATCTTTACTGTATTTTTCAAGCTGCCTTCATGGAGCTCCACTTCCAAAGGTGATGGTTCCGAAATTCAATGAAAGTACCCTGCCACTCCCAGGCTCCTCATCAGCCAACAAGCACCTGCCAAAAGCATGAGGAGGGCAGGGGACAGAGCCTCTGCATATAGGGGACAGGTCTCTACGAGAGTCTTGTTTGAGCAGTCATGGCACCCTGTCTAAGTATGGAGGTTGAAAAGTCGGATTGCACAAGGTGGGTGACAAGAAGTATAAGGATGAGGAGCTGGGGATACAAGGGGATTCTTTTGTTTTTAAAGCAAGCTGTAATGCAATTGTCAAGAGAAATCATTATGCATGATATTAGTGTGGGGCCAGGTTCATTTGAAGGTGGTGTTCTAGGTTCAGGTCTATAGTTGGTGTGGGGAGCCTTGCTGACAATATCGTGTCTTTAAAGCATTTCTGAACTTTAGATGACCTTCTGTAAGTCTTTGTTCTTGAGCTAAGTAATTCCAGAGCACTGAAGCCAGGAAAAGAAACATTTTGGCCATTATCTCATGCTTATGAAGCGGTTTAGCTACTTGGACAGCCATTCAGGGTCACTTGACTAATGTGTTTGGCACACAGTGCATAGGACATTGACGGTGACTCCTTGTATGGACGTGAGTGCTTGTGTTATGTGGTCTAATCTCTTGCAGCATAGTATCAGCCATCGATGCGTGTTATTATACTTGGTGTAACTGTTTAGTTGCCTTTATGGAAGGCCTGGCCTAGAAAAAAGCCGCCGTAGTAATCCCGCATGGTAGCATTAAGGCTCTTAACACGCCCTCTAAAGGATATCCCTATAGTCCCCACACTTCGGAAAGAAGGCTGGCACTAAACCTAACTCTAGTGTGGGAGGTGGCAGATCTATCTCGTTCATTGTCTGCTACACTCTTGTACTTACTGCCTTGTAGGTTCGGTGCCCAAAAGACTTGCTGACATTCCACAGCAAATAATGTTCCTGTGCTAGAGAAAGAGCATCCTAAAAGTTGGGAGTCGAATCTAAAACAGTACCTTTGCTATTATCCCAGGAGCACTACCACCCAGATAGGTTTCAAGCACGGTCCATCATTTCCCCACTCACACCCTTCCCTTGTTTCCGCAACAGCAAGGGGAAGATGGTTGGCTGTTTTGTTTTTTGAAGCTGGACAGTTTACAAGTGCTCCATTCTTGTGTGGAAAATATGAGTGCCATGGAGTAAAAATGACCATTTGCCCATCATCAAATAACGTGCAAGTGGCTGAAGATCCAGGAACCTCCCACTCACAACTCCAGCATTTTCTCCCACGGTTGGTGAAGTTTGAGATGAGAGCATTTCGGTTTGTTGGGGTAAATGAAGGGAGAATATAAGGGCCTCACCATGAGTTGGGCAGAGCAGTAAAATGTGGCAGTAACATTATTACCGCCGCATTTATCACTGCACCCAATCGCGAGTTGGGTGAAAAATGGGAGTTTTACCTCCAGCTATTTGCTGGTGGTAAAGATTTCGCCTTTCCGCCCGTTTTAATAGCGCCAAAACCCCAAGAAACCCCCATTGGGTCCAATGACAATGGGGATTTAATTCGCCACCGCAACTCGGGATCCTGCCAAATTGTGCCGGTGCGAGTTGCAGTAATGCTAATAGCGTTGGCTGGTATCCTGGTGAAATTAGCACCGGGATACCACCTAACTCACGATGAGGCCCAAGGTGATGAGAAAGATGTGAGAGGGCTTGGGCTTGTATTTGCATTCTACAGTTTTTGAAAACCATATTCTTGAGTTTTCTAAAGAAAGGAAATAATTGCATAATCATTTGCAATCTTGCGGGTTGGCAGAGGACACAGAAGCATATCATGGCTGGGAGGCAGGGGCAGTGTGATGGGAGGTGTTTCCGCTCGAATACATTTTCAATTTCTCCAATTATATTTTCAATTTTGGCAAACCTGCATGGAAGTGAGACAAAGGGGATTCATCTCGGGGGGGAAAGCTCTGCACGCCGAGTTATGTCCATAATCGAATCTGAGATAGTTAGTGTTGCCGAGTTAATGAAGACAGAAGGATCAGTAGTGTGCTCTCCCTCGTAGCGTCCTGCTTGCCTGCCCTGTCTAGCTTCCCCATACACTGGAGGGGAAGCCTGCTCCACAAAAACCGACTCACAAATTGATTAATTGATTGATAGGTTATTTATAATGCACCTATACACAAGTGTTTCACGGCGCAAGCAGGCAGGAAGGGGAAAACAAGGGAGAACAAGACAAACGATCTTCCTAGGCCTAGTATCATTTAGATTGTGCAAGTGTGCAGACAAGAAGTGCAGGGGAGGGGAAGGGAGAGAAGTGCACCCAGTGGAAAAGTGCCCTGGGTTAGGTGCAAGGAAGGCAGTGCCTCCAAGGGGAACATGCCCCGGAAGTGGAAGGAAGGCCAGGTGGCAGTGCAGGAGGGCCCAAAAGCAGGTGCTAGGGACTGAGCGAAGGGGGGGGGGCAAGTGTCCTGTATGACTCAGAGGAGCACCAGTCAGTCAGTAAACATAACTGAGCAGCTAGAAGGGAAGGATAGCAGAGGGAGGCAGAGAGAAACGGAGGTGCAGAATGGTTAGCAGGGGAGAGGCAGTGAGGAGGACAAGGAGAAAAGGAAGTTCTTGAGGAGCATCCAGACCTTGAGGAGGTCCGGCTCAAGGCAGAGAGTGGCAGGGAGGCCATTCCAGAGGGAGGCACCTGCAGATGTGAAAGCAAAAAGAAGATATCGAGGCTGAGTACCCTAAAAGGAAATACACCAAACGCGGGTTCAAAAGATACACAGATCTTTATTCTACAACTGAACAGTTTCAAAGGACAAAGCAACAGATAGCTATCAGGCCCTCAGTACAACACAGCGAATACCAGCCCTGTTCGGTGTGCTCAGTGAGTGGGACTGTACAGTAGAATAGTCGCACCTTTTATACAATGTATAATCTGATGTTCAGCCCACTTGCAGGTTAATGAATCTCCGATCTAGGGTTCGTGCCGAGTTCGTTCCTAATGTATGCATTTATACATTTAGGGGTTATCCTTAATATATTCACCAACAAGTTACAATAGCAACAGTGTGTCTTCGGATTTCACGTTGAGCCTTCGCACATATCTTTATACAATATAGTAAAACAAGTGTTCACATAAGTTGGTCAAACAGTATTGTTCACGATATATGTTCATGGATTAGCTTTGTTGGCACAAGTAATCCTCTATACACAGGTCAACGAAGGACAAGGTCTCAGTACATGACCCTAACATTTGGCCTGCGGGCAGTTTATACATTAACTTGTACACAGAGGTCAAGACAACCATGTTACATTCAAAACGACACTGTTCACCATCTTACAACAAAGGGTAACTTTAGAGAGAGAATCTAAAATGGCGGATTAACCTAAAATGGTGGCTAATACTGCTCTAAGGTCAGGACCTTGCAACACGGATTTCTTCGCCGAGCGACTGGGCTTAGGCCAATATATACAATAAAGATGGCATGATATTATTTTCTCGTTCGATACAGAGGAAATAGATCTATCACCCAGTCTCCTCTTGGAGAAGTAAATCACCCACAGAGAATTGGAAGTAGACGTGCAGAGGGCTCTGGAAGGAAGGTAATTAGGAAGAAAGCGTTGGAGATAGTACGGGCCTTGGCCCCAGAAGGTCTTGCTGACGATGCAGAGGGTTTTGAACTTGATCCTTGCAGCCACCGGGAGGCAGTGGAGGGATTTCAAAACCTGGAGAGCTGGCGTCCGTGGGCTTGAGGCCAAAGATAGGTCTTGCAGTCCTGTTTTGGATGAGTTGCAGAGGGTAGAGTTAGGTAGATTGAGAAAGAGGCTTTTGCAATAGTCATCCCTAGAGAGAACCTGGGATCTGGAGACAGTGATCTTCTGGGGGAAGGTGAGGAAATGTAGAATACCTCTGAAGAGATGCAGTTGGAAATAGGACTTTTTGGAGATGTCCGTGATGTGAGGAGAGAAGGAGAGTGGAGTTGTAGATGACCCTGAAGTTTTTTGCCTCACAAGAGGGTGAGGTCACAGGGCCAAGGGGGGCCAGCCAGAGTGAAAGTGGAAAATCGGGGGCAGGGGTTTCAATGAGAAGGCTCTCCTTCTTACTGCCATTTAGGCAGAGATCATTAGAGGTGCACCATGCCTGAATAGTGGAAAGACAGTGAGGCATGAGCGAGGAGGAGGAGGAGGCAGAGTGTTACCTGAAATAGAGCTGCGTGTCATCCTCATAACACTCAAAGTTAGAGGAACGGGTAAAGATTAGGCGGGCCAAGGGGGCCAGATAGACATTGAAAAACTGGGGCGAGAGGATAGATCCCTGGGGAACACCACAGGTTGAGATTGTAATGGAGAAGAGGAAGGACCCAAGTTCAACATGGGAAGGTCAGTCCAAGAGGAAGGAGGATAGCCTTGCCAGAGCCTGATCCATGATGCCCGGGGTATCTCGGAGATAGGTGATCAGGATGCTGTGGTTCACCATGTCAAAAGCAGAAGAAAGGTCGAGCCCCATGAGGACAGAGGGAGAGTTAGAGTCAAGGTTAGAGAGAAAATCTTCATGGGTGTTCAGGAGAGCAGTTTCCATGCCTCTGGCTGCTTTGAATCCAGACGGATGGCTCCTGGAGAAAACCAACAGATTCAGTGTGGAGGGTTAGCTGGGATTTCTCCAGGAGTCTTCCCAGGAAAGGAGTAATGGAAATTGGGCAATAGTTTTTAGGATGGAAGGGTTGGATGAAGGCTTTTTGAGCAGGGGTTGCACAGGGGAAGGCTTGAGAGGAGAGGGCAAAAGAGTGGCAAAGGAGTGGTTGCAGAGATCGGCCAAGGCTGGAGCGAGAGTCAATGTTTACCTTAATGGTTCTGGAGGGCAAGGGAGACACCTGTTTAGATGAGACTTTCAGAGACCAGACTTCACTGGAAATCTCATCAGGTATGACAGGAGAGAGGGAGGAGAGGAGGTGGGAAGAAGGGGCGGCCAAGGCCAAGGTGGGCCTGAGAGAGGTAAAGGGAACGAGGGGAGCAAATGAGAATGAGGACAGGATGTCCTGAGTTTTTGTGGTAAAATGAGAGTCCAGGGCCAAACAGAAGGCCTGGGTGGGTGTGTTAGAGGAAGATACTGCAGTAGAATTGGCCAGCTCCTTACAGATTTTAAAAAGTCTGGCTGTGTTGTTAGATGCAATAGAGATGCATTCTTGAAAGTAGACTATTTCCTTTTTAAATACAATGGTGAGTCTTTATTGCCTTTGAAGTAGGCGACAGACTGGTTTGTCAGAAGGTGAACCTGAAGCTCTCATTTCCGTTCAGCTGCTCTGCACTTGTATTTCAGGGCAGCCAATCCAGAGTCATACCAAGAATTGCACTTTTTGGCAGTGGATCCTCATGACAGGGACAAGGATGTCAAAAGTGTTAGAGATGGAAAGGTGACAGTTGGAAAGGGCTTTGTCAGGATGGGAGTCAGCAGCAGGAGTAGGTGGAAGAGAGCAGGTGGAGGTACAAGCTGCCACTGACACTCTCTTCATGGGTCAGATGACTATGAAAGAGGGTGGCAGTACTTTGTGGGCCTTCGCCAGGGGAACAGGAAGCTTCAAGTGAGAAGAGAGAAGAAAGTGATCATTCCAAGTGAGAGGAGACGTGAGAGGGTTAGATAGAGGGATGTCAGAGGAGATGAGAGCATCCAAGCTATGTCTGGCAGAGTGGGTCAGACCAGAGGGTAGAATAGAAAGGGAGAGAGAGTCGCAGAGGTTGCAGAAAAGCTCTGAGGAGTCAGGAGAGTCCAGGTGGATGTTGAGATCCCCAAGGAGGGGAAACTTTGAGGTAGAGGAGAGGAGAGAATAAGTGAGTCAGACCCTTCAGAGAGGAAGTGGGTGGCCTGGCTAGATGGCCAGTAGAAGGTGACCAGGGTCAGAGAGGTACCAGTAGAAACAGGAAGCATGCAGACCAGACATTCAAAGGAGGAGTAGGCTTGATTAGGAAGGATGGAGACAGGAATGCGCTCAGGAAAGATCAGGGCCACGCCGCCTCTGGGCCTTTTGGGCCTGGGCCCGGAGAGGATTATGTAGCCCACAGGGAGAAGTGTGTTGAAACTCATGACAGAGCTGGCCTTACACCATGTCTCAGTAAGAGCGAGAACATCTAGATCCAGCAGTTCAAGGAGGTGGCAGATGTCAGAGAAGTGTTTAACAGCAAAGCGGCAGTTTAGAGTTGCATTGAGGAGCAGGTTTCCACTTTTGAAAGCCCTCCAGGGGTAGGGGGGTATAGGGGACTGGGGTCCCCGCCGAGGAGCCTGGGGGTAGAGAGAGGAGGAGGCAGAGGAGACAAGGAAGATGTGGATGGAAAATGGGCTAGAGAGGTGACCGCCAAGGGGGTGAGGTAGCCAGGAGAGAGGTATCTGGCAAGGGATTCAGAGAGGTAGAGAACGAGGGAGGCAAGGAAGCCAGGAGTGCCAAAGCTGGAAAGGTATCCAGAATAGTGGAGGGAGGAGGTGGTAAGGGAGCCAAGGAGATAGATGGCAAGGGAGCCAGAGTAGCAGAGGGCGGGGGTGGCAAGGGAGCTAAAGTAGAGGAAGGAGGGGTGGCAAGGGAGCTATGGAGGTATGTGGCAAGGGAGCCAGACTAGCTGAGGGCGTGTGTGGCAAGGGAGTCAGAGTAGCAGAGTAGGGCTGGCAAGGGAGCCATGGAGGAAAATGGCAAGGGAGCCAGGGTGGTGGATGAAGAAGGCCGAGGGGCCAGCAAAGAGCTAGCTGGGGTGGCGGAAGGAAGAAAGTTGAGAAGGCGAGGGAGGCACCTATCAAAAAGTTGAATTTTGGGCTGAGGCATTTGTACCAGGATGGTACCATTGACATAGACATTAATGATTACTCTGGAGGAACGGAAGGAGGCTCCCAATGTGTTCCACCATTAATGGGTGAGGAGGAGTAAGAAGAGAGCAGAGCGACCATATGAAGGGTCCATAGGTCGGGTGAAGGAACGACAAAGAGGATGTTGGGTAGAGTCTCTCTGGCGGAAGCACTGACATTGTTGTCAGCAATGGGAAGGCTTGGGTGGAGACCACCGTGCCCTTCTTAAGCTTTTTCCTACCAGACTTAGTGAGAAGAGAAGGATAGGAAATAGTGAAACAAATAGAGAAAATGGGGGAAATGGAGAGCACCATAGTGGGTGTGGGAGAGAGGAGAGGAGGCACTTCGCAAGGTTGAGCAAATGAGGTGCAAGGGAAGGGTATGATGGGAGGGAGAGGTAGATGGGAGAGCACAAAGATACACAAGTAAAGAGAACAGGTCAATAACAATAAGTTACAGTAGCTTTACAACTTCTACAACAGAGTACGGAGAACAACAGCACAGCCACAGACAATGAGTACCAACAGCGGGAGCCGGCTCAGAGCACTGTAGGTGGGTAGAGCTGGAAGCCAGAGTGAGGGATCTAGAGAAGAATAGAAATTGCCTATTGGAAAAAGCAAAACATGAGAACAGAGCCGTGGCCCAATACAAACTGTAGGGTAAAGTAGTTGCAAGGGTCCGCAAGCGTTCACCTAGAAGGAATAAAATAGAAGTTGCAAGAGAAGTGCAAGAAAAACAGTAATGGTAGTGAAGAAACAGAGTACGACTACCCTGGAGAAAGGACGTACTAGTGCATGCATGGGACACAGCGCAAGGTAAGAAAGCGCATTGGAAAGGAAAGTACGCATGAGGTAGGGCAGTTTAATAGTATGCAGTAATGGCTGTGCCCCCTCGCCTACACCTTTCCTACCTTTCCTACCACAGACACCTCCCTCCTAGCTCACAGAAACTTCACTAGGTGATCAGACAAGGCCTTTCTGGGCAAAGCTTCACAGTCTCATACTAGCAAGTGGAGGAACTGGGAATATATTTGGCCGGCCAAACCATGCTTCAGAAATACCAGACTTAGTAGAAAAAGACTCTGTGAGACTGCATCTCAAACTCTGCTGACAGAAAGACAAGATTATCTGATTCATTTCAGTACACTGTGTTCAGCCTGCAAGTCACAGGATCAAATTCCAACATCATCCCATCACCATTCCAAGTACGACACATTCAGTAGCGTGACAGTGGGTGCGAGTTATTTGCAGCTCTAAAAATCTACAGAATCTGTGGTAGCAAGCACTACATACATTAAACAAATCAGTGGGTTATTATAGTAATGCAAGGGTCATGAAGTAGAGTATGATCATATAAAACAAGGATGAGCAAATCAAAATGGCACTTATAAGGCCAACATCTTTAAAATGCCCTGGCCATTAGGATTAAGTGACGAAATCTCCCCAGGAAACTTGAGAGATGGGGAATAACTTACATTTCTATCATAGAGTGCTCTTGAAAGTGTATGTCTGACTACTCAGCATGCAATAAATGCTGCAAAGAGGGATTAGATTTAGTTAAGAAAAAACCTTTTCTGGAAGGTTATTTGCCTATGAATGACAATCAAGTCAGGTTTATACTATTAAGGGTGCCGATGGGAAACATTGCATCTTTGGCCACTGCATATGTGCTGAATTCCAACCAGGATAACTCCTTTAGACCGCTACATCAGCATCTTCTGAGCAAGACTTACAATTTGGCTGTTGTAGCCGTGGACTTCTATTTCCCCCTGCAGTCATTGCTAGGTAGGCCTCGAGCTGCATCTGCTACTGTGAGCAAGTGTAATGCATGACTGGAAATAGTAAAGGGAGCGTCATCCTCCCGCCGGCGCCATTTTAGGTGTTTTTGTTGAATGTCCAGTAGTCATTTGAGAGTCAGATTTCCTTTATATGGTGTCTTTCATTTTCAGTGTCTGCAAGCCTTCAACCAGGGACAATGTCAGATAGAATCATGCCCCTGTGTTCCCTTCAAGCAACTTTGGAAGCAATCTAGCATGGCCTCAAGGTGTTTGTGACTCTACACATCCTTGCTCCACTATCTGAGTTTTATTACTATGTTCCAATCTGAAATTCTGGGTACAATTTGGGATTAGTGGGCTCTCTTTAGATAATTTGGGTAACATGAAATGTAACGTGGGGGGGCAGGATTATAGGTTATGCTTGTCAAAAACAGGTCTGCCTAAAGGTGTTGAGTGAAGAACTCAAGAAAGAAAGGAAGCTGTTTATCCGCCTGAACCAACCAAAACCTTTAAAGAAATTGACAAGGACTAGGCCCGCTCAGAAGCAGCATCTATGTCAGAAGGTGTCCTTTGCTATGGTAAGGGTGCAGAAAACAATGTGGGTAGGTGAGGAAAAGGTTGTAAGCTGTTGGCCTGCAGAATAAGACAAAAAAACAGTAGACTCATCACCACTATAAAAGATGCGTTTGGATGAGCACATTTACCCAGTGTGAAAATCAATAATAGTTTCTGTGATTGCTACAAACAGCTCTATCTAGTGAGAAGACACGAACTCTAGCAAGGGCGATAATAATGACTTTGTGCCACAGATTCAAGTGGTAGATTATGATTCGCATGTAATGCCTTGCTCTCTGGAGGAAATCAAATCTGCCTCTAAAGGGTCTGATGTGTGATAAAGCCGCTGTACAAGATGGTTTCTCAGAGGAATTCTATGGTAAGGCTACAGAGTATCTTTCCCTGTTCTTTCCCATGAGTCATAGAATGAAGTACTTGACAAAGTGAGGAGCATCAGGCTTTGGGCTCTGAACACAAATTCACAAAACAGATGTTGGCACAAGTAATGGGATGTTATCAATTGCACCAAAAAAAGTCAAAACCTGATTCATAAAGGGCTTCTGAATGTGTGCATCTTAGATGCCTTTTTATCCCCCGTCTTTGTGTATTTGTGCAAGTTAGAGTGCGTTATTGCGCATTTCCATGTGTATCATGAATAATATGCACTCTGAAATGCACAGAACATATTTGCACTGCCCTGCACCTAAGAGATGCAGGGAGAGGCGCAAAGCATTACAGAGTCATGTATGTCCCTATCATGCAGTTTTCACCTGTGCGTGTGCGCTCGCAAGGGTTATGGGAGGATGGGAACGCTCAAGGTGCCGAATACCATGTACAAAACAAAGGGTTCTTTCGCACATGGACCATTGACCGTAGGGCCACCACAGACCCAGTGTCTCCATACTCCCTTTTGAAGACCCCGCTCCTTCAATCAACATATGTCTGTATGCTTTGACTGTGTTCCTGGTCTATAGTGCTCCCCTCATCCACATCCATCCCCCTCCACTATCACTGACAGTTTGCACCTGTGGGCGTGCACTCGCAAGGGGGCTGCACTGGCGAGATTGAGGAGATCAAACATTGTCATAGAGGCCTGATGGGTGTGAACAAACATGTCAGACATTCAAACACACACCAACTTCTGTAATCCTTTATAAACACTGTTGGAGTAACAAGAAAAACATCTGTCTGATCGACAACAGATATATCCCCAGCTCACCACTTGTTACCTTGCTTGCTTGCTGAGTCGGCTAATCTGTTCTTCTAAGTAATGGTTAGTCAACCTTTACTATTGTTTTCTGTAGTGTCAAGGTTCTCTGCAAGGCCTATTTCTATTGCTTTATTCTCAATGTACACACTAATCTAATTTTATTTTATTCAAAATGTCTACACCATAATAAACGCATTTTTATCTCTGTAATTAGAACATAATGTTTACATGTGTAATCTTTCGTAGTGCATGTTTTCAATGCCTGTTTGCTTTAGGTGTCATGTTCTATAAAATAATTGTTTTTTTTTTTTATTATCAAAGAAATATGATGTTTGATTTACTCACTGTGATACTTTTTTAATAGTAATATTTATTTAAATTTCTTTAACAGATCATAGGGCCCATCCAACAATGCTTTCTTATATCGTTTTGGGTAAAGTCCTGCATGTTTTTCCAAAGGATTTAAATTTAATAAGAAAATGGCTCTTTAGCTGCGGATTTCCAGTGTCTGAAATTGAAGCAGACCCAAGGATGTCTTGGATGATGTGACAGGCAATCGATTCCGCGTCTGCAGCATGCACTTCTCAGAAGATATGTAAGTACAATAACAATACAATAAAAAGCTTCACCCAAGACTACTTCGCACATTACTTCCCAATGCAGTTCCAAATTAATTTCAGCACACGCCGACTCAGGTTAGTAGTGGATGCTAAAGTTTTGAATGTATTTTACAATTTTCTAAGTTTGCCTGTATAATATGTCTTATAAATGACCACTCAATATATTGAAATAGTCTGTTAACAAGTAACATAATGAACAGTTTTCAGTTTTTGGGGAATATTTCCATTGATATTCTATTACAAAAGTTTCCTTCATGACACGATGTATCATGGTTTGTACAGTTTGAGGTTTATTTTATTTCTTTATCCCTACTTTAGAGATACTCCAATAGTTCATTGCAATGGGAGCCGCAGTTCCCCAGACATAAAGCATCAATATGATGTCTGGCACATTGCAAAATCAATTTTGAAATTAATTTCAGCTTCTGGAAAGAACAAGGCTACAGAAACCATTTTACATTGGTCACAGTCTAACAGCAATCATCTTTGGTGGAGCTCCAAAACTTGTGATAGATCTGTAGATATTCTGCTTGGAAAAGGACACCATTGTTATAACATACACTCTTGGAAAGAAAACCAGCATTTCCACAAATGTGCACTTGGACCATTGAGCATAGGAGCAGGCGCGTAAGAAAAGGTGGTTGGCTCCCGTCCTCACACAGCACTTAAGAAGATTGTGTATGACAAATCTCTTTCAAGAGACATGAGCGGACTCAGTGAGTTCAGGGCAACTGGAGATTTTGAGGTGTTCCATAATATGTGCCTAAAGTACAGGCCTAAAAGGTTTTATTTTGGCATAGATAGTATGTAGGCCAGAACAAGACTAGCTGTGCTTGCACACAATGATATTGTTGCAAAGTAACAAGCAAAAACTGCAGGAATTTTCAGGATGCCTTGTTGCAAGGAGTTTACCAAAAGAAGCAAACAGTGGGTGGCAACGCCAATCTTCCAGCAGATGGATTTTAAATTTGTGACAGATCCAATATAGATTTTGCTGGCCATGCAAACACATGGAATTGTTCCAGATGTTGTTGCGGGGCCCATTGTCTGCCACAGAACATTGCAAAAGTGGTTTGCCCATCCAAACCTGAACTTCAAGATTCAAATGATGTGTGGCTCTCTTCGCATTGTTTAACAAGCCAGTTTCAAGCTGTTTCACAGTGTTTGGAAAATCCTTGCACAATAAAT
Source organism: Ambystoma mexicanum (assembly GCF_040938575.1). Classification (NCBI taxonomy): domain Eukaryota; kingdom Metazoa; phylum Chordata; class Amphibia; order Caudata; family Ambystomatidae; genus Ambystoma; species Ambystoma mexicanum. The sequence continues at coordinate 481,136,785 of NC_090936.1, forward strand.
GGAAAAGTATGTCACTACTGATGTAATTGTTAAATATTGTATTTTTAATTCATTACTCTTTGTGAAGTAATGTCACTAGACTGTTCTTAAAATGTCTATTTTTCTTTGATTTGTGTATTTATTATCATCAATATAATTGATTAATATCATAACAATAAATGTCAGTTTGATTATTTCAAGTATATGACTCAAATCAAATCAAATGTAGAAGAGACTGGTGAGCTTAAGACTAACAGTCAGCAGGAACTACTTTTGGCTCCCCCAGGCCAACTAAGTTCCATAATGGTTGCTCCTGGTGACTGGTTACTGCTGGATACCCAGGCACGGCTTGTAATTCCGAGTTATCCAATCCTAATTTCGATCCCTGTTTGTAATGAACTGACAATAGTTGGAACAAAATTGGAGAAGCAGACATACAGAAACTCAATGGTTCCAGAGCTCTGGTTGTCTCCAGGCTGACTACTTAAATAGCCTCTTACTCAATCTACCTAATCCTCCCTCTGCCCCATCAACTAATACAGAATAGGACTGCAAGATTTATCCATGGCCTCAAGCCCAGGGACCACATTTCCCAAGTCCTAAAATATCTCCACTGGCTCCCGTGGCTGTGAGGCTCAAGTTCAAGAACTTCTGCATAATCCAAAAGGATTTCTGGGGCCAGGGACCCCACTACATATGACTCGTACACTTAATACCTCCCTCTTAGAGACCTTCGGTCATATAGCTGCAATTCTTGTAGATTAGACGCTATCCCAGGCAGAGACAGTGAAGTCGATCTCTTAACCTCAGCAGGAGCATCCATCTGTAATGGCCTCCTTGTCCCTCTTAGGCTTCTGCCTGATCTTCTTAAGTTCTGGAAGATTCTCAAGACCGAAAGGTTCTCTTCATCATTCCCTCCACCCCGCTAATGCCCCCTCTGTTGCATTGACTGGCTGCCTGGGCCCTTCTGAGCTCCACAGGGCACCAGGCCCTCCTTGCGCAGTGTACCCCAGCACCCTGTCTTCCTGCCTCCTACCCCCACAACCTGCACTTGCCCTTCTTCGCCCTTCTCCCCTGACAAGCCTGGTGGGGGTACATACCTATCGAGCATGGTCCACCCCTGTCCTCATGCTTCACATGTGGTCCACACTTCCTGCTTCTCCTGGCACTTCCCTCTTCTTCCCCTCTGCCTCCTCCCCACTACACTTGTATACCTCCACTTTCCCTGCATCTCCCTCTGACCCCAGTATTTTCCCTTCTGCCCGAACCTACAACGTCCCCCTCCCTCCCCACTGCACTTCTTGTTACTGCTCTTGCATGATCTGAATGACACAAGGCCTAGTAGGACCATTATTGTTTTTTTATTCCCTGCCCCCTTAACACCCGTTTTTGTCTTGTGCCACCTGGAAACACCATTCTTTGTATAGGTGCTTTACAAATAACCATTAAATAAATAAAAATAAATGAAGTCTAACCGCGCTGGAAAGTAGAAACCATGATAAGTGGCTGCAGATAGCAATAGACCAAAGGTTTATGTGCCACAGTGTTAGCCAACATTGAAATAATGATCAAAGGAATATGCCTTGCCAATGTGCACTATGAATATGTACTAGTGGCCTTTGCACATTTACATCTTACTGTGGAGGCCCACATGTGGAGGACAACCAGGCATGCATGCATCAAGCAAAAATCAATATTATTGCTGGAATAGATATACACAGAAGCCAGTAAGCCTTTCAAACCTGCACTCATTTGAGGCAAGGTGGAATTTTAGCAAGGTAAACATTTTTCTTTTTTATGGTTGCTCATTGCACATGTTGCCCTTGCTGCAACAGTCCACCCAGCCTGGTGTGAAATCGCCCACATCCCTTCCCGGTTTGATCATGCAGTCTCTATATATAAACCCACCGCTTTTGTATTCAAATTCTGTTTCTTTCAAAAAAGAAGTGGACCACTTTTGCCTAAAAAAACTGCCCCATAATATTTTTATTTTTTCTGGGCTTTGCCCTATTGAAGTATTGGGACATCCAAGCCTGTCTGCACCTTGCCTACGGTCATCTTGGAAGGAATAGGTACATGTTGTGGGACCAGATGCATTCATATCATTCAAATGGAAGTCAACAATTTCATGTGTGGGATACTTGAAATATTTCTTTGTTTTTCACTGTCAACTTGCCATTAATATTGTTCAATTTTGTGGCATGTGTTCCCAAAGCGAAACTTCTTCAAACACGCAGTGAACACAGAATGAAGTGTCGCATAGTTATGTATCCTTGAATCGACTGCACTAACAATTTGAAGCCTAAAATGTGTTGAATATCCACAAAGAAGTGATAATATTCACTATAAATTGAAAGCTTACGTGTGAGTGTTAAGTTTCTATTACTGCGATCTCTGTTTCGAAACGATTGGTCATCTGTCACATAGGGAGAATGGAAATACAAGAGACAATATAATAAACATTTAAAAAAATATTTATGCAAGTGAGTATGGCAAGTGTGCTGTATGCTATATGATGAACGTTGTGACAGATGAATGTTCAATTTGGCACAAATGATAGACATTGTACATGTTAATTTTAACTTAAATTGATAGTTATTATAAATATGTACGGTGTATATACAATTATAAAATGGGTCCTGAAATATATTTACATAGCTATATTATACCATTCTGCACCTGTCATGGGTACAGCTTACTGGTTGACAGCTTCTTCAAATGCAACTGGACAATAATCATCAACAGCCTATCTGTGATAACCATTATCTGGGATGATCGCCAGACACCAACCTGTCCTTTTGCGGTTGCAGTTATAAGGAGCAACATGGCAGTCTATATCTTCTGAAAACGTGAAGATGTGAAAGTGTTGCATTTGAAATTTAAACCACTCATTTCTTCTTTGTAATGGAACGTGATGTGCGCCGATCAGAAATCGGCAATGGAAGATATCTTTCTGTGAAGAATGCAGAGACTGGGATTAATCGATCGATGAATGGAATCAGCATTATAAAATCACTGTTCACACTTAAAAAAAAATGGAGAACCATTCAATGTTTGCTATCTATAACCTTTATTGGAAAAAGTTAGCCATGTTTTTTGTGGACTTAATTACCTCTTTTCAGCGTTATGTCAAAATTAAAAGTACTTTTTACACTCACGGCTATTTCTGTTTTATTCAAAATAAATAGTTTCTATCATTTTTTTTAAAAGAAACATCTGTTTTGGATGTATGTGTTTATGTTCCAGGTTCTGCGTTAGATAACAATATCACGTTGGTGATGACAGGGTACATTTGGCTGCGCTGCCCACTAACATCGTAACATCATTGAAATAGATGGAGATCTTCGAGAGCATCTAATGATGTCAGCGTTAGGGGTAGGAGATCTAAATTAGTGCCGCAAGGGCACTTGAACTTAGGGTGATGAATCAACGGATAACATTAGCACAACATGGGGTACCCAACCCGTCATTTTTGCAAGTGTTAAAGTGAGAAAAACTCGGGTAAATTGCATTGGATTTATTTTTCAGAACGATCGATGAATGATCTAAAATACGTGCTGATCGATTGGGCCAATAACATTTCTGACTAAACTACCACTTTAAGCTCTTCTGCATCTTTCACAATCTTCATGTTTGGTATCTAAGAAAGACATTCGTTTTGCCAATAGCGTTTTTTCAGAGTAATTATGATGTGTGTGGGGTGGAAGCCAAAATCGTGTTGTGTCAACATTAGTCACTATGCTCTGAACATCTTTGCTGTTAAATCATCATTGCCCATCTGCAAAATTGAAGAGTAGCATCATCCCAGAAACCAGTGTCTGTCTCCTCCGAGTCTGGATAAACTATTGGGAAAGTCTTGACCACCACTCGTTACATTACCATGAATCCTCCATCCTCTCGATAGACACCACACCTTTGAAATGGAAATTATGGGTGGAGGCTGTGATTAGTTCTGTCTGCCAGCTTTGGTAGGATGGAGATGTCTGCTCTTTCAATATGATCAGAGATTAATTTCAGTTGCCTGATAATGAATACACTGACAAATGTGACCAGTATTTAGTGCTTTTATTCTGAGGACTGCAATACCCCTTTTATGAGAATGTGACCCAGATGTATCTGTAGGCCTTAGACGGCCATTAGCCTAGGGTCTCTCATAGGAGCTGGATGGGCTGGATGTGGTAGGTACTGGACTGGGACCAGTGGCCTGAAATGCATTGCAACGAAGATTGGGGTCTCCACTCGGATCATGGATTCAACTTCACAACTACCCTTTTACCTACCCGCTTTGTCCTCAGTATGTCACACACTGACAAAGTTAACATCTTTGACTCTTTGGGGGGATAAACCATGTGATGATGTTTCTTGGGGACAGCTGTTGGCAATGGGTGTCATGGCTTGTGTGCATGAGGGTTCCAGGCCAGCTGTCCAGTGTCTTTCCAGCATTGGGAGATTAACTTCAATCTGAGCCCAGACTGGAAGAGCTTAAATCCACTGTGTCTTTTTCATGTTGCATTTCAAGCACAAGGAGAGAAACAGGGTGACATACAAGCTCACACTAACAGTTGATAGACAAGTATATTTTAACATGCTTCGTTATTATCAGAAGAACCTTTATAATGTTATGGCAACAGAAAGAGCAACAGACAGAGCATTGCATGTGGAATGGTCGTTTGGGATTGACTATAGTCTGTGGCATGTCCCCTTGGAGGTGTGCATGTTGGGTGATTAAAAACAAGTGGCAGACATAACAAGCTGCATGCTGTGTCAAGCAATGCCTACAAGCAGGTGGAATGATGCATTTTATTTCCCTTTATATCATAAGTCTTAAAAATAAAGATGTATATCCCAGCTGAGATCTTCTCAAGCACCTATATTTATTCGCAATCTGGTAGTTGTAGTTTTCCATTCTGGATAGAGAAAATAAAACTACAATCGTACATATGTTTCTCAACACAATTCTATAATATTTACATAGTGTCAGGTTTCATTATTATGTGATTTGTCAACGGTTCAAGTAATCTCTATAGAATGGATCAGTTAACTCCTGAAACCTTTGCCATATTTGTACCAAATAGAGCTGGGAAGATGTATGGTGAAGTACTTAAATTGCAGACGTGGCTCAAACCCCAGCTTTCCAAAGTCCTACATCAGTTTATGATCCTAGACAATAATCTAATATCATTGTGACCCATCTTCCAAAACTGCGAGTCCCTATAAGTGATTCGGTTCATGGAGTATCTTTTTAAAACAACCTCACTCACAGTTTATTGTAGTGTTGCTATGATTATAGCACCCATTGATAAATTGCGCACAACAAAGTTACTGGTTTCTTGGCTTACTCTTTTTAACTTCTTGAAATGCCACTCCCCAGGGTGCCCTTGAGTATCCGAGACTGATGACATCCCTGGCAATGTCCTTTTCTCTGATGCCACTTCTAAAGATGCCAAAACATACGCCATTCATGGTCTTTTGGCGTAGGGCCTCAGAAATCATATGAGTGTTGCTGCATACAAATCTAACCTGTGTGTAGCCTTCATGCCAAGCAGTCTAACAGTGTGTTGGGGGCCGGGGCCTGGGGGTGTTTTTTTTTACTTCTTCACGGTAAGAAATTGGATTACAGGTTATTTGTCTTCACATTTGAAATCCTTTGTAAAAATGGGTGCTTGTTCATTTGGGAGAAAGACGCCGGGAGGTGGTTGGGATGGTAATGGAGGTAAGGGCCAAAATAAGAAATAATGTTCAACAAAGAGGGGCATGTGCATCAATGAGTTATCTTGTAGCACGTGCATATGTGCATTTCCATCTGATTTAGCTGTTTTAGGGTGACACGACGAGTGTCAAGGGGATACCACATTTCCTAGCATGGGGTATTATTTTAAAGTCATTCTTTTCGGCAGGTCTCGCCCACCTAACAGCTAACATAACCACAGCTCCCAGAATGCTATACCTTGATACATTTAAACCCGGGACTGGGATAAACACGTGCTCTGGTGGCATGGCGTCATCAGACTGCCCTTGTCCATGTATTGGAACGCAAACACTCTTTGTGCCAGCTGGGTTAAAAGAGTTGCGTTTCACCAACTGCTTTTGTTCTTGTTTTTCAGGTTCTAACAAAAGAGATAGGAGTTAAACAATAATATTGCAGTGATGGAGTATAGCTGTGTAGGATTAGAAGATGTCTGGGGGCAAAGGGGTGTGCACTGCCATTCAGATTTGGTGGGTTAGTTGTCAGGGTGGATGTCCTGCCTGTCTGCCATTTTATGGAAGTAAACATAATTGTATACTCAGAGGCAGAAAACAAGTATCGCTAAAGGCAACAATTCTGTCTTGTGCATTGTGGAAATGTTAACTTTCTTACAGCCTGTAGTGAACACATAAGGAAATGGTGGTTGTTTCCAAGTGTGCGGCTCACGCTGGGGATCTTGGTTGAATGTCCATTCATTATTGCTTATTGTGACAGGAGTTTCAGTGAATTCAAACAGCTGAAAACATATCTATGGGATGTAATAGCTGCTATATATTCAATTGAGAGCAACATTATTGTACATCTGACAGCACATATGATCAAGCAGCAGCCATGCATGCTGTTGTGGCAGCAACATCTCGGAGAGGGAGATTTTTTTAGACTATAAAAATACACATGAGGTGAAAGGGAATTCAATGTTGTTATATTATTGTCAACTTTTCAGTGTCTACCTATTCATTTAAAAATATTTCATTCACATGTCATTGAAAGTTGCTTTATTCATGCAAATGGAATGATTTTAACACACTGAGCTTGATATTCAGTATGTGGTTGGGTGTCTGTTCTAGTGTCTTGCTCGGGGCACTATAATGTCCAGAACCTGCACCCGACGAAGCTGGGTCTGGATGTACAAGTTGAGTTGGCAGTGAAAGGCCATGTTTCCAGCTACATCACTTTTGACGTATTCTACCCAGTGAAGCCGCAACTCTCTCCTGCTAATGCCATATGGGGTAATGCCGACTCCTTATATGCCAGCCTTCAAGCGCATCAAATACAATTCCTAAACTCAGTACAGGGTGCAGTTCATTGCTTCTTTAATGTTTTGCTTTAGGAAGAGAGAGGCCACATTTCTAACCACTGCTGTTCGCTATGCAGGCTGCCAGTCAGGTGCCTAACTCTTCTCAAATGCATGTGTCTGGCATCTATGCATCTGTGTGGATTATTCAGTCCCCAGATAGAGTAACCAGACCACACAGATGTGTGAGTTGGCACACGGCTCTGTTCTTGTGGTGCCTCTCTACCGGTGATCTCCCGCAGGGCCGAGTTTAAGCACGGGCTAGCCAGGCATTTGACTGTGGCACAGAGTGCCTGGGGGCTCCTAGACCTAGCCACACTTTGTCCCAGCACTTTTCATTAATTTGCTGATTTTCTTTCGGCATTTAACAGGTCACCTTACTGGGTCTTCTTTCTAAAACATTCTCACATCTTCGTCAGACTGTGGTCCCATATCCTACAGTCAATGAAGCTGAGATGCTGATAGCTGCCTGAAGTATCAAGTGGTAGGAGGATTCTTTGCATACATGTTCTTACTGGTTCTTACTGGTTTTTTTGCATAAAGACTGTCAGCTTCTCAAAAATATGCAGTGTGTTTCCTTCCTTGCATTTGACATTGTCCTCTGGAAAACAACGCAGATACATTTTTATTATTTTAATCAACCACATTTGGGGTATTGCCCATTGAAGATACACGTTCTCTCTTGTGCTTATTTCTACTTTCTAAGAGAATCATGATTTTTTTGCCTAACATATTTTCGTGAGCTTATCTTGTACTTTGTCAGGTCAATTTATAATGTGATTTGGAGCTTTGTACAGGTATCAAGGACCTGTGTAAAAATCTGCATGACAGGACTAGGGGAATCTCAAGGGCTAGCTGCTACCACATACTCTGCCATGCAGGCCGCAGGGTGGTATAGCGCGGATCCCCCAGGCTCCCAACCATCACCAACCTTAATGTATATTTCTGCCTGAAATATACTCGTGAATGGGAACAAGAAATATACCAAGACAGAAGGTAGATGTTAACCGTGTTATTTAAAACAATACCATATACATCCCATTTACTAAGCTTAGGGTTTTTAAACTAAATAATATGTCAGGGGGGCCTTCTAATTTGGCACTAGCTCTTTCTAATGCTAACTGGGATTTGAACAAGTTGGTACAGATATATATCACCCCTATACGGACGGTAAACATTGGAGGAAGAATCACTAATGGTATTCCAAATAAAATTAACCGATCATATGATATAATCATAGTTGAAAAAAGGAAAGCCTATCGCAAAGCCAGAGCCACGAAAAACTTGCCAACAAACAACAGGAATTGGCAAAAGCATTATACATCTTCAACCAACAACTCTAATTGGCTCCTTTTGTTTAGTTGGTTGAAGTTGCACGACAGTAAGAAATTATGGGCCCACTTTAAGGATGACAAGAAGGGCACCAGCTCAAGCAAACTTAACCCTGTCTCTGAAAAGATATGGGGAGAGTGCAGTGCGAAACTATATTTCAATCCCGAAATAACGCCGATTCTAAAAAAACTTGATGACTACTCACAGTATGGCTAACTTTGACACTGATGAGGAACTTTTATGTATCATTATTAAAAAACTAAAAATCTCCCTGCGCCCGGGTCCTGATGGAATACCAAACGTTGTACTTAAAGCACATCCTAACCTGTGGGCAACGGATGCTTGTTCATTTTTAGAAATACATCGAAAAAACTGGTATTCTCCCTCATAATTGGAAAAATCGATCCTGGTTCCCATTTTTAAGAAAGATGATAGGCTAAATCCTCATAAATATAGATTATTGGCTATGATGGATATGAGCCAACAGATATTTGCTACTATTCTCCTGCGCAAAGTTGTTGGATGGGCAGATGATAATGTTATATTTAGTCCTTTTCAAACGGGAATTAGAAAAAATGATAACACTATAACAAACATAAGTCTATTGCAATACTTAGCAGGGGAAACAAGATACTCGAATAGACTGTACCTTTATTGCTGTTGTGTTGACTTTAGTAAGGCCTTTGATCTCATCCCACGAGCCAAACGTACAGCCTGGGGGATAGACAGTGATCTGCTATACTGCATACAGCAATTGTATTCTAATACGTCAATTACAGTTCGGTTGAACTCATTGGGACTCTGTACTAAATGCATACAAACTAATAGCTGTCTCAAACAAGGCTGCGTGCTGGGTCCGATTTGGTATAACCTCTTCATTGTGGACTTGAGTCTGGTTTTTTTCATCAGTTTATAATTTCCCTCCAAGTATAAATGGTATAACGATACCGTGGCTCTCATACGCAGATGACTTCATGGGGCCTCATTCTGGGTTTGGAGCTAACCATGGAGTAATTAGCTCCATGGTTGCCTGCGAAACCATCCCAAATCCGGCATGGTGAATGGGGTCATTACCGGTCCATTCCAGGTTTGGAGGGACCGGTAATTCCCCATTCACCTTTGCCCTTCCCCATTCCCGTTTCTGCCCATAGGGCTCAATGGGAATGGGGAAGGAGGTAATTACGGCACTGTAAATTACGGTACCATAATTACCTCCGAGGTACCTTTGCGGGTCCCGTACTTAACTCCTGCTAAAAGCAGGAGGTAAGGAAGGACCTGCAAAGGGAACTCAGAATACAGAGGTAAAGGATTACCGGCATCGGCACCCTTACCGGTGCCGGTAATCCCTTACCTCCAACCTCGTAATGACCCCCACTATGTTTGATCTCACTCCAGTTGGCCTACAGCGCTCTATAAGTGCGTTGGCAGACTATGCTAATAAGAACGCCATGGTTTTCAATACATTAAAATCGAAAATACTTCGCATAAATAACAAGGGAACTGATAAGGGTAAATATGTCTGGTACATAGATGACACTCCCCTAGATAGAGTGCTCGAATATAATTACTCGGGTTTTTCAATTACCTCAAATCCTGGCCTTACCTACTAACAAGGAAAAATTGCCCCCAAAGTATGGAGAAAATGGTTGGCCATTAAACATTTAATTGTTCACTGTGGAGGGTATAACATCGGGGGACTCTTGGAGGTATAACGCACTAGCATGGTACCTTCTATACTATATGGAATGATAGTTTTGAACAACAAACAGGTTGCTTGGTTGGAACAACTCAAGGGAAAAAAATATTGAGATCAGTATTTAACGTGTCAAACTGTGTCGATGTTGAAGCGCTGAGACTCGAGTTTGGGGTCATGTCGCGAAAAACCTCCAGGTGCGTACAAAGAATCCTTCTCTACGTGAAATTCCTGGGCAATAAGCACATTTCTAATGATTTATTTTTGCTTGTGGGTAAAGAGTTGGACCAGGGTGCAAAAAATATTGTTCTTGCTGAACTGGCGACCACGGCTATCGCATTTATCTCTGAATTAAGTTTAACTGCTGACATGTTGACTACTGATCCCAATTACGTAGATAACATCAAAAGAAAAGCCAGACATTGGGACATGGCTAGTAACACAATGATGTTTTTTAAGATTAGGTTTTCTTATGCATTCACCATCTAATTATTTGTTAAAGGTTTGTTCCACTGGATTTAAGCATTTTATTTTGCACGTACGACTGAATCTGCTCCCCGCTATGGACCTACTCGCAGCCTGGAAAGAACATCCTTTACAAGAATGTTTTTGTCGACTTTGTCATACAGAAACAGAGACATGTCATCACGTTCTGAAGAACTACAAATCATTGCACATGTTGTATTGCTGTGGCTATAACGACTGCATAACCAATATTGACGATTGTTCTGGAGAGCAATTTTGGTCTACCATATTGGGTGCATCATCGGTTGTAATCACGGCCGCAGCTTTTTATATATGGAGAGAAGCATTGAAGAAATGTTAAATTGGCATAAGTATGTTGTAATCTCAACTGTTTCAATTCGCCGAAATTAATTTGACTTGTGATGAATTGAAATGTATGGATGGTTTTGTTTTGATGCATGTCTGTTTTGTATTTACTGTATTGTATGATAATTATCTTCTATATTACGATTATTTCTTTTATGTGTCTAAAGTTTGTAATAAACTAAGGGCGCAATAAAAAATAAAAAATAAAATAACAATACATTTTTAAAAATTAGGGATTTTAATGTTGAAAGCCTCAGCAAATAGTCAAAATCCCCATTCATGGCAAGGTCTCTCCCGCAATTTGATTTCTAGAGTATCTCCCAGCGTCCTGGGACTTTACAAGTTGTGTAAGGTTATCTCTCTTGGGTGGATGCTCCCTTGATCTTGAGGGTTTAAGAGATCACAAACCTTCTTGATGGTGGAAACTGATTGCAGGTTTCCAGGGATTTCTGAACCCCAGCAACTAAGGAATGGCAACAGGCCTCCCCTTCCCCACCAAGTGTGAGGCAGCTGAAGGTGATTGCTTAGAGTGGCTTTGAGAGAGTGACGAAGAGGCCAACTATCTCATGGTCCAAATAGATTGACTTTGGAAACTGGCCAATCATTCTCTCTACTGCTGCCATATTCTCCCCATTCCTACTTCCACCATCTTTGCCTCCCTAGGCCTTACCTGGCACTCTGAAACCTCCTACCCTTGCTAAAAGGCTCGGACTGGCCAATCGGGCAATAGGGCAATGCCAGAACCAGAAACACAAAATGCTAGTGTGGGCCGTTTTTTGGGTGAAGTGGGCCACTGCTTTGGCCCATGTGGGCCAGTTTGATAAGTTACTTCACTATGCGGCTAGTAGATTTAACCAGTGTTACCGAATAAATATTCTCTAAATTGTACAATTTGCATCACATTTTATCAAAAACCTCCCCCTTGGGTACTACTCAAACAGTTTGTCACAAAAGGAATGAATTGCCATTTGCATCTGTGGGCCACTTTTTCATTGGTGACCGAACAATTTGACGCCTCAGTCCAAGCTTTCTTGCTAACTAATATCTCCTACAATCTTCTTTCTGTTAGGTCTGCTCTGTTTTCCACCTCACCATCTACTCCCCATTCTGATGTTACTACCTCTACCTTAGCACCCCCTCTACTTCCTGTTCTTACCACCTATTTCTCCTTCATGCTTCATTCACCTGCTCTTGTTACTGCAACCTTGTCCTTAACACCTCGTGCCCACCGGTAACCACGATCTCATCCTTAGTACCACTTGTAGACTTTACTACCACCTCCACCCCTCTACTATCACTGTTAGCTCTTTGTGTTGCTTTCTTCTTCCTATCACCTTTGGCACTGCATGTTACCACTTTCTCATTATCCTTTTAAATAGGAAACTCTGCCTCTGAACTATCCACCTCCTCCTCAGAATCCTGTTTTCTACCTGATGTTAGAGATGCCTTCCTCTCAATATAGCCTCTGCTTTCCAAACCTCTACACTTCTCCAATATTATCACTTCTTTCCTCAGATCACCACTCTTAGTCTCCAAACTCTTCCACTTTAAGTCTTCACTCACCCACCCTCTCGCCGCCCCTGCTCTCAGATTTCTGCAACTTCCTCTGTCACTTCAGCCTCTCCTGCCTCCAATCTTCTCTCCTTAAAACATCTCCAGAGCTCAGTCTTCTTTTCTAACCGCTCAGTTTCTACTTCTCACTCCTAGCTCGGTTTTATGTGTTTTCCGACAGGCATTCCTTCAAAGAAATTTACTTGGTGGGAATTCTGTTGAAGAAAATCATCAATTTAATTTGTTTTATTCGGGGGGGGGTCCCCCAAGGGCCCTCTTTCCCTTCACTAATCACACTTCCCCAAGCCCCTCACCACCCCGTTTACCCCCTTATCTCCCATCAATGAGTTTTCCAGTTTTCAGTGAAATTTTTTGAAGTAAAATACTTTGAAAGAATTCCTGTTGGCAAGGAAGGATATCTTAAGGGCAATGCGTTTGTCTTGGTAGCAAAGCCACACAGTTCAACACAGGTTCGAATACCGATCCTGTGCTTAGAAAACACTTGCTGGTATTAAGCATGTTATAAATGAACAATAAAGCAAATGAAAAAAGGATTGCATGCACCAAGCTCCTCCTGCTCTTTCCTCCAAATGTGAGCTGCAATCCACTCTGTGAGACTGGGCTTCCTATGTTCCCTGGGTGAGACTACTCGTGAGGGCTCTTTGATCTCTGGTTGACATAGGGTTGAGAGTGGTTATAGCCCTTCAGTGCATTGGGTCTGCTTTGGGCGTAGGCAGTAGGACAAAGTCTTTACCTGGTCTGACCATCACCTTGGAAACCAATAAACCCTCTGTGCTCCCCCCCACCCACCCTGCTGCTTGGGATTTGATCACATTCTTTTAATGAATATTAGTTCAATCTTGAAAACATAATGGGTATACTGTGTGTTGAGGAAAATTGTGACATTGTATTCTTACCAGGGACGGGAAGGGAAAGGAAGTGAAAGGAAGGGAAGGGAAGGGAAGGGAAAGTAAGGGAAGGGAAGGGAACGGAAGGGAAGGGAAGGGAAGGGAAGGGAAAGGAAGAGAAAGGAAAGGAAAGGAAAGGAAAGGAAAGGAAAGGAAAGGAAAGGAAAGGAAAGGAAAGGAAAGGAAAGGAAAGGAAAGGAAAGGAAAGGAAAGGAAAGGAACCACAGGTGGCTGCTTGGGACAGCAATACAATAACACGTATGAGAAGCGGACGAGTGCGAGTGGTATCCTGACAAGAAGGATACAGTACTCAAGAAAAGAGTGTGGCTGACTCAAAACAACCCCAGAGATGGTGAGTAACTGGTTCCCATCAAGGAAGGCAGGATCTAGTCTAAGAGGGAGAAGGAAGGCGTAAAGGACCATGGTCTCACAAGGAAGTTTGATTTTCTTTATCCCTTGTTCTGGCACGGATATAGCACGTGACCATGAAGCAAATGACATGCCCCCCCCCCCCGCTTTGCCTCTCCCAACAGAGAGACAAACAGCAGAACTGCACAGCCTCCCGCTGAGGCTTAATTATCTTTTAGCACCACTCAGCAGACCATGTACACCGGGAAACTCTATTAATAGTGGGAACAGGTAAGTATTGTCTGTGGCAATATTTCCTTAGAATTGCATATGGTTTTAATAAGCTATTTGAAATGCGATTGTTGGAAGTTTAGACATTACTGGGGTACAGAACAAGCTGTAAGCTGCGTGAAAAACTGAACTTGTCATGAATTTTATTTCACTGTATGTCTTTAGGAGGTTCTTTGAAGGTTCTCATCACTTTGCATGATGGACCCTCCAGCCTTCCACACAGGGGGAAATAAAGTGTCACCCATACATTTGTATTAACATGTTTCTACAATGATTCGCATATTCTTAGGGTGGTTTATTGTGTGACTTGTGCACTTTTAAAGTGAGCTCTACAAAAAGTCAACATATTGGAGGTCTTCAAACTCAAGCATTAACACATGATTTGGTGAAACATGATATGGGAATATATCAGTGGTGAAGTACCTACCTAGACTCAAATCCCAGCTTCACCACTTAAGTAAAGTCTTTGATCCTGGGAAAATAATTCAATCTAACGATGCCTTATCTGCCACAATTAGGAGACTATCGAGGTGATTCAGTTTTATAGTGCACACTATTCCAATAAAATGTCCTCACCCATGGTTTACCGGACTAGTGTGCTCTACATATAAGAATAGTGAGCATTCATAAAGAAGCAGTTGTTTTCATATGTGTGTCACTCTAAGGATCTTGGTACATTTGCAAATGCTGTTGCTTTTGTACCGCATGCCTCCTTGCACTTCCCTGAATCCTCAACTCAATACTGAATTTACTGCAAAAAAGCCATTAAAAAAATATTTTGTAGAATAAATTATTGTTTAAGACAGCAATGTTCCACTACCTGCTGCAGTATTCACATGGGACTGTTTATCACTACAAGCTGCTGGTTCCCCAGCCACCACTTCTGCAGCCTGCAGGGAGTGGCCACACTGTTCAGTGAAACATTGTTGGCAGCAAACTGAAGCTGAGTTAGAGAATAATAATTTGTTTTTATACAGTGCTTTAATCTAAAGCGTTTTACATACAACATATTTGCATACATTTCTATTATTACCCAATCGAAATTGACACTCATTATCGACCTTCATCGGGATTTGAACCTGCAACCTGCAGATCAAATAGAGATCACATGAACGAGCGTTTAACCTGTTGAGCCATCTTACCCTCTACGGGAGGGGCTGTTGACTTGCTGCTCAGCCCTTCCAAGGAAGTGAAGGCAGAATCCTCGCTTCTCCCCAGCCAGGCCATGGAGGCAAATTAGGGACGGCGTACGAGTGATGGTGAATGGCAATGGTGGTAAGGGGCAATAGATGCAAGGTGACTGAGGGCTGAAAGGGAAATGGGGCTTGGATGGAAGAGAAAGGGGAGAGCAGATGAAAAGGGAAATCAGAAAATTGCTGTTTCCACACTGATATTCGTGCTTCTCTTTTGCTCTGGGTGTGCAATGTTTTATATAGCTGAATTAATGCAAATAGGGTGAATAAAAAGTAGGCACCTTTTTAATCTGAGGGCATGCATAATTGGGATTCACCACTCAGCGTCTCTTGCTCAGGGGTCTGCAGTGTGCAACTGTGATTTTTCATGCTAGGGGAAAGGCAGTTTTTCTTACAAGGAAGGGGACAGTAGATCGAAGGTGAAGGGGGAAAGGATTGAAGGTGAGAAAGGTTCAGGGCTGATGTGATGAAAGACGAAGAGAGTTGGAAATTGAAGGTGAGAAGGACAGTGGGGCTTAGGGAAGGGCACTATGGAGGGGATAGAAGAGGAAGAGGAAAGTAGATTTTGAAATGGGTACAGGAGAGCATGTGATTTTGGAAGGATGAGTGGATAGACTGGGAAAGCAGATTTCTCACTTGAACAAATTGAGCGATCCTTTTTGTAAGTTTTTTACAGAATTTAGACAATGGGTGAGTGGAGCTCTAGCCGATGTTTTCTCCATAAACGAGGGCCTTGGGCAGAGAGCTCAAGGAAAATGAAGCAGATGCTGGTCAGTGGCCCGGAGACGATGAGCTGTGAAATATGTCTTAAATTTGGAATAAAAATACTTGGGTGCTAGGCCATTAATGGATTTAAAAACCAAACATAAGATTTGGAACTGTATCCACTGAGAGATGGGCAACCAGTGTAAAGAACGTCTGACAGGAGAAACTGCGAAAAACGCATGCAATTTACAGACGTGCCTGACGGCTGAGTTTTGAATAATTCGAAGGCGATTTAGCAAATAGCCTGGCAGACCGATGTAGAGCATGGCATAAGTAGGGAGTCACCAGGGCACACACTACCACAGAATGAGTGGCAGGAGGGAGAAAAGGAAGAGTGTGTCTGAACATATGTAGGCAATACAAGGAGGATCTAGTTACTTAATTTACTTGGTTAACACGTATAATTTCCAGTTCCCAAATGACTCCTAGATTTTGTATCTACTGTAAATCTGGCGGGAAGATCCTGGGAAAATAACTTTGTGCCAGCAAAAACCTGTTGCCTGCGTATAGGCAGTCACAGACTTCCAATCACATAACTCCAATAATAAAATAAGACAACTGCTTAAAACACGAAACATGTATCCCTCAAGTTCACCACAGGTGTGCTTGTGGCAGCAATTAACTCCTCCTACCCTAGGATACAACTCCATGACCTGGCCACCCTGGGCCCTCTGTCAATCGTGCATGCGGTCCTTTGCATTAAAACTGCCTTTTGCATTACATCTCACATCTCCCTACAAGAGAGCCTTGGAATGTAATCTTTCGCTCTGAGTTGTCTGCTGATCCCACAGCCTGTAGCATATGCTATCTTGATGGAAGCAAGTCCTGGTTTGGTTATTCCGAGAAAACTAATCGGAAAGCATTGTACTTTGGTGTAAAATTAAAGATGGAATTGAAGGAGATGTAGTCTACTTTCAAATTGCGAACTTTGTCATCTTATGCTGAAATCTTAGTTTTGCCACTTGACCAAATAACATGATCCCGGCACATCAATGTTCTTCACTGTGCTGTAATTTCCGTAGCTGCTAAAACTGTGATTACCTACCACAGTTCACAATAGAAATAGCCTCAAACTTACTTTAGATCCCCTAGATGCAGGCACTAATGGGGAATATTTGCCTGCAACCCAAATGAAAGGACTGCTAATGAGGATTATGGTAAATAACATCTTGTTAGTGCCCATGGCCACAGGCTCTAAAGCCATTTTCAACTTCAAAGAGTACACTCATGTTCACATCCACTCCAGAACACCAAAAGATTGTGCTACGACAGAGATAAGTAGAGTCAAATCAGCCAAAAAAGCAGACACAGATGGTCACAAATGAAACTGTCCATGAATCAGGGCACGGCAAACATAGCCCAATTTTACTGATGCGGAGCAAACATTCCACTCACGGTGTGCACAGGCACACAGAGAAGAATGAATGTCCAAGGAAAGAGGCTGATGTCAGCACAAGAGAGTCTGGAGGCAATAGAGTGTGGTGTGAGGACAAGCACAGAGACAGGTGGAGTGCAGTAAAGAGACGGCCCGGCCTGTAGGTACCCAAGGATGACCTTAGGATGGGGGAAGGGCGGGCGGGTGTGAGTAGAGAGAGTGTAGTTAGGGCGGTTGGGGTACTGTGGATGGAGTAAAGAAATAGGAGGCTTGGGTGGGTTAGAGAGAGTGAGGGGTGGGATGGGTGTGGGCACAGAGAGTGAGGAGATGGGTGGGTGGGGGCAGAGAGAGTTGGGGTGCGGTAGAGAGAGTGAGGCTGGGGTGGGAGGTGGAGAGAGTGGGGCTAGGGTGGGTGGAGGGTGGTAGAAAGAGTGAGGGTGAGGTTCGGTAAAGAGAGTGGGAGTTGAGAACGTGTGGGGATTGGGGTTAAGAGATTGGGGTGGGGATGTGGGGTGGGGTCAAGAGAGTGAGGGTGGGGGTAGAGAAGTCAAGGCTTCACGGCTGTAAACATGAAGAACAAAGCAGCCTCGGTAGGTGTAGAAAGTAACCCAAAATCACCCCAAAAATAACCACACACCCGTAATTTCGTGCCCTAAAGGGGTTTTAGTAGCCCAATTGGGGGTGGGGGATAGCCCAATATAACCCAATATGGAAATGCTGCAAATCACTGCACGGCTGGAAAATGGAAAGCCTGGCACCTGATTTGCCTCTCACAGAGCTCCCGATTGGAACACATATTGTTAGGGAACTCCTGATTGGGTAGTACGGCGGAGGAGTTTGGAAAATAAACCTTAGAGATGTGGTGATTTCATGCCAAAGCATTGCCAGTTGCTATGTCAGACAGGTATTCTCAGTTCAGAACCACCTTCCCTCTCTATATCAATGGTTTCTGCATTGTTATGGGGCAAGCACCACTCACACTTGCCAAAACCAAAAGGCACACACTTGCAGAATGGTTGGATGGCTCAAGCACAACCTGCACCCCTGAAGAACACACTGATGATGTGCGCCATTGGTAGGATACCCTGGTTAGGATGACTCAGCCTTTCAAACCCATGAGTGTATTAATTGAATAACAACGAGTGGTCAGCAATAGTGACACCATTATTATTACTCTGCTTAGAAGCTGGAGGAGATCAGTGTGAGGTACAGTATATTATGTACCAAATTATTATTATATGCAGGTGTGCTTCATCCAATCCCCCAAAACAGACCGTGCTTTACATGTTGCCTCCACTTTTAGCCCACACAAACCTAATTCCAGTCATCTTGATTTCCTCCTCTCCAAATGCACACATACCTCTCGATGTACCATCTTTTGGAGGGTGACCCCCTAATGGGGGTTAATTTTCATCCTGCCACATGGCCAGATAATCATGCGGATGGTAGCGGGAACATTATGTCAGCAACACTTGTTCAAACACTCGAAAAAAAGTTTGTCCACTCCATTGGTAACCCTCCAAAGACATCTGACTTTGCCCTTCTTGGAGTCTCTTAGAGGTATGATCTCCCATACTAGGCATCTTGCACCTTCCAACTACTAAATACCCAAGCCTGCTGTTATGCTGCACCCCCACACATGCATCCTACATGTCACACCCACCCACAGACACCCTATCTGACACCCCCATCATAACTCTGAACCTTAGAGTCTCTAAGGCGGGTGTAGTCATATTTTTGTGGAATAAGTCTCTTGAAGTCAATGGAGAAGAAAGCTCTTGGATACTAGTGATACAGGTTTTCTGGAAGGTTCACCCTACTGAAGTCTATAGTCTCCACAGGGAATTTTCCAGGGTGAAAATGAATCCAAGGATGTTGAGAGGAATGCAACCACTTCTCCAAACCAGCCATCAAACCAGACACCCTGCTACTCCGCCGCTCCACATCACTCTATATCTGGGTTCAGCTAATGGCATAGCACAACAGTTGGGGCCCCCCTGTGAGTCATGCTGAGAGCCCCCCTATCCCCAGCTTGGCACCAAATGGCGGGTCACGCCACACTCTGTACCAGACTAGATTAGCATGCTTGCTCAAAACGCACAAACGTGCTGCTGCAGGGGAACACTGCACTAGGAGAACGATATGCATGTGTTTTATTGCATTATACAGCACACATTGTGAGAAAAATTGGCTAAAAAGGGCGAGCATTTGCAATTGTTTTGTAGGGTAACACCAATCCAAAAATCCAATAAATAGAAGTCACCAACAGTACACAAGAACATTAATGCATTAATAAATGGAATGCTTTGCTATTAAAAATGCCATGCCACAGTGAAAACATGCCCAACTGGCTGCACAATGCAGACCAGTCTATACTCGCAATAACATATTGCAGTAAAGCAGGCCAGGCCACATTTAGACATGCCTAGACTGGTTGCACCAAAATGCTAGTCGAAGCAATAACACTAATCCTGGTTATTTTATCACAGATGCCCAGAAAGCTATATACAATGCCACAATAAGAATCAGTTAGTGGCAGCAGTGCAGGGACCCTCCTCAGAAATAAAAAAAACAAAGACATTTTCTTTTTGAAGTCACTCTGCCTTCATAAAGGAATTCTTTCTGTTACAGTTTAGCAGAAATAATTTATAAATGAAGGCAGAGTGACTACAAAAAGAAACAATTTAATTTTGAGGTCCGAGGGCTTCCCCCACCATGACACAGAAGCCTGTGTCATGGGGTGGGGGAGCCCTGTGACTTAAAAAAACATGTTTCTTTTTAAAGTCAATCTGCCTTCAAAAATAAGTTATTTCTGTTACGGTTTGGTGCTTGAAAAGAAATTATTTCTTTATGAAGTCAGAGTGACTTAAAAAAGAAACCATTTCTTTTTGAAGTAATAGGGCTCCCTTCCACCCCATGAAATGGAGGCCTCCAGATTCTCTGAAGATTACGGGAACATGCATTCCTGGCTTCTGCAGGGAGGTGAGGGCCTCATTCCCTGTACCAACGGATTAAAAGGTAAGAACATGTATTTTCTTTAAATGTGTGTGTGCATTAAAGTATGTGCATAATGTAATGTGCATTAATGCGTGAGTGCATGATGTATGGAAGGCTGCCTGGTTGTGCCTGAGTGAGTGAATGGTGAAAGAGTGCACATATAAATGAATGGGTGGCTGTGTGTGTGTGTGTGTGTGTGTGTGTGTGTGTGTGTGTGTGTGTGTGTGTGTGTGTGTGTGTGTGTGTGTGTGTGTGTGTGTGTGAGTGTGTGGTGAAAAGGTGCAAACATAAATATATAGGTGGCTGCTCGTGTGAGTTTATGGTGAACGGGTGCACAATTAAATGGATGGATGGCTGTGTGTAAGTCTATGGTGAATGGGTACAAACTTAAATGTATAGGTGGCTGCCTGTGTGAGTGTATGGCGAAAGGGTGCACACTTAAATGTATTGGTGGCAAATATATGGGTGGCTGCCTGGGTATGCCTGTATGGTGAAACGGTGCACATTAAAAATGCATGGGTGGCTGTCTGGGTGTGAGAAGGAACAAAGAGAGAATAAGTAGGCACCACTGAGTAAAGTCACTTCAAATCAAGTGATTCATATGTAAAAATAAAAATCTCTGATTCGCAATTAGTCAAAAAGTTTTACAGGAGCTGGCTGTGTTGATTCTGGAGACACCATGACTCAAAAAACATGTGAGAACGAAGACTAGATTACAAACCCAGTCACACAGCCGCTCTCCATTATACCCAACATGGGTTGTGAAATTATTAGAGAAATCTTCAAAATTTATGAAACTTAATACATAAACGGAACATGACAAAGTTCCAAATAATGAGAGTCCTTGTTGTGTTTCAAAGGATAATAGTTTAACAAAAACAAATTTTTCAGGGCAAAGTCACTAATTAATTCTTAGTGAAGAAGCGGCTAGCATATCTCTTGTTTAAGCAGACTTAATGCGCCAATGCATTTCGGAGAGTATTCTCCTTCATCAGGGCACGTCTGTACCATTACAAATCAATAAAGTGTACAACAGTAAAACAGTATATAGCATGTCAATATAATAAAATGAACATGGTCACATACCCAATGTAGGTAAATTCAGGTGTGGTTTGAAATACCGGAAGAAAAGAAAAAGAAGAAATACAACAGTGCGAAAATCAAAAATAATCATGCCTGTTGATCAGTATAGAGTAAGTATGGATGCTGTTTACCTGAATAGTGTCAAGCCTGCAGGTTTAAGAAAAAGTGCTTTTGCACTCTGCCTCATACACAAGTACTGGGAAGAGGTAGACTAGACAGAAGTACATGGAGGTAATGCCTGGCTTAGTTACATATAATCTTCATTACTCCTAGTCCAACTATTACTCATTCCAGTTCCTACATATGAGCAAGGTGCCTCATATGTAAGCACTGGGACAAGGACAAGGGGTGTTTAGGTAATTTGGGGCTGAGAAGCAGATTTTGGGGGTTGGGCCAGGGGGTGGGGGAGAGGGGATGTGTAAGGGGTGCAGTGGGGCAGTATTCTGCAATGATTTGTAATGGTTATCCATGTCCAAGCTAAGCCAGCATGATATGTGGTATTAGTGGCCAGAGAGGTATTTTGGTGCAGCCAGTCTAGTCATTTCTTAAAGTGGTATTGTATATTTTTCTGGGCATCTGTGATAAAATAACCAGGATATTTGTTAGTGCTGTGACTGACATGTTGGTGCAACCAGTCTAGGTATGTCAGAATGTGCCCTGGCAAGCTTATCTGTAACATGTTAGTACATGTCTAGACTGGTTTACATTGTGCAGCCAGTTGGACACGTTTTCATTGTGGCATGGCATTTTTAATAGCAAAGCATTCAATTAATTATATCATTAATGTGCCTGTGCACTGTTGGTGGTTTGCATATATTGGATTTTTGGATTGGTGTTACCCTACAAAACAATTGCAAACACTCTGGCTTTTTAGCCAATTTTTCTCAGAAAGTGTGATGTATAATGCATTAAAACACTTTTATATCTTTCTCCTTGTGCAGTATGTGGCGTCCCCTTGCAACAGCACGTTTGTGCGTATTGCGCAAGCGTGGTAATCTAGGCTGGCCCTGAGTTTGGCACAACCCATGATTTGTTGCCATGCTCTGGCTTAGAGGGGGGCAAGCTCTCAGCATGGCTCGCAGGGGGCTCCCAAATGTTGTGCTACCCCACTCGGTTAATGAATAAGTTGCAGCTAGGCGTCAAACAATGGCTATCTGAAAGAAGGAAGGGAACAGTTTGGATAAGTATGGGCACAACCCCTGGCGCACAAATGGTTCTTTGTTAGTGTCCACAAATCAAATAAAAATTGTCATCAATAAGCCCAGATCCAAAGACCTGGTGTGGAAGTGTGAGTCAGACAGATGCCCTCGCTGTGCTTTAGTATTTGCTGTCTGTTTGGATCTCTGAAATGAATAAGTACAACTTTAGAATGGCATACATTTACCAGGGTCATGCACAATAACTATCTGTCAAACCTAACCAGTCTGCAAATCTGATGGCCTGTGGTTGTGCCCCCTCACCCTCCAAATCCCCTCCAGCAGCAGTGGCTGCCTTATAACGATCATTGGCATAATGGGGTCCTACACTCTCAGCAAACACTTTCGCCAATTCGTTGTTTACTGGGGTCCTTTATTTATAAAGTCCCTCAGAAAAACTAAAGTAAGGAATGCTTCAGCCATTAGGAGTGGTGTGGGGGGAAGGAAGGGTGCACTGTATTTACACCTTAAAGCAACATTTTCCACATTGCATAGGACACTTGTTTGCTCAAGCTAGCGTTTTAAACGTTTACAAAAAAAATAAAAACATAGACTAAAATACAAAGAAAAAGCATGGTCTTAAACTAAAATCTATCCGTTGTTTTCCATAGCTTCAGTTTAATTTTCGTTTTAGGGGGAATGCAACTTGTATTCACATTATGCATAAAAACATGCTGCATGACTGTATCAAACAATGACAACAAGCACATGTCTTTAATTAGAGGATCAAATGCAGCTCAAGCTAGCCCATGACAAATGTGAGATGCTTAGCCTTTTGTGGCTTTTAAGCATCTGTCAAATTGCATTCTGGAACTTGTTGGCCTGTGTTTCGGGTAGGATAATAAAATCACAAATAATATACAAGAATACAAAATGATATGAGATAAAAAGCAAGGGTGTGCAGCTCAACTTCTAAATAAACAATCATTAACTAAGCCATTAGTTCTGTTTTTTTGTATATGCCTGATATGTGATTTAGCCAGGTACTATCATCACATAACCAAGGACTACCAGCATGGATCAGGTTTAGGATTAGTGGTGGCATATCCTGGTACTCATCTCATGTGATGTGGTGGACATTGATGGTGGGAATCGGGCACACCTGTAGTGCACCCCCACTGCCATGATTCTCATCCCACTTGAGGCCTGTCTCAAGAAACCAGCAGGCTCTGCGACTCTTGAAGTGGGTTGTATGTGGAAAGCAGCAGGCTGTAGGGGCCACAAGTCATCGGGTGGAAGAGCCGATTGCGTCAATGCAGTGACTTCAAATGAGCCAGTGAACTGACCCTCATCACTCACATTTGCTGATCCCCAGCACCAGATTCTGCCCATCTCTGTTCCCCTCCTATTGCCCACTTAGCTTTGCCACCACCGTTCTCAGAAATCAGTAGCCTTGACTGAGGCTGAGCAACAGAGTGTGTGAAAGAGCCAACCACACAACTGACACTGACAAACTTGAAGCACACAAGTGGGGTGGGGGGGTGGATGTCTTGAAAGGTGATAATATTTACGCAATAAGCCCCGAGACTGTAGGTCATTACTGCATAAGGTAATGCCTCCCGGGCCCATAGTTACAGACCTGAGCATAGCGAGGGCCTTAACCAAGGACCCGGGGGCATTACCTTATGCAGTAATGGCTCACAGGCTCGGGGCTTATTAGCATAATACCCCGGCCCATTAGACCAGGGTACTAATGGTGTTTTTTTTTTTTTTTGGCTGCGAGATGCGTTGTGTAGTTCAAACAAAGGACGCTGTGGACAGGGAAACATAGTTTCTTTTCCCTTTCCATGGTAGCCTTAGAAAAGAAAGACAATGGCTGCCATAGAAGGGGAGAAGGGACTACTAGCAGTCCCTTCTCCCTTTCCATGGTGGCCTGAAAGAAGAAAAAAACACTGAATAACGGCATGAAGGATGCGCATGGATGTGTGCGGGTTTACCGTGTGGTAAGGCTCGCAAACGCTCCAATTAGTGCATTTGTTTTATTAAACATAACCAACGTCAGGTACTAATACTATATATTAGACCGTTTTTTTTGTTTTTTTGTTAGTACTGTTCCCATAATTATCAGTGAAACTACAAACAGTCACCTTCAAACTGGTCAGGGTACAGACCTAAACCTCATCTGTCATTGATCCCATCTAGTTAAACTTTTAGAGTGTCAACTAATATATTACTGAATATCATCTTTTTGGGAAAAAGATAACAAGGAATATCATGGGACAGACATTTAATGTGTAAGCATTTCGAATATACTGATCATTTATGAAATGTTCATTGTGCATGTAGAACATTGCATACACTTTCACCTTTTTAGACAAACATCAGCACACCACATGAATGCATGTACAAGAAACACACAGTCCTGGATGCCAGGGAAGTAACACAACAGACTTTACGAGATAACATTTGAAGACAAGCCAAATGGTTTAAAAGTCAGGCTTGTTATGATGCTTGATGTATATGATAACTTCTCTGTCTGCCCAATTATTTCAAATCCTACTTGATTGGTTCTAATTTGTTGTACAGTGAGATATGAACATAAGCAACTGTATACACTGCCAACATGTTTAATTCCTTTGTGGCATTAACAGAACTTCTTCAATGAGGAATCAGAGAAGTGATCGCCAAGGAACTGTAAGAAACCAAAGTAGTGGAGCATGTTCAGATAGATTAGGTCTTTTCAGGAATGTGCCAAGAACACATTCTATTCTAGGGAGAAAAACCTGAGGAAAGCCTCTTTTCTACCTGTGAGGAAAGTTTCTTGTGCCCACTAAGCCCAGTGCGACAGGGATTGGTCCTGTCCTTTACGATTAAGGGTTATTTATATTGCTCCTGTAGATAAGATAACCCAATAAATAGGTTATTGGCTGTAAACACAGGGTAATATTATCAGAAACCCATATCTTAATTTAATCAGGGTAGTGAAAACAATGTTTCCTTAGGGACAATGTCAAATTTGTAGCCGTCAAAGTGACCTAGAAGTGTCCTGTCTTCCCCAGGGGTCTTCTGATCTGTGTGAACTTCTGTGGGGTTCCTTGTGATAATAATTATGAAGAAGACAGAAACATGTGTATATTTCTCTCTTTAGAACTAGTAGGTGTAAGTACTGTATGTTTCATACAAGGATAAAACAAATGTGTTATGTCCAAATACATGAACATTATGTGATATTGTCCTAAAACATAGTTTCTGTGATGCGGGAAAGAAGTAGGGTCTAGAGCCGCCGTATTTACAATGTAATGGAACCTGCAAACATGTTTAAACCGCTGGTGATGTTGTCACGTTATGATGCCACTCCGTGTAGTTGCAGGCATACATGACCATTACGTGATATTGTCCTAAGACGTAGTTTCTGTGATGCGGGAAAGAAGTAGGGTCTAGAGCCACCGTATTTACAATGTAATGGAACCTGCAAACATGTTTAAACCGCTGATGCCACCCCGTGTAGATGCAGGATTGTTGCTGAAATGGTGCAAATTAATTATCTGACCAAATGATTGGCTCTACGCCGATGTGGACTGATGTATCAATGTAAATTATGTGATGGTTTACACTCCATAATGTTACCATCAGGAATATTTGGACATTCTATTCTATACTGATGTAGATTAACCAAATACGTAGAGTCAAGAAGGTCTATCTAGTGGAATCAGGTATATAAGGATGATGATACACCAAAGCATCTCCATCATTATCTCCGGGGAATACAGAGTACGGCTACTCCCAGTGTATTGATATATAGCAGAGACGGTTATGCCAGGTTATTTGCAATTCACTGCGTTTACTCAAATGACTCGTTAAGCCCTTTCAAGTGACTGAACTTAAATGGATCAGCACAACTCGCTGAGGCCGACGGTAGGTCCATTGGAAGTTCTGCATGCAGTCGGAGGATCACACAGGCATACCTTTCAATCTCTTCAGTCTCACCAGAAGGTGAAGTGAAATGTTTTGAAGGGAGACCCTTTTGAATTCAATGGGGTGAACATGTTTTGCGAGGATGATAAGGGTTGCTGAGAGGGTGGTCCCACTGAAATCTATGGAATGCATCAAGCTTGTTGAGAGGGTGTTGTCAATCCAAGATGGATGGCAACCTCAAAACGAGGGTCAGGGTATGCAGATGTGAATCCGGACAGGTGACTTGTGGTGACCATGGCCATGGCTCTGAGGAATTCCAATAGGGTCTCTCCCGACTGCCAGCCTTTAGATGTTGATGATGAATTGAGATTAAATTGTGCTATGTAACAACAAGAACTGTGATTGCAAACACTACCTCATGTGTGCATCAAATGAATATCAATGTGTTTTAAATACCATTACTGTACTCTGTTGCCCCTTTCTGCCACTGTCCCCTATTGACTGATGCACCCTTCCACAATCTCGGTCTTACTGCTCAATATTATAGTGTCCTCTGTTGGGGAGCCACTCTTCTCTGTATCATCAGGACTTCATGCCCTCTTTGTGTCCTTCGCTGCCTGGACAACTGGTCCCTCCACTCTCTCTGGGATATGGTAGGCCTCAACCGTATCCATCATTACATCCTCTCCTCACCTCAACAGTTCCCTATAATTAACTAGTTTTATTTTGTTATTTAAACACGCTTAATACCCAGAGGTTTCTAAGCTTGAACCTGAGGATCGAACCTGTTTCATTCTTCCTCGTTTTGCAGCCAAGGCGAGCGCGTTGCCCCCTGAGCTATCGTCCTATGCACTGTGGGGGTACTATCAGCTCTGATGCCCTCTCCTGCGTCCCCCATCAACCTTGATTTCTGTGAAGTATGAGGCAATTTGCACAGTTCCATGAATCAGGGTGGAGCAGTGAAAAGTGTATTTTTGTAGTGCAAAGTGACTTCCATGAATCAAGGTGTTTGCTGGCAGTGCAAAGTCACCAGTGAAAAGTCACTTTGCACCGTGGAAATATTCCATGAATCAGGCCCTTAGTTTCCTCGCACCTCACTTATGTTATGTGAGAAACTGGAAGCACTCTGAGGGAGGTTCTACCCCATTATTAAACACTACGACACATTATACATTTACATTGCGTCTCTGTATTGGCCCTGAACGCATGAGGAATTCACATAAACCCCTTGTGCCTGTGCCCCGTATCCCCTCCCTGTGCCTCAGCTGCTCATCTGCCCCTCAATTGGAGCGATTAAGACCGGATATAAAAATAGCCCGCGTTTCCTAGAAACAATCTCTTCGCCTTGCACGTGTAATCTCCTTTGAGGACCCCGACGGGCTGCTCATTTCCCCGCTGCGCCACTCGCTTTTACCGAAGCACGCGCCTTTTTTGGTGAAGTCGTTCTCCTGCGTTTTTGTATTTCCTTATTGCAGCGTTAGCGGAGCAAGGCCTCTGCAGAGATTAATTGCCGTGGCTGAACTGCGGTTTCCCCCCAGAGAACAGGCGCAGGCGCACGGGAGGCCTCAGGCTAGGAGGCACGCGCAGGCGCTGCTGAGTGATCCCCAAGAGGCCCCGCATTTTTCCAGCCTCTTAAACTGCTGTTATCTGGAGCTCGAGGGGCCTACGGACACTGGCAGCTGATATCCAGATCCGGTCCATGCCAACATGCCTCAGCCAACTCAGAGGTGGATTACAGCAACCGAAGCAGGTTGCTCAATGTTATGCCTGCCTCCCAGTGAGTAACATTGATTTGGTATAATAATGACAACGAGTGCCGTATTGAGGTACTTCTACTGGAGCATGGCCAGCCCTGCTAAGCCGTATCTGGCCAAATGCACATATGCACCCTAATTCAACTCCCTGACCCCCAACACTCTGGACTTCGGCCTCCGAGGGCGTTCCCACTAACAGCCCATTGAGACTATAACAATGGTAAAAGGCGCTATATAATTGACAAGTACAATACAATACTGTGTGGAAGTGTTGTGGGCAAAGGAGAGCCTCGTGCATCCACCACACTTTATCGAGCTGCGTACCACAAACGTTCTGCGGCGCAGCAGTGCATGGACGTGCGCTTCCCCGAGCGGGAGCGCAACTGCTGCAGTGTCAGGTGAGCAGGGGATGTCTCTGGGCTCCTCAGACTCCAGTCATGGGTGGTTGGTGCGGATGAACCATAGGAGGAGCGGGGTCCAGCCATTCCTCATCGCCTTTAACCCCTTGAGTGCCAAGGACGCGATTGCTCATCCTAGGCGCATGGGGAATTCCATTAGGAACATTTTTTCCTGGCAGCTAGATGGCTGTATAATGATTTCATTTTGATTGTATTTATTTGAAAAGTGAAAAGTCAATTGCCACGAGCTGCAAAAAGGTCCAAAGACAGTAGTGGAGGGCCTACTGGAGTCACAACATTAGCACAATAAATCTTGTTTCCACGGCGTACTGAATACCATCAGTTTAGTCCAGGCTTAGTTCTCAGTGGCGTGAGTGGGGGCATGTATGAGTCAATAGGGCTTCTTATAAGTATATTGTGCCCTTTCTCTACCCCTATCAAGGGATCATGGCCCACCTTTACCCCAGAAAGTGCTCTGGGGTGGCAAACATGACACCCTCCACCCAAAAGGAAAATACATTCTTCACCCCCCACCCCCACCTCCACAGACACCTGTGAACACAGGTTTTAGCAAAATGATTTATTTAGCATTGCCTCCCCATGCTGCTGCCTTTACAAACAAAGACAGATGCAACTGCGCGTGTAGAAAGCAAAAGCAATTGCAACAATACGTCTTGTGTCTCTGGTTGGCTTATGGAGAGTAATGGGTGAGGGTGGTGCTTGGGGCCTGGTGCTGCTGGATTGGCCTGCTGCGTTTGGTGCAGAGGCCCCTGTTTTACAGGGCACACGCAGAGACACTCTGGAGGGCTGCAAGGGTCAGCTCAGTCCCCATTCCCATTGCAGTGTCTCCGTGTCGCCTTTGGCAACATTGTTTCATGTGTTTGTGTATACCGCTGTGTATGCTGATCATACACACATTCCCACCAAGCTGTATGATGCGAACACATGTATACGACGTTATGAGGTCCATTAACATGTGGTAACGCCCTCGGGCCAAGTGAATGATGCCCGTGGGACATAGCCATCCAGTAGCTGCAATGCAAGAATTCATCTGCAGCTAAAGCGTACGCCTGCTGGAAGATGATTGGCCGACGGGCACTCCCAAGGTGCCAATCACATAGCAGAACATTTTAGAGCTTGCATGGAGGCGTTTCACAGGTGGATGTGGCCCAACTGAGAAAAACGCAATGGTGATACGACCCAGGTCCTCCTTGCTTATGAAAAGCATAGCCTCTGTCACCTGAGTTTAGGCTGGCATGTGTGGGACCATACATGTTACCTGAAATGGTGGTCAAGAATCTGTGTTAAAGTGGATTCAGTGGTTTTATCAATATCACAGATATCCACTGCTGCCCATGCTTGTTCTTCCAGCTGAAGCTTCTCCGAAGATATAGCAACATATTTCTCTGGGAACGACCAGATTATAGCTGTGAATTGCCTTTTGTCCTCTCATGTGGATTATTAAATTCAAGCTGTCTACTTTGGCTCGCCACAGGTTTTGGACTACAACTCCCAGCAAGATTATACAGCATAGTCAAAGGCAAAGGATCATGGGAGTTGCAGTCCAAAACATCTGGGGAGCCACAGGTTGCAGACCCCTGATCTAGAGCACCCCGCCGCAACAATCCAAAGGCCCCAAAGAGCTCATTATTTAGCCTTGCAAGCTGGCAACCTGAGGTCATATATTTTTGTCTTACGACGACTCCATTGCTTACCAGTGGGAACAATAATTCTGCAAAAGACATTGGGCATCTTCAGGAGTTCAGTGGAGTGGGAAAATGAACCGGTAACGCTATTACCGCCACATTTACCGCTCTGCCCTATCCCAAGTATGGCCCTTACTGGACACATTCACCTCCAGCTCTGAGCTGGAGGGGAATGCACCTGTGGTATTGGCTTATTCAGCGCTATTACCGCCGGCGGTATTTTCACCAGCGGTAATAGTGCCACCCATCCCATTGGGTCCAATTGAGCCAATGAAGAATGAGAATTTACTGCCTTACCACTACCCGTGAAACGGCACAAATTGCGCTGGACCCAGTAGCTGTAACAGAAATTGCGTTGGGTGCTATCCCAGCACTTTTACCGCTGGGATACCGCCCAACTTGTGATGAGGCCCATTATGTCCAGTACACAAAGCAACCTATGGAAACCAACATTCTTTATTAAAAAAATATATTTATATACATTTGGCAGGTCTCCTCAGGAAGGGTTCTCCCGTCTACTAATGGCTTCCTGAAGCTTCCCACTGTTATCGTTGTAGAGTTAGAGATACGGCGTTTTCTAAAGAAGCGGCCAGGACGTGGAACTCTTTGCCACGCGGCATTAGGCATGCACGCTGACCCCCTTACAGTTTCAGGAAAAATACAAATGTGTCTGTGTTTAAACTCGTCAGCTGAAAATAAGCAACCAGTGATGTAAATATGCTTTGGCCCCTCCTACTCTGCTAGAACACGCAACAAGATGCCAGAAGGTACAGTTTGTGTTTTATAATTGCAGGACAAAGGAAAAATACGGGAACACCACTGCAAAGATGTTCACTGTAGTGAGAAGACTTGTTACCTAAACGTTGCTTAGCACTGCAAGTTGAACAACCCTATATAGTTCAATGCTCAACGGATTGGAACACATTTTCTTAGTTTTTGCGTATCACCTCTTATGCTGGCCATTTTTTTATGGACTCTTAATTTTGACAAATACGTGGACTAAGGAGATACGTTGTGTTACCCAAAATCACACAGTTTATGTAATGTGGTGAAGCCAGGATTTGATGCCCTCTTTTTCCAAATTCTACACCTACACATATAGCAGTTTGACAAAAATATGATTTGTCTCAACAAGCCAACTCTGTACTAAGCTTCACACCAAAATATATGTCTTGAGTATTGGGAAGAAATGATTTGCATAATGTGCCTTCTTTGATACGAGCACATGAAGAGTGTATCTTTTTTCTGTGTTTGTTATCTTTCTGCTCCCCATACCCCAGGTAGGCTCCCTGTTCCCACACTTTTGTAGTCTATCATTAGTTTGACTTTTCAGTGAAAGAATCCTGACTTACAAATGGCATTCCATCATACAAGCGAGTGACTCTGGTCTCAGTTGAACTTTCTATACATGGCATTTATTATTATAAATAGAGCTCCACCACACTCAATCAACACCCAGAAATGGAGCATTGTATTCTGGCCAGGCAGCCATTATCCATGAAATGCAGGTCATCATTGCTGGTACTCGGCTACAATTCCAAGGAAACACAAAAACGTCCCTCTCACAACTGCCGGCTGGGGGACTGCTACTCTGATGCGCGACCACACAAAATATTGCTCAAATGTTCAACCCAAGATAATCGTTGCTGCAGGGTTTTGCCAGTGTAGACCCAGAGTCCCTGATGAGGCTAACAAGTGGTATACAACAGACAAGTTATTGGTTCAACCACTGCACATAGACCATGGATAAATCCTCTCCTTAATATACACTTTTATCAATAGGTATCAGTATTCTTTCCACTTTTTCACGAATGAGAGTTTTCAACAGATTCTTCACATTCAAATTTAATTTCAATTGGTGATTAATATGCTCCTGCCAACACATGTTTTGACCTAAAAGAACACATGTCTTCTTCAGGGCCAACATATAATCTTTCTGCTGTTTAAATATTTTAACCAAATGATTGAACGATGTCCAGCAGCTTACATCGAACCTTGCTGGATGGACTAAGAGATCTAATCCCCTTTGTTTATTCAGAAAAACAATTCCTTGGATTTGAGTTGCACTTCTTAACCTTTATAATGCTTCCAATAGCCTGTTGATGCTGCCTGCAATGGTCTGCTCTGCGCCTGCACTTATACTATATTAGCACCCACATAGAATATTTAGCTGCATCTCCACTATGAAGGCATCATGAAGCAAGGCACAGACAACAGACTTAACATTTTAAAAAAGATACTTTATTAAAGTAAATGTCAGGATGGTTGAAGGTCTAACTCGTCCTATGCTAAGGTGGGATTCCCCTACCTGAACAAAACTAAGGAATGTCTGAGTCAGAGTTCAACTGTCTGTGTCCCAAACCTATCCTTGCCCTCACAACTAAAGCTTAACAATGTGTAGGGATGTTAATAACCAAAGAAATAGAGTTCAACATAAAGTCTGAGCTTCTCCCAGCTTGAGGCCTCCTTTTCGTCTACCCTTCCCTAAATTCAAGAAAGTTACACAAAGGTCTTAAGGTTATTTTTTTTTTATGTTCAAGGAAATACAGTTCACAATCCTCTGGGTTCCCCTGCCCAAGTTCAAAGCAACACAGTTCAAAAGAAAAGGGTCTTGAGGCTCTGTCCTCAAAACAGCGTTTGTAGTTCTCATGTCTCAGGGTTCCCTTCGCCGAGACTTCAATGTCACAACCCATATTTTATTCAGTTGTGGCATTAAAAGTATCAAAGTTCAGCTTTCAAAGTTCAAAACAAAATCCAGGCCAACTTGACCCTCTTTCTGGTTTTCCTCACCAGCTTACTTGTAGAGCGTCTTCTTGATATATTTCATAATGTTTTTGGCTTTCACACCTCAGGGTTCCCTGGTCTAGGTACAGTTGTCAGACCACGCGGTCCACCCATCACATGTTGCGCAACCAGGAACTCTAGGCTCTTCGGCCCACACAGGTTCTTCTGTTTTACCCCTGTGCACGGATTCACATTCACTTGACTTCACTTTGTCTGCATCTTGTCTTTATATATAGGTTCAGACTTTCCTGGCTTCTATTTGTCAGCTTCTTGACTTTGCCGTTATGTGTTACACACCTCTGTACCAGTCTTTGGCCTTTTAGCACTTTACTCATTCACAAAGTTTGCTGTATTGTGGTGGTCTGGTTCATGCCCCCCCTTTCTGTGGCAATCTTTCACACTTGCGCTCTTTTATGAATGTTGCATTCAATTGGGCATATCCCCTTTTTATTTTTCATCCATTATAAGTTTTGCCGATATTCATTATGCATGAGTTGTTCTTGTTTCACATTTTCATGTTTTCATTCAGTTCGATATTCAATATATATGTAGTTCAGTATTCTTTCAAGTTTTCATTCAGCTAGGTGTTAAAGATGCATATTTTATCTCTGGTTCAAGTTTTCATTCAGTTCGGTAATCAACATGTTTACTGTAGCTTTGTTTCATATTTTCATTCTGTTTGTTGTTCAATAAACATTGTACGGCAGTTCATTATCTGTGTGCAGCCTTCCCAAGGCACCCCACTCACCGGCTTCTGGCGTCCACTCTGGTGGCTCCTCCTGCCTTGGGTCTGCTTCCCCTTTCGGCGAACCGCCTCCTGCGTGCCCCGCTAGCACTCCGCATTTTCATCTGCACACGCCAGGGTCTCTGCTTCACTGACATGGACGGCATCCCTTCTTCCTTCCTACCTGCCGGCAGTATCAGCAACCTGCCTCCCAGTACTGAGGATCCCACATCTGTGGTAGCTCCACAGCTTAACTGGCTATGGGCTGCACAGCTCCTCAGAGCATCGGCCAAAGCCTGGGCGTCCTCACAGGTCCCACCAGGGCCTTCTATTCACATCACTGGTCTCCTGCTGGTTTCTCCCCTACTGCTCTCCCTGTTTCTCTCTCTGCTGTTCTCTGGTTCTCCATGTATACACTTGAAACCCACTTCATGAGTTGCATGTGTAGATTCCAAATTAGAGTTGCCTAATCATAGTTAAACGAACATGCTTTCCCTTCACATCTCTCTGCAGGCATCTTCTTAGGGTATAAGGTAATGTTATCCCCACCGATAATATTGCCATATATATGGTAGTCGGGAACAGCCATAGGCAATATGATTAGTGGGGATGATTTTTAGGGTAAATAGGAGCAGGAGATGGGAGGGTGTCCCCCGCTCCCTATAAAATAATATGGGGATTGCGGGGGTGTCCCCCGCAGGTACAATGGGTGCAAAAATATGGCACCATTCTTGTATGGCGATATCTTTGCTGGGATATTAACACATGGAACCCTTCTTAGTCCCAGTACCAAAGTGGTGACATTAAGTTTGAGTGTTCATTGCTCTTAGTCGCCTCTTCCTCGTCCCAGTACTTTTAGAGCTCCAATGTGGGGAAATGAGGGAAGCTGATTCACAATAGCCTATAAAGGCCGGGGAAGGGTAGGTTGGTCATCAATAGGGAAAGGGGATACAATTCCTTGCCTATGGGCACCCCCCTTTTAATCCCTCTCCTTTTCGCCCTCTTTCTGATGCCTCTAGACTAGCGAGAACTCTTAACATTTTCTTTTTCAATGGGACAGGAGTAACAATATCCCATGATTATGTTTGGGATAGGGGATGCTTTGAGAGAAGGGAGTGTGGAACACAGTGTCTCACCTGAGGACATCTTGGACCCAACCCCCAAGGATCCGCCACCCATGTGATACTCTCTCAATTTTCCACCCCCAAGGTCATGATCCAGAGGCGATGGCCTTTCCCTGGCTACCTGCGAAGAAGATCCAAGGGGAATAGATGTGAGAACGTCCTCAGGTTTCTCACACCACCAATCAGCTAGAAAGCGATTTGGACATTAATCACTGTTGTGTGAGAGTACTTCAAAGCTGCTGGTGAACACACAGCTAACCAGACTTTCCAGTTAATAGTGATTATTTTTAAAATATGATCCCTCCTGCAAAACTGTGTTTGGTGGTAATGAGGGGGGATGGTGGCAGGTTTGCATCAGTTTTAGGGAGATTGAGAGTGAATGCAGGACACTGAGTAATGATGTGTCCAGGAGCAGTGTTAAGACAGTTATTGTGCAACCTTATGTTGAGGGATCTACAACCACTGACCTTAATCAGATGACTAAGAAAAAGGTGAGGCAGTCAGGGCCCAATCCAGAGGGTGCATCGGCAGGGTTGGGTTGCCTTAATGGAGGCTCTGTGGGATTTGGGAGTGGGGTGACCCCTGGCAAGGCAAGGCATTCCCTATCCCCCTTGCTGATGGAAACCCCTATCCCAGATGTGGTTATGGGATTTTGCTCATCATGTACTGTTGTCCCTGAGAGGGCAGGAGATATTCTTATCCCAGACATGTTAGACAAAAGAGAAAAAACTGTTGTTGAGATATCTTGGGGTAAAGCTCAATACCCCCCTTATCCTTGTAATAACCCGCCTAACCCTTTCCTGACCTTTTTTCATAATTATAAGACCTCTCCTCCTTATTCCTGTAACGCTCACCTGATTCCCACAGAGGCGCAGGTCTGGCTTCGAGTGCTGATGCTTCTTCAATGGTGAAGCGCATGACTCTGAAGATGGACAGGAAGGGCCCTCTACTCTGGCTTCTCCGGCTCGCAGGAATATTCCCCTGTGCGTGAAAAGGGAGTATTACCTACTGACTGAGTTATGCTCAAGCCCCCCACTCTCTTCCAACCCTCCACGATACCCTTCCACGATTCCCCGTGAAGTCTCACCTTAGGCTCAGGAAGGATGAGCTCTCCATCCTGCTTCTGATGCAGGGGCGCGTTGAAACCCAGTTACTTCACTGGATTGAGGATTGTTGGGAGTTCAGGTAAGCTTGACTATTCAGGTAAGGCGCTGTAAAAGTTCTGCTGCAAGTTCAAAAGTCCAAGCTTAATAATAATGTCCATTGTCTTGTTGCAGCAAGCGCTAATGCTTATGTCTTTTTTCCCCTTAGGGGCCGGGGTTCGGAATGCCGGAGATATGGCGCCGACCCGAAGTGAAACGTGCAGTTCCAGTTCCAGTAAATGGCAGGTTACTTCTGGATGAGCGCTCGGGAACTGTCTTTGCATACGCTCATTCAATGTCTTTGTCTTTTTTCCCCATAGGGGCCGGGGTCCGGAACATGCCTGGAAGCGGCAAGACCCGAAATGGAATGGGAATGACCCAACAGGTAAGTCTTATTCCCTTCCTTCTCTCACCTCTTATTCTTGTCTTTTTCCTCTAGGCTCTGGGAAGTGGCTGTGTATCCGGATGATCGCTGCTGAAGATGAAGGAACCCAGGAAAGGTGAGTGAAATGCAGCGCTGCAGCAATCGTAACGAAATGCTTTTAAAAAATGATGTCTTCCCTTTCAGGATCGTCGGTGATGTCTCCGTGGTGCAGATTTAGCTGGTAAGGTCTCTTGCCTCCCTTTGCAGGTGACCCAGGAAGCTGACAGGCGTGGCTGAAGTCCAGATGCAGGAGCTGACACGGTGAGCATCCAGCTGCGAGGAGCAGAACAACGCGAAGCGTGAGTTGCTGATGGGGTGTGGTTTAAATAGCTTTGGATGAAGTCCCAAGTGTGTATCCTTCCTCCGATCAGGTATGTATCCTTCCCCGACCACACCCAGGTGAAAAGTAGTCCCACAGGTAAAGTAGTTCCATTCAAGCCTCAAGAGGGCCTGGATGTGGCAGCATGGTCTGCATCAGGTAAGTGCACATTAAAACACTTGAACACATGTATAGCTTTATGAGCCTGGCGCCTAAGGCACCAGGACAGAGGTCCAACATGAGCCTGGCGCCTAAGGCGCCAGGACTGCGTCCAAAGGGCCCCAGATTGGGCCCGCTGGCACTCCCCCGGGGGAAATGATGCCTGCCTCTGAGGTTGCTGGGTCGGACCTGGCTCCTTGGAGGTAGCATCATGACAGTACCCCCCCCTCAAGGTCTCCTCCCAAGGTTCTTCCCTCCGGGGGTTTGGGCTTGTTCGGAAATCTCCGGTGAAACCTTTGTACTAATCGAGGTGCGTGGACATGGTTACTAGGCTCCCACGATCTCTCCTGAGGTCCATATCCCTTCCAGTCAACAAGATAGAAGAGTTTCGACTTTACCACCTTGGAGTCTAAAATGTCTTTAACTTCGAATTCTAGGTCCCCTTCAATTTGAACTGGATCTGGAGGCTTGGACAATCGGGTTCCTGGTTGTACTGGCTTCAAAAGTGATGCATGAAAAACTGGATGAATACGCATGTTGGACGGTAGATCCAGTTTAAAGGCCACTGGGTTGATTACAGCTTTGATGAGATAAGGTCCTATGAATCTGGGATTGAAGGTTCGCGGGCCCTTGAGGGGTAAATGTTTAGTTGCTAGCCATACCTGGTCTCCTACTTGGTAAGGAGGAGTTTTACTTCGGTGCAAATCAGCGTTTTCTTTATACTTTTTCTTGGCTTGCTGTAAATGAGTTGCAGCTTCTTTGAAGGCTCGGGTTATTGTGGAATGCAGATGATTTACTGCAGGCATTTCCAGGGTCAGAGGTGGATCTAGATCAGAGGTCCGAGGATGGTGACCATACAACGTATAAAAGGGGGTTTGTCCGGTTCCAGAATGCACTGAATTGTTGTATGCATATTCTGCGATCCAAAGGATGTCTTTCCAATTTACCTCGGATTGGTGTAACATGCACCGAAGATATTGCTCGAGAGTCTGATTGGTTCTCTCGGTTTGTCCGTCGGTCTGGGGGTGGTGGCTGGTGGATAACCGCACATCTATTTGTGCTAGTTGGCAACACTTCTTCCAAAAATGTGAGATAAATTGACTTCCACGATCCGAGACTAATATGGAAGGGAAACCATGTATGCGAACTATATTCTCCAGGAATTCCTTGGCCAAGGTGGAAGCTGAAGGCAAACCCTTTAAAGGGATAAAGTGGGCCATTTTGGAGAATAGGTCCACAATTACAAGGATTGTGTTGTAACCAGCACAAGGAGGCAGATCTGTTATAAAGTCCATTGACAGGGTGTGCCATGGTGCCGGTGGAATATCCAAGGGTTGAAGTAGGCCGGCTGGCCTTTTCTTTTGAGCCTTGTTTTGGGCACAAATTCCACAAGACAGTACAAAAGACTGTATGTCTTTTCTCCAAGAAGGCCACCAGAAGTGGCGTTTGATTTTTTCCTCCGTTTTAGCGATACCAGGGTGTCCTTCCATTAAAGATTCATGATGATGGGCAATAACAAGTTCTTGCAATTCTTTACTTGGCAGAAACAACTGCTCCTGGAAGTAGGGTAAGTCATCCTTAACGGTGTAATGAGGACCCTTTTGACTCCATTCCAGTAAGGTTGAAGAGTCAAGAAGTTGTTTTACTTGCGTTTGGATATCCTCAATAGTTTGCAATGAAGTTAAGCCTAAGATTCTTTGCTCAGGTATGATGGGCACAGGTTCTAAGCTCGAATTAGGTTCTTCCATGCCAATCCGGGATAAGGCGTCCGCTTTTCCATTCTTGCAGCCAGGGCGATAGGTAATTACAAAATCAAATTCCGCAAAGAATAGAGCCCATCGGAGTTGTTGTGAAGATTGAGCTTTGGCCGTCTTTAAATATTGTAAGTTTCTGTGGTCCGTAATTACGGTGATGGTGTGTCTTGCCCCGAGAAGGTAGTGACGCCAAGCCTTGAAAGCAGATTTGATGGCCAGTAACTCTTTATCGGTAATTGCGTAGTTGATTTCAGGAGGAGAAAATTTTCTGGACCAAAAGGCTACTGGGTGTAGTTGGTTAGTTTTTGGGTCTCTTTGCGACAGGACAGCTCCCATGGCCGAACTGGATGCATCGGTTTCCACTATGTACGGGAGATCTGGGTGCGGGTGCTTCAATATAGGTGCAGAGGTGAATTTGGTTTTCAGGTCTTGGAAGGCTTGTTCGGCCTCAAGAGTCCATTCGAAGCGTTTGTTTTTCTTTAGGAGAGCGGTGATGGGTTGGACTGTTCGGGAAAATTCCGGGATGAATCTTCGCTAGAAATTGGCAAAGCCGAGCATGCTCTGAACTCCCTTCACCGAGCTTGGAGAAGGTCATTTGAGGATGGCATCCACCTTTCGCGAGTCCATTTGGACTCCTTGAGGTGTCAGGATGAATCCGAGAAACTCAACTTCTGTGGTATGAAAAACACATTTTTTGAGTTTTGCAAATAGTCTGTGCTGGCGCAGTTTCTCAAGAACTGCCCTAACATGTTTTCTGTGATCAGATTCTGAAGAAGAGTACACCAGGATGTCGTCAATGTAAACAATGACACAGACATCGATAAGTTCCCGAAGAACATCATTCATAAAGTACTGAAAGGCGGCAGGTACATTGCACAAACCGAAGAGCATCACCTGATATTCGAAGAGCCCAAACTTGGTGCGGAATGCAGTCTTCCATTCGTCGCCTTCTTTTATGCGCACCAGGTGATAAGCTCCTCGGAGATCTAACTTGGTGTAAACACAAGCGTCTTTCACCTGGTCGATAAGCTCAGGGATCAAGGGCAGAGGATAACGATTCTTAATCGTTATTTGATTTAGGGCACGATAGTCTATACACGCTCTAAGGTTGCCTTCTTTTTTCGGCACGAAGAACAGAGCTGAAGAGACAGGAGACTTGGACGTGCGAATAAAACCATTGGCTAGGTACTGATCTAAATACTGACGCAAATGCAGGTTCTCAGGTTCCGTAAGAGCATAAATCCTACTACAAGGTAGTTGAGCATTGGGTACCAGATCGATTTGGCAATCATAAGACCGATGGGGAGGTAACGTGTTAGCCTGTTCTTTCTGAAAAACGTCTTGGAATTCTTGGTATTCTGACGGTAGCTGTAGAGGGGTGGAAGTTGCTGAGGCTAGACCCATAGCTGGATTTCTTGGATAACAAGTTGGTTCACAATCAGGAAAACTTATCTCCTTTGCTCGCCAGTCTATTCTGGGATTATGTGTTTCTAACCAAGGAATTCCAAGAATTACTTGAAATTGTGGGGCCTTGATCACATCAAACACGATTGCTTCCCGATGTCCATCCTGACCCACCAGTGTCACTTCAACAGTGGAATGCGTTACAGGCCCTGAGGCTATTTCGGTTCCATCTACTGTAGTAATGACATCTTGGGTTACTTTTGGGCGGAGAGGAAGCTTAATCCTGTAAGCCAATTCACGGTCTATGTAATTTCCAATAGCTCCACTGTCGATGTATGCTTTTATAGCATGCAACTGCTGAGGCTGTTTTGGGTCCACGAGCACCATTGGTATGACAAAATGCGAGGTCAAAGAGTTAGTTTTCAAGCTCGGCAAGCGGACCCCTACGCTTGCCGGGCTAGGTCGTTTCCCGAATCAGGTGTCACTAATTCGTTATCAGTAGCTCCAACCACCTTCTTAAGTGGTTTAACTGGACAATTTCGAAGAAAGTGACCGGAAGTCCCGCAATACAGACAAAGTTGCATTTGCCGCCTTCTCTCTCGTTCTTTCTGCATTAATGGTCCTTTAACACCACCGATTTGCATAGGTTCAGATACGTCGGTACTCTTGGAGTTAGCGTGGGTTTTGATCGGTGCTCGGTTTTCATACTTGAACCGATCTCCTTTTCTATTTTGAAGTCTGTGATCAAGTTGAACCACCAAGTCAATGTAGTCTGCGCAGATCTGGGGTGGGTTTACTATCTGAGCTAGAACATCCTTAAGCTCTCCGCGCAGGCCTCGATGAAACAATGTGATACTTTTGCTTTCTGGCCATCCAGTTTCCACAACCAGTCTGTTAAAGGTGGCTATGTAGGACAGAAGATCCTGATTACCTTGTCGTAAGGATAGCAATTCGTTATCAAGGGCCTGTCCTTGAGAGTGTCGAGCGAACAATCTTTCCATGCTGGCCTGGAAGCCCTGAAAATTCTGGAGAATGGGATCATCCTGATTTACCAATGGAATAAACCAATCGGCAGCACTGCCACTGAGGTAAGATAGTATAAAGGCTACCTTGGTCTGGTCGTTAGGGAAGGCTCCGGGTCTGCATAGAAAGTGTAAATGACATTGGTTCATAAAGACGGCATATTTCTTGGGATCCCCCGCAAAACGTTCAGCCGGGGCCAAAGGCATGTGTCCAGGTAGATTAATTCGTACCGGGTTACTCAAACCCATTGATGTGGAAATGTCTCCGGAATTAGGTAAAGGAGTGTGCCCTGCCTGGGCCTGTAATAACCTTTTGGCTAGGTCATCTGTTCTTTCCTTGGATAAGATCAGTTTTCTTTTGAGAGCGTTAGTCTCCTGGAGGGCTGAGTGCACCTCTGCCCGTAATTCCCCCAAAAGCTGGGCCAGCTGGTCAGTCCCGGAAGTCTCCACAGCGCCCGGGTGGGAAATTGTGGGTAGGCTTCGCGTTCTGTAACGCTCACCTGATTCCCACAGAGGCGCAGGTCTGGCTTCGAGTGCTGATGCTTCTTCAATGGTGAAGCGCAGGACTCTGAAGATGGACAGGAAGGGCCCTCTACTCTGGCTTCTCTGGCTCGCAGGAATATTCCCCTGTGCGTGAAAAGGGAGTATTACCTACTGACTGAGTTATGCTCAAGCCCCCACTCTCTTCCAACCCTCCACGATACCCTTCCACGATTCCCCATGAAGTCTCACCTTAGGGTCAGGAAGGATGAGCTCTCCATCCTGCTTCTGATGCAGGGGCGCGTTGAAACCCAGTTACTTCACTGGATTGAGGATTGTTGGGAGTTCAGGTAAACTTGACTATTCAGGTAAGGCTCTGTAAAAGTTCTGCTGCAAGTTCAAAAGTCCAAGCTTAATAATAATGTTCATTGTCTTTTTGCAGCAAGCGCTAATGCTTATGTCTTTTTTCCCCTTAGGAGCCGGGGTTCGGAATG
Source organism: Ambystoma mexicanum (assembly GCF_040938575.1). NCBI lineage: Eukaryota > Metazoa > Chordata > Amphibia > Caudata > Ambystomatidae > Ambystoma > Ambystoma mexicanum. The sequence continues at coordinate 481,178,910 of NC_090936.1, forward strand.
CCGGAGATATGGCGCCGACTCGAAGTGAAACGTGCAGTTCCAGTTCCAGTAAATGGTAGGTTAGTTCTGGATGAGCGCTCGGGAACTGTCTTTGCATACGCTCATTCAAGGTCTTTGTCTTTTTTCCCCATAGGGGCCGGGGTCCGGAAAATGCCTGGAAGCGGCAAGACCCGAAATGGAATGGGAATGACCCAACAGGTAAGTCTTATTCCCTTCCTTCTCTCACCTCTTATTCTTGTCTTTTTCTCTAGGCTCTGAGAAGTGGCTGTGTATCCGGATGATCGCTGCTGAAGATGAAGGAATCCAGGAAAGGTGAGTGAAATGCAGCGCTGCAGCGATCGTAACAAAATGCTTTTAAAAATGATGTCTTCCATTTCAGGATCGTCGGTGATGTCTCCGTGGTGCAGATTTAGCTGGTAAGGTCTCTTGTCTCCCTTTGCAGGTGACCCAGGATGCTGACAGGCGTGGCTGAAGTCCAGATGCAGGAGCTGACACGGTGAGCGTCCAGCTGCGAGGAGCAGAACAACGCGAAGCGTGAGTTGCTGATCGGGTGTGGTTTAAATAGCTTTGGAAGAAGTCCCAAGTGTGTATCCTTCCTCCGATCAGGTATGTATCCTTCCCCGACCACACCCGGGTGGAAATTAGTCCCACAGGTAAAGTAGTTCCATTCAGGCCTCAAGAGGGCCTGGATGTGGCAGCATGGTCTGCATCAGGTAAGTGCACATTAAAACACTTGAACACATGTCTAGCTTTATGAGCCTGGCGCCAAAGGCGCCAGGACAGAGGTCCAACATGAGCCTGGCGCCTAAGGCGCCAGGACTGCGTCCAAAGGGCCCCAGCTTGGGCCCGCTGGCACTCCCCTGGGGGAAATGATGCCTGCCTCTGAGGTTGCTGGGTCGGACCTGGCTCCTCGGAGGTAGGCATCATGACAATTCCCCTCTTAGAATACATAATAATATTGAGAAACAAATAAGGGTTATGAGCAGTACATACTTTCCACCTAAAGTACTGAGACGAGGATGAAGCAACTCAGAGTGGAAGACAACATGTACTCTCACCACTTTGGTAGTGGGATGAAGAAGAGAGGTCAGGCACTTTGTTGTAATGAGAGTCAGGCAGCTGTCAACGAGGAACACCTTCATCCCATCACCGGACCACAGGTGTATAAGAGGTGGATGGCAGCCACAGTGGAAATAAACTGGAAAAGTGAGGGACACTGTAGATGCAGCTGTGGAGGAGCAAGGGAGGCCAAGATGCTGGAGCGCCAGCAGAGATCTGCAGAGTCCCGCTGGAGTGACGGCGTGGGACGAAGAGCCCACAGAAAGAAAGGCGATCAGCAGGTGCTGCTGAAGAGCGAGGGCCCTGCTGCACACGAGAGCCGGAGTGGGCTGTTTGAATCGCCCGGCAATCAGTCTTTCCCACCAAGGGGGAGAAGCCATCATGAGCAGCAATGAAGTCCACGTAAGTGTCTGGGACACTTAAACACACCGGAGCCCTCCAATAAGCTATACATCTAATAGCAGTCTACACAATGAAGCAAAGGTGTCTTTATTAAATACCAGAATGAATGAAGGCAACACAGTTACAACCATTGAATACTGAACTGAATGAAAAGAACAAAGTTGCATATAATGAATATCGAACTGAATGAAAGACGCATAGTTGAGTTCATTGAATACCGCATTGAAAGAAACAAGCAAAGTGGCGTTTATCGAATTGAGTTAAACAAGCCAGGCAGCATTTTTGGAATACTGAATGAAATGAACTAAGCAACAATGCATGTAATGAATACTGAATAATAGGAAATAAGCAAAAAGGCATATATTGAACATTTTAACTGAATGGAATAAGCAAAACATGCACCTGTTGAATCAAAGTGAAAGGAAATAACAACCGCTTTGCACTATAAGACAATGAAATGCAAGCCAATACAACGTTAAGGTGAATGGAAGATCTTGGATGCAAAGATGAAGTCAAGAGTGATAAACCACTGATATGTGAGAATCAAGGAACTAAATTGGAGAAAATGCTTGCCTGGCTGAATATTGAACTTCTTAAGGAGACATACCAGTTCCTGGTTGCGTGACATGCAATGGAGGAACCGTGTGATATAAAATTGTGTCAAAACCAGTGAAGTACTATTTGTTGTATCAAGAAGTTTTGCTAGCATTTGCCAGGTTCCTAGATGCGTGACCTGTAATGAGTGGACTGTGTGGTTTAAAACTGCACCAAAACCAGAGAACCCCTATGAGCCAACAAGGAAGTTTACTGTGGTGAATGTAAAAGAGTGGCGAAATTCAGACTTGGGGAAGGGAACCCTAAATTATACACATTTGTGGAAAATCCAGTTGGAAAGCAGAACATTTCTTTTTGTGTTATCCTTTTTATATTGAACTTGGAGAGGGCAGCCCTGAGACTAATTTTCCCAGAACTTTGGTGAACTTGGTGAAGGGCACCCTGACCTTTACAACAGTGTGGAACTGTATTCTTTCAAACTGATACAAAGGTAAATTAAACATTATAAATGAACTATTTGACATTTAGGGAAAAGAAACTGAAGAGTAAGCTTGAGCTGGAAAAAGCTCTAAACTTTATGTTTGGAACCCTAATGAGTTTATGGTTGACATCTCTATATATATATATCATTCTTTGTATTAGTTGTGAGGGCAAGCATAGTGTTTTGGACGCAGACAGACTTTAGGTTGAACAGACTGATGAAGACTTCCCTTCATTTTCTTTAGGTTGGGAAATCCCACCTTAGTTTAGGGCAAGATAGTCTTTATTCCAACCTGACATTTCCATTGATAAAATATTTTTCAACTTTAGATCTGTTATCTGTGTCTCCTTCCAAGATGCTAATCTCACAGGGCTAACAGATATGACATGGAAGAGAAGGCAAACCGCTATTAAAGTTAAGTGACACAGACCGAATCACAAGGCTTAACTCTCAGATAGGGTTAGCCACATGAAACAAAGGTACAATCAGTTGATACGCTTATGTATAGAAAATACACCACACCAATATACTGAAAACGATTACTTTAATTCTGTGACAACTATAGATCTCTAACAGGTCAAATAAGTACTTAGCACATAATACACAGTGTTAAAAATACATGGTATATTATATGAAAAAAAAACGACAGTAAAAGTCTTTTTGGACTCTCCTCCCTTCACTGCATCTATGTAGGCCAACTGTTTCAGATAGGCAGCCAACATAAATGAACAGAGAGGTTGGGGAACAAAGGAACCACAAACCATAACAAGGCAGGTGAACCCCCCAATGGGCCTTCACATTTAAGCACATTGTATTATAGCCACAGTCCACTCCTGTTCTGTGTCGTGATCCCTAGACCATTGGTCAGGACCTGACACCTATAGACAAGGGCTATGCAGAAAAGGGAAAAGGACATTTTAACCTACAATAACAAATAGTTTAAAAATCCCTCAGACCAACATCAACACTTCACATTAATTGTGCCCCTTTGGAACACAGGCTGTATTCTCTGGTTGAAGAAATGACATCAAACAGCCCAGAAAATAGTTCCACCATGGAAGCCCAAAAACATGTGTAAGAGGAGACAGTAGACTAATTCAAAACGCCCACACTCGACCTCCAGAAGCAGACAACCAGGGTATTCCCAAATGACTACACTTAGCCGGTATGGCAAGATGAGGGTTACACACAGACAAAGAGAGATAAATCGGGAGAAGAGAAAAACCTTTGGTAGGTCAGCAGACCTGCTTCTTCCAAGTTCCAGAACACAGCATCAAGAGAGGGGCAGGAACTGGACAGAGCTGTATGTACCAATGCAAAAAGTGGCTTGACCAATCATATGACCTGTTATGCTGGTTGAAGACGGCCACTCAGGAAGTGAGAGGGAGAGGCCAAGGACCTACACTGGCCTAAACCAGTTTAAACCAATATTTTGGCTGCCATTTGGGCTCATAAAGAGCCCATGTGGTTGGAAAGGACATATTGAGTCACCCACATATTTTCACTGAACAAAAGAAGCCCTAAAATACAAAATGGCAAATAACAGGATTAAACACACATTGGTGCCCCAATGGCTACCAAAAAGGTACACTGAGCTATGGATGTGGTAACCTGGCTTGCATTACTTGTGAAGCCAAACCTAAAGTTCATCTTCCCCCAACCTACTCCCTAACAACCAATGTATGCTAATATAATCAACCTAGGGCAATAATGGGGTGCCTGAGATGCATCCCTGGGATTATGCGCCTTAGGGGTGACCCAATACCCTGTACCTTTAGTAAGGTAAAAAGGGATTACCCCGAAAGGTCAGAAAAAATCTGAATGTGCGTTTGTAGCACATTTGGCACTGACCAAAAAATCGAAGCCTATAATTCTGAACAGGGTAGTGTGAGTTGCAGGGGTGTTCCCGCTCCGCTTGCTCAGCATTATGGGCTTTGTGGGTTGCAGGGGTGTCCCCGCTTCAATGACATTGGAAGCAGGGGACAAAAAATAAAAAGAAAAGAAAAAAGCACCCTACACCGCCACCTCCGACCCGTTAGTGGGAGGAAACTGGTGCCGCAGGGGTACAGGAGAGTCGGCGGCACACTTCTGTGGGTGCCCCAAAAAAGGTTGGAGGTAGGAGGATGGCAGATAGTGATCTCTGTGATCACCGAGCAACAGTATTTTTTGTGACTCGATCTTTTTAGATTCACAATTTCCTGATGCGCAGTAATCACGTAGATCCAGGTAAAAAGAGTTGCAAAGACAGTGGGATTTAAAGAGACGTCACACAAGCCCCCCAAAAAAGGTCAGCGGGCTGGTAAAAACTACTAGAGGTAAGGTTAAAAATTGGCAGTGTGTGGTTCTCTTTACTGAAAAGACAATTTTGTTTGGGATAGAGAAACTGCAAAAGTAATACATTTCTATATAAAAAAGGGCAGCATCATGAGTTGGGCAGTATCCCGGCGGTATTACCAATGGGATACCACCCGGGCTAATAGCGTTACCACCACCCCGTCCAGCGCTATTAACGGCAGATCAAGAGTTGGGCAGCAATGGGTATTCCCCATTGGACCGCAATGCCAAATGGGCCTTTTTCTGGTGCATTTACCCCCAGTTTAGAGCTGGCGGTAAATGCTGGCAAACTCTTAATTGGGACCAATATGTGATGAGGCCCAATATGTGTGGTAACATTTTGATTCTTATGCTACAGAATGTTCAACTCTATGCCATCATATCCGTGGGGTTTGCCTAGTGCCAGCCTAGGCTCCCTACTGCCATCTTGTTCTCCCTTCGTCTCCCCTTACCTTTCTGTTTTCACTGTGATGGTCCTCACACCACGCGCTATTGCCTCCTTACCCTCTTGTGCTGGCTCCAGCATCTCTCCTTTCTCACGCGTGTTCTAACCATGCCTCTATGCTTGTGCTTCACTTCAAATATAATGTCTCCTTTACATAAGTGAAATGAGGCATTCTCAGTGTGCCCTGGAGGCCACTTGTGCATAGTTTGCATGGTGTCGATTTTTGCCTGTTTTTTTGTGCTAATTTGACTTTCCTTTTCTCTGTTATGCGACAATCGTTTGTTGTCTGCGTTTGAAGGTGAAATAATGAGTGTGCGTTTTTTATACCAAACCTGATGTTAGAGTTACAATGGCTTTAGAGCACGTGGGTGTGGGCACTAACAGGATTTTATTTCCGATAACAGCCCTCTCTGTGAAATAACCCTTACTTACACATGCTGTACTATCCATAGGGTAAGTGGCAGAAGGACGCGGACTACATTGGGTCATGTCAACAATGTTTTATTTAAATAAAAAAGGAAAAATGCCTAACTTGCCCTTTAGGTATGATGCTGTTTCCCTGCCTAGCAAGATAAAAGTGAAGGGTGCACGTCAAGTCCAAACTAAAAAAGTCTTCAGCCCGAATCCTAAACAACTAGGTGGCCCTACCATTTTAGAAAACACCTTACAGAAAGGAAAACGGTGAGGCTTGCACACTAGCCTCGCTTTTGCCTCGCCTGAGCTATGTTAGACTTGTTTTCAGTTTACAAAGTTCTTTTTTCACTGCAGGATACTCTTCCCAATCGTTGTATCAAGTTATGACTTTCAGTCTCTCCTTTTAATAAAGAAACTGTCTCTTGGTGCAAGCATTTCCATCCCTCCAGGATTGCTCGGAAATAAACACTTCACCTTCGAGGCGTTGGGCCTCTCACAGAGTCCCGAAGTTCGCAGATAGGTTATTTTTCATTCACCCAGGTTATTTCGCATAGGGAAGCTGTACACCCTGGCTTGTCAGACTTGTATTGCTTCCATGGCTTTCTCAGCTCTAATTCATAGTGTTCATGTGCCTTTCTTTTCCCCTTATATAGCGTATCCGTGCACTTGGGTTTTCCACGCTCCCGTAAACATGATAGCTCGCACAGGCGTTATTCACAATGTTCACCACCCCCCCAAACCTTCTTTCAAATGGTATTTATGCATTGAGATTTCTCAGGCTCCGATAACCTGGATAGCTTTCACAGCCGTTATTCTCAATGTCTGTATTTCTCTCAATCCCCCCTGCATAGGGTATTTGTATGTTCAGATTTTTCAGGCTCTGTAACCTGGATAGCTTTCATAGCCATGACTCACTATGTTCATACTTTGTAATGCTCTCCCGTCAGGTTGTCTGCTTTCCCTGCTACTAGTTGGATCTGTAGCTAGGGTGTGTGGAGCTCAGGGACTCAGGCTACCTCATACATTCTGGTTTCGGCGTATCAACCCACTACCTCTCACTAGCGGTCACAACACCAGATGAGATGTGGGGATTCCCATCTTTTCTCCCTCTCCGATCTTGGTTCCTCGGTCAAGTAGAATGCCAAATCGCAGGGATTTAGCACGCTGCTTTCTCGCCCTCCTTGCTGCCACTGGCTGCATGTTCCAAGGTGGCTCCACCCCCTAGGATGACAACAAGGCAGAGGATCGCCTCTGCATAGCGGTTCCCTCTTCTTCGTAGGAGTTTCCTCTCTTATACGTGTCACATGAATAAACCGAAAGATATTCTTTTTTTTTGTTGATCATAGCATTCAGGCTTTGTTCAGCAGTGCCTGTAGCCAATACTTGTAAAGAAGAATATTTGTAAAATATAGTAATTGCAGGAGATATTAAAGTCTTTTCCACATCCATATATGCAGACAAGATGGTTTGCACTGGGAGTTGTAATTCCGCTCTGGGATGGGAGTCCTTCTCCTCAAAGGGTGTGGCTCCCCTCTGGGGAGAAGGGACAAATAGTCCAGATTCATCGCACAGTTCAGCCTAGTGCGCCTTCTATACATGTATTTATTATAAATACAACGCCACTGCGTTCAATTAACACCCATAAATGGAGCATTGGGGGCTTTACAGGCAATCAGCATCCTTGAAATTCGGGCACTAATTGCTGATATTTGGATGCAATAACAAGAATCCTGATTGTCTGCACCCAGTATCCACCGCAGGTTTTTGGTTACCAGGTACTCATCACTCTATCCACCCATACACTGTCACTCATAGCCCATCCAACACATACACTCAGTGTCACATTTACCTTTTCAAGGCGCCCTGACTTCCCTCAGGGTTTTGCTCTACTCCACTGAATTGTTTCCTATCAATTTGTTGGTAAGATAGCTCAGCAGGGTTAATGCTCGCTGCTGTGATCTGTGTGGGATCTGCAGTTCACAAGTTCAAATCCCGTTATGTCCAACTCAGCCTTTAATCCTTCCAAGGTTGATAAATGAGTACCAACTTTGGTTCGGTGATATTGTATGTAAATATGTTTTATGTAAAGCGTTTTGGTGAAAGCACTATATGAGTAACGCATCATTATCAAAGTAGAAATAGAGAGAGGACAATGCTTCTGAATCAGCCTCTTTGGATGCCTTCTTCAAAGGGTTTTTCTTTGAATTTCTTCACATCGGGATACATTATTGGGGCACAGACATTTCTCCCTGTTTGAAGCAGCCCTCCTGACCCCATCTCCAGGTGCTAAGAGGTGAGGGCACAAGGATCTAAATCACCTATAACCCTCCACAACAATTGCATAACTAAGGACCATTAACTTTGGAAGTAGGCAATGATGGGCCTCCACCAAAGCTAAAATAGCACTCAAATGCAAACTTTGGGAGCAGTGGCGTAGCACAAAATTTGTGCCGGTTTATATTCCCACACTTTCGCAATAAGCATGGACGTGCTATTGGAGCGGTACGCCGCACACTGCACTAGGAGAAAGATATAAATGTGTGTCAAGCACAGTTTCAGAGAAGAGTTGGCTAAATAGCCAGAGCGTTTGCAATTGTTTTGTAGGGTAACACCAATCCAAAACTCCAATACATGCAAGTCGCCAACAGTGCACAGGAACATTAATGCTTTAATTAATTGGATGCTTTGCTATTAAAAATGCCATGCCACAATGAATAGATGCCCAAGTGGTTGTGCAATGTAGTCCAGTCTAGAAACATAATAACATATTAGAGTAAATCATGCCAGGCCACATTCAGGCATACCTAGACTGGTTGCACCAAAATGTCAGTCGAAAGACTAACATTAACACTTATCCTGGTTATTTTATCGCAGATGACCAGAAACATATACAATGCCACAGGATGAAATGGCTAGACTGTCAGCACCCACATGCCAGTCTAGCCAGGTAATTACACAAAGTTAAGCCAAAATAAGAAATTACTAGATTGGCTGCACGAAAATGGCTCTCTAGCCACTAATATCACATATCATGCCTGCTTAGCCAGGACATGAATGACCATTGTGATTTATCACACGATCCTGCCTCACCCCACCTCCCTCCCACCCCCTGCCCCAAACCCCAAAAACAGCTTCTCGGCCCAGAATTACCTCCAAGTCCCTCTTCCTTGTCCCTGTGCTTACGTTAGATGCACCTTGCCTCATAGGTAAGTACATGGAAAAGGAATAGTGGGACTAAGAGTAATGAAAATTACAGGTTACTAAAGCAGGCATTACCTTCATATCCCTCTGCCTCATCCCAGTACTTGTGCCTCATACAGAAGTACTGGGATGAGGAAAAATAGGGCTAGGAGTAATGAAGATTACCAATAAGTAATCAAGGCATTAAGCACAAGCAGTGGTGCAACACCATTTAGCTGACAGGCTTCAGCCCCCCACCGCCCTGAGATTTTGGGCTATGTTGACTCGACTAGGCTTACAAACAGAGCTGTTGCCAAAAAGAACAGGACACAGCTGTTAAACAGCACGTGGGTTTAGCTGTTAACAAAGGCTGGGCAATTACTAACATAAAGCATTTCACTGTTAGTAAATGTATTCAAATACTTAATTGTTCAGGCAATTGAAATCATGATGTGTGTTTAGTACGTGCATGCCAGTAGAGTGATTTGAAGGGTAGAGAGGGGGCATGAGACTGCTCATTCTCACAGCAGTCCATAAGTGGGGGATTTCAGATTTAAATGAGAGAATGAACTGCTTGTAACATTGAAGCTGTACAAGAATACTCTAATTAGAATGCGTTAAAGAAGTTAGAGGCCCCCACACAAATATGTTTACCCCTCCGCAACCGCCCATGAAGTTAGCACCTCATCCAACATTTGAAGGGTTAGCTCCCATCCCCAAAATTTAGGTTTCGTTGCAATCCCCTGGACACAAGCACACACCCCATTAACCATAGACATGCGTACACACAGCCGCCTATGCATTTAAATGTATACCCTTTCACCATACAGGCACACCAAGGCAGCCACCCATATAGGTAAGTGTGCACTTTTTCACCATACACTCACACATGCATAACCAGCCACCCATTTATTTAAGGGTGCATCCTTTCACAATACACTCACACAGGCTGTCACCCATACATTTAAGTATGCACCCTTTCAGCATACACTCACACATGCACACCCAGCCACCCATATGTTTAAGTGTGTACCCAGTGCCTTAAGTGGCACTACAAATCGAGCCGGGGCCCATCGAGGGGGCGTGGCCTAACAACGGGATCTTGATGGGCCGTTAGGCCACGCCCCCTTGACGAGCCCCGGCTCAATGGGCTACTGGCACCCCTGCCAGGCAGCCTTTTGTAGAGATTAGCACCCTCTCCCCTATGGGGGAGAGGGTGCTGATCTCCGCATTTATTTTGTATAGGCTTGCCTGGCAGGGGACAGCGCCTCGCCTATTCAGCTTTAATGGTGGTGCTGCCCCTCGCCAGCTGGGGAGGGGCAGCCTCACCATTAAGGCTGAAAGGGTGAGGCCACTGGAAGCAGGGGCCTTTTTCCTAAAGACTGAAACTCCCGCGAATCCGCGGGAGCTTCAGTATTAAGAAAGCAAGGCCTCTGCTTCCAGCGGCCTCACGTTTCTCCATAATGGTGGCGCCGGCCCACGTGCATCCCTTGATTAAAGGGATGCCTCGCAGGTGCGGCGCCACCATTATAGCTGAAAGGCATTTTTTTCTGAAGCCTGAAGCTCTCGCACACGAGCAAGAGCTTCAGGCTGTAGAGAAAAATGCCTTTTCGTGTAGTGGCCGGGGCTGCCTGGGGAGATTAGTGGGCCCCGCCTCAAAACGAAATTTCGGAGCCTGCCGGGGCCCAGCCCCGGCAGGCCCCGGCCCACTTAAAGCCCTGTGTGTACCTTTTCACCATACACTCACAAAGGAACACCCAGGCAGCCATCCATACATCATGCACACACTCATTCATGCACATTAAATTATATACATATATATGCACACACGTTTAAAGAAAATACATTGGGCCTCATTACAAGTTTGGCGGTAGCCTTGCCGGTAAAACCGGCAGGCTGCCACCGACCTTGCAAATTTTTCCGGCCCCTGGTAATGGGGAAATACAGGACCATTTCAATCCTGGCGGACCCTGTATTTCCCCATTGCCAGGGGCCGGAAACTTTTGCTCCCCATTTCCATTTGAGCCCCATAGGAATGGGGATGCTGGTAGCACCGGCACCATTCAGAATGGTGGCGGTGCTACCGGCAGTGTCTGCTCGCGGGTGCCAGTACGCCCGCCAGTTCTGACCTGTCAGGCAAAAAGGCACCCGTGAGCAGAACTCGCAGTTTGTCAGCCTGGTAACTACGGTACTGGCAAGCTTACCAGTACCGTAATTACCGGACAGGCAAATTTGTAATGAGGCCCATTGTCTTACCTTTAACCTATTGGTCCAGGGACCGAGGATCTGAAGGCCTCCATGTCATGGGGTGTAGAACAGTCCAATTACTTCAAATAGAAGTGGTTTCTTTTTAAAGTCACTCTGACTTCATGAAGAAATGAATTCTGTTAAAGGACCGAACCATAATGGAAATCATTTCTTTATGAAGGCAAAGGGACTTCAAAAAGAAACGATGTAGGAGGGGCCCCCTCACAGGACATGGGGGGTAGCATTGTACACCCCACCACAGGAGCTGTGGGTGCCCCCCGTGCGCTAGTGCATTTACCCAGAAATACAATCTTAGAAAAGTTTACATTTCTTATTGTAAAATAGGCCCTTTACAGCAAGTTTTCAATGATGCCCAGCTTGCCTTCTCTTAGGGATGTTATGCGCCAGACCCTATACTACCAATACCAGAGGACTATGATTACAAGAATAACCTTCAAATGACCAGCTTGTGCATAACCAGGCAGGCTGTTTATGGTGTATAGAGAGCCAGCGTGCTCCATATCACCCAGGCCAACCTTGATTTGCATTCTGGGACCTGTAATAATGGGTGTTTAATGGCAAGGACAACTCTATGAGCCTACTTTTAAACAAACGTGTTTCAATGGGAAGTTTCGAAAATTGTTTTGCAAAGCCCTATAAGTCGAACATTGCAAATACAATTTAAAAACAATAAAAAGATCTGGAGGTGCATCTCTGGAAGGGCATGGGGCATGTTGGCATACACGCACTTTAGGTGTAATTCGCAGCTGCATGAGGCAGTGGGCATAATCAATGTGCCAGCATGCTACAATATAAAGGGAGGGGCGGATCCTCCTTCAATAACAGCAAATCCAAAAATCGGCTTTGGCGAGGCCCTGTGTAGCCTTCTTTGCCAAATACACCTGCATCACGTGCTATTTTGGAGGAGTTTCTTGAAGGCAGTTGACTTATTTCTGTCCCAAGGAATATTTCGAAGAATGAAGCCCAAATCATTTCGGGGTATTAATGAGAGCCATGAGCAGTGAAAGCAAAGAATAATGCCATTACGTGTAATGGGACCGCCCCCTGGATCCCGGGTATATGTTGTGGGCGGGGCAAATGTATGATTTTGAAATTGACCTCTGCTCCCCTGCGGCTGGGACTGCAGGGTGCATGTCAGCTTGGACTTAGTAAGCGTGATTCGCTTTAGTGTTGTACCTTTAAGTCATCAGGCTGCTAGGGTAGTGGCACCAGGTCTGGTCTGGAGGTCCACAGCTTTCTCGGACATATTCACAACCACTTCTCCACCTCTCCTTGGAAGGATACACACGTCATGTTTCACCTGCAGGCCGGGATACAAAAAAAGACCCCAAAATATTAGAGTTTCCACTAATGTTCTTCTCTTCCAAACATGTACATATCCGGCCTTTTACATTTCTTGAATTCCATTTCCCTTGCGAGGCCAACCTATACCAGTGGCAACCCTGCCATGCTTACACATTAGAACAGTTCCAGTAGTAGATAATGATACACAGCTACGGGTGGGTGGCAAGTCCCACCTTGCCCATTTGCAAGCCTCCATGCGCTACTTACCCTGGCATTATTGGCAGCCAACATCTGCAGTATGAACCGGACAGATAAATGTAAGTCATGGCAAAATTGGCGCATTTAACTTCAACCTCAATTAAAAATCGTTTGAAATACAAACAAAACACTCAGTGGCAAAGATTCAAGAAATGACAGCATCCACTTAGTGGCAAAGATTCAGCACATGACAGCAGCCACTCAGTGACAAAGATTCAGCGCATGACAGCAGCCACTGAGTGGCAAAGATTCAGCGCAAGACAACAGCCACTCAGTGGCAAAGATTCAGCGCATGAAAGCAACCACTCAATCGCAAAGATTCAGCACATGACAGCAGCCACTCAGTGACAAAGATTCAGCGCATGACAGCAGCCACTCAGTGGCAAAGATTCAGCGCATGACAGCAGCCACTCAGTGGCAAAGATTCAGCATATGAAAGCAGCCACTCAGTGGCAAAGATTCAGCGCATGACATCAGCCACTTAGTGACAAAGATTCAGCGCATGACAGCAGCCACTCAGTGGCAAAGATTCAGCGCATGACAGCAGCCACTCAGTGGCAAAGATTCAGCACATGACAGCAGCCACTCAGTGACAAAGATTCAGTGCATGACAGCAGCCACTGAGTGGCAAAGATTCAGCGCAAGGCAGCAGCCACTCAGTGGCAAAGATTCAGTGCATGAAAGCAACCACTCAGTGGCAAAGATTCAGCGCATGAAAGCAACCACTCAATCACAAAGATTCAGCGCATGACAGCAGCCACTCAGTGACAAAGATTCAGCGCATGACAGCAGCCACTCAGTGACAAAGATTCAGCGCATGACAGCAGCCACTCAGTGACAAAGATTCAGCGCATGACAGCAGCCTCTCAGTGGCAAAGATTCAGCGCATGACAGCAGCCACTCAGTGGCAAAGATTCAGCATATGAAAGCAACCACTTAGCGGCAAAGATTTAGCACATGACATCAGCCACTCAGTGGCAAAGATTCAGCACATGACAGCAGCCACTCAGTGACAAAGATTCAGCGCATGACAGCAGCCACTCAGTGGCAAAGATTCAGCACATGACAGCAGCCACTCAGTGGCAAAGATTCAGCATATGAAAGCAACCACTCAGCGGCAAAGATTTAGCACATGACATCAGCCACTCAGTGGCAAAGATTCAGCACATGACAGCAGCCACTCAGTGACAAAGATTCAGCGCATGACAGCAGCCACTCTGTGACAAAGATTCAGCGCATGACAGCAGCCAATCAGTGGCAAAGATTCAGCATATGAAAGCAACCACTAAGCGGCAAAGATTTAGCACATGTCATCAGCCACTCAGTGGCAAAGATTCAGCACATAACAGCAGCCACTCAGTGACAAAGATTCAGCGCATGACAGCAGCCACTCAATCGCAAAGATTCAGCACATGACAGCAGCCACTCAGTGACAAAGATTCAGCGCATGACAGCAGCCACTCAGTGGCAAAGATTCAGCATATGAAAGCAACCACTCAGCGGCAAATATTTAGCACATGACATCAGCCACTCAGTGACAAAGATTCAGCACATGACAGCAGCCACTCAGTGACGAAGATTCAGCGCATGACAGCAGCCACTCAATCGCAAAGATTCAGCACATGACAGCAGCCACTCAGTGACAAAGATTCAGCGCATGACAGCAGCCACTCAGTGGCAAAGATTCAGCATATGAAAGCAACCACTCAGCGGCAAATATTTAGCACATGACATCAGCCACTCAGTGACAAAGATTCAGCACATGACAGCAGCCAGTTGTTCAACTTGGGTTAGAACTAGTAACTGTCTGTAGAAAGTGCTGGTGAAAACACATCATTCTGGAGGAGGTGATGACCAGTGTGATACCACTAGGTCTACACTGAAAATTTCCCTCCACCACATGTTCATCTGTATGACAACTCTCAGCACTCTTTTTAATGTATTGTAATGTAACGCACAGCATTGTAACCTAAACTGAACAATGCTCTTTTGCTTTCTGCGCCCTAATACCCTTGGGTCTGGCGCACATTATAAATAAACAAACAAACAAGACATTAGCCATGCTGGCGTGTCACCCAGGTTAAGGGGCCAAGCAAAGCAAGGGTCCCGTAACATGGACTGCGGTGCCATTACCAGTAGGGTTAGACCGCTGACCTAGGTAGTATCACCACAGCACCTGTGATCACCATACATGGGTGCTAAAAGTTCCTATAGCAATTAAACAAGACAAAGAAGACCTAACTGTGCCATCCAGTAAGCCACCCAAAACGCCCACATGCCTTTCCTTGGTTGAGGATGATGGCAACGTCAACAAGAAAGGGAGAACTTTTAGCAGTTGGGGTGGCTCCTTGATGGCACAGTCAAGTCTTCTCACCATTGATTTTAAAAGTTTGGGAAACGCCTGTAGCACCCCCATAATCTGTGCATGCATAGGTGGTTTAGGAGCCGTGAATATTGGTAACTGGAGTGATGGCTGACAGCAGCAGCCAAGCGGCTCAGAATGCAGGCTGACACCAGGGAATATAGCCTGTGTTCTGAGCAGCCTGGTTGACCACTGCTCCACTGCTCTGCTAATGAGTACTATTATTAGCACATTATGGTGGGAAAATGT
This sequence comes from Ambystoma mexicanum, assembly GCF_040938575.1. NCBI lineage: Eukaryota > Metazoa > Chordata > Amphibia > Caudata > Ambystomatidae > Ambystoma > Ambystoma mexicanum. The sequence continues at coordinate 481,194,201 of NC_090936.1, forward strand.
GACTTGTGGTGAAAAATCTGTAATTTGGCTCACAATTCCCGATCTTCAAGCAGACATTTCAAAATTGTGGAGACATCCATTTGATTTCTCACAAAGGCTAGGCAAAAGATAGAATTTAGGGATGGAGACTTGAAATAATAATATTATTCTGTAATTTATCCAGCGCTTCAACCAAAGCACATTAGATATAGCATCGGTATGTACAATTATTATTACCTAAACGAAATTGGTACTCATTTGAGGACCTTGAAGGAAAGGCTTAGCTGGTCTTACAGAATACAAACTCGTGATCTGCCGATCATACACAGACCTCAGCAGCAAGCCCTTAACCCGCTGAGATACCTTGCGGCTCGTTGGAAATTGCTCCATCTACCCTCTGTATAATACTGATTAATATTTGGGTCCATTGTTGCATTTATCAATGGCATGGTAACATGGAGGGAGATGGTGACAGCAACACTAAGAATCCTGGTCAGTAAGTCCCTACAGGCAGGAGGGATTCTGATCGACCAGAGAAAGGTAAATATACATTTGTTCCACAAACAGGAGATCAGGGATGAGGCTGGACACTGCAGACCAGTCAATCTGACATCCTGGGGCCAGAGTAGCAAAGCTTTGCATTGGTGCAAAAAAGTGGAGCAAATGAATTTAGCACCGATTTTACTGCTTAGATAATTGGGAATTCAGCAAACAGTTGTATCCCCTATTCGTATTATCTAAAGATTTTTTCTTCAAAGGACAAATATGAAACTGACTTATTTACTATGTTTGATAGGTAACATGAAAAGAAGAGTTGTAGTTTTCTTTTAATGTAAGGCAGCAAGCATAGTAAAGATAAAGAATGATTTATTTTTGTGGCAGTGCAAATGTTTTTAGATAATAAATCGGTTTACTCCATTGTAAAATATTAAAGCATTTGCTCATTTAGAACTTGTCCAAAGGAAAATAATCTGGTCCCACTTGTTGCTGCTGCGATAATAAAGAATGGAGCAAACAGGTTTAGCCCCAATCAGCATTATCTAAAAATGTTTTCAGCAGGGGGAATTGGATAAGGCTGTCTTATTTGCTATGTTTGCTGCGTAACATGAACATTAATGTAGTAGACACCTTTTGTTGAATGCTATGCAGCAAATAAAGTGCAGAAAACAGCCTGATTAAGTGTTTCCCCAGTGCAAACCTTTATAGATAGTATGGATTGTGACAAAGGGCCTGATTTGCAGAATTTTCAGCGCAGTGCAAAGTGAATTTGCACTGCCAACACACACCCTGATGTACAGAACACTTTGCACTGAAAAAAAAATACTCTTTGCACAATGAATTGGCCCATTTAGCGCAATACAAAGTTTATATATTTTTTTCAGTGCAAAGTGATTTACAGAACAGTGCAAAGTGTACTTTGTATTTTGCACTGTTTTGTAAATCAGGATGTTTGTACTTTGCACTGTTCTGTAAATCAGGGTGTTTGTACTTTGCACTGTTCTGTAAATCAGGGTGTTTGTATGTTGCACTGTTCTGTAAATCAGGATGTTTGTTGGAAGTGCAAAGTCACTTTCCACCAGTACAAGTCACTTTGCACCACGACAAAATTCTGTAAACCAGACCCAACATATGTTTGCTCCATTTTGCATTATCAAAGCATTTGCTCACTTTTTAGCACCAGCGCAAATCTTTGATAATCTGTTCCCTAATTGGGAAAATGAATGAGCTGATGTATACCCAATCAGAATAGCTTAATATGTTGAAGTAAGTGCAACACAGAATCCTCACTAGCAACGTGTCACAAAGGAAACATGGTGCCTGGGAAGTCCTGTTGAATTACTTGGCTAGTTTACCTGGTAGGTAAATAAAGGCAAGAATGGTGCAAGGGAACTACCCCGACTGCAGCAAAGCTTTAGAAACTGTGCCACGCAGAGGACGTGTAAACTCTGTTTGGAGCTGGAAAAAGGAGCTGTTACGCGCCTCCATTGGGCACACAATGATGCTGGCTGATGGACGGAAAGACTACCGTCAAAACAATCCTACTTAGGACTTCCGCAAAGCCTTTGATTGGCCGTGTGATTCTGAGCGTGGTGAGTTTTAGTTGGCCGCTCTGAAATTATGTCTGAAGAAGGGCATTGCGGCATAGTCATGCAAAAACTCAAGGCTATATGTGCCCGGCAAAAGAGCTGATTGCAGTTCCCCCATATGAAATGTCAGCATTCAGTAAACAAGCAAGGCAAAGCCAGCAGTGGTTACTTTTGTGTAGGCATTTGATCCACATTATCAATTCACTTCCGTAATGCTACTAAATAGCCATAAAATGTCAACAGCTGGCAAATTGTGTTTGTATATGGGTATATTATGGCAGTGTTCGGAAAATGGCTGTCTAATGCCTACAGAAAAGCCAAAACTGTTGGTGTTGCCAATGCTTGTTTTTAACTGAACTTCAGTGCAAGGAACATATGTGAGGGCACACGTTCTTATGAACTGATTTGGTGAAGCACAATTGGTTAAGACCGTTTTACTACATCAGTAGTTGGTTTACAGCTGCAAATAAGCCATTACTTTTCAGTAGGCTGCTCAAAATGGTCAGAGCTAGACTCAGAGAGCTGCCAGAGTTATGTTTTTGTTGGGTGGGGAGGTGCAGGAAGTGGGAGGTAGCTGCCATAGGGAATAGCATGGCCATCAGCAGTCAAGGGGTGGGTACATGAACATCCAGCACCCACGGGCTGTATGTCCCTCATCGCATGCCACTGCTCTTCCAGGTTCACTCCCCATGGCAATAGTTTGGTTTTAGAGGATGAGCTTTCAGTGCCACCTAGTAGCCAAAACAAAAATCAGTAATCAAAAATGTATTGATCTCTATGGTGTAAAACTGGAGACCAAGCTGGTTGAAGTTTCATTATTTTAAATACATTTAAATACATTTCTATTTCTGAATACCAAAAAAACCAAATAAATAAATAAATAAAACAAAAAAGGATAAATTCACTATTTCCGAACAAAGCAAAGTGGGGAGCATTTGTTGATGGACTGACATTAGGGAATATGTTTTCTAATAGCAAATTGTGTTCGTAAATAAAGGTGGATTTGTATTTGGAATCAATATTTTGTTTGCAAAAATGCATGTTTTTTTTATTAATGAAGCCGTTTAAAAAAAAAATCACTTCTATATTTAAGAATTATATACTATTTTCTACAAAATGTATTTAACTTAAGAGCACTATAAGAATTCGTTTATAGTAAACAATGAATTAATTTGACTTTTGTAAGAGTTACAATTTTACCGGAAATGGAGGTGGAGTAGTCTTTTGTCAGCAAAGAGAAATGTATTCTGAACAGCACCTGAACCACTTTCCGTGTTAATTAAATTCACAAAGGCATTGCCCAAGAGCTCCTATTGTTTAATAAATGGCAGTTGAGAAGCTTGAAAACGTTGTCGCGGTCTGAAGATGTCTCAGGAGCCCCGTGCACACGTCTGTCTTCTTCTTGCTGATAGATTGGATATCGAGGCTTGAGCGTCATTACTCCATCTTCTCGGGTTGAGTACGTAGTCGTGGGTTAGGATTCTTCGTGGTCTGGGTGGACTTGTTACAGTATGGCTGGTTTCACAGGGTCTTCGCTGTGTGTGCACGTGCTTCTCCCTCCTTCCTTTGTAGTCAAGCTGGGCAGCGGTGAGATAGGAGGAGCGGTGGTAAACTGTTGCAGGAAATGTTTGTGTGATGAGTGACATCTTCTGGCAAGCAGAGCTCCCTCTGAGTCAAAGGTGGGGAGAGGTGGGGTGCTCCAGCGAATTCATACTGAACTGGTGCTCTTTAAGGGTGTATGTGAACATTTCAAGAAAAAAATATTTAAAGCCCAAAATACAGAATATTATTTATTTATTTATTTGTTTATGGTTTGTCATAGACCTTTACAAAATATTCATAGAAGACAAACATTTAAAATCTTATCAAAATGTCAATTTCCAAATATAAACAAGTCTTTAAAATTCAAACAGCATTATACTTCTAAAAATAACAATAACATACGAATATACAAATGTGAAAACAGGACACCAAACTCAAAATCCACCAATCAAGACAAAATCATAAATAACGTAACTCACACACTGTTTTTAAAAAAGTAATTAAACGAATAATCAAAATAGGAGAATATCCATTTCTCATTTTATACCAAATGTAATCACAGTCTACACTGAATAGTATCATTTTTTACCACATTTCACCACATATACATGTTTGATTGTTTTATTATTTATAATGCGTGATCATACCCTCGGGTAACAGGGCGTAGTGGTTACATGTATATGCAAAGCTTAGTTACAACAGCGAAGTTATATACATACAGGTATTAAATACAACAAAGAAAAGATATATACAAGTAATTCCTATTACAGGAGCATGCAAGAAATATATACAGGACATTCCTATTACAGACAGATGGAATAATGGTGAGAATGTAAATGATGCAAGCAACTAGCTGATATCAGCGGTATAAGCATGTGAGGGTGATAGTGGGTGAATGTGTAGGGAGTGCAATAGGGTGGAGGGGTGGTAGTCCTCACAGTAGGAGCTAGCTACTTGTTACATTGGTTTTCAGCCACATGATGGTGTTAGTCCTAAAGTTTTGGTAGGGGAGGTCAGTTCTCAAAGTAGGAGGTAGGGAGTTTCATAATTTGGCTGCTTTCACTGGGAAGCTGTTTCCACCTATTGTGGAGCGATTGAAATTGGGAATAGAGAGGCAATCTTTGTAGGCTGTTCTGGAGGGTCTCAGGGAAGTCTGTCTGTGGAATCTGTCGGCCAGGTAGAAAGGTGCAGAGTTGTTAAGAGATTTGTGTGTGAGTGACAGAGTTTTTAAGAGAATTTTGTCGTAAATTGGGAGCCAGTTGTTCTGTCTGTTACTCTCAGAGATGTGATCTTTTCTGGGGTTACCTGATGCCGCTCTAAGGGCATTATTTTGTAAGGGTGGGATTTTTCTGGTGATGGCTTTGGTGGACCCTAAATAGAGGGCATTACAGTAGTCCAGGCGCGACAAGATGAGGGCTCTAGCCAAGATCGTGCAGCTGTTGTCAGCTAGAAATGGTTTAGCTGTGCAGATCAATTTGCACGTATAGGCAGTGTAGGATGCTAAGGAATTAACCTGTTTGGTAAATGAGAGCTTTGAGTCTAGGTAAAAGCCAAGCGTTTTTACCTCATGTCCTACATTGATGCTGTTACCATCAATTATAAATGAAGAGTAATTGGGACCTAGTTTTTTAGGCTAGTGGAGACCCCCCTACAAAACACCCACTTACCCCTCCACCTTTTCAATTAACTTTACCCACCCACCACATATATATATATATATATATATATGGTGAAAAGGGGCTCTCGAAATTCGTTTTTTTGGGCTTGGCAGTGGTGGGCTGTGGTATTTTTGCATGGTACCCTCTTTAATTCACTCATAAGTGAAGCTATTGAGACAGCGGTAGGTAAGGCATGTCTGCGTGCACACGGGGCAAAGCTATGTTATAGGTTTGATGCAGCGGAGTCAGTTGATAGTGATGTGGAAAAGCCAGACGAGTGATCTGGGTGGTTAGTGTGTAGACTGGATGCATGTTAGCATGGGGACATGCAGAGAGGGCGCACCTACCAGGGAACAGTTAGTTGCCACCAATGACGCGCAGGTCGAACACTGATTCATCCCCAAAGACAACTTGAGATGCGTCCCTGGCATTGGTCTCTGTGGAATAACCTATGCATGCCTAGTGCGCCACACTTCACCCAACTTCAGAGTTCCGGTTGGTCCAAAGGCCTCTGATGACTCTGTCAGCCCCGGCAACAACATGGAGCCTAGGCTCCCTCACCTGGCGCCTTGACTGACTGTTTAACCTTCTGTGAAGGATGGAGTGCAAAGGTCAACCAAATGTATCCCATGCGCTGCTTAGGGGGTCATTATTAAGGTATCGGAGGTGCACGCAAGATGACTTGATGTGAGTTTTCCTTTGTATTGGTATATCCAGTTAACTTAAATAAGAAGACTTGGTGAAAAAGAGAGAAGGCTCCCTCGCCTACGAACCTACCACACACGACATGAAAAGGTCTGGCAGTCCCCTACTGGCGCCTCCTACCTGCTGGCGCCTCCTACCTGCTGGCGCCTCCTACCTGCTGGCACGCCCTATCACTCTTATCCAGGAGGAACCTCTTTCCATTGACGATTCCATGCACTTCATACATTGCAGAAATCAAATATAAATTAAGGTTCAATCAAATTGTTCATACACAAAATTTCATCAACCAAACGAAATGTGGTATTCAATATGACTAATTAAGAGATGCAATAAATACATATGTTATACATGTTTCAAACAGATAATTATTTAAAAAAGAAGGCACCTTAATGAAATCTTCTGTATGTTCTTATATCGCACCACATCGAACCTCGTCTGATGTCAATACGTTGATCAAGGATACGCTCCCAGGTTAAGTTTCCTGAGTGGCAGTCAGGCATGCCCCCTCCCCTGGCAGGGTGCACTCTGCCATGCTCACAGATAGAGTACGGGAGGGCCGGTGAGCCCTCTCTGTGATCAGTCACACGCATATCGACTGCTGGACTCTTGAGTGGTTTGCTTCCTGCCCTGTTTGTCTACACGCAGGTTGTCCTCTCCAGCCTTGAAGCTTAGGCCATCCTGGTCTGTGCAGCACGGTGCATTTAGCCTGGTCGCCTTAGGAAGGCACACTCACCAGGGGCTTAGCGGAGTTCCCTTAGTTCCGCTGGCACCCAGCCATCTCTGTCTCCAGAGGCTTACACATAGTGCTCTTAATAGCACTCATGATTGAAGGCAGCCAGAGACGCCATGGGTTGATTCCATTTTTTGGAACTGGTTATTGGTGCCCAATATCCAGCCAATAGAATTTCCAAAGTTGGTTTGTTTAACTGAAAGTCATATTCACTTGCAGCCCACCAGCCCAGAACTCCCACACTCTCCGCTGGCAAAGTCCAATCATATTGCTTATCTTTGACTTGTCCCGGCTAAGCCTTGAATCGTCATCTGCTCTGGGCAGCTGAGCTGCTTGCTTCTCCTGGTCCCCGTGGACTCTCTGCCCAGTCTCAAAGTTCCCTACCAATGCTAAGAGGCCCGGCCTGCCTCGGTAGGCACATCAGCTATCTCTGATATAAAACACAATGATTTTCCCACAGCAGTTTTTATGGACCCACTACTTGGTGGGTTGTGATTCACGGCAATGCCGTAAATCCTAACTTGGGCCTGGAGGCTGGGACCGGTGGCATATCTCACACTGGACTTGGGACAGCTTGAAAGATCTATTAAGAAGATACTAAGGTCCCGATTCATGGAAAAGTGCACAGAGATCCTACAATGGCTGTGCTGCGCGTGGAATAGCTCATGCAAAGTGACAGAATACACAAGTCGTGGCCAGAATGCCCCCGACACGTCCCCACGCAAAGCAAAATAATCCAGATACAGCTAGCTTTGCGTGTTCCTCAGGCGCCAACACAGGCACCATTGAAACAGTGTGTGGTGTCCCCGCAACCAGGTCTGCACCTCGGGTACACTACGCTGGGTCCCCATAACTATTACCGGCACCCCGACAACATGCATACAAATTTCCATAACGGAGGTAAAACTCTGGATAATCTGCATGCGCACACCCCTAAGTTAGTTCCGAACACCATCTGCGTGCATGTACCCCTAAATCCAACATGTGAACTCACAGCGCACAGTTGATTCCTATGCGTAAGTGTTTGTACGCCTGCCTTCAGGTGACACATAGATTGATGGGTTCCCTGTTTTTATCATTGTTGAAAATAGACATTGTTGTTTAGGTTTAAATAAAATCCACAGTTCTGTAAAAGAACGTACTGTAGACAACTAAAGGCAGGTTGTGTATCTTTGGTTCCACAAAACTACCAATTCACTGTGTTGGGCTGAGGTGAAGATGTGGCTTCAAAGTCAGATGACCGGTCACGGTGTTAAAAACCTACTGAACATTGGCACTTTTTCCGAACAATTTTTGAACTTTTCGCAGAAAAGCATCACAGAAAATAAACTTGCCCTTTTCCGTTAGTTAATGCATGCCTGGACACCTTTACTGACAAGGCAAGCAGAAAGAATGCAAATGGCACTGACAGCACAGCAGGAGGGTTTGGTATGGGCAGCTCCATTGGAAGTACACCTTCGACTGGACTCTATTGCCCCGACCTTGGTGGTCAACTTAGTTGAGGGTAGAAGACGTCCAAGCAGGGGAGCCGACTTATGAATTTCCCGGGGCGGGGGGCCCAAATACAGGAAGTGACATCACTGGCAGTTATATGACCGCAAATTTGCATGTAGTCGCCAACTTGGTGCCACGGCGCGCGGGGGGGAGGACGCGGGTGTTGGTGCGTGCAGAACAGTGGAAACATTGGCTAGCATGCACTGCATATACTAAAGTCAAGAAAGAAAGAGATTTAAGCCTTCGAGTTGCATTCCAGTAAGACATCACTGCCCCTACTCCACCGCTCTATAATCGTCCAGCAACACAACTAGGATGGGAGAATGAAATGCTTGCTAAACAGAAGGTACAGCTGCAAGGTGGAGTACCACCACCACCACCAAAAATAAAGTTCCCAATTCAAGGGAAATGAGAAGTTTCCCGATTAAAAACTACCAAGCAAGACGTGTGTGGTGCCATAGTTCAGTAAAACATCAATAATTCAAACTTACAATAGTGCTGCTGTAGATTGGCCAGCCACAAGTGACATTTGCTAAGATGTTACCTCTGGGTAACCAGACAGAGTTAGGGATGTAGCCTGGAACTCCATACTGCCACAAGCACCTTATCATTTGACTCTGGCTCTGAAATAGAGACTTTATGCCGGCCCTTTACCCACAAACACTGGTTGTTAATATTATACCTTGGAGTTGCATGCGTTAATAGCACTAGTGCAAGAAACGTTCAGGACGGGTGGTAAAAAGACTTCTGTGGGTCTTATGCGGCCTAGGAGTTCACAGGGTTTGGTTGACCAGGGAATAGCACACAAGGCATGGAGTTGGGACAGGATGGCAGGTTAGCTGCTGGCAACCTTTCAGGTGGCAACCGTAAACCCATGAAGAGGGAGCGGAGATGTGCGGTGCTTCTTTGCCCCCCTGATTCTCTGATTTGTTAGAGCTACATTTTCAAAGCCTCTCTCTGAATGGAGCATGAGTGCATTCATCTCTCAGTTGACTCACACAGTTATTGTTGTGTCTGCGTCTTTCATTTGTTATAAAACAGCACCCAAGGTTGGTGGCTCTCAGGGGGTAGGGAGCCTGGGATGCTCCAAGGACAATGAACTGGCAGCCAAGGGGTTTTAGCAATGCGCTACTTTTGTAAACAAAATGAACCCCCAAAAAATCTTTTTTGTAAATCATCAAGAATCGATGACTGGCAGAGAGGCTGCAGGAGAGCGATTCCCCCTTATTTGTATGGTACAGTACCACAGATAGGAGAAAGAGGTTGGTTGGCTCTCGAATTACCTCTACCTGTTCAGTAGCACACATGGGAGTGGGTAGTTCAACTGGCTTTGTGGTCCCCGTTTCTCTGTGATAGCATACTCTTGAGGGCATACTTTTTTAATGAACATTTAATTGCAACTGCATGTGTATACCAAGTGCTTAATTTGTAACACAGTAGGTGCCTGTGCCCAAATATGTTCTAGCACTTCTGTGACACTCGGGCAGTTCCACACCACTGCTGGCACCCAGGGTCGGACTGGGACAAGAAATAGGCCCGGTCACCCAAAAAAAAAATGGCCCACCCCTCGCCTCAAAAAAGTGGCCCACCCCTCGCCTTACGACACTTGACCTCTGATGATATCACAGGGAAGTGATGTAATTTGACTCCACACCAAAGTGACATTCCGGGAAGCGATGAAACACAACCTTTCATCCCTTGACAAAATAGGAAGTGGCATCAAATAGTATTGTTCCTAAGTAAACTACACTACGAAAAATATGGCTATGATTTCACTAAGGTGATATACATTTCATACGAGAATGGATCACCATACGTATCATTAATATCTGTGTGTATAGATCCATATTGTCAAAATACTGTGACTCCAAGCAGACGTCCTAGGCCACATGATAATATGGTATTATATAGCACTTACCCTTAAGCTCTTTTTTATAAAACAAATATGCATGCAATATCACCCAACCTGTGTTGGTACTCATATCGACCCAAGAAGGGTGAAAGGTTTTTGAAGAATAAAAGATGAAAAAATAAATTTGAAAAAAATGAATTTTTCCGAATTCAAACTGGCCCAAGCATGGCCTGAAACCGGCCCTTACTCCCCAGGGACGATTTCGGCCCGGCCAGGGGCCAATCTGACCCTGCTGCCACCACCCATAGTGGGACAGAGGCCGGGCCTTTGTGGGGCCTCAGGCTCCATTAGGAGCCTATTCATGAAGGCAAAAAAAAGCACAAACATTATTTTGCCGCGATGACCATCATCAAGGTAAAAGAAGGCGTGCGCTTTTTCTTTTGTCTTCATTAATAGGCTCCTAATGGAGCCTGAGACCTCACAAAGGCCCGGCCCCTGTCGCACTAAGCATGTGTGGCAGGGGCCGTGTGTCGGGCTGCTGCTTGTTAATGAAGCAACAGCCCGACCCTTTGGTTATTTATCTTTTTTTTTTTCTTCAAACTGTGGATGCGTGCCCCCCCTGGGCATGATGCTGCGGCCCACCAGAGGGGCGCGCCCCACAGTTTGAATAGCGCTGCGCCTAAGTCCTCCCCTCCAGGACCATACACCAATGAGTCCTAGAGTGGAGCGCTTAATCGCACATTTTCGCGATTATACCCGGCCGGAGAGAAGCGATGCAGTATCGATGGAAAGGGCCATTGATGCTGCATCACTTCTCTCCGGCCGGGGGGGGCTCAACCCCGACTTGATTTTGCCGGGGGGGGGGCTCGGGCCCCGGAGCCCCCCTTTACTCGGCGCCCCTGTGTCCAAGACCCTGTGAAGGTGCGTTCCTGTGCGGATCTCTACACTGGTTCCCCCTGTCTGACCATTCCCAGCAGCTCAAGCTTAGCCCTTTCCTGTTGCTTGCAGAGACCCACGGGGATCCCCACTGACAACGTGACCAGATTAAAAAAGAAATGGGACAGGCCATAAACATGGAAGTAGGACTAAAGTAAACACAAATAAATGGTAATCCTACTTCTATGTTGCTGGGCTGTTGGGTGGAGGTGTGCTCACGGGCACACTCCTCTAATTGGAAGAGAGCGGCTGGGGAGGGGAAGGGGCAGGAAATAGGGGCGTGAAAAGCCTCCACGCCCCCATTCACGCGCAAGAAGAGTCGTGCCGTACCCGATTTTGGGATTGAAAAATCGCGTCCCGGCATAGTCACCACCCTTCCAATCCTGGGACAGGGTTTATATTATTAAAAAACTCCCGGGACCCCGTGACAGAGGGCAATTTCCCAGGACTGTCTCGGGAAAACCGGGACATCTGGTCACCCTACCCACTGATCACCAGTGCTCTCCACATTTACATGCTGCCACCTCCTAAAGCTCATCAGTGACCAGTGCCTCCTCTATCACATATAAACCCTCAACACACTTCTCACCTTGCACATCGTCACTCCCCAGACACTCACCCACACCCAATCCATGTATTTCTACTCTGCTACCTGCACCTCTGCTGTGCACAAGTTGAGTGGCAATCATGTAGTGCAATGGTCTGCAACCCGTGCTCGCCAGCCTCTGACCTGGCTACATTGCACTGCTAGGACCTGCTTGTTTGTGGTTTCTCTGCGGCTTCTTGTACTCCTGGGGCCAGATCACAGAAACGTTGCTGCAATTCAAGTGCACATTTGCACAGTATTAGCACCAGGACAAAGTTTGCCCTAGGAAACCTTTGCACAATGGAAAGTGCAATGTTGCATGTTATGAGCACTAGGGCAAAGTTTGCCCTAGGAAACCTTTGCACAATGGCAAGTGCGATTTGGCATGGTATGAGCACCAGGGCAACGTTTGCCCTAGGAGACCTTTGCACAATGGCAAGTGCAATGTTGTATGTTATGAGCACTAGGGCAAAGTTTGCCCTAGGAAACCTTTGCACAATGGCAAGTGCAATTTGGCATGGTATGAGCACCAGGGCAACGTTTTCCCCTGGGCAAATAACTATTCCTTCAATGAATGCTTGCACCGGGTAACGTTTGCCCTAGTGCTGATATGCAATGGGATTAGCACGAGGGCAGACTCTGCCCTGGTGCAAAAATGCATTGAAAATATATGATTGTTTTAATAGGTCAATGTTTGCCCTAGTGCTAATACCATGCAAAAGTATGCTTATGATGCTGAAAAGGTTTTCTAATATAGCCCCAATGTGTTTTGCTCAAGGGCAAACTGTGCCATAGTGCTAATACCATACACAATTGCTCTTGCACGGGTGCACAGTTTCTGCAATCTAACCCCTGCTGTGGCTGGCTGTCACCCTGTTCACTTCGGAAAGGTGTACATATGCATATGTTCTCGTATACTTTTTGCGTTCTTGTTTCGCCGCCTTCTCGCTAGTGAGAACTGGCATTACAGCTGGCAGCTGCTTCCAGAGTCCGCAGAGAGCTCTACTTTTGGAATGTTTGCCCTAATTTCCCATTTAAAAAAAAAAAACATTGCTTTTCAGCGCTGAGCCACCGAAACATTAATCTCCAATGCATAGTCATGAAAATCGGCACTTGCATTTTAATGTCAGAGCGACCCCCGTCATATGGGGTCTACTTCAGAGGCACACCTTTCTCCTGCATTGCTGGCTTAGTATGTTCTACTGCATGTGGGAGCCATGCTCTGTGCTCATTACAGCCAGTGCACACGGGCACATGCGTAATGAAATCTGGCACTTGATAAATGCCAGCAGTGCCGTGTGCGATCCTTAAAATGGCGGCAACTTTCAGGTTAAATTGCTTTTCAAAACCGCACGCATGTTCATACTGTTCTCCAGTGGTAGAAGTGTCTGGTGGAACTATGTGCCCTGATGGCCTGCCCCGCTCTCCACAAACCCCATCGCCACGCCCAGGGGTGTTGCTAGGTCTGAAAAAAACCTGAGGCTGCGCTAATGTCGGAACTGTCAGGACTGGGGGATAGCTAGCCTTTTGGTTGTAGCTCCTGAGATTCTATCTGGGGCTATAACCAAAAGACCAGGAGCTATATCCTTCTTAGCCCCCCCAGCAATGCCTCTGGCCACGTCCCCTCCCACGTACGATCCAGACGCCAAACAAACGCACCTGCTATTTAAGGGAATGTTCAGTGCAGTGCACTGAATTGCAAATTTCAAATTCTTCCTACACTTTTATTTTAAAACTAATCCATTCAGGAACGGTTTCTTTTTAAATAAAAGTATTGGAGCAGTAAAACATTAACAAAAGAAAAAGTAGAGGAGCCCGGCTCCGGCCTGCTTCAATCACTGCTGTTCTCTTGTGTATGCCAGCCACTGTAGACAGGGCTTTAAATGAGCCGGGCAGGGATTTACAGTCTGCTTCATGGCATTGACATGCCAGGGGCTCTGAACACTGAGAGCTGTCCCAGTTTTCGTGATGCTGTGTGCACAGCAGTTTGATGCCACGGCTCATTTCTACGTGATTTTACCGTGGCCAAAATACTGCAGCAAAAAATACAGAAAATACAATTTTTAAAGTCATTGCATGGTCATTTTTGCAGTACAAAATGAATTTGAACGCACTTTGCACAGGAATATTTGCCCAGTTCAAAGTGAATTTGCACTGCTGAAAAGTGACTTTGCACTGACCCCTGATTCATGGAACTGTACAAAGTGTATTTTTGCAGCGCAAAGTCCGGGCAAAGTCAGTGCATAGTCCTTTTTGCAGTACAAAATGACTATTATGAGAGCCAGGTTTAATTTGCTGCACCAGGAAACAGTGAACGGGATTTAGAACGGCAAAGACTTGGTTACTTGTAACTGTACATTCTGTCCTCTGGTAATCGAACCATTGCTACTTGTGATTTTTCCTACGTATAGGGAAGTTGGTCGGACAGGCCTGTTAAAGATCAAAGGGCAATGGGCTTCGGGTAATGTAGACCAACATTATTGTACCTTTTCATGGCAAATGGAAAAGGAGTAACTTGCGTGCTACAACATTTTTTTGCAAACGCAATGCAGATTATAGGAAGGGAAATTAAAGATGTCATCCCGGCTATTCTTGGTGATTGCATTTTGGTGGTTTTATTACCATGTTTATATTACTATACCACTTTATGATGACGTTGTAATGAGCATGTAGCTAGTTGTTTAGCTTGTTAGATGTTATGACGGGTTATTGTTAAATCATCTTTAATTTGTACCATATTTGTTAGATTGTTTGATTTTATTATTTATTTTATGTTGTGTGCAAGGTTTATGGATGGAAGCATCATCCATATCCAGGAGGAAATTACCTGACTGTATTCATTCAGAGCCAAGCCTGTGCATTCCGGGCGGCCACTAAAGTCAACACCCAGTCCGCTTTCGCAGCTTGGCGTGGATTTTGGTGTCTTCGGCATGCCTGTGATATCCTTAGCTGTAAGAATCCACAATCCATATCAATAGGGATGTTAACAAGTAACAGTGAAAAGGCTGACCCCTGAGTGAGCCCACGTGTGAAGTTAGCCTTTGAGGGAATGGAAGACAGTTTGACCTGCAGGGAAAGGGGCATGAGAAAGACTTGAATCACTGTAAGACATCCCCGGTCAAGGCCTATTTCCTTTTCTGGACTGGCTAGGAGATAGTTTGTGCACTCGGTCAGTGGTCCTTTCAAGCCCTGGTGATGGGGTACTGAGCAGCAATCGTGGCTGTCAGTTGAGGAGTGGTGTCAGTACTACCGTCGGCGGGGAAGGGGAGATTGGTAGCCTCTGAATGACGCCAGCTGGATGCTAAATCCGGCCGTGATAACAGACCCAAGCGTGAGGCACACTCAGAAGGCCTGAGATCTGCGTGTAATGTACTCATTTTCCTGGTCTATAGTTGTTTAATTACAGTAATTAATTAGTAAGGTGATGATAGCCTGTTTGATCTGTTGCAAAATGAAAACTTCCTCTTGGAAACCGTTAATGTACTGGATGAACAGGGGCTAATGAGCCGACGTTCCCAGGTGTGTCACACTGGCTTTGCAGACGCCATTTGGTAGATGCGATGGAATCTCATTCAGCTCTGCCTCAGGTAAAGGCTGCACCTCGTATGTAGTTCTGTTGCATTGGGACTGGGCTATGTTGCTCCCACTTGACATTGAGCATGTCGGGGTAATTTATTAATAAAATGCCTGGATCTTAACATTAAAGCGGATTGGAAGGACAGTGCAAAGCATTTTGTAAGGACCTGCAAGCATTTAGGCCCAGGACCATAAATCATCTGAAGAGCCAGCATTGGAGAAGCGAGATTGGTAGTGCAATGCCTTGCCCAGGTGTTAGCGTGGTGTTGCCTGGGATGGAAAATGAAACAAGTAGATAAAGGTGTAGCAAGGGTAGGGATTCTGTGCTCTATGGCCCCCCTGCCATAGTGTTTCATGATGTTTGGGCTCTTTGAACCATATATTGGCCCGGGATTGATGGATCAGGGTTAGTAATGTCTTATCAGGGCCTTACGATCAAAGTTTAGAGCCATCTTTTTCTAAAGTAGTGCCAGCATTCGTAGGAGACATTGGGCCACATTCCGAGTTTGGAGGCAGCCATGGCGCTATTAGCGCCATGGCTGCCTCCAAAACCGGGTCCGGGACCGGTCTGGTTGAATAGGGATTTACTGGGACATTCCGACCTGTGCGGACCCGGTAAATCCCCATTCAACCAACCATTCCCCATTCCCATTTGAGCCCCCATAGGGCTCAATGGGAATGGGGAAGGCGCTAATTACGGGCCCGCGGATAGCGGGCCTGTTATTAGCGTCCTGGACCCTTAGCGGGACCCGTAAAGAATGTGTGGTCAGACCACACGTCCTTTGCGGCTCCCGCTAAGGGACCTCATAATTGGACGGTAAGGGTTTAACGGCACCAGTCTCCTTACCGGTGACCACTAATCCTTACTGCCCAACTCAGATGAGGCCCATTGACTTCAGAGGAAAAGTCAAAAGGCCGAATTAGAAGTCATCCAGGTAGTCCTTTTCCAGGTTTTATGGAACACCTCATTTTGTGATGGATGCAGAGAAATTTCCTGGTTTTCCAGGAATTGAAAAGCATGTGTGTATATGTTCAAACTGCATGAGGTGGGGTGATAGTAATGCTAAAGTTGTAGATCTGGGTGTGCATAAGGTTTAGGTTAGAACAATTCAAAGCCTTGAACAGAGGGCAACCATTGTTTGCATCACCATGTGGGCATGTACATTTGAGGGGTCATCAGCCCAAATGTTTACTACTTTCATCTGGTTTGTGTTTGGATTGCTGCAGATGTGCTTGGTCAACTCTTTTTGAAGGATGGGATCCTTTTGTAAGGTTGTGTATGTATGAGGTGTCAAGGACTGGGAGGCAGTACCTTGCAGTTGTTTCCATGCTGTGTCATGAGAAATGATTGCCACTAGCCTTCCTCCTCTGCTTGAAGCCCTGCTTCTCAAGAGACTTTTCTTTATTAATCAGGCAGATGCTCAAAGTGGTTTGGCCACATGAGTCCATAAACCATGTGTCAGAGATGTTGTGGATGCTCTTAGATGCTGGTTTTGAGATGGGATGAGGGCTGGTGCAAGTGCATGTGTCTGCTTTGGCAGGGATGTGAATTTGTTAGAAGCTGATATTGTCAGGCCATAGGGTGATTAAAGGGCGCGTGGTTGTTTTTTACTAGTTCAAGGACTTTGTGTGACAGGGCAGGGCATTGCTTGATCCTTTCATGTTTGCTGCATTCTTTGATCTTGAAGGAACAGGTGCTCGAGGACAGTCGGGCAGAGGCTCCCAGAAGATGTGATCATGATTGCGGAGACAATATTTACTGTTGGCTTCAATGAGCTGGTATGTATTTTTAGTTTTACTATGATTAGGGCATGAAGTCTGAGCCTATTTCCAAGCCATGTATTTGATATGAGCAACTAGTGTAATGCATTTGATATATCCCGGCAATAAGTAGGATTCGAAATTAAATGCAGAGAATAGTGCTGGGTTTGAATTTCCGGCTTAACACCAGACCATTATCTTTGCTATGGTTCTTGCGGGTACATCGCATAAACCAAGTCACTGACTGTATTCTCAACTTTCTGGGAAGTCTTCCAAGTGCCTCTGTAATAGAAATAAAACTAAAATCGCAACAACTAAAGAACTAGTGGAAATAGTGCATTTCCTGAAATGCCTTAGGGGTTGTGCGATAAAGACTGCAGCTAGTAAAACTGGGTGAAAGGTGCGTTGGCCTTGCCCTCAACATAAAAATGTGTTTTACTTCTCGGCAAAGATGCTGAACACTGATAATGGGACAATGTTCTAAACAGCTTTCTGCTTCAGTTAGATATCATGCTAAAAGGGAGAGTTGGCAGCTTATGCTTAAATACTATAAAAAGGGTTGACTATGGAAGACAGAGCAGCAGATCATCTGTATGAGGACCAGACAGAAGGTAGATAGATGGCTGGAAGGACCGTCCAGAGGGAGAAGCACTGCGGCCATTGTTCTCTATGGAGAAGAGTCGGGTTGAAGTCCCTCTTTTTTTCCTTGTTTAATTTTAAAGCCACTACATTGGACTTTTGGATTTTTTGAGACATTTGAGTCCCCAAAGGGCTCTGGCTAATGGCTTTTCAGCAGAAATATTATTTTTGACTGCGCTGTATGGGGAATATTTTTATATTTCCAACCAAGGCAAATCAGCTCACCACCTATGAACAGATCTTAATCTAGATATTTATTTTTTTATTGTAAACTGGTTTACATGAAACCTTCCACAAATTCATACAAAATACACATGATTCATATAATACATTCCCATGAATAGATGACAATTAAAATGAATTCCATTTAAAAATCAAACAAGTGCAATAATTAAAGATATGTTAATAGCCCACATAAGATGAGGCCAAAACTATTCTTTAGAGTGAACAGTTGAACAACTATCCAATTCCTTGTGAAAGGAAATCGATCTGCCAGAGCTCAAAGTCTTACCATCCAAAATCCAATATCTTAGACTTTCAATTGTGGTTGGACACTTACAAAAATGGCATAAAACTGAAGAAACATCTTCGCCAGATGGAAAGATTAGTTCTTTCTCTTGTAGGAAATTGATTAAACTTAAAACGCTACAGTACCGGTCTGATCTTGTTGCAGGGAAAACACTTAAGATAAATAGACAGGTCCCCTTCTTCCGGGGAAAGCTAGCATATTCCCAATAGCATAAGTATAGAGAAAAGGACTTAACTTTGTCGGATTGCCCATAAGTTCCATGTCGAAGGACCCAATTTGTACCACAAGATCACTCATACATAACCTAAACAAATTAACTCAAGAGACTGAACCATGTCCTAAAATCTGATGAAAGTCAACAAAACGGGAATTAGCCAAATGCTTCAGAAACTTAGAATAGATCAGTAGCTGTCTCCAAAGTTGTCTAGCATGTAAAGAGTCAAGATTCAATTCATAACGTATCACAGCATTCTGAATAGATGAAGCCAAACCCAACACATTCTTCCACAAAAGCCCTTGCATACAGTAGAGACATGGACACAAATCAACAGAGGCCATGGCCAGCCCATACAATAGGACTGGCTCGATCTTCCCCAAACAATATTTAACCGCTGATAAAAGTGAAAGACCACAAACTTCTCTCATGAAATGCTTCATATGCGACCTCAATGGCAATAATTTGACCTTTAGCGTCTCTTTCCACATCTTTATCGATGAAGTATTGGTTAAATTGTATTATAGGTAGTGAATAGAAGCACCCCACTCAAAATTCCTCATCCCCACTGGCCATTGCATTACTTTCGTTTTTTTCCGATTGGCGAATACTACCACCTTAAACTTCTCACTATTAGCCGACAAGTTGTTTCCTACAGCATAATAATAAAAAATATTTAGCTTCCGTTGGAGGCCCTGTGGAGTCTTATCAAAAATAATGGTATCATCTGCGAAGGCTAACCAATGCATACTAAGGTGGCCCAACTTAATCAGTACCAAATCATGGTTGCACCAAAGGTCCTCAATATCACACAAATACATATTAAAGTGTACATGACACAGTAAAACCCTGCCTGAGCCCTAACTTAAATGATATAGGCCAAGAAACGGGCCTATCCTTATTTAGATGAATACGTAGCTTATAATTTTGATGTAAAAGGGCAATAAGCTGAACAAGTTTTTGAGGAACATTACAACAAAGAAGTTTATCCCACAGACATTCACGCACTACACAATCAAAAGCAGAAGATAAATCCTGGGAGGCCATGTATATTTCCACCCCCCAGGATGCTTTCACTTTGTGCAGCAGATGTTTCAATACTGTGGCATTAAGGGAAGTGCCAATTTCCTGTCAAAACCCCACTTGAAAGCGAGATAAAATATTAGATTTGCTCAGAAAGGTGTTCAGATCCCTTAGTAGCAGAATGGAAAACACCTCACTAGTGGAATCAGTCAAGGCGATGGGCCTATAGTTCCCATGCTCCTGTACATTGCCCTTTTGAAGATCAGAACAAAAATAGAGTCAGTCCAGGAAACTGGAACCACATGTGTACGAAAGATTTAATCAAAATAAGGTTTTAAAAAGAAGGCCCAAACATCCGGATCTTTTTTCAGAAGAAACAAAGGGAGGCCATCAGATCCAGTTGCCCTCGAAGTCAGTCTGTTAATGACCAAAAATATGTCCTCTATTTCCCAAGGACATGGCTGATCAAGCACAGGGTTCTAAAATACATTAGTATACGAAGCAGCCATGGAAGGGAGAATGCCACATTTGTTGGAGTAGAAGGAGACCCATATGTTTTCTTGAATAACACCCGCCCCCACCCCACCCCCGGAAGCATAGCCTGAGTCATGAATTTGATTGATACACGACCAGAACTGTCTAGAGTTGGTTTTAAGAAGAGTCCTCATCATAGAATGGTTATCTTTCAAATAGAGTTCACATTTAGGAGCTTTGACAACATTTCTGTGTATTTGGCCCTCTGATTTCCTTCGTTTTTTAAATTCACCATCAGAGAGGTCCATACCACTCAGTTGTTTGATAACACATTTTTTTTGTCTTTTAGATTCCTTAATTCGAGAATAAAAATGGTGAGGATGTATAACCAAAAGTTTGAGTCCCCATTCTTATGAGACCATCCTCATGCCCTCAATGATACACATGTCCAAAGGCATATCACCCAGACTTGTCGAGAACAGGCCGTGAGATGAGCCCTCAACCCCCTCATATCGACGGGGGGACAATTTACTCACACATTGACTGTAGGTCGTTTTGTCCCATAGAAACGAGAGGCCACTCCTTCTGGGTTAAATAGGGCTCAGCATAGATGAGAACTTCTGCCTACAAGACAAGGCCCTCATCGTGAAGTGTATTATCAAATGGTCACTGCTCCCAGGATCACGAAGGAACAAGTCACTACATCTAGGTTTAAGAAAAGATAATAAAAATAATTAATCAATCCAAGAAGTACAGAGCCCCTCTGCCAAATATAGAGAGGTGAACCAGGCATGAGAGTAGCCTCTATTTGCAGGAGATCCCAGGAACTCAAAGGGATCTGCAACAAGTCCCCTCATGAGATGTTTAGTACAACCACGAGGGATACATGACTTCCCATTGTAAACCTGTCCCTTAGCACAATGTGCATTAAAATGACCCCCCACAAGCATATCATTCTGGTGTCCATCAGTGAACCATAGATAAAATATCTGAGTCAATACAGCATGAAGATTATGAGTAGGGTGTTTTGCAAGATTCCAATACACGTTGGCCAGCAGCACATCTCCAATGGTGCCAAGAAAAAGCACATGCACAGCCAGAATACGTTCACAGGCAAACCACAACGTGGAGCTGGCAAGAAGATTAATATCGATCGCAATAGCCATGCCACCACAGGGTCTACCTTTACCTGCGCAGTTAGCTGGACATGAAAAAATGGAGTATCTATCCAAGTCAAAACTTCCCAAACACATCATTTCTTTAAGGAACAGGACATTAAATTGACGTAGATCAGGCACACTTCAGCCTGTATGCTGAAAATTCACCATGCCACATATATTCCAGGACAGGACAATAATATTACCTGGGCTAGGATTGATTGGTTCCCGCACCAAGTGCTACAAAGGTTTTAATTGCAGCTTCAATCCATGTCGAATCATGATTCTCTTTTGTCCTATTAGATGGAAATAGTTTTGATTGCATCATAGCCAGTACACGTGAAGCAATGCCCTCAGGAATAGACAAAGGCTTCAAAGCAACATCCGGAGGAGGAAGAAATCATTTAGTCACCTCATTGGACTTAAGTTGACATATATCATAGCCTATAATCCAATATCTCTCTGGTCCCAAACCAAATTAGATAACATGTCTGAGAAAAAATCTGAAAGCATCCGTTTCTTAACAATTACCGAGAGGGAAATAAATGTAATATCCCCAGAATGAAGGATCGCAAAGGGGGGATTTTTTGTAAAGAACTCTAGTACGCTTGACCTGTTTAACCACTTAGAACCATGTCTTTGTTGGTTAGCTTCCCACCTAATGTCCTATGTGGTATAAGTACCACCTGATCCAGCCCTGGCACCTGATTCCCCATAGCGTCACTCGATGAAACCTGCTCAGAAGATGTCGAAAAGGTTTAAAATCCATTGTTAATACCAGATGTAGAACACACCTGGGCAGGCTCCAAATTCTTCCCCAACCCTTTAGCCACCTTAGAATGCAATTAGCGCATGGGCGGAGTCCCCCAATTGCAATGTAGCCACGGACGGATTACTGCACTTGCCACTGGTGGTATTTAAAGTCCAGAACAAAGTTATTTTAGACTGAGTACCTCTTCCCAAGGCTTCAATCCGGTTGGGAGATAAGACAGCCATTTTTCTGTGAATGGAATCAACACCAGACCCTAGTGGCATATTATCATCAACGGACTATTGACAGATGGGATCAGTACCCAACTCCTGATGCTGCACCATGGGACTGATTTCAAACATTTCTCATTGCCCTGTTTTGTTGTTTCGTAGAACTCCCGAACTGTGTGCCCCCAAAAACAACTGGAGATCTTGCCATGGGCATACATACATTGCATTCAAAATTCAAACCAATAATGGTGTCAACTGTTGACCTCTGATCTACATGTTCTTGAAGGCATTAGCAGATCTCTCTCTACCTGCCGTCTGTTTTTTTTTGTTTTTTCCTTTCTTGGTATTCTTTTTTACGTTGCTTGTACGATTTGATCCATGTGGAGGAGAATGGCAATGCTAACTGACTTGTGGTTCCAAGATTTAGGCTGACTAAGATTGGCGGCAATAGCTTTCCTGTTAAGGTTGCCAAACATTGGAACTCCTTGCCCCATGACCTGAGAGTAGCCCAACCATACTTACAATTTAGAAGAAAATACATTACCCTGCTGAACTCGACCACAAGTTAGGAACCTTCCTTACTTTTTAATCATCGCTGCCCCTTTTGTAATTACATTTCTGCTACTGTATTGTATATTGTATGTCTATATGATTTGTATATAATTGGATCTTTTACTTATCTATTGTTGTGGAGCACTCCCACTTGTACATGTATGTGCTCATATAGTTAATTACTTGTAACTATGTAAGCCTTGTATCTTCTTATTGCCGCGCCCTGTTACCTCAGGGTTTGGTGCGCATTAAAAATAAAATAAACAAAGAAACAAAGAAACAAACAAACAATGGACCTCAGCAGCAGTTTGAATAAAACATCCCGTGCCAGTACCATGCCCCCCACCGCAACAATATCAGTAGTTTGTATCACCTGGGGAATGGAATGCCCTGGTGTTTTGATACACTCCACCAAGGGTGATGGGGAATCCAGAAACTCAATGGAATCTAGTTTCACAGGATCCCCTTCACCATGTGTAACATCCACCAACTTAGGGCTGATAAATAATTTTGAACCTATTAATAACCTCACCCCTACCGAGGGGTATAAAGGTATTTAGGTCCACAACACCAGACTCTCTGTTAGAAATCCCAGTCAAATAGCCCTCAACAAAAGACAATTTCTCATTTATTACTGATAATGTTGCAGTATTCATCTTCAGAGCACTTTATACTAGTTCTTGTTGATCATAAAGTGCTGTAAGTTCTTTATTCAGGTCCGGAGAACATTTTGTCCCAGTTGACTTCATCCCTAGGCTTAAAAACCTCCCTGGAGGAGGTCTAGTCCAGAAATCTCCCACCGGGAATCACGGTATCCTGGAATGATGTACCTCCCCCATTTCAAACATGCCCACTACTGGCCATTCCAGATTCTGAGATACCATATTTTGACCTATGAACTGTGCTGCATTGATTCTTGCTTTAAATAATGTCCAATTGATTCAGTACCGGGTCATGCCTCTTGGGTTCCAACCAGGTCCTGACAACAAACTCACATTTTTAGACTGAACCACATCAGTACCCCCAGTAAGCACTGAGGGCCTATAGCTATCCGGCACTCATAGACACCGGATCCATTAATCTTCAAACACCCCCACCACCCAACTCCTCTACGGGAAGTAGAAGCAGGCAATTTAACATGTTCATATCCAGATAACAATTCAAGGTCAGTGATTTCTTTTTGATTATTCCGACTCTCAATCAACAAATTCATAAAAGAGTCATCATGAGAATTCCTCGGGATAGTACCACAAGAGGCCTCCTCACACCCTACTTGACCCACAATTTTGCCCCCACTAATAGGACCACCATTTTTGTTCACCAAATCCTTAAACTTAAATGAATGGGGTTGATGTGATCCAAATACAAATGTTCCTGCCGATGAATGCCGTCTCCACCCCGAAGGGGCAGTCTGGGGACCTCTGGATCTACCCACATGCTGTTTCAAATTACAAACAGGAAAAGCAGCATGAAAATGAACCTGGTTACACATAGGGGAAATACTGAGAACTGCTAGCATGGTACGCAGAGTTTCGGGAGCAATGTTTACACGCCCAGAGATATTGGAAGGACACGCGTTTTTGAAGGGACCAACAGCAGCCTCAACTGCACCAGCTTCTATTACTGCCATGTCATAATTCCCATGTATATTACAGAGCCCTCTTCCATCACAGGGATATGCTGCAAAGCATTAATCCCCTGACTTGCAAATTCCGGCACCCCCATGAGGTGTCCACAAATTTGTGCCAGTTATTCGGCATTGTTCTAGGGAACATTTCAGGGATGGGCAGCAATGCATATGCAGAGTGAAGCACCATCCATGACCTCAAGGTGCATTGTGTCATACTTCCAAGGGGGAAAAAAGAAAGTTAGCACAGAAAGTTCCTGTAATTTCACCCGCAGAGCTGAGTCAGAGGCAGACCAGCCACAGCCATCAGCTCTTCATATGAGGATATCAACAATTATCCAAGAAGTGTAGCCATAGATATAATTGTCAACGGTAATACCCACAGGGACATTGATTCAAAGGCCAGAAGCCCTCAGGCATCAGTTCCCAAAAGTATTCTCACAGTAATCCAAGATCAGATATTGTGCAGAACTCAAGAGGCTGACTCAAAGGTTTTTCACCCACAGTCGTCAGCTCTCAAAAGGTTGTGCAGAGAACATTCAAATAGGCAGATTGGTCTGATATCCAAGATTGTCACAGTAATCATACGGTAGACCAGTTCCCGCAGCAAGGATATATCCTAGCTAACCCGTTGGAGCGATAATGAAGACAGAGCTTGTCTTGCAAGCGGGAACCAGCACCTCATCACCCCCACGTTCTCTTAATCAGAGAGTCGACAGATGCCTTTACATTTGAATTTGGAGTAATAAGGAGAGAAAACAGAGCATCGTGGCACAAAGTCAGCGCAGTCTGCGTGAACTGCACAGAATGCCACTCACAAGCCACTCCGCTCCGAGACATAGAGGGGATTCTAAGCACCTCCTCTCTGGTTCAATGAAACAGTAAACCGACTTGCTTCTCCTGGCAGTGATTCCCACAGACTGCCACTCACACGCCACTCATAATCTTAATTGGCTGATGCTGGCAACATGGTTGATCCAATTGATATTGACTCTTTCTGAAGCATTTTTTCTTATTTTCCTGTTTTTTAATAAATAGACCATGGTGCTTTGATAGATGGTTTTCAATGTTTGTTGGTATTTTTCTTGGCTTTTACAGACCGCTCCAGGCATCTAGTCTTCTGCAGCCCTTTCATCTCCCTACCTCCTACATATAGTGAGTATGGGAGGTTTTACCCATCATTAATATCACATTGAGAAAGGTATTGAGGTATTGAAAGGGCAGGTGCTTCTATGAAGATTGCCTAGCAAGATTACCTAGCGAGACCTGGTGAGGCAGGTAGTTGTTTTAAGGTGGCTATGATATCTCAGGGAATATCTATTAGTCTGAGTCTTCAGTAGACGTAGAGGCAATGATAATGATTGTTGCCTATTCGTGAATGATGTTTTGCATTTTAAGTGTGTTGTGTGTAGTGATCATAATGGTAGCAATGTTTCTTTATTATTTATGTCTCGTCATTAAGAGATTTACATTATGCATGAGAGTGTAAGAAGCATTCATTGATTGTTCAATACTGAAAATGTGTGTAAAGCATTTTGAATATGAACATTATATACGGGCATCTATTTAAATGTACTGCGCATTGATAAGTTATGTATGGTGCATGTGAATTAATACACACACAAAGGGTTACTGGAAGGTATGAGGAGTGGACTATCAATAGAGAATAATGTGACATTAGAAACCTCTCCTGTGCTGATGAATGAGTACTTGCTCACTGGAGGAGGTTGTTGCTTGTTCTCTTTGCTGATGCACGGTGACAGGTGTATGCTTTTCCCTTTCTCTATTCCTACCACAGCCCCTGCTGTGGGGTTGGGGGAGGGGGGTTCTTAGACACTCCCCTAGGGGTGGAAGGTAGGCTCTGGAGATAAGGATGATAAGAATCACATCAGAGCCAGTGGGAGCATGCCAATATCGGACTTCCTTGCTCAGTTTACCTTCCCATTGTGGTACATATGTATCGCTTTGGAGTATAGATAGACTCATGGGAATAGGTGGGGAGTTTGAGTTCTCCTGTGACTCCTTCTTTCTCTGGGGGAATTTGGCAAGACTGATTGGAGTCTCGAGTGGGTGTCAATGGTGTGAAAGAGAAGCTCAGTAGTTGATTTACCCTGGCTGTGACATTAGTAGTTGTCTGCACTGAAAGGATTTGAGTATTTTTTAAATAATGGTCAATGTTATGTTTTGTCGTTCCTTTTACTGTTTGCAGAGTGTGGGTAAATGATGTCGAATCTTGGTGCTCCCTCTTTTAACACATGGGGTCTGGCTACATAACTTTAGTACTGCTTAACGGAGAGGGCAGGGATTAAGAAGATGCTTGTCTACTTAAGGGTGGAAAGGCCATAAGAAGCAGAGATTTAGGGGCACTTGGAAATACAACGCAGCCCTAAGAAGCAACCTACGAGCCCTTGCATTCTAGTGTAGACCATACCTTGAGTTTCCCTGAAATACCTGAAGGTAAGAATGGCTCTGTGTAATGAGCTAGCCGACGAGTGGTGCAGCTACCGCGCGTATTCCACAATGCATGTGTCAGTGCTGTTTTATCATGTTCTGCTATATTTCTCTACTGAAAAGAGGATTGATTCTTCACAATAATTTGAAAAATACTAGGGTAATATGGTGCGACTTGACAACGGAGTCGCGTCGGGCCTTCGTAAATCATTAAGAATTAAATCTGACACCCATGGATCGGGGGAGGGCGGGACTCATTCTTCACATGTTTCTCCTCTCCCCTTTGTTTCCTTAATCCATTCATTGTGCATATTTCTATTAATAGTCTATCCAGCCATGCATCCACCCAATATTCTAGTGATCCACTGCATCCCCCCATTCACCCATCATGATCTAATCCTGCTCTCATCGTAACTCTGCCATTTATCCATTGTGTTCATCCAACCATCTGTTCCCTCTATCCTTCAATCTGTCTGCGCGTTAAGGTGGGGCAAACCAGCTTGTTATTGTGAAATTATTTTTTTAAAAAGGCACTTCTGTCCCTGTTTGATGGATAGAAATGCAAGTGGGACAACAGCGGTTTATGCTGCTCCATTTAAAAGAAAACGCATGACAGGGCGGGACATGACCCTGTCATGTCTTGCACATCCAGGGTGCCTATTCCAAGTAGGGACACGTGAATGTGACTACTGTCTGGCATCCCAAAGAGCATTCCATTTGCTTATTCGGGATGCCTTCGAAATTCACACAACCACCCCCTTATTTTCACAAATGTGCAAAAGGAATGAAAAACGGCATCTGAGTATGTATCAGACCCATGCATACATACAATCGACAATCTTTCTTACCCCACTTTGAAGCATAGTGTGTCGATTCGTTTATGGCTCGAATTGGCTACACTGACACATCCAGTGTATATAATGATGATAATGATGTGTTATTTATATTGTGCCTTAATCCAAAGCGCTTTACAGAGCACATATTAACATACAATATCACCCAACCGAAATTGGTACTCATTTATTGACCTAGGAAGGACGCAAGGCTGAGTTGGCCTTGCTGGGATTCGAACCTGCGACCTGCAGATCACATCAGCGAGCGCTAAACCCGCTGAGCTATCTTACCGGCTATATATCTGATACATATATATTGATATATATATTTATATCAAGCTATATATTTCCGTATAATGTGTGTACGACTACGCATCCAATTAATGATATATCCGTGCATTCTGCCCCAGGCCCCGGGTCGCATGTAATGGGAACCGATCGAGGGCCTGGGAGGTTAGGCGCAGGGTGGGGGTGGAAGTGGTGAGAAGGGCACAGGGAGGGGCGTCCAAATGGCGCCACAATAAACAAAAGCCCAGGAAAGGGCAGGAAGCAGCACACGGGAAAGGTGTCCGGCCCGCAGGAAAGGAACAAAGAGCCAAAGGGGTATAAATACACCAGGAAAAGGAAAGAAGGAACAAATCAGGTAAGGAGCCCACCTCTCTCGGGTGAGCTCCTTAAGGCCTGAGGAAGGGAGAAGGAAAATGGTTTGCCACCCAACCCACCCTACAAAAGGAACGGAAGGAGAAAGAAGCAGGCAGGAGCTGGAACGCTGAGTACTTTCTTCGGTACATGGTCCCAAAGCAAGTCGTAGGCGGCATGTGCCCAGGAACGGAGGCCCAAGGGGTAACAAGGACTCCATAGGAGCCTTGGGCATCTCCGGAGCTGGACACACGGTGCCCAAAAGCATATGACAATTATTGTTTTTTTTTGTTGTTATGTATTTTCTGTAAGAAAATAAAATGCCTACGGCCTATGATTTTTCCACAAACATAATGGGTCTGTGATATTATTATTTAGGTAAGGATATGATATATGAGCAAAGGGAACCCACACTACTCAGCCTAATGCCCCCTGCCACGCATTCGTGGGAAGCGTATTGCGTATGGAAACCAGCAGGATCGGTTCCACGGCTAGCGCATGCGCAGTGGCCGAGCTCTGGAATCTTTCGCCCTTTGGTTGACTAAGCTCTGGATGGATGATCGCCTGTCCCAACTGGAGAGAGAATGATAATAAAAAGAAATCTACGGCCTGCGCCGGTGCTGCTATATATCAGCCGTGTAATAACATTTCCCAGCCGCCCTGTCCTGGCTCCCCAGTGCGGGCTCCTTCATTCTGTGCCGCTCGGCGCGTCATTTCCACTAATGTCGGCCATACGTCTTGCGTGGGCTTACAAATGGAGACTGCGGCTCTTCAGCCGCGCTGTACACGGGCTGCCTGCCAGCAGCGCAGTGCACTGTGCAGCACGGCCGGACCCGCGAGGCGTGCCCCACAGTGGAACGTCGCCAGTCCCGCCCAATGGCCCCAGGTCCCGTGGCACCTTCTATGCACCCTGGCGCCTGTGTGGCGGGTGCAGCTGCCCGCGTGTGCCAATCCTGGGCCATGTCTTCCGCCTTCGGCCCTTTCCAGCGCACCAGTAACAGCCTCATTTATCATATATGGAAACGTCAGACGGTCATCTGTGTAACACTTTCAGGCAGGACCCGTGTCGTGTGTGACGCATGCAGGCGGCTCCCACATTGTTTGAGCCTTCAGCACACCCGTGCCACGTGTGACTTCTTCACCCGGTCCTACACAATATGTGATATACTCCCATGGGCTCATACCGTACGTGACTTCGTGAGCTAGAGCTGTGACCTTTGCAGCCAGTCTCACGGGAAATTGCCCGGAGTGGACTCTGGACTAACAGTGGCCCCTGGTAAAGCGGCCTACATTGCAATATACACGAGAAAATAGCAGCTCAAATGGGCGAGCCGCGTGCAGTGCTCTTAGAAAAGAAGCCCATATGGCACAGAGGCCCGCCGGGAAATCTCCAGACCTCGCTGAAAGCCAGTCCATCCCTGGCTATAGGTGACATCTTCAGCAAGTACTGGCTATTAACCAATGGCTATCTGCACTCTGGGAATTGTAGTTTTATTTGTTATCTGAAAAGTTACTCACAATATTGAAATCTAAAAGGTTTTATGCTAAACCAACTACAAACATAAACAGGATAAAGAAAAGCCGTACAAACCACGCCCTCCCACTATGTCCATAGACATCTCACCTCATAGTCGACTTTCCCTGTATCTCCTGCCGCAGTAATTGAAAGTACACCTTTGCTAAGTCTAGCCACGCTCTAGGCCCCAGGGGCTGGGTATGAATTTCTTCTCTCTGCCTTCAGATGAGAGATGGCATACGTAGTCCCTTCATGTTACCCCGATATGCTCCTTTCTGCTTAGCCCGCTTTGCACTCCTCACATCTCAAACCCAGCGACACATATAGGTAAGGAAACGTGACCTGCCTCACATTTTGTGTGACACTTTTCCTTCAGAAGTAACGTGCAATTGTTGACAATCCCAGACAGGTTAATAGACATTATAAATGACACACTCCTGCCACAAACGTGCCAGCCTTTTTATAGCACACACGCAGGGCCGGAAATGTAAAACAGTAACAAGGGGCGGGGTTATGAATGGAGTCATGGCAAGCTTTTGAAAAAACACAACACTAAAATAACATTACATTTTAGAGAAAGGACTCGAAGCATATAATAAACCAACTTGACAAAAGAGTTGAGCAGAAAAAAACAAACAAAAAAACAGTATGATTCTAACTTTATTTTTCTCATCTTGAATGGAAGCCGACAATTACCAGTAAGCAGATTAATGTGAGCCTCAAAAGAAAGAAAAAAGTCCTATGGAAAGAAATACAGTGACATAAAATGCACCTGATTTTGATCACTGTGTCAAAAAGCATGCCGCTTTACGCACCTGTCCCATTTTTAATCACTCACCGTTCACACCTCTTAAGAGAGAGCAGGAGCAGCTCAGAATTACCCACTGGCTGCTGGGTGTGAAGACATCTAATGTTAATTGCACTTTAATTTGCTTAAACTTAAAATAAAACAAAAATAACAGACATAGCAGAACTCTTTTGAGCTTGGACTGTCCCCGAGTGGCGGGGACAGCTGATCTCTTAACTCCTGGAGCAGTGTATTACAGCGAAACTGGAAGGTTTAGAATTCATCGTAACCTCTGGCCTCTGGCCTTTCCCCTTCTGTAATGGCTTGGCAGGTGAGGAACGAGGGTTGCCCAGAGCGATGCCAGAGGTTAAGATTAATTCTAAACCTTCCAGGCCATCACCTCCTGTTTTTTGCTATAGTCACCCCCAGTGGGACGGGTATGCTTAGATGTGGGTCACGTGCCTGCTGGGCCCAGAGACACAAGCTACTCCTCACTGAGGAGGCCAACAAGTCTTAAGCATGTCTGGGGATGCTTGTGGTCTGTGCAGGAGGGATGTGACCTATCAGTTTGGACTGGACTGCCCCTTTTGGGGTGGGATCATGCCTGATTTGCATATGGTTTTTCCCCTTTCTGTAATGGCCTGGCAGCTGAAGAACGATGGTCTGGAGGGTTGCCCAGAGCGATGACAGAGGTTAAGATTAATTCTAAACCTTCAGGCCCTCAGCTGTTCTGTTTCGCAGTGTATTACAGCAGCACAGGCACATGCTTTTTGGTTCCCTGGATTTAGCAATCAAAGACACAATGTTTGCCAGAGTATGAATTCAGGAAAGCCACTCCAGTCCCAGCACATTCACAAGATGAACATCATCTGCCCTGGAATGAGAGACTGAGCCGGTCAAACCTGTGACCTGCAGGCCCTATTCAGGTTGGCGCAGAAGGGACTGAACCCATTGAGCTATTTTACAACAAACTGGGTGTTGATCAGGGGTAAGGGGAGAAAGCAAAGTTTGGGATGTGAGGTGGCAGGTAAGGGTGCAGGAGGCAGAGCACATGGCGGTGGTTAGCGAGAGCAAGAGAGACAGACTCTAAACTAGAGATCCGGCAAAGGAAGAGACCAACCGAGAGGGGGATGGAAACATCTCAAGAGGAGGAGCACAGCCTGCAGAGTAGAAAGTATGTAGACAAGCAGAGGCAAAGCCAACAATTTAGGCATGTGTGTAGTCAAGGGGTAGGCATTTTCCAAATTCTAGGCACTGCCAACATGGTACCACCTGTCCATAAGATGGCAACAGCTAGCAAATAGACTTAATACCTGGCTATATTTTGGCAGTGCCTGGCAAATGTCTATCTAATGCCTATACAAGAGGGACCGCTGTTGTCATTGCCAATGCTTGTTATGAACAGGAATTAATTGCAAGGAGCATGTTCAAGGACACATATGTTGCTTATAAATTATAATCTTCTGGAAGCACACTTGGTTTAGGCATCTTTATTACACTATGAACTCATTTACAGCTAAATGAAGCCATTACCTTATAGAAGACTGCTGTGAAATAACATTGGAAACACCTTAAAAGCACAGAGCTAGCTCAAAGCAGTGTCTGTTTTTTTTGGCAGAGAGTAGTGGGAGGGACATAGGAATGGCTGTAAGGACTGGACATGGCCATAAAAACTTGCATGGTCATGGGCGGTAAATGGATCAGTAAAAATCAGAAAAAAAAAATCCTACAGGCTGTGTGTTCCTTCTCCATCCCTTGCTAATGGTTGTGGTTTGCAGGCAGCGGTTACAGCACAAAACGAATGCAATCCATGTGAGGATTGTAGAGGAAACAGTGAAAGGGGGAGATTGGGAGTCAAATATAAAGACAGAGGAAATGACAGAGTGAGACAGCGAGAAAGGGAGGGATACAGAGATAGAAAACAGAAGAAAGGAAATAGAAAGTGCGCAGTGCCTCTGACAAGTGAGAGAGAGAGAAACAGAGAGAGGGGGAGATGCAAAGAGAGAGAAAGTCGAAGATGGAAGAGGAGAAGAGGATGAAAGGGAGGATGAGAGGCAGCGCTGGTCTGCTGGTTCTGATTATAGGTGGCACTGGCATAAAGACTACACGGAATAAAAATGATACGTGAATTTGAAAAGGTGGCCCGGAAAGAAAAGGCAAGCCTGAGACTAATGTGATGAGTGGAAAGAGATGACGCAACTAGCGCTTTGTGGAAAGTGAACGGGGTTAAGGAGAGGGTGAAATAGTAATGGAGGCAGAGGGAACCTGTGGCCAAGGGGAGAGCATGACCAGTACTGGAATATGGAGAGCAACGCGTGACCGAGGAAAGGAAGGAGCAAAGCTGCACTTTGAGAAAGAGAGAAAGTAGAAAAGGAAAAGAGAGGCGAGAGGGCCCATCCACGATAAGGCGACTAGGAGAGCTCTGAAAAGATCACTTCTCAGGCCTAACACTGCACTGCCGCCCAGGAAGAGCCTGGACTCAAGACATTAGAGCAAGTCCCAGAAAGCAAATATAGCGCTCACTGTGAAGGACAGCTAAAGAGGAACACAAGCACTAAACTGTCAGAGACTCCTGCAAGTGCATTACAGCCCAGCAGCGCACCTGACCTCTTTCAAAAATGCACATCAGAGACAGACAGTGGCCCAGATGAAAACCCTTTTATACTTGTGGAGAGAGTCGGGGAGACTCCCTAGCGAGGCACAACCCCACCTAACCCCTCCCCCACCAATGCAAGTCACAAAACACCAAACACACACACTAAAAATGGAAGGTAAATTAAAAAGAACGTGGACTCACCTGAAAAAGGGAGAACCTCCTTTCACATGCCACCAAGATGGTGGCCAACTAACCACACAAACATAGTAAGAATTAGTGGTCTTACATAGAACCTCATGCCAGATTCCTCCTGCTGCTAAGTGCTGTAATAACATTTCTTGGTGTTCAGTTTATCATCCATGGACGGATGAAGCTTTCAGTTGTCCGCTGACACAGAATCAAACGTGGGCAGTGCAAGCTGACCACATGTCTGAGGACAGCACTTAACTCCTGAGCTATCCAACTAAACCGGCAGCTTTTTTCCCTTTTTTTCTGCTGGTTGCCCTCCCCTTGTTGTACTGGCTTTGTTTGAGTTCAGGGAAGGAATTGGGGCGCAACAAGACAGAGCTGCACTCTGGCAAACAAATGTCTTTCCAGGGCGGTGTTCTGTGAAGACCTGAGGCCCAACCTCATCCATTTCCGGCCCTGTTTGAGTTTCTTGTGCCCTCCCCTAGCCTTGTCTATTGATTCTGGATTATTGGTTACTATCTCGGTTTGGTTCTGCCCTTTGTGTCACACCATGTAGCTGGGGGCCAAAACTGGGCATAACCAATTCCAGCTAAGATATTCCTGAACGATAATTGCCAGTTTGCTGCCGGGTCAAACCATAGCAGACCGACAAATTGAATCTCAAGCGACTCTGGAGAGATTGCTGTCACCACAAAAGTAAATGGAAGTCTACCCATTTCGGGCTCCAAATCCAGAGTGTTAAAGGAGTGGGGGGTGCCAAGAGGGACTCCCACTGCACCATCCATGATACACCACTTGTGGCCAAAATCAGGCATAGGATAAGAGCTTCCCACGAGAAAAGTGAAGGAGAAGGCCATCGACCCAGAGTGCAGTCAGGAGGCTGGAACACGTCACATCCTGTCGTCAGATCTAACATGATATTGCACTGAATGCGTGTCTAACAGATTACTTTTTTGTTTAGGAGTATAACTGTGGCAGTGAAACTGCGTGGCTTTCTGTATTAACCAAAACATTCAATTACCTTAGAACCACCCAATGCAGGCCCTATACGTATCGCGCCTGACTTTTATTTTCAGACAAAGGGCACCCATAGCAGCCTCTTGTAAACGCCAGTGGCTCCAAGAAACCAATTGGAGCTCCTCTTCTCCAAAATGAAACTTTCCAAACTCAATAATTATGCGATTGGCTGTGAGCATCTAATTGGAAACCTAGAGTTGCACTCTGTGGGCCCGATTCATGGATTTTTTTTCCCTGGTGCAAAGTGACTTTTCACTGGTGCAAAGTGACTTTGCACTGCCAACACACATACTGATTCATGAAACAGTGCAAAGTGTATTTTTGGCGCGCAAAGTCACTTTGCACTGTAAAAATACACTTTGCACTGATGCACCCTGATTCATGGAGAGGTGCAAAGTGTATTTTTGCAGTGCAAAGTGACGTTGCATGACAAAAGACACTTTGCACTGTTCCATGAATCAGCGCGTTTGTTAGCAGTGCAAAGTCACTTTTCACCAGTGAAAAGTCACTTTGCACCAGGCAATACATTCGTGAATCAAGCCCTGTATCTCCAGTGCTCGCTGTACACCCTCGTGAACATGTATTTAAGAGAAACCCTCCATTGCAGCGCACAAGTGAACCTTGCCCATGAGTGCAGGACGCTGAGAAGACCGTGGATTGCTTCCGCAGATATGGAGTGAGTTGCGGGAAACTCTTTACTGCGAGTTCCTCCTACCCCTGATGTTCCCACTATAGTTTTTAGTATTGCAAGGCTTGGCTGAAAAGCGTCCGCAGGAGAGGCTTTCAACCCGGCAGGTATTGCTTCCCCTCATGGGCACGTGAGTTCCAGATACTGCGCCCTGAAACATGTCTGAGAGTGACGTCCCCGCATCACGTACACCTCGCACTTTCCTTTGCATCTCATTGTGCACTGAATTCAATTGGCGTCTTCATAATTTGCATTTTTAAAATCCAAACACACTTCCCATTGGCTGGATATTTGAACGTATGCCATGGACCCCTGCCCTTATAGTCTGCTGGTAAAAATAAATAAATAACATAACTGGAATGTGTCCTTGGGCCCAGCTTTGTTTTTTTGTAAGTATAGGCTGTCATGTTCCTTCCTGAGTTGGACTACACCTTACTGAGTTGGACTACACTATTGCCAGTGACCTGACTGGGCAGCCAGACTAGTCGATTTTGGAACTCGATTTATATCACGTTCTCTGCTTGAGGCTCTAGATGTATGCGAGATACCTTTGACGTTCCCTGAGAGCACAGTCTGGCCTTCACTTCCTCATCTCCTACAAGCGGGTTGGGGCGCTTAATTACAGCCATGCAGCAACCGGAAAATGCCAGGAGGATCTTCCTCCTCAATCCTGCCAATCAAGCTATCCAACTCAATGCTCAAATCCGGACTATTCACAACACTGCAACAGGCATATTAGCATAGCACCATACCAAGACCCGACCAATCAGAAACGTGTAATCTAGTAGCCACTCCAGGCTGGAATTTATGGAGGCACCAGCACCACTAAAATGAACCAGTATGGACTAGCAACCGGCAAAAAGGCAAAGGCAGACCACTCAGACTTTAACTGATGAAAAACAAGATTATAGAAACTCTGCTCTGAGCTCAACAGCAGAATGGAACTCAACTTGCTCAACTCCAATAACCTGACTCCTCAAGAGGCCCTGACTATCACCCCCTTCCACAACTAATGGACACACCACTCAGTCTACTGGCTCTATTAAACTACACACAGACCCCCAGACACAGCAACTCGAAGCCTACCAGCAGGACCTGTCACATAAACTTCGGTAGGGCCAATCACAGCTCAATGCATGGCTCTCCAAATATTTTGCTCTATCCCACAAGCTCTCGCCCCACCACATCAGTTGCTCTCCAGGTCCCAGCACTGCAATTTAACACATCTTGGTGTTTGTCCTACTGGATAGAAAATACACCCAAGTGCTTTCTCTACAAACCACATGCAACCACACCAACACACACAACTTGGGTTCTTCCTACCTGAGCTCATCAACACCACAGGTTTCATACCATCCTCTACCCAAACGCAATAAAACCATCCGCTTTGCTCACACAGCCATATGCAAAAAAGGCTACCAAACGACAGAGGTGCTGTGCATAAGACCACTTTTCATTACCTTACCAAGCATTCTCCTGCTTGGTGGGTGGTCTTTTGGGCGTTCCTCCTAAGTGTCTGCTGCCTGTGTGTAGAGTCAGAAAGGTGGCCCATCAAAGGGCCTCCCTTTCCCCTAAAGGTACCCATAGCTCTCGCTCTGCTGTTAAACACTCTTCTGACATCTGTCACCTCCTCAAAGACTTTGGCCTTGACTTCCTCGCTCTCACTGAGACATGGTTCAATGCCAGCTCTTTCACTGCTTTTGACACTCTTCTTCCTGAGGGCTACAAAAACCTCCCCAAGCCCTGGTCTAACTGGTCTGGAGGTGGAGTGGCCCTTGTCCTACCCGAAGGGTTCCCTGCTTCAATCATACCCACTCAATCCTGCTCTTCCTTCGAATGCCTTGTCTGCAAGCTTGGTGTCTGTCTTACCCTCTCAC
Source organism: Ambystoma mexicanum (assembly GCF_040938575.1). Classification (NCBI taxonomy): domain Eukaryota; kingdom Metazoa; phylum Chordata; class Amphibia; order Caudata; family Ambystomatidae; genus Ambystoma; species Ambystoma mexicanum. Next base: position 481,230,896 of record NC_090936.1, read on the forward strand.
TCACTCTCGCTACCATTTGCAGGACCCATGGGCCAATCCCCCTCTTCCTCTCGGAGTCGGCCAACCTTGCCTCTTCTTTTCTGACCTCTAACTCTAAGCTCCTCCTCCTCAGAGACTTCAATATCCATCTTGACTCTCCTGATGCGGCCACTGTATGCTTCCGCAACCACTGTGACTCTCTTTCCCACACTATCCTTTCCTCTAGGTCAAATCTCTCTGCTGGGCACACCTTGGATGCTCTTACCTCAGCCGACTTCCCTTTCTCTAATCCTCTCACTACTCCTCTCTTCTGGTCTGATCATTCTTCCCTCTAAACCCACCTGGAGCTTCCCGGCTCCCTGGCTAAGCCCCTTCCCACACTGCCAGTCTCCTCCATCATTAGACCAATCAAGCAAGTGTCGGTAGTTGTATTTGCCACCTCCTTCTCACACCGCCCACTCCTGCTATTCACTCTCTCACTGACTCAACTCTTTCTAACCTTCACCTCTCCATCTTCAACACTCTTGACATCCTTGCCCCTGCCATGAGGATACGCATGAAGCCTGCTTCCATGTGCAATAGTTGGTGTGATTCTTACCTAGTCACGCTGAAATGTAAGTGCAAAGCTGTGGAACAGAAGTGGCTGGCTTCTTGCACATCCTCTGACAAACTGGCCTGTCGCCTCCTCCAAAGACACAACAGACTCTCCATCCGCTCCAAGAAACGGGCCCACATACAAGCCTGCATCGCTGGGGCCACTAACAATATATCCAAACTTTTCCAAATCTGCAAGGAGCTTGCCAATCCTAATTCAGTCTCAACTTCTCCTCTTCCTACCCAAGCTCTCTGTACAGCACTGGTTTCTGATTTCACTACAAAAACTCAGGGCATCCTGTCCTCTCTCTCCTCAACTACCCTCCCTCCTAGCACTGCACGCAGGCCTACCTTGGCCCCCCTCTCTCCTTCCTCCCTTCTCTCCTCCTTCTCACCTGTTTCACCTGATGAGGTCACAAAGACAGTCGGCTCTATGAAGATCTCCTCCAAACAGGTCCTTCCCTGCTCCTCTAGAACTATCAAAGACAATATTGCCTCTCTTGCTCCTTCCTTGGCTGAGTTCTGTAACCATTTCATTTTGCCACCGGTTCCTTCCCATCTCGCCTCAAGCATTCCCTTGTGCATCCCCTCCTCAAAAATATATCTGCGAACCCTTCCTGCCTGGCTAATTACCACCCTATCTCCACTACCCCTTTTTGGGCAAACTCTTGGGAAAGTTGGTCATCTCCCAACTAATCCATCACATTGAATCTGTTGGCTGACTCCACGACCATCAGTCTGGCTTTGGAGCAGCGAGAGGCACCAAAACTGCTCTCGTGAACACCTGTGATGACTTGCTCTCAAACCCTGACTCCAACTCTCCTTCTGTTCTAAACCTCTTTGATCTGTCCTCTGCCTTTGACATGCTCGATCATTCTACCCTCATAAACTGGCTCCATGATACCTTGGGCATCATGGATCATGCACTGGACTGACTGACCTCTTTCGTCTTGAATCGGCCCTCCCAAGTGCAACTGGGCCCTTTTCCTCTCCTCTATCTCACTCTCTATCTACGTGCTCATAAAGATCTCTGCACTAATGCCAGTAAGACTGAGATCCTTCTCTTTGGGATTCCTGCCCCCTCCTTCCCTCCTGTTCTTTAGCTGCCCTCCTTGGGCCCCCTTCCCCCCCCCCTCCTGTGAGTCTAAAAACCTGGGTGTCATCTTTGACTCTACTCTCTCCTTCTCACCCCATATCATTGACCTTGCCAAGAAGACCCACTTTCAGCTTGGTATCCTCAGAGGCATTCTCCCCTTCTTCACCTTCCCCCAGAAACTCAATGTCTCTAGATCTCTGGTTCGCCAGGATGGGTTATTGTAACACCCTCTTCCTTAACCTTCCACTCTCCTCCATCTGCCCTCTTCAACTAATCCAGAATAGGACAGCAAGACTTATCCTTGGCCTCAAGCCCACAAACCGCACCCTTTCAGCCCTAAAATCTCTCCACTGTCTCCCAGTGGTTGCAAGGATCACATTCAAGACCCTCTGCATCATCCACAAGGCTTTCTGGGCCTAGGAATTCACTACATCCAAATCTCTCTCTAAATCCCTTCCTGCTAGAGCCCTTCCGTCCTCTAGCTCCAACTCTCTGTAGATAAAACGATTTGCCAAGCAGAGAGTGGGGGGTAGATCTCTATTTTCGGCAGCAGCCTCCCTCTGGAATAGTCTCTGTGCCCCTCTATGTCCTGAGTTGGATCTCCTTAAATTCTGGAAACCTCTCAAGACCTTCATTTTTTCATCCTCCGTCCCTCTCCCCCTCCCTTGCTAGCCTTCATCTGTTGCCGCAACTGGTTGCCTGTGACCCCTCCGGGGCCAGGCCTTCCTTCAACCAGTCCTCCCCTTTTCCCCTTTTCTAGCACTTGTCCTCAGCATCCCTCCCCATACTAGCCACTGTGGCTGGTCCACCTTCGTCCACGCACTATTCACCTCTACTCCTCCCACCCCTGGCACTGGCTTTCTTGGCCTCCAGCTGGAACTTGCCCATCCGTTGTGGGCCCGTCCTTCCTGCACTTCTCCCTCAAACCTTTCCCTCTTCCATCCCATTCCCTGTCCCCTCCTCCCTTGCACTTCATGTTACTGCACTTGCACGACCCGAATATCACAAGGCCTAGTAGCACTGTTACTATTGTATTTTTTCCTCTTGGTTCCCCCACACCCTTTTTTGTCTTGTGGTGCCCGGAAACACTTCCTGGTGTATAGGCGCCATACAAATGTTCAATAAAAAAATAAAAACAAAACAAAGTACATCTAGCCATCCTGGTGGTAGGGTACTCACCACTTTCGTCAAAAGCAAATTAGTTGAATAATTGTTTTGCAAATTCTTTACTGCAAATATGTATGTGGTGGGTAGGGGTCATGCATCGAGAAGGGGAGGGTGGGGTCAGGGGGGTGGTTGTTTGGATCGTTTCCATCGACATTTTGCAATACAAAATTCTGTAAAAATAATGTTTCCCGTTTTACTTTGGACCCAAACAAAATCGTGATTCTAACATAGATAAGGTGGCACTACTAGAAAGCCTACCCTAGAGTTTCATGAGTTTAGGTCTGTCCTCCCTGGCACAGGCTGTCCTAAGGTAAGCAACTTGAGGCCGGTGTGTTTGGAAAAGAGCACTAGTAGTCTTTTAGAAACATTTCTATCGATCATTTATGTTGCACGTGCGATAATTTGTGTTCAAGTGCCCCCATAAGGAAATGCAGAATTACCCAGTGCCAGAAACAAATCAATGTGCCCGAAATAGGCAGTAAAAGAAACAAAAAAATAGATTTCTGCAGAAAAGAAAACAGGGCAATAATTAACGTAAAAGTGCAAACATAATTGTTCATAATGTCCTGCAACTGGGACGAGGCCACAAATAATATTTCGCGCGGCTCCCACCGTTTTCACACTGAACCCTCCCACCCGCCACCTATTCGCCCCATGAGCCCTCCAGTCCTCCAATGTGCGTTCACCTAATTCACCTAATTTGCATGACAGGCTTCTGAGCTGCTGTCTCTTCCTGCATTTCGGAATGCGGACTCCCTTACTACAGTCCAGCATGGGATTCTTTAAACGGCACCCAGTGGGCATTTAAAAGAAATACCATGACCCTTTAACAATTATTTGACAATAAAAAGAAAGCTGTACAAATATGATTTGAACAATCTCAAGTATCGTTCAGTACTCTGACAAGGTTTGTGTCTATTTGACATAAAACATTTGAACTAATCCATTTGATAGAATTTATTTGACCTTTTTATAGGTCTAAAATGAGGGGGGTGACCCCCTGCAACCCTCCACTTCCCCTCAACCTAATCTATACCCTTACCCACACCCATATATATTTTTTATTAAAATTGACTGAAAAAAAGCTCAAAACAATTCGATCAAATGTTTTAGGTCAAATGTGTTTAGGTCAATTATTCTAATACCCTCTGACATTCTATGTTTCCAATATACCTAACATAATAGTTAATTCACAGTGGGCCTCATTATAAGGGTGGCAATGATGGTATGAACGGGGCTGGTAAGGCACCGGCACCGTACATACCGTCCCGCCGCATTACGAATTTTACTTGTGAGTCCCTGGCACCCGCAAGCATACCTCGTAATTGCGCGGGCACCGTTATCAACGATGCCGGTGCAACCATGCTCCCCACCCCCACCTGCAGGACAGAATGGGGATCGGGAGCCCGGCAATACCGCCACCCGCGAATGGGCAATTACCAGCCCAATCATATCGTAATGGGGCAGTTATTGCCCAATCGTGGGAGGCAGTGCCAGTAGCAAGCATGGCGGTAGCCGTGCCGGCCATAAAGGCACGGCTACCGCCATGCTCGTAATGAGGCCCAGTGTCGTTTTCTTTCTTTAACTGCACTTTTCTTCATTTACACTTTCATCATTTGGTCTCCGTTTTGGTGGCAAAAGCAACGCTGGTTTCACTTTCTGTGTTTGCAAATAGTATTTTCCTTCTGGTGTGGGTGGAAATCCGGTGTACACACTGCTTGCCATTCTGCTCTATGTCTGGTGTATATGTGTTCTGCCTTCTTAATTTGCAGTGCCCAGCCATGGGTTCTATTCCAGCCTCTTTCAATACATGATATTTCGGGCTGATTAGGATTTTCCAAGGCAGTATAATGTGCTGTCAATTGGAATTATCCTGTGAATGTGCAAACTGGGAGTATACTTGGAATGTCAAACCGGTACTGTATTGTCGTCGCCAAATTCTGAAAGTACTGGCATTGTGCAAAGGGTAATATGGCAGGTTTGTCAAAAATGTACATAGACCAAGTTAATCAAACTGGGAATATATTAAGTTAGTCGAACTGGTAGTACACTGGCACTGTCAAACTGGGATTGTTTGAATGTGTTGTATAGCTGACAAATCAAATGACCTGTTTGTATACAATTGGTGTATCAGTGAATCAAACATTATCAATCAAAAATGAGTAATTCGAAAGAAATGTAGTGAATCTGCTACCTACAGCACCAAGTCAGTCTTATGATGTTTTTTCTTTCAAAAAGTGCAGGTGGAGCAGGTTCTATATCATATCATTGACAACTGTTTTTTCGACAGCGTTTATTCTGAAAAAATTAGCAGGAAAAACTCATTGAAATTCTTTTTATTTTTATTTTAGGGGTCCCCCCAAATCCCACTGCACCACCTATTTTTTTACTGTCCTCCCAACCCTTTATGTGCCCTTTCCCACCCCCACAAAAAAATGTAGATGTGTTTTTACGGCAAACATTTTTCAGAAAATCATCAGTCGAATATACTACTGTCGATGATTGGACGTCGCACCATAGAGTGGTGCTCACCTGGGGTGTTTTACTGCCGCTGTGCTACTCCCAGTGCAACATGAATGACGCTGGTCAAATACGTTCTGTGTTTTTGTTCCTAATTGAAACTGAGCACAAAAAACTGGACGTGGATTCTTCCAAGCAAGACCTAGTTACTCGTATATTGCATAGGCTATATTGAAAGGCTATACATATAAGACCACTAAAACATATGTCATGACCTGATACAGTCAAAACTATACTGGCCCTTTTATTAAATCAGTAGGGTACCTGGAAGTAACTTTAGCTGACCAACCAGGGGAATTTCCTGTAGGCATTGTTTACTAAAAGAAACTCAGAGCCCTCTTGGCCATTGGTCAGCAATTAGGCTTGTATTAATCAGTAGGGCTGAAATCAATCCTTTCTTTTAGAACAGAACCCTTTCTATTAAACCAAGTTCTGCTGAAGCATTTCAATGATCGATTTTTCCCAATTCCATTGGGATGTTCATTCACTTAGCAGACATTTGAACAAGCTTTGTCGAGATTATGATGCAGGTGTGTTGGAGTTATCGAACATGACTTCTTGTACCCTTATCAGAGCCTACTGATGTGAGGATGGTTGACCTTACTCCCTCATCAATAGGAGCAGGTTAGTTCTCAGAGGTTAAGGAGAGGAGTGCCAGAAGGAGGCAAAGACTAAGAGAGTCGAGATTTGAGGCAATGGAGGAGGAAGTTGGATTTTTTCAGATCACATTTGCAGCTTCTGAAGAGCTGTCATTTGAACAAGCTTTGTCGAGATTATGATGCAGGTGTGTTGGAGTTATCGAACATGACAGTATATAACCAAGTAGCAGTGTTGACTTGGGTGCCTCCAATCAACATCAAGAGGCTTCACAAGTGGAATGGGAGTGGAGTGGATGCTGCACTCTGAGAGTCATCACGATGCCCGAACACCCAGGATATCACATTAAGAACACACTTAATCACATGGGCCAATATGGCTATGGTCTCTTGACTAGAACACTTTCATAAATACAGATGATTATACGAGGCAGGGGTTTGGTCCATCCAACAAATTAAAATAATGTAGTATTGCTGAGACGCAAAACATGGACGTTTCTTGGGAAATTTCTTACGCGTCATTCATTTGCAGGTTTCACCCACATCCATCAACATGTAACCTACCCATGCAGTAATTTGCTAAATATTTACAGAAATGCAATTATTTTAATCCACAGCTTTTCAAGATCCATGAAGCTCATAATTTACTGAATGGTGTCTTGAGACAATTCATGTATGCCCAGGAATCACACTTAGGCACTTTAAGCTGCTTAGAGGGACAACACCCTCCGTGTGCTAGAGGTTTGGCAGGAAACATTGCCCACATTTAATACTCTGGAGCAAATATAGTCTCCAAAATCTTCACATCTTTACATTTAGCCTACAAACATATTGTAAATCAATGTAAAGTCAAATTTAGGATCGTGTTAATTTATGATACCCCCAAGAGTCTCACAACTACTCACAATGTGTTGACCTAGATGCTGCAATGGAGCAGATGTTCTGTGCCTGACCAAATGTACATCAGTTTTGGAATGTGGTAGGTTCCATCACAACTATTTCGTGATTAAGAAAGCTAAAGTAATTGTTCAAACCCTGGTACCTAAGATCTGGAAGAACAGTGTCCAGGTCATTGTGGAGAAGCACAGCCAATCTCAGGCCTCCACACTGGTGGAAGCGGCTTCAGGAGTATGCACTTTATAAATGGCACTCACACAGTGCGGCTTGTCAGTGGTTCACTTGCAGCCGTCCAGGTGTGTTTTACTTACTGCTACAATGTGTGTTTTCAGGCTGGTAGGGATCCTATTGGGCGATCCTTCTTTCTATTTTGTGGTCCTTCACGTCCCTTCGGATTTGCCTATGAGATGCTATTCACCTGTGCTTGCCTTTGCCTGCTATTTTGCGTGAGGCTGCAGTCAGCCGGGGAGGAACTAAGGTATCAACTGCTCCAGGCATGTGGCACGCCAAATATCTTATGCCCTTGTGATTTGCTATATGCTCAGTTATGTGCTCAGTGTTGTATTTAGATGCGTGTACTGGCACAATTGAAAACTTTTCTAGCTTATCCACAATTAGGGGCTGAGAGTGGGCGAGATTGAGTGTTGCTCTTGCTCAGTGTTTTATTTCTTGTTGTTAATGAACATGTCTATTACAATGTCTAGCCATGTGAAAGTGTTCCCTGCGGGCACATGTGTGCATTTGTATCAAGTCCACACAATATGTCGGAAGTGGAAGTACTTTCGGAACCTCAGTCCAAGAGTGGGGACTCTGTTCTGCAGGAACACCATCATCAAGCTTTGCGTCTGGATAATAAACCCTTATCAGAGCCTACTGATGTGAGGATGCTTGACCTAACTCCCTCATCAATAGGAGCAGGTTAGTTCTCAGAGGTTAAGGAGAGGAGTGCCAGAAGGAGGCAAAGACTAAGAGAGTCGAGATTTGAGGCAATGGAGGAGGAAGTTGGATTTTTTCAGACCACATTTGCAGCTTCTGAAGAGCTGTCATGTATAAAAGCTCCCCAGGAACTGATGGTGCATTCTGCAACTGAAAAAGGGGCAGTCAAGCTACTGAGTGAGATGGGATTGAAGCTCGAGAATATGAGTGAAGCAGTCATCAACATGGGAGGGCAATCTATTCCAAAGGATTATCCTCCGGAAGGAGCTATTAACTCCACCGCTTTAATAGCTCACACCAAGGCAAGTGCGCAACAGCAGATTAGAACACAGGCAGAAACGCTGCTATCTGATGTCATAATTCCAATTAAAAGGTCCCCGTTCAAGGCCTCAGTGCTCTTGATTGAAAGCGTTTCATCGCAGCAAGCCAATCGAAGAAGATCGAGTTGGAAGATTCCTTATCCAGACTTTAAAGGTACTACTGATCTCCCAGATTGGCAACCTTTGACAGAGCGCATTAGACCCAAACTTAATCAAGTGTCCAACTTGAATGAGTTTCAGCAGTGGTTGCATTCGATCAGTCGGGGGAGGGTGTGATGCCACAGGCCATAGTGGAAAAGTGGAAAAAGATTGCCAATATACCTTAACAGTAGAAGGAAGGAGAACTGAGAGTAGAGACAAGACTGTGATTGGTGGGGGAAGCAATTTTGCTCCCCATTCCAAGTCCTCTCAACTTTAATTCAGTCAACAGTATCTGGACTTTCATTGGGCCATCTACAGTTCGGTACAGGAACCGGAAAAACTGCTAGTTTGAAGCAGGGTGTTGTTATGCCAAAAGCGATATCAAGGCATTTTTGTCTAAGGAAAAAGCAAATGCCATTGATAGAAAATCCTAAAATCTGTGATTTGATTCAGGATAAAAGGAGTGTTTGTCATTATGAATGTTGAGAAGCCCACGAAACCTAGAGTAGCCCAGAGAAACAAAGCCTTTGCCTGGCTACATTCTGAAGCAGGAAATGGGACTATAAAATCGGATGACTTGAAAGTCCTACTCAGGGTTCAAATTGTCGAAAGGTGTCCTCTTAATAAAAGAGATTTTATTATCATGGGCTGTGACAAAAATAATCTTCCTATGTTTTTGAGCAATTGCAAGAGCTTGAGGAACATGCCACCTGACTCTAATCTGAGAATTGTGCTTGCTGGACTAATGTCTTAGTCAGTTCAACTAGCTTGTGTTGATTGTTCCATTCACTTGCTTCTTGTTATGTCTGATTAGTTAATGTTAATGTGTGGATGTTGGATTGATTTTAGTTATCATAATTATTTTAATGTTCCTGGGTTTTTGATATTTATTTCTTTGCTTTTGGTTTGTTTTTGTGCAATTTGGTATAAATAGGGTTTGATATTTTCCCTTTTTGGATCTGTTTTATTTTATGTTTTACATTGTTTTGTTTTGGTTTGATAGCGCTCTGATGCCTCTCTGCTTGTGGCGCTATACACATAAATAAACTAAACTAAACTGCCCCCCCGTTTAGCCACGTCTGGTTTGAAGAACGTTTACATGTTTTATAAAATACATAAAGGTTAAGTATAAGATGTACACATATGAGATATTTGAGGAGAATATGAGAAAGATGGTCTGCTTTTTGTTTGAGGAGGAGATAGGTGTGAGTTTGTGTATTGAAAACCTATGAGGAACTGAATGTCAACTTGTTAGCATTTTTATTGTGTTTATATGAGTGTCTTTGCAACATTTTATGATGGGTAGCAGGAGGTAGCGCAGGATGTGCATTGTGATAATACATTTTATAGTTTATTGTACAACCCATTGTATTTTTGTTTATTTAAGGAAAATGAAGATATTATAAATGTAACTAGGATAATAGGTGTGAGAGATGGGGACGTCCTTGAATTAAGTAATTGATACAGACTGTGGGCACTTGCTGTACTTGGTTTTGCTTATCATCTATGTTGGGTGGTGGTAGTTCAGAGCATCTTAACATGAATGGAACCTTTTGAAATTGTCAGGGTGCAGATGGAGGAGACTGACACGCAGGTGGCATGGTGATTGCTATAGAACTTTATTAGTCAAGAAAATAAAGATAAAACCTAACAGTGATTCCCTGGATTCAGCTTGCTTCGGCTTGTCCACATTAATTAGAACAATGTTTGTTGGATCCAATACAAAGCTCCTCATATTAAAGTACTCAATTTTGGGCATAGTGGATTTTTTTTTGGCGAATATCCTTAAGTAGAAGGGGAGCCAAAAGTGGCATACATTTTGTGAGAGGTAATATACTCTCTAGTGGCACTGTAGGCCCTGGACGCGGAACGAGCGGTCCTATCTTTGTTTGCCCAGATGAGTCTATATAAGTTAGCTCAATCGGCTCTGTTTGAGAGTCTGCGTGAACTCCATTCACTAAAATTGACATTTGGGAGGCCTTTTCCTCTCTAGTGAGCTTCAACTGGGAGGACCTCTGTGGAAATGACGATGAGGACATGGACATTTTTGATGTAACAGTGTCTACCCTGGAATAGAATTCCACAAAGTTCGAACAGATCACTGGATCCCGTAGCATATGATCCTTAAAACATAACTAAAAAACAAAATGGAGGTGTGCCGGTGTGGTGAGGCGCTGGGTTAGAACTAAATTTGAAAAGACAAACTAAAGTCAATGCGACCCTTACAAACCAAATAAGATTGGGTTGCTGCACAAAAGAGGGACCAGCAGTCACCGCAGAAACTGCTAATAGATACAAATACTTGAAAAATGTCACCTCTAAATGATTGCGCAGCCCTAAGCGAATGGTAAATATCCTGTTCAAATTGAATATGTAACTGGACAACAAATACAGTGAAACAAAGAGTCCAAAGCAATAGATTCTTCAGTCAAAAAAACGCTGTTGAAACAGATTTTATGAGTTGATGCAAAAACAAGACTGCCGACACGTGTTTCGACCCAAAACAACGGGTCCTTTTCAAGGCAAGTCTGTGGTGTTGGTGTGATTCATATACATTCCAATACAGCAAAATATTATATAATCATGTCATAAGGATAAGAAAATTTGAAATATAAACAAAATTAACCAGCAGAGGAAGAAGAGGGGGCCAGAGTTAAAGAAGAGAAATGCAACCAAGAAAGAAAAAAGCCCATATGGACATTACATCATGTCAAAGAGCAGAGCAACCATTTCAATGTGAAACATATTCCAAGTAAATAAGGAGTAAATAAAAAACATTTGATTTGTTACCATATGTTGTCGAGCCAAAAATTGCGGTCGACGTGTCCATATGTGAATGTCCATATAATGAAAAAAAAAATTATAATAATATGTAAAAAAGAGAGAAAACACCATAAGCCTGAATCCTAAATGAATAAACAACTGACACATTTTAACAATGTATTAATCCCATGTACACGCATAGTGCAAAGGTAACAGACTATTGTGCCAAGGATCAAAATGCTCATCCCTCAGGCGCCTCATGGTGGTAAAATGTATTATTACATTGTCACCCGTGTGTGATATAAATGTTAAAATGAATAAAAGTTTTACCGTATGTTATTCAAACTGAGTTGGAAAACCCAAGCCCTCCTTAGGGGCAGATATATGGGCCCATTCTAAAGTAGTTGATTCTCCTCAAGAATATAAACGGCAAATAACTGAAAAATACATAAACAAAGAAACCCAAGACATGAGTTGTCTTGACAAGAGATCGACATATGACTTAAATGGGTTGTCAAAAATATCCAAATGCGTAAAAATAATGGACAGCGATACCTGAAGCAGTCTCTGTTACTGATACAGTGTGGTACATTCCCAGAACATGGGAGTTTGTTCAAACGTTGCAACTGCCAAAAAAAGACAATGCATCAAAACCCAATTCCGCAGGTAGGTCGAATAGCATAAATATATGTAAGAATCAGACTAGCAGTGAGATACTCTGAAAGTACTGTCAAGCCCATACCTGTAAGTTCAGGGGCTGGTTCCCCACTGTGGCCAGAGTCCAAACGCTTCACGAAATCAACAAGCAACCAAGACCGTCAGGAATCTTTGCTAGTATCAAATTGCTCATCCGTCCCTCGCTGTCATTAAACATTCCAGAGGTGATTTTTCAATATTTTCAATTTAAAAAATATTTTTTTTTCTTTTGTTTTCCACATGCACACTGCCATTACAGCTTATTATGCATTAGACTTTTATTTAATATTTAATAGTTGTGTTAACACATGTAGACATTGTCTAGGGCACAAACAAGATGCAAGCACTTGCCTTACTCAATACAAGGACTACCATTACCATAATTCCTTGCGCTAAATTTAAACACATGACTGAGTCACGTGACACATTTTTAGGTTCTTTTCTCTAAACACATGGAAGGAATGAACTGCACAACACTGATTTCGTGAAGCGCTTGGACTCTGGCCACAGTGGGGAACCAGCCCCTGAACTTACAGGTATGGGCTTGACAGTACTTTCAGAGTATCTCTCTGCTAGACTGATTCTTACAAATATTTATGCTATTCGACCTACCTGCGGAATTGGGTTTTGATGCATTGTCTTTTTTTGGCAGTTGCAACGTTTGAACAAACTCCCATGTTCTGGGAATGAACCACAATGTATCAGCAACAGAGATTGCTTCAGGTATCGCTGTCCATTATTTTTACGCATTTGGATATTTTTGACAACCCATTTAAGTCATATGTCGATCTCTTGTCAAGACAACTCATGTCTTGGGTTTCTTTGTTTATGTATTTTTCAGTTATTTGCCGTTTATATTCTTGAGGAGAATCAACTACTTTAGAATTGGCCCATATATCTGCCCCTAAGGAGGGCTTGGGTTTTCCAACTCAGTTTGAATAACATACGGTAAAACATTTATTCATTTTAACATTTATATCACACACGGGTGACAATGTAATAATACATTTTACCACCATGAGGCGCATGAGGGATGAGCATTTTGATCCTTGGCACAATAGTCTGTTACCTTTGCACTATGCGTGTACATGGGATTAATACATTGTTAAAATGTGTCAGTTGTTTATTCAATTAGGATTCAGGCTTATGGTGTTTTCTTTCTTTTTTACATATTATTATTATTTTTTTCATTATATGGACATTCACATATGGACACGTCGACCGCAATTTTTGGCTCGACAACATATGGTAACAAATCAAATGTTTTTTATTTACTCCTTATTTACTTGGAATATGTTTCACATTGAAATGGTTGCTCTGCTCTTTGACATGATTTAATGTCCATATGGGCTTTTTTTTTTCTTGGTTGCATTTCTCTTCTTTAACTCTGGCCCCCTCTTCTTCCTCTGCTGGTTAATTTTGTTTATATTTCAAATGTTCTTATCCTTATGACATGATTATATAATATTTTGCTGTATTGGAATGTATATGAATCATACCAACACCACAGACTTGCCTTGAAAAGGACCCGTTGTTTTGGGTCGAAACACGTGTCGGCAGTCTTGTTTTTGCATCAACTCATAAAATCTGTTTCAACAGCGTTTTTTGGACTGAAGAATCTATTGCTTTGGACTCTTTGTTTCACTGTATTTGTTGTCCAGTCACACATTCAATTTGAATAGGATATTTACCATTCGCTTAGGGCTGCGCAATCATTTAGAGGTGACATTTTTCAAGTATTTAAAACATAACTAGTTAGCTATAGCTTTGGGCTCAACCAGCTCCTTCACAGCGCTGGCTGCTGCTTCAGATTGATCGCCTAATTTAGATGGCTGATCTCGAGGAGTATGATGGCCTATAAGGGCCGGGCTTTCTGGTGGATTGACAATATCTTTAAACAACTCCCCATTAACCACACAATGTGCATTATCAGGGGGAAAGACCATTGACTGAGATTGCATAGCGGAGCCCAAGGGGGAGCAGGTGAAGCTATCAGCGCTCCTGGGGACATTATTGCTACGTAGTATGTTGGTGAGCAAGAGATGTTCATGCTGCAATTTCAGTCTCCTCGTGGTACTTAGGGCTAAAACTTCAGAGATTCTGCTATCGCTCCTTTAGGGAGCCCAAGGTGTTAACTGTGTAAGGGTAGCTGTTTTACTCAGGGTAACAAACTGGCTGCAATCGGTCCCTAGCCCAGGGGTGGAAGCAGGAACGGAGGCAGGAATGGAAGCCGAAATGATTTCAGATGGAGGCCCCAGTCCGTGGCTGAAAGTGGTAAGGGATTCATGGGCCGGGTCAGGGTTCAGGGTACTATTAGGCATTACAAGCGTAGAGGTGGTAGGGGGTAAACGGCTCCGGCACCTTTACTGGTGCCGTTAACCCCTTACGACCCACATCGTAATGAGGCCCATTGTCTGTTACAGCAGCTTGTCCCGTAGCATTACCATTGGAATACAAGTGGTTTTATGGTGGTGTAAATTCCAATTTTTGAAGTCCATGGGTATTTTTGCTAGATTTACTGTAAAGGGTAATTTTGCATGGTAAATCCAGTGATTTTTGGCTTTCACATAGAGGATTTACCTCCATCATCTTGCTGGAGGTGAATCCTCAGCTTCAAGCTCAAACTTGGAATTCAATTGTGCGGCAAAACGCAGCAGTAATTCAGTTACCACCTGTGGCGGTTCAGAATAAGGACACAGACTCTTTTTAGACATTTCTTAATGTGTATTTATTAAAGGGAAAAAGTTAAGTGGCTGTATTTCCCTATGTCTGTGGGGTATTGCCTGCCTAGAAAACGAAGTAAGGCATTTGTGAGTCATCAGTGGGGTGTTTTAAAATAATCTGTCCACTGTCCCAAACTAATCCTAACTGACCTTACCACAATTGATAACAACTAAGGACAGGAACATGGCTTCTTCTGGATTCTTGCTTCTCACAAGTTATGTTCAATAACTGATCTTAAATTGTTCTTTGTGACCTCTTTAATTAGTTCACACTTTTCTTTTAGTACTTTACAGTTCTTCTTCTCTTTCTCATTATGCAAGTCTCTTGTTTTGATTCTGATATCTCTCCTCTTGTCAGTGTCTATTCTTGGTTGATTGCTTTCTTTTTGTATTCTATTTTCAATCTTTGTTCTTCCCTTTTCCCAGGGTAGGGTTCTCCAACCTTTCTGTGATACTCTGTACACTCAGACGTTTTTCCTCCAACTCTTTGTCTTTCTTGATTATGCTGTCAATTCACTACTGGGAGGAGTATGGTTTTATAACAATTCCCTTTTTCTTCTCTTGTTCTCACTACTTTTTTTCGTTACCTTGACTGTGATAGGTATGAAGCACTCTGATAATGATCTGTTTTCCTCCTCCTATTCTCCAGGTTAGTTCCTAGTTATCTTGAATTGTTTGAATCGGAATATGTTTATCATGATTCTCATTAGTTTCTCTTACTGATGCATTCTCATTATACTGAGTGAGCCGAGTATGAACATTCACATAATCGTTTTCATTCACTTCTCCCCTTCTTACTGTACATCCACCTTATATGGACTGGGATGAGTACGAATGCCCATATAATAGTTTGTTGCCTCCTCCCCGGGTCTTCCGCTTTCCCCGTTACCCCCTCCCCCTTGTGGAGAAGGGAAGAATTCCTGCGATTCGTCACATACCCAAAAAAGTGCAGTTACAGGAAATACAGTCACTTATTACTGCACTGCCAACCTCACATTGTGGAAAAGGGTAGGGAGAAGAATTGTATTGGATCGTGGGCAGTTCCAAAGTCCTCTCAATGCACTACAGTGAATTGGAATTGTTGTCTACAATCAGGAGAAAAATATTAATCTAATCGATGTGAGGCATAGAATTAAATGTCCAGAGTTGTTTTATTATAAGTGTTTATTAAATGCCTCTTTATATTATCTTTTTCATCTTTATTCTTCATTAACAACCTCGAAACCTACCCAAAGGTGTGAAACAGGTATTGGCAAATTGGTTTTGTAATGGCAGAATGAATGGTGAAATATTAAATAATCCATGACAAAATCTATGTATGATTTTTGTTTGTGGTTGAAACAGCTTAGGTTTGAAAAAAAATCGTTACAGTCACATTAAAATATTGTACAGCATTTGCAGAGGAAATATATTGTTGACGTTTTGGAGTGTTCTGGTTTCCTTGTGTCTACGTGTTGGATACTTGTGGAGAGGGTCTAAAGGGCTGCTTTGACCTGGTAGAGCTTCGGACAGTGCAAGGGCAGAACATTAATGTTGCTGTAGAAGAAACTGCTTCAGTTCCTGTGTTAGACAAGGAAGGTAATCTCACCACTATGATATTACTAGGACTGCCCTGGTTGTGTGTTTGGGAAGGTCGTGTTGATGTCTCATGCCTATGGATGTGGCAGGGCTAGACCAGGTGCCTGCAACCTTTGGCTCGCTAGATGTTTGGTGTACAACTACAATCAGCCCTAACCTGAATAGTCAATGGTAAGGGATCATAGGAGTTATATTGCAAACCATCTGGAAAGCCACAAGTTGCAGATCCTTGCTGCTAGACTTCATGGAACGAGTCCAGCCTCAGGTACACTTTTCTTTGCCATAAAGTTCTCGGGGATGTCTTGGAGTTTGTAATGTTGAGAGTGAATTGCACCAAATCGATTGGGTCCAATCTTTGGAGTGGGTGCATCATTGCTAGTTTCTTTGTCGCAGTCTGGTGCAGAGACAGTTTTTGACTGATTTTCTGAAAGGCAGCTGGTCTTCAAGTATGGGGAGGCACCTGGGTATGGTGGTCTATGGGCTTTTTTTCAGGATGAGAAAGTGTGCCATCCTTGATATGTCCGGTTGAAGCATGGGACAGTTTCTAGGGCCCTATTGCGGGATCAGAGCATTCTTGTGCGCTGGGTGGATTCCGGCAATGATGTTCTAGCTAGGAATAATGTAATCTGGCAATGATGTGCTAACTATGTTCAAATAAACATGCATTGCATACAGTAAACACAGTGAGAATAATGCTTATTAAGCAGCAGATTTTGCATCTTATAGCAGCACTTCACCTTTGATTTTAAATGTTGTCATTTTAAATTTAGGTTACTAATATTCCGGTTTGTGTCTTCATGGGTCCACTATTGGGAGTGGGTCTGGTGGGAAACTGAACTGAAGATCAATAATGCAACTTATTTTGCTATCTTTGGGTTCAGAACTACTTTTAAGCTAACGTTCAGCCCTGAAAATAAAAGTGCTAAGGGCGTCTCTGTTTGTCCTGAATCCCCATAAGGAATAATTTCAGGCTCCGCCCACCCGAGCACTCCAGCATTTCAAATCACAGCCCTTAAAATGCCTGTAATGAAGAGACAGCACTCACCTCCCCATCACTAAAACCGTAGATCAAGAGGGAACCTGGTAGGCCTCTGATGTGACCTTTGTTTTCTTGAAATGGTGAGAAAACCTCTGTTTTTTCCTTTGTGTAGTTCTTTTCGTGTGGCAAAAACTCCATTCTGCCACTTGCTGGAGAGCTCTACCATGACGTTTAATCCAAAGGGACCAAAGAAGCTAGGAGTCCTGCTGCATCTGATCAGCAAAAGGTTGTGACCTCGTGGAGGTCACCCTTTGTTACTACTGGCCATATCCGTCACGCCGTAATGTCTGTTTGAAGTGACCATTGTCAATGTGGGTAACCATCCTTCTTTGTTGTTTTCCGTGTTTGAATGTAACAAATGACATTTAATTTGGGAGTCCCTGTCTCGTGCAAATACGTATTACTGAATCATACTAGTGGATGAGCACTCATGGAAATATTTGTTTTTTTTCAACTGAGATTGATAAGAGTGGAGGCACCCTACTTGTCTCATGTGATAAATTAGATAGTTTATTGCTTGTTATGCCACTATTTTATGTACTCAATCTCGGGCACTTTTACTAACGCGCTATCCCTATTGCTCCCAGATCGCATCTGGATTACACGATCTGCCTTTGAGTTTTAAAATCTTCTTCGATGTCTTTTGATGAATAATATTATTAAACTTCTTTAACTTGAGGATATGATTATTTATTTATTTTTTCATTTATAAAGCACACTAAGCCCGCGGGCATTAAGGCTCTGTTTAACCAGTTACACATACAAACAAATAGAGAGAGTAGGGTCCGCGTACAGTGTTACAGTGCTCAGGTCAGATGCATGCATTCCAAAGTGTGTAGTTATGCAAAAAGCAAGGTTTTTAGTGATCTCCTGAATGCCCACTAGGATTTCTCCGCTCTCAGAGATGGGGGGAGAGAGTTCCATTGTTTTACCGCGAAGGTGGGGAAACTGGCACCACCCACTTTGGATCGTTTGAATTTGGGTTGCAGTAGTTTGTTGCTGTAGGCTGCTCTATGCGGTCTGATCAACGGATCCCTGATGATGTTCTGGGTGAGATAGAGTCGAGCAGTGTTGGACAGACATTTGTCTGAAATAGATAGAGCTTTAAAGATGATGCACTCTCTGTTTGGGAGCCAGTGGATATTATTCCTGGCAGCAAAGATATGTTCACGTCTTGGGATGTTCAGTGCAGCTTGAACACCGTTATTTTGTATCACCTGTAACTTGGCAATGTTCTTGCAAGAGATTCCCGAGAACAGAGCATTTCAGTAGTCCAACCTGGAACCTATGATTGCCCGTTCATTAGTGAGGCAGCTGGACGGGGAGAGGAAGGGCCTTGCAGCGTTAATCGGCTTGGTAGTGTTTGCCGCAGACGAGGCAACAGCATTCACTTGTCGCATGAGGGATAGTGTAGAGTGACGGTAAACGCTGAGGGTTTTTACAGAGGGTGAAAGTGAGCCTGTACTAGTGCATTTATGATTAAGTTATGCATCTGTGTTTTCTGTCCATGTAGTGAACAAGATAGTGCTAGAACAGGGGGGTAGCTGGTTCATACCCTCTTTTGTGTTTCAGTTATTTGTTCCCGATCTCCGTATGAACCGGTCCCCCATAAACAGAAAAGTGGGGAGGATCCTTATTGTGTACGTTTCCGTCACGCAACAGAACCCACACAGCCTGGCACACTAAAACTGAAAAGCACAATTTTACCCTTTTTTCCATTGGTTATGGACAATGTTTTTGTTACCTTCATCAGCTTGTCATGCCAACGAGTTAATTTGAAAGAGAGAGAAAGAGGAAAGAGGCGGGTTGGAGAGGGGGATAGGGGAGCTCACAATCAGCATCTCCTCCCTCTTCAGTTAACACCCATTCCCCTACTCGCTCTCTGCCGCAAAAACATCCTACATCCCATACACCTACACATATTTCCCTGCAATGTACTGTATAAATCGTGCGAATGTACTATGTAAAATATGTCAAAATGTGTAAAATATGCAAAGTGTTTGTCTCCCACTCTGTAACTAAGCTCTGATCAATCTCTGTAACAAGCGCCACGATGCCTAACGGCTGTTGCGCGCTTTACAAATACAAATGCATATATAAATAAATAAATAAATAAAATGCCGGAATCAAGAAAATGTAGCAAGATTTGAAAAGTCAGCACCTACACACTGAGAAGTACCTCTAGGGAAGAATATGAAACTGGGTGCTTTTAAATTCTTCCAGAGGCACTGCACAATCCGTCAAAACTCATGCAGAAAACACAGTGATACGTCAGAGACAGACAGACTCATGGGAAGGGCTGTAGGAATAACTCTGGCTGGATAATAATCATGGGTAGTATAGCTAATTAGTAACCCGGCGAGAGACAATCTGAATGCAACAAGCATTCTGATTGGCTCTCGCCAGGTCCTACCCGGCCGGGAATCCCTCTGTCAGGATTCCACGGCTTTTGTCCCTGACGGGGGGCATGGCAACCCCTCAGCCCATGAGGAGGCTCAAAGCGGGGGCATCCCCGCTCCGAGCCTCCCCACGGCTGAGAGGCTGCCTTTGCACCCCGCTGGGGACTCGGGTAAGTCTTTTTTTTTTAATTCCCTTCCCTCCCTCGCACCCACCCCCCCAACTTACCTTCTTGGTCCTGCGTCCCCGGCGGGGGACAAGGGAAGCCTCAAGCCGTGTGGAGACTCGGAGTGGGGCCATCCCCGCTCTGCACCTCCACACGGCTGAAGGCTTCCCTCGTCCCCCGCTGGGGACGCAGGTACGTTTTTTTTTTAGATTTTTTTTCCTCTTCCCCCCCGTCCCATTCCCGCCCTCCCAATCCCACTTACCGACTCTGGTAATGCCCCGGGGCCTTTGGTAAGGCCCTCGCTTCGCTCGGGTCCTTACCTGAGGGCCCCGGGGCTCTATTGCTTAAATGGCAACGCCTTGACGCAGTGCAACACAGGTTCGAATCCCGGGTCAACGGCGAAAAACTATTATAATCGAAGACGTGGAGAATACTTCAAGGGTGTAACAGAATTATTATTTTCGGTAATTGCATTATTGCTGGGAATCCTCATTAGTGAATAAAACAAAAAAATGCGTGGATGCTAGAACACAAAATAGGATCAGATCTAAACTGATATTCGGGCAAAAAGCCTATCCAGCTCCTGCAACCCCGTGTGAATGTTTATTGGGATGACAGGTATCTCAGGGTAAGAGAGCAGGGAGTGTTGTGCTGATGGCACTGTGCCCTGCTCTGTTCCTTTGACCACTGGCAGCAAGCTTTCCCCCTCTAACTCGAAGCCACATCCCTTGAAAGTGATTTTCATTTCTAAATGACATGTGCCACACAAGACTCATCAACAACGCATTAATCCTTCACAAGGGAGGCCTGGGTCAAGACTCCTTCATGAACGGAGTCGGGACTTTGCCCCATCCCACACGTGATAAAATCCTCCAAAACAGGACAGTCACACAAAATAGGGGACAGGTGGCCAACCTACTTGCTCACCGCCAATAGCCTTAACATTGGCACCAATGTCGCATGCCTCCAAGTACCTACATTTACAATACATCTTTTTCTTGTTCGATGTCTCCTGCCTTCTCCTCAACTCTACACCCAGTTCAGTTCTAGCCCATGAAAATATACATGCACAAGAGCCCTACCTTTTCCCACTACATGGCGCTAGCCTTGGTATATACACCCTCACAGCTAAAACTATGATCAACACCTCAATCCCTGGGAAAAGCAAGAACTTGCTCTACATGGATGGCCACAGAAATCGCCATCCAAATACTATTCCCCTCCCAGATTGACAGAGGCATCCCAGACTCCACACTGGCCATGATTAAAGCATTGCACCACGCTGATGCTCACCCGGTTTCCAAGAGAATAGTTTCACCTGAAAGCATGCATTATCTTCATGACAGCCTGACCCAATCAAGCTAGCACCCCATCTTGCCTGGCAGAGAAGTTTAAATATTCAGAGGCCCACATAGCACCCACGTGATGACTTCTGCACCATTGAAATTAGGCATTTCAAGAAGGTAGCAGCCCTTCTCCTGACATGCTGTGACACCCTGTAAAAATTTACCAATCAACATCAGACATGCTCTCCCAATGATGCACTTTAGTGAGAAACTAAAAAACCCGGCCCAAAAGACATCTCAACACCACCTAACCCAATGGACACCACACTGCCCACCTGTGCTCTAGTTCTCTTTGGACAGTGGTCCTTCGCTTGTGAGATAGTTGCACTCTTCCATACAAGTAGAGCAGGGTGCTGAAGTCCTGGTCAGAAATGCCACAGCTATGCCAGAGCACACATTCTCAAGCTGAACTTTAAAAGTCCATAGCACACTACCACTTTACACCCAGTGCTGAAAAACATTTACTATGGAACATCCTGCTGAGGGGAGTTTCCGAGGGAGGAGGAGGAGGAGGAGGAGGAAGGAGCCGATGGACGTGGCCCCAGGTCAGGTCCTGCAACAAAGTATCTCATCATGGAAACCAAACATGGGGATTAATATAAAAGCAAATAACATTTTGGGCACATATGAACGCCCACAAGTTTAAATTTCAAACATGTCTGTTATAGTGATTCGTCAAGAAACAGTATTGAGCGAGTGATGGAATTTGGACTCTGCTCTTTTCATTGGCCACAATACTCACACTAACAAAAACAATGTCTGTGAATTGCAAGATATATATACCAATTTGGACAGCCTTCTAACAGGATGTGAGGTTTTGCTGTTTCTGCATTCAGTCTCCCTTACTGAGTCTGCTTAAAGATGGGTTGCTAGTGGGTCAGAGCATGATTGGGAACAGATCTGGGAGTTTCCTGGACTAGCCCCTGAGCCTCAGGATGGAGCAATACTCCAGCAAGACAACCTTTCCTGGAGCCCTCCTCAGTCTTTTTTCGGCCCATTTCTTACCCTGCTTACACCTCCCATAACCCGGCATCACAACCTGTTGACCACAATCAGAACATTCTTGGGCAATTCACTCACACTGGAAATGGATGAGAACATTCAATAGGTCCTGTCTAAATAAATGCATTACCCTCTTCATTCACGGATAGGCTGAGCAAGATCTTGGAACAAATGTACATGTCTCCCTGAATTATTTCCCATCGTTGATTCCTCTCCCCCCAGAAAAAGGCTGAGGAAAACATGGTTCTACATCATTCTGTGTCCAGCTCGTTTTTGTGGGGCTATGGATATGCTTGGATATTAATGAATTTTAAGTTGCGGCTTATGCTATGCACCGTCAGTGTTATAGCCAGGTAACGCGCCCATTGGGTTTGCATTAGGAAACATTTTCATTATATTCGGTGCACCACACAGATGCCTCAGTGAGGTTTTCCCAGCTGAAGGCAACTGTAGGCAAGGGGAATGCAGCCTTGGATGTGGAGCACCTTGAAGTTGGCAAAACGTAGATATACAAAAGGGTTGTAAAGTTGGAGGCAGGTGGGGAATGTATTGTGTTATGGAGATGGGGGCAACGGAGAGTTGTGTTCTTTACAGTGTGTTGCAGCAGGCTTCTGGGTGTAGCTTGAATGTGAATGCAGTGTGGAGTGTGGTAGAGCATCAGATTTACTGCACATTGGATTTAGTTGCATCATGCCGTTAGATGCACCTTGGAGTTTATTGTCTGGGAGCATTAGGGTCAGCTCGTTTTTGGATGTAGTATGAAGGTGCATGCATCGTGTAGTTGAGTGCATGCTGGAGTTAAGTGTTTCTTGACAGTGAGTGTAGTAAGGAGTTTGGTGTATTTTGGAGTATGTTGAATCTTCGATTTTGTGCAGCATATAGTTGAAAGGAGTACTGTGTTGACAACAGCTGGGAGTTTGCAGCAGCATGATGTTGTATGCACCCTGCTGTTATTTGTATCTTGATATTGGATCAAAGGGATTGGACCGATGCTTGCCATTTTATTTTGGTTGTTTGGTGTTTGCATGGCATGAATCCTGGAATTGGATACCACACTGAGTTGTGTACAAATCGTGGATGAGTTGGGCTTCGATTATGAGCAGGTGTGGCAGAAAATACCGGGGCTGTTCGGAGGCCCATTCAACTCCAAGCTACCAGCTGCATCCTATGCTCAATTCCTCAGGGTTCTACTCATGTTCTAGGGCGTACCCTTGATCTTATATTTGAACCCCTCTTTTTGGTTCCGTTTTTTCCGGGCCTTCCTATAATCTGGTCTGACCATGTGGATATTCCTTTTCCTGTGTTTATGACACCCACTTACTCAGAGCCTATTCACCCTTGCCCTCCTTCTCTGCGCTGGTGCAACACTGAAGGCAGTAGGTTTGTCTCGGGTATCGCTAATGCTGTCCCAGTGGGCACTCTGTGTGACCTGGTGGCTCTTTCTTCTGCTATTCATATAGCTGCCGATCACCTGGATCCTCTTAAAGCTGCACGTCCCCAGAGTCATCCCTCTGAGTTTTGGTTTTCTGCTGAGTTAGGCAGTTTTTGTTTATCTCGTAGACAAGTGGAGCATAAATGGTGGATTTCCTGTTGTTCTTCTGCTCTTCTCAAAGCCACAGCTCTGTAGCAACAGGGAATAGCTAAAGCTAAATGTGCCTACTTTGCCTCTCAGGTCGAAGTGGCTGTCAGCTCCCAGAAATAACTATTTCAATTGGTTCAGTCCCTGTCATCTCTTCCTTCCTCCGTTCAGGTGATTCTATCTCATTGCCTTTGTAATTCTTTATCCTCTTTCTTCGAGAATAAAATTAACATCATTAGACAGAAGATTGCTGACCAGTTGCCCCCTTCGGTTGTCTCTTCAGCCGTTTTGGTCCCTGTACATCTCTGTCACACCTGGTCTCGGTTTCCGGTCTTTCTGGAGGAGGATGTGGTGCGAGCCACCTTTAACATGAAATCGGCCTCCCCGGCTGATCCGATCCCACTCAGTCTGCTAAAAACTATCATCCCTGCCATTGCACCTCTTGTCACTTCAGCTATTAATCTGTCTTTTTCTAATTCTCACATCCCTGCCCCAATTAAGCACGCTGTGAACATCACAGACTCTGGACCCATCGGTTCTTTCTAACTTTTGGCCAATCTCTCTCCTTTTCTGCTCTATGAAGCTTGTGGAAGCTTTGGTCACTCCCCTTCTTCCTTCTTTCTTGGGGGATTCAGGGTTTCTTGACCCATACCAGTCAGGTTTTCATCCTGTTCGGGGCACAGAATACATCCTGATGTCAGCAGTGGATGAGTTGGATCAGATTGTGGATCAGGGGGGTATTGGTCCCCTGATCTGGCAGGACCGCTCGCCGCTTTTGACACTGAGGATCATGGCATCCTGCTGGAGAGGTTGTCATTAGCTGCCATTTCTGGCGCGGTCCTTGACTGGTTTGGGTCTTTCCTTCTTGATCGTTTGCAGTCTCTCTTGCTTTGACCTTTTCTTTCACCTTCAACTCCCCTCATCTTTATCTTCTCTGGTCTTTGGTAGTTTCCTCACTCATGGCACTGTAACTCGCATTATCTAGGGCAGCCCGGTTTTGTGAAGCAGCGGTTACAAGTTCTCCAACATTTGGTAGCCAGATTGTCCACGGGGTGCTTCCCATTATGCCTCTGCATCCTCCATTCTACATGCCTTGCACTGGCTACCCGTGGCCAGAGGCGTTGCTAGGGGGTGCTAAGGTGGCTATAGCCCCAGTTCTTTTGGTTGTAGCCCCGAATAGAAGTTCAGAGGCTACAAACAAAAGGATATAGCTATCCCCGAATCCCACCAGTCGCGACATCAGCTTAGCCACTAATCTTTTCCAGACCTAGCAACACCCCTGCCCGTGGTCGAACGGGTGAAGTTCATAACACACTGCTTGGTTCACCGGGCCGTCTATAAAACCAGGCCGGAATATCTTCATTCGAAATTCATACATTATGTTCCCTCCTGCTCTTTACATTGCTCATCCGCTTTGCAGATTCTTGTTTCTCGATTCACGTGCTCCATAGTGGGAGGTCGCTCCTTTTCGGTGACATCGACTCTTTTATGGAATTCTTCCCCTTTATCTTTAAGGGTTATTGTTGACCATTTTTCCTTCCATCGCGTTCTGAAAAGCTTTTTGTTCTCCGTTTGAGCCTTACCCCTGTTATTCTATTTGGACCTCTGCTCTCTTTTTAATTTCAGCACCATGATGCCGCAACTGTTGTACGTAGCGCTTAATAAATGTAATTAACAGAACATAACAATGAAAACAGCTGCATGCTGTAGGTATTGTCAAGCTTCACCAAGACCAGCATTTTCCAGTTTGCACTAAACTTACCACAAGCTACACCTCACTCTAATTGAAGCTCAATGCTAAGGTGGTCCCAACCTTAATTTACATCTAACCGCAAATTTAATTTTCAAACTTCACATTGTACCCACATCTATGGGGCATCCAACTCTGAGTTGAACCCAACTGTGACAAGCCGAACAGCGTCTGTGTGCTTTTGCGGGTGTTCTTGGGTTGTGAGTCCCTGCACTTGCGAATATGTGTTTCTGTATGCAAAACTCATTAACTAATCACAGTAAGGCTTCTGTTTGTTCCACCTGTGCGGAACACTAGCCTATTGCATAAAAGCAAACATCTTCTGACCAATCAGTATTCAGTCTGTGTACCATGGAGCTGCGTATAGGGTCAGAGAGTATTGCTGTTGCACAGTGTGAAGTTCCTGTCATGTGGTCAGCCTACAGAGGGTAGGTCAAGAAGTCCACATGGTCATCCCGTCCCTTAACCTTAGAGCCAGGCAGGGAAATTTGTCACAACAATCAGTACACACCACAAAGCTATAACAAAGTAGATGTTGCAACCAATTCCACGTGGCTTGTAAATCCAGGCTTTAGACAGAACTAAACTGCGCCCCATTGCATGATACACACACGCACACATCTCAGCTGACCCAACTATTTAACACACCCCTCCCCAATCCTGACTTCAACTGCACTAAACCCTTGTGTTCCTGTGACCAATCCATCGAGGGGCAGGGAGCCAAGTGGGCGTGTTCATCAAAAGAAGGCGTGTGTATTGTTTGGAATACACGCATACTCCATTTTATATGTTGTATCATCAATCAGAATCCTGACAGAGTTGCCAGATTGTGTAGCGGGCATGCCATCCCATGAGAGTGGGTGCCAGGGGCGTTACACCTTCATAACTAGTGAAGCCGAATTCCAACAATTCTCTTAGAAAGATATTCCAAAATATGTGCCTTACCGATTACAATGTCTAAGGGCTTCATCACGAGTTGAGCGGTAATGCCGGTGGTACTACCGCCGGCGGTATTAGCCCTACCGCCAACCCCCCTGGCGCTATTAGCGCCGGATCACAGGTTTGGCGGTAATGGAATTCCCCACTGAGCCCATTTGGGAATGCCCCATTCCCCATTGGGCTCAATGGGGAATTTTTGCGCTCTTACCGCCGGCGGATTTCCTGCCAGCGGTAATACCGCAAATTTTCAGCGGATTTC
The DNA here is from genome assembly GCF_040938575.1 of Ambystoma mexicanum. Lineage (NCBI taxonomy): Eukaryota > Metazoa > Chordata > Amphibia > Caudata > Ambystomatidae > Ambystoma > Ambystoma mexicanum. The sequence goes on from NC_090936.1 coordinate 481,257,379, forward strand.
CCCCCAGCTTAGAGGTGGGGAGAAATCCGCCAAAGCCCTGATTTGGTGGACCCTTAAATCCGGCGGTAACATTACGACCGCCGGATTTAAGGGTTACCGCAAAACTCGTGATGAGACCCTAAATCTGGGAATCCAAATACATATTGCTATTGCTCCCAATTCTACAATCTGCCAGTCTAGTCATTAAGAAGTATCAATCTCATCACCCTGGCACCTCTGTGCCAGGTTCAAAGATTACAAAAAGTTTCGGAAACGCATGGCTGGAACATTATACAAAGCAGAGGCGGGTTATTTGACGCTTACATGCAGTGCTGTGCTGATCCAAGGAGCACGGGAGTACTCATTCAGCCAGATGCCGCAGGCTGGAGAGAAAGATTAATTGCACCTTTCACCGGAAATGGCAACGTCCTCACTATCAGCAATTACAGAGGGATCTCCGTCAACAGCAGTATCAGCTCACTGTGCAGACCTGTCATCAGCAGAAGCACACTGGAGCATCTGATTGACAGGGACGCTTTGCACAAAGTTAAATTGAATTTCTTCCTAAACACGAAAAAAGTGATTGCCTCCTGATGTTCCAGTGACCGATCAACAAACATTTTCAGAACATCCACTCTGGGGAAGCCATTTTGCGCTTCATAGATTTTTGGACATATCTTCCATAAATGAATCCTGCAGGCCTTATTTACAAACTACTACGCGTTCGAGAAACTTATAACATCACCCAACGCATGCATTCGACCACGGAAAACGCTGAGCAAAGGAGGGAGTCGCGAAGCGGAGACCAGGACCCCTGACTTCACACACTCCTTGGCCAAGTCTCCATCCTAGACAGGCTTAATGTTCTCAGGCACTTTAATAAAGTGTCTCACTCACAGACATCCTCAACGTCTCACAGACGTTAATTGAGTATCGATCCTCCAGCACACTCCATGGTCTCAGACTTTAAAAGGGACTCACTTCCGGCAAGAGCCTAGGACTTCAATATATCCCACCTGAGAGATATTATTTTTCTTTTGAGCTTCGAGGTCTGGAGAGCACTCAAGCTTATTCTGGCGTATCCTCGCTCATTGATGTCACGCCACAAATACCTCTTGTGTTTCATATCTGTAGCGTCATCGAGAAATGAGGTATGAGACCAGAGAGTTCAGGTCTAGAATATCTGTTTCCTATGGGATTGGGTTTTTCCAGGGTGGGGTTGAAAGAACTGCTATGGGATATGTTATGACATGGCATTTATATGCACCTGTACACAAGTGTTTCTAGCTGCAAGTGTTCTAGGAGCTGTGGAATGAACTAAAACAAAATATGGAACGAGCGTCAGAAATAGTGACAAAGATGGGCAAGAAAGAGTGGGGTTTGCAGTTCCCAGCCACCCCTGGGTGATGTACTCAAGGGTTCATGTTCCTATCTTTAATAATTCTCTGTCCTTTGGAGCACACTTTGCACCACAACCAATGTTCCAAGACTGTCTCCAACAGCAAAGATTGACATTGTATCTTTGTAAGGAGGCTAAAACTATTCTTTAAATAAAAATTGTTCACGTTTGGCTAAACAAAAAAAACTCTCACAAATCCTATCTGATGGTGTGTCAGAGTAACTCCCAAAAGGCTTCCCTTTGATTGGCTGATGTATGTGTACTCACTGTTTTAGTTTCTGCCTAGGTCCAGCTTTCTCTGTAATTGGGTCCATCGAAGTCCTCACATTTCCAGTGTTCCCTGGGTCGGCTCCTTCCAGGTGACTGCTGAGAAGTGGTTTGGTGATGTGGGGGAGTTCTGCTGGGCGGTAATATACCCCACAGAAGTAGTTGGTTACTTCCAACTCAAAGGAGCATGGAGAAGCATGTCTGCTTCCTTACAATGTTTCCCCCCTTCTTCCTCTATTTCTCTCAATTGATATCCTTGCGTTGGCAGGGCTTGCCTCGCATTGGTTGGGTATTGGGGAGTTAGGACTAGTATTCTTTTTTATTGGGCCAGCCCTGACTCGGGTTCCGCAATGTTGGACCCACAGTCCTTGACGATAAAAGAGCAACTCATCTTTGGCGCCATCTTGGATTTGCAATTCTTTCGCTGGTTATCTGAAGTAGTGTGAATGGGTCCACATATCACCTCTGTGGTTTTTCATTTTCATCTGCCAGACAAACACTGATGGGTTTCCTCAGAGCACCGGAAGAGAAAATATAGCAGCATAATACTCTTATCTTTGCTTGTGTTTCACATCTATCTATGCACCTATCTATTGACATACGTATGGCACGAACACCCACTATACACAACTAAGTACTGAAGATCAGAAGACTCTGGAGAAGAGAATTAAAACAGCCATGTTTTAACTTTGCATCTGAAGGTCAACAGATCATCAGATCAACAGATCATCAGATGGAAACATTCATTCGAGTCCCGCACGTTGAATGTAAGACCCGTAAAGAGCTGCCAATGGCTCTAGTCTGATGGAAGCTACAATCTGCCATGAGTATTTTAGTTTTAAATTGGGAATGACCATCATGTACACCTTGTACCTAACCCGAGTCCTAATCGGGAGCCAGTGGATTCTACAGAGGGTTGTTTGAGATAGTATAGACACCACGCACCATAGTCTGCTCCCCAGCCTCCACTTGTCCACACCGCATTACTCAACATGTCTCTGTTACTGCGCACTGTCTGCATCATTTTTCACTACTCAGTCTTACTCAACACCACATTGAGCCATTTCAATTAGCTTTACTCTTTCTGATGCTCCTCTGGAACATTCCATCCTACTGACGATTTCTTTGTACAACCCTTGTATGGGCTAATTGAAAGAGCGCCTTGGAGTAGGAAAATTAGCCATCTGGTGACAAACTGGGCTCGCCACGTACCTCGCTCCTTAGTACGTGGCATGTTTAGAAAGGGTAAATGCCGTGCATAACATGATCTGATGCAGGTGAATAAAACACTCCTGAAAACCAGTGAGGTTTGGGGTTAGTAGGTCCACCTCACACAAATAGTTGTTGAATAACGGAATTAAATGATGGATTTTATAGAATAAAGTGTTAACAGTTTCAACAATACCATGCCAGGGCAGACCAACTTAAGAGCATTGCTTTACATATGTTTTCAGCGAAGGAAGCAGGGAGGGCTTTTTGCAAGGCCAAAGGCTAGAGGAGGCCCCAGGGTCAAAAAGGCTCTCAACAGACTAAATAAGTGCAAGCGCATAGGTGTAGGCCCCTTGCTTGTGCCAAGTCTCATTCAGAGTCACTGAAACGAGCCAAATGCAGATTAGTAATGATGGTGCCAAGTAATAAAAGGGAATCCGGGAAGATCAAGCACCATACATTCTCATTTTCAATGTGACAAACATCTTAAAATGCACAGCAGAACGTTTCTGAACCACCTACAAGAATGGGAGGAGAACCCAGTGGTCTTGATGGTGTGGGTATTGTGGAATACTATCTACTTTGACATCTAGCAATGGCCAAATGTGTTACTCTCAAGACAGGGGCCCTGTTTTTGGCCTTGGTTGACTCGAGGTACGTTTTCGACACAGTAAGAGCCAATTCTGAGAAGCCTTGATACCATAGGTGCAAACCCTCAACTCATACAAGTAGTCTGAGATTTTTCCACTGTAATTACTGTGGGGTGCACTGATAAAATGCCAGTTTAGCAGAGAGCGAGGCAGGAGTTTGTGTTTGCCCTAATGCTATGCATCCTGTATAGCGAGTAGCAGGGGATGTAGTAGCGGACGCTACCAGGTTGAGTGTTGTTCGTGGCCGGAGTTCCCGCTAGAAGATAAGGCATTGTAATGGCATGGACGGGGCATTCTCTTGCCTCACTCTTTCTTGCCTTTTACAGATCATGCAGGCAAAGCGGTCTGGGCATCAACCCAGGCAAGTTGAAAGTGATGGTATTGGGCAGAGGGGGTGGTAATTTGAGAAATGGTTTGCCATTGGCGAGACAGAAGTCAAACAAATGAAGGTCTCGGATTACTCAGGGATGTAAATTTCAATCAGATGCTAAGTTGACTCAGCAGAATTCTAAAAGCACTGTGGCATTCCAGACAGCCAACAGCAAAGCAGTGGGGCGGCATCATGCTGTTATCATATAAGAGGCAGGAGGGGATGGCATAAGCATTGGATATTTATAAATGGAAGCCCGACACTGATCTTATAAGCAGAGGTTTGCCTTGTTACAAGTAGTCAGTAGTAACCCCTGTGTGCTTTGGCCAGTTGCCTACATCAGCACTTATGGGGCCTGCCAATGAATCCCATGGAATCGATCAAAGTGGTGCATATGTGAGGGCAAGCCCTATGTGTGACAAATCAATTTCTTGGGCACCAGTGGTCCAGGGATGAATATCGATTTCTAAACCATCAATCAACGCCACACCTCTAGTACACCAGAAGGGATCCAAATAAATTGGAATACAAGTGAATTAAAATACCTCCTTGTCCAATTTAGGTAACGTGGACGGAACAGCAGGCTAATCTCTGCAAGGTCATGGATTGTTGGTTAGTTGCAACACAGCGAAAATACAATTATTTCACAATGATAAAAGGGACTTTCCAGTCAAGGTTGTATAAAAAGATCTCCTTTATTATTACTACAACAGACAATTCTAGCACACTACAATTACAACCCACACTGTAAAGGAACACAGAGAACAGACAGTTTCACAAAGCAAAGGGATGCACACTGGATACCGACAGGAGGGTAGTTGGTAAAGCAATCAGTCTTACTGTTCAAGGTTATTTGGTTTCAACAGCAAAGGGCAACCGGTCGTAACTGGCTCTAGGGGCCTTCAGAGAAGTACCAGGGGGCAGAACCACAATGTACCTGGTGCTGAAGAAGCTCATGGTGCTTGACAGTGTCAAGGCTGTTCCAGGGTGCTTCACAGCCCGTGAGTCAGAGTTAGTGGCAGAAGACAGCTGCAAGTACTAGGTGGCAGGACATTTCTGCAACCGAGACTGGACGGACATCTGCAGGCTGTCCGGCGTGGATGCTCGGGGCCAAGAAACGCTGTCTCTGTACTGGTTGGCAGATCTGGAATGTTGGTCGAGGAGTCTCGGATGGCTCTGGTGACTGCAGCGTGACAACAGTGAGCAATGCAGCCGGATGTGATTTGAAGACTCGACTGTCTCATAATTGTCATTAAAAAAGAAGGACGCTGGATGATGCTTGTGTGGCACTCCTCCAAGCTTCTTCGCAGGGCTCATGTCCTTTCAAGGCGGACAGCCCATAGCTCAGTAGGATGTTAGGCGGCAACAGCCTTTTCCTTTGTCATGAGACTCTCTGGCACTTCCCACCTAAGAAGCCAGCTGTCAGAACCTAGCAGGGCACGCTGTGTACTGGCTGGGTACTGGTTCTGGAGCTCCTGGATGGGTCCTCTGAGTCTGGTATCTCCCTCTGTTCCCTGGGAGATGTTCAGGGGAGGGATCCTGCTCCCCTCTTGGAACTCCTGACCTTCCTTCACTGGCAGAAGATGTAAGGTAAACTGTACCTTCAGCTCAGGTCCAAAATGATTCCTTCGTCATACTCCTGGCAAAGTCTTCAGATAATCTGATCATTGAGAGGCTCAGCCCTCTTTTAAAACCAAATCGGACCCAGGAAGTGGTGTAGGCCAAGCCTAACTTAAGTGAGCCAATCCTGGGTCTCCAACAACAATCTTCAGTGATGCTTCAGGTCAGAATCAGAGCGCATGACAACAGGCAGGTGAAGGATGACAACATATACTTCTACGTCTCAGCCATCTTCCTGTCTGCTGTACATCAAAGTGACTCCTTAATGAACTGATCCCTATGTGGCGCTTGATCACAACATGGGCCTCCTTTGAAGTAGGGGGTTGCAGGCAGACTTTTGTCTCCTACAATTCACATACTTCCCAGCTCTGAAAGGAGTGGTTCCAGACAGGACATTTACTGCCCTTTCATACTAAGGCGGGGTATTAGTACCAAGTTGACACATTGCATTACAAAGAGGTGTTGGCGTCTGGTCTCCATTGTCACTTCCAGCAACCAGGCCTTCCCTGAGGCCTGCTAATTAACATTCTTCAGTATTCGCCGCCACCAGCAAGATTTGACAATGGAGATACAAATCCATGGGGCATTAAAATTCTAATCAGGCTGCCCATCGCCAAAGGCTTTTGATATACCCACAGCTGTCAGGTGTCAGCTACACATGACAGGGAAGGGTGGCACTGGTAAGCTCTTTCCTCCCAGAGTACATGACTATTTTTCTGCTGTGCAATGAGCGTGAAAGATATGTGCAGGAATGGCCCCACATATCTTCGGAGGTTGATCTCCCATCATTCATTCTTTTAAAAAAACAAAAAAAGCCCAGGCGAGCGCACTCTTCCCGTGTGGATGGTCGAATCCCTCACAAAGGTGACGCAGGCACTGGCACGAAGCCAGTGCACTGATCTCAGTGTTGTATCAAATTGTTTGGAGGGCAAATGCCAGTGAACTTTGTTTTGGATCACTGGGGGACTGGGGGATTGCTATTTGGGCAGGCTGAGGGGGCAGGGTCTAGAGATTATGTCATATAGACTATTAAAATACAGAAAAGGAAAGGGAAGACATATCCGAGTAGCCAGAGGTGGTGGTGGGATCTTCTGGCTGTTAAACCATTCTGTGTTTGAATGGTTATTTTGTAGTTGCAAATGGCTACTAGAGATTTTACCATATGCAGGGAAGAATGTATTGACCCGGGTCGAGTGGTGGGGTTCCAGTGGAAGAGAGGTTTGTGGGTGATTAGGTGTCAGCAGCTGCTTTTCAGTTATCAGGGAAGTCCTTCCCATGTAGGTGTCAATGGCGGGTGACCGATTGCCAAGGCAGGAAATGGCCCAAAAATACGCCTTCATAATTGCGACGGCCGAAATGCCCGATTTTTTTTTTAAACAACCCCTTTACATATTGGTTAGGGCTGATGGGAGTTGAAGTCGAAAACATCTAGGAGAGCCACATTATAAGTAACCCAGCTAAGTGAATGGTGAGAGATCATGACATTTGAAAAGAGATACATATACGCCAGTGCTCTGGGCGTGTTCATACCCTCACCAATCTCATGCTATGTAGGCAATGCCAGCCCCCTTCACAACCGGATATGAGAAACACTTGCCATTGGCCAAATGGTGCTGTTAATCAGATTTTGCAAGTACAGGCTTTTGACGGCAACTGTGTAGAATTGGTTTTATTGTGCTTGCCCCATTAAATAGATGTGTGGAAATGCAATGAGATACAGAAATGGGACAAACCAATGTTATTCTATATGGTTTAAGTGGGACACAGCAATGTTATTAGTTATGGTTTAAAGTGCTGTATTTCGAACATCTCTGAGAAGTAATACATTTGTCTTTTATTGCTTTTTGAGCATGGGAATACACACACGAATATTCCAACTTGACCAGGGTCTCCTCCTGCGAAATCCCCCTAGCTCAAATAAACCACACCAAAAATTGCTCTCTGCACTGGAACAGACATCCACCAGTGAGGTATCTTTTCATGTCTTACCCATGATGTCACTATTCCTGCCTTGCGCTTTAGAGAACTATGAGAACATACACTACCAGTCTCAGAGGGAATCATGTTAAAGGCATCCGCCGACTTTGGTTTTACCAAAAGCATTACACTCACATTCCGAGTGCTCCCTAACTGGCAATCCCCCATGCCAGGGTTGCCTGTAAAGGGATGCCGAGGCACTCAATGCAATTGCGAGGAAAAGGGTTGTGCCATCTTAGATGCAGGTTTCAAAGTCTCGAGAGGGGAGTGGTATCTCAAAGCTGGAGAGAGGAGAGAGAGTCTGTACGATAGGAGCAGGAGAGGGAGTCTTGCAGACAATAGGGGATAAGCCAAAGGTAAAGTGTAAAAATGAAGACAGTGAAAAGGGCAGACATTACAACGGTATTGCATCACAATTACGAGAAAAAGAATGGCGAATTAACTTTTATTGTACATTCGGCATTGGCGAAAACGTTGAATCCCATAATACTGAAGAAGAGGAGCAAGAGTTGCGGGGGTGTCCCCCGCTACACCTTGAATGGTGTAATGGGTTCGGGGGTTGCACGGGTGCCCTCCGCAACCATTACATGGACTGCGGCGGACAATAAAGATAAAATGGAAAAAAGGGACCCTGTGACGGAAGTCCCAACCTGCTCTCGGGAAAGGGAACTGACATCGCCGGGAGAGGAGCGCGTCTGGGCACAGGGAAGCAGGAAGGAGAGCCAACAAGCAATTTATATGGGTAAAAGGGGTAGCAGGTATGGGGTATTGGGGATGCGAGCCTACATTTACGTGTTCGCCATTTCCGGACACGGACTAGAATCAAGAAAACACCAGACTAGAATTAAGGAATCTACATACAGGAATCGGGGAAACTACAGATTGGAATCAAGGAAGCTAGAGACTGGAATCAAGGAAGATACCGACCGGAATCAAGGAAACGCCAGACTAGAATCAAGGGAACTACAGACAGGAATCAGGGAAACTATAGATTGGAATCAAGGAAGCTAGGGACTAGAATCAAGGAAACTACCGACTGGAATCAAGGAAGCTATGGACTGGAATCAGGAAACTCTAAATTGAAACTATGGACTGGAATCAAGTCAGAAAAAACTGCATTTCTGTGTGGAAAGAACAAATTGCATGCATAACTTGCACATCTATATTGAATCTAAAATAACAAACATGTGGCAGAGGTGATTTGCACCTCTCCTTTTAAGACTCATAAATGCAACTGAAACTCAAAAAAACAGGCGAAGACCAGGCGACACCAGCTGTAAAGCTCAGGAAGTGAATCTTGAACAGGAAGGGGGAAAGTGAAACCATATAAGAGAACATGATTTTCCCGATTGGTGTTAAACTTTGTGGACAGTTAACACTTTCATGCATAACTGTTATAGAGTAAAACATGTTCCTACAGATTTGTCTGTGTCTCAAAATTGACCTGCTGCAAGTTGAGTTTAAAGTCAGGCAATTTTCTATCGGAGTCCACCTTGCTTGTTTTTCTGAGAATCAGGGTGCTGACATTGGGCCTTATTACAAGTTTGGCGGTGCAGTAAAAAGGTGGAGGTAGTGCCTTTACCTCAAGTTTTTCCGCACCTCCAATTTACAGGTTTTGGTGGATTTATCACAGGTGGATTTACGAGTGGTAATTCTGCTGATTTTTGGAGGAAAAGTGGAGGATGTACCTCCAGCATGATGCTGGAGGTGAATCCACCCATTTTCCTCCATAAAATCAGTGGAATTACCACTTGTAATTGCCACTTATAATTCCACCAGTGGTAACTCCGCCAAAAATCCCCAACAGAAAATGGGGATTTACACCACCTACCACCACTTGTAATTCTTTGGTAAAGCCACGGGACCAAGTGGTGGCAACTGTGAATCCGTTTGGTGGTATGTTGGAGTAACAGCAGCACGCATGTACCGGGTACATCTGACCTGCACCCATTGACACCGCAGGTTTTGCACCTATCTCTTGTTCTATCCCACTAACAAACCCCCCACCCACCTTATTTCTTGCATAGACATGTATAGCAATGGCAACAATTTGGCAGAAGGGCCCTTTGCATGAAGACTTATATTTTTACTATTATGCAGACTTGCATGTGTTTTTACCTTGCAAACCAGATAATCACCCTGAATCGCCTGAGGAATCTCTAGAGACTGAAACATGTGTAGGTGCATCAATTTGGCAAAAGGGCACCAACGAACCTAATGCATTTTCTGAAATCGACTGTGTAATCTATTGCATGATCTGTTACTGTGTGAATCACATATGTATTAATTGGTTCAAGCACATTTCCGTTTGACCTACCATGTATGCACACCATTTGAACACATTTCAGGGACTCATGAACACAACAAAAAACATGCACATGATATGTATGGTGGCTAGTAGAGGGAAGTGCTTTGTGAATTGGCAATACTGTTTTTATAATACTATATTGAAACCTTGAAAGATAACACTTTTCAGATACATTTTAACTGATACATTGTATAGAAAATTAGAATAAAACACATTTTCCAAATGTATTATCACTACTGCTCACAAAAACACAGGCACTAAAATGTAGCTTGCCACATATACATAGCCTACTGGCAACAACACTGTTGACTTTGCCAATGCTTGATCATTACTGTAGTCTGCAAAGGGCTTGTGGTCGTCAGCATAGGAAGGGTAGAGAAGGGCACGGGGACAGCAAATGTTGGAGATTGAGGTAGGATTAAGGCTACCAGATCACTCCATGCCATTGGGGAGTGGGGACCAGAGCTTTCATTTTTCAATTGCATTCTGGATGTTGTAGTGTTGGGTCAGTTCAATCGAATCAAATAGACTCATGTACAACTAAAATAAGGCCAAAGTCCCGAACTGGAGCAGGGTGCCTCTTGTGGCATGGAGTCCTCTTGTAATATCACGTACGGTGCACATCAATGCATTTATCGCTGGGGAGGAGCCATAACTGCGAAGGACCAATGGCGGCCTAGATCACGTTATGGTTGTGAGCACGTGACTGGGAGGTGCATAGTACACCCCAGCACCGATGTTTAAAAGAGAAGGTTCATAAAATGGAATCCTTCATTAAGTACTTGGACGAAAGAGTGGCCTCTCAAAATGCTGTTTGTGCCATAAATGAGTCAAGTGCATTAAAAAGTAATGAGGATGTGTTAAATACCCCATTGAGGATTTGCTAAGGAAGCCTTGGGGAATGGGGAAGAACATAGCGAGGAGTGCCTTTTGGGCGAGGCGTGCTTATCCCCGCGATGGAGTTCCCCGCTATTGGACTTCAGCTTCACCGCCTGGTCTGCTGGGAGCCCCATTCATTAATTTAATGAAAAATCCCTTTGCTGCTGAACATTCTGCAAACAGCACTAGCCTGCTCTGCCATCTATCAAAACTAAAAAGCTGGGGCAGGCAACAAAATCTCATTACAAGGCACCGCAAGAGAGGCAGCACAAAGGAAAGAAACTACAGAGGCAGCAAAAACTACTGCGAGAAACAGCCTGTCGTCGCCGGGATCCGACCATCAGAAAGTTTGGCAGGGAAATGACACTTACTCTAGTCCAATTACAGCTGGCACATGATTTTATGAGCTGCAGTAAGAGTTGGTTATGCTACCACTGTATGGGAGTGGTGAGACCTCACAAATGAGACTTTGGACCTCATTACAAGTGTGGCAGCACGGTAACATGGCAGTAAAGTGGTGATAATTCCATTACTGCAATGTTGTACTTCCTGTTTGGAGGTAAAGTGGAGGATCTACTTCCAGTATTTTGTTGGCGGTAAACACTACACTTTACCTTCAAAACTCATATGATTTACCACACGGTAATACTGCTTATGGTAAATCTATTGACCAGCCCCATGTAGTTCTATAGACTCAGAAAATTGGGTTTTACATAGCCTGAACACCATTTGTGATAGACCGAGTGGCAGTAACAGTAACTGAGCTTGGCAGTAATTCTGGCGTATTTACTGCTGTATTACCGCCAAACTCGTGATGAGGCCCTTTGAATAGAAAGTTACCCTCCAGTCTTCACAGATTTTGACATTATCAAATAGAGCTTCAAGACAGACTTCTCCCACTTCCGATTGATATTATTTTTATTTATTTACTAGCAAAAAGTACCCGTTCTACAAATGGGTTCTGTGGAGAAGACATGACAACACGCTCATCAATTGTTGAAAATCAATGATCCTGTAGGTCGCTGTTCCCACTCGCTTATCGCTTGGGCATGTGTGACCGGGGACATACCCTGAAGTAGACGTTGGGTGGAAGCGAGAGTTGGTGGCCTGCTGCATACTGGGACCTACTGTGCTCTCTCCTCACATGCTGCCTCACCCTGGCATGGTGGAGTTTGCTTGTTTAGGGCCGGTCCTTTTCCCACCACAATGATGTTTCGCCAATTTCAGGCACCCTTCTCAAGTGTGAAGGTGCTGAAATCCGGGGAAAAGGGGTGGGGTGTCCAATTGTAATGTAGCCAGTAATATCCAGAGGTTGCTAACAGGTAACTATGCAAATGCTGTTGCAGATTGGTGAAACGGTGTGGAATTGTATAAGGAACAATGCTCTGCCAAGCCACAAACGCACAAACACACTTAGAGTTTTGCTGATATCTGGGGAACGGTGTGGTGCCCAAATGTCATCTAAACAGTTTTGTCCGGGGCGTCCTAACTGGTAACTTTGCAAAATTTGGTGCAGATTGGGGAAATGGTGTGGAAATGTATAAGGAACAACGCTCCGCAAAGCGACAAATGCACAAACAAATTTAGAGTTTTGCTGATATCTGGGGAACAGGTGTGGTGCCCAAATGTCATGTAAACAGTATTGTCCAGAGCGTCCTAACTGGTAACTTTGCAGAATTTGGTGTAGATTGGGGAAACAGTGTAGAATTTTGTAAGGGAAAATGCTTTGCCAAGCCACACACCCAGCCATAAACCCAACCCAAACATTTTCACTTGTATAAATGTAGATTTATTTTTGCATTTGTAGCAGCACAATAAACCCAAGGGCATCAAGTTGCTAGTAACAGAACAGGGTACAACAGGTAGGTAGTATGCCAGGGAGAGAAATGTTATTAAAGAAGAAAGTCGTATCAGAAGGTAGGTCCAAAGCAGAGTGTTCCAGGGGAACATGTAATCAAGAGTTTAGCTGACACTGATTACTTAAACAGCCAATTATGTAGCTGTTTCCTGAAGGGACAATAAGAGGCTATGGCACATAGATACAGAGGTAGTGAGTTCGAAAGCCAGGCAGCAGTAACTGGGACGCTGGCTCCTCCTGCTCTGCTGCGCTTGAATATGGCGATAGATAGAAGATGGCCGTGGGGAGATCGTACAGGACAAATGGGATTCACTTTTGAGAGCCTTTGAGCCAAGTATGAGGGGGCAGAGTTAGTAAAACAGTGGTGAGCAATGGTTACATTTGATGTGTTACCGGATTGGGAGCCAGTGAACTTTTTTCTGGTTGCTGTGATGTGGTCATGTTTGGCTAGACTGAGGGCGGCATGGAAGGCGTTGTTCTGAATGACGTGTACTGTACAAAGGTTTATTTCGGTGGTGCCTGTGAAGAGTGCATTACAGTAGTTGTGTCTTGATCCAGTAATGGCGCGGGTAATGGTCAGGTGATGGTTAACAGAAGGGAAGGGTTTTCTGGCATTTAGTAGCTTAATGGTGTGGGCCACAGATAAACCAAAAGCATTGACTTGTCGAGTCATATTGAGGGTACTGTCAAGGTAGATGCCTAGGGTTTTAACTGCTGGAGAGACCATAATGGTGAATTTATCCATTTTGATATCTAAATGGTCTGAGTCGAGTTTAGAAAGAAGGGACTGAGAGACAAAAAAAGGATTTCAGTCTTATCATCATTTAGACAGAGTTGGTGTGATGCCATCCAGGCTTGGATGTTGTCATAGACGGAGTTGTGTGTGACAGTTTCTTGGAGATAGTTGCCAGTAAGGAGGATGAGGATTTGTGTTTCGGCAGCCTAGGCGGTGTATGTGATGCCAATGAAATACAAAGGGTCTTGTATAGATGTTATGGAGTGTGGGTGAGACACAGGAGCCAGATCAATGGTAATACGTTTTATCATCTATGATGACAGACAAGGAGCTGAATTGGCCATGCCGTTGTTCAAACTGACAAGTGAAATACTCATGCAGACCGCCAAGGTGAGTGCTTAACTCCATGAGCCATTTTACAGACTCAGCGTTTTATTACACATTAGTACCCGGCAGGGGGTGGGTGGCAGCCTCCTAGGCAGTAAGGAGGCTCAGAATGGGGGCATTACCACGTGGTAATCCTGTTGCTGCGAGCCTCCTCAGTGCTGGAGGCCATCATCTTCCCGGGGAAGAAGGTAAGTGTACTCCCCTCATTGCCTCTCTGCACAGATTTCCCCACATACCTTCTTTTTAGATCCTTTTTGGCAGTGGATGCACTGGGAACACCTTTGTCCCCAGGACGTCCGCTCCCGATCTTCGACACAATGCCACAGAAAGGAAGAAAGGACTATGTGTAGTCCCTTCTCCCGTTCCATGGTTCCCATTTTGTTTGTTTACTTTCTAGGTGTAGTCCCTTCTCCCATTCCATGGTTCCCATGTTGTTTGTTTACTTTAAAAAATGTATATTTTCAATGGCCGCCCTGAAAAGGAAGAACTGACTCTGGTTCCCATTCCATGGTGGCCATTTTTTTAAAGTTTTTCCGCCAGAGAGTTTTGCAAATGAAAATAATAGGTTTCAGTACCTTTCTTACAGGCCGGGCTACTAATAACAATAATCCCCTCGCAGGGGGGCATTAGCACTTCAGGTAATGCCCCCGGGCCTGCTTCCCTCGGGTCTGTATCAACTAAAGTGGTAATGCACCCCTGCAAGAATCTTAGTGCATAACTATGGAACACTAAGGGCCATCATTTAGAATAAGTGGCTTGTGGGCAAGTGTCAAATTGTGCTGTTTGTCCTACAGTCGATGCACCACAATATTAAAGACAGGGCTGTAAATCTTTGTATTACTCAATATACACCACACATTGGGTCTCATTCCAAGTCGGGCGGTACGTTGCAAAGTGCCAGTATTCACGGATAAAGGCACTTTACTGGATTGTCCTACTACGGGTTTGCTAGTGGGACACCTTGGCTTAAGGCAGGCACCCTAGCGGCAAACAAAGCCCTCATTACCGGCACCAATATTGCCGGTGCCACTAATCACATCAAATCCCCTCCTGGAGTCCTATGGGGATTTACTCCATCCCACCGGCACTCTTAATCCGGTGGAAAAGCCGCCTGACCGAGTGCAGGACACGGTCACAGCCTTTGCCGGTATCCTGGCGGGTTTACCACCAGGATAGCGGCAAGGTTGCAATGAGGCCCATTTTGTGGACATTTGCTGAATAAGCATTAGCCATGCATGAATGATATGTATTTGCTGAAGATTGGAAAAAAAATTGTAATACCAAACAGGTCTGGGTTTTCTGAACCGTAAATCCCACATGTTACCCCATAGGGTTGGGTGTGGGGGTAATTGAGGTGGGAATGTGGGGGCCAATGAGAGGTTATGGGTGAACACACCCATCAAGAGTACAGTAGGTTGAAGAGGAAGGGGAAGATCCACAGCAATTTTGGAAATAAATGATGGAAGTACCAAGGGTTGTGACATCCACATAGAACCTTGAATGAGACACGCATCCTCATATGCATGGGCAGGTGACCATGAGCCTGGGAATGACAAGAGACATCGTGGAAGTCATGGCATTTGAAGAGCTTGGAATCTGGCTGCAATGGAGACCTGGATAAACACTGTCACAACTAATGTTGCCTAGAAATGTAGACTACACCAACACACCACATGAAGTGGGCACAATGCAACACAGGCTCTACTACGCTGTCAACCCCCATCACCTCCCCCACCTCAGGGCTGGCTTTCTGAAAGAATGAGATGTTTTCCTGCTTCTACTATTGGCACCACATCAAGCAGTGTACATTTTCTCCAATAGAGCGACATGGAAATATACCATCACAAATGACCAGCAAAAATGTGCATCATCAATCTAGGGCCTATGATGAAGGGTCCCAGGTGCCACCGCGAGGCAATGGATGCTGGCCCTGGTGCAGAATGGGAGGATGCTCTGGTCACCCTACCTTTGTTCTCCTTCAGATGTGAAGTGAGTATCACAGTGCTCACCAGTGCCTCACTACATGTCAGTCTTGGGGATCTGGACTCTCCACACTCCACCATCCCACTATAGCAAGAGAGCCCATAAAGCCTTGACCCCGTCAGAACCCGTGGTGAGACCTCACAGGTCAAAGATAAGGAACCCCTGCCCTGATGAGAGAGCCTCACATTTCTTCTGAGCTGACCTAAAACTCCAAAGTGGAAACAGATAGGTTTCCCTTAAGGATAAATACTGGCCTGTACTCAACAATGGCAGTGTGTTTAAATGAAGTTGCAGCATCACACAATACATCAAAGAAGTTATTTCCCCAAGTTTGCTGGCCTCGTAGTTAACTCTGCAGCTCAACAGAAACATTGTACCAACCCGTTACTTCTCCAACACTGAAACTACGGTGTAGTGGGCATAGTTACAGAAGTAGTGTTCCCTATCAAGAGATTTTTACATTGGGGATACAACGTTTCCATTTCACCTCACTTTGTCGACAATAAAAAAACACAGGCAGCACCGGGAAATGGTAGCGGGCGTGGGGGGGGAGAGGAGGAAAACTAACATTTAGCCAAAAGCAGCCTCAGATGTGTCGAGGGACAATAACCAATCCCATCCTCACCCAAATTCAAATCACAGGCACAGACCCTCACTGACAGTCCCCATAGGGGGAGGAGGTAACACAGTATAACAACACAAAGAACCAGAGGTTCAGTGTGGTTTGCAGAAGTAGGAGGCTCCCCTTTGAAGAAGGATGTGGACTTGAGAGCAGTGGAAGATGTAGAGGCTGGCAAGATGGAAGAAAGTGGAGAGATGGCAGCAGTGGATAGTATGAGGAAGTGATGAGGGCTTAGTGGGTGAAGCAAACGATGCAAACTTCAGAGGGAAGGATTGAGTGAGAACAGGTGGCAGGATTTAAAGGGTGATAGAGGAAGTAGCAACATCAGATGACTAGAAACGTCAAGAGGAGTTGGTGAGAGCTAAAATGGTAAAGGAGGAGGCAGTAACAATGGAGGTCGAGAAAAAACAGAAGACAGTAATTAGAGTTAAAGGGCTGCCAGAGGAGGTGAGAACATCCAGATATGGGAGAGGAAGTCGGGATGCAATGGTAGTAATCAGGGTGTAGGAGCAGGTGGTGTAAACCGAGAAGGCGGCCATGAGATGAGAGGCCTGAAGTAATACAGAGGAGGTAAAATTAGAGGGAGAATATTATACTGAGGAGGTGGAGGAATGAACAACATGAGGCTGAGGTGGCAGTGACAGGAGTGTGGAGGAGGTTGGGAGTGAAATTGAGTGCCATCAATGAGAGATACCCAGGAGGAGATGAAATCCAGAGGAGGAGGAGGATTAAAAAATAGCAACATCCGGAAGAGACTCCAGAGTAGACCAGTAAGCAACACCCTGAGAAGTGGCAAGGGAAGACCCAACGTGAAGAGAGAGAAACAACTCTTTGACAGCCAGAGATTGAAGGTTCCAGTAGGCCATGTTGGCTGTGCTCAGAATCAAATGTTAGAGGAAAGTGCTAGCGTCAGGGACAATGTTATGTGATCAGAGAGGGAGGGGAAAAGAAATCAGGATGAACCCCAGGCAAGCACACACACCTGGGACATCTTTCTACCACTCTGTGATGGCTATGTCCAATGACCCACTTACTTATGCGACTTTAAGCCCAAGTAAGTCTTGCGGTATTGGACACTGGAAAGCCTGCTTCTAGATCAGACATAAAGGAAGGGCTCAGGTCCATCTAAAACTTGCAACGCCAGAAAGAGGTGAGGCAATCCATCTTGAACTCATCTCTGTCAACAGCACAACTGAGTTGGAGGCATCGTATGCCAATGAACGGGAAAACAGAGGAAGAGACATTTGACTAAGGGAAGGATCTATGGGGGGAAAGTGGACTTTATCCCATTTAGAGTGATCTATTCTGACTTTAGTTTTGTTTGGGAAGATCACATTTTTTAATTACGTTGGCCCTGCTTTTTGTAACATAATCCATAATAAAAGATAGTGAAATACTACATACGGTCTTGGCGTCTTTTTGTTCTGTGATGGAACACTGAGACAGGGCATTAAACATAATCACATGATGATACTGGAGAAAAGAAAAGGTGGGCCTAGAGGATCTCCGGAGTTAGTATTTATTCAGAGGAAAGGTTTGCAACACATAGGTAAAGAAGCAAAAAAGCTAGTTTTTAAATGTAACCTGGGACTCCCACATTGCTGAAACTTACAGTAATATTCCTTCCAAATCGACTATCACAGACATTGACGTATTCTGCCACTGTGAAAACAAGGAAATAATATGAGGCAGGGTAACCAAAAAGGAAACACACCAAACACAGGTTACAAAGGAACATACAAAGTACTTTATTTTATACTGAATCCAGTTACAAAAGAACAGAACAAAATTCAGATAGCTATCGACCCTCAGTACAACACAGCGAACTCCGGTGTGGTTCGGTGTGTCAGTGAGTGCAAATATTCATTGAAACAGTCAGGCTTTTATACATTTCAAGCCTGCTGTTCAGCCCTCCTTTGGGTTAACCATTCCATAAATAAGTTACTGCTCTAGGGTCCCTTGCCAGGTCAAATCTAGTTCATCTTAGGTTTATACATTAACAAGAAGAAATGGTAATAATGTATGCTCTAGGCCTAACATTACAATGCAGGATTTAGTTTATACAATGTAGTTAAGCAGGTGTTCTCATTCAATTATAGATCAGTTTCGGTGATACAGGTAATCCATTGCACACAGGTCAGCAGAAGGACAAGGTCTCAGCAATGACCCTAACAAGTGGCCTGCAGGCAAGTTATACATTGGCTGTATGGAGGTCATGACAATCGAGTTCTGTTCTGAATAACATAGGCTACCATTTTAGCTCACATGGTGACTTTATAGAGCAAGAAAACCTAAAATGGCGGCTTGACCCAAAATGACAGTTTACATGGTTTCTAAGGTCAGGACCTTGCAATGCGAGTTTATTCACATGTAGTTTATAAGCAGCTTGTTAGCAGCTTGGCGTAGGCCAATATACATATATTCATAGCAATAGGAGGCACGATATAATTTCTAGTTTGACACCATGACCCCTCACGCTGTCACAGCAAATCCTCCATCTTGGTCTAACCAATGAAAAGGGTCACCCTGTTCACAGATAGAGAGTCCCACTCCTCTTCTTTGACCCTGAGTCCTTCTCAAGGGCTATCCTTCAAACATTGAACAATTACATCACCAAAGTGCTAGACGCCTTAGTTCCTGTGATTCATATATGTTTTTATATCACCTACCCTACTAAATCTAATATCAGGTGCTTGATTTCAAGCTTTCCCTAGGCAAAAGCTCTGACAGAAAATAGGAAAAAGTTCTAAAAACATATACAATTGTGACAAGATGACCAGCCTGCATTGATGAAGAGGCTGTCTCTATGGCATCATCAGATTTGAAAAAGCTTTCCTATGAAAATCTATTATTCTGCAGGCGAGCAATGTATTAGCTGAGACCAGAACAATCTTGAAGGAAATATGAATTCAATATGTTGCTCAGCTAGCTCTACATCACACCACTTTACTGACAAACTTGCTAACTTCCTTCAAGACAATGGGCCTCATTACGACTTCGGCGGTAGCCATGCCGCTATTGGCCAGAATGGGGAATTACCGGGCCATTCCGAGTTTGGAGGGCCGGGTAATTCCTCCCTCCAGGAACCCGGGCCCGGACCTTCCCTATTTCCATCTGAGCCTCCATAGGGCTCAATGGGAATGGGAGAAGGTGCAAACAACCGGCCGATTATGAGCGGCCCGTTGTTTGCTCCCTCTTCCCCTCGCGGGGCCCGGTAAGCACGCCTGGTTTCACCAGGCGTTACTTACCGGGTCCCGTGATAGGAGCTCGTAATGAGGCAGAACGGGTTTTACGGGTCCGCCTCCTTTTGCGGAGCCCGTTAACCCGTTCCTCCTCACTCGTAATGAGGCCCAATGTCTCTGGCATCGACATCCTCCTTACACCTCTGTCCAGATCCAAATGACCGGCTGCTATTGATAGGTGAAAATGCTCCTTCAGAACTTTAGACCCATCTTTCTGAAATACATCTTCATTATTTCAAAGATTGTGTCCAAAATGAAGGCCACTGCTGGATAGATCCCCATATGCACCACCACAATGATCAAGGAAAAAATCCTCGCCTTCCTTCTGGGGTCGACACACTGAACTCAAGATCACCATCATCTTCCTGTGGCTCAAAAAATCAAATCCTTCAATATGCTGTCTAACTTCTGGCCAATGTAGGGAAGTTGCTAGAGAAGATGGTTGTCCAACAACTCCTGGAGTACTGCATATACTCCCTTCTCGTACTTTGTCTGCAGTCTGGTTTCTGGCCTGGACACAGCACTGAAATCGCTATGCTTCAGATGAAGGACGATTTCCTGTCCACTATCGATCCTGCTGTTCAGCTTGACCTATCAGCAGCATTGGACACTGGCCATTACCAAATCCTGCTACATAGACCTCAACTGTCCTATGGCGTAGACCTGAAATTGATCACTGTTTTTCTTCAAGACAAACGTGTCAGTATTAGATCTGGCCTTGTCCACTGCGTACCCTTCAGTTTGAGGCCTGGCATCTCTCAAGGCACAATCATGTCTACTTGGATGTTAATTGCTCTGTTCATCACTTTGCAGATATCCTTGAAGCCTTTTGCAAACTCTTCCAATTGTACATGGATCACAGTCAGATTGCCCACAGGTTGTCAAACACCCCAAGCAATGCACAGATTACCTCATCCTGTCTTGAGACCTTGCAAGACTGGATATTTTACAACCAACATTACTTGAATGACACAAATGCATTGGCTTTCCTCCTTCCTCCCTGTTCCTGCTACTGCAATAAGAAACATAGCTATTTTCTTTGACCACAAGTTACCTTTAAACATACACATCAGAGAGGTATCTGAAGTCTGTCACTAGCATGGCCACATGCTTAAGCACATCCTGCCATGCAATGTAAAGTAGACGTCACCAAAGCAGCCATTTTGTATTGGTTGCACTGCTGCAAGTGTCTGTTCTTTGTTCTCCCAAACTATCACATTCACACCTCACATATTTCTGAGAATGTTGCCTGGATGTTGCTTGGTCTTAAACCCCTGGAACACATCACTCCTTCCTGAAAGATTGGATTGGTTTCACAGTTCTATGCCTCTTACACAAGCCAAAGAAGGGAAGAGGTCCTACATACTTCATAGCATTCAATACAAAATATAACCTTTCCTGTCCTGGGATCTAAGATCTATGACAGGAACAGTATTTTCAGGAAAAAGAAGTTTGGCTTGCAGTCTATCAGATCTGGTGGATACACTTCCTGGAACAACTTAGCCCTGGGCATCAAATCTGAAGAAAGTCTCCCCCACTTCAGTAAGGTGCTCGAGACCCACCTTTTCAAACTGGCTTACCCTGCTAACTGATGGGGATGCAATGTTCCTTGCCTTACCCACCCTCTATCCTGTCTATTGTGCAGTGGTTTGCTATTTTATGTTATGCTATTGGGATGTTATTGCCATTTGTGAGGCTTCCAGGCACTCTGGCAGATCTGAAAGATCGGGGCGGGTGAGGTTATTGCAGAGCGAGAGAGGGGATCATAAGATAGCTTAGATGTTTTGTTGGTGTATGAAGACCAGAAGTACTTTGAGCTTTTCGTGCAGGTCTGTTTTGAGGCTCCCATCTGTGTGCAGAAAGGAGCCTTGGGTGCCGATAGTGCTAGTATACACTGGCCAGGACTTTGATATATATGTTGGTTGCAAAGGTGTAGGGTTCTTTTGTTTGATATTGGTTGGCAGTGTTATTCAGTTACTGTGTGTGAGTGGCTTAGTGGATATATGTATAGAGTTTTTGAGCCTCATGGTTGAGAAGGTTAGTGCAAAGAGTGTAGTTGAGGGCCTGCTGGGGAACTTGGAATATCAATGTCACCTGCTCATGTGGATGATTCAGTAGTGGTGCCCTTTGTGTAAGGTATGTGTGAGGAGATGCCCTGATGGTCCCTGAGTGGCCTGGTTTCTCTGGCAGTGAACAGCACACAGTGGGCCTCATTACGAGGTTGCCAGTAGGCTGCCGGTAGTACCTGCGGCCTACCGGCAACCTCGGTTTATTCTAGTTGGGTAGGTCTAGATTTGTTGTGGTATGCTCAATTTGCATAGTTGAAGACTCATGTTTTCAGTTGTTTCAAGAACGGCTGGTGGTTCACTTCAATGCAAGGATGTTTGGGTAGGGAGATCCACAGTTTGTTAGCCCATATGGAGGGAAAGGATCCTCCTTGTTTTTTTTCTTTTGACGTCAATAAAATGGACTAGAGGGTAACTGGTCTTTCCATCTAATGGCATTCCATCACATTTTTTCCATCTAAAAACTTTGCATATAATACATTTTTTTGTGGGGTAAAGGGTTAATGTGTGTTTAGATGCATTATAAAGGGTAAAAAAACAGGGGTTTGGGGGCTAAAAAAATGCATTAGATACAAAGTTTTTAGATGGAAAAAATGTGATGGAATGGCATTTGATGCAATGGCATTAGATGGAAAGACCATAAACCGACTACAGCAGCATTACTTGAGCAAAGTGGCCTTGAGGATGTGTAATGCTGATGAAACCATGTGAAGGAAGCTGTTTATTTCCATTTTAGGCACGATGGGCAATTCAGAGGGTTGTAATAAAAGAACAGTGAATTTAGCATAAAAAGTGCAGGGGTGATGCATCGAGACCTTTGTATCCAAAGAATTAGTCTGACTGCTGTGTTTTGTGCTTTTTGCAGCTTTTCCATGAAGAAATTCAGAGTCCGAGGTATAGGCTATTTACTTAATGAAGTCTTGTTAGGACTGCTGATATCAGGGCCATTCTCCTGTGATTTGACAGTTTTAACAATGTGTGGTATTATTCGTTGTAACATGCAGAGGTAGAAATAACACTTCTCATCAATAGCTCTCACGTGTGATTCTAGCGTGAGGCTACTTATTCTTCTAAGGTTCCTTATTGTGAAGGATGGCACTGGGTATTGGCACAGACCATTGGGTCAGGGAACTGAGGAGGTGATTTATGGGGCAGCATTGTAAAGCATGAGATATGTTGTGCACAGGCAACATTTTAGTCAATTTGTCATCATCCATATGTCCACATGTGTGAGGCATCTTTTTAGATCTGGAAAGTTAATTTAAGGTTTTTAACCAGTTTGTAGATAATTTAAAGGGGAGGTTCTCTCAAAAATGTTATTGCTTAAAACTATTTGCCATAAAAAATGTTTACAACTCTTTAAAATAACGGGCCTCATTATAAGTTTGTCGGTCCGGGAACTACGGTACGGTAAGTTGTGCTCGCGGGTGCCTTTGGGGTCCAGCAGGGCTGTAATGACCCAGTAATTGTCCATTCCTGGCCATCCGAAATTTTTGGAAGTTTGGCGGCAGCCTGCCGGTTTTACCGGCAAGGCTACAGCCAAATTTCTAATGAGGCCCAATGTGTCAATGTAAAGTGAGCAACACATGTGCTCACAAATCCTGCTTTGTAAAACAAAATTCTGCAGGCATCCACTTGGTGGACATCTAAGGTGTTTATTTCCCTGAATGCCCTGGTGGCAATAATCAAACACAAGCCCTCTTCCAGGGAGTGCATGCGTGTTACTGCTGTTAGGGCAGTGCATTCAAACACACACTCGTAGATAGGACTGCACAGTCCTATGAATGCTTTACTAATACAGCAAACCTTAATGAAGTGATTCTGCTGAACATGGCTTGTTTGCTGTATCAGTATAGCATTTATAGGACTGTACACATGTCCTGCTTATTCAGGTAAACAGGGTGTGATTGCATTACTCTTTGAAAGGTACTCGCATGGTACAGTGGTGAAGGTTTAGCCCTTTCAGGCACGCAACCTGGGTTTGAGTACCAGCCTGTGCTGCTTTGGTGCATGAAATGTAAACAAATAAATAAATAAATCTGCCTCTAAAACATCTAGCAGGTTAAAGTCCTCTGCCTATGATTGATCGTGAAATATAATGCTCACCTCTGCAGCTTTCCAAAATAATGGACCTGAGAAATTGGTTGAAAAATGGTGATGGCTCCCTAAAGATTCTTGGAGAGGAACCTTCCTACCACCTATTCCGGAAAAAGACCAAAGCTTGGCTCCACGGGCAATATTCTATATCTAACGCCTAGCCAGCCCGACACATAGCGCCTTGCACACACCTGTACAATGTACATTCTTTAGTTCTCTGCTTTTTAAATCTGTGCTATTATGCTGCTTATCTCATTTATGCCTGCAAATGCTGTATTCATTGCTGTAATTCCTTGTAAATGTCTGTATTATCGCAACATGTAAGCTTAGCGCCCAGTTGCCTAAGGGCTCGGTGCACTCTATAAATAAATAAACTAAACTAAACTAAACTACCAGGATGGTGTGGTAATCCTATTTCACTGCAAGATGCTGTTCTTTTTAAAACATGTGGTTGAGTGGCTGTCTGGAATGAGATTAAACTGGGACCAGTCTTTCAGCTCTGATCTCAAGAATAGTGGGAGTATTTTCATGAGGGCAACCAGCAGGATGGCAAGGAATGGCTCTGATTGAATTGTATAGCTTTTATCTGAGTAAAAAGCAACCAGCCTCTCACAGAGCTACTGAGATGGAATGATCAGACATCCAAGAACAGAGAAGGTATGAAGTTGTTTAACTACTTTCAATAGTTCCTTGTGAATATTTGAACTATAAAGGTTGTGAGAAAGGTATTTCTCCTAAGGCACTATAATGTACTTTTTATACGCCTTCATTTTAAGAAGGAAGAGTGTCTTCAGGTTATTGTCATAGTCTCTCCTCCAGCATTTATGGAGATCTTCTTTCACATGCTTTAAATTGCAATTTAACATTACTTGGACTACGTCTTAGGCCTTTTAGAAGATAGTGCGACAGACGCCCAAATGTCTACTGCAAACATATTTTTGGGGGAAAAGTCTCAAATAGAGAAGAAGGGTGTGATGAGAGTTCATTGGATAATGCTTCCTTCTCTTCAGAATTTAAAAAGACTGAACCAAGGCACTCTGGAAGGATATTAGATGACTTATTAATTTTGGATTACTGAATTGCTGCATTTTACAATCAGATTCAAGTCCAACAAAGTGAGAAAATCAATTGCATCATAAATAGAACTAGAGATGATAAAAGGGAGCCTACTTGTAGAAAATTAGAATAATCAAGGATGCACTCAACAGTAATGCTTGTCTAGATGAGTCCCTTGCATAACCCATTGTGCTAGGCCAAAGTCAACAGGGACTTGGTTTGACAGTATGATATTTCAGCATTTCAAACAACCAGTGATTTATGTCTCTAACATGAATTACATTCACACAATCAGGAATCATTTGGGCAACATAATCAGTACATTTAGTAATAATATCATTCTGAGCTTGAGAAGGGAGTTAAGTCCACCAGTGTGGCAACTGAAATAAGGCCTTTTAGGTGGAAAATAATCAGCATTTGCCATTGTTGTAGATAAATAGTAACAATATTAAGATGCTGTTAAAAAATGACTGTGATGCTTTTACGTATGAGGTGATTCTGAAGAACAGCCCAATAACCAGAGGGTGTCCGATCATTTAATGCAGAGTTAGGGAAGTCAACTACAAATTTCTTGGTAAGAAAAAGCAATTCTAAATCCATCTCTGTGATAAGACCAGGAATATAAAAGTAATTTTCATCCAGCGATCATCAATTAATCAGGAGACCCTGGAAAAGATTGATATTAGATACAGACCTAAAACATGTTATTGACTCATAATCCAACGACTCATTAGCAAGCAAATTAGGATCAGTGCTATGAGTGTGATGGTCAGTGATTTGATAAAAAAGAAAGGGCTGCTGCTTACTTGAGATCAACATTATGGAGAAGGTTTTCTGATTGAGATTGTAACAAGACGCTTAATGTTGGAGGATAATTTAATTAATTTATTATGCGTAGCAACTTTGAAAATATTTAATAAAATGAAAATACAATCCATGTATACACATTCATAAGAAATTCAAGTATTGATGGATCTTCATCTTTCAAATACTTTATTCTATAACATAGAAAAATTAAGAATTATAATTCAATTATTTTAACATTTTAAAAATGTTTAAACTATTCAAAGATATGCAAACAGACCATCGAGCATAACATAATCCATCCCAATAGACCTTTATTTTTCTCAATAATTTAAAAGGTCCATGAAATTTCAAAAGCATACATTACAGGTTACATTTTCCTAAAAACAATACTGATTTGATTGAAAGATTATTTAACTTTTCATCATGTTCTTTTTATGAATGATACATATTTTCCTTTTTTAAAATAGATTTTAGGTATTTGAACATTTATACAAAACATCTACATTATTATTATTTTATTAGAATTTTAGTGATCGTGTACTTGAATTTCATGTCACATTTGTTTAAATAAATGTTTTTATATACATTTTCACAACGTTAAACGTGTATAACAATGTTTAAAATACATATTTATTTAGTTCTGATATTTTTTACCCAACACCAGGATTTTTTTGTAATTTGAAGGGGCTTTTACTGAATTTGTGTCACTGATACTGTTCTATGTTTTAGTTTCCTAATATGTCTGCATTTTATGACATTGGCAAACCTTTGGGAAATTAAAAAAGAAAGGGCTACAGGTGACATGAAATTCAAGTAAATGCCCACAAGAAACACATACTATTTGCAGTGTGCATCCTGCCCACAAAGGAAATGCAAAAACATATATTTACTAGCTGTTGCTTGCATAACACACACTGTTCTAGCATTTCTTAATGATCAATATCGGTCGGTAATTCATAGGGTCACTTTTGTCCCCAGATGCAAAAAGAGGTATGCACGGTATAAGAACAGTAGCTTAGTTTCATCTATCACGTCGGCCTCTATGATGTGCCTTTGTAGATGCATAATTGTCAACCATGTTCCATTAAAGAGTCCCTGGGATGGCATAAGATTGTTTAGTAGCATAATTACAGTACCTACTTTCAGTTTTAGCTCACGAGGAGGCATTCGTCCTACAGTGTTTCGCTCTTTAGAGACTGAAACTTTGAGCTAGTAATTAACTGTTAATTGACACTGTAATGGCTGTGCTCTGTGTGAAGAGAAGTGGGGGTGGAAAGAAGTAACTTTCAAATGTTTACGATCGTGGAAGGTGAACGTGACCACGTAGAAACATGCTAATTCTGTTTGTTGAAATATTATCGGTTGTTGAAATGGGTGCTCTTTGCCATTTGGAGAGCAGAGGGCAACCAAACACTGAACAATTGCATCCACATGTTTACATGATAGCTCTTACTGAAGTTTGTGCACTTTGCCATTTGGACATCAGAAGGCAACTTAACACTGATAACTTGCATCAGCTGAGTAGGAAACATACCTACGCGTTTTATATATATATATAGAGAGAGAGAGAGAGAGAGAGAGAGAGAGAGAGAGAGAGAGAGAGAGAGAGAGAACACGGACCTCATGCTGGAGAATGGAAGTGCTTAGTGCTAGAAATTGAACTTTTTCGATTTCTAACATGGGAACCGCCAGTGCTAGAAACATTTCCATTCGTATTTCCAGCAAGTGTCTTTTTTTGGCTGGAAAGGAACATTTTTTATTTCAGCTCATCCTATTCTGGGAACAGTATTTAAGCTGTTTGCAGCACAGGTAAAGGGAGGTTCCTCATCGCATTCTAGAAGTGGGACAAAAACACAATTTCAATTCCTAAGGTGAGTAGACAGTATATTTTACAACATTTTGACCCCCACCTCTACCTTGCATGGGCCGAACTAGGAAATTAGTCCAGATAACTGCGAAAGGTTGTTGATTTTACGAAACCACAAATTACCTGAACATCAGGTGATTGAATTTGTACAAATACGTTTTTACGTTTGCCCAAGGCTTTTTTTGGACACACTTTCTCAATCACCTGGGTGACTCAATTGGTTTTGATGTTCACATGCAGTTAAATTCAAATATAAGAGGTGACAGGACAAATCTTTGTGGGTCCCTCAGTATTGACTCAAAGGAGACGTTATATTTTAAAGGCAAACCATAAGTGTTGGTTGTGTGAAAGATCTGATCCGATTTCACCCTTACCATAACCCTGTGGTTTTCAGACCCTCATAATTGCGAGGTGATTTTTCCAGAGCAGAATGATCTATGGATGATTTTTATAGTCTTCAGCTCGAGGGTCACCCATCCGCTGATTTGACATAGGATGGCGCTGCTACCGGAGAGCTGCTTGAAGTGTGAACCCACTTCTGGCTCATACTCTGGCTCATTAGGTAAGCAGAAACATGCACCCTTTTTGTGTGATGGCAAGTAACAGGGTGTCGGGTGGTCGCTAAGGTTTTGGCAAGTCAGTGCTTCTCATTGTCAGCAGGATTGGTATTGTTGGTGCAGCAAAGAATGTGTTTTGAGGCTACTGTTCTAACAGCAAGGGCTATAATAGGCCAACAAAATGAAGAGGGTGAACATTGTTTCGGGTCTGGGCAACCGGCCTTGACTATTGGGTGGGTGTACATGTTATAGATCAGCACAAGCCCATGTAAGGTTAAAATGCTTGTCTGATGGTTAGAGCAAAGGGCCTGATAAAATGAAGGGGTTATTATCCAAATGACTTAGGAGAGTTCAGATGCCTGGCAATTGTGGTACAGAGGTCTGTATGATCATCGAGGAGGAGGGGACTGAAAAAACACTGAGGAAGGGTTAGAGTAGGATGGTAGGGTTAGGAGTAGCATGTCTCAGTTTGACATTTAAAGTGTTTATTAAATTGTAAGATGTGAGGAGGGGGTTGTGTTTGTCTTTAATGCTGACTTGCATTGGCACAACAGTAGCATTTTATCAATCAGTCCAGAATTCCGGGTGGAATCCACTCCCTAAAACAAGAGAGCTTGCTATAGCCATTCTGATACTTGCACCACCTCATGCCGGCTACCAACCAACTACCTTTTTTGGAGCATTCTCCCTTTGTGCCAGACATTCTCTTCCTTACTTGACATATTCTTTCTGAGCAGACTCTCTCACTTATAGAAGATTCACCAAGAGCCTCAAACGTGAAACATCCTTTGTGAACATTGAATGAGGTGGTACCAGTGTTTTATATCACACAATTCAAGATAAGGACGGTTGTGCACTCCTCACACCTAGACTTCAACATATTCCGCTACCTTCGAAAACAAAAATATCTATGTACCCCATTTCACCCCCAGAGTTACCACCTGAGCCCACTACCCATACAATGTGGTCTCCTATCCAACCAACAACCTATTCCTCACATTTGCAATCTACATGTGTATCTAGATTTATTGTAGGACAATATGTTTTGCTCTCTGTTTCTGAAGTCACTGGCATCCCTTCACACATGTGAAACGGCAACAAGCATTTTCTATTCACGGGAGTCATCCTTTGCCATTGTACAAGGGAGGACTTTTTATCAAGTAGCGAGAGACTCATCGACAACTTTCACATGGTCCAAATAAGCAGCCGCCATGCAGAAAAATCATGAGTATAAACATTGTACATGTAGGCAACGGTTACATGTGATTTCATCGAATGAAAAAACAACTGATGACATTTTAACGAATAAAAAACAACTAAAACAAAAATAACATTTCTTTTTCATTGTTTTGGGGGGTAGGGAGTTCCTCTCCAATCCCCCGTATTTTTTAATAATACTTTTCCCCCACCCCAAACCACTATTCCCACTCCCAACCCCATTTTTCGTTTTTTCAAACATACAGTATCTTTGTTTTTGTTGTTTTTTCTTTCGTTAAAATTGCATTCGTTTTTTTCTAGTTGATGTAATCGCTGCATACCGTAGGCAACATAAGTCATTTGTCACCTCCCTTTCGGGCATGGATGATTTACAATCCAAAATCTGTGTGATTTGTAAATGTAAAATATTCACTTTTAAGCTCACCTTCATCTTTCAAGGTGAATCAACTAAAGAAACTGCCCTTCTTCTGATGCCTTTTATATGTTCCCCTCAAAACATATCCATTTGAAAAGGAAACACTTTCCCCCCCCAGATTTTCATGTATGGTCTTCTCTGTCACTCACTCTCTCTCTTCCCATCTCAGTCTCACAAGCAGGAAATGTGTATTGTCATTGTTCATGTAAGCAGGCAATCACACACGCAAGAGACGCCACCTCTTGCCCATGAAAGAGGGTTCAGAACACAGTGTGTATCAGTAGCTCCCAATTATTGATGTTTCACTTATTCCCACATCTTGAGTTGCATAAACTGCAATAGAGTTTCACTTATTTTCTGCCTGGTCTTTATTTGTCCATCCACACTGAGATGGATTTTTGCTCAATCCTATCCGATGTCCTCTGCTGTTTTTTTTTTTTTTTAAATTGCATTTTTTGGTCGCCTTGTCCCTGTATATTTAACATGCATTGTTTGTTCTTCTAGGAAACAATGTTTTTTAAGTTGCATTTTTGGTTGCCTAGGACCCAGTGGTTCATTAAACTGCATTTTAGGCAAGCAAGAACCCTGTGTATCTAATATCTAGTGTTTGGTCACCTAGAACTCTGTGGTCCCTCTTAAACATTTTCCTGTTGCCCTATGTCTAACATACTCATACCAATCCTGCTCCCCCTCCTTACTCTTATTTTCCTCTCACACTCTCCCATGGCCTTCATCCACCCCCTCTCTGCCATGCATGCCCTCTTCTCCTCCACACCTTTTCCCCATCTCCATTTTTCACCCTCTTCCAAATGCCACTCAGGCCATGACCCTATCCCATATCCCACCCACAGCAACCTCACTTATCTCTGCTGCCTCCCTTTATCTACTCCAGAAATTTGCTCCTCCACCTCTACTTCCCACTAAAGACTCACATGCCATTTCTGTAATACACAATCCCTCTAAAAGAAACTCCATTCCCTTCACCCCAATCTCTCGGACACCTGGATTACCCAATCCAACACCAATATCCTAGCAGCCCTTCCCAACAATGTTGTCTCTATCCCTCTCTCTTCCTCTCTCCAAAACATTGGTGGTATTGATCTCATGATTGGGAAGGACACACTATCAGAACTTCTCCCTTTCTCTGATTTCACTCCCTCCATCCTTGAGCATATTTCGGTACCTCGCTTACACCCCTCGTACTATCCTTCTCATTAAATGCCCCCTGAGCAATTTCAACTTCTTCTTCGCTGATTGTGGCCTCTTCCACAATGCACTCCCAACTGATGCCCCTGCAATCATAACAGGGAAATTCATTTTCTTTATTTCCACCCTGGCCTCCTCTGGTCCCACAACTGATACCGCTCTCCTCTGACCACTTTCCTATTAACTTCACTATCTCTATGTCCCTCCACTCTCTCATTCCCCTCCCTGTTAGGAAAGATTTCGTAATTGTAGGTAATTTTCCTTCCATGTGGCAACCCCTAAACTTTTTGCTGTTGTTTTTCACCTTGTTCTTGACTTTGCCAGAGAAGTGCAGCCTTCTGCCGCACTCCTCTGGGCTTTCGCTCCTTTCTTACGGGGAAACTGACATGCCCTTAAGACAGTCAGTACCGGGAAACGCTGTTTCCCGTAGTTTCTTTTATCGTGTTGCGGCTTTAGTGCAACATGACACAAGAGGGCACTGTAAACTAAGTTACAGCTCTCTTGGGTCTCTAGCCTTCTACAGGCCCTAGATACTCTTTTAGGATGGTATTTTGATCGGTGCAAGTCATTCAGGGACTGGAATAGTGGCAGCGATCGTTTTGTTTATTTTGAGCTCCTTTTGGCGTTCTGAGCACGTTTTTCGCACTGAACCCAAAATGGTGGCCTGGCTCCCAAAATGGCCAGACCACGAGGCTCCTTTGTCCTGTCCACTGACCGTCTTGCTCCCTTCACCTTCCCCAGGTCGAGCGACCCGGGGCCTTCCTTATTTGGGCATGTACTTTCCCGCGAAACGTGGTTGCTTTCGCGGGCTTCTACATGTCTTTTGTGTGCCTCCAGGGTGTGGGCTGGGATGTCTGGTCCCAATACACATCCTGGGTGCCAGAGAGTCTAGGGTGGTGTGAATGCCTGGGACCACCGTGGTCCGTGATTGGTCCACGTATGGTATGTGTGTTGATGAGCGGATCTCCCATTGGCTCCCCTCCGTTTTGGCGCGAAGGGAACCGTGGATAAGAGGGGGCTGGAAACACCACTACCATGTCGATCTCCTGAGTTCTCACGAACGAAGGAATACAGGAGCCAAGTATCCTGCAACCAAGAGGCTGGACCGAGGAATCGCTGGTGACCCGCTGAAGGAATCCTCCTTTGCACTGCTGTCGTCCTGTGAAACCCTTTCCTCCTTTGATCGAACCAGAAGGCCTGTACTGGTGCTTCGACCTTTGGAATAGCAGGAACAGCTATTCCCGGCGACTTCATCAACTCCTGCCAAGTAAGCCTTCGGAAGTGTCTCTGGGCCATCCAGTTGACTGACCAGCTTACAAGGGAGTCCTGCTCTGTAACCGCCGCCAGGTTGTGTTGTATTCCTATTGAGTCCTTGTCACTCTCCCACGCTTCGTACACTTGGCGTTCCCAAGTCTGAAGGGAGGAGTGTACATTTGGCTCGGATACACACGGCCGCTCCGTTGCCCTGCTGTGGTGACAAAACTGTGCTGGTTTCGTCGATTGGGACGTCTTTTTGCTCTACACGACTACGAGGCGTTCCCTGCTCTTCTGAACCTGCCAGCTGCTGAAACTAACGTGGAGAAGCCTGGGTCTGCTTGCTTCGGGGACCGGTGAGTAGTTTAGCTAGGATCTGGTCGCCCTCCTGCAGTAGCCCATTGCTTTTCCCCGCTGTGTAAAAACAGCACCCTTTTGTCCGTACTCGCGCTCTGCTTCTGCTCGCTGTGGAGGCTGCGCTTGAGTTGCGGAACCTGTTCTCCTTCTGTTGTGCACTAACCCGAACTGCCTGACTTCCTCCGAAGAGCTTCTCCTTTTGCCCATTGGCACCGGCGTGGCAGGTACTTTGAGCACAAGGCTCCACTCTTCGCAGGGCTCGGACTTCCATCTAGTTAGGTGCTTTTAAAGGCGAACTGAGTCTAAAGCATTATCGCACTGCCTGTTTTCCTTCCCTTGCAGGTGGACTACACATTTCGTGCCTCTAATGCTTGAGACTGTCGTATTTGTATATATATTGTGTTGATATGGTATGTGTTGGCTTAATGTTGTGATATTGTGATTTTCTCGCTACGGTCGTTGTTTTAAAGGCCTTAAAATAAATGTGTATATATTTTTGATATAACAACTGTTTGGAGTAGTTTGTAAGCGCTCTTGCTTTGTGTGCTCATTGCGGGCTTTCAGTCACCCTCACCCCTCTTGAGACCTAGTCTTGACCGCCGCGATCGCTGCCTTGATTGGTCTGGCTTGTCCAGAGGTTACCCTGTTCCAAGTAATTAGGTTGGCCTTCTGAACTTCTGCGCCACCAGGACAGAGTTCAGAAATCCGTCTTAACAAATTGGTGTACAGCGGTGGGATACGACTGAAGGTATCCAGTGTTGCGCTCGAACTAAGGCATTTCAGGTTATTCCAACCAGTACACGTAGTGAATTGTTGTAGTATAACTTTAAAAAGGCCATAGTCCTATCAAACAGTATGGAAACAAATACCTTGTTAACTTTAAATGCTTCCAAATCAGAAACGCTGAAAAAGATGTGTGCGGAGAGAGGTGTTTCCTCTCAAGGCACAAAATTGGAAATGATTCAAAGAATCGTGGCGTGGCAAGAAGCGCAGCTTGACGCTATAACTTCTGAGGACAGTGCAGAAGGTGGTGGGGCTGCTCTCACTGGTAGAACCGACGGTTCTGCCGCTGCACTGATCCATCGCGACCACGAGCACAGGGAGGATGTGATGTCTAATGTTTCCTCTGCCAGTGTTGATGGGGAGGCTATGCTTGAATTCAAGAAGCAAGAGCTGCGGTTTAGGCAGCAGGAGCTTGAATTCAGCATAGCCAAACTAAAAATCGAACAGGCAGAAAAACAGAAAGACAGGGATCACCAGTTGGAACTGGCCAAGCTTCAGGTTGCAAATGGGTCCAAGGGTCCTGGACATGGGTCTGGGGCTTCCTCTCATCCACGGTTTCCGAAAGATCTGCTCAGTGTGTATGAGGAAAGGAATGACATTATGGACTGGCTGAATGCGTTTGAGTATGCATGCGAGGTTCAAGAAGTTGACAATGCTGATAAGATTGCGTGGTTGCTCAGTAGACTGCCCCATTCTGGCTGTAGTGCCATTATGGAAATGTCGAAGGCTGAGCGAGCTGATTTCGCAATGTTAAAGCAAACTCTCATTTTAAAGTTTGGGAAGACTCCGGCCCAATATTTAAAGCGTTTTCGAGAGTATAAGAAAAAGGAAGGTGGTACTTGGGTATCTTATGTCGCTGAATCTTTGAAAAACTTAACTGGCTGGGTCGAAGGTTATAAGGTTTCTACCTTCGAAGGCATGATCAATCAATCTGGTCATGCTGGAACACATTTTTGCTTCTTCTTCCCCGGAGCTTAAGCAGCATTTGGCCGATTCGAAGGAGATAGATCCTAAGAAGCTGGCCATTGCAGCAGACTTATGGGTGTCACATCGAGTGTCCCATAAGGACAAAACTCATCCTGGTAAGCAGGAGGAAGGGAAAAAGTCCAAAGATATGGAGGGTGGGGAATCTGCTAAATCTTCTTCCCATAAGGGCCACAAAAAGAAAAACAAGTGTAAGACACAAGAGAACTCACAGGGTAGTGGAGGTCCGCCTCCGAAACAGAACTCTGGTTACAATAAGCCTCCCTACGTAAACAGACCCACTGGGGCTTGTTTTTTTTGTGGAGCAACTGACCATGTGAAGGGGGATCCCCGGTGTAAGGTTAGACCTTTGGGGGTCCACTCCGCTAATCTGGCCTTCTCCTCCTACGAGGAAGAAGAGATTACAGGATCATCCTTCTCCTCAGACTCATTTCCCAGCGGAATAGAGGCTGAGGTAGTTTTAGTGTCCCTGGGTTCCTGGGAGCCTAAAGTCGCAGAGGCTTATGCTAGGATTCCGGATAATACCAAGCACTACTTTAAAGACAGTGTGCTGATCAATGGAGTGGATACTCCAGCTCTTAGGGATAGTGGGTGCAGTCGCACTGTAGTGGATTCTACCTTGGTAGACTCAGAGGAAGTTGCCAGAGCTACTCTGATGCCCACTAAGTTGGCTGACGGCCCCTCCGTATGTTTCCAGTAATACCTGTAAATCTTACTTTAAATGGTACAGCAGTCAGGATTCCAGTGAGCATTCAGAGAAACGTCCCGGGAAAGGTCTTGTTGGGTAATGATCTCAGAGCTTTAGGGCTCGTAGGAGACACTGCCGAAAGACCCTACACACGGTCTCAAGCACGGGCAGCATTGGCCAAGTCCAATACGCCGCCCCAGCCAAAGGGGAAACCCAAGGCGAAAGGAGTCTACAAGTCAAAACGAGGGAAAGAGAATATTCCCCCGAGCTCGCCTACCATTGCGGTGGAGGAAGTTGGTCAATCGCCCGGGCCTGACGAGGAGGTGGCGATGCCTGAAGTATTCGACCCCAACGATCATCCTGAACTAAAAGACTTGTTAGTTGAAGGAGGTCCTGATAGGGACGAATTCAGTAAAGGCCAACGTGAGTGCCCATCTCTGGAAGGCCTAAGGAGACAGGCCTGCTCCCAGCTTGAGGGTGAACCTCCTGGGAAGCATAGGATTTATTGGGAAGGTGGACTCCTGTATAGTGAGCCCACAGAGTCTACAGAAGGAGACCATAGGAGGTTGGTGGTTCCCCTTGCTGTTAGGCCCTTCCTCCTGCAGTTGGCGCATGAAGTTCCCCTTGCTGGTCACCTTGGTATGAAGAGGACCAAGCAAAGGTTATCCATGCACTTCTACTGGCCCAAGATGGGGGTGCAAGTAGAAAGTCACTGCAGGAGTTGTGCCTCCTGCCAGTTGTCTGGTAAGGTTGGCGCGACAATCCAAGCTCCGTTGGTACCGCTCTCAGTTGTGGGGGTACCATTTGAAAGGGTAGGGATCGACATGGTTGGTCCCCTTGACCCGCAAACATCCTCGGGCAATAGGTTTATCCTGGTGCTGGTCGACCATGCAACCAGGTATCCTGAGGCCATCCCATGGAAAACTGTAACTGCCAAGTCAGTTGCAGAAGCTTTACTCGGCATATTTACTAGGGTTGGCTTCCCTAAAGAAGTTGTGCCGGATGATGGCAGCAACTTTATGTCGAAGTATAGGCAGGCTATGTGGATAGAATGTAGGGTCACCTACAGGTTCTCTTCTGCATACCACCCCCAGACCAATGGTCTGGGGGGGCGTTTTAACAGGACGTTAAAGAGCATGATTGGGGCTCTGGAGGAGCCTCAGAGAAGAAAATGGGATCTTCTTGTTTCATGCTTACTGTTTGCCTACCGAGAGGTACCACAGGAGGGTGTTGGCTTCAGCCCCTTCGAACTTCTGTTCGGTCATCCCGTACGGGGACCCTTAGCCATCGTCAAAGAGGGATGGGAGATGCCCACTCCCCCTGTTACTACCAATGTAGTTGATTATGTGCTAGGGCTCAGAAAACGGATGGTACTTCTGATGGGCTTGGCTAGTGATAAATTGAAGGCAGGGCAAGCGCTGGTGAAACATTGGTACGACCAGAAAGCTTCCCTCATCAACTTTACACTTGGTCAGCAAGTCCTGATCATGAATCCCATAAGGCCTCGAGCTTTACAGGACAAATGGTCAGGCCCTTACCCAGTGGTGGAGCCCCTGGGTGAGGTTAACTATTCAGTGGACCTTGGAAGGCCTGGACAGGCTCCAAAAGTGTTTCACGTGAATAGGCTGAAGGCTTTCGTCCCAAGCGGCAAAATCGCAGCACTGCTATTGGCTTCAGACGTTGAGGAAGAGGAGTCTGAACCTCTCCCCGACCTGTTCAAAAGCAGTCCTTCAGAAAGCTCTTTTGAGGGTGTCCGAGTGGCCCCTCACCAAAATGGACAAGGCTCAGTGGTTTACCTTGGACATGAAGTAGGTGGAGGGAGGAGACAGCCTCTATCCAGTAAGGTACAAGCAGTACAAGACTGGCCTACCCCCACTACGCAAACCAAAGTGAGAGCCTTCATAGGACTCACGGGGTATTACCGCAATTTTGTGGCAGACTATGGCACCATAGCTGCTCCTCTGACTGCCCTCACAACTCCGAAGAAACCCAAGAAGGTAACTTGGACCGACGAGTGTGAGAAGGCCTTCAATGGCTTAAAAGACTCCTTGTGCCAGGCCCCTGTCCTCCGGGCCCCGGATTATCAAAGACCTTTTATCGTGCAGACGGACGCCTCTGACACTGGGATAGGAGCTGTACTATCACAAGTAGATGAGAAGGGTAAGGAACACCCTATCGGTTTTATTAGTCGCCAGCTTAAGGACAGAGAGCTCAGATGGTCCACGGTAGAGAAAGAATGTTTCTCTGTTGTGTGGGCCCTAAGGAAGCTGAGGCCCTACCTCTATGGGACCCACTTCACTGTGCAGACTGACCATAAGCCGTTAAAGTGGCTAATGAACATGAAGGGGGAGAATCCAAAGTTGCTTAGGTGGTCCATAAGTCTACAAGGCTTCGACTTCACTATTGAGCATAGGCCAGGTGTCCAACATAGCAATGCTGATGGGTTATCCAGAATGTTTAACCGACCTGAACAAGAGACTCATCCAGGGGTGGATTAGTTCCCCCTGTCCATAGTCTGGGAGGGGCGAGTGTTAGGAAAGATTTCGTAATTGTAGGTAATTTTCCTTCCATGTGGCAACCCCTAAACATTTGCTGTTGTTTTTCACCTTGTTCTTGACTTTGCCAGAGAAGTGCAGCCTTCTGCCACACTCCTCTGGGCTTTCGCTCCTTTCTTACGGGGAAACTGACATGCCCTTAAGACAGTCAGTACCGGGGAACGCTGTTTCCCGTAGTTTCTTTTATCGTGTTGCGGCTTTAGTGCAACATGACACAAGAGGGCACTGTAAGCTAAGTTACAGCTCTCTTGGGTCTCTAGCCTTCTACAGGCCCTAGATACTCTTTTAGGATGGTATTTTGATCGGTGCAAGTCATTCAGGGACTGGAATGGTGGCAGCGATCGTTTTGTTCATTTTGAGCTCCTTTTGGCGTTCTGAGCACGTTTTTCGCACTGAACCCAAAATGGTGGCCTGGCTCCCAAAATGGCCAGACCACGAGGCTCCTTTGTCCTGTCCACTGACCGTCTTGCTCCCTTCACCTTCCCCAGGTCGAGCGACCCGGGGCCTTCCTTATTTGGGCATGTACTTTCCCGCGAAACGTGGTTGCTTTCGCGGGCTTCTACATGTCTTTTGTGTGCCTCCAGGGTGTGGACTGGGATGTCTGGTCCCAATACACATCCTGGGTGCCAGAGAGTCTAGGGTGGTGTGAATGCCTGGGACCCCCGTGGTCCGTGATTGGTCCACGTATGGTATGTGTGTTGATGAGCGGATCTCCCATTGGCTCCCCTCCGTTTTGGCGCGAAGGGAACCGTGGATAAGAGGGGGCTGGAAACACCACTACCATGTCGATCTCCTGAGTTCTCACGAACGAAGGAATACAGGAGCCAAGTATCCTGCAACCAAGAGGCTGGACCGAGGAATCGCTGGTGACCCGCTGAAGGAATCCTCCTTTGCACTGCTGTCGTCCTGTGAAACCCTTTCCTCCTTTGATCGAACCAGAAGGCCTGTACTGGTGCTTCGACCTTTGGAATAGCAGGAACAGCTATTCCCGGCGACTTCATCAACTCCTGCCAAGTAAGCCTTCGGAAGTGTCTCTGGGCCATCCAGTTGACTGACCAGCTTACAAGGGAGTCCTGCTCTGTAACCGCCGCCAGGTTGTGTTGTATTCCGAGTCCTTGTCACTCTCCCACGCTTCGTACACTTGGCGTTCCCAAGTCTGAAGGGAGGAGTGTACATTTGGCTCGGATACACACGGCCGCTCCGTTGCCCTGCTGTGGTGACAAAACTGTGCTGGTTTCGTCGATTGGGACGTCTTTTTGCTCTACACGACTACGAGGCGTTCCCTGCTCTTCTGAACCTGCCAGCTGCTGAAACTAACGTGGAGAAGCCTGAGTCTGCTTGCTTCGGGGACCGGTGAGTAGTTTAGCTAGGATCTGGTCGCCCTCCTGCAGTAGCCCATTGCTTTTCCCCGCTGTGTAAAAACAGCACCCTTTTGTCCGTACTCGCGCTCTGCTTCTGCTCGCTGTGGAGGCTGCGCTTGAGTTGCGGAACCTGTTCTCCTTCTGTTGTGCACTAACCCGAACTGCCTGACTTCCTCCGAAGAGCTTCTCCTTTTGCCCGTTGGCACCGGCGTGGCAGGTACTTTGAGCACAAGGCTCCACTCTTCGCAGGGCTCGGACTTCCATCTAGTTAGGTGCCTTTAAAGGCGAACTGAGTCTAAAGCATTATCGCACTGCCTGTTTTCCTTCCCTTGCAGGTGGACTACACATTTCGTGCCTCTAATGCTTGAGACTGTCGTATTTGTATATATATTGTGTTGATATGGTATGTGTTGGCTTAATGTTGTGATATTGTGATTTTCTCGCTACGGTCGTTGTTTTAAAGGCCTTAAAATAAATGTGTATATATTTTTGATATAACAACTGTTTGGAGTAGTTTGTAAGCGCTCTTGCTTTGTGTGCTCATTGCGGGCTTTCAGTCACCCTCACCCCTCTTGAGACCTAGTCTTGACCGCCGCGATCGCTACCTTGATTGGTCTGGCTTGTCCAGAGGTTACCCTGTTCCAAGTAATTAGGTTGGCCTTCTGAACTTCTGCGCCACCAGGACAGAGTTCAGAAATCCGTCTTAACACTCCCTCAGCAAATATAAATTCAAGCCTGATTCCATGGTCCCCTAACTCAACAAAGATCCTAAGAAACAAATCTCCATTCTCACTAATGACAGCCATTGGTTCTATGAGGTGTCCCTGAAAACATTTGTTTGAGGCTCATTTGTTCGATTTTATTTTTAAAAACATTTCAGTGCAAAATGTAAGAGGATTCAATTCAGCACTACAGCTAAGTTAACGCCTAGTCTAGAATACTGAATGAAAACCCTTATTGATATATCTTTAGGTCCAGTTCATGCGTTCTGGATGACTACCCCTATATAACACCCCTCTCTTGGAATCCCCCTGACCCCACTGAGCCAAGAAGTAGTTCTGTTTTGCAAGTTTAAAAGGTTTATTTGATAATTTAAAATATATATATATCACACTTTATAATAAATTAATAATTGAATAGCACACTTAATCTGATATGATAAAGATCAACAACGGAGAATCTGGCACTAGCACACTTCTTTATAATTACTAAGGAGTTGAGATGAAATGGATAAGATAGCACACTGGTAAATAGGAACAAAAGAAGAATAATGTGATAGAGAATGCTTTATAGAGTTCAAATGGATGGAATGTTGAATGAATGAAATGCAGTATAGAAAATACTCAATATGATTTCAATAATACAATGTAATCACTTTTCTCTGGCAATCCCCTCCCCCCCTTGATGCAAGGCAAGGAAATGGAAGGAAACACACAGTTCTCAGAAATGCAATCAAATGTGATTCAGTTCACCCCGGCAAGCTTAGACAACAGAAGTTTAAAAACACAGGCCCAAATTGCTTTGATATGTGCTGGCAATGAATTAGAAAATATGCTAAAATACTTTTAATTCCCTTTCAGAGGTTCAGGGTGAGTGGTATCTAGTTAATATTAGTCCAGGCTCACACTAGCAATGATTCAGGAATGATTAGCAGGTTAAACGAATTTCTGGCAAATGGAAGGCAAGCAGCAGCTGATTTTACATGTGGAGAATTTTGCAAATCGCGGCAAAATTCGCGGATGCGCCGAGCGCTATTACAGAGGAACCACAAGGACTATCTCTATCGTTTTGGGGTCCTAGGAAAGCCTAGGATCTCAGCTTCAAAATGACAGTTATTGCAAGTCTCTAGCCCAAACGGTTGCGGAGATATGACCGATTTACTAGAGGTCGTTTTTGGTTTTTGCAAATTTTAAACGCACACTTTTTCAGCTTTAAAAATGATGGCAGGATAACACAATTGCTAAGCTGCAGTTCTACTTAGGTTAAAATGGATTGAATTATATTATTTTAACTAAGAGATGGGTTCTACACAGTTTTACTATGTACTCACACTATATTCTTGAGTGAAATGGGCCTCGCCATGGATCTGGTCAGGGTTTTGGACTGGGCTCGGGTCTCTCTCTGGGCACAGCACTGCTTTCTCTCTGGGTACAGCACTGCTTTCTCCCTCTGGTCTGGTCTCTAGTTCTGGATAGATTGAAGTCTCTAGTTTGGCTCTCTGGAGGTTTGATGGAGGTAAAGTCTGGATCTCTGGATGTTGTATGGTCCGGCAGAGCGCGTTGCAGCAAATGGAATTGAAAGTTCCCTATCTGTCCTGTCTGTCTGCTTTTATGTGTTTAGAATGTGGGTGTGTTCTAGCATCACTGACCCTACCTCTCTCTCAGCTTCTAATTGGTCAAACTTCCATTTATCATTTGATTGGGGAATGAACTGTGAGTCCGAGTGATGTCATTTTACAGCCTGCAGAAAGTCCACTCCTCCTGTCAACTTACACACAAATCTAGATTTGAAACAAATACATATTTGCAGAGGTACATATTGTTTTAAAATCATATGCACCCATCATGCATTACAGGAGGTATCCCCTGTTCAAACTCTGCTCTTCCTGGGAGCTTGCATTCAGAAATGGCACATATTTCACTTTTTAACTGATTTTGCAATTTCTGACATTGACCCAACTTTACATACATGTGCGCAGGGAGTACGGACATTAACTGATGAAGTTTCAGATTTTTAACATGCATACATTTAGAGTTATCCCCACTTTTCCGCTAAAACCCCCCTGAACATGCCACCGGGTCGAAAAACCTCTTAAAATGTGGGCAGAAAAATCACAAGAATTATGGTATCATTTATAAAATTTTCACATGTCCGCTCTATGAGTTATTCATCTTTTTAAAGTTATGTTCTGGCTCCAAAGGGGTGTGGTTTACCCTCAGCACAAGGTTGAATTTCTGTTTAATCCAGTTCTGCCAAGCCAGCTTGCTCTCACAGGCAGTGCCCCTCCCAGCTCCTGCCAAGAGGAAGCTACATTTTACGACTGCGGTAATAAAAACCTTTGCCTGAGTGAAGAGGGCTTTGTTCACTCTCCTGCAGAGCACATGTAATTCAATTATCAGATAGATGGCATATCCTTAGTGTGGGCAGCAAAAGGAAGGTTGGCCTGGGAACACAGCTGTGACTCAAGTTTCACTCCTGATGGGGGTAGTTGCCAGGCAGAATTGGAATCTCTTTAAGCCAGTTTTTCAGCTACTGTCATGTTATTTGTTGCTTTTTAAATTAACTTGCAATTTTACACATGCAGCTAGAATGCTGATTCTAAGTGCAAAACTATGACATTTCAACAGTTACAAAGGCATGTGAAACCAAAGATAGGTCACTCATTTAACCTAAACATTTTCGATTTTAGTGTCTTTAAATCCAGTGCAACTTAAACTGCTGACTCCATAGCTCAGCCAGTTTTGTTATAAGCATTGTTCTGGGCTCTTCATTTCCCAGATTTTGTAGGCACACAAAACTCCATTCTACCAAATGTCTGCTGGTGTTCAGTGAATATTTTGCACATATTGCAATGTTTGAAATAGGCACTTTGGCTTGCCTTCAGAGAAACACAGGGTGGTTTTAAACTGCCGGCTTTTGGATAGTGGTGAGTACTGGTACTGCACCCATTTTTGGGATTTAAGAATGAATTCCCCACAATTCTAGGTTGCATTTGGCAATCAGCATTGCCATTCCCAATGGTTTCAGACTACTGTGCGGGTAGTCCAATGGTGGTTTTAGGCAGTTTCCTTCTGTGCCCATAACATCGGCAAAAATGAATGGCAGCCTATTCTTCATGC
Source organism: Ambystoma mexicanum (assembly GCF_040938575.1). Classification (NCBI taxonomy): domain Eukaryota; kingdom Metazoa; phylum Chordata; class Amphibia; order Caudata; family Ambystomatidae; genus Ambystoma; species Ambystoma mexicanum. The sequence continues at coordinate 481,299,975 of NC_090936.1, forward strand.
ATTTCCCTGTGCATTTTCTGGGAAGCTCTGGCCATCATGATGTTTTCCATGTCAGTACTGCACAGTTTTGAGGTATGGCTCGGATGCATGGGTAAATACATCCCACAAGCCCCCCTCTTGCGATGGCCATTCTATTTCACGAATGGGACTCGCAAGACCTGGGATGTTTCCTCATCTTCTTCCAATAGATGGCACAGTTCAGCATCTTTTCCTCCATCCGGTCGGATCGATCGGTTCTCCTCGCCGGTCCTGATGGGAATATTGGGCGGTACCCCGAGCCCATTGCGTCTCAGCTCCCGGTCTCCGGATCGTCCTCCTTGGCCCGTCTCAAGGTTTTCTTTCTCCTAGGACGACAAAGGAAGAGCGGCAATACCTATTCATAGACGTTTTTCCACCACCGTTGAGATAGTGGGGCAGCATATGCATTTCATCATCACGAAACATTACATTCTTATTTTGAAAAAAAAAACAGTATAACTAAGAGACAGTTTCATGCAAATCGCAATATTTTAGAGACTAGATGTGGTATGTTTTATGATTGGAACAGAATTAGTCTGAGACAGTACCCGCTAGGATTCCAGAGGATTCCTCCAGTTGTTGCAGAGTGTGCCTGGGATGGCAACACTTCAACTGGTTTATGTGTACCCACTTGTCTTCCCCCGCTGCCAAAGGACCTTTGGGGATGTGGATTTTGTAGGCCACAGGAGAGATCTTGTCGATGATCTCAAAGGGTCCCTTCCATGTAGGCAAAAATTTGCGCTGCTTGGCCTGGTTTCTTTGGAAGTTGTATAGATAGACCCGGTCTCCCACCTGATATTCCTTCCTGGAAGTTTTCAGGTCATAATGGGTCTTCATGCTATCAGCTGATCTTTCTAGATTCCGCTGAGCATAAGCAAAAGCATGTTGAAGGTGTTTCCTTAAATTCTCCACATACTCATGAGTTGTGGAGGCATTTATCAGTGTCTGCTCTTGGGTCTTGTAGAGCAAATGCTGGGGAAGCACCATCTTGCGCCCAGTCATCAACTCAAATGGTGACATTTTGGTTGCAGATGAAGGGGTAGATCTGATAGCCATTAGGACCAGAGGTAATCGGATATCCCAACTTGGCCCAGAATCTGACACAAACTTCTTTAATATGCTCACAATTGTCCGGTTATATCTCTCTACTGCCCCAGAAGAAGCTGGTCTATAAGCAATATGCAGCTTTCTCTTGACCCCCAATATCTCCCACATCTTTGTCATTACTTCACTGGTGAAGTGGCTACCTCTGTCTGACTCAATCCTTTGAGGTAGACCAAAACGGGAAAAGATGTGGTTAATCATCAAGGCAGCTGCAGTTTCTGCCTTGCAGTTTGGGGCTGGGAGACATTCCACCCACTTGGTAAACAAGCATGTCACAGTCAACATGTACTTATTCCCCCTAGCCGAGCGAATCACAGGGCCTACAAAGTCGATTTGTAAATCCGACCATGGCAGTGTCATTCCCCTCTTTTGTAAAGGCGCCCGGTGCGTAAGGGATGATGGCTGAAATTGTGCACACACAAGACACCCCTTCAAGTATTGGTCGAGGTCCTGCCCCATGTGTGGCCAGTATGCAACCTCTCTTAAGATTTCCAATGTTGTGTGAAACCCCCTGTGACCGGCAGTGGCCGCATCATGGGCGTGACTTAACATCAGGCTTCGGAATGAGGTAGGAACCACCCACTGATCGTGGCCAGCTTTGGATTTCCTTACCAGCAAACCGTCTTGGATCCGGAACATTTTTGGACATTTCATCAACACTCTTAGGTCCTCTTTCCCAATGTAATCGGTATCCGTCAGGGGAAAGTTCTCAGGGTCCTCAAGGTGCTGGTAAAATTTACCAATTATTGGATCCCCCTTCTGAGCGGTAATCAAATCAGCATCAGGGGTCTCCTTGCTCCATTGTGCAATTGAAAGGTCGTTGTGAGCATTTGTCTGGGACCTAGTGATGGCAGTGACCTGGATTTCCCCCAACAGGGACTCAATCTCAATTAGATCCCCTTGGATGGCCCCGGTTTTGGCCAGCTGATCAGCTAAGTCATTTCCAGTTTTGTCTGGTCCCTCTACTTTGGAATGACCCTTAATCTTTTTCCAGTAGATGGTCATCCCATTCGATGTGACCAGATCATCAATGTTTTGGACCAACTTCCCATGTTTCAAGGGTTTGTTGTTAGCACATAACATGCCTCTGGTTTTCCAATTAACCAGGTGCTCCACGAACCCGTTCCGTACATAATCCGAATCTGTGATTATGACCAGTTCGTGGAGTTGATGCTGGACAGCAGTGAGGATGGCCTGATGCACAGCCATCAATTCTGCCACCTGACTACTTCGGGGACCAATTTTGTATCCAGCGGAGGGTTCTGGGGACTCATTCACCCATGCATTCCCTACGCCGGCCACCAGTTCTTTCTCCCCGTCGTTGTCAACATGGTAAGAGCATCCATCCACATAGACAGTGGGCATTCCCTCACACTTGTCCTCTTCAAAGACTTTGTGGGGGGAATTAAGGTATGCCTCCATGTTGTCCTTTATTTTTAGACTTTCGTCCTCGAGACAGTTTTCTCTGGCACAATCATGCAAGTCAGCCAGACCTTGCGCGAGGGGACTCTTCTTGTTTTGGCCATATCGGACCTCCACAGGAAAGCCTTGCATTGACAGAATCCAGGAAGTAATTCGAGAATTACTCACATTTCCGGCCCGGATTCTGTCACTTTGGAGATATTGCAGAGGCTGGTGTGGAGTCTCCACTATGATGTGTTCCCCCTGGATAAACGGGCGGTAATTCTTCAATGCCCACACCGTTGCCAGGAGTGCCTTCTCACAATCGTTGAATTTTTCCTCCACAGAGGATAAAGTTTTGCTCGCATAGGAGATTACTTTATTGACCTTGTCATGCTTTTGATATAATACTGCCGTCAAGCACGTATTAGAGAACCCTGTCTCCAGGAAGAACTCCTTGTTTCTGACCGGGTAAGCTAGGCAAGGCGCTTGTGAGAGGCTTCTCTTAAGTTGTCTTACTGCCTCGGCTTGTTCTGGACCCCATTCCCACTTGACCCCCCCCTTCAGGAGATGAATCAGGGGTCTGGTGATCTCTGCGTAGCCCTCAATGAACTTTCTGCTGTAATTAGTCAGTCCAAGGAGGCTCCTTAGTTCCCGCAGAGTTGTGGGGTCTTTCAGTTTCTGAAGTGCTTCCACTTTCTTTTCCTGGGGACAGAGGCCCTGAGGAGTAATCTCATGCCCCAAGAATTTAACACGGGTTCTACACCACTGTGCTTTCTGAAAGGAAAGTTTTGCTCCGGCGGCCCTCAACTGTGTCAGAACATAACGGATCTCCGCTATGTGTTCCTCCACAGATGAACTTTTGATGAGGACATCATCTACATAAGCCAGGTTACCCCTTGCACCCAGGTCGGGCATGGCCTTATGTAGGAAAATGTTGAATTCATTGCCGGAGTTGAGGTATCCGAAGGGAGTCCGGGTCCATGTGTACTGCTGGCCCCCAAAGGTAAAAGCCAGTTTGTATTGGTCCTCCCTGCTGACAGGCACGGTCCAGTATCCATTGGTCAGGTCTATTGCAGTGAATACCTGTGACCTCTGAATCTGGGCCAGCCCTTGGTCAATGTAGGGCAGAGGCCATCGGGAAGTATGGACCCGTTTGTTGAGCTCCCTGAGGTCGGCGCAGAGTCTCCACTGGCCGTTTGGCTTCAATATCCCCAGCACCGGATTATTGAAGGTGCTGTGGACTGGACGGATTATTCCCCGGGACTCAAGGTTCTTAATTATTTCAGTAAGGGACTCCATTGATGCGAGAGGCAAGCGATATTGCTTCACAAACACAGGAGTCATGCCAGGATCCGTGGGGATTGTTGTTGTGTGGATGTCAGTGCGACCACAGTCATATGAGTCTACCGCAAAGAGATCTTGGAAATCCAAGAAAACTTGTTTCAACTTTTGCTTTTGTTCCAGAGTCACACAGGCGTCAGCTAGGTTGACTCTCTCTTCCACCATCTGCCTGAAGCCTGGAAAGACTTCTGGTTTGGCTATTTCAGCGGCCTCCTCCAGCTGGGTGGAGAAGTCCCTGGTCAGAGTGCTGATTTGGACCGGAGGCTTCAGGTGGGAAAGGCAGCCCTCATGGACCTGGAAAATCACCTCATCCCTCCTGAAGTCACAAGTCACATCTTCCTTACCATAAGGGCAAGAAGTGTACACCAGGAAGTTCCCCCCATGCCGGGTAAAAATCCTGTCTGGTGTTGTATTGTCATCACTGTCACTGTCAAAGCAGTCCTTGGGGATTGGTCCTAACAGTTCATTTACTAAGTCGATGGAAAAATGTCGGTCATCAACCGCCATTCCAATAATGGTGCCTGCGGCTAGAGTAATACTCTTTAAGTCGCTGTTGTCCACCTCTATTAGAATGGTGTCATGTTCTATGTTGACTAATGGAGTTGGGTTTACCCCTAACCCTTGCAGTTGGAGAGAAGCATTTAGATGTATGTAAGCATCAGGGTTTTGCAAATATTGTCCTCTTTTAACTTTCACTTCCAGGGAGAATTGTCGGGTCCTTTCTGGGATGGTGACTTCCTCTTTGATCTGAATTTCAACTGCATAAGGTAGCAATTGAGCTGACCTAAATGCTTTTTCTGGATCATCAAAGCCCATGGGATTAACCGCTAATCGGGACCAAGCTTTGAAGTTTATTAGGTCCAAACTAATGGCAAAGCTATTGAGAATGTCACTGCCTAAGTAAAAGGCGGCAGGGACGTCTCGCACGACCCAACAATTGTGGACTATGCTCTTGTTGCCAATGGAGATTTTGAGCATACACCTGCTTGGCAGGAGATGTTTGGAATTAGGTGCTTCCAGGTCCATTTCCCATTTGTCTATCAGTTTGAAGGGGGGAATGGCTGGATCTTTTGGGAGTTGGCGAAACATGGCTTCGCTGATGAAGCTCTTACCATTGTTCACACACACTCGAGCGAGAACAGAGTCCTTCCCATCATTTAACTGAACAGGGATGAACAACTGCTCTCCAATTTGCTGAATATCAGCCAGGCTCTGAGCTGATTTCACATCTTTCTGGACTATAGGAATGGGAGTTTCAGATTGTGGATTGGTATAGAATTTCAGAGTGTTTCCTTCCAGCGTGGAGTACCACTTTAGACTGGAAGGAAGGTTGATTTTCAGAAATAGAGAGGACCCCCCATCACTAGTCTGTTGTCCTACTGCTATTACTGTCACGTCTGGAATCTGGTTGTTCTGGAAGTGAAATTCTACTTGGTCAGATTTTTGTTCAACCATGTGGCATGTGCCGTTTAAACTAACATGGTTGACACTCTGTTTTAATTTTATTGGTCGGCTAGTCTGGGTCCAGAGGACCTTGTTTACACAATCTATTAGGGGTGACAACCTTCTCAGGAGGTCATTCCCAGTAAACAAGGGGTGCCCTCCGGGGTCACAACTATGACCGGGTGTTTCAGCTTGTGTCGCCCAATTTTAATGTCCAAGTCTGCAGTCCCCTCAACGGGAATTTCCTTCCCGTCAAAGTTCTGTAGTTGTCCCGGAAGAGAGGTGAGAGGAATTTGGTAATTCTCTCCCCTTCCTGCATTCAGTTCATCAAAGGCCCTTCTGGACAGAAGGGTAGCTTGAGATCCAGTGTCCACCAGTGCCAAAATTGTACCCTGCCCCTGTACTTGTACCGGGGCATAATATCTTCCCTCCTTCTCCTCAAGGGGGCACAGATAGTGTACATTTTTGGACAACTGGTGGGCTAATTTTCTGGTTTTGGACATCGCTAGCGAAGAGATTTGGGCAGAATTCTGTGGAGAGCCTTGGGAATCTGAAAGAAAAATTTGGCAACTGGAGATCAGAGCCATTGTGGGTTCCCCTGGCTCCGGTTCTGGGCCGCCCCCCCCTTTTTGGAGGCATTCACCAGGATGGGTTTGAACCAGGGGATTTTCTTGCGGTTGGTTCTGGGATGAGATGGTGGGCGGCGGTAGCTCAGTCTCCACATCTCCCCAGTCTGGATTTGCATCCCTAGGGACCCATTTTTCTTTGGGAGGAGTTCCCCCCTCTCTGAAGGAGAAGATCCTTTTCCCAGGATCCTCTGAGGATCCCTCTCCCTCAAATTGGAAGATCTGTACCTCCTCCTCAAACTGAGTCTGTTTGGGTCTTTTGTTTCTCTTACCCCCCCTCTGCTCCTTAGGAGGCAGACTTTCAGGGGCAAGAGATTTTGTTTCCGGTTCCTGGGTTTCCAGGGGCTGTTTACAAGTGAGGAAGGAAGCTTCCTCCAAGGCTTTACACCCCCCTTCCCTTTGTGCCTCCTCCCTGGGAACCGGTGTGTTATCGGGGTGCTGCCCCCGTCATTGTTCTGGAGCAACAGGTCCAGAGTTGGGTACGTTCTGCGCCGGCACGCCCATCTGAGGGTTCTGCTGAGCCCTCAGTATGTGACCCAGGTCCCGCGCCATGGTTTGAACCTGGCGCTCTAACTGGGAAACCCGCTCAGGCTGATACGGGGCCCTGTTTTCTCCCCTGGGCTGATCCCGGGAAGGGTAGCTGTCCCTCCTCTGGTAATACCCCGGGTTGGGAAGATTTGGGTACCCCTCCACCCTTGGCCTCCCCTCTCCCGGATTCAGTGGTCTGGGCTCAGGGAATTGGGGAAAGAAGGATGGATGGTTTTGGGGCTGAAAGTCGGGTGGATATCTGGGGAAAAAGTTCTGCCCAGGGTTTGGTAAATTTCTGCCCTCCTGTGGGAAGTTTGGAGGGAAGTTCCCTGGGTTAGGTGCTTGGCTGGATCCCCCCCCTTGGGCTGGAGGAGTCCACACATAACCCAGGATGGGTCGATTTCCCTTGTAACGGGGACTTACATAATCAGGAGAGCGAGGGACCCCATTTGTGGGGCTGCCTCCTTGGCTCCCTGTCTGTGACTGACCCGAGGACCTCCTGGGCCCAGCATTATTAGGTGCAGGTAGGTTTTTAGGCCCCCCCATCTCCAAATCCAAAACGGGGGTGACCTTTACCTCTGCCACCTTGGCAGCAGCAGGGGTGGTGTTGGCTTTGGGGTTTTTCTGGGCATTACTTTTGCTATCTACCGGTTTCTGCACCTCATAGATCCGGGTAGCCTGTTCAATGACCCAGTCTAAAGATCTTTTCTCGTGAAAATCCCTCACGAGCTGGGTCATGATATATTTGGGCAAGGCATGGAAAAACGTATTTATAAATTCCCTGCTATCCGTGCGCACCCTTCTTGTGGTCTGTGCAAAAGCACGCTTTAACTCCTGCACAAATTCTTGTGGGGCCTGATCCTCCCCACATTGCAAATTGTAGGCTGCCTTGCGAGCCTCTTGAGGATTTCTGTGAACAGAAAAATGTTTCAAGATGGCCGCCTTATAGGTGGACCATCTTAAATGATTTTGGTCCTCCAGCCCCGCAAAGAAACTGGAGTATTCCGGGGAGAAGGTCCACTTTACATATTGAATACAGCTTTGGCTGTCCTTCAAATGGAAAGTCTCCATCATTTGTTCAAACAACTCTAAGTGCTCCCAAACAGAATACTTAGCGTTCTTATGGTAAGGCGTGATGACACTCCTGATCGCCTTAATCTGCTTTAAAGGGTCCTTAAGCAAGGCCCTTTTTGTTTTATTGGCCCTTTTGGTCCGGGTAACCCTGGTCCAATCGTCCTCGGACTCAGAGGCACTGCTCCCAGAGGTTCCTGTTTGCTCTTCCAGGTTTTCCCGGATTCTGCGAGCCTGGGAATGGCTGGCAGAATGTGGGGACCTGGTCTCCTGTGTCCTGCGCAGTTCAGAGGAGTCTTCAGATTCCTCCTTGCTGCCAGGATTTGATGGGTACCCCCTCCACTGACCTAGCTGGGCAGAGGTTTTCAGGATGCCCTTAATGGGCCTACTCTCCTGGGGTTCCCCATTGAACTGTACTGTACTTGGGTGCCCATACCCGGATGCCCACCCCTCCGTTCCTGAGTGGTACTGGCCTATGAGCCCCATACTCTTAGCTGGATAGTGATCTGCCATCCCTGCAGCCCTGTGCTCATGTGCGCCAGGGGACATGGGGGTGGTAGAGTCCAGGGACTGGGGGAGATGAAGGCCCCTGGTGTTAGGGCTCCTGCGGTTATGGTCAGGAGTCTCTCTTTCCCAGCGGACCTCATCTCTATCCGCCCCTGCTCCCTGTTGCAATGCAAGAGCCTGCATTTGTGCTTTCAGTTCCTCTGTTAAGGCCTTACTCGACTCTATCAGTTTCTCCTGCATTGCTACCTGTTGCTGGAGCCTCTCATTGTGCTGGCAGAGAGCCTCCTTTTCCCTCTGTGCTTCCTGGTTGGTCCTGGAGAACTGGGCCAGTCTTTGCTGCAGGAGGGTTACCTCCTGAGCTGTGTCCCTATTGGCCTGCTCCTTTCTTGCTAGAGCATCCTCCACCCTCCTGGTGTGCTCTAACAAGTTCTGGTGTTCTTTTTGGAGATCACCCAGTCCCTGGTGGGCCAGGTGATTTTCTTCCATTTTTCTTTTTAAATGGCAGACTTCCTGGCCTAAGGCGTCTCTTTCCTGACTAAGAGCCTGCATTTGTGCCGCCAGGTCGTCCCTCTGCCTTTGAAAGGCACCAGCTTTCTGGCGTTCTTCATCAAACTCTGCCTGGGTATCCAGGTCTTTCAAGATCAGCTTGTTGCTCTCTACCTTCACTCTATCTAGATGACTTTGCAGGGTGGCTACCTGCTCCGTGCATGCCCTGTTAAAGTCTAATTGTTGCTCCAGCTTTTTCTGGCTCTGCAGTAAGGAGTCCAAACTGTCTTGGTGCTCCTTCTGCAGGGCCAGAAATCTAGTATCCTGTTCTACCTTTTCCTGTTGCAGCACATCCATATCCTTCTTTATTTTAATGATGTGCTGCCTACTATCATCTTCTGACTCCCGGCTCCTCTGCAGCCTCTGCTCAGAAGAGACCAGGTCAGATTGGGCCTTCTCTAACACCATCTGTTGCCTATTTGCCAGATTTTGGCTTTCAGCACATCTATCCTGCATGTCTCCCATATATAGGTACAGGTATGCTGCTATCCTGGCAATCTTATTGTGTTCCTCTTTGGCTTTAGGAGCCATATATAGTTCACTCAGGGCCACATGTAATGGACCCTGATCTCTCCATTAGTCTGACCCTGTTTCAGTGACCTGTCGCGTGATGGCCTGCACCCAGGCATCCTGGCCCTGTTCGGTCCATTCATCTCTCACAAATAGCTTATGCAAGAGGTGCTCTCTGGCTATTTTCATGTCTACTAAGGTCGTCATTCTAGAGATTGGTCTCTGTCCTGACTTACAGAAGTTAGTGTTTTATTTTTGCAGAACAGAACTTTTCTTGGAGTGTCCCTTTTGAGGAATGCTTCACAGCGTAATGCAGCGTGGTGATCCGACCGGATGTATGTATCCCGTCAGTTAGCACACTGTATTAAGCTGCACAAGTGGTATTCTAACCCAACGTCTCGGCTCGAGCCCCCAATTTGTAAGAGGATTCAATTCAGCACTACAGCTAAGTTAACGCCTAGTCTAGAATACTGAATGAAAACCCTTATTGATATATCTTTAGGTCCAGTTCATGCGTTCTGGATGACTACCCCTATATAACACCCCTCTCTTGGAATCCCCCTGACCCCACTGAGCCAAGAAGTAGTTCTGTTTTGCAAGTTTAAAAGGTTTATTTGATAATTTAAAATATATATATATCACACTTTATAATAAATTAATAATTGAATAGCACACTTAATCTGATATGATAAAGATCAACAACGGAGAATCTGGCACTAGCACACTTCTTTATAATTACTAAGGAGTTGAGATGAAATGGATAAGATAGCACACTGGTAAATAGGAACAAAAGAAGAATAATGTGATAGAGAATGCTTTATAGAGTTCAAATGGATGGAATGTTGAATGAATGAAATGCAGTATAGAAAATACTCAATATGATTTCAATAATACAATGTAATCACTTTTCTCTGGCAATCCCCTCCCCCCCTTGATGCAAGGCAAGGAAATGGAAGGAAACACACAGTTCTCAGAAATGCAATCAAATGTGATTCAGTTCACCCCGGCAAGCTTAGACAACAGAAGTTTAAAAACACAGGCCCAAATTGCTTTGATATGTGCTGGCAATGAATTAGAAAATATGCTAAAATACTTTTAATTCCCTTTCAGAGGTTCAGGGTGAGTGGTATCTAGTTAATATTAGTCCAGGCTCACACTAGCAATGATTCAGGAATGATTAGCAGGTTAAACGAATTTCTGGCAAATGGAAGGCAAGCAGCAGCTGATTTTACATGTGGAGAATTTTGCAAATCGCGGCAAAATTCGCGGATGCGCCGAGCGCTATTACAGAGGAACCACAAGGACTATCTCTATCGTTTTGGGGTCCTAGGAAAGCCTAGGATCTCAGCTTCAAAATGACAGTTATTGCAAGTCTCTAGCCCAAACGGTTGCGGAGATATGACCGATTTACTAGAGGTCGTTTTTGGTTTTTGCAAATTTTAAACGCACACTTTTTCAGCTTTAAAAATGATGGCAGGATAACACAATTGCTAAGCTGCAGTTCTACTTAGGTTAAAATGGATTGAATTATATTATTTTAACTAAGAGATGGGTTCTACACAGTTTTACTATGTACTCACACTATATTCTTGAGTGAAATGGGCCTCGCCATGGATCTGGTCAGGGTTTTGGACTGGGCTCGGGTCTCTCTCTGGGCACAGCACTGCTTTCTCTCTGGGTACAGCACTGCTTTCTCCCTCTGGTCTGGTCTCTAGTTCTGGATAGATTGAAGTCTCTAGTTTGGCTCTCTGGAGGTTTGATGGAGGTAAAGTCTGGATCTCTGGATGTTGTATGGTCCGGCAGAGCGCGTTGCAGCAAATGGAATTGAAGGTTCCCTATCTGTCCTGTCTGTCTGCTTTTATGTGTTTAGAATGTGGGTGTGTTCTAGCATCACTGACCCTACCTCTCTCTCAGCTTCTAATTGGTCAAACTTCCATTTATCATTTGATTGGGGAATGAACTGTGAGTCAGAGTGATGTCATTTTACAGCCTGCAGAAATTCCACTCCTCCTGTCAACTTACACACAAATCTAGATTTGAAACAAATACATATTTGCAGAGGTACATATTGTTTTAAAATCATATGCACCCATCATGCATTACAGGAGGTATCCCCTGTTCAAACTCTGCTCTTCCTGGGAGCTTGCATTCAGAAATGGCACATATTTCACTTTTTAACTGATTTTGCAATTTCTGACATTGACCCAACTTTACATACATGTGCGCAGGGAGTACGGACATTAACTGATGAAGTTTCAGATTTTTAACATGCATACATTTAGAGTTATCCCCACTTTTCCGCTAAAACCCCCCTGAACATGCCACCGGGTCGAAAAACCTCTTAAAATGTGGGCAGAAAAATCACAAGAATTATGGTATCATTTATAAAATTTTCACATGTCCGCTCTATGAGTTATTCATCTTTTTAAAGTTATGTTCTGGCTCCAAAGGGGTGTGGTTTACCCTCAGCACAAGGTTGAATTTCTGTTTAATCCAGTTCTGCCAAGCCAGCTTGCTCTCACAGGCAGTGCCCCTCCCAGCTCCTGCCAAGAGGAAGCTACATTTTACGACTGCGGTAATAAAAACCTTTGCCTGAGTGAAGAGGGCTTTGTTCACTCTCCTGCAGAGCACAGGTAATTCAATTATCAGATAGATGGCATATCCTTAGTGTGGGCAGCAAAAGGAAGGTTGGCCTGGGAACACAGCTGTGACTCAAGTTTCACTCCTGATGGGGGTAGTTGCCAGGCAGAATTGGAATCTCTTTAAGCCAGTTTTTCAGCTACTGTCATGTTATTTGTTGCTTTTTAAATTAACTTGCAATTTTACACATGCAGCTAGAATGCTGATTCTAAGTGCAAAACTATGACATTTCAACAGTTACAAAGGCATGTGACACCAAACATAGGTCACTCATTTAACCTAAACATTTTCGATTTTAGTGTCTTTAAATCCAGTGCAACTTAAACTGCTGACTCCATAGCTCAGCCAGTTTTGTTATAAGCATTGTTCTGGGCTCTTCATTTCCCAGATTTTGTAGGCACACAAAACTCCATTCTACCAAATGTCTGCTGGTGTTCAGTGAATATTTTGCACATATTGCAATGTTTGAAATAGGCACTTTGGCTTGCCTTCAGAGAAACACAGGGTGGTTTTAAACTGCCGGCTTTTGGATAGTGGTGAGTACTGGTACTGCACCCATTTTTGGGATTTAAGAATGAATTCCCCACAATTCTAGGTTGCATTTGGCAATCAGCATTGCCATTCCCAATGGTTTCAGACTACTGTGCGGGTAGTCCAATGGTGGTTTTAGGCAGTTTCCTTCTGTGCCCATAACATCGGCAAAAATGAATGGCAGCCTATTCTTCATGCATTTCCCTGTGCATTTTCTGGGAAGCTCTGGCCATCATGATGTTTTCCATGTCAGTACTGCACAGTTTTGAGGTATGGCTCGGATGCATGGGTAAATACATCCCACAAAAAGGAAATGTGGGGAGATGCTCATGAATTTCCCCCAAACATCCCACAACCTTCATAAATACCAAAACCTAACCCAACCATCTACAGTTATGACATATTATGTGTAAAAATAACTAACAAATGGTCCTCGAACAAATGGGCCTGTGATCAAATAGGCTAGTACCCATCCATTTCCTGCACATCAAACGGTCAGAAACCTAGATGTTTCCCCATAATACCACCACCTGGACCACATCATTGACTTTGTCTCTCTGTCTCATTCCTCTCATCTTTCAAAAACTGTTGGTGATGATGGTCTCATGATTAGAAAAGACATTTTACCTGCACGTGTTCCCCTTTCTGATATCACTTCCCCCTCATCTGAGAATTAATCGGCTGAACTCCTTACTCCCACGCCTCTTACTATCCTCCTCATCTACTGCCCACTTGTCACCCCAACCCCTTATTCTCTGAGTTTGACCTCTTCTTTGAAACATTTCCAGCTGAAGCCAACCCACCTAACCTTCTAAGGCATACCCAAGGGAACTCTCCAAATTTCACCTTGCCATCATCCACCCTGACCTCCTCTTCTCCCATTGGCCACTCTCCCATTCACCTCTCCATCTATATTATACCCCCACTCTCCCATCCCCCTCTCTCATCTGTCGCCAAACGCAAACGTAAGCCCAACTTCATGGTCCTCTACATCAACCAAGTCAACATCTAACTCCAAGCTCTCTCTCCTGCCCTCGCTCATTTGCACACTCCATTGATTATGCCTTTACTGAATTCTACTCTGCATTGTCCACCCCCTTTAATTATCACTACCGTGCATGCTCCTTTGTAACCCACCTGCCCAGGTCCTCAGTCATGGCTCTCCAAAGCCATTCAGCTATTGATTACAACCACACACAGCTCCTTACACTTCTTGTGCAAAGCCCAACTCCCACTTACCTTGATGCATTCAAGAACTCTCTACTGGTCCTAACCACAACTCTCTTTTGACAAAAGCCAAATCCTCCTATTACACAAATCTGGTGTCCTTTCTCTCTTTGCACCACACAAACGGTCAAGTACCCTGGGGACCATGCTTCCACTTCCTTAGAAACACTCCGTGTCCTCCTTTCTCCCCCTCATGACTTTGCCTCCAACATCACCACTAAAATCAACCAAATATGTGACACCCTGTCCACCGTTCATTCTCTCTGATCCCCTCCCTTGTTCTCCCCTCTTCCCAGAGTCTCCCATTTTCCTCTCTGTCCCACTTCTCCCCAAACTTCCCCACTGAGCTGCTACCCACGCGTCATTCTGCCAACTCATCTGGCACTCCAATTGGCCTGGTTTTACCAATATTGTTAAGGAATTATTCAACCTCTATCTTTTGCTTTCAACTGATATCTTCCTAGTCTTTAAGAAAATAGTCTATTCATACCTCTCCTAAAGAAAACAAATGCTCATTCCTCATAAGCTCTCATTCTTCAGACTTGTCCGTATATCCCTAACAATCTTAAATCCTTTATAGGGTTATCTCAAAGTACGCCACTTTGCTGATCCGGTCGAGTCTGGATTCTGCTCCAAACAAATCACTGAGATTGCTCTTATCCACGTTGCTTATTCTCTTACCACTGGTCACCACTCTCACCTCTCCTCCATTCTCATCCTTCTAGACCTCCCGCAGCACTTGGTACTATGGGTTATCCATCCCACCTTCAAACTCTTTCACTTGTTGGCTTCAAGGAAACTGTACTGAATTGGGAGTCATTCCTTCTCTCTGACCCCTCCTTTACCTTTCCATAGGACCCTAGCACCTCCTCTGTGGCACACCTCACAGGTGGCATTCTTCAATTGTCGGTCCTATGCTCACTTCTCTTCACCATATCCCTCTGCACACTCAACTCCTCCTCCTTTGTCTGTAACTATCAGCTCTTCACTGACGATAATCAGATCTTCTTCATTTTTTCTTTTCCTTCGCACTGCAACTACTTAACTGCCATGTTCCACTAGATGGCTCTATGCTGTCTCATGCTCAACTCCTCAAATATGGCAATCATCTTTTTCACTGTCTCCAAAGCCTATCTACTTTCCCATAGCCCACCTCTTTTGCCCTTGACAGCCTGATCCTACCACCAATGGCTCTAACCTTTGGGGTTGTCTTTGACAAAGAATTTAAACTTTTCATGTTCATTACAGTCACTTCCACCACAGCCAAACTCAGCTTTCTAAACACTAGAAACATCCACCTGCACCACAAGCACCACTCAACTAAAACATGTTACTCTTGTTCTCAGCAGACTGCACCACTGCACAAGCCAATTTTTTGTTCTACCACTCTACACTTTTTCTTCTCTTAACAAAGACCCGCAACTTTGAGTCACGCACCCTTTTCAACATACTCAGATCATCCTCATCTCTACCTGCTGTCACTATGCAGGGTGGCTCTCGGTGTAAAATCACTCTCTCCTTAAATATCTGTACTCTTCTATATGGCCATATGTGGTCTTGCCACCACTACCTTGCTGTCCGCATCTTACTGTACTCGTCCTCTTGAACTCTCTGTTCCTTGTTTCTTCACAACCTACCAGCCCTCCACCCCACGTCCTTCTTACAACGTTCCTTCTTTTTCCTCACTTACCCAACTTCACTGGAATGCTATTCACACCAGCCATCAAACCTACTTCTTCAGTGGAACTCATCAAAAGGCAACACAAACTCCAGCTGCTATCAGTGGAAGGGGTCCCCGAACTCTTCCAGCCTCCTATTCAAACTAATCCCCCAACCCACCTCTCTTGCATTCTGTACTCAGAACCACTCTATGTAATTTGCAAATGTGTCAATACTGACCTCATGGTATCAATGTTAACAAAAATGGCACTCATGTCCAGTAGATGCAGTTACACGCTGAGATGGAATCTTGCTCCTACCAAGTTTATGGTCCTAGTTACAAGTTTAGCTTGAAGGTGGCAGTATTTTTGTGGAATTACTAGCAACTCGCTCACCGTTATCACGATTTGGTCTCATGGATTTAGCGCAGGATTACATCTGGTGGTAAGGCAGTGTTAATCCCAATTATGGGGTCCGCAGGACTCCATGGGGTTTTCTTTTAGATTTACCAACAACAGAAAAGATGGCTCGGGGTAAATCCTCTGCTTCATCACCAGATGCATAGTTCGGCCAAGTTGGGGGTAATTCCATAAAAATGTGTCAGTAACGGAACAACAGTCATAAACTTTTCACACCAGGGAGCCTGCGATGATGCCCTATGTCCTGGTGACTCCCGCGTTCCCAGTTAACACCCTTACACAGTCTATGGCCTTACATACTGGTATGGAGTCCCATTTATTTTCAATGTACATCCCCAGACACTGCCGTTAAGTCACTCATTCCCAGTCTACGGCCACAACCAGGCCAATCCATTTTCATTCATTTACGCATGCATTATTAGGGCTCAAACCCTGCAGTAAGGTGTAGTCCCACTCTTTCCCAAGTCTATGATCGTATTCACCTTTTTAACAGTCTAAATCATTCCCACATCGCTCTACTCATGCGATTCAGTGGGTTCCCCCTCACTTCAAGCACTGTGGTGGAGGTTGAGCGCAGTCCCTCTTCTATGCCCGCATAAGCATGAGTAAGGAGCGTTGTACCTTTTCAAAGGTTCTGTACCCTTTCACAGTCTGGTGCCTTGAGCACTTCAGTGGAGCTGCACCGCTGTATAGTCTGAGTCCCAGGATATCTGAGTAGAGGTTCCAGTCATAGTCGCATGTTTAGTGCATTTCAGTAGAGTTACTACCCTTCACATTCTCAGTCCTGTCCAGTTCCTTTCCATGGCGACATGTGATGCATGCTAATGGCTTTCTCATTATCCAGCTCATAATTCCCTGCTAATATCCCTATCTCCCTGTTTGTAGGGGTGGGGGGTGGGGGCTAATAATCCCCCTCCACTGCTCCAGGCTCTTGGACCTGATGCTGAGACTGACTCTGACAGCAAGATTTATTTCCGGCACTGATCTGCTTCCTTCTCACAATGACATGCCCCCCATCACCCCCCCCCTCCGCCCAATTCTCCTCCATACATCAAATATACGGAGAGAAAAACACACTTAACAAGTCCCGTTTCACTCATTGTAGTTGAGTTACGGGCCCTGGGGTCCCATGTCTTTCTCCGCAGTAAGCTCCGTCTGCTCTGCTCCCGCCCCCGCCCCCTCGTAACAAGCACAGTCAGTGCCCTGGTTTCGCTTGGCACTGGAGAAGGTTCTGCACTGCGGATGCAGGGGACAGAAGAAGACACTGCATCGGCTGCATGTACCAGGAGAAGCTTTGACAGGGCAGGAATAACGTTCTACCAGTGACGGAGGCCCGGTGATGTATTCTTGCAGATACATGGGTTGGATACAGGTTATTTGTGGATAGTTAGCTCTGGGGAAGCCTTTGCTCCATTTACCTGGGATGGGTTTAGGTTCTACTGTACTGCAGATACCAAGGGATGAAAGAGGTTTTCACAATAGGAATCTTGTCTCCGGGGGATAGCTTAGCTCAGGGGCCGCGTGCTCTCCTTGGAAGCAAGACAACAGAGAGCACCACAGGTTCGATCCCTGGGTCCGCACTTATAAACCTCTGGGTACTAAGCAAGTTATAAATAACTGGATTGGTGTGGGAGTGGGCAGTCTGAGGCAGTCCTACAGTCTTTCCTCTGTGGACACTACAGCCTTGGCGCCATTTCTACAAAGTCTCCAGGCAGGAGCGAAGCAGAGCGGAGTGGTGTGAGAGGGGGCAGTCCTACAGTCTTTCCTCTGTGGACACGACAGCCTTGGCGCCATTTCTACAAAGTCTCCAGGCAGGAGCGAAGCGGAGCGGAGTGGTGTAAGATTGGGCAGTCTGAGTCAGTCCTACAGTCTTTCCTCTGTGGACACTACAGCCTTGGCGCCATTTCTACAAAGTCTCCAGGCAGGAGCGGAGCGCAGTGGTGTGAGAGTGGGCAGTCTGAGGCAGTCTAATGGCGGCTTGGGCGGATGGCGGTGAATCTCTGGACCTGAGACTTAATACATCTGGTTGTGAAGAGGAGCCTCGCAGGTTGCGGAGTGCCCGCGCCGACAGTGCCTCCGCACTCTCTTTTACAGCCTCACTCTCCAATGACGTACTTTCAATACTACAATTAAGCAATTTATCCAGTGCAGGCTCCTTAAAGCGGCGGGGAGGAAAACTGAAAAACATGCCGTCAAAAAGAGCGGCTAAATTAGCCGCCCAGCCACACACTGTGAAACCCAGTCAACTCACTCAAAAACAAATTTACCTGCAGGCTGGTTTGAGCCCATGTCCGGATCTACCTTGCCAGGGGAGATCACCATCAACAAGATCCAGACGGCGGGGACCGCTGAATCTGTGTTGGAAGCCGGCTGCCATCGGAAAAGCAGCGGAGCCACGGCGCCTCTGTCGCAGCCCCTCCTCATGGAAGACACGGAGGAGCCGTCACTTGAAGGAGCGAGGGCCACCCACGTCGGAAGCTGGGAGGGGCAGAGGGCTGGCATTGCGGGCTCCGGCACAGTGATTCTGGACAAGAGCGGCCTGCCGGAGGAGCAGAGCTGCGTGGAAGCGTCCTCACTGCAGCATTCCCAGGATCAAACCAGCGACTCTGGGGCAGCGAGGTGCTTAAACTCTTTGATATCAAGCACAGCCACCCCACAGCACCATCTGGTGGCCACAGAAGATATTGCAACGCCTAATACTATTACCGTTACAAATGCACAGATCCACAACATACCGGCATTGCCACCTGCCGCTAGTGAACAAAAGGAACAAATTGGAGTGAGCAAAGCGCAGGTTCCTGAGGGGGATTCTAAGATCCCAGTATGTCCTTGTGATTCTATCACAACTTTACCTGTTCAACTCTTTCCCCCTCGGATCCCTTACAACCTCAGAACTCTGCAAGTGAACCCCAAAAGACCATAGATCTGAGGGAGGGTGACAGACAAGGTGCCCATACTCGCCACTTGCACGGCATCCCCTTTAGGTTGATCACTAAGAAATTCGATCTCCATTCATCTAATAAGCGATCAACAGCAAAAAAGCCCAACAAATTGACCATCACGACAACTCCATCGGCAAGTATGCGCTTGGAAAATTCCCTGAAAACTTTGTTTCAAAGACAAGCAAAAAAAAAAAACAACAACAAACCTTTGCTTACAGCATCATCAGGCCACCAAAGGAACATCCCATGCAATGGGGTTCAAGTACCCCCACAACACCAAAAAGAGCAAGTTGAAGACTTTTCCAATCTGGCACCAGCGGTCTTACCACCTATTGCAGAAACACAAGAAAATTGGCTCGTGTCAGCCCTTTCTTTATCACCCTTGACATCACAAAACGAGTCCTCTACTGAAGACCCAAATCCTCATGGGTCTGACCAGCCAATCCAATTTCCACTGGGAAGCCCGTTATCTCGTCCTCAGTCTGACTTTACAGGCCTGCCTACAGCCTTATCAGGCCCATTGCACAAAACAATCTTGGCTCCCAAGACAATACAATCCTATCACCCCAAACTGGTGAACAAAGGAATTTGGCGATTACGTCCACCTGTCACGCCGCCCGCATTGGGGTCCACTTACTTGAAGCGGCGCGCCCCGTCCTGGAGGCTGTACCCGCGCTTTCGCTTAGGGGTTCCTGGGTTGTTCTGGTCATCGCGCGCTTCCGGGTTTCCTGGGCAGGTTGGTCAGCGCATGCGCGGGCGGCCATTCCGCGCTCTTCGCGCATGCGCGCTGCACGGAGTACTCGCTTTGGAGGACCTTGCGGTCCACGCCTCTCTCTGAGCCAACCAACGCTTGGGAGTCGGCTCGGCTTGCGTTCCAAGCCTCCTAGGGGTTGGCAGTCCTATTTAAGGAGCCCGGTCGTTCATTCAGACCGCGTCTCAACGCGGTTTGATTAGGATCGTGTTTCCTCGCCGGTTCCTTGTGCCTACCTTACCTGTTACCTGACTCCTGTCCTCCTTGTTCCTGGTACCCTCGGGTCCTTACCTGTAACCTGACTCCTGTCCTTCTTGTTCCTGGTACCCTCGGGTACATTCTGCAGTTGCCTTGCCTTGTCCTTCCTTCTCTTGTCCTGTGGTAGGGTGGTTCCCTTTCCCCTCTTCTGAGTTGGGTGGTTCCCCTGTGGTTATTAGTTGGTCCTTGCCTTGTA
The DNA here is from genome assembly GCF_040938575.1 of Ambystoma mexicanum. Classification (NCBI taxonomy): domain Eukaryota; kingdom Metazoa; phylum Chordata; class Amphibia; order Caudata; family Ambystomatidae; genus Ambystoma; species Ambystoma mexicanum. Next base: position 481,319,696 of record NC_090936.1, read on the forward strand.
CCTTGTCTGCCTGCACTTTCAGCCTCCCTCTACCTTGTGAGCCATTCTTCTACCTTCCTTCCCGGATCCTGCCTCCTACCAATCTTCACTGTGTCCTCTCCCTTGGGACTTCCATCTTCCGGATCCAGTCTTCCTTGGAACTTCCATCTTCCGGATCCAGTCTTCCTTGGGACTTCCATCTTCCGGATCCAGTCTTCCTTGGGACTTCCATCTTCCGGATCCAGTCTTCCTTGGAACTTCCATCTTCCGGATCCAGTCTTCCTTGGGACTCAGTATCGTCATCTGGAAAGGCTCCCCCTGTCAGTGCTTGCACTGTCCTGACGCCACGTTAATCAGGGGTGAGCAGACTCGTGGCGTTGGGAGCTGGTTCATCTCCAACCCGGTTCCATTCGGGCGGGAGCTGGGCTGGCTTCTCGCGTCATCCACATCCACGCAGGACTCCTGACAGCCTGGCATCATCATCAAGGTCTTCAACCAGACGAACAGGTACGCAACGTCCTCGTGACGCACTCTATAACAGATTGAGACGCCTGCCTTCGGATACTTCGGACACTGAGATGGAAGAGGACCCAGGTCTTCGTATTGAAGTACAAGCTCTTCGTGCTGAGATGACAGCACTCCGTCAGGAGAACGTGGCTTTACGTCAAATGGTGACACAGAACATAGGGGCATCTCCACAGTCTGAAAACACCATGGCCCACACCGCACCCATCAAGTTCGATGGAGACCCCAGACGTGTGGGTGAATTCTGCAACCATTGTCGGATACATTTCCTCTACCGTTCGACTCATTTCAACAATGACAAAGCCAAGATCGGCTACATTTTGGGCAATTTATCTGGGAATGCTCTTGCTTGGGCTACACCCCTGGTTGTTACTAATAGCCCCATACTTGGCGATTTCTTGGCCTTTGAAAAAGCGTTCTTGGATGTTTTTCAGTCTCCTAATCTGGCTTCCACAGCACAGAATCTATTGATGGACATTCAACAGGCAAATTCCGATATAATAACTTATATCAGCCGTTTTCGTCAACTAGCGACTGATTCCCTATGGCCAGAGATAACACAGAAGACCTTGTTTCGCCGGGGATTAAGAGAGGAATACAAGGACGAGTTGTTGCATATTCCTGAACCCGAAGATCTACAGAAACTTATTGAACAGGTTTTGAGGATAGACCAGAGATTGGCCGAGAGAAAGGGTGAGAGACGTCGGTTTGAGAAGGTGTTCCCCAGGCCATCAACCCTACCGACTGGACTGCCAGTTCCTTCGGATTCCTCTACCGAACCAATGCAATTAGGCGCAGTAAGGGGTCCCTTATCAGAAGAAGAGAAGAAGCGCAGAAGAAGACTGCGATTGTGTCTATACTGTGGAGCTGCCGGTCACTATCTGAGTACCTGTCCTTTGCGCCCTATCAAGAAAGGGGGAAACTAGGAGGCCTGTCGTCTATTGGAAAGGCCACGACAGGTTCTTCCTTGCTACAAGTCCTTTCTTGTGCCAGTACGGCGTTTCCGCCTATGCAGCCAGCCGTCTTGATGATTTTGCAAATCAGTCTGAAGTGGCAGGAGAAGACAATTGATGTCCATGGATTATTGGACTGTGGGGCTTCCGGTAATTATATTGACAAGGAATTCGCCATCAACAACGGCATACCATTGCTCACCAGAAGAAATGCGATACCTGTGGAGGTCATTGATGGCACACCTTTGTCTTCCGGACCTATTCGATTGCATACTGTTGGCATGCTATTGCGAATCGAGGCTCATGAGGAGGAGATCGCTCTCGATGTCATCAAATCGCCTTCATATCAAGTGGTGTTGGGACTACCTTGGCTTCAGCGACACAATCCCTCGATCAATTGGGAGTCTCGTATTCTAGTGTTTACCTCTGCTCTTTGTATTCAGGAATGTTGTGGTTCCGACACGTCATTGAAGCCACCAACCTCAACCTCTCTTACCACCGGTAAGAACCCGCTTGGTTTGTGCTCCTTGTCCCAGATTCCACATGCGTATGCTGACCTGAGGACAGTATTTTCTGAACCTGGAGACATACCCCTTCCACCTCACAGAACTTTTGATTGCTCCATTGACCTGATTCCGGGTGCGGTGATCCCACATGGGAAGGTTTATTCCTTGACCCAGACCGAAAGACTGGTACTTCGGAACTACTTGGATGAGTGTGTCAAGAAAGGATACATCGTACCTTCTAAATCCCCCGCGGGATTCCCGCTGTTTTTTGTGAAGAAGAAGGAGGGCACTCTACGGCCATGTATTGATTATCGTCAATTGAACGACATCACCCTTAAAGACAGGTACCCGTTACCGTTGATTCGAAACATCATGGAGTCATTACGGTCAGCCAGGGAGTTCACCAAACTAGACCTTCGCGGAGCCTACCATTTGGTCAGAATCAAGGAGGGCGACGAGTGGAAGACGGCCTTTAAGACTCCATTTGGGCATTACGAATACAGGGTAATGCCCTTCGGGTTGTGTAATGCCCCGGCCGTCTTCCAGCGGTTCATGGATCACATCTTCAGCGACTTGATTGGCATCTCGGTTTGGGTTTATCTGGATGATATCCTGATCTTCTCAGAAAATCCGGAAGAACACGTTTCACATGTACGAGAGGTCCTTCTACGTTTATCACAGTATCAATTGTTCGCCAAAGCTGGAAAATGTTCATTCCATCGGAACAAGATGGAGTTTCTGGGGTATGTAATCAGTGAGGCTGGAATCCACATGGATTCTGATAAAGTACGAGCAATCCGAGACTGGAAACAACCTCATGACCTGAAGTCCCTCCAAAGATTCCTGGGATTCGCCAATTTTTATCGGCGCTTCATTCCTCAGTTTTCCCGTATCACGGCTTCGTTGACACGTTTGACCAGCGTTAAGACTCCGTTCCTTTGGGATTCAGAGGCATTAGCAGCCTTCAACCGTTTGAAGACGGCGTTCAGTACAGCTCCTGTTTTACGTCATCCCAACGACGAGATGCCTTTCATCGTTGAGGCCGATGCTTCCAACTTCGCTGTTGGCGCTGTTCTCCTACAGAAGCATCCTGTATCTAACGAAGAACACCCGGTGGCCTATTTCTCACGAAAGCTCGCTCCGAGCGAACAGAACTACGCTGTCATAGAGAAGGAACTCTTGGCCATAAAGACTGCGTTCGAGGAGTGGAGGCACCACTTGCTGGGAGGACGTTTTTCTGTAGAAGTCCGCACTGATCATCGTAACCTGCAATATTTGCGATCCTTGCAGTGTCGCACCGCTCGCCAGGCCAGGTGGGCTTTTTTCTTTTCACACTACGACTTCAACATTACTTACATCCCCAGCTCTCAGAACCTGAAGGCTGACGCCTTATCGCGCTCTCTGAAGAAGGAAGAGAAGGATTGCAGTCAGAACACTCCATTGATTTCTCCTAAGCATTTTCTTTTGACGATTTCTCCTCATCTGCAGAGAATAGTACAAGAAACATCGGTGGACCCTGATCGAGCCGACATTCTGAAGCGACCACAGATCACTGAACACAACGGTCTTTTGTTCTTTTTGAAACGTCTGTACTTACCGACGTGTTCACTCCGGTTAGACATCCTTCAAGGTTTACACGATTCACATGTTGGTGGTCATCGTGGCGTCAAGGCCACTCAAGAGCTGATTTCCAGACAATTCTGGTGGCCGGGTTGGGCCAAGGAGGTCAAGCGGTATGTGGAGAGTTGTCCAGTTTGCGCTCAAACTAAGACGCCAAGAAGAAAACCTATGGGATTGCTTCAGCCTACTGAAACACCGCCTTACCCATGGCACACCATCGCCACTGACTTTATTGTCGAGCTTCCGCCTTCTGAGGGCAATACTTGCATTATGGTAGTAGTGGACTGTTTCACGAAGTATGCTCACTTTATCCCTTTTTCTAAGATACCTACCTCCTCTCAGATGGCTCTGGCATTTCTACACAACATTTACCGGCTACATGGGTTACCGGAGAAGATCATCTCTGATCGTGGCTCGCAGTTTCTCTCTTCGTTTTGGCATCAATTGTGCAATCATCTTGGTATCCGCAGAGCCTTGAGTTCTGGTTATCATCCGCACACAAACGGACAGACGGAGAGAACTAACCAAACCCTAGAGCAGTACCTACGCTGTTATGCCAATGCTACTCAATCCAACTGGGTGAAGAATCTTGATTTGGCTGAGGTTTCCTATAACAACGCAACGCATACTGCTACGGGTATCAGTCCTTTCTTTTGCTCTACTGGACTACATCCTAAGTTGGTTCCTTTTACTCCAGTACTACCTAGTGCTGTTCCTTCGGCGGATCAAATGGTTTCTGACATCCAAAAGCAGCACGACCTGGCCCGGGGTACCCTGGTTGAGACACGGAAGCGCATGAAGAAGCAGGCAGACAAGTGTCGGACTACGGAACCGGATCTCCAGGTGGGCGATCTGGTTTGGTTGTCCTCTAAGAACCTGCCAGTACGCAATCTGCCCACCAAATTGGCACCCCGATTCTATGGGCCTTTCAGGATTTCCGAACGTTTGTCCTCAGTTGCTTTTCGACTGGTGTTACCCCAATCTTGGCGAGTGCATCCAGTGTTTCATGTCTCCCTTTTGAAACCCTTTGTGAAGGATGTCTTTGGGCGTTCCAGTCCTCGGCCTTCCTCCATTCAAGTACGGGGGGTCCCTGAATTTGAGGTACAGGAAATATGTGACTCACGGATCCGTCGGGGCGTGCTCCAATACCTTGTTGATTGGAAAGGTTACCCTGCTTGTGATCGCACTTGGGAGCCCCGCTGTCATGTGCATGCGCCCCGTCTGGTTCGTGACTTTTTCCTTCGTTGTCCCTGGAAGCCGGGGGCTCCGGGTCTTTCTGGGAGGGGGCATAGTGTCACGCCGCCCGCATTGGGGTCCACTTACTTGAAGCGGCGCGCCCCGTCCTGGAGGCTGTACCCGCGCTTTCGCTTAGGGGTTCCTGGGTTGTTCTGGTCATCGCGCGCTTCCGGGTTTCCTGGGCAGGTTGGTCAGCGCATGCGCGGGCGGCCATTCCGCGCTCTTCGCGCATGCGCGCTGCACGGAGTACTCGCTTTGGAGGACCTTGCGGTCCACGCCTCTCTCTGAGCCAACCAACGCTTGGGAGTCGGCTCGGCTTGCGTTCCAAGCCTCCTAGGGGTTGGCAGTCCTATTTAAGGAGCCCGGTCGTTCATTCAGACCGCGTCTCAACGCGGTTTGATTAGGATCGTGTTTCCTCGCCGGTTCCTTGTGCCTACCTTACCTGTTACCTGACTCCTGTCCTCCTTGTTCCTGGTACCCTCGGGTCCTTACCTGTAACCTGACTCCTGTCCTTCTTGTTCCTGGTACCCTCGGGTACATTCTGCAGTTGCCTTGCCTTGTCCTTCCTTCTCTTGTCCTGTGGTAGGGTGGTTCCCTTTCCCCTCTTCTGAGTTGGGTGGTTCCCCTGTGGTTATTAGTTGGTCCTTGCCTTGTACCTTGTCTGCCTGCACTTTCAGCCTCCCTCTACCTTGTGAGCCATTCTTCTACCTTCCTTCCCGGATCCTGCCTCCTACCAATCTTCACTGTGTCCTCTCCCTTGGGACTTCCATCTTCCGGATCCAGTCTTCCTTGGAACTTCCATCTTCCGGATCCAGTCTTCCTTGGGACTTCCATCTTCCGGATCCAGTCTTCCTTGGGACTTCCATCTTCCGGATCCAGTCTTCCTTGGAACTTCCATCTTCCGGATCCAGTCTTCCTTGGGACTCAGTATCGTCATCTGGAAAGGCTCCCCCTGTCAGTGCTTGCACTGTCCTGACGCCACGTTAATCAGGGGTGAGCAGACTCGTGGCGTTGGGAGCTGGTTCATCTCCAACCCGGTTCCATTCGGGCGGGAGCTGGGCTGGCTTCTCGCGTCATCCACATCCACGCAGGACTCCTGACAGCCTGGCATCATCATCAAGGTCTTCAACCAGACGAACAGGTACGCAACGTCCTCGTGACGCACTCTATAACACCACCGATCTGGCAGACCATGCTAGTATTGGCTCTCAAGGGCCAGACCAAAGGAAGGAGTTTGTGCCGGAACCCCATGAGGGGGTTTATTCCCTCGGACGGCCACCCCCCAACACAAAACCCAACAAATTCCGCGGCTTTGGCCGCCATCCTCACCAGCAAGATCTTCGGCCAACAGGAGACTAAGCGATACATCTTACAACATTCCAAAGGATACCCCATCCAAGAAGGCAGACTTTATGTACATCATGTCCACCGTAACTATTGCATTGGCACCCTTCTGCAAGCTATATGAGGCAATCAACAACTCTTTAAAAGACCATACATCTATCTTCGTGATGATGAATTCAAAGCTCATATACATAGAAGGTTATATCAACGCCCTGGAGAGACGGAAAAATGAGCCAGGCATTATTTCCCACATGTACCAATCTGATTTCATGGAGTCTTTAAATGACTCCAGAAAAACCAATAAGGATGGCCCAAAGGCAGACACAAGCTCGCAAACAACAGCACATGACACACTTTGGTGTGAAGCCTCTCATGTGGACTGTGGGACAAGACCAAAATCTGGCTCTAATAACCCGGCAGGCCTTTACAGCTCATCGCCAACCAGACCCGTTTCTATGACCAACAAGCTCGGGGACAATGATGTGATGTGTTTAGATGACATGCCCTTGCATAAAGAACACACAAGAGTAAGACCAAACCAGGGAAAAACAGCTAAACCAATGGCCCTAGGGGTGACTATCGACTTTATCTTGGACACGAGAAACAAACAGCAAGCTTCCCCCACACAAGTATGCCTCAAAACGGCACCTATGTTTAAGCCAACTCCTGGGATACAAAAACCCAAACAGCGAGCTGAGGGGATTTTACCATAGAAAAATCAAAGCTCTGGGGGGAAGGTCACAGATCCACTAAACCCCTCAAACCACCACAAATTACCAGAAGCTGCTCCTCAGTCGCCAAAATCAGTAAATGATTTCCTCAATCACAAAGACCTGATAGATTTAAGCCAACACCTAGATGCCAACGCTGACAGCCAACGGGAAGGGGAGAACTTCCACTCACCCAGTGTGACACCCCTCCAACAGACAGTCACCAGAGATCTCTCAAGCTTTACCTCTTTGAATGATCGCTTCAAAGACCTACGGAGTAATACAGGGTATCATACCAACAAGCCTAACGAAGATCACACACAACTAGATTTCTACTCGGATTCACCTCTTCGACGACCACTGCCGAAATATACCTTGAGAGTTCACACTCAATCAAAAACAGATTTACCGGATAAAACCAATGATAACATGCAACCACAGTGGCGAACCCGCCACCAGGACAATAACCAACAGGCGAGGGCTCCTTATAACTTTCATCACCAGAAGAAGTCGTATCAAGATCACCATAGGCAGAGGCCGAGTCCCTCTTTCAAAATACGGCAACGGACTGGCAACCAAAAATACTTAGTACTAAACAGATGTACTGTGAAGAGTCTGCTACACAGTATTTCAACTTTAAGAAACGTCAAATCAGAAGACCTTAAAACGGTGGAACCTTCCCACGAGGGACAAAAGGCCTCTTGTCTTCTCTATATAACATCGGATAAAGTGGCCACCTTGCTGTCACAGGCAACGGACGTTCTCTACAAACAAGGCTTCGATTTAACTCTGCTCAAACCAAACAAAACGGATTATGAGGTCACAAAGGACTGTGCTATGGAGTCCACACAACCAAGTGGTCAAAAACCTCCCACTAGATCAAGAGAAGACCTCCTTTCAAGATCATCATCAGTCCACAGGCCCGACACTGTTCAGTCATCGCCTCATAGGAAAGATACTACTCCTCGTCCAACACCCAGCACAAAATCCACCAGACCATTAGAGGAGGATCACTAGGCGACTCAGGACAGATCAAACTTTAAGTCTCCAAAATGGTTGTGGCTACCGAAAGCGCTGTCTACTCGGCTCCATAAATAGCAACCATCACATACCAATAAGGACAAAGACCAACAGCGCCTCTCCTTGGCGAGTTGGAACACAAGGGGGTTCCTACATTTAACAATCCCTGGCGACATCAACTTAGGGGAACATGACATTTTATGCCTTCAAGAGGTCTGGCTAAAAACTAAACCAACACTTGATGGATTTGAGATTGCCTTTTTCAGAGGCATTGGCAGGAAACAAATGTAGGCCCTCTTCAGGATTGATCATCTCGGTCCGGATGGGATCTGGTTTAGAAATAGTCAAGATCATCTTGAAGACTCCTTTCGTCCTGGCGGTACTCATCTCCTGGGTGCGTAAAGAGGCCGGTGAAGAGCACTATACGCACACTTACTTGTTGGTGATGTCCATCTATTGGAACCCTAAAGAAATTCAAAAGACCCCACTGTTCAATCTAGTATCATCTACATTGGACTCTGTATACCTAGATCAAGGGGCTTGTGAGGTCATTGTTTGCGGAGATCTGAACATTAAATGCCCTATGGCTGTCTCTGAATCTATAGATCCCTCACAGTACAAACCATTCGAACATGGAACAGCCTGGCTCAAATTGATGACTGCAAGACAACTTTTTAATACAGCAACCATACTACCCGACTCCAATAACCTACCAACATGGAAACATGGCTCGACTCACTCAAATATAGACTATATTTTTGTCTCAGAATGTATCCTTGCTCGGCTGACCGAATTCAGCGTTCATCAGTCAACCCAAAGTGACCATAATCTTCTGCCGATTAAATGGGCTTCAACAAAACCACTATCCGCCCATTATCCGGGAAGAATCGAACCAGAAGGTAAAGGAAATCGGGTGAGGGTCACCCGGGCAAACATTTGAGAGATTACAGCTTCTTATGGAAGCACTATGTCTCATCTTGAGGTCGACTACAGACCTCTTTTGGAACCCTATAGATCTATGATGAAACGCCCACAGCGGCAAAATTCGGAGTCATCATACCATGCACATAATTTCAACGCCCTACTGGTGGCAAAGCGAAATACACTCCATAGAGCTAAAAGAACCGCCGGAAGAAATAACACGGCTTCCAGCAGAACCCACGCTATTGAGACAACGAGATCCTACAAAAGCTGGCTACGTTCTCACCGTCTAAGACTCTATCAAAAAGACTCTGAAGCTATTCTAGAACAAACTAAGAAAAGCAATTCTAGAGAGTTCTGGAAACTGATTAATCCACGGGCCAAAGAGGCAGACTCAAAGATGTTAAAGAGCATCCCGGAGGCAACATGGATTGGGTTCTACTCAACATTGTTTAGCTCTCCAGATCCTTCTTCTTTGCCTCCTCTATCCCCGGCAACTGAACCTTGGGTCGACCTTTGTGACAAAACAGAAATCTTGCACATAATTTCCAAGCTAAAGAAATCAAGAGCTCCGGGGCCTGACAGCCTCTCGAATGCAAATTTAAAATCTGCACCTGAAGACTGGACATATTTGCTGAGCTTGATTTTCCAAAAATGTGCAACTTCCAACACAATCCCGCCTTCTTGGACATCCGCGGTGATCATTCCCATATTTAAAAAAGGAAGAAAAAATGACCCTAGGAACTTCTGTCCAGTGGCTCTGCTTGACGTCATAGGGAAGGTCTACGGATCCCTACTGTTGGAACACTTTAACTTATGGGCAAAAAATGCACCATGTAATGACCCTCTCCAATCTGGGTTTAAAAAGGGAGTCAGAACCAGCATTAACATCTTCATCCTCAGTATACTACAAGCAAAAGCCCGGGAAGCAAATCAGAATTTGTATTTAGCATTTATAGACCTTACCCAGGCTTTTGATTTAGTCAACAGAAGGAAACTCTGAGGAAAACTAACCTACTGGGAATGGCCACCGGAGATCTTGAACCCAATTCAAGCTTTACATGCTTCCACCATGGTCCAGGTTCAACTGAATACAAGTGGTCTTCTTTTGGCAGTTATACCAACTAACCGAGGGGTCAAACAGGGTTGTCCTCCTGCCCCGGCCCTTTTCCTCTCATATTTTGGGGACTACAAAGAAACCAACATCTTGACACGAGCCTTCCCCCCGGAACTGGGCAATATGAAAATCCCAAGACTCTTGTATGCGGCAACCTCATCCAACTTGACCAGACTCCAATTGGCTTACAACACCAGCTGACCTCATTGACTGAATATACAGCTGCCAACGACCTAGAAGTGAACAAACAAAAAACAAAGATCATGGTCTTCGAAAAAAGCCTTAAAAAGAAAAACATCAACTCATGGTTCCTGGCTGGAAAAATTATTGAACAGGTGGCAGAATTCAAATATCTCGGGGTCCTTATTGACTCCACAGGTAAAGATTCAGCAATGTAACAACATCTTTTTGCAAAAATGAAAACCCTCATTTCACAAGCAAAAATCTTGGACAGAAAATATGTCCGCTTCTCTCTGATGCCCCTACTTAAATTCTATAGGGGCAAAGTTATTCCAACTACCACTTATGGAGCAGACACCATGCCATCTCTTCCCAACTCCCTGTGGTCCAGACTAGAGAGTCTTTTCTGGCTTTCAGTTCGGAATCTACCTATTTCCACTCCGCTAGTGTTGATCAGACGAGAACTCTCTCTCTCGTCTCTAGAGTCAATAGTAATGAGAGCCTCTGTTATGTTATATCGGAAGATCAAAGACCCCTCTTCTCCGACGATCTTTTCCATGGTACAAGCCGAGATGAACTCAGGTAAATGCAAACTGTTGTCCAAATGGGAGTCAATGTGTAAATCACAGCTGGAAATCTGCGGCAGCTCTATGGAAGAGCTACTAGGCAATCCAACAAAAACCAAAACATGCATAGAAGAAATGGACTGGATAAATGCGCTGGAGAAAGCATCTATGTACAAATTGACTAGTCACTTGCCTCTAACATGCAGAAAACTAAACGAAGTCCAACCGTTCTTGATAAAACATCCAAGCAGAAAAAACCCAGAACACTCTCCTGCGTGCTAGGCTGAACTTATTACCTACAAACAAAATCTTACACATAAGAGGACTCTCTGCAACTAACACCTGCCAATTCTGTAAGGACACTCGACAAAGTGAAACATTACAGCACCTTCTCCTACCGTGTCCAGGAACATCTAAACACAGATCTCCTTATCTGCTTCACCATTTAGAGAAAGCTTATTTGACTGATGACACACTTTGGTGGGACCGCTTGATAGGGGGTCTTAGACCTTCGTGGACAATAGCAGCCACCAAAATCCTGGACCTAATTTTCGAACATAGTGTTCCGGAGTCCCGGCAGAGCTGATCCACTTTTATACCAACTACGGGGGGTGACCCTGCTTGGTTTCGTGGTGGTCCCACCCTGCACTGGTTAGGTGTGATTTCTTGTTTTAGTTTCCGCTTCTTCTCGTTCTTTGCTGATGAGCAGAATGTTGATTTTTCTTCTGCTGCTTCTTTTCTTTATGCCTTTAACACTACATTATGTAATATTTTGCAAAGATTTTAAGAAATCTGAGGTTTTTCATCTTTCTTGTAAAAATCACTTTGGTGATTATAAACTTGTAAATAAAAAAAATAAAAAAATAAATAACCTATCACATCACAGGGTTCTAATATAAATCCCCGGGCAGAAATAACATTCTGATACAGAGACTGGGGCCGATGAAGGTACCTGGACATGGAAAATATAATGGAACAGATACGTTGGACAGGAGAAGGTTTTGATGAAGCTGCAAATACCAAGATAAAAGAAGGTTAGCCTGCAGATGCCTCTTCCTGGAGAAGGTTCTGCTGTGAATTACTCGGCTCATAGGAAGATCGATGCTAGTTACCTGGATGCAGACAGGTTAGGATAAGAATAACATACCCACTCTAGGGTTATAGGCAACAAGAGGTTCCAATGCACATACATGGGCCTAGTCTGTGATACTTCATTGGGAGAACATTGATTTGTTTGGGACAAGGGCATTAGAAGTTTTCTGGTATCCCACCGGTAATTGCGGTGAGATAGTGGCAAACTGACCTACCGTTTCTGCTGCCTGATATCTCGTTATTACTGGGATATTACAGGCGGCGGAAAGTGCAGTAAATCCCCATTCCATGGTGTCCCATTGGACTCCATGGAGGGGATTGCCGATATTACCAGGGCTGGTAATATCGGCATTTTTTACAGGAATTTTTTAGGCTTGAGGTAAATCAGTGACCCCCACCGGCAAATGTGTAGTTTCGTGTGTGCGAATTAAGTGCCAGTAACGGAATTACTGGTACTTTTTACTAGCACTTGAATGCACTGTCAAACCCATAATGAGACCCGTAGGCTGTGAACATATTTGGCATAGATAAATGTGTTCTACTGCCAACTGTGGGAAGGCAAACAGTAATTTAGCTGACACCAAGGAATGGAGAAATGGCTGGTACAATGACCCAGGGGGGAGAATATTCTACTGTGAATTCAAGGTGCTGCAGGTGGAAATTCTCCTCCACACACTGATAGCTGACCCCCAAAGACCTGGCAAGCTATCAACCAATCACTAACACACTCTTCACAATGAAATCCTCAAAGATTATCTACCAAAAGAAAAAGACTGCGTGGACACCAAAATCCACTGTCACACAAGTCACAGAACAGATTGAAAGCCATGAGGGGAGCCCAATCTACACTCTCATACTGAAAGAAGAATGCTGACCCTAACATGCCATGTGCACTTATCCTACTGCACAGCTCAGCCTCACACAGCACTATAAGCCACAAAATTCTTTGAAAAATACCAGAAGACATTGCCCTCATTTGAGTCTGCTGGTAACCCGCCGGTGCTACCAGTAGGTTAACGGCAGAGTCGCCTTAGCGTAACCGGCCCCCGATATCCCAGTGTTACCAGTACATTATGGTGTGCCAGCAATGGCGGTAAGTTCCCATTCCATGGAGTCCAATAGGACTCCATGGAATGGGAACTGCTGAAGCACCGGCGCAATGGTGCCGATGCTTCAGTGAATACTCTGACGGTAGGGGCCTGCAGCTAGTTCACTGCCCCGACCGGAAGACTTCGGGTATGCCGGTCCAGGCAAAATGCCAGAGCCCATAGTACCAGCCGTTCTCCCAACATTTCTCCCAGGCTCCTAATGAGGCCCATTGGGTTTAAAGTAACCACATTACGTTGGATTACATCATTCCTCACCACCAGGATAAACAAAAATAACATATGCCATATCTCCTCACCCTCTCCTGTGGCCTACCTGAAGCATCACACCTTTCTCCCCTTTTCACTAGATCTGCATGACTTCCCCTCTTGGAACTCATTAATAACTCAGGCCTCATGTTTCAGGTTTGCAACAGTACCTAAATTGTCCACAAATGCACACAAATTAGCCATATTTTAGCACATGCCTCATGCATATTGACAAATGGATAATAAACAGACACAAACTAAACCCATCCAAAACAAAACTGATGGTTTGTGGCACCACAACCTCGATCCACCAGAAAATCCCTCGGCGTGAAGAAAGGGGAATCTGCCAGCATAAATGGAAATTATCAAAAAGCTCAGAGCCAATATACAAAGCACCCTTAGACTCAAACTGCAGGGAAAATCCATCACAAAATGTTGCTTCTTTGAACTCTGAACTATCTGGCAAATCATACAATGCCTGACCTTCACACACAGACCCATGGCAGGCAATGCTCCCCCACTGATGAGCCTCTATCTTGGGTGACATATCACTCACTGAACAGACTACACAGGGTCAGAAATTCAGCTTCTAAAGTCCCCAGACTAAAAGGTTACAAACACACCATTCTACCTCTCAAACCTTAAAATTGCTGCCAATCAAATGTAAGATACAAGCCAAAACCCGATGTATCAGTGACGGCTCCTTTTATAGCAGGGACCCAGAATCCATCATGAGGAAATTAATGTACTACAAGCCAACTAGTGGGCTTCAATCCAGTAGTACAGCCTCAGTATCAGTTTGGATATTCAAATGGTACCATAGGACGCGTGAAGACCGGACCAAACTGGAGCACCCCATTTCAACATCAAGGAACAGTCATCTGAATCTCTGACAGAGCAGACAGCTTTGATCAATGAGACACATGGACATGCAACAGCTAAGACCACATACCTCACATCTTTCCTATATATCACATATATACACACCGCATGGACCCAAAGATCACCTGGTGCAAAGAACGATAAAAAGAATACACCTTCAAACCAGGATCAAACATAGATGAGACCCTCGCGTTTTACCCTCACCAGCATGTCACATCACATGCCCACGCAAAACATCCCCACCAAGAGGGTTGGCAAGTCAGACTTAGCTGGGTCAGTCTCCCTGAATCCCCCTGCCCCATTAAATGGAACCAGAATGGTAAGAAGTCTTCATCCTGATGGACGATTGCTGAACAGAATTGCCACATTAGTTCAAGAAGAGACTGGAAATGAAACTATGGACTTTAGCCTGAAACTCCTCTGACTGGCATAGACGCTAACTCAAACTCCTCTTTTACCACGAGGAACCAAGACTTGTTTCCATCTCTTACCATTGTATACTACTCAAAGTGTCAACCATTGCATACACTAGCAATATGCCTACAGAGGAGCACATTAACAGAGCAATGCCAATGCTCACATCTTTAGTTCTTTCACACAACCCCCACATGTCAACGGCTAACCTGGCCTCCCAGTGCTGACTTTCAATTGACTGATTTGAGATCCTCTCTTAATGTAACGCCCACCCAAGTGTCATTGATACAATCCACTTCGGATCACATACCGACACCGAGGACTAAGGTGCTTCTGGCATGAATGCACCAAAACCTCAAGATTTCCCTCTTCCTCTCTCCTATTGCAACCATTACCCTCATCTTTTCTTCCAGGATCCTCATGCCCCCCCGACCCCCCTACAAGGCTAGCAAAATTACAGAGGTGTGCTGCACAAGAACACGTTGCATTGCACGGCATTACATATGTGAGCTGGCATAAGTGGGGCTCATTACATGTTGGCTAGAGCAGTAATAACATGCTGCTATTAACGTATACGAGCACATTACTGCACCGGCCAACTACGAGCTGGAGGTAATTTCCACCACCTTACCGACAATAATCACTGGTATTATAGGCACTGGGAATATGGGAGCCTGTAATACCAGCAAAATCCCCATTTAGGACTTGCACCGTCAACCACCACTCGTAATCCATTGGAAATACCACCAGACCGAGCAGCGGTATTGATAAATCTGTTTCCCGGTATTCTCTCATATTTAACGCCAGAATAACAGGAAACCTGTAATGAGCCCCACTGATTGGTAAAAATTGTTGCTATGGATTCTTGGGCTGGAAAAAGGTTTCCGGGAAGACATGCTCCATGGGAGTAGTGTGCTATAGATACCTTTGCAAGAAGAATATTCTGCTGCAGATGCCTCCCTGGAGAAGATTTTAGTCCAATAGCGCAAGACTGACAAACACGATGGATCGGATACCAGGGTTGGCAGACGATTCTCCTGCATACGCATGGACCAAGAGAAGGTTGGGCTGCAGCTAGGAGCGGCAGAGAGGATAATTAGTGGTACCCCAGGGCAAGAATATGGTACTGCTGTTGATACCTTGTCCAGAGAATGCCTTTCTGCTGATATGTGAGGCGGGAGACCACTCCTTTGCAAATACCTGTAGACAGCAAAGGTTCTGCTGTGGATGCCTGAAATGTAAAACATATGCATCCTTGTATCTAAATACACAACCTTCTTTTGTGAAAAAAGACAACTGTACAAGGGACTTGGAATTTCAGATGTCAAAAAGGATTTGTATTATCCAAAGGTTGGCTTTCTAACGCTAAGTGCATCTGCCTATCTCTACCTATCACTTCCTAGACAAGAATAAGGTGGCATTTCAACATTCATTAAATCTATCACCTTCCACAATTACTCACAAGCAATGCCTTTAAACAAAGATTCACAAAAATACAACGCAGGAGTTCACTTTCTTCCTCGTTTTCAGTCTTTCTTGTCCAGGGGAAGCCAGCATTGCCGAGGATGGTGACCATCTACAGTCAAGGAGAATTAATACTAGTTTCATCTACACTCGCATACACATTCCCAAACCTCGCTGGCAGCACAATCAGTGTGTAGTGATACCTCCGCTCCTTAGCAATGCTTCACTATCCAATGAATGGTCAAGCTCATCAACCCTCCTTTATGGGGTGGGGCAGGGGGGGTTATAAGAGGTCGCCAAAGACGAATCACTAATACCCCTGTTGTATGTTTGACAGAAAAAAAAAAGTGGTCTCACTGGAACCAATGCCATCAATGGTGTCCTGTATTTCCCCGTGTCTCTGTGGTTCCAGGAACATGCAAACAAAGAATGTGGCTCTTAAGCCTCTATTTTCATCATAGCAATGTATCCCCGAGGTGGTGGGTCAGCCGTCTCCGCCTCTAGCTAGGATGGGAGCTCTTTCTGTCTCGCTCGGAATGCCAACACAGCCATCAAACTAAAGTATGTACAAATCAGCCGCCAACCGGTACCGCTGAAATTCCAAAACTGCTGACTTTATCACTTGCGAAGTGAAAGGAGCGAGTTGGTCCATCGGTTGCATGCAGAAGATATAGTTTCTTCATGTCATGAAAAACACTAACTGAAGATGTTCCTGGGATTTCCACTATTTTACAGGCGCATCGTGCGCAATCCTATAGTCCGGCCTTGGTGTTAGTTCATGTTCAGAACATTTTAGTTCATCTTGTTATAGTTCACCAGTGTACTGAAATCACGCGCATAGTGCTATTGAAAGAAAGAAACATCCTTTTCAGCTAGCTTACATTCCATAAATCATATAATTACAAAGATGTCATGATTCAACAGACAAATGTGATACCTTTAATGTCTGCAGGTGTCATTATCTTGTTGCAAACCAAGGCTTCTCTAGTATATTTAATTTCTCTGATTGTTCAGAATATTGTGCTGATACATGTTTTCCTCTATTTATGTAATAATGTTATTTGCATTCATTTCAACGAATATAGTACCCCGATGGACCGACTTTGCCATATCATATCAAAAAATGAAAAAGTGTAAGGATAAAAGTTACCCATTTTTTGTAGCACTTTTACCTGACCTGTCCCTCTATTTTTGTGTTGTAACGGAGAAATCGACAGAGATGGTTGCCTGTGTCCTACATCCCCAAATTGTAGCATTGTCTTTATGTAAAAGTATCTCTGTAGAGCTCATGACTCAACTTATTATTATTATAATCGTTTTTTTTGCTATAATGTACTTAATACTGAAGAGGTTTCTAAGCGTGGACTTTATTCGAACCTGTGTTGCTCTGCATTGTCTTGCTTCCAAGACAAGCACGTTGCCATTGAGCTATTTTTCCCGTGCTTAACTCATATCAGAGTGTCCCCTTTCTACTTCTTCATTAAGCCCGTCGATGTGGATCAATGCCATGAAAATGATTCTCTTTTCCCTGGCATGCAATCTTGCCACATTTGAACCTTGCATACACCAATGAAACCCCCATCTTAGGCTGTTGACAACTATTCTCTGTTCCATGTTATGTAATCATGTTGCATTTGAACTTGCATATGCCAAAGAACACTCCATCTAAGGCTACAAGCACCATGGCATTTTTTGGAGGAGTGTGTGCACAGCAATTTGTTTTTCACTTACACTAGTGAGTTGTTCAGTGATAAGTGTTTTGTCATTTCGTTCGCCTATCAAATATGTCCTTTCAAGGTTGTTAATGCCCAGGCAGTTTTACAATTCTTGTGAGATCTTTGTTACCATCATTATTTAAGACCAACACCCGTCTCTTGAGTGTATTGTGTGAACCTGCATACAAAGCATTTACCGTAAGGATAGTTTTTGTGGATAGGAAAGCCCGCATTTCTGTCAGTGTTTGTTGTTTCTTCTTACTGTATCTATTTGCATCTGAGTCTACCACAGTGTTATGTAAACCTTTGCTTCATTGAAAGCGACTATTGTGTCTGAGTTTCCTCTGACCTTTCTCAAGCCTTTGTCAATTTTTAAGGATAACCTTTTTGTTTTGAAATTACACATTTGTGAATTTATTGGCACACAACGTTTGGTCTCTCGCTTTTTTGTTTCGTTCAATCAAACCTGTCATATGGTTATTGTTAGCTCTATATCCATATCTATATCTATATCTATATCTATATCTATATCTATATCTATATCTTAGAAGGTTCTGAGGTAGATATCTGGTTCTGGAGAAAGTTCTGCTGTGGATAGTGCATAAACGAGGATGTGGAAAATTGGCTTCTTTGGTTAACCTGAGAAGATGCTGCTGTTATTTGAATCAGTAGAACATTGCGCTGTGAATACCTTGGACAGACACTGCTGAATTTCCGATTTGTTGACCTTTTTCTGTGACCAGAGGTAGTAGTGATGTCCCCCTGAGCATTACCTTTGGATGTACAGGTTTTAGCAGCATGATGCCATAGCAGAAAGAATGTTTGGAGAGAGGGAAACCAGGCAGCGCCCCCGTGCCCAGTTGACTTTATGCCACGGAATATCATAGCATCAGCAGGTCTCATTTAAATATTGAGACCTTAAAGGAAATTAAAGAACATATTCTGTTTCTCCTGAGTCGTAGGCATGGGTGCTTGAAACACTGGGGATTGACATGTGTTACTCCATCATGAGGCAATTCAGTGTACCAAATCCCTGTTAGAATGGCCACGCCATTGCCTCTGAATTAGGAACCCAAAAGGCATTTCAATCAAAGTAATTTAAGGGTTTTTGAGAAGCACAGTTCTAAGATTTACTGTGGCCCTGAACTTCTGTAATGTCTCAGGTGTGTATCCTGCTCAAAATCCCTGTTACTTAATTGTGTCCACCTAAGACTCTCCTTTCCACTGCTGGACATGAGTTGAATTAATTATGGGCACCACCCACATCTCAGGCTTTAATGTAACTAGGTGCCAACATAAATTAAAATTTCCAAAGGTGGGTAATTTTTCATGCACTGAACAAGTACCCAGCCATTGGCAATATTGTTTGTTTTGGCAGGTTATGTGAGGAACCTGAGGTGTCCTCACTTCTTTTCCCCCAGTATCTTCTTCTCAGGTGGCCAGGGAAAGGCCATCACTTTTGGACCCCGACTCTGGGTGTGGATATGCAAGGGAGGATCATCTGAGTTGAGGAGGCTTGGGGAGTGGGGAGAGGACGTCTTTAGGTTAGACATGGTATTTCCCTTTCACAATGATCCCTCAAGCCTTTATAGGCTGTTGTCAGCCCTTTCCCTGTGCTTCCCCAAAACCATTACGAAAAAACACCAGTATGCTACTGAAATGAAGAAGAGGACAACTAGAACGACACATCCATACTTTGTTAAAGTAGCCATATATCGACCGCAGCCAGGTACTGGAATGAGGAGGACAACAAGAGTAAAGCAGGACTGTGGCTTTAGTGGTGAGCAATCCAATCCTTTTTGGAATCATTATGGAGGCAGGAACTTTAAAATCTGGAATCTAGATGGAAAAGGACTAAGCTGTGGGTGAACACCCACAAACTGCCGGGTTCTGGCAGACCTCTCCGGTGTAGCGGTCCGGCAGGAGGAGAGCTCGAGACCCGTGGAAACGTGCAGACTTTATGCAGCGGGAAGCAAAGGTACAGGACGCTGGTTGCCAGTAGCATGCCATAAGAAGGACGCCAGTGAGTCAGTGGGAAACGGTTGTATGAGTGGTAATGTGTTCTTTCCCTTCCCACATGAATTTGCAAATAAATGTAAAGCCCTGATCTGTCAAGATTTCTCTGGGAAGCCCTACTCGCGAAAAAGAAAGGGAGTAGGTCTTTCAAGATATGTTGGGTGGTGTTAGCTCTAAGAAGACATTTTTGTTTTATTCAGAAGCTGGAAGATTTTAACGCTTGGGGAATGCAACCCCTGTACTGTATTAACTACTTTGAACTTGGGTAAGGGGAAGCTGTTTACTAGTCAAGAGCTAGGAAAACATATGATCTTTAATTTAAGGACTATTCAATTTGATGCTGACATCCCTACACATTGTATGCAGTTAGTTGTGAGGGCAAGTAAATGTTTTGGGCACAGAGAGATGTTTTGCTTTGGACCTTGTGACACAGACTACCCTTAGTTTTCTTTAGGTAGGGAAATCCCACCTTAGAATATGGCAAGTTAGGCATTACTCCACCCTGTCGTTTTGAGTTAATGAAACTTTACAAACTTGAACCTGTTGTCTGTGTTTGACTCATGATGCCTTCACCGGTACTACTACATCTGTATCCATGGGTAATGACTGCTACTCCTCCCAGCATCAGAAAACGGTCCTTTGACGGACTGTGTGAATGTATAGATGTGGCCATGTGTGATCATGGAACTGGCCTTCCTGATGCAGACATGACCTGAACTGGTCTGGTGAGTTTTTGCAACTGTTTTCCCCTGTGTGAAAATGCTTGAAAATCTTGAATGATGATTACTAGTTCTGGCTGACCAGCAATATGTGGGCTGGAAAGGCTGCACCACTCTGTCTGGGGTTTGGGTGTCCCCAAGTCCAAAATTCATATAGGTTCTGGAGGCATAGCACCAGTGTTTTGGAGACATCTTATGAAATCGTCCCGAGTATAATTGGGAACAAGCTGCTTGTGAGGCAAAGTGTTGCAGAAGAAGTTGTAGAGTAAGTTACAGATGCCTTTATGCAAACACTCTCCTAGATATTGTGGACCTGCTACTGTAAATCTTCCATGTTGGTACCAGTGGTAGATCAACAAGAACTAAGGGACTCGAAAGGTATATTTTCTTACTTTTTATTCTCTGACAATCGATGATGTGGCGATAAACATACATTTGGTTTAGGGTTTTAAGTTTGACCCAAACAAGGATATTTTCTCACAAATTAATCAAACAATGTCATGATTTTGTAAATAATAAGATGTAAAAGCCCCAAGCCTAAGAGGGATATGGATCTTCCCCAGGTTCTCTAATGTTCTGCACAGTAAGGACACTACCACACTGATGATCCCTAATAAGGGTGAAACCAGGTATATAGTCATCCTGACCGCCTTGCAAAATGCCTGTCTTGGGTTGATTAAGCTATGTATAAACGAGCACTGCCCTCTAAGACAAAGACCATTTCCTGGAGAAAAAGTTTGTATTTGGGCTAAAGTGCATACCCACAATGCCTTGCTGTTGTGGCTCAGAACTTGAAGTGAACTTCCAGCAATGGCTACTAGGAGGCATTGTGGAATGTCTGACTTGGCTCAAATGGAATTATCCTACTTTCACATTTCAGTTGAAAGGTGTTTTTCAAACCTTTTTAAACCCACCATAACTTTCTTGGCGTTTATAAGGCTAGGCAAACTGTTCTACCAAACCATGACCAAGCTATGCTGAAAGCAAGTAAGGCCATAGGGAAAATTTTCCACAGCCAGAGGAAGACATCTCTAAGGAATGAGCCTGCCAAAGAAAAATGTGAACTAAAATCATCATGTACGGAATGCAGATTCACATGCACAACCGCTGCCAATGCCTGCATGTTCCACATCAAAGACTCAGAAACTGCCTTCCTATGCTGGTTATAGCTTCACATGCCACAGACCATAATCATATGCAAGCTATGACAACGTGTGCTTTTGGTCTGGCGTAATATGCAAAGTGCAGCTTGCAATGTATAAGTACTCTTACTCATTTTAAGTCAGGTAATGCCTTTTCACCATATGTAATGCAAAGCCGGCCAGGCCAATGTACAGTCATCATGCATCAAGTGATGACGCCTATGCCTAGGAATTGAGATTGTATGTCAGGTAAAGCTACATATACCAGAAAATAGTCATTGTATGCAGGATGCAGCCTCTCAAGCATTAGGGTTGCAAGCATATACAAAGTACTGCCCTCTAGGCCCAGGGATGAGCCATATTTGCTGAATAAAAGCTCCCTTGATCCCAACTTGGAAAACAGATGTTTATTTCCTGAGCATGTAAAGAGTATGCCTGGGTTTTTTAAAAGTGTATTGGGCCTGGAAACTGGGCTTGGGCACATATCCTTATGCTATAAGTGTCGACCTACAGCCTTTAGCCAGTGCCCCTACCCACCTCTTACCATATGGCTCTTCTGTGCCAGAAGCGAATAGTTTGTATGTGATTACATCTGTGGAAGAACTATTGTTGGGGTGAACAATGTTTTTTCTCTAACTGATCAGCCTTGCCTACATATTCAAGACCTAGTGCACACAGAAAAACAAACTCCAGTCTTAGAATACGTAGGGAAAATGCTGGCTAGTGGGCAAAGAAATATTGCACCTCATAACTCATAAGGCAGTTGAGCAGCAAAAAGGGGTGGTTAAGTAAAGGCAATTGCATTATTGCAATTGTAGCACCATATTGCCACAATGCCTTACTAAGAGCTTTGGTGGTAAGCTGGATGGTATACCTCCAGCAATAATCTGGAGGTAAATTATCCACCTTGCTGTCAACATACCTTCTGATTTACTGCACAGAATTACCTTGCACAGTAAATCTAACACAAATTCCCCAAAAACCCTGAGGGCTCCAAAAATGGGGCTAGTGTAACCATGACACCACTCATAATCCCATGGTAAGTCGACAGGACTGAGTGGTGACAGCAATAATCAGTTTTGGCAGTAAATCAGTGGATTTGCCACTGATTTATCACCAAACTCACAATGAGAGACATTGGGACTCATTACCAGTCCGGCGGTAACCGAGGCGGTAAAACCACCGGTTACCACCGGACTCGTATTACCATTCCGCCTCCATGATTCCTGGAATTACCGGGGCATTACAACCCCGGTGGCCCGGGAATTCCGGAGGCGGAATGGTGTAAATCCCCATTCCCATTGAGACCAATAGGACTCAATGGGAATGGGGATCATGGAAACATGGCACCATCTCGTGATGGTGCCGGTGTTTCCTCGTCCGCCTGCAGGCGGGCGGTGTTAAACCTGTCAGGTCAGACCTGGCGGGATTGACGCCTCCGCCTGCAGGAGTCGTGATCACCCGGTATGGAAACAACGGTGGCAGCGGGCTTACCGCCACCGTTGTTTCCATACCGGGTGAGTTGTAGTGAGACCCACTGTTTTCCCATCCTTTTTTTGACAGCCAGAGAGCGTGCCTGCAATGGGTCGTAGGCTTTGGCCTTACCTGAAGGGGACGGAGTATACAGTGTTGCAATTCCTCAAGCATCCTCCCCAATCTTTCACTTCCTGCTCAGCTGCAGGAGAAACAGGGAGGGCCATGGGCATCCAATTTTGCTTCCAGAGGGTAGAGAGTTCGGTCACAACTGCACAAAGGACCAGTAGGGGAGCTGTTTTATCTGAATATGCTTTCTCTGGTTTGGCTGTGTAAGGCAACAGGGGCTGGCAAGGGAAATGATGCAGTGGGAGAGTTATATAGAGTTCTACAGAGTATACAGAACGCAGCAGCCAAACTCCTCAAACTCTGGCAAATAGACCACATCACTCCTGCTCTAAAGATGCTACATTGGCTGCCAGTCAAAAAATGAATCACATTGAAAAGAATGTGCCTAACGCACACAGCAATACATGGCCAAGGAGCAGAATTCCTACAAAAGAAAATCACCATTTACCAGCCGACCAGAACACTGAGATCCAGCAATGACATCCGCCTGGAACCTATACCAGACACAAGGAAAAAACTCAGTGGAACAGCATTCTCTTGCTTAGCCGCAAAAATGTGCAACTCCGACCCGAGAGTAATACGAAACACGAAGGACCATCTAAAATTCAAAAAAATCCTGAAAGCCTGGCTCTTCAACTCAGAACCAAACTAAAACGAATGAGCAGCACCCACCCTCTGCAGAATGAACACACATATCGTAAGGCAGAGGACTAGAGCATACCACATCAAGCACAGGGAGCTGAAGGGACTACCGAGTGGGAGGGAGACCTGTGTTCCGATGGAGGGCCTTACCTGAGGTTAACGAGAGAGATGAGAGCATCCTAGGTTGAACCACAGACAGAGGGAAAAAGTGTTTAAGAGGAAACAGTGGCAATCTGAGTAGATAAACCACAGGGACCATGTTGCTCAAGGGCACAGGGAAGAGCTCCCCCCTTAAGGGGCTCAGGAAGGCGTTAGCACACCAGAATATGCCTGGGGCAAAAGCAATGTAGAAATCCATTATTTGGGACACAGGGTCGAGGGGGGAGGAGGAGGCCTCATCACTAAATTGCCCTGCAGTCTACCCACAACCCTGCACAGAATATAGGAGGGATACCCCCCTAGCGCATGACAATATGCAACGCTGGCAGAGACACGTACCACAGGTGGCCAAAGCAGAGGATGAACATTTGAGCGCCACCACTAATCAACCCACAAAAAATCTCATCCCTCTGCTTACATCTCTCAAATGCTAAACATAACACAACCATACCTATGTTGCACAACAAAGCACACACACTTCACTGCACCACAACAACAAAACAAACCACACGTAGCCTCGCACAACAGCACATGACAACTACCGACTGAAAAATCACACCTACGCTCAGCGAACAGTGTAAACCAAACTGAAGCTGCCAACAGCACATCAAAGCTATCTTGCGTTTTGCGGCTCAGTCCCACTAACTTACCTTACCTTCTTGGTTTTCAGATACACCAGAGTGTCAGGGGACCACTCCGGTTTTAATACTGAACGGTAAAAATATCCTTTAACATAACGTAACACCATGCCCTAATGGGAAAGTGACAAGGGTGTGTCCTCTCAGAGAAAGAGAAAAACACGTTTGCCTAGAAATGTTTCCCGCAGAATGAACATTCTGCCCAGAAATGCATCAACAGGACCCTTGGCACAGCATGGATGTTCGCTCAGCACTGCGGGGCCTACTAGCACTGCCCTTCATGGTGGACACGCCTACAATGGCATATGGAATGGCTGGTGCTTGCACTCCTATGTTGTGGGTAAATGATCAAGGGTAATGTTAGAATTACTTCACAAACGATCCAGAAGTACCAAATTTTAAGTCAAAAAGGAACGGCGTGCATGCCAATGCTTTATTTGAATCTACTTTGAAGAGGTACAAGGATTTTTGGAAGATAAATCGACCAAAGGAAGTGAAATGTCATTTATCAGGATCTATGTGATTACTGCGACCACCAGAAGTCTGATGGTGAAAATACTGACTTAAAAAAACAAAAATGTCAACCCTCTTTACAACACAAACATATGCGGGGGGGAATCCCCGCAGTACCCCCCTCCATCCCATACTTATACTATATCCCACAACCCCCTCCCACATATATATGTGGTTTAAGGGGAGGGGGGGTGGGAAAAAAAAGTTGGAATTTTCGGCAGTCGGAATTCTGGAGGCGACATTTTGGTATTTTTCCATTCAAAATAGACTCCATCAGCAAATGTACTGACGTGCAAAGCCTGAAATCGCCCACTTTTAAAGTACATTTGAGCACACTTAAGCATGTTTGCAACGTGAATTGACCCACTCCTTCAGCAGAATTGAGGAAATGACAACTTGAATTCGCCCACCTCTTTAGCAAAAGTGGGGCTATGAAAACATGAGTTGGCCACTTGTTGAGCAAAGTTGAGGATATTAAAAAATGAATAGTAAACGCACACAGCGAGAATGCCCGCAACCGAACTGTTCACATTCTTCAACAAAAGTATACCTGTTTTTCGCTTGAATAGGCATGCTATGCCAGGGCACATAAGGAGGTTTGCAATCTAAATCAACACACTGCTTTAGTAGAAAGAAGGAACTTCCCCAGAAAGAAGATTGCTTGAAAGCAGAATTAGCCCGCCTTTAATTGACCCACTTCTCCCAAAGGAAATGGGGTAACAGCTTTCTGTGGTCCACTATTGAGCCAAAGCAAAGATGCCTACGCATTCAATCACAATGCTGCCCCAACACCAGTCAGGATATGTGCAACCTCAATTGCCCCGCTGATTGTTCTGGTTTTGCAAAAACAGGGCTGCACAGTATCGGAATCCGCCCAAATTGTGCATGTTTACAACCGCAATTTCCCTTAAACCACAACAGAAGTAAGGGTGCTAATTGGTCCACCTTTTCAGCCAATGTAAGAATAATTGCAATCTAAATGTGCCCATTGTTTGAGGAGCAAAAAGCAAAAAGCCCACTACTTCAGATGAAGAAAGTATATTTGCAACCTGAATTGTCTCCTTAGGTTATCACAAGTATGGATGGTTACAATCTAAATACACATGCTTCTTTAGCACCAATAAGACATTTCTCTCCCGCGATTAGTCCAATACTTTAACAAGAAGAAAAGGTGCTGATCACATCAATTAGCAAACTGTTTCAAAAGAAATAAGGATATTCATAGCCTGAACTACATCGTGACTTCAGTAAATGCAAGGATACTTACCACCCGAATGAGCCCACAACTTAAGCCAATGTAGAGTTGCTTAGAACCCAGACTAAAGCCAGAGTAAGAATTTGCATAGAATGAATCGACCAACCACATCAAATGATGTACCGTTTACATTCCACGCATCTCCCACTACTTCAGCGCAAGAAAGGATGTTTCCAACTTGAATATTTTCCACCTGTTCTGCTACTTAGCAAACGAAAGAATAATCATGACCTGAATCGACCTATTAACCAAGAAAACAGAAACATGCTTACAACCTAAATTGGCCAATTGCTTCAAGGGAAACACAGGTGTTTATAACCTGGATCAGCACCCACTGAGACAATTACCTAATTAAGATTGTACATATTATTTCTACAAGTTAAATAGTTCCTTACTGGAGTTGAAATTTAGTTTTCCTCTGCGTGCTTCACTATGGACGTATCTTTACATGTGCGGATGAGGACAATATTTATCGCTGACCTATCAGTTTCGGTCGCATGCATCCCCGCTTCGCTAAGGAATATGGCCCTAGCAGTGGACAGCCAATCATCCTTACCAGTCCATCCAGATTGCAAACATCTTTACTTCTGTTGCAACAATGGACTACTATCGATAGGTGTTTGCTTTCATTGGTTAATTCACGCTGTTAGTATCCTTATCATCGCCGAAGAAGTGATTCTTGCGGCCAGCATTACTCCATCCCCACTTTGATCTCAAGGTTGTTATCTGTAAGGGGTATAAATACAGTGGTGACCCGGATGTAATCAGACTTCCACAGCATGCCGTGCACCGTAATCGCAGTTATTGTCTGCCGTTTTCACTGTGACCTTGGCAGGCTCAGAGGTGGAAGTTCCTCCTTGGCTCTTTAGGAGGAGAAATCGGATTTCTCCATCTGCCTCTGCTCCTGTCATGAGTACAGGAAAGCTTGCTGTTTCCCGCCAAGCAGAACGACTTATTAAATTAGGAGGATCCCTCTGTACTTTGCTGGTGCGTCTCCCTAGGGGCGTTTGGGTTATGAGCCGCAGACAAAATAACGCTGCACAAACTTCTAATCAAATGGACGCGATTCAATTAGGCGAGCCCATGAAGCCCGCGGCCCAACTCCTCTCCTAAGCCAGTGCCTCGGATATTTGCATTTCTGTGGTTGAGCAGCTCTAATTACCAGTTCACAAAGCAGCTCGGGTTGGACAGCTGCTGGAAAAAAATAAAAAGTTGAGGTAAAATGTTCCAATGCAGACTTCTGCCTTCCCTTGGGACAAGCTTCGGGGTCCTTTGGCGATAGGAGCCATGGAATAATGGGGGTGTGAGGAAGCAAGGGGAAGCGCTGGGCACTTGCTTCTGGTTCTAAAAAAATACTGATATATTCAAATTAATTTTATATGCACAACGTTTGTAACATCTTCTCCAGAACAGCCCCCTTGTGGATAGTGTAAACGCTCTGTCAGCCACATCTAATGGTGCATACAAGGGGTTAAAACAGGAGATTGCAACGAGCGGCCTCTCCTGATCTTTTGGACTGTGACTCCATTGAGCCCTCTCTATGACTAGGCCCACTATGGCTGATGGGAGTTGGAGTCCAAAAGAAATGGAGAGCCAGCGCCCTGGCTTAGGAGACATCTGTGATTGTTGATTTTGGGACAAGTCCTTTATCTCAATTTGAATGACAGGAAGTGCAGAGCTAGAGGGCAGTGGGGAGGATGTTTTTGGGGAGATGTATGGAGATATAAGACACAGATTAAGAATCTGTTTGGAGATAAAAGACTCTGATCAGGAATGTGTCAAAAGAACGATGACTTAGGGGAGCATGCATTATCCAGAGGATATAGCGCCACCTGTGTGTGTCTTTGTGTGTTAGGATAGGAGGAATGTCCCTGTCGGGATTCGGAGCTGCAATGAGGATGAGCACAGTGGCAGTGAGGGGTAATGTATGAAAATGTCAGTCTACTCTCAAGAAAGAGTGCTATGACATTGAGGGGTGATAGGCTGAATATACGTAGATTCCAAAAAAGAGTGCTATGGCATTGAGGGGGTGATAGGCTGAATATCATTCTGCTCCCCAGAATGAATACGTGCTGTGAATGCGCACACTGGCATTGAGGGGTGATAGCCTGAATATAAGTCTACTCCCCAGGATGAATGAATGCTGTGCTATTGAGGAGGGGATAGGTTGAATAGCAGTCTGCACCCAAGAATGAGTGCACTGGCATTGAGGGGTGATAGGCTGAATATAAGTCGAGTCCCCAGAATGAGCTCAGTGGCATTGAGGGGGTGATACGCTGAATATCAGTCGACTCTCCAAAACGAATCAGCACTGTGTCATTGAGAGTTGATAGCTGAATATCAATCTATTGCCAAGAATGAGTGCTGTGGCATTGAGGGGTGATAAGCTGAATATCAGTCGATTCCCCTAGATCAGTGCTGTTGCATTGAGGGATCATGGGTTGAATATCAGTCTACTCCCCTGGATGAGTGATGCAGCATTGAGTGGAGATAGGCTGATTATAAGTCTACTCCCCAGAATGAGCAAAGTGGCATTGAGGGGTGATAGGCTGAATATCAATCGGCTCCCCAGGATGAGCGCAGTGGCATTGAGAGATGATTGGCTGAATATCAGTCTGCTGCCCTGGATGAGTGATGTGGCATTAAAGGGTGATAGGCTGAATATCAGTCTACTCACCAGGATGAGCACGGTGTTGTTGCGGGGTGATAGGCTGAATATCAGTATACTCCCCTGGATGAGTGATGCAGCATTGAGTGGAGATAGGCATATTATAAGTCTACTCCCCATAATGAGCAAAGTGGCATTGAGGGGTGATAGGCTGAATATAAGTCTACTCCCCTGGATGAGTGCTGTGGCATTAAGGGTGATTGATTAAGTTAGTGTGACCGATATTTTTGCATTCTTAGCTATCAGCCTGCCGCAACGTTGCATGTGATGCATTGCATAGTTGGTATAGAGTCTTAAATATAGCTGTGCGGAGGAGTGTCGTGTGCCAGTGTAAGCATAGAGTATTAACTGGCTTTCATTCTGTTAGGCAGAGGCTGAAATCAAAGGTAGAATGTTTGCGGACTCAGTCCGTTCCCACTGGCTGTGGGCAGAACAGGTTGCCTGCATTGGAGCGCTGGAGGGAAGGCAAGCAGAGTTTTAGAGGCTACATCTTTAGTAGCTAGAAGCCAAGTATTGAAATAGCGCTTGCAAAAAGAGTACGCTATCAATGCAAAAATGGCCGAGTTGGATGGCATTTATGAGCGTGAGAGAGTGTGTGTATCCACATGGGACTTGGAAAGGCAACTGTTTAGCAGCTCTGTAGAACCTCAGAGAGAGAGCGAGAGAGAGAGAGAGAGAGACGAGAGAAGGAAATAGTCCCCACACTCCCCTAGGATGTCTGCAAGCACACTTGTGAGGAATTCGACCATCCGCACAGTGGGTGTGTGCTCACCTGGGCTTTTTTGACATTTTATATGAAATTGAATGATGGTAGATCAACCTCTGGAAAATGTGTTAGGCTAATCCGCACACATTTTCTTATGCTCGCTGCATGACATACGCATAGACATGTGTACCCTGGGTGGATACAGACTACAGGTGCAGTCCTCCCTGTCATATTTAGTTGGGATCTGACAGGTAGAGTACACAATGCATCTCAGAAGGGGGAGGGCCAAAACCTTCCTCCTACCATGGTTGACAGCCTATTTAACTATCGAAGGCTCCATGGATCTGCCCTGTGTGTTTGAAATTACCCTTTGCAGATGGTGGTGGCAAATACATTAATTAAACTAATAATAGAGTGTACTTCAAACAGGCCCACATGGGGCCAGGCTGCAGAGGCTAAAACAAAGGAGACAGGAAACCCCAAAACCCCTTTCATATGCACTGTGTCAACCTGAAGGCAGCTCCTGCCCTACAGTATCAACAACAGTGAGCTGTCATGTCTGGTACATGCATTTACAGTAAGCAACCCCTGCAGTGGGACCCCATTCAGAGAGTCAGAGTATGTGATTTGATGGAGACAGAAAGGCTGTTCTTGCCACAGCTTCAGGGAGATCTGACACTTTAATCAGATACCACAGAGAGCTCAACTAATCAGAGAGACCCTTTGATCCACAACAGATAGGAAGATGGCAGGGGCTTAGTATTACATGTTTTCACCCCTTTACCTTTTCTGTTGCAAAGCACTCTGCTTCTGACCTCATGCACACAGGAGATTGTTGGTGGGGAACCAGGATTGGTTTATTAAGGTAGGCTCAGCCTACATCAATCACGGTGGCCCATTTGGCTTTAAAAGTGTGCTGAACCCTTCTTTTGGCCAGATCATCTGAAAACTTTGCAAGGCGTAACAAGAAGAACTCATTTGGACCCTGGCTGGAGGTACAGTCTGCCTTACAGCTTCCACCAGTGAAGGAAGGGCAGGATTTCCAAAGAGGAAAGAATGATCCCTCCCCTTAACATCTCCCAGGCAACAGAGGGGGATACAGAATCCAGAGAACCATCTAGCAGCTCCAGAACTGGTACTCAGCCAGCACACAGTGTGCCCTTCTAGGCTCTGCAGCAAGCTTCCTAGTTGGGAAGTGCCAGAGAGTTTCTAAACCATACCAAGGATAAGGCTGTTGCCTGTCACACGCTTCTCAGCTGTGGGCCGTCTGGCTTAAAGGATAACACAAGTCCGGTGAAGAAGCTAGGAGGAGTGCATTGACAAGAATCAACCAGCGTTCACCTTAAAGGACATTTTCCAGCCAGTCGAGCCTTTCGAGCTGCAACCGACTGCACCGCTGACTATTGTCATGCTGCAGTTGGTAACGTCGCCTGAGATGCCTCGACCAGTGCTTCAGACCTGTCAACCAGCACTGAGCCAACAATTCCTGACCCTGAGCTGCTGTGTAGGCCAGCCTGCAGCCATCCATCCAGCCTCACTCGCCAAACTGTCTGCTGCTTGATACCCGCAGCTGTCCCCTATCTTAAACTCTGTTGCAGAAGCTGCAAAGCATCCTGAAACTGACTCTACATTGTCGAGCACCAATAACTTCTACAAGCACAAGGTACGTTGTGGTTCTGTCCCCTGGACCTTCCCCAAAAGCCCTAGTGACATTTTATTACCGATTGCTCCCTTTGTGCTGAAACCAAGACTCCTTGAACTATTGCGATTAATTACTTTACCAACTGCCCTCCTGTCAGTATCCAGAGTGCATCCCTTTTTCCCCTTGAAACTGTCTGTTCTCTGCATTCAGTTAAAGGGTGGGTTGTTTTTTTGTAGTGTGCAAGAACTGCCTGTTGAATAATAAAGCAGATATTCATATACAACCTTGTCAGGACAATCCCTTTTATCATCGGGTAATAATTGTATGTTCGCTGTGTTGCAACTAATGAATGATCCACGACCTTGCACAGATAAACCTGCTTTTCCGTCCATGTTTCCAAAATTGGACAAGGAAGTTTACAATTTGCTTCTGTTTCCAATCTGTTTGGATCCCTTATGATTTGCTAGAGGTGTGAGGCTGATTGATGGTTTATAAACCACTATTCATCCGTGGACAACTGGTACCCCGTCACATCTAAACATGATTCGTAAGTTGGGTGAAAATTTCAATTCGAGTAATTGCCACCTGGATAATAGCATGCATAACAGGAATTATTATGGAAAACACACGTGGCCCCTCTGCCCCCAAGTCTGAGAGAAAAACTCTTTCTCTGAATGGATGCTGAAAATCCCTGGACCTGAGTTGCCTCCAACTAGGTCAAGAACTAAGACCTCATTGGGCCCATGAGAATGGCAGAGTCTCTGTGAATTGTAGAAAAAGTGTGGGAGGCAGCACACCTTACATGATTCTGGAAATGGGATGTGGTGTAAATGCTGGAAGATTGGTGATGGTCTCAAAAGGAAAAAAAACTCATCCACACTGTGCTGTTTGAAAATGGTTTGCACTCACGCTGATTAGTGACCCCTCTTTTACCAGACCTGTGTCTGCAAGAAGAGCAGGGATTTAAGTGGGGCATGGCTAGCCACAACTAGTCTCAAACAATTGCCCTCAAGCATGTGCCGGGCATCCCTGAGTTCTTCATTGAAGTAAATTAAGCGGTAAGGGCATTATTACTCTTCCATGGTACAAATTACTGTCAGCCATGTTTTGAATAAAATCATCAGAGAAATTTGGGAGTAGATTATTTGTTTTCTAACACTGAAGGAAATTGAAAATATAATGGAGACACTGCATTGTTTTGCTATTGAAAAAAAATCAAGTCATGTCATTAGAATAATGTACTAAAAATAATGTGAAACAAACATGAATTTCCTTCAAAAGGACTAGTCTCTGAAACATCCTATTCCACATGATGAAACTCTCAGGCACGCGCTTGACTGGTTCACCTCCTTCCTGACTGACAGGGCAGACTTTGTCTCCATGGCTCCCTATTGTTTAAACCCCTCCCTAGTCAAGTACGGCGTCCCGCAATGATCCTAGCTCAAGAGCAGCAGAGTGCTGTACAATGCTCAGCTAGCTAGCATTTGGGCCGGCATCTTTTAACAGTAGTGCAGTACTTTGCATTTATTAGAATTAGCCCATGGTTAAGTGCTGTTGAAAAGCCATGTTTTGAGAGATTTACAAACATTGAGAATTGTGGGGCCATTCCGAGTTGATACTGGGATTGAGTTTCCCAGGGTGGATTTATAACAAGAGAATGATTGTTTGCTGGTCCTCTCTTTGTGGACTAGTTGTGATTCTAGCCGGTCAGTCGATATGCTGCGTAAGGAGCATGTGCAACAAAGAATGTCGAGCTTAGTTGCCAGGTTAACCGTGACTTGTAGATGATACATGCAGTCTTGAACATTATCATAGCCAGGAGAGGAAGCCAATGTAGTTTGCCTAGGATGGGGGTGATTCGGTCGGGTTTTCAAACACCTGTAATGAGACATGCTGCGGCATGGTGGACTGCTTTTATGTGAGCCAATGAGTGGATGGGAGCCCTGTCAAGTGGGCATTTCCTTCCTCGATGTGCAAGACCATACGGGCTTGCATTAGGGTCCAGAAGTCCTGCAGCAGGAAGATGGGTTTGATATTGCGAAGGGTGGAGATTTGGAGCCAGTTTGTTTGGGCCTTCTAGGCTACGTGTTTCTGGAATGACAGGCTGCTGTCAATGTTGAAGCCTAAAGATGTTTGCCAAGATTAAATCCTTCTAGGTGCATATCATTGTATCGTTGAACAAGATGTTCAGCGGGGGACTAATGAGGACATTCAGTCTTGGCTGGGTTAAGTATGAAGTAGGCAGCAGACACCGAGGACTGGATGATGGCTAGGTAGACTTGGTACTCACACAGATGACTGATGTCCTGTGGGATTTTTATTCACATGTCTTTAAGGAGTTTAACAGGAGGCTCTGTGTGAAGGTGTAAACGGAACAGTGAGAGCCTTGAGGGACTCATAAGGAAACTGGGAGTCAGATATAATGCAACGTGTTCATCTGGGTGGTCTGGTGTCTGTTTTAGAGGTTGGAGGCACACCAATTCAGGACAGTGCCAGAGAATCCCATCCTTTCAGTCAGGAGGGCAAGGAGGATATGTGGTCGACTTTGTCAAATGGAGTTGAGAGGTCAAGGAGGACGAGGAGGCATGAGTCATCCTTATGCATGACTTGGAGGTCATCAGGTACACTTCCTCCGCAAAATAAGACACATCCTTCCCCCTTCGATCACATCCAGGCACTAATTCTGTTCACGGAGGACTATGGCAACACCCTCCTTACTGGGCTCCCCAACAGCACCTTTGCCCACCTGCAAGCCACACAGAATGCAGCTGCCTGACTCATCAACCACCTACCCAAACACTGACATATCACCCCAGGACTCGCCCAACTCCACTGGCTCCCCATACGATAGAGGTCTGCCTTCAAAGGAATTTGCATTGTATAAAAAGCCATCCATCTGAAAAAACTCACTTTTACCTTCACAAAAAAACTGAAACCCATCACCCACACAAACACCAGCCAAGCTAGCCAACATCTGCTTTGCATTCCACTCTGCAAACTAATATGCACACGAAAAACAAGCATTCCCCCAACGGGCACCCAGAGCCTTCATCACCTTACCACTTCACCACTTCACCACTCAAAACATACCTATTTCCCCACACCTAATCCACCTCACCACATCCCCTCCCATCACCTGTCCATCCTAAACTTCCAATCCTGTCCTATAATAAGGTTGTAACTTCTTCTCCTGCCTCGTGACCTTTTGACCCTTATAAGGTGCTACGGGCCCTTTGGGTGGGGGTCAAAGCTAAAATAAAATTCATATGGGAAAAAAATATAAAAATAGATTCCTACCCTCAATTACCTATTTTGATTTGAATTTGATTTTATATTTGAATATAATTCACAGTAATTATATTGAACACATGTTTTGAAACAGATTTCACTCCCTTTCATTCCACTATGAATACACACCTGGGTCCAACATCATTTGGCATTCTGAGTCCGCGCCAGGCACATCCTTTGCCGCGCCCCCTGAATATTACTTTGTTCCTCGATTGCTTATCCCTATAGGACTGAAAGCCAGTTCATTAATATTAAGGTACAATCTAGTGTCCATGGAGCAGAGGCCGCATATTTACTCAGCACAGGGCTCACAATGGACCACTCTTTGATCGCCTATGTGCCTCACTTTCTAATTTTGGGCCCCAAGGGGTGGGGTTTAGGTGCTAAGAGTAGAAGATGGAGGAGGCGCCGTAGGGCAAGAACCCTCATATTACCAGCAGTAAAAGCATGCTACAGTTTCCCAGGGTACAACTTCCTTTCATTGCGGGACGTTTTTTGCCACGAATTTGTAATGAAAAAACCCATTGCATTTTTTTTTGGGGGGGGGTTAGAAAATTATATATATGGAGTGTGGGTGTTTGGGAATAGATAAACAATTAAAGGGGATGGGGGGTTTGGGTGGGTATGTTACTACCTATGAAATATCGGTCATAACTTGCGTTACTTCTTCTGAAATACTTGTGCTAATGTCTGCTAAGTAAATAACATGTAACTGCGCCACAATACCTCCAGGCCTCTTGGGCGCTTTATAAATCCAAATAAATAAATAAATAAATCCCTCAAAAATAATAAAAAAAAAAAATCAATGGGTTTTTTCGTGAAAACATTGGTGGTAAAAAACCCAGCGAAAAAAAACATCCCATGATGAAATGACATGGAACCGTTTCCCAGTTGGCACACAAGCTCCAGTCAGTCATTGATGAGCTGATGACTGAAAGGGCGCAGCCTCGCTGAAAGGTCCTGTGCCAGACATGCGCAGAATAGAACCTCATGCAAAAGCTGTGAGAGGGAGATGTCCTTCTAATAGTAGAGGGGCTTGTACTTATGGCAGGGACCAGTACAGGTATGTGCTGGGAGCCCCAGGAAGAGGATGGGCTGTACATCACAACAGACCCACAGACATATTCCCAGCAGGGAGGGCAGCCACTATTTAGGAGACATTTTCCAAAGGACAGGTGGGTGTCTTCAGACTCCATTTGCATTGTTGTCAAGGAGACCCCACGGGTATAGAGAAAAAAAGGCACACAAGAGCTCATAGGAGGGGCACATACGCCTGTGGAGGGGACAAAGTACTTTGCATGATTAGGAGGTACCCCAGGTACCCTGGAGCAAGGCCTGAAGTGACCCCTGAAGTTATCGGATATATGGACAAGGTGGTGTCCTGTTAAGTGTTGTCACATCAAAAAAAGGGATTTGGTTTCCTTGTTGGCCAATGGGATAAACCCCTCCACCCCTTAATTTTCAAGGCATTTCTTATAAGTTGTCTGGTATCACACCGCTAATACTGGTGGCATACCGGAAAACTAACCTACTGTTTCCACCGCCTGATACCCCAGAATTTCAGGGGTTTTATAGGTTGCGGAAAGGGTGGTCTTTCTCCAGGGAATGCCGGTATCACCGGCACGGGTAATACCAGCAGTTTTCTGTTGGTTGTGGCTTGATTTACAACCTGTTCTTGACTGGAGGTAAATCAAGTAACCCCTACCGGCAAACCAGTAGTTTGGAGGGGCTGTAAAAGTGCTGGTAATGGATTTACAAGTATTTTTACCAGCACTTTTACTGCACCGCCAACTTGTAATGAGGCCCACCCTCACTGAGCATACATTCAAGAGTCATGTCCTGAATGATTTCTTCATTCATGTTTACTGCAAAAGATAAACACTGAGGAGCAATGTAATCTGCGCCCTATTAACTCCTCCCACGTGTAGAAGTACCCTGCATACCATCTGCTTTAGTGAGATATAGAGGGAATGGAAAAAGTAGAAGTTCACACGAAAAGTAGGACCTTTTTTTATGGCCCTTTGAATCTGAAAGGGTGAGGGACAGAGTTAGAATAAAGCTATACTTACCTGGCTCTGTTCTCCAGTCCCCCCGAACTAAGAGGGTCAAGGGTGTGCTTGGAAATATTCAATAATAATAATAATGATATAAATAATTTAGCGCTACGAACCCTCAAGGATCTGAGCGCTGCTTATTATTACCCACAGTGTGTGGTGCTCCTTTATCAACCTCGGAAGGATGAAAGGCTGAGTTTGGCCCTGCTGGGATTTGAACCTGAGTCGGCAGGCTCTGCACGGATGTCAAAGCCAGTGCTCTACTCACGGTGCTATCTGACCAGATGTTTTCAGTATGGCACTGGGTATAGAACGGGCTATGATTCTTCCGTGGCATTACAGTAAATACCCCAGAATGCCCCTAAGTGTCTGTGGCCTCTGTTGCCCTAGTCCTGTCGTGATGCAGGGGGGAGCCACAGCTACAGTCTCTCTCTGGGAGAAAAGACTTGTGCAAGGCCTCTACATTGCTCTTAGCTGCTGCTGACCGTCATTGACGCAGCCCCTGGAAGACTCCTCTGCCAGCGGGTCACCTCTCTAAAGGCCCATGGCGCAGAAAGCCAGACAGCCTCATTGTGTGTCCAGCCACAGTAATGGTGTCTGCACTTGCTGCAGTACGTGCCCCTACGTTTATCGGCATATTACTGCTGGGCGGGAACAGCTTGGGGTCTGTCCATGTGATTTAGGTAGCAGGATCATGGTGCAAGTATCTGTGTGAATGGCAGCATCTCTCACACCATACCATGTGCAATAAAAAGTAGTGTACGTTGCCATTGGGCACGGTGCACCTTGCTGACTGGCATCACATATAACTTGTTTTTCTACACTGGTTACTACCTATGTTTTTACCATAACACAGCATTATGAATAACAGGTCTTGCCATCTAGCAACTGAATGTTTTGCAATGTATCCACCCCAGAAATATACACTGATGGTGTTGTCCTGCTGGGATTCACACCTTCGACCTGAAATACAACTCTCAGCAGTAAGCACTTAACCCACTGAGTTACATAACCTGCATAGAAATAGACATTATCAAACACTGCAATACCTGTCCTTCTAAACCCAAAACCTAAACTGAAATGTAAATAAAGCAGAATGGTGTGTCTTTTGCATTGTGGTGTTCCTGGAACAAAAGCTGGGAAGTGATTGGTGCTTTTCCAGTAACTCTGGACAAATACAGTGGAAGCTCTAGTGCCTGAAAATGCAGGGCATGGTTACTGCAACAAGGGACGGCAATGGGGGACACATACTGCCCCCATGCAGCTCATCACAGAAGCTGAATAGGCTATATTGATTAAGAGTCTGTCCAATGGTTATAGCACTCAATTAGAACTCCTCACTTAGTCGAAATAGTGTTCACTTTCCACAGGCTGTTTTATTAAAGGTTCGTCCATCATGGTCTGTGGAAATGGAGAAACTGCCATCCAAAACTGACAATACACCATTTCCCCAATTGTCAAGGACAAAGGGTTCACTGTGGAAAGATAATCTAGTAATTACTGTAATACAGGGCCACAGCCAGTGATGACAGGGAGCCAACGTATTACAATGAATTATATTATTTTGATGACCGATAAAACATGGATTATTCATTACAAAAAAAAATGGGGAAATTCAGAGTTCGTTGTATTCATCTTGTTGAAGAATAAAGCAATCTTTAAGTCCTCATTAGTAGAGAAAACTAGAACCAGCCTACACTTATTAAAGAACAAAGGAGTCATAATCCAATGATTGGTAGACCACCCATGTCCTTATTGCGAGGGAGTGAAGAGCCATGGTTCACTTGTTGGTATGTGGCCCATCATCTACTATTAGTTAATAAAGGACTTATCCTCAAGAATAAGGTTGCGAAAGAGAAAGGATTTGTGACATGGTGGCCTGGGAATTCTTGAAGTATCATGTCTGGGTGCTCTCTGAATAAAGGACTTGTTATGCTTGAGTTGATGAGAATAAAATGCGTTTTTGGGAGTATGTTGGTTTAGAAATGAATACCTTATCATGCCATAATGTTTCAGGAATAAAGGATTTCTCATCCACAGGGAGCTAGGAAAGGATGGATGGAAATATTGGCTGGTTAATTCGACTTATGTTGCATTGTGCACATTCACCTAGGAAGAAAGGATTAATGGTGAGTGGATATTCAAGCAATTGCAGACTCATCAGACACAGTGTGCTAGGGCATAAAGGAGGTTTTGTGCATGTTAGTCTAGGAAGGAAGGATCCATGATGAGTGAATATTGTAGCAATGCCAGACTCATCAGGCACCTTGTGCTGGGGCATAAAGGAGTTGTTATGCATGTTAGTCTAGGAATCCTGAATGGATATTCTAGGACTAATTGATCCGCCATACGCTGATGAATAGGGAATTCGTAATGCACGAAGAGTCTGGGAACAAATGATTCATTGTAAATATTTAGAGCAGCGCATTGCAGTGGAAATAGGCTGCTACCTGGAAGGACTCATCAGTGTGGATTTGGTGCATCCTTCGAGCCAAGGGCGCAATCTGTAAGCATAAAAGATTACAATAATTATAAACTGTAGGCATTTAAAATGCTCACATTCATCCAGGTGTATCCAGCAGTAGATTAGAGGATTTGCCCTGAGCCTTGGGGCCAGCGCAATGTGGAATTCAGTTGCAAGCCAAATAAGCCGACCTGCGGTCTATAGTATAAAAGTGTATGTATAGTGTCTCATGGATGGAGTCAACTTCTTTCCGGCGCACTCCACAGCACCAGAACCCAGCAGGGCACTGCTAAAGGAAGAGGCGGTCAGACCAGGAGGCCCTCAAATCCATTCTTCAAGGCACAGGTGGAAATTAGGAATTAACTTTACTAGTGCATGGCTTAAAAGTACTGCAGGTTTCTGAAATTCTACATGTGGCCTGCTCTCTTTGCAGCACCCGCAACAAGCACACTCTTTTCGGAAGATTGTGGCCATGTCAGTGCCTTCAAAGTACCTTCAAATTATTTTCTTAAGTGGAACTCGTCATGATGGACTTGGAAGAGTTCATCTACTTGGCAGCAACGGCTGTCTATTGGAATGACCTGAGAAAGGAACCAAGTATGTGCATGAAAGGCTTGCTTCCCCTTCAGGGGTCTCCCCATGTGTGTGCAGGGCCATTTGCCCATTTAAAGCAAGCAATATCCTCAATGACCTGCACATTACAAGGGCCAACCATAGCTGCTCAGGGGTCGCGCGAGAAACATCACTGTTTCCATGTACTCTCTTTCGGTTGGGGATGGATCCTGTCTGTTGGTTCCTCTAAAAGTACATAACCCCCAACCTCTCCTTTACATTATTCTCTGGGAAAGGGGACTTTTCCACATTCTCTATCTTTCACCCACCAGCCCTCTGACAATTCAGCAGAAAAAAGGGGAATTAATTGACTCTGTTAAATTGAGTCATTTCTCATAGTCAACTGGAATGATGCTCTAATCCCCGAAAAATAAATTATTTATCTCTGTAATCTTAGTGAATAAAGGGAATCTCATCAGGAGATTTTTAATGAATGAATAATTTGTATTGTACAAAGCCTCTGAGAGTGCAGGTTTCATATTCCTCACAGTCTGAACGAACAAAGGAGTAGTCTGATGCTGCTTGTTTGGGAATAAAGGGCTCATCTTTTATAGAATCCCATGCAATCAATTATTTATTTTCTGTGTAGTTGAAAGGATTCCTTTCAATTTATACAGGAATACTAATATCCTTTTTGCTCTGAGACTCAGGAAATAAAGGATGCTTTTTGACATAGTCTCCAGGAGCAATTATTATTCATCAAATATATCTCTTTCAAATTAAAGATTAATCATATGCAGTCTGAGGAAATATCGGATTACATTTTCCCTCTCATGGAGAAATGAGTTACTTTCAAAATAATATTTTGGAATCAAGGATTAATTTCACCCAGGGTGCCCCAGAATAAAGGATTCATTTTTCAGAGAGTTCTGGAAAATATAAAAAGTGTCCTCCGAAGAGCATGATGGTATATCGAATCCCTCACAGGCTTGCTGTTCAAAAATAACAAGATTCATCTTCTAAAGAGTACCTGGAATAATGCATGTCTCCTTAACAGGATCTCAAGGAGAGCATTACAATGTTTTAACTGCATTGAATTTCGTTATATGTCAATTTTTCTGATAGTGACTGTGAAAATCCAGAACACCTGATTAGATGTGACTATTTAGTGGGTGGAGCTCTAGTCTTGTGGAATACATTAATCTTCTTGTATAGATTGGGCAGGAATAATGTATTTGAGAACAAATAAAATCATGTAATGTGTTACAGCCAATACGTATTACTTTTCACATGCATATAGAAAAAAGAAAGACAATTTAGACAATAAAAAGATTAAAAAAACACAAAACACAGGTTAATCTTCCTGGTAATCAAGACTATACGTACAAATTTAGCCCAGACCCATTTAACTGTCATAACTTAGCCCTGCTTGCCCACCAAATTCAGTTCTTTCAGTACTGCAATGACTCCCCACATTCGGAGAGTCTCATGTCCCGCATTCATGCGGAACTAGAATTGCTGCGAGTCCAACCACCAATCCTTATCTATGAATTTCCAGAACCTTCTGTCTCTCAGTTCCCTTGTTCCCACACACTCACTCAGAACATGTCTCAGACTTTCAACACATTGGTCGTCACAGTGTCTGCAGAGATTATTAGAGAAGAGTTCCATATGCCTAATGTACATAATCTCTCTTGTAGGAAGAAGGTTCAACCGTGATCTTAAAAAGCTTGTTCTCACCGTAGAGCTAGAAGATCGCTTCACATACTGTCCTGGGCTTATCCTGCAGTGACAGGGATTGATGTACTTTCTGGCTATGCATTTCTGCAATAGTTCTAATCCAATAATTTCTTTTTATGGGATTTTTAATCCACAATGGATTCTCCACTAAATCCTGCATTGCACAATCATACGACTTCAAGATTCCCTCCGCCAACTTTACCAGTTTATTTAAAAACAGATTTCTGTGGCTTTGGAGGCCTATATTAATCTCCTCATAGAGGGAGTTAGACCAATGGACAGGATCAACCTGTAGGTTAATAGTGTCTTCAATTCCGCATGGAATAGAAGGGACTGTAACCCTTATTCATACCTAACACTAGCTATTAGGAGTGACTGTGGGAGGGAGAGGAAGTACTTCCATATTTTACCTTCTAACCTTACCCAGTCTATAGTACCTAACATTGGGTTGATATCTGTCCTGTGCAGCAGGACTTAGATGGCCTTTTCAGTGTAACATTTTACTAATGGCATCCCTGAGAATTTACATAGATCATATTTAATTGTCTTCATTTGAGAGCCCAGTTGTAAGGCTTTCACGCCCAATGTCCCCTTTACATGCTCCTGTGATGGATAGGTGCGCTGATTGAAGCCTAGGTACACTATCTCTTGTCCCACTGGCATGACCTCCTCTTCCAGTCTCCAAGTGAAGGCAGGAGCCCTTTTTAACGGTCGTTTAAAGATTGCAATTTTGTACTTAGCTGGATTAATCTTTAGGCGATTTGCTAGGGTGTACTCTCACAGCGCATCCAGAAAACTTGGAGTCCGACGGGGTGTTATCGAGCAGCACTCTGTCATCAGCATAGGCTACACAATTCAAACACACTGATCCCACCTTCAGACTTAGCAGATCACATTTTCTCAGTTTTACAGCCAGGTCGGCCAGGTAGAGGTTCAACAAGCAGGGGGCTATCATCCATCCCTACTAGACCCCACACTCGAGATGCACCCAGAAAGGCTCCTCTGCCTGTCCAGCCTTACCCTCAAATAGGAGCGGTCATGAATCTCTACTATTATAGCTAGTAAAATGGTAGGCAGCCCCCAACTTCTTAACTTTTCCCACAGGTGAATTCTATTAACTGCGTCAAAAGCTTGAGAAAGGTCTGCCCAGGCTCCATAGAGGGGATACCTGCAATTTAAGAAGGTTTTGCTTGCTGCTGTACTAATTAGCAGGACATTTAGCATAGTTGACAGACCCCTTTGGAACCCTACTTGGTTTTTGGATAGGATTCCAGACGACTCAATCGACGCTTCGAACACCATCAGTATTAGGCCTGCGAAGATCTTACTATCAACGTCAAAGAGGGAGATCGGATGATAATTTGTGGGATCAGCCTGATCTCCCTTCTTGTAGATAGGGATCACTATTGCCTCCTGCCATGACTTTGGGATGGATCTCATCCCTAGCACTTCCGTAAATAGATGGTACAGAATATACAACCAG
The DNA here is from genome assembly GCF_040938575.1 of Ambystoma mexicanum. Taxonomy (NCBI): domain Eukaryota; kingdom Metazoa; phylum Chordata; class Amphibia; order Caudata; family Ambystomatidae; genus Ambystoma; species Ambystoma mexicanum. The sequence continues at coordinate 481,362,578 of NC_090936.1, forward strand.
AAAGGAATATCTGATTTAAAGATCTGGTTGGTCAGCCCATTGGACCCAGATGCCCTGGACCCAAAGGATCTCTTGATGAAGTCCATAATTGTGTCTTGGGTGAAGTCTAGGGGCCAATCTACGTCTTCACATACACATTTCCCTCCACTCTCTGGTTAACCATAGAGGGCTGAGAAGTGTATTTGCCACTCCGACTCTTGGATTGTATTGCATTGGGACCTTGCCTGTGGTGTGTCTCTAGCATTCATGATGGACCAACAATTCCTAGAATTTACCTTCCCCACAGCCCTGACATATTTTCACTGTCTTTCTGTAGACAGGGCAATTTCTGTGACCTGGACCTATTTCTGTATTTTTGCCGAGTGACTTTAATTTGTGCACTTTTTTCTTCCTGACTTAGAGAATTGTGTATTATCCTTCTTAAGTCTCTCCTCATTACTCTCTTTCTTTGGAAATTTTCTTCATCATACGTGATTGAACTTTGGGAACTCAACTACAATTCTAGGGGGGTTGATATCCCAAAGAAAATCCACGAAAAACACTGGATTACATAACCAGTCCTGGGTAATAAAAAAAATAATAATCTGCAACTGGTGTTAAACCAATGGAACAATGGATTTAGACAATGGGTTTAGACACTGGGCAAGTCATCAAGTTACAGTGGCTGTTAGCAGCTTCTCCTGAACACTTTTGGCAGTATTAAGTCTCTAACATGTTTCTGGTTAAGGGGAACAAGCACCTTGAAATCAGTCCAGGTTCTTCTCTCTATACTTCCACAGTGTGTCAGGTCGGTCTCAGAGCAAGATACAAAAAAAACACTCCAGATGCTGAAGGCTTCCCAGCGACGGTCGGTGTTCATTTATGCATTCTCCACTCTTTGGTGGTACTTGCAGTTATTCAGAAACGATTCCGTTATTGTTAAAAAAAAATACGTATATGAAGCAAGACAACTCCTGGCCAGTCGACAGGGCTGAAAGGTTACCCTCAGGGCAGAAACTATTCTCACTCCAAAGGACTTGTGCTGTAGGTGCTCAATCGCAGTAAGCGCTGTAATGCAGAGGTGTAAAGTATACAAGCGTCTCTTCTAGAAGCACCTGATCATTCCTGCCGGACAGCGTCCCTACAACACGGCTCTTTTTACCACAATGACAGCATCCAGTGTGGTGGACTCAGTAAGATGACACTTTAGGGGTGCTACTGAGCAGCAGCGAGAATGGCTGCCTAGTCCAAGAGCTCTGCACTCACATACATCCTGAATGAAATATCCTGCTTGCTAAGGACCATTTTATCAGAGACATTAGCTTCAGAGGAGGCCAGAATACCTCGAGAAGATGTGTGTGGGATGTTTTAACCCACTCTGCTCTGCGGCATCACTGTGTGCGGATGGTGCAGGAATCATCAAAATGGTTGCAAAATCTCTGGCGCGCCAAAACCTATGAAAATTGTGCTTTGAAACACAGAAAGATGGCTGCCAAATCGACTTTGCCTGTTGTCAGTAGTGGAAAGGAGACCTCACTGCTGAAGCATGTTACTGGGCTGCCCACCAAGTAAAAAATAAACACTGCAGGAAAGGCAGTGCTTTATTGCAAGAAACCCAGAAATTGCTCTTAAATCCCTTTTTCTTGGTTGCTGAAAATACAAAATACTAGACCAAAACACCACAAAACATCCAATATCTTTTCTGGGTGTTACCCGCCACTTATTTAAAGAATCATTATGAACACACAACGTCAGGAAAAGCAGAATCTATCATCAACATATCCACAGTAAAAAGTGTGCTTGCCTGTGAAAATCTGTCAAAATATGGGTGCAGTACCAGCGGCCGCCTGTATGACAGCTGTCATTAGTTGCATCAGAAGCTTAAACTTGTGCAATTGAAATCAAATGTCTATAAATTAAGTGACCTGTTATCAAAAGTAATATCGGTTGCAACTATTTAATCTCTATGGTTTAGAGACTGGAATTAGAGTTCTGGTTGCCTGTTTTAAAATTGCAAGTTTTATTTTCAACAAAGAAAAATTTAACAAAGTGACTTTTAAAGTAAGCCTGGTGCAAGCCAAAACTACAAAGGAACTCCCCCACTGGGCAAGGCACCTCCCTTCTGCTCTCTGGACCAGGAACTCACATTCAGGTGTTGATTAAGAGGGCTCCTGGAAGAGACAATGAACCTTCCTTGGCTGAAAGGATATGCAGATTGTAAAGTGTCAAAGTGGCCTTTCCCAGAAGGAAGGGGGCGGATTGCTTCAGACCTGCCATAGAGCCAAGGAGGTGGGGACAGGCGACCATTTGTGGAGTCACAAAGCAGAGAAAGCATATTTTTGAAAAAGACTAATAAAGGACTGTGCAAATTTGTAAAAATTATACAATTAATAGCATTGTCAATGTGATTCGTTTGTGCACATTTTAAGAGGTGCCAGAAATCTGTGCGATGTTCAGGGAAGGCACAGTGAAAATTCTGTTTTTTCAGCAATTGTATTTATGTCAGAAGCATGAAACTTCATACGATTATGTCCAGATATCATGCGCACATATGTACTAAATTCTGGACAAATCAGATGTTGTGTCCCGGACAAAAGTGTGAAAATTTGTCAAATCCAGACCCAAGATCCCACCGCAATAAGGATTGGAAGAGGGTTTGTTCCACAAAATATGTGATCTCTGTATGTTACTGGTATAAAGATTGTACACATGTAAAGATGTATTATATCAAAAATAGATTTTATGTGCAAAAGGCAAAGGGGAGGATGTTTTGCCTCATAAACTATATCATCATGATGACACACTATTTTCTCCTCCAATCAAGGGAGGGAGCAGACTTTAGCCAATAGACTACCTAGAGGGTGCACCTAGGATAATTCAGCATACCCACCCCTTTATCAACACATAAATAGAGACAGCTGAGGACCTAGGAAAAGACACTGATCCACCCACCATCCCGAATTTGGAGAAGCACTTTGAAGGAGATCCATCCATACTCCTTGTTCCAGACTCCTGAAACTTTGCAAGCAGAAAGGCTCCGAGCATAGCTAGACCAATTTCAGCTGGGCCTAACTTCCAGAACCCATCCCTCAACTTAAAGAGGAAACCCAAGAAGCAGCCAGGCTGTGCTGTAACTGCTTGCCTGCCAAAGAATTATCTTCATAACCAGAAGGGAAGATTAAATACCAGTCTGGTGACATGCTGTACTGTGCAGACTAGAGAGCCATTGCAGATACAGTCCAGTCGGGCTGTGCAGTGTAGACCAGAGTGCCTTGCTGTCCAGTCCTGCCGTGCGGTGTTCAGAGCGCCTTGCTGATCGCTGAACCAGACCAGTCCGGTGTGCCCAGAAGTCTGTCCCAGAAAGTATCCCTGACCAGAATCCCTGACAGTTCCATTCAAAACATTGGTAGTGAGTATCCATAGTATAGGATTGTCACTAGCCTATGTACTCTCCATAGTCATCCCTATTCAAATCAAATCTTATATCCAAAACTGTATTGCTAGAAATCCCTTTTGTCTTGCCTGAACTCTCTCTCTTATCCTATAGTCCTTTTGTAATAATATTGTTAAAATCATCTTTGCGCTGATATATTCATCTGAAGAAGGCAAGCGTCTCGGCAGGCAAAAACGATTCAGAGACGTCCTGGTCTGGTGGTTGTGCTGTTGTGTTGTTTGTTTCTTCAAAGTCCATCCCTAGTGTAAAGAAACCTTGTCTGTATTTTAAAAGCGCATCCCTGTTTTACAATTTTGATTCTATCTGAAAAAACAACCTCGATGAAAATGTCCATAACTTCTTCATATTTCATGCTGGAAACTGAATTTAAGTGTCTACGTGAAGCTAACATCCGAAGCTTTCTAAATCTCCTTATAGTTTTTCCGCAATCGCGCTTACCGCGCGCAGAAAAGTTTGCCACAAATTTTTCGTTTGGCTAAGATCTATAACGTGTAAAATTGCTTTTCATTGCACCCGGCCTCAAAATTAAGTTTTCAACTTGCTTATTACTCTCAAAGCATTGCTAGTGTGTGTCTGAAACCAGATAAAGCGGCTCCAGTATTATTTAAATAATTTCAGTGAATTAAATCCAGATTTAGTGTTTTACCCATTCATTCAAAGCCAACTTTAAAACCATTTTGCCAATCAATTTTGTTTCTCTGGTGTTTGCTGGGGGGAAATTGGGATTGATATATTTTGTTGAATTCTGCATTCCTGAAACCTGTTCTCTCTCCTTCTATCTCTTGATATTGCATATTGGGGGGATTGAGAAGTGTGCAGGGGGAAATAGTAATTACACCATTTGATTGAACACACACAAAAGTATTATTTCTGTGCTGCATTATTTTCACCATCATTGCTCCTTGTGATTAAAGAGATTGTTTAGTGTGACATCACCCCATTGGTGATTCTTGTATGCCCATTAAACATAGTGTAATATATATTGTGCAATCCATAAATAAATATTTTAACTTTGCAAACCAGCCTGCTTCCTGGTTCAGTGTGACCGGGGGGATTCAAAGGGAGGGGTGTGATATAAGTGGTACATCGTTCAGAATAAAAGAACTCATAGACACAAATAAATAATTAAGGGTTTCAGTTGTGCATGCCACGCTAGGCATTGATTTAGGTGAAGTGCCAGATTGAAATCACTTACACGTGGAACGAACCTTGGCATTCTGCGTCCCTCATTTGATGGTGAAACAGAACTTGGATCACCCTCTTGGCCTCCCTAGCCTGTCCTTGGGTGGGCCTGAAAGGCGCGCTGTTTGCATGCTGTATACATCCGGAGCTACGACTGAGACTACGTCGGAGGAGGCCCCTGGAAACGAGGTTCATTGCTGCCTTAGACGAACCCTGCCGAACTGGCATGATACCGGATGGAACATCTGAGACCCTCAGCAACGCTACACCACCCCCACATCTCTCCGGTCTGAGAGACTACAAGCTCCCACTATACGGCGGAACATTATTGCATCACGCGAACCGCAGTCCAGAACTTAACGAAGATGGAGAGCCGGTAGGTAAATGCTCTTTGTCTATATGCCTAAATTGCTATCTGTATTGCCGGTAACAAAAAAGTCTGGCGCAGTGCACCATACAGAGCCTCGCCCTGGGATTGATAAGGAACTGCAAACAAACTTGGAAACTACGTTCATTACTGGGACTGTGGGAGTGCAATAATCCCATTGGCGAGCAGCGTTGCTAAACCCCCATTTTACTATGCCTCATCCTGACCCAGTGCAAGTTATCGAGGGACATGACCAGAAGAGGAGCCAACGGGGGCGAAGTAGTGCCCCATGGACGCCTTTGCCAATACATCTCAACCTGACACAGAGCCCACCTGTTTGCAGGTCCCTGCCCTGGGCACAAATACGACCATGGACCCATAAATTACCAAGATGCAGGCTGGTTTTGCAATGGTAAATGCCAAGATGGATGATATTGGCTCCACTGTAAACTCGCTGAAGGAAGAACTCAAGAAGGAGAGTGGCCGAAACACACAGGCAGAGAAACGTGTGGGAGACCTTAAATATACTGTCACCAGACACGCTAAGGACATTGAAAACATCAAAAAAGAACTCAAAGAAGTCAGTGTGAAGTGTGACGACCTGGAATTGCGGTCGCACCGCAATAACATCCAAGTAAAGGGCATGACAGAGAAGCCCCTAAACATTGCCATGGAATCTTTCATCGAGGATGTGTTACGTTCCATATTTCCAGAAGCACAGACCTGTGCTCAGTTTCTGGTGGAGAGAGCACACTGCTAACTGGCCCCACCCCCTCACAATCATTGCCTGCCTGCTCAACTACCGCGACTGTGACATGATCCCCCAGCTCTCACGAGAAAAGGGATCCTTACAGTTTGACTCAACTAGAATCCATATATATCCTGATTTCTCAACTGCTGTTCAGCCAGGTGAAACTTCGATCAAGTCAAGCATGCCCTGCGAGACAGGAAAATCCCATACGCCATGATCTTTCCTGCTAAGCTCAGAATGCAACATGCAGGCAGATCAATTTTCTTTGAAACAGCGCGGAGGAAGCAACATCCTCGATTGAACAGACCATCCCTATGACTCCTGTCACTGACTGAATGAGCCTAAATTGCAATCTGCCAAATGGCTACCCTTGCCCATTTTCAATGCTAAAATGGGTCCCTCTTATGTTGGGCTACCCACAATAGTAGGCCTTAAAATGTTCCTTGGGATCTGTTTCATTTTGAAGTGCAAAGGGTGCCAGGTTATGCTCCAATGTTCTTGATGATGTTCGCTGGTCCCCTTCCACTGCTTAAGAAGGGATTGTTTGTTTGGGGGAATAAACTGTTCAGTTCAAGTTACAGTGAGGGTGCTGGGAGAGGGGGAAGTTAGATGGTTGAAAAAACAAAAAGTTGACGCCGTGCATGGAGTGCATTTTTTGATTAATTGTTACAAAGACGCACTGGGAATAGATTACTTTATTAGGTATAATGAGGAGTGTTGGTCAATCAATTAAACTACTCACATGGAATGTCCGGGGAGTAAACATCCTGATTAAGGCTAGGAAAATACAGTTATATGCCGAAAGGCATAACATACAAATTATGATGATGCAGGAAATCCACACTCTGGCTAGTGTGGTCATATCCTTCACCTGCAGTTGGGGCCCTCAGAAATGTGGTACTAATCACTCATCACAACCTAGGAGAGTTATCACCCTCATTCATCACATACTGGGTTTCCAGGTATCCAAAACTATACTGGACCCACTTGGCAGACATGTGTTTTTTTGGGGCGACATGCATGGAGATCCCACTGCTCTCATTAAAACACAAGGCCCGAACGTTGATGACCCTGACTGCTACCATAAGATAGTTGAGCTGATATCCCCTTTGGAAGATACCCTGGTTCGATATGATGGGAATTTCAATGCCATTCTAGACCCGGTAGCTGATAGGACCACTAGAATTCACCATGCTCTGACAAAATTGGCCCAACCCACACTTCAATCCATTAAATATCTACCCCTAGTAGACATATGGTGAGAGTTACATCCCCGTAAAGAGAAATTCACTTTCCACTCCTCCGTTCACAATTCAGGTTCACGTATTGTCTTCTGGTTAGCTATACCTGACTGGCTCCCATTTACTACTGAATGTGCTATATTGCCCTGCACTATTCCGGATCACTCCCCTGCACTTCTTGCCATTCGGCCAAAACAACAAGATAAAAGCCCCATGCTGTGAAGGATGCCCCCTTCCTTTCTCTGAGACACCAAGGTGGTGGAACCACTGTGCATGGAGCTAACAGACTTTTTTTAACGCAATGTGGCCACAGTGAGGTCTCTGGCCATAGTTTGGGAGACCTTTAAGGTTTGGTTACAAGGTTGCATAATATACAAGACACATGGTTCCCTTCGCTCCATACGCCATGACCTCCAAGAGACTGCAGCCCGACTGTGATCACTGAAAAATATATACACTCTGTCACCTTGTGAGGCAACACTAGCTCAAATCCATACACAACTGGAAGGGTTTATAGGCTAGCTGACCGAGAGATATTGTATGTCACCACACCCGCCCGGGCTAGGAGATATAGCGAGGGGGATACGGCTAGTAAATCACTACTCAGACTGATAAAAGTTAAAAACCATAGGCAACCGATTACCAGTGTGTGTGACCGAAACAGTGAAATCTGTGTGGGTGAAACTGCGATTAACAAGGTGTTTGCTGAGTTTTATTTTTCACTGTATGTCAATGTTGATGCAGTCTCAGACTGTGATCTTTCCATTTACCTATCTGCGGTACCAATTCCCGTGTTGTCAGCTGAGATGAATACCACTCTGGAAACCTCACTAACTACTAATGAGATTGTACAAGCAATTAAAGGCATAGATGCTGGAAAGGCTCATGGGCCAGACGGCTTGGGGATAAACATGTACCAATACAATTCATCAGAACTTGCCCCCAAACTTCTAGCGCTTTGGGATGAGGCTATTACTACAGGGACTCCATCGCTGTGTCACGCTCATGCCCTGTGGGTCCCTCCCGATCCTCCTCCTCACCTGGTTCTTCAAAGGGACTGTCTTGAATCTCTGATTCTTTCTTCCTTCGGTTCTTTCAGGATTCTCTGAGCTTCTTATCCTTCTTCTTTTGGTGAAGGTAAGGACGAGCTCCCTCGGAGGCCACTGTGACCAAAACTGAACCTAAGTCCAGGGACCTCTGGGGAGCCCACCCCAAATGCAGGGAAAAAGCCTCAAAGGCTGAAAAAACCCTGAGTGCTGATAGACTTGGTCTGGTGTTTCAGTGTCCAAAGCTGATGGAATGCTACATAACAGGATTCTGCGGAAAGTAAGTTTGTTCCTTATAACCAAACTCCAATTATACAGAGAAGAGAATAATCCCTTCTGGACAGTGAAAGCAGCAGGCAGTTCACTTCCCTTAAGATGTTCGAGAAAGTGATGTGGCGCTGAGTGTAATGACAATCTTCAGGAAACAGGAAGTAGATGCTGGCAGAATGGCACCAGAATTGGTCAGCACAACAGACGCAATCGAAAAGAGTTCAGGTAGTAGCGGGAGTTCAGGTAAAAATCAACCCAGAATTGCCTCTCTTTGCCCATACTAAATCAATGTAGATAGGTAATTGTGTGAGCTCCAGTCGATATCAGGTACCCACGGAACCTATGAGCAATATCAGAAGCCAATGGGGTCTACCCCCAGTTGTGGTTCATTATCCATGTGGGAACTGTGCTGTCTGTAAGGTAACTAAAAAAAGTAAACAAACACATATTGGTTTGAGTGTCCCCTGGACACATAAGTCTTTTTCAAACTGTAATACAGAATATGTAGTGTATTTGATTACATGCCCATGTGGTCTGCACTACATTGGTAAAACTAATCGAAAGATCAAAATTCGCATTACAGAGTACAAGAGTTGCCTGAGGAATAAGGTGATGCAAGCACCTCTGGTAAAGCACTTCGTGGAGAAAAGTCATGGTGTAGAAAGCTTCATATGGACAGTTCTCCTGGTGATTACAGGTGATAATCCGAGTCTGAAGAATAAAATCCTGATCCACAAAGAACAGAACCTCATTTTCAAAACACGAAGTGATCTTGTGGGCCTCAATGAGTCTATCGAATGGCACAAGATTAAATAAACTGCCTCCTTTCCACTCTAATACTATAAGACACATAGGAATATGTATGCTAACTATTGCGCTTACTAACGGAGAAGAGTTGTGCATCTAAAGGGAGGCTTGTATTTACAGACGTGACGGAACCCGCACTATGCAAGTTCCCCTTAGGTTTTCGTTTGCTGTAGACTACAGCAATTCGAACCGCACTATTGATCAGATTGCCGTGTGTATAACTCGAGAAGGCAAACAACAAGAAAAACGGACTATTGTTTGTTAGCAGTTTCTGAAGCTTTTTAACACCAGCACTAGCAAGATGGCGCTTTCAACTGCAAACATGGCGATTACCACGGACTTTCGAAACTGTGAGTTCAAATTTGAGAATTGAATGGGCAGAGAGATATGCACTGCGCCCATATGGATGAGGATTAACTAATGTGAAAATCCTCCCTCTGGTAAGCATCGTGACTGGAGTTTGTCTTTGCCGGTTAGCACTACGATGCGAGTGACTACTTGGTTAAATTCTACATATTGAGAAGTGAAGCCCACGTCGCTAAGTAAAGGCCCTTTTCTTTGCCTGTTTAGTTTTTATGGGAAACAGCACGAGACCACCCGTTGGAGGCCCTGTGCCCCTCTTGATTTCATCTGAGTTTAGGAAGACACCAGGAGGTTGTAGTAACATGCTTATGGTAAGCTAGTGTGCTGTGGGTATAACGTGGGAATTGATATTGGGCGGTTCCCAAGAGCCAATATGTAATGCACAACAGTAGCTCCCCGAGGTAACATTTTCCCAAGCGCCGTGAGATCTCCAAGTCCTTGGTTTCTGCTTTATAAATAGCGTTCTTACATCTAAATAAGGTGGAACCCCGTATGGGGTAGTGAACTGTGGCATGAGGTCTTATAGCAATGCATTTGTAGTGTTTGGTCGTTTTCTTTAGATCAGCTCTTTTTGAGTTTTTTTTAAACGATATGAAATATAAAAGGTGCTCACAGCGGCTTTGTGTGTTCTCTGGGCTCTCCTTTAAGTCTGATACACAATTCTGCATTATTACAGAATACCCTCCCTAATTAAGTTCGGGACCTGGTGGGACTGGCATATTTCGAAATTCCAGTATATGTTTGAGGATTTAACCACAGAGCCTTGAGGTAAATAATCAATTTTCTGCCTCCAGGTAGACGGAATAAGACTGTCTTTTTAACTTGAATGTAAATATAGACAATGGGCTAATTTTGCTCCTTGTTTGTTTTTATCTCCCAACTACCAGCATACGCACCTGTGAAAAACAGGATCAAGACCACATTCTTTTAGTGTTCTTAGAAGCTATGTCAAGGTCGAAGTGACAAATAAAGTTTTGTTCCTCCTGAAGAAAGTTCTGTACTAAATCTGTAGAACTGAAACATGTCGAGGCAAAAGACTAGTAATGATTAGTACTAGTTATAAGTGTGTTTTCTTTATCCATTTGAAACCCGGTGAGGGATTATTGTCTCACCTGTATATGTTATTGTACATTTTCAGGTGGTTTTTTCCGAGGTCATTTTGACATCGGTGTTGAATAATTGTAAAGGAATATTATACAATCAATTATTGTCATGTGCACTTTGTCCTTGCTGTCTCTTTTTTTAACCAATATTTTCTGACTTTTTAGATAATTTTTATAATATTGAATAACATTTTGATACATTTCTTGGAGTTCTGTTTAGGAGTGTGGGTCTGTCTGTATGTGTGGGGGGAAGTTTACTTTGTTGTTCTCTATAATTTGATTTTGATATACCCTTGTATATACAAAGTACTAAATAAGGGGGTTTCCCTTTTATATATGAACAGGATAAATAACACCATATCCGAATTGATACCACTCACACCTGCCAATGGCACAATTGTATAACATGCTGGGCTTCCAATGGTCCCCCACATCAATTCGCTATCTGGGGGTGGTTATATCTATGGCCCGTCAATCACTATTGGCCACTAATCACGAATCATAGCTGCATCGATTGAAAGCCAAACTTAAAATTTGGAGCAGCCTCCCGATATCAATATAAGGGCGGACATCATTGTTAAAAATGATTGTCCTACCAAAACTGTTATATCTATTTAGTAATCTACCTATATGGCCTGGAAGGACATTCTTTTCTAAATGACAATCCATGACCTCCTCATTTGTATGGAACAATGGTGCGGTTAGAATGAGGTGGGGGAAAATAACAGAACAATTCGATACCGGTGGCCTCTCAGCACCTGATTTTGAGCTCTACTATATGGCTGCTCAGGCACAATATGCGGGGCACTGGTTTGCTGAAACGGACCACTGTGTGCATCTTCGAGTAGAGAGATATGCTGCCTCCTCCACTGATCTCCGATCAATTTTATTCACAGGAAGATATGCCAAAACTAGCTCCATCGACCCAGTTAGGAACACAGAGAATGCAGGCTCCAGAATATTTGAGAGGCTCAATATCGTCTCTCTCTACAGCAACATGTCCCTCCTGTGGTGTTTTCCCATGCTAGCTCCCATGTATGACCCATCTATCAAGATCTCATGGGATCCCCACGACCAGTTAACTCTGGGTGAAATGTTCCTGGATGGGAAGTTTGTATCGCTTGCCGACTTCTTGTCCAGCAGGGGCTGTGGGACCTCCAGGGATCTTCAATACCACAGGATGAGAGCAGCATTTCGAAGTCACTGGACCTCCTTCCCTAACAAACCAATATCATACCAATGTATACAGGCCAACATGGTGCCAAAGGGAATTCGTTGTGGCACCTCCAAACTATACAAAATGATGCAAACTCATACCCTGTCTCATAACCTCATGAAGACTAAGTAGGAGCAGGATTTAGGTTTGTCAATTGATGAGGTACAATGGGCCAAACGTTGCCAATTTACCAAATCAGTGTCTCTTGATGCAAATCTAAGACTGATTCACTTTAAGATCCTAAACCACTTACATCTCACCCCCAAGAGAACAGCAAGATTTTCCCCCGAAACAACACTGGGCTGCCCTAAATGCCCAGTCAAAATTGCAAACTCATTACACATGTACTGGGCAAGCCCTTTGATACTGGAATTCTGGGGGGTGGTAGGAAGTACTGTAAGTGACATCCTGGATATCCTCACCCCTCTTGCCCAAATGAAATACCTTCTTAGTGCTATCGGGAAGGCTTCCGTCAGAACATGCAGGCTGTTCAATGTGGCCTGTGCTGTGGCTAAAAGAAATATCCTTAAATGTTGGAAATCTAGGACAGCTCACACTTTCAGCGGCTGGCTCAAGGATATGATATACGTCAATGAGTGTGAAGAAGGTTTTATCCAGACTGTTTCCCCTACTAGCCGACCTAAAGATATCTGGGCACCATTTGGAATTGTTCTCACCAAAAATGATCAAGTACCCTGAATGGCCTCTGTGGAACATAATTGTACTGAGAATGTATCTGAAATCCTTTGTTGGGAATCATTGTATGCCAAAAACAAATTACAAGTTGTACTGCATGTTTTGGACCGTCATATAAATAGAGTAAAAAAAAAAATCACACTTTAAGCACCAGTCATGAGTACTACAAAGGGACACCAGGATCCCAAACAATGTGATGCACTAGGGGGCACTCAGGAAGGTAAGCATCTGCAGACAGCATCTCTGGTGCTGAAGAGGCTCCTAATGACTGCCACTTTAAGGTTGGGGGAATGGGGTGGTCGTGGACAAGACTTATGGACAGAAAAGGTACACAATAATCAGCCTCCTTACGAGTTTGGCGGTATCTCAGTGGTAATATCACAAAGATACCACCAAATGGTATTTCCGTTACCACCATTGATCTGGCGGTATTACCACCGGCAGTATTACTGTTGGATTATAAATGGTGGTAGGCAATGTTAGTCCCTATTAATTGGAGTCCACAGGATTCCATGGTGATATCGGTGGTATTACCACCAGTGGGAATACTGCCCATCTAGCCGTTTTGGGGCAATAAAACAGAGGAATTACCACCAGCATTCGTCTGTAGCTGTCACCTCTGCCTTACTGTGAAACCTGTAATTCAGCGGTTTGGTAATGTGGCGGTAATGCAGTGGTAACCCTGTTGCCACTTCATTACCACCGTTTTTTACGACACTGCCGAACTCGTAAGATGTCTTGTTAATGTGAAAACTTTCATACGCAAATTAGCGTTGTCAGTATTGAGATTTGCGTCTGTGTTCCCAGCAAGTACTCAGTCAGCATCGTTTCTTCTAAGACGTATCCAAAGTGTGGAGAAACTCTTCACGGCAGACCCTCCCTCCTCCGGTTACAGGATTCTACCATCATTGGAAGAATGCTTCCCAATAGGTCTTTGCAATGGACTCAACAGAGTCACAACATTCCTAATACACGAGTGGTATCTTTTAAGTGGGAAGCTGAGAACCGTGCATGCAAGCCAGGCACTCCCACACTCCTTCTGAGAGAAGATACCAAATAACACCAGGGGAATTTCCAGTCACCCCCTCACTGATGATGCACCATTTATGCATATAGTGCAGACATGTTGTCCCCCTGTCTTCTGTGCAAGGGATTTCTTTTAGGATATCAGTCAAACCGCCTCAGCAAGGCTGTACTTTGTTTCCAGCCAATATTAATAGCCTTCTCCCAGTAGCTATTGTCTTAATTCCAAGAACTAAGATGGTGCTACAAGTTCTTACCAGCAGTTTGGATTTCCATTCATCACTGGCCCAGAGTGACCGGTCTTGTTACTTGGCCAGTGTGGCGACATACATCTGTATACAAATGCACTAATTTAAGAGCTATGCTTTTTTCTAGTTTCTTATTTGAGGAAACAATTGATGTCAACACACCATTTAAATGGGATTTCTGAGTTGTTGTGGGCATGGTGAATAAAGAAACAATGTCCTCGTTATTGCTTTATCTGAAGATTGCTAACTAATTAATTATGTTGTCTTTACCACCAATCCATTAAAACATACTGTGAGGAATTCGATCATCCTCACGGGGAGTGTGCACTCGCCTCAGCTTTTATGAGGTCTTGTAATGGAATTCAATGATGAGAGATCAACTTCCGGAAAGTGTCTGGGGCTAATCTGCACACATTTTCCTATGCTCGCCGCACAACAAACACATAGTCACGTGCACTCTGGGGGACACAGCCTACAGGTGTGGTCCTTCTGTCATGTTCAGCTAGAATGTGGCAGCCACAGGTACATCAAAGCATCCCAAGAAGGGGAAAGGATAAACCTTCCTCCTGCCATGGCCAGCCTCATTAACTGACAAAGGCTCTATGGATAGACCCTATCCTTTGTCTGCCCTACTAGTGGCAGTGCATACTGATGAGAAGTTAATTGAAGCAGGCCTGCGATAGGCCTGGTCGCAGGACTGAGCAAAGGACAGGATACCCAACACCCTTTTGATATGCATCTGTGTCAACCTGAAGTCAGCTCCACATCTTAGTTTCAAGCACACTGAAATTTCATGTGTGGGACAACTGTTTACAGTGGTCATGCCTGCAGAGGGACCCCATTCAGGAAGGTAGGAGAAAGTGGTTTGGCGGTGACCATAATTCTGGTCTGAACTCAGCTTCAAGGGAGACCTGCCACTTTTAATCAGGAACCACACAGAGCTCAATTAACAAGAGAGGAACTTTGATCCACAACAGACAGGAAGATGGTTGGGTCTTAGTAGTACATTTTGTCACCCCTATACCTTTCCTGTTGCAAAGCACTCTAGTTATGACCTCATGCATAAAAGAAGATTGTTGAAGGGGACCTAGGAGTGGTTCCCTAAGGTAGGCTTAGCATGCACCAATCACTGGGGCTCATTTGGCTTTAAAAGAGGGTTGAGCCGCTCTTTTGGCAGATCATCCAATGACTTCGAAAGGAGAAAGAAGAAGGACTCATTTGGGCCCTAGCTGAAGGTATAGTCTGCCTTACAGCTTCTGCCAGTGAAGGAAGGCCAGGATTTACAAGAGGGAAGCAAGATCCCTCCCCTAAACATCTTCCAGGGAACAGAGGGAGATACCGAACCCAGAGTACTCGTCCAGCAGCTTCAGAACCAGCACCCAGCCAGAACACAGCATGGCCTGCTATGTTCTGCCAGCAAGCTTGCTAGGTGGAAAGTGCCAGAAAGTCTCTGAACAAAAAACAAGGCCGTTGCCTGCAAACACTCTACTCAGCTTTGGGATGTCCGCCTTAAAGGATGACATGAGCCCAGCGAAGAAGCTAGGAGGAAGTCACGACAAGCATCAACCAGCGTCCATCTTTTAAGGACATTTTCGAGGCAATTGAGCCCTCAAACTCCTATCAGCTGCACCACTGACTGCTGTCACGCTGCAGTCACTAAAGCATCCAAGACGCCTCGACCAGTGTTCCAGATCCACCAACCAGCACAGAGACAATGATTCTTGAACCCAAGCCACCATGTAGGGCAGCTTGCAGCCGTCTTTCCAGCCTCGCTTGCCAAACTGCCTGCTGCCTGATAACCGCAGCTGTCTCCCGTCATGAATATTTTCACAGGAGCTTCAACACATCTTGGAACTGACTCGACCCTGTCGAGCATCAAGAACATCTCAAACACCAAGTACATTTTGGTTCTGTCCCCATGTTCCTTCTTCAAAAGCCCCTATTGGCATTACAACCAATGGCTCCCTTGTTGCTGAAACCAAATAACCTCAAACAATTACGACTGATTGCTTTACTGACTACCCTCCTGTCAGTATCCAGAGTGTATCCTTTTCCTTCATGAAACTGTCTGTCCTCTGTGTTCCTTTATACGGTGGGTTGTATTTTGTAGTCTGCTAGAACTGTCTGTTGTGATAATAATAAACTAGATATGTGTATACCACCTTGACTGGACAGTCTCTTTTATCATTGGGTAATAATTGTATTTTCTCTGTGTTGCAACTAACCAACAATCCACGGCCTTGCAGGGATAAGCCGCCGTTCCGTCCATGTTATCAAAATTGGACACGGCGGTTTATAATTTACTTGTTTTTTAAATACTTTTGCTTCCCTTCTGGTGTACTAAATGTGCGGGTCTGATTGATGGTTTAGAAACCGATATTCCGGAATTTGATTTGTCACACATACCATAAACAATATTCGCTGACCTTTGGCTTCCTTTGGTACGGCAGGTAATTATGTTTATGATGTAAAAGTAAGGGGAACAGGGCATACTGTGTTGAATATTTTTGTCCATAATTACAGGAGAAATGTAAAAATGAAGGAAAACATAGAATATGCTAGAAGGAAACCTCCTGGTTCTTAAAATAAGCAAAGAGTAACTGTTGTTCCTCGGCATCAAATGCACACCGAACCCCCATCCAACCAAACATATTTCCGCCAAGTTCAGTCAATCACTCTCAGTAGCGAGGTTCTATGGAAGTATCCTCCATCCCTTCCTCCAGAAGGCCCTCCACAAATAGTCAGAGTGACCATCTTTTGCCATATTGAGTTACCTCTGGCTGGTAATTTGTCACTCAAAATGTTGAATTTCTTGCCTCCAGTGGATCCAGGCCACTTCAGCAACAGGGAAGAGTCAGGAAGATAGCTCAGGGGCAAACTTCTTGTCTTGGAAAAAACAATACCCGGTCCCACATTTAGATGCTGGAGTTTGGCATGAAGTGGGATATACAACATACAATAGGAATCTTGTCACTTGATCTCTCACACCTTTCAATGAGTACGACTATCTGTCAATGCCAGTGCCACATTATGGATCTATTTTAATTGTAATTGTGATAGTGTATTTATATACCGCCTATACGCAGGAAAGTGTTTCAAAGCGCTCAAGGTGGGTGGGACCAAGGGGAAAAAACAACAGTCGCTCAGATCCCTTGAAATTTGGAGACGATAATATTCTGCACAGGCAGAGTACTTACGTAACATACATTGAACAATTGAGACACAGCAAATAGGCTTGACGGCAATTCTGCAGTTTTACCAGTGCAATTACGGGAGAAGACGGGAGAACAGACAGATGATCTTCAGGCATCTTGCATTTGAATCGTGCAAGTGCATAGATGGTAACAGGGAGGGGGAGGTCCAAGTGCACCCGGTTGGTGAAGACTTGGGTAAGTGCAGAGAGAGCCACTCTTTTGGGTTATTTCTAAGTGCCGTGAAGGTGGGTGGGTGTAGGGCCCTGAGGCAAGTGCGAGAGAGGACTGGTAGGGGTGCCCGGGACCTGTGAGACTCTGAGGCACACCAGGCGGCCAGTTTGCAAGCTGTAAGGAAGAGGAGGGTGGGATGGAGAGAGCAGAGAGCTAGGTTAGCAGGGTAGAGGTAGAGCAATGGAAAAGGAGAAGAGGAAGGTCTTGAGCAGTTTCCGGAACTTACGAAAGTCTGGCTCAAGACAGAGGGCAGCAGGAAGGCTATTCCAGAGGGAGGCACCTGCTGAGAATAGGGATCTCCCTCCAAATCTCTGCTTGGAGAACCGGCTCACTCACAGAAGGTTGGAGGTAGATGAGTGGAGGGCTCGTGAGGGACAGTATTTAGGTAGGTAGGTCCCAGGCCCCATAAAGCCTTGTGGACAATGCAGAGGGCCTTGAACTTGATCTTTGCAGACACAGGGAGCTAGTGAAGGGATTCCAGTGCTGGAGAGATGCGTTGCATGGGCTTGAGGCCAAGGATAAATCTTCCAGTTCTGTTCTGGATGAGGTGCAGAGGGTGCAGATCCGAATAAGCGAGGTTGAGGAAGAGGTTGTTGCATTACTCCAGCCTTGAGAGAACTAAGGCTCTAGAGACAGGGAGGCGCTGGGGGAAAGTGAGGAAAGGTAGAGTATCTCTAAAGAGGTGTAGCTGATAGTTAGACTTTTAAGAGATGTCAGAGATGTGAGAGGAGAAGGTGAGAGTGGAGTCGAAGATGACCCCAAGGTTTTTTGCCTCACATCTGGGTGAGGGGACCGGGCCAGGGGAGGCCGGCCAGAGTGAGAGTGGGAAAGTGGGAGCAGGGCTCCCAACGCAAATGATCTCAGTCTCACTGGCGTTGAAGCAAAGGTAGTTTGCAGCGCCCCATGAATGAATTGCAGACAGAGAGTCAGATATAAGCAAGGAGGAGGAGGTGGCTGAGCGTAGCCTGAAAGATAGTTGCGTGTCATCCCCCTAACACTGGAAGTTATCGGTGAAAGTGGCAATCACATGTGCAAAGGCAGCCATATAGACAAAGAACCAGGGGAGTGGTTAGAACCATGGGGAATGCCACAGGTTGAGTGAGCAGTAGTCGAAAGAAAGACTTATAATTCCACCTGGGATGGGCAGTCGGAGAGATAGGAGATTAACCATGACATAGCCTGACCTGCCTTTGATTCCCAGGGTGTCACAAAGCTCTGCGATCAGGATATTGTGATTAACCATGTCAAAAGCAGAGCAGAGGTCAAGGAGAATGAGGACAGAGGGAGTGTTATTGTCAGAATTTGAGAGCAGGTATTCACAGGTGTTCAGAAGAGCAGTTTCCGTGCATGTTTGTTATCCCCCTGACTGCCCTGTACACTCGCTCTTATGAGGATGCATCATTAGGCAATTCATTCAGTTGAATAACTTTAAGTTGATTGGCCATTAATTCACCCACCCAAATGGGAAGTCTCCCCCTTTGGAGTCAATAATTGTTTAACTATTTGTTGATCACCTAAGATTACGTTTGATGGAAAGATCTTGAATGGTAAACCCCAACATCTAATTCTTTGGGCTCCCTCCAATCCATTGCTTTTAAACTGTATTTGCTATTATAGAATGGGAGCGAACATATACAACAGAGACTTGGCCATTCCACTAAATGAGGCACTCCGGCACAGGCTTCATTACCGTTCAACAAGCAACCCCAGACATGTTTGTCCTTGTTTCACACCGTCATTTAGCCGCGTCTGGTTTCCATTGACAAGGCGAGCAAGTGAGCCACGCCCACTAATGGCCTCTAAAACATCATCACTGTGCTCATTATCAGTGTGAGCTGCAATCCCATCTGCTCAGAACTTGTCAGCATTTGGGATTTACAGGATGTGATAGCATGGAGTTACCCCATACATTCACGTAAAAAAAGGTTGAATGCACGTTTACTGTGCATTCGACCTGGTATACAAAATCAAAGCCCATAATACCTAACAGGGGGAGCGAGGGTTGCAAGAGTGTCCCCCACTCCCTTTGTTCGGTATTATGGGCTGCAGGGGTGTCCCCCGCATACATTACATGGCAAGTGGGGGGAAAAAACAAAATCCCCAAAACTTTAATTAGAAAATGTGAACAAGTGGTCTTTGTAATTTTGTAATTCGAGTTTTTGGGCTTCGGTTCTAAACGATAGCACAGTTGTTGTTTTTATGTTCTTATTCCCATACCGAATGGTTGAATCTTTCGACAGCATTTCAGCGGTGCCAGCGATTTGTGATCGCAGCCGCACATTATGTTAGAATTGACAACAGCCCGCTGCAGACGGAGAAAACACCTTTTTTCTTCGTGCAATTGCTTTTGTTCAGTAGGCTTTTGGAGTATTAGTCACTCAAAGTTTGCCGACAGTCTTCTGGGCTTGAGTGCAGACTTTGGATCGCGTCCATGGCTTCCGTTTAATAGTTTTTTGTTTTATAGCACACCAATCTTGGCAGGACTCCCTGGCTTTCAGTTTTCTAATCAGTGTGAGTGGGGAGAAAGTGCCAGTGATGCCCAGAACATTTTCATGGTAGGGAGCAGATTCCAAGAGAAAGATCATTTCCTCACTGTCGCGTTCAAATCTGCTGGTGCAGTGATTTCTCTAAAATCAGAGCTGTTTGGTGATTGGAACTTGTGTTACTTGCTATTTCTTGTTTTAGTCGAACTGTTTACGGTTACTACCTTTTCCATTAACCGGTTGCGTAATCAAGTTAACCATTGGGAAAGCTCTCACCTCAGGGGTCGAAAATTAAGATTGGATGAGCAGGTGCTAAAAGCAGCTCCTCCGTATCCAGAATTAACCAGTGATCAGAAGCTGGTAGATAGTGTTGTGGAAATCTAACTTCTGCATAAGATGAAAACGTATCACTGCGTAAATTATTTATGACTCCTAATGCTTTAAATATCAAATAGATGTGTCCTAATGTTTATTGATAGATTTTCCCAAATGAGCAGACAAACATTCATGTAGCTGTGTGTGTTCACCATCAGCACCCAAAAGTAACACTCGGTAGCCGTTGGTGTCAAGCTTGCCAGGCTCTTCTACGCTACAAGCAGGAGCTGCATAACTCCCAGGCCCCCTCAATTTCGAGCCCTGCACCTGATCGATAGGGTCTCCCAGACTCTACAATAATAGTGACAACTACATAGTGTGCTTTGTCCCCAGACACTGCTAGCAGGTGTCATTATTGCACAACTCAATAGCACTAATATTATCCAACTTGGAACGATGAACGGACACACCAGGGTTTGAGCATGTGACCTCCAAGTTACACACAGATCTTTGAAGAAGATGCATTAGCCCACCAAGTTATCTGATCACATTTCAAAGAATGTTGGAGCTCACTCTCAGCCACTCGAGTAATGAGATGGTTGCATTATATGCTAACATGAATTACTCAGTAATGTAGAGACTTCTGGCTATCAGAAAATTGTGATCCGATTCTGCCTGCTCGCACTGAGCAGCAAAAAAGGAAGTGCACAGCAGTAGGAATACCGCCTTCTACGTCCCCAGCCTTAATAACGGATGAACTGGGTGGAACGGATGAACTGGGTGGAACGGATGGGTGAAGTATGTAAACGGAAAAGGTGAGTTATGTGGATGGAACGTGTGAAGTATGTAGATGGAAAAGGTGAGTTATGTGGATGGAACGTGTGAAGTATGTAGATGGAAAAGATGAGTTATGTGGATGGAACGCGTGAAGTATGTAGATGGAAAAGGTGAGTTATGTAGATGGAAAGCGTGAAGTATGTAGATGGAAAAGGTGAGTTATGTGGATGGAACGGGTGAAGTATGTGGATGGAACGGGTGAAGTATGTGGATGGAACTGGTGAAGTATGTGGATGGAACGGATTAGAGTGCAAGATCCGATTAGAGTGCACAGAACGGATTGCAGTGCACGAAACGGATTGGAGTGCACGAAACGGATGGAGTGCATGAAACAGATTGGAGTGCATGAAACGGATTGGAGTGCAATGGAATATTTGAAAGAGCAGTGAAAGGAACAGCCTGAGTTCCTGAATCGGTCGTAATGCATGGAACAGGCGGAGTACATGGAACGGATAGAGTACATGAAACTATTGGAGTGGGCCTGATCTCAAACACCTAAGGTAAACCACCATATCACATCTCCACCCTTACTCTCTTCCTTACACCGCCACTCAATTAGAACACAGCGATACTATGACACCATTCGGTACAGCTGTTCCCATACCATCATTTACCTCATACTTCCCATCACCCTAAATAAACACTGCTGGCTACACACCCTCCAGCCTAAGCGTTCTCCTCAGGCCTAACGCAGCCAGATTCGCTCTGGATAAAAACCTGCCAGAACGAACACATACTATTGATCTCCTAACCACCACACCTACCGCCAGGAAGCAGCTATCACACTAATGCCACATCAGCTGCACACCGTTCCGGTGCTCACACACATATTTGACTCTCTCTACTTTCTCTACTCTCTCTACTGACTTGAACTTCGGTTCCTGAGGGTGTTCAACCTACCAGCGCCTTGAGACTATACCAATGGTACATAAGGAGCAATATAAATGCAAAATAACATAACATAACAATATCATTCACAGACGCGGGGCAGGCTAGTACCATGCTGGCCAATGTCTGAGAACTGGGATCCAACTCGGACATAAAAATGAACTTTGGGAGACTTGCTCAAACATTTCGTGAGAATGAACTACTTTGTCTTAAGGGAACAACACATAATTGAAGGTATATGCATTTGAAATGCACAGCGTATCCCCTTTAATGTCTCGAGCACAGAGAATTGATTCATAGGTTAAAGCAAGGCCTGCACCCTAGTCTTCCAAATAGGAAGGTTCTTAAAAATCGCCATTTGTTGTCAGTAATATAGGGCTTAGAATAGGAAATCCGATGTATTTCCATAGAGTCTTGTCATCTGTAGATTTACAATACTGATATACTGATCACCACCCTTCCTGTGAGTTTACATCATAGGCAAACAAAAGCTCACCCTTCAACCATAAAACAAACCCGTGAACAAATGCCGCCTGTTTTACATGGGTAATTTATGCAAAATGTAGCCCCTGACAGCATGTTTGAAGTCACCCCTCGGCAGAGTGTTCGGGTGCTACAAAAATACTCAACTGCACTATGGAATTATTTCAATCAACCTAAGCAAATATAACCCCATATGGTTAGCTATGAATGAGGGCTTTAAGTAAACAAAACAGTTAAATTATGTGCATAGGGAGGTTGCCATTGTGCCTGAACCTGTCCAATAACCCTAGGGTCAGCTGTTTTCTGCAGATGAACACCGTGTTTCGATTTCTTCCTGGACACTGAGTTACAACAGGGCTCTGATGCCTTGGTGTCTTTCCAGTGTCAATCACCTTCCATTACAGTCTCAATAAAGCAATTGATTGAAAGAGAAAAGTGCATGGGAAAGCAGGTTCAGCTGTACACTAGGAAGCGCATCTCCCACGGAGTGTGGCCTGTTCAGCCTCGCCAGATCTGCCTGAATGCATTGCGTTCATCACAAAGGGGGCGGGAGTTAAAGGTACCATGGTGGTCCTACCCTCAGGGGGCGGCCCGGCAGGGCTGCAATGTGAGACGGTAATACAGCCTCATGCTTTGGACACCACTCTTAACAGAGTGTTGTGATTCAGAATTAGCCAGAAGTGTGAGCGGCGACCTACTGAGAACAAACCCAGCCAAATAACCTGTTCTATGAAATGGCCGCCTCCCAGGAAGCTCTACAATCACATGTGAGCTCTCTGTGACGTATCAGAGAACACATTTCCTTTTGCATATCAGCCTGGACATACCCACAAGGACAGTTCAGCACCAAAATAGCAGACACTGTGCCATATGTCTATTATTTTTCTTTTGATAAATGGAATGCAAACTGCCTGCTTTATTAGTAGAAGGTTCAGGCCAGGATGCATTGTGTGGCTGATGTGCGAAAGGGCCGGAGGCAGCCATTGACTTAAATGGTGAGGTTGGTATACACGCATTTCGCCGACCTATTTTTGGTCGTGGTACTTTTCATCGCCGACCCTTTCACCGCCAATATTTTTATTTTAAAACATTTTTTTAGGGGGGGTGTGTGTGCAGGTTGGGGTATGATTATTTAAGTAAGGTGGGGGGCTTTGGGAGGGCACATCCCCCCCTAAATAAAAAAAATAATTACAAACAAAAATGTTGGCGATGAAAGGGTCAGCGATTAAAAGTACCACGACCAAAAATAGGTCGGCGAAATCACGTAGAACCGGTGAGGTCACCACATTTATAACGTAGAACATTCGGAACTAGGAAATACCATTGAAACTATCCAATGTCATAAGTTGGTTGCTGCCTTTCGAAGAGAAGAAATACAGTGATGTTGAAATTGCACACATGCAGTTCGACCCCCACTGCCCACGTGACACACCAAGTCCCTTTTTGTCAGTGGTGAACAGAAATCTGAACTGCTGGGAAGAGCTTTTCGCCCAAATCAGTTTTTAAGCCAATGGCCAGTGGGAGAAATGTGTTACCAAGTGACAATACCCGGCAATAAGAGGTATGGTGGCCTCCCAGTCAATGAGGAGGCTTGGAACGGGATCCTTACCACACAGGCAAAGACCCTGCTCCAAGCCTCCTCAGAGGGGTAGACCACCATCTTCGTTTGCGGGTACGAAGGGTAGGGCATGCTTCCCAGGAATGGCCATTCCCTTCCCCTGCCCATTCCCTCCCAACCCCCTTTTCTACAAATCCACTCCCCTCCCTATCACAGCCCCACTTACCTGAGCTGCTCTGTCCCTTGCTGGTGCTGGGAACAGTACTGCTCCCCATGCATCCCCGCAATGCGATTAGCCACCTTGGAAAGGGTGAAGGGACTCTGTGTTGTCCCTTCTCCCCATTCACTGTCGGCCATTTTGTTTGTTTACTTTTTTAAAGCATTTTTAAATGGCCGCCATAGAACGGGAAAGGACCAACTCGAGAACAAATTACTATTAATACCCTGGTACGACATGCTGGTGTAAAATTGCTATAGAACCCTCAGAGGGGGGCGTTACGGGTCTGGTAAAGACCCAGGTCTTACGTTAAATGCCTCGTCCTTGTAAGTGACACCCCAGGATATTACCAGACTGGTAATGCCCCTGCTCCTCGGAGTCTATTGCTTTAGTAACAGACCCCAAATGTGCATGAGCTGATGGGATGTATGTCTTTACTTCTTCAGCATCTACTTCGCCATACATTCACTTCATCACATTTACTTACTCGTACCTTTACTCTAAAGTTAAGAAAAGGTAAATGCATGTAGAAGTAAATGTATGACGGAAGTGAATGCTGATGAAGTTTTGAAGTGTTTTTGTCGAAGTTAAGGGGGTACCAAGCTGATGTTATAAATGTCCTAGGTAAGATCCCTTTCAGGGACATTAAGGTGAAGCTTATCCTTTGGGACATTTTTCAACGCCATGCATGAAGCTATGCATCATAACTATAGAGATGCTGTTGCCTGGGGAAACCGGTAATCGTTCCTGACAAAAGGACTCTGTGTTTGGCCAGATTCTCTGTGGGAATCTTATGTTCCCAATATTGAGAGCTCAAACTTGAACTAGTATTGAGTAAAAGCACTGGTGTTTTTTGCTAAGAAGGAGTTGTGGGAACAGTTCGTCTGCTGCTGGAACACCAGCATCCTGGAGTGGAGGCAGGCACATTCTTGTACTCTTTGAAGAGACAATACTCACTGGGTGCTCTGTGTGAGTCCAGACCCAGTCCCTGCTACTGAGCAGCAATGACCCACTCCTGAGAGCATGCCTGAATCTGGAGCAGTCCTTGGACAACCTGGAACAGGACACATCATTCCTGGCAGCCATCTTGCAGTGCTGTCCATTAGGAGCCCTTGCAGGCTTGGAGAACCTGTGAAGTCATATCTGTGCAGATGCCTGTCTACCAAGCAGAGCCCCAACTCACACCTGTTTGCGATCATGTAATCATTTAATAATCCCTGAATAATTTCCGAGGAGGGAACCAGCTCTTGCCCCGTCTGTTGCCTAGAGAGTTACCCACTCACATTCTCTTCACAGAAAGGCCCCGTAGTCTGGGCACAGTCCAGAGGTGGAGATATGGTGCTGCACTGTGCCTAGAAGTCACACTTTGCTTCACAGTCCTCCCCATGGCCAAGGAGCTGCATCGCTCATCATTTCAGCTGGCAACCAGGTGTGTCCAGAGGAGGCAATGGCAGCCGTGTGGATTGCCAAAAGGATCGTTTTCTCTTTGTGAGTCTTGCGTTTGGTCATTGGCTGAGGTACTTCTGAAGCATCTTGACGTCTCACAAAAAACCTGAGAATGCATAAGTAAACACCTGCTTTTCCCGAATTACCGATGCTTTCAAACCTCTGGCCTCTGGACGGCAAGCACTCTATCTTGGTATGACATCAAGCCAACCCCTGTGGAAGTGTCCACAATTGAACCTGCACTTCCTTCAAGCTTCTTGTTCTCCAGGTTTACTGGAGACTGTCAGAGGCGCATAATGATCTGGAGAACCTGCCGTATGCTCTGCGGCAGTATGTGTTCCTTCATTTCTGTGAACAGCAGCTAGCATGCATTTGCGAATGCACACATCACTGTCATTTGGGTTAGACACGTCTACTTTCTTCCCATAAATCATACAGGATGGATTACAATGGACTGAACGAATAGCCGGTCAGATAGCACAGCAAGTAGAGCACTGTCTTTGACATCTGTGCAGAGCCTGCTGATACAGGTTTGAATCCCAGCAGGGCAAAACTCAGCCTTTCAAGGTGGATAAATGAGCACCACACAACTGGGAAATAAGCAGCGCTCAGATACCTGAGGGTTCGTAGCGCTATATAAATAAACAAACGAATGTAGACTGTTGAATGGATGGACGTTGTTGAGCTAGTACACATGATCACCCTAACATTTTTCAGATATAGTGCTACACGCACACACCAATTAGTTGTACTTTACAAACACTTGCTTGGTATCATACACTGATGAGCTATGATATGATATGATATCATATGACATTTAGAACGCACCTACACACAAGGGTTTAAAATGAGATGCTTTAATTGAAGTGAAGCAAGCACAGAAAAGGATCCCCATGTCCTCCTGGATACTATAGCAAGGATGTCCATGGAAGGTATAAACCTGGCCATCATGAAGAAACAACAACCCGATCATGTGTAGCGCCCAATACAGTCTCTACAGTATAAACACATGTACGGATACCATGTGTTATATATATGCACGACTCAAACAAGAAACATGCAGTAATCAAAAACAGATCTGACCTCTACCTGGTCTTATTATATTGAAAATAAAAAAATCGAATTTACTTCGGCATTTTTTGCAGATTTGCATGTAGAAAAATGTGCGCTGCCAGGTGTTCAGATCCTCTTAGACTATCCATATGTCACCAAGTGTTGCAGGTATCAACGAATAACAGACCTAAAAATGGGTTTAACACTTCTCCTCTGAACAGTGGACAGCGTGTTATCTCCAAATTCATATGAGGGAGATCAAAGACATTTTCTTTTGGGATTAAAGGGCTCATTATAAATTCCAAAGTCCGGAAAAAATGCCAGTAATTCCAGCACCAGCATTTTGTCTGGACTGAGCAAACACAAGTTTGCCAGTTTGGGCAGTGAAATACCAGCAAGCCTGACCTTCCGGGAGTCCAGGCCCCTACCAGAAAATAAATGATGGAATCAATGGCACCGGTACTACCAGCACTACTGGTGCTGGTAATTCTAGTAATCCCATCCATTGGAATCCTATGGAGCTCCAATGACTTGAAACTTACCGGTGTCTCTGCCACTCAAAATATCCCATATTACTGGGCTATCAGGTGGCAGAAACGGTAAGGCAGTTTTGCTGGTATCCTGCCGTAATTACTAGCGGGATACCGGCAAAACTGTAATGAGGGTCTAATTCTCTTCGGCTATTATAAAAGCCATAACCAGGACCTTACAGTCTTTTGCACCAGGTTAGATCTTTTGGCACAATCACCCCATTATGGGAATCGTCGTTATGCAAGTGACCAAATTCACAGAGAGACAGAGAGGTGGAGAAGTCCTGTTAAATGAATCTGGGCGTGCGAATGACAAGAACTGGTGCAGGGCCCACAGCAAAAGAAAAGAAAAATGTGTGTAGAGGCTCACCAACTAGGTTTGGCCCAGCCAAGATAAACATCAAAAAGGGAACAATAAAAAGGCAACTAAATTAAAATGCACACCCTGAAAAATATGTTACCTCAAAAGGAGAGAGAGCTTACATGTTGTTTATATTTTATATGATTTGAAATATTTAAGGTTGGAATGTCATAGTGTACATAGGAAAGACTACAGGAGAGAGAGAGGCAGTCCCGATGTAGGGTGTCTTTACAATAGATTGAGGGTGTCTGGGAGTGAGTAGCGGGTTGTGGCAGAGGGAAGGTAAAGGGATACAGAATCCACAGCCATGGACTATGAAACAGATATAGCAAACACATTGAATGAGCCTACTGCAACTATATTGTAAAGGAGCAGGTGGACATGTCATCCGTAGCTCCCCCCTCACCTCCGTCCAACTGGAACAGCAGAAGAGCCCTATGCAGGACACCAGGTATCATCCAAATACCACATTGAGTGTTTGAGAGATGATATGCACTCAGACAACCATATCAATTCTGCCCTCACACTGAACGAGTAGAAGGATGTCAGCACACACCATTTGATATCATAAAGCTATAAGTGAAATCTGATGCGAGCAGAGTGATGCCATGAAGAAAAGATACTGAGACACATTGAAACGATATGCAAACACTTAAGTAGCAAGAGAAACATGTAATTGAATATGAAGAAGTCATATATGCAAAGAAGATAAAGTAACCTGCTGACTAATAAGTGTACATACACAGAAATGCACGGTAGACAAGACATATAGAGCCTTGTTGCAGAAGAAAACATAATGTGGCTGGGGTGGCCATGATGGAAAGATGGACGCCGGACTCATATTGAAATCAATCAAGCTACCTCAAGGACAGACCACGGCTGCAGAGTCAGGAGACGCTGGCAAACCCGTTTTGTGTGAGGCATAAAGAGGAGTCTTATGGCCTGGGTTCAAGGATGCTACTTCAAGGAATAATTGCAAGGCACAAGGAGTGTCAAAAGAATAGGTCATGTACATGAAGCATATTTTCTCAGATTTAGTAAAGAAGAGAACATAAGTATGAGACAAGTATTGGACAAGTAAAAAGGCAAAATGTCTGTGCAAGGTGGGGTGAGCAAGTCTCTAGAGGCCGAGGGAGTAATACCACACAGCACAATTTAATCAAATAGCAGTAAATAGAAGGTTGAAATTAACAAAATTGTGGTCCCCTCACACGTGATTGAGAAGTCGAAAACAAGGGCTATTCATCAAGCTCCAGATGAAGATAATGGTGTACCTACACTCCCTTAAAAGTCCCAGAATCAAGAACAGGCTGCCAGGTCAACTACAAAGGAAAAGCCTTGGTTTAGGACCAGATCGACAAAAGATAATGGATTAGGATAGTGGGGAGTAGTCTGACGTTACTCTCAGCACCTGGGTTCCATTTTGCATACGTGCTGCTAACAAGCCAAAAGTCCAAGGTTGGAAAAGTATGCCAACCAATCATAGGGTGAATGTAGCAACCTACTATACAATGTGCAAAGACCAATCCGCCACGATTACTCTGCTACAATATTTATTATACGTATTTAGAGGTGGTTCAAAGTGTGCCCACCAGATATGGGGCATCCAGTGATACTGTTAATACTTACATGATATATAGATATATATGTTCCCTTCCTTTATTAGATGTTGCCACATACAATGACATCATAGATCATGTGTATTGAGGTATAAAACCTATGTATAATCAAATGTGGTTGTGAGTGTGTGGACTACAGGTTGTTGTTCACCAGATCGCCCTACTTTATTTTATGCTGATAATACAGTAGTACTTGTCCATATTCTTTGAGTCTGTCCAGTTATTTGGGTCCGAGATCGTTATTGGTTATTCCATCTAGCACATGAGATGCTTCAAGGTGCTACAGCACAATATATAACAGTCAACCTGTTCACAAAGGTACAGCTGAGAACGGCTGATACTTGGTGGGCCATTAATTTCACATGGTAATGTATTGTGTCTTTTCCAACAAGGGCTGGGTGTCAAGCTGGAGAATGTGGTTAACTGTGTGAGAGACCTGGCACCGGACCATCCAATTGGGTGAGATAAACAATGGTGGTTTAGTTGGCCTGTAAAAGTGAAGGGGTGGGCACCACCGTATGTAAATAAGATAGGAGACAAACAAATAGTGAAAAATGAAAGGAGCCCTGCAGTCACACAGCAGGTGCTATTGAGTAGGAACAATACTGACTAATAGGCCAGAGCAAATAACTGAGGTACCATCTGCTCACAGTTCAGGTTGTATAAACAAAGGGTTTTAGCAATAAATCATACCAAATTATAATTTGGTTTATACAACCTGAAATGTGAGCACACTGTACATGAGCTAATTGCTCAGCTCTGTTAGTCAATTGGTTTAGTAGGCCCATGACAGGCTTGAGCATCTCGTCTGGTGCTGGTTTTTACTATTCATTTTTGGAATTGCAAACATGCATTTTAATGGACGAATGCAAAACTAGAATGCAGATAATAAAGCCATGTCTGATGGATCTAATCAGTCCTGGCAGTGCCAATTTGAGAGTACTGGCATCCAAGCACCAAACCTTGCAGTGGCAAGGTGATTTCACAGGTCCTTGTGAAATGTGTCATCTGTTGCCATCCTTAGGACTGGACAAGTCTACACATCAGACCTGAGGGATGAAGGGAATCTAGGACTTAAGTCCAAATTGGCTTGTAACACTGGCAAGATGATCTTTCCAGCTGAGAATGAAGAACCAGGACACCGGCCTACACTCCCCTGCATTGCAACCACTTCCCTCCACCCTGAACACTCACTTCCTGTCACACTTCTATGTTTTTGATTTTTTTAATTTATTGACATGTATTCAGGGAACACCTGGATTTTATCAAAGTTCAAAGTTACGATTGCCGTTGAGCAGTCCGAATCTCAGAGATCGCATAAGTCTTCCTCCAAATCAACCGATACCTCTGAGTTAGGCAGACCAAACCCTGTTTTTTCATGACAAACAGGGCCAATTCGATTCTCTAAGTAGGCGATGGAAAGGATGTTGCCTCGTTGATCTGCCGGAATGTTAGTTCGATTAAGTTCACCATGGCCACCGTCCATCTGGTGGTTTCTCCAGATATTAGTCTGTTCCATAGGTCATCTTCTTGCATCATCCACGGATTCGAAATCAGAGGTAAGAGGTAGATAGATTTGTTTTGTTTGGTATTGGGATAGTCTATTACCAGGTGTTTTAGGGTTTCTGCCACCACTGTCTTTTTGCATAGACGGCATCCCTTTTTGTCTGTAGCTCCCCTGATGGTTAGAATTTCCTGTGTTAGCAGTAATTTAGCAGTAATTTAGCGGCTTTTTCAATTTGTTAAACATAGGGGGAAGGTGGCTTAAGAGTTTGCTCTCACACTTCTATTAATCTTCCCTTCCTACTCATCATCCCATCCTGGGGGTGAGGGAATAATTGAACCATAAATGCTCAGATGCATACATGCCAGTATTCATTACTGATACCAAAGCCAAGGTTGCCCTATACGCTTAATGGCCACTCACAGTCAAGCTGCATCTCCCAAAGTGTTGATGCCATCTCTTGTATAAAGACCAGCCGGATGATACAAGTGTGAAAGTGACACCCAGGGGTGCAGCACAGGGTGACGCTCTCCCGGATGCATACTCCCACAAGCCCTACAGTGCCTGGTCACTGTAAGTTATAGCGTGACCTGTACTGTGTTGTAACCAAGGCCATAGGATCTCCAAATCCAAACTCCTACTGACATCAATCTGCTGGATGACTTCATCAGCACACAGTGACATGAGAAGCCAAAGTCAATGGGGCTCATTACGAGTTGGGCGGTATTCCGGGAGTAAATCTGCTGTGATACCGCTGAACGGAATTACCATTACTGCCACTTGGTCTGGTGGAATTACTGCCAGATTATAAATGCCAGTGGCAGAGTTAATCCCCATTTTTTGAGAGTCCATTGGACTATATGGGGCATTTTTGGCCGAATTACCGCTGCTGGAATTACTGTGGTAATTCGACTGATTTTCGGTGGAAAGTCTGTGGATTTACCTCCAGCATGATGCTGGAGGTAAATCCCCCACTCCAAAGCCATATTTGTAGCATGGAAGAGCGCAAAAAGTGGCAGTACTTCCGTTACACTCAATTTTTCCCGGCTCCAACATACTCGTGTGTTTTAGAGAATGTGATATTCACCTCTTTGCTTTTGCCATAGGGGTAAGCACAAACACAGTCATCCACAATATCTAAGAGTAAAAACACACGTAGCGTTTCACAGATGCGTATTTCCATCACGACACAATGATACTGAGGTACTTCACGGCATCTATATAGAGAGTGAGAGATCATTGGAATGGATCCTTGTGAGATGGAACCAACCATGCTGCTGTCTATTCAACACATTCCTCTCTAGTTAAACTTGTCCTTTGACTATTTCCTGCAAGATTGTATTCCCAGATCTCACGAGGAAACCCAATTCTTGATGAGCATCCCAAGAAAGTTGGAATGTTGGAGTTTCAGGGTCACAACATGTAGCCCGCTTCGTACCCCTTGCAAGTAACCAAGACTGGTTAAGAGTGTGGAGCTCTCAGTGTGGTTACTGTGCCCCAATGGTACCAGTAGCAAGACTGGGGGTGGGTGTGCAGCAGGATATTGTCCGTACTAAGGTATGTGTGGAGACTCAGCGACAGGTACAGATGCTGACGCAGTGGCAGTGCTAGCCATGACCTTTCATGCACCGTGTAGCGGCAATGTCTGTAAATAGCAAGGGTATCCACACAGCTTCCCGCATTAGACATTAGGCAGCTGCTACTGAGAAGACAATTGAATTGTAATGAGGTTTCTGACCTTGATCATTCAACAGCCTTTAAGTTTGAATTAATGCAGAGCTGTGATTGGGATCGGAGGCCCCCATCTCAGACCCATTTTCAAATAAGTACTGAAGCACCGGTGTAGGGTGTTGCTCAAGGGCACTAGACGCTATCTGAACTGCAGATCAGGTGCAGATGTTGTGAAGAAGTTGCACGACTGCCGAAACACACTCTGAGGGCAACAATCAGCTGGACATCGGGACTGTTGATGACTCAAATTTTAGAATCTGAGAAATGAGCTGTAGCTCAACACCTTCCTGAGCAGGAGCAGACAAGACCATTCCCGACAGTCAGAGCCGTTCCCTTACAGCCACCAGAGACAGAAAAGGACCCATCCCTACTGGGAAAACAAGAATATACGAACAACCCCGACCACTGAAACAAAGGCTGGTGATACAGCCAACCAACTTTAGGAAGAAACCTAGGCTCCACCAGAAAAGGGGCGGGGCAAAGGACTGCTGGATAGCCTCACAAACAGCAATCCTGGCCTCATTGTCAATTTGGAAGGTCTCCTGAGCCACCATGAATTGTTGCTCCCCCCCCCCCTGCCTTCAGCTGACAGAGAATAGGACCGGTCCTTCCAGGGTTGTCCAACTCAAGGCCTTGAGGGTCGGATCCATGCCGGGCTTTCAGGATACCCCTCATTAATATTCATGAGAAAAATGTCCATACCATGATTCTAAATGTGTGCAATTTTTCTTTATGAATATTAATGCTGTATATATTCTGAAAACCCATAAGGATTTCAGCCCTCAAGGCCTGAAGTTGGGTAACCCTGCTTGGACTAACAAGTATAGAGTGAGCCTGTAAAGGCCCTGAACTATTGGTCCTCTATCCACCCATGCAGGAAGTATCCTGGATCCTTCTGGTAGTGGTAAACGTGCCTGGTGCCTGCATTCCTCCAGTGTGACTCTGCGTCTGCATTGATAGTTTGAACCCTGTTAGTCAGACTAGAGGAGAATTACATGATTTTCAGGAGAAAATAAAAACTTAAAACCACTATTTTGAAATAAACTTAGTTGGAAGGAACCAGTACCATGTATCCGATGTCCCGTCTAATTCTGTTTGTCTGTGTCTAAATGTATGTGTCCCGATGCCTACAGACGGTTTGGCGCAATATAAATAAATAAATAAATAAATAAATAAATAAACCAATCTGTACCATGCCTGTTATCGCCATCGCTGCAGCAGCCTGATGAAAGGGTGTGGCAGATCTGCTTTGTTCCCGACTTTCAAAGAGTAACTCTGCCATGACTCTTTGACAGGACTGTTATATCCCTGGAGGGAGGAGGAGGGGGACAAATACGCCCAGTCCAGCAAGGGCCAGGGTCAAGTGCATAGTGGTGGCCCCTCTCATGGAGCATAAATGCAGTAGTGCCAAGTGCAGAGGCCCGAAGCCAAATGCAGGACTATCGGGGGAACCTAGGACCTGTAGGGCTCTGGAGGTGCACCCGGCGACCAGTCAGCGAGCTCAGCAGGTTATGGAAGAGAGAGAAGGAGGGAAAGAAACGAGGAGAGAGGAGGTTAGCAGGGGAGAAGAAGAGAATAGGAAGGTCTTGAGGAGTTTCCGGAACTTAACGAGGTCACGACATATGTATTGCTGTGTCATGAAGGGTGAGCTTTGGGTCTGCTGGGCGAGGATGATGACACAGCAGATCTCAGCACCCCAACCCCCCACACCCCTCCATGGTTAGGAGGTGAATTAGTGAGCGATATTGGCCAAGTCCCTCTGAAAGGAATAGGGTAGAAGGGATTTATTTGCATATAGGGTGGTTGGCATACACAATTAAATGCTAATTACAGGCCCAAAACTCCAAAAATGGGGCAGTTTGGAGAGAAATGTTTGCAGCACATCTATCTGAATTCTAGATGTTCACAAACTGTTGGCTCTGATGGGACTGAACTATGTGCATGCACCGCCCTTTCGCCCGCCACCACTCAACCACCTGCCCCCTCAGAACGGTTTCTCTTCTGCCTGGTGCATGCGCCCCCTCAGGAGCTGCAGGCCTCTTGTTTAGGGTGACCAGTTTTTGAAAAACAAAAACCACAGCAGGCCAAAAACATAAAAGTAGGACTAGCACCCCCAGCCTATTCAACTCCCCCGCCCTTGACGCCATTCCCTCTCATGCCACCACCATACACATTAAAATAAATATTTCCAGCACTTCTATATATTAACTGCAGGGTTGCACAAGTATACGACACCGGAGCGTTTTTCCTTTCATTGTTGTTACAGGCTATGGGAATTTATTCACTGGTCCCTGTGGCGCAATCAGTAAAAGCATATAGCTATGAACAAGAAGGTTGTAGGTTTGAGGCTTCCCTCCGGTCTCATAGGTCTGGTAATGGAAAGCTGAGTACATGTATATTATGTAAAAATGCTGACTTTCATTGTTGTATGTCTGCAGTGACCACCCTCCTCTTCCCAGACAGGGTTTTTAAATTAAAAACACTCTTGGGATGGGGGGACAGAGGGCTTAATTCTGGGACGGTTCCAGCAAATCAGGGACGTCTGGTCACCCTACTCTTGTGTAACTCCCACCCAGTCCGCCACCTGTACCCTCGCACACACACAAGCTGCCTGGCTACAGATGCTGAAAAGGAGAAACACATGCCAGGGCTCAGGAAAGCATTCACGTTATACAGGCGACATGTGGCAATGCCTGTGGGGCGGTGAAGGGATTTGGCTGCGGGGCTTTTTTCTTGGCCGTGCAGGACTGTTTTCATTTGTTCATTACACACTGTTCCACATGGAATCATATACGATTACCGAAGAAACCTGTTATCTGTATATTTACAGAGACATGTCATCTGCCCAACCCAGAACAGTGACTATCCTCCCACAAACCCTCTGTGCCCTAAAAGAGCGTTGCCCCTTCATACAGCTCATAACTGTTGGACCCATATGCAGGCAGACTTACCTTTGTTGTGATGTGGTGTGTGTCATGTTTTACGGCCCTTGCCCTCCCCATGAAATATTACACCAAGATTGGGTCAAGTGTTGGCAATAAAAGGCCATAGGTTTTTATCGTTTCAGATATAGTTATGGAACATAAACAATAATCGCATATCATAATAATATAATACTTTTGGGCACCGGGTCCTAAGGTTACCCCCACTGGCCCGTGCCGCCTTTCTTGTCCCACGACTTGTTGTGGGCACCGTACAGTGTCCAGAGTTTCTTTCCATTGTTCTTCTCCCCTTTTTTCTAGGGTGGGATGGTTTGTGGAAAAGAAAAAGAGAAGGAAGACGCTGAGTACACAGCGAACTTCCCTAAAGTGTTTGCTTCCCCGTGCAGGGTCCACAAACAGCTTGTGCTTTTCTGAGCCTCAAGCAGCTCATTATATAGGACCCAGGGAAGCCCCTGGGTCTTTCTAGTACATCTGTGGGGGCTGTGCACCAGTCCCCAGGCCGGCCTTGAGGCTGACAGCCTCATCCCCCCCTCGAGGTGGAGGATCTCTTTGTATTTGCCCTGCCTGAGTATTGTGCTGCCCTTGGGTGCAAGGCACCCATTTGTCTTTGGAGAAGGGTGACGTATTTTTATTACCTCACCCTTCCTGAGCTTTGATGCGCCAGAGCTGCTGTTAAGACAACAGTTACCCAGCCTCGCCTGGGGAGGCCCAGTGGCGTTGCCCACAACCCACTCAAGAGAATTCCTCCCCTGGCCCCAGCAATGAGAATTATTGCGGCTTCTACAGTCCCTGCCCCAGTGCTTTAAATGGCCTAAGACATTGAGGCGGGTTGGGGGTGGCGAAGTCTAATGTGTCATGGTGCAATATTTGGGGGCAGAGCCTAAAAAGGGTCTTGCACAGCCTCAAAACACCAGAAGCTAAAATAGCTTTAAAAGAGGAGTGGCCTGCGTAATTATAGGAGTGGCCTAACAGAGCCAATCAGGTTTACATACGTGCAATGAAAGGGCAAAGATTCTGGTGCAAAACATGTATTTAAATAGGGTTGATGTATGTAAAAATGTTAACCGAAATACATATATACAGATATGAAACAGACCATCAAATCAAACGGGGTCAGTACACCCTGCAATCCCACAGTTCTTCTGGAAGAAATCCATTATGCGTGCATTATGCGTGCATACTAACAAAAGGCATTCTAATGATAATACTTTAATAAAACGTGTGGCAAAAATCACACAGTGTGTTCTCTTATAATTTCCCTTTCCTGTTTGCAAAGTACCTAATCTCACATTTCTTTAACTGACGCTGAAGGTGACATATACTGGCAAAGAGTAGTATCGTCATGCATATGTTTAAAGAAATTTGGTGAGGGCGATCAGTTCAGAGAGCCCTGGCTCAAGGGAAATATGTGGGGACTGCCAGGGCTTAGTCCTGGATAGACCTACCCCACTTAAAGCCCTGCCTTGAACCCTTATGCAGTTATTGCCAGTCCTACTGCCCCTTCTCTTCCAAACAGAATTCTTCCCACATCTTCTGCACCTTGTCCCCTCCCTCCTTCCATCTTTTTCCCAGTGTAAGTAAGTGACTCCCACTCCTACTGCCCTTCCCACAACTGGTGCTCACTCCTCCGACCCAAGACTTCACTTTCCCTTCTGCCATAGCACCACGCCGCCTACTGAAGTCTTGTGTTCCATATACCCAGGGATGGCATGCGGAACCTCAAAGAAGAGGTGCCTGCTGTGCCAGGCTCTCACTGGATAAAATGCCACCCATGGGCAACTATATATAGAAGCGAACAGCATGCCGGCAGATCCTCGCTGAAAATAGTCCAACTAAAAATGTTATCTGCTGTGCTCTGGGCACCGTACGGGATGTTCCGAACCTGGCTCTGCAAACAGGAACTGGGGCGCAGGACCCCGTGCTCGTGCCATGTGGTCTCAAGACACAGCCAGCTCGAGCGCTTATTATGTATCTGAGCGGCCCGGGTCTCCGCAGGGCAGGCCCAGCGCATTCGTGGCTGGTTACATGCACAGGTCAGCCGGATATACAGAAAGAAAGGTGGGGGGGAGAATGGGACATTTATATATTTGGAATAGAGGTCTGGGACAGGGGGGCAAAGGAACACGTGCTGAGACATTATCATCAGGCATCAAATACCATGTGCCTCGCGGATCGGTCGGCCATGTTTAAAAAGCTTAAAGAGCTCCAGCACGCAGCTGCAGGAAGTGATGATGAATATTAAGCTCAGTCACAACAAAGGACTGCGTTTCTAGAACATTCTCTGTGGTGAATGTGTTGCTCGAGTTCTGGGCTGCTTTGTACAGGACATTCACTCATGTTCGTTCCTTTCCAGGCTGGCTATCGCTACTCGAGAGCTTATTATCTTCCCTTATATGTTTAGAATATGTTGAACAGTGATATAATCGGTGCCACATTTCAGAGCAAACCGAGCTACAGATGTCATACGCATGTAATTAGGGTTAGTTCTTCCCTCAGTGATGAGTATTGCCCTAGCAACTGTCCGCTGGGGGATTGCTTTCCTTTGGTATGAAGGATACGCTTTTAGTTGGCTTAAACGTATTGTCTCTGCATTGCATTTTGCATAATATGTATTAGAGGAGTTTCAATAAGATTACACTTTATTACATTCTAGTAAGCATAACGTTTCATCCTCTCTTCAGAAACCCAGCTCACCCCTCTTCTTACTCTACAAAGCAGAATCATAACCTTTCCGTCCATCCCCAGAAGCCCAGCTCACCAATGTCCTTACTCTATAAAGCACAAATACAACCTTCCATCCTCCATTCAGAAAACCAGCTCATCCCTCTTCTTACTATACAGAGTACAATTATAACCTTCCCTTCTCTCGTCAGAAGACCAGCTCATCCCTCATCTTACTCTATAATGCACAAGCACGAATGTTCATCCTCCCTTCAAAAACTCAGCTCACTCCTGTCCTTCTTCTCGAGAGAACAAGCCCAACCTTCCATCCTCCCTTCAGAAACCCAGCTCACCTCTGCCATTGCTCTACAGAGCACACGTATAACCTTCCGTTCTCTCTACAGAAGCCCAGCTCACCCCTGTCCTTACTCTATAAAGCACAAACACAACATTCCCACTTCTGTTCAGAAACCCAACCCAGCCCTGTCCTTACTCTATAAATCACAAGCACAACACTCCCTCCTCTCTTCAGAAACCCTATCCACCCCTGCCCTTACTCAACACAACACAAGCACACAGACATTATTCTTGACCTCACTCTACAGATGATCACGTCAAATGTTCTTGCAGAAGAGCCAACCATGCCTTCCCGTACTCTACAGAAAAGCTATTTATCATTTCCCTCACACTGGAAAAGACCAAACCACTACTTTGCCAGTTAATATGTTCCCCGTTGCAGAAGATCAGGCCAGCCTTGTTCCACTCTAGAGAGTCCAGACCATGATTTGCTCTACTCCTCCAACAACCTCAATACCACCATTCTGTTGAAATGTTGACCATTTTGTCCATGCTATAGAAGACTAGTTCATCCTTGGGTCCACTCTCAGAAGACCAAGTCATCATTTATGTTAGTATATAGAAAACATGGTAACGTGGACCACACTCTAAGTAGGAGCAGGTCAAACCTCTTTATACTCGAAGCTAAAGAAATACAGTTCCATGTCTTTTCACCGTGGCCACTTTACACGTTTGCATTGTAAACATGAAGTATTCACTGCAGTTGTTTTTTCCCCCAAGCGCCAACCAACCCACCACTCCCAATCTCCAACCACACACACACATCACATATATACATATATTAAAAATGTGTCGAAAACGAGCACTGTGAAACTGCACATTTAAAATGCAGACGTGGGAAGTGGCTGTGTTGAAAAAAGGAAATACAAAGAAATATTTTCCATATTTTCAGGAATTGCATTCGTCCACTCCATAGAAAACCATGTCTTCCTTATCCTCATTCTTTAGAAGACTAGTGCCCCCTCGCCCAACTCTTCTGGGTAGTACTGTGTCTACTTAAGATCCCGGCCTGTCCCATTCTTCAAAATACTATTTTTCGACTCCTTCTCTCCACTATTAAGAAGACCGATGATCCCACTATCCAGAAGGTTGGTAATCAACCTCTCTCGATGCTCTACAGAAGACCCATGATCATACAGAGTGTTTTTTTTGTTGTTTCATAAATGCTTTTGTTTAGGGGTGACCTACTCTGTTGACCAAAAACCCTAATGTCTCCCCTTGTGAGAAACTCTACAGAAGACCAGGCCATTCTTGCCCTCAATCCTCAAAAGATTGGTAATCAATCCCTCTCAATGTTCTACAGAAGACCAGGCCATTCTTGCCCTCAATCCTCAGAAGAATGGTAATCAATCTCTCTTGATGCACTACAGAAGAACAGGCTATTCTTGCCCTCAATCCTCAGAAGACTGGTAATCAATCCCTCCCGATGTTCTACAGAAAACCAGGCATGTTTGCCCCCAAGCATCTGGAGTCTGGTAATCTGTCCCTTATGCTGCTCTACAGA
Source organism: Ambystoma mexicanum (assembly GCF_040938575.1). Classification (NCBI taxonomy): domain Eukaryota; kingdom Metazoa; phylum Chordata; class Amphibia; order Caudata; family Ambystomatidae; genus Ambystoma; species Ambystoma mexicanum. The sequence goes on from NC_090936.1 coordinate 481,402,238, forward strand.
AGACCAGGCCATTCTTGCCCTCAATCCTCACGTGACTGGCAATAAGTCACTCTCAATACTCTAGAGAAGACCAGGCCATTCTGAGAGACTGTTAATCCCTCTTAATGCTCTAAAGAATACCTGTATAGCCTGGCCTCAAATTATCATTCTTGCGCCCAGCTTGTGGAGGACCTTGAAGTATAATATAATATCAACATACATCCTGGGGTAAACAACCTTTGAAGGAATCACAAATTAGCACAAAATCATTGCTGAAGTTACCTTTGATGCTTTATACAGGCATAGAGTTATGGTGGGCACTTGATGTGTGGCCAATCCTGAGAACGCATTTGACACCTTGAAATAAAATCATAGTGGGCACCCAGAGGCGAGGCAGCTGTAGGTCAGCTTGGGCTCAAATACAGTGCAATCATCATGGAACCACTTTGGAGTACCATTGCCAGCAAGTGTGGGTACAACCTGGGTCTACAATTGCAGCAGTTTCCCCCATTGCAACTAGCTACCTGGCATGCACTGTGGCCGGTGTCTGTGAAGGTGATGCAGTGATGGTGGTGCTTTTACATGCACTACAGGTGGAGAGAATGCAGCACGGTGTGAGGTGCACTGATGGTTATTTGTTTGGTTGAATATGGTTGAGCCGCTCACCAGCCTCAGCGGCCCAATCCTGGTGGCATCCTGGTGGCATCCTGGTGGCATGAGATTTATAATCGAGGCTTGTGAGAGACACAACGTAGACCTTTGGGAAAGAACACAAGATTTTCTGGAACCTGCCCCAAGCACCTCATGAAAACTTGACAAATGCCACTTTGACCCCAGTGGCCAAACGTCCCAGCAGGCCCCTGCGCACATCATCTGAGCTAGTTACAGTGAGGTTTGAGGCAGTTCTTAGCCTGCCCACTAACATACTAAGGAAGGTGGAATGGGTGCTTGGGGTCTTCATATGACAAACAGCCTTTCTCTGAACCACATTGCCTTGCCTCCATTAACAATTAGCATGTAGCTTATGGTAGTTAGTAGAGTATCCAGTCGCACTCTTCCCTCACAAGGCAATTTATAAAGAGAGCGAGAGAGAACACAGTCATGGATTGACAGTGGCAATGTGAGAAAGTTAAATGGAACCTGTCTGAAAGAAATCAGAGATGGGTGTGAAGGAAACACACCAGGTTGAAATGCCTACTTACCTCCTACCCGCTAGCCAACTCCGCTCTAAATTCTCCTCAAACCATAAACTACGCAGGCAAATCTCCCGCAGACAGCAGTCACACACCGACTGGTCAGCATAGCAACAGTAATCGAACTGTGAGTGACTATTTGCTCATTTTTATCCCTATCACATTGCATCCACCTCAGCAGCTAATCATACCGAAAACACTGAAGTCTATGAGATCTGGGGCTCACCCCTTCCGATAACATACTCCGAAGCATTTCCCCCCACACCCGTACAAAGCAAATCAGCACTCAAGACCTTGGTACTTGACCTGCTCTCATCAACATCTGTCAGGATCCATCCCTGCAAGCTATGGCAGAAGTGGAAGTTATCGCCGCGAAGAACCTTCAGTTAGCAGTCCAGTCCTCATCCAACATGGCTGCCTTTGTTATTTAAGCAAGCCCCGCCCACCTCCCGGCGCGTTGTATCTGTGTTATTTTTCCTGGGATACCAGCGCTCCGCTAAAACTCCGTTTTAGCTCCTTCAGTGCCTCCTGCAGTGTTTGCCCCTACCCGCTTGCCTTTACTCTCCGCTTAACTTTGTTTTTCTGTCTACCTACTTCCTTAGTCCTTTCACGGCTCTCAACCGTTACGCCTTCCCAGTCTTTTCCTTTGCTTTCAGCACCTTGCCACTCGTACTAGCGGCCCGCCGCCATCCTCGCATATCTACGTGTTCCTCCCTGTGCCTTTCGTGGATCCAACCTTTTCTGGTAAGTAGGGACTTTAACTGCTTCTCCTTCTATTCCTACCTATCCCACTCTGCTCGGACCGTTTCCCCGTTCCGGGCTCTATCCCTCTTCTCTTTCCTCCCGCATCGCTCCTCATTGCTACTTACCTTGTATTCGGCCAAGTCTTCACTGATCGGATCCTGCCTTCCTTTCCTCAAGCCATCTTCATATTGGTGGACAGAACGAACTTACCTGATCCACTATTTTCCGGGTTCACTCCGGATCACTCACAACCACATCTGCTATTGGAGAGTCGATTACTCAGTACAATCTCAGGAAGACTACACAGGGTTTTTTACCGTCCATCGGTCTTTTCCCTGTCGCGGGGCCTTGGCTCCTTGGGGCCCCCCAAGACAGGTCCCAATTCCTGTAGAGGTGGCCTCCGAGGGAGCCAGGCCCTACTTGCATGACAGGAGGTCCAGAGACAAGCCCACAAAGGAAGATACCAGGACTCCCGAAGACCCTCCAAGCACTCCAAGGACAAACAAGAGGAAGCCACAGGTGAGGAGAAGGGTGGTGAGGATGAACAATCTGACAACATCATAGGTTTGCCATGCGTTTCGCCCGTTAGTCCATTAACAATCCACACCAACCTCTTTTCTTACAGCGCCGCATGCAGCTAGGCCAACAAAGCTGCCAGACAAGCGCAATATAAGATCTCTTTCTCATTAGCAGTCTGCCGCATTTTAGGATTTTGAGCAATCCCAGAGATAAGCCTTGTTGGCAGTAGCCCACCTGCTGTGATCCAGATGAAAAGATGATCCTAGAGTGTGTGGATTCAGGAGTGAGTTTCAAAGTTGTGGGCTGATGTTAGAGTAGGCCCAGCTTATGTGCCCCTTTGTGACATATCGTGAAAGTGTTGTGAGTTTGATGATGCTGGATCTTTATGGCCTCCCTACGTTTTACTGGATAATCTTCACTTTGTTGAATTTGGATCCCATGGACCTGAATGTGGTGGGTGATGCAGAGTGCTTTGAACTGCATTCGTGTTCTAAGTGTGGGTGTGCGGTGTCCTCTCCTGTCACGTCATAATGGCTGTGCTATAGATTTATTTATTTAGATTTATTTGCATTTTTAAAGCGCTCGCACAGCCCGGGGGTTTGTAAGCGCAGGCCCGGGGGATCAAACCTGTATTGCTTCGTGTCGTCCTGTTTCCCAAGGCGAGCACGTTGCCGCTGAGCTATCCTTATTGCAGTTTCTTCATTATGTGTTCTGGACGCCAAGCAGTGGCATAGACAGGCAGTGGCCTGTGGGGCAAGGCCCAACTTGTGATATTACATGCAGGGAAGGCTTGTGTGGAAAGGGAAGCTGCTCCTGTTCCTGGGTTAACAGCAATATTGACCACACTGGCCTGATAAGTAAACCCGCTTTAAAAGGTCAGACAAAACCTCCGAGGGGAACAGAACACAGTTCAGGTAAGCCACACGCCACCTGAGCCCCACACCAGGACCTGTTATAGCTCAATTCCCCCCATTGTGCTGACATACAAAGATCCATCTATTCCTGTTCAAATAGAACCTGGGCACTGGGGTTAAACACACAGTCTATTCAGAATAAGCACCCTTAGCAAATCAGGTTGCTCCAAATCCGGGCTCAATCTAGTGATGAAGGCCCGTGTTTGGAGCAACCCGGGTGCTCTGTTCACCCGGTCTCACCCGGCACTGCCGTATTCCCTCCTCCACTACCTCCTGCCTCCTAATCCAGCCCCTCAACACACACGCCATTCCAACACTCCTTACCTCATGGGCTCCTCTGCCCGGGCCGCACGGCTTTCTGCTTCAGTGACAAGGAAATGGAAGAAGGGCTCGGGCTATGTATTGCTATTAGCACCTCAAAGGGTTGCCTTGGGTGCTCAAAGCAATTATCCGGCCCAGGTAACTGTACCGGGGCCCGGCGTTACAGCCCTCACTTCACTTTGTCATGTAACTTGGGCCCCAGGTCGTTACTGGTTTGTTTAGCCTGCACAATTCGGGCTTATCGCTAAAGTATTTCCCTTGTGTGACTGCAGACTGATGTTGTATGCTCACTCCATAACGTGCAATTGCACCCAGAAGCAGCATATTATGATCTCTTTCCCACATGGAGCCCACTTCTATAAAGGAAAGCACAGGGAACTTTAACAGAAACATATTGCTGCTAAAGAAACCTAAATGACGTCCTGTAATAACTGTGACAATCCCTGCTCAGGCTAAAACAAGAGCCTTTGACTTGACAACTATTTTAAGGGGTTTTACACATTTATTTGTAGATTTACAAATGTTATGAATAGTACCATGTGGTAAACAATGATTTTAAGCAGGTGACTATCGCACAAGCTCTTGGGTTGTGTATAAGTATGAAAGAAGTTCAGCCATACACAGGATTGCTCGCAGAGATATAAGGTTTGCCATGTCACATGTGAAGTAATAAGCCAGTTATGGCTTTTAGGGTCACATCATATTGCATGTTGGTAACTGGAGTTCTGCATTTGTAATATACAGGATTAGAAACTTTTATCCGATTTGAATGCCTTCGCACGATTTGAGAGCTCTGTTTCACTATATTATTAAGAAACAAGAGTGTGCATTAAATAATGATGTTAAGTGTCTAGATTTAGTAATGAAGAATTGTGATATGCAGCAATTCATTTGATTAATGTGTCCAGAAGAGAAAACATGTACATGCTTGAATTGTAGCAGGCCCAACTGTTTGCTTTATCTTTACACAGTCAATAAACTGAATATCATCTGGTTGGTTAATATTTACCTGTATTATATGGAATGTGGTCAAGCTACTCACCCAGCAATGTAGTTAATTGTTTTCCCTTGCCTTTGACAAGTACTGCTAGTAAATGTGAGTGATTGAGTGAGTCTCACTGCAAAATATCCATCTGGTCTAGATGCCCCTGCACACCACAGTTTGCAATTAACTTCAAACCCCCAAATTGAATCACAAAGTAAGCGCACAATTCTGGAAGCCATTTAGCTTATTAACACAATATTTGCTTGCTACACATACATAAACAGTTTGCTTTTTCTGTAGCACTTCAAAATCCTTCATCACATCGGCCACAGTGAGAAGCTACACGTCCTTGTTAAAAAGTGACTACTAACGTGTCCTTATCGTGCATTTATTTTTCTGTTGTGTGTCTTGAACATACAGTAATAACATTCTGTTTTTTGTTTTCAGGGTTTCATGTCACTTTGTTTTCTGGTACAATGTAAGTGAACATGTTGTTGAATTGGGCCCTTTCACCAGTCAAAACTTGGGCAAGAACCTAGAATAGTGTAGATGTTGCCCTACTTCAGTGGAGCGTGCTGCGTCAACACGCTGATAAAAATACATACATCTCCTTTAGTTGTGAGGGGTAGGGCTGCCTTGGGCCCACCTGTATAATGTTAAGGTTATACCACTGATAGAGAAGAGACCTAATGAATGCTTTAAGAATCAGTATTATGACTGCATTGGTTCTGTGTGTGTAGATGTGCTGGGGCACTATTTGAACATAGATGGAATAAGCCTTCCTTGAACACGGCATTGGTGTGTTTGTGGCTCTAGGTTAAGTGTGAGGCTTTGTGATTTAGGGCAAATCACTTTCTCACCCTTCACCTCAAATTGTAAATATGTGCAATCCGACAAAAATATGCAAATAAGAACTGCAATGTGACGTACTTTACAAATTACTTATTCTCACTTCCTACCCATAACATTCTGTTTTTTTCTAGTTTGTTGTCAAATTGTCCCCACGCAATGTACTGTTCTGCACGGTTTAAAGTGACTTTTTTTTTGAATGCCGTATTTTCGCAATACCATTTTGACGCCACAAAATTGCTGATTTTATTTTTCAAATGGTTTTTTCTTATTTTATTTTTTAAATGGTGGGGTACCCCCCAACCCCCCTTAGCAACACCTCTGCCCTAATCTCTTTGGATGGCTAGAAGGCCTGCTAACATGACTGCAGTGGGTCTTGTGTCTTTCTCTGCGCAACATAAGACGTGCATGTGTAGAATCCTTAGCGATTAACAGGGGTAATTAGCGAAAGAGGAAACATGAGATAGAGACAGTAAACGAGAGAGCCGAGATGAAAAAGGCAGGAGGAACAATGTAAGGTAGGTGAGTGTGAGGAAGAACAATGGGAAATAGCTCAACCAGGTGCGGAAACCAAACAACAGTTAGACGGAGTGAGAAAGTCAAACTGAGATAGAGAAGTCAGTAGAGGCCAATGAGATATCATTTAGGACATGTGATGTAATATACCGGTGGCAAAGAGGCACTACAACCTGAGGTAACTATGTGTTGAACTAAAGCAAATCACAAGAAGGGGAAAATAAGTGGATACAAGATGCAAAGAATGGGAAAATAAGGGGATGGGAGAGGGACAGCATGAGAGACAAGTGGAACGATAAGGAGTGGTCGATGGAGGAAGAGAGCTAGAAAGAAGAATAGAAATAATCAAGACACAATGAAAGAACAAACAAGAAATAGAACACGTCATACACAAAGTGTGAATGCCAGCTGAGAGGAACATTTAAAGGTGGTATTAGAGTGAGAAAAACAAGATGTATCCGGCGAGTAAATCAAACGAAGAGGAATTGAGAGGGAAAAACAAGCAGGAAAAAAGTAAAATGGAAGAACACAGATAAGGGAAAAAGAAGAAAAGAAAGGGAAAACAGAACGAAAGAGAAACAGACAGTTTGATACAGATCATGTGTATATAATTATTTATTTGGTTTGTTTTATATATTGGCACACCTTTTCTTTCAGTCACATCAGAGTGATTTTAATGGACCAAGAAAATAAAATGGGTGGAAAAAGGAGGAATGAAAGTCCAAAACATACACAAAAAATATAGGGGTGGAAAGAGACAAGGGAGAGACGCAAAGATGGGAAGATATCTGTTGTGTAAAATATAGCCCCTGAATGTCAGAAATAAAGAGGCCAGGCCATGATTTAGTAGTAAAGGTGGCTGGTGCTATCTATTGGAAAATGCAGGACAGACCAAAACAGTTCTTTTTCTGACTTAAGGCCAAGTGACATGGAAAGAAGTGGACCTAGTTAAACTCTACTAAAATGGACAATGACGCAAGTAGAGAAAGACACTTACTTTTCACAAATGAACTGACATTTTGGAAAGGCCTACTTGGAGCATTGGGATACTCATGTTATTTCAACTTTTATATTAAAGAAAAACATTCGACGTGGACAGATTCAAAAACTGCAGCAGTGCACGTGGGATGACAAAAAATAGTTGTGCATTTGGAAACTAAAAAGGAGGAATAAAGTATTTTCAATTCAGAAATAAAGTCGAATTGGAGACTGCTTTTATTGAGTAATACGATACTTGATTTTAGTGTATTAAAATGACAATTGTAAGAGAAAGGCCTATTTCGCTTTCATAAAGAAACCCTGATACCCTGTGCTAAATATGGCCTATTTTGAAAGCAGGAGATTGTTTCATTGACCTCTGTTCAAATATTGTATAACAAAAGATTGTGTTTATGGACAACAGGCCCTGGTGCAGCAATGAAAGTTACAGATACACAGTGGGCAAATGTAATTTGCTAGCCTACCAGAATGGTAAACTGCAACTTGTTGTTCTCTTTGAGATGAAACCCTCCCACTGAACAGTGAACTGAATAGTGTATCTGGATCCAGACCTCACAACCCTTTGGTTTGATGAATACCAGGACTACAGGGCTGATTTCAAGTAAATGCTTAAATACATTTAGAAAGAGATTGCAATTGTGATGAATTGCTGATAACATGACCAACAGAAATGACCATTAAGCTCAGGTTTCACATAAAAAGCGCATTAGCTCTGAACAAAGACCCTTTGAAAATCTGAAATCAAGACCTTTGGCTGGGCCCACCAACGAAACAGGTCTGGCTGTCAACTTAAATGCTAAGATATACAAAGAAGTATATTGAAATTATGGGACTTTCTGATAACATGTCCTGCAGAAGTGACCTTGGGGTCAGACCTTCTCATAAACAGTGCTTTGAAGCCAAGGAGGAAAAAGGTTAAGATAAACATGAATAAACCAGATGGCTGGTCACATGCTTTAATGTTAATGTTGGAGGTATTTGTACCGTGCACTGCCACCAACGGAATTGGTCCCCCGGCACTCTAAGGGGAATGGAAACTGCTTGTGGCTGATCTGGATGTGAAACTAGGGGCCGTGTCATGCCCTTCCATTGATTAAACATTGAATACCATTTTCCTAACTAAAAGGAGCATTGTGTGTCCTATCTAGCCCACCCAGGGTTCAAATTAAAGGGGATGAAAATTCAGTCAGGTCCCTGTAAAAACAAAATGTGTGCGATGTACACAAACTCAGTGATGGGAAACATGATGATTCTGCCATTGTCATACACCTGAGAAATGGGAACATTGGCAAAGGGATAGATCATGATATAAAGGTTTAAATTAGAAATGGTCCAATTTTTTGCAATTTCGGCGTAGCAGCAAACCTCAAAAAACAGTAGCTCTGCTCAGGAATGGCGTGCCAAAATAAAAATGGTATTTTCAGGCTCACCATAAAACATAGAATTCAAAAATACCTCTATTCATGTGATTATCTGAAAGAGCAAGGGAGTTGTCACTTTATGAGATTTGTCAGAACACAAAATGTGAAAATCCCTGTAAATTTGAAATGATGTATCTTTTCTCCTCCCTCCACATACATAATACACTCCCCTAAATTCCTGGTCCTATCAGCAGGCAGTGGGTGTGGTGGGGGGAGGTGAAGGGAGCGAGCTTATCAATCCTGACTATGAGAATTATGACATGGTTGTAGTGTCATCTGTCCTATAATAGGGTATGTTTGCATCAGAACACGGCTTTTTGACTTTATTCCGGGAGATAGCCTGCTTCTGGACTCTTGTGAGGAACAACTAGCAGAGAGGCAAGGAGAGCTACCAAGACCATCAGGAAAACATTGCCTGGAAACCTGGGAGCCCTATCTGAGAGAGGCCTACCTGGAGGAACCTTGCTGTGGGAGAGGCCTGGTGTGAGCTGCCTACCAAAAAAGGGTCCTAAAATCTGTCTGGCCTCCTGACCAAAGCGCAGAGAGATCCCATGTAAGTAGATATCCCAAAGCCATCAATTACATGGGGAGCCATCTGCCTCTAGCCCTTTCTATTGGTGGGTAAAAGAGGGAAGAGGGGGGGTCTGGGTAGGCCCTTCGCAAAATGTATTAAATCGCATTCATATGATTTCCCAATAGAAAACTACCATCTCTGTTGAAAGTGAATTGTGTTGGGAACAGCCTGCCTTCATCCTTTTTTTTGTGGGACTGGGGAGACATTGTGTAGACCCTTAGCACATTGGATTAAAATAAATCAATTAATTTGCATACAGAAAATCACAGGATGACTTGTGCTAGAGTTCAAAGTTAACATGGTTCATGCCTAGTGTGTTAGAACCGGTATAGCCCACAACAACTTGTTTGAATGCTTTCTGAAACCCTTGACTCCTGTACAGAAGGGGGTAAGGGGTGCTGTATCCCAAAATTATTAATCCACAGAACACCGCCTTTGAAGTCAGTGTGGAGGGTGCAAAACGAAATTTCACATTCATCCCCATTCATTTTAAATCAGAATTACAAATCATTGCACCACGTCTGTGTATGTGTTTCAAAACTAAATTTCAGATTCATCACCATTCTTTTAAAATCAGAATTGCAAAGCATTGCATCTTGTCTGTATGTGTGTTGCCAAAACAAAATTTCCCCTTTGTTCTCATTTTCTCTGACCAGCATTTTCAGGCATTGCTTCTTACTTGAATGTGTGTTGAAAAACTATTTCCCCATTTGAGTTCCTTCTCCCAACGGTGCCTCTCAAATGAATGCCTGAAAACGATTTTTCCCATTGATGCCCTTGCCTCCAAAAGCCAGAATCCCAAAGCATTGCCTGTCCTTTGAATGTGTATTCCAGAACTATTTTCCATTGTATTGTGAATGTTTTCTATTGGTTACATTGAAATTAAAGTTGTCTTAAATTGTGGCTGCGTGCTTCAAAAGTGTACCTCCGTTGTCTTAATAACCAAGTTATTGTTGTGATATTGGGTGTTGCCGCAGTATTGGTGACTGATATTGAGTGCTTGTTTTCTGTTGTCAGACCGTAAATAAATACATGTTCTTACTAAACAACGGCCTGCTTCCTAGTCCATTGGTGACACACAGTATTTGTTGGCATTGGGTGCAAGACGGGTATGAAATAAAAAGTGCTTTATTGTGCGCCACGTTGATTGAGAGGGAAAGGAACTCCCTGAGTTGAGTGTGACCAACTAATAAACTGCAAAATATAAAAATAAAAGGAACACGCAGAAAAAGAATTATGGAGTGGCAAAGGGAGAGCAAGTAACGTGAAGAGTAGACGCTTGGAAAGATAAACACATGTAGACAATCAGGATCAAAACAGGGCAACTGAATGCAAAGAGAGTTGTAATAAGGGAAGGACGGTGAAGAAACAAAAAAGAAATAAAGGCTGTTTGTGAAAGTTGGGAAATAGGAGCAGAGGAACAGAACAAATGACAACAAAGGAGGGACAAGAGGGTAAAGCCAAAAGGGAGCCGTTTAGGAGGTGCAAGGATTTTAAGTGAACCACAAGCACATGAAATCAGGAGAATTGCGCTTTCCCTCGTGACCTACCCATAACAAAGCCCAGAACACTGGGACAGCACTATTTGCACATATTGCTGCAGTCCAATACTCTGTCATATAAAGTGCACACAGAATAAAAGTAGCAATCCCGTTCTGAGTCTTTATCCAAACATGGACCTCTGTCCCTATATCCCCCAGGCCCTACCACTGTCATTCCAGCCCTTTCCCTGGCATGTCATCCCTGTTTCCCTACACAAGCATGGTTCTGCCAGGTTACAGCTCCGCCCACCCCACCGTAAAGCGTATGACAGTATAAACTCTGCAGGTTCCTGACAGAGATGAGCATTTTATGAAACACACTTTTCCCTGATATGGTCTGGTATACTTCACGTCACGTGGAAACACTCGGTCAAAGCGACTGGCAGGCCCTCCTTCTGCAAAGCCTCTCACATCCTCTCTGCTTTAGGAAACATCTCCAGTTTCTGGAAGCAGCCCAGAACCCCGGTCTGAGAAGCCAGAAGGAGCTGCGGAACTTCAGGCAAGTACAGGATAATATTCTTTGGTTGCTGGAAGACCATCACTTCAACAGTGGCTGGCCTACTCAGGGCAATGTGAATAGGATGGGTGGAACGGGAAATAAGGAAGTGTGAAAGACTCGGGAGCGGGTCGAGTGGGAGAACATGCTGAATTGCGGAGTTTACATTTTTCTAACCAAAATGCCCAAAGGGGTCAGGGAGAATGTGCTGGGGGGCAGAGTTTACATTTTTTAAACAAAATGCCCAAAGGGGTCAAGGAGAATACACTGCAGCATGGAGTATTACATTTTTTTTTTTAATCCCAAAGGCCTCGGGGTGCAGGGCACACAAAACTTACCTGCAGTGAAATGGAATGTACAAGATCATCTCCAAAAAGGTTGAGGTCCAACCTTCCCCTTGCCATGGTCAGCCTGATTAACTGACAAAGGCACAGTGGAACAACTCTGCCCTTTCTTTAGGCTCTGCATCTGGTGGTAGTGATGTACATACCAATAGAGGGTACTTCAAACCAGCCCACATGGGACCTGGCTGCAGAGGTTAACAAAGGAAACAGGAAACTCAACAACCTTTCATATGTAACTGTATCAACCATGAAGCCAGCTCCCTACCCTCAGTATCAGTGAACTGTCATGCCTGGGTATGCTGTTTACAGTAGCCCACCCTACAAGGGGGACCCTCTTTATAAGGTACAAGAATGTGTTTTTTGGGAGCCAGAGAGTCTGGTCTCACCACAGCTTCAAGGGAGACCTGCGGCTTTAATCAGGAATCACAGAGAGGACCATCAACCTGAGAGACTCTTTGATCATCAACAGACAGGCAGATGGTGGGACTTAGTATAACAAGGGAGTGTAGCAAGAGCTCTTTCTGTTGATAGAAAGATTCTTCCATTTTATCTCAGGGGCACATCTTTTTCCTGTGTTCACCCCTGTAGCTTTCCTCTTGACCTCAGGCATACAGGAGATTGTTGGTAGGAACCCCAGGATTGGTTCATTAAGGTAGGCTTTGCCTACACCAATCACTGTGGTCCACTTTGCTTTAAAAGGGGGCTGAGCCTTCATGGACAGGGTTTGGTCAAAAATGACTCCCATGTCTTTACTTTATCCGTGTTCACTGTTTTATTGTGCAAATAAGCAAACCCCTTCTGCCCCAAAGCTGGGGTGTAAATGCTTCTTGCATGACTGTGGAGATGCCCTTTGGTTTTTCAGGCGTCCATATGTTTCACAGTGATTGGACTGAGTGGGAACGGTCGGGAGCAGTGTTCCACTACTTTTATTTGTATCTGTTTACCATTCCTGTACTTTTTACGAACATATTCACCATTCTATACAGAGGATTTATCCATTCATGGCCTTGTGCAAGCGGAAAGTTGTAATAGGAACCTTAGTTATTAGTCATTTAGACTTGCAATGCCCTGGCCACAACACCTTGTCACATGTTGCACTATGCTTCTGTCTATCCTCTCCCCTGCAAAGACCACAGTTCCACTACTTTGTTCAGTACACATCTACCACTGGTGTTTCATTGATTTAGATTTGAAAGGAAGTCTGCAGCCATCAGCTTGATATCCTCCTTTGCTCATCCTCTTGTAGGGATGGAGCCAGGTACCCCCATCCATAGATCCTCCCCCATGCTGTCTATATGTTGGGAGCCAGAATGTGAAACACATGCAGTACCAGTGAGAATATCTATCCCGAAGAGAATCCTGGAAGTAAGATTCCAATTGAGAAAGCCCTACATGCATACACAACAATATGATGGCCATTTGAATGAAATCCCAGAGGAAGTGGGAAAAGTAAGCGAAAAAGTGGACTGGTAATGTCATAAAGAGCAGAATTGACGCACCCAGAAGAGATGCAGAGACGAGAGAATATAAAGATTCTATAAGCTCTGAAGAGGAAGTGTTAAAGATGACCAACATTTCGGGCTTGAAATGAAGAAGCTCATGCTACAGAAAAAATAAAGAAGTGATCAAGTCATTCTACAAGTGTACAGTCGCAGCAACACAAGTAGACAGAGTATTCTTTAAGACTGGCTATGTAGTGAATAGATTGCAGCGATGCACTAACGTATATACATAAGAAATGTAAGGACTATGGATGATTCCACAACGCACTTTAGCAGAGAGCAGAAAGACGTTTTCAGTGCGTTGCAGTTAGACATTGAGAACTCAACTATGGAGGTGGATCAAAGAAAGGCTTGGTTGGATCAACACCAAGAAGTCACGGTCACCTTGGGCCTGGATGCGCGTATGAAAAATTACAGAATGTGTGAAAAGAACACACCTTCTGTCTTAAATGTGATACGAGAACATTGAAGATGTCAGATGTTCATCAAATATTACTATTTTAAATGCAGTAAGCCTCGAAAACATGGTCGACAGTCAAGTGGTCAGATGAAAATAGACACTAAGAAGAACTGTATCAAAACCAAGAAGACAGAGTATGCTATACTCCCTCATATTCTCCAGCAAAGAGAATATGTCCAAGGCCGAGTTCAAAGCCTTAATTGACTAGTAGGCTGCAAGATGGATCCCAGGGCTAATTGGTGGGAAGCTATGGTTATGACCAGCCTGCTAGCACCAGTGTGCCAGCCTGCGTGCTGCTTGCGTAGGTGGGACAAGGGTGCCAACCAATTATAGAGGGACACATAATAGAGAGCCCTATAGTTTTTATAACCAATGGGGCGTTGTGTATTTGATGACTTCCGTAGTGACTAGAGGAGGGCTTAGTTGCCCCACCTGATGTTAGAGACCCAATCACTGTCCCTGACCGGTATGGAACGTAAACCTAGATGTTCCTTGTAAGCCTATTACCATTACAAATAGGTTTTTGTAGTTTGCAATGTAGGTTAACGTCAATGATGAATTTTTAGTATATAACCTGTTTTCTTTATGTGTTCAATTGAGTGTGAAGATCGAGCAAATACATTGATATTCTTTGTAACTCCCAGTTTCAGATAATTGACATTAAAACAGTCGCACTTTGCCAACTTCCTGAGTCAGTTTTGATTATTGAGTAATATTCTGCATCTCCATCTGTCTCTAAGTATTGCTACCTCTTCTTAAAGGGCTGGGTTGGGGGCCCAAGTTCACTCTCCATAGCACTAGAGTGTCCAATGGGAGATCGTTCAATAGGCTCACACAGGGAGGCGGGCTGTCGTAGGTCACACTAGAATGTACAGGCGCATGTAAGGGGTGGGCCTGAAGTTCCTGGGATTCAAAGCGTTGCTTCTGGGGCCCGGCCCTTGACAGAGTGATGGATTTCCAGCATGGCGCAGGCAGCCTCCCTAGTTGCACCATTAATAATAAATGTCTCTCCAGCTACCAAAGGCCAAAAGGTCTTCATCAGGGGAAGGCTGCCACTGCTTGTACGGAGAGTGGGAGCTGGCAAAAAACCTTGCACATATTCCAGGTTGAGATATGAGTAAAGAAAGCAGAACCTGGAGCGGTGGTGGGTGGGTGGAGGGGGCAAGTGGTGACATGCACCATTTAAAGGTCCCATTTCATAGTCGAGGTTATTAAAGTTTGACAGGGTGAGTAATTTGAAGGCTGCCCAGTGACACATCAGTGGGAATGACCCATGGCATCAGCACCCGGAGGCCAATCAAAGTGATTAGCTAAGCAGAATTGAGACACGTGACATGAACGGTTGCAGGGGTATATCCGCGCACAATTCTGTCTCTGACACAAACACACAAACACACACACACTAATTCTGTAGCATTGTTCCGTACAACATAAGAGGATAAAGATTGCCACCAGGGTGTATTTGTATTTAATTTATTTGTATTGCGCACCTGGCCCAAAGGCATCTGGGCGCATTTCTTAAGAATGTACAGTTGAATACAAAGCTAGGTACATACATTAACAGAATGTTACAATAAAAGCAAAATACAGTAGGCGCGGGAAGATTCCAACGGCACGATGTCGTGAGAGAGTACATTTACGTAGAGGCGCATTTACGTAGACGCGCATTTTCTAGAATGGATACAGCTATTTACAGTAAGGTGCAGTTTCTAACATAGGTACATGTATTTACAAGAAGGTAGATGTGTTAGAGGTGGAGGTCGAGAGTTGTGCAGTGAGGGCCAAAATACCGGAGGCCAGCGCACTTGCACGTAGTCTCAGTCTACATGTCATTTTTACAACAGGCCTGTTGGCATTGTGCACGTATTCTGGACGGACTGCCATGCCAGTGTTTTGATTCCAGGTACATTAACGATTATGGAGTGTCATTGGCAATCCCTAATGAATTGGAGTCGATTTCATTTAGTTCTAAATTGCTAAAATTCGAGTTAAGATATGCATATTCTAATCCCAGCTCCACAAGTGAGCATATCACTCATGTGATTTTAGCCATAGCCAAATGACGCTAGCTCCGCCCATCTCAAATTGGAAGCATATCTAAGGCAAACATAATGTAACAATACAGTGTGCGGTGCAATGCTGCCAGCCGCCCCCAATTGCATATTGTTCCCAGATGCTCTCTCCGCAGCATCACATGATTTCTGTCACCATTATCAGCCAGACTCCACAGATCATACCATCGTGTGGACAGCACCCCACGCTTGATACTCTTTTGCTTGAAAACATTACAATAAAGTCTCCTCTAAAGCACTACACGTGCTGACATAATGCAGACCAAGCTAATTAGTGCTACACACTATAAACAAAATCAAGTTGAAGAAACAATCACATTAACTAATCACAGTATTGGAGCTTTGCCAGCTGTTGGCCAGCTAAGGAATATCTGCCAAGGGCCTTCTCCAGACAGACAATGCGTTAGAAAGTCACAACAGACTTTTCAATGTATAGGAATGACGTGTCACTCTCGGGACTGAAGCCACGCCTAGCATGCCTCGTCCATCTAAGGGACCCTCCTCTGCCATCATGGACTCTTAGAGCCATCCCACCACTGAGGCAATCGCCTCCAATAGCAACCTCTTGGCTCAATGAACCAATGGGCATCTCTACCACTGCACGGTTACCCAATTGACTATCTCCTATTGTGGGGTAATCACTCCCAATTAGAGGTGGGAGAGTGAGAGGTGTTGTAGGTAGGTCCAGCCTATGGACCTGCCTTGGCTGTAGGAGCCACACGTGAGCCACATCGGAAAAGAATGGCAGTGCAAATCTTGACAATATTAGGGGGGCTTAGAGGATAACTTAAAACGACATTCCAAATGACACCGCAATGACTCTTACCCGTGTCCACAAACATTAGCTCAATGTTTTCTTTTCGCACCCTCATTTCATGCATAACCATATATGGCTGGAGCAACTTAATATACCTATGTTTTGCCGCACAAGAGTACATTTCCGGTGTGGTAGCGCAACATAGCTGCTGGGTATTAGAATCCAAAAGCCCACCAATGCCGGTAATGCCACTTAACAAAAATGCAACTAACCAAAAATACCACAAATACTTTTAATGCCACTATCCATACAGGCCACTAATCACAACAGTCCACACATGCTAGTAATGCCATTAAACACAAATGCCACTAACCACAAAAAGCCCACAAATGCTAGTAATGCAGCTATCCACAAATGCCACCAATCACAACAGCCCACACATGCTAGTGATGTCATTAAACACAAATGCCACTAACCACAACAAGCCCACACATGCTAGTAATGATACTATCAACACATGGCACTAACCACAAAAGCCCACACATGCTAGTAATTCCACTAACCACAAAAACAACTAACCACAAAGCCCACAAATGTTAGTAATGCCACTAACCACAAAAGCCCACACATGCTACTAATGCAGTTATCCACAAATGCCACTACTCACAACAGCCCACACATGCTAGTGATGCCATTCAACACAAATGCCACTAACCACAAAAGCCCACACATGCTAGTAATGCATCTATCCACAAATGCCACTAATCACAAAAGCCCACACATGTTAGTAATGGCACTAACCACAAATTCCACTAACCACAAAAGTCCACACATGCTACTAATGCAGCTATCCACACATGCCACTACCCACAACAGCCTGCACACCCATGCTAGTGATATCATTAAACACAAATGCCACTAACCACAAACAAGCCCACACATGCTAGTAATGGCACTAACCACACATTCCACTAACCACAAAAAGCCTACACATGCTAGTAATGGCACTACCCACAAATGCCACAACAACCGAAGGTCACAAATGCTAGTAATACAACTATCCACAAATGCCACTAATCACAAAAGACCAGAAATGCTAGTAAGGCCAGTCATTATTCCCCCTTTTTCTTACCCAGCATCCCTGTTGAGAAGCAGTTATTGATACAAAGTATGCAGACATGGTCTAGCTTTGTTTAACACATGCCATTTTGTGTTTGTGTACAGTATGTTTGTATTATTAAGGTGCAACTACAAGCAGCAGAATGCAATGTGGGCTGCTTAAAAGAGGGTGAGGTCTGAATAGTGCATCCAACGTGGAAGATGTTTACATTTGATTGGAGTTCAGATGTGATGGTGAGATTTCGGGCAGTGCATCCATAACTGCAGGCAGGTGTCCTAAGTGCCACTCTAATCCAATTACCCAAGAGAGCCAAACAGGTGTTCTATGACCTATGGGTGACGCTTTCTGGATGGCTAAGTATGTGTTTTAATCATGCGTGTAGGAAGCCTTCCTAAAATAATGTACATTGAAATGTTTTTTTCGTGCTCATGATAGCTGTTATTTCTGTGTTCTTGGAAAAGGTGGTTCCACTAAATACACGAAATTGCCCAAGAGCTTTGGACTGATCTCAGCTCCAACTGGATATGGTAATGTTGCCCAGGACCCTTCGGCTAGGTTCCTAGTGCCTGGTTTCGCGCTTTGTGGAAGAACATCAGCTCAGCTGGTCTTCCACCCCTCCCCCCACTCTGTGTCACGTCACGGGACTCGAGACGGGTTTCAAGAAATCCGCGATTCACCAAGAGTCTCGCTAAACCTAATGTAAGACGGAAATGCAGCAAAAGAATCCTGCATTTCCGACCTGATTCATGCAGAAGGGCTTGGAAGTTACCTTGGCAACGGTGGAAGCCGTTGTCAAGGGGAGGGAGTCGGCGTTCAGGAAGCAAACACTAGTCACATGACTTCCTCTTCTTAAACTCCACCCTGTCCTAAGTTCAGTGCTTCTGATTGAGCTCTTTTTGGTTTACTGCTTCGATTTGTGCCTTGTTGTGATTCTGCTTACGTTTTCTCGGACCTGCATTTTGGATTTCCCTAGTCTGTCTTGGTACCTGGAACTTCTATTTTTTTCGACTTACGGCACTCGTCCCTGGACTCGCTACTTGTCTGCTCCCTGGTTCTGTCGCCGCCTGCTTGTGTTTTTTGATTCGGACTGGATTTTGGCTTGCTGTTCTTGACCCCCTTGTTTTTGACGCCTTTACGGATTTCGTATTTTCCGTGTTTGAGTTCCTTTCTGTACACTCACTTTTGTGACTTCCACATACTCTTTGTAACGATAACTTTCTCAACCTCGCTTCCTTGCGGGCGCGGGCTTGGAGTGGTTCAGCCGCTGCTGCACCGCGGAATAGTATCAGCCTCCGCTGCATCGTGGGATTAGGAGTTCTCAGCCTCAGCTGCACCGTGGGATCCTGCCAGCCTCCGCTGCTACGTGGGAGTGTTGTGTTTCCCATTCTAGCCACCCGTTGGGATTCGTTGAAGACCTAGACCCGGACTCAGCCTCAGCTGCACCGTGGGAGAGATCTAGTGGAACTATTGTGGTACGGTAACTTGTGCTTCATTCTTATTTCCTTTTTGTTCAGGGAAGTGGGTCACCCCAATCCATACGGGTTAGATAGGATTTTTTCTCTCACGTTTGGCTATCCAAGGGATATTCTTATCTACTCATACTGCTTATCTAACATAGGGGTTAAGCTATTGGTTGTATCATTGATCCCTCAGTTTATTCTGTTCTCACGCAGTGGTTTCTGTTACAGGAAATTTCCACGACTCCTGACTAGAGTTCTTATAGTTCTGGGTCTTGCCACTAACCTCACAGGTTAGTGTAATAGATATCTTGCTCGTAATTTTTGCTATAGAATTCACGTTATTAATATTTGTATCTTTCTTCACAGCCACGAGGTCTCCAAAGATTCCAGTCTTCGGATTAATCAATCTTTCTGGATGTTCCTTTGTACATTCAGAGAGGTATATTGATAGTAAGAATTCTGACACTCTGCCCGTAACATGCCCCACTGAGGACCTTCTTTCATAATGGCAGCTGGCGTCACCCAGGCTTCAATATCCTCATATTTACATGCATGTCCTCGCGCAGCTTGGCTGAATGTAACGCTTTCCTGCAAAATGCCACCTGCCAGTGCCAAGGCAAGCATCGCCCAGGAAGACATTCACAGGGACTGCTCAGTGAGGTGGGCAGCCATGACGGAGAGGACTGTCCGCTCTGCAGCACCCAGCTGCCCCTCACGCGGCGGAAAGGAACCTTTCTTTGTGTTTTTGCCAAATGTTGCTTGTATGCAGCTTAGCTTTGTGGGGAGAGTCTGCATCAGGCAGGGCACAGGCCGCAGCCTGTGGATTGGACAGGGACTGTCTCCAAGGCAAGGTCGGACTGCGGACTGCAGCCAGTGCCTGGGCCCAGGCCAACCCCCCCACCCCCCAGCACCCACCCCTCTGCAACCCCAATGAATCAAGCTGTGTCCAGACCCAATAGAAGATAACATTGGATTAAGCTGAGCAATGCCCTTTCTGGTGGGAAATCACAACACATAGGAGCCAATGCTTCCCAGAGAACATTACAAGCAACAAGAAATGGGTGTTTCTACTCACTGGGAATGTACAGCTTGGGAAGGGAAAGCGACCAGCACCACCCTAGTCAATACATAAAAGGGACTGATGACTCCTATGAAAGAAATCCCATACAACTCATCCAAAGCACCACCCACTGCCACTGGGATCCCACTGATGACGCTCTCTGCCCAAGGGAAACTCAGTCGCAGTGATCTCTATTGAATTCCAAACATACCCAAGTAAGTAAGAATACCATGAGCTCACTGAAGGACTATCCTAATCTGACCAAAACATAGAACTAACTAACCCCAAGCAAGGTGCTGAACCTGTGGAGGCCCAGGCCCACCTCATTGCATGTCTCTGCGAGCACACTGCTACCCTGAACCATTGCTTTAAACGGCCACTACACCTGGCGGCAGGCTGGCGGGAGGCCGGCGGGAGGCCGGTAGCAAACGTACTCCACAAGGGAAACTGACATAGATCTTGGCAAATGCTAATTGTTCCTCTTTTTAGAATCAGGCAGAAATAAACATGAAGATAGCCAACCCTCTTTGCATAAGGCACCATCTATCCCCACAGGGAACTCTGAGGTAACTTAACAAAGGGCCACCTGCTCCCATGGGAAACACACAGATGTGTTATGTTAAGTTAAGTTGTGCTAGGTTGATTTATCTGAATTAAAACTCCCAGCACACTCTCGTGCTCTACGTTCAGTCTCGATTCTTATTATCGGTTCCTCCCTCTCCCTCCCCCACTGTGCCCAGTCATGATGGTATTTTTTTTTCTTTGCTTGCCCTGTATCTCTGGAATGCTCTCCATCTTTCTCTTCATTCTATTACTTCTTATTCTTTATTTTATACTTCTCTCAACAACTATATTCTCCAGTGTTAAAGGAAATGTTGCATCGCTTGTGATTTTACATTTGATTGTACTGTAAGTGTATCTTTTTCAGCGCTTTGGTATAAAGCGCTATATTCATTACAAATAAATTGCAAATTAAAATTAAATTGCAGTCCCAACCAGTAGATAGACACGTTGGTCGGAACCTGCCAAAGGGGGCATGTGCTGGACAGTGGTGCTATGAGTAAACAACTGCTGACCAGTGCTGTTAGAGAGATGGCTAGAAGGTTGGCAGGGGATTCGAGGGAAAAGGAGTCTCCATATCTATTTCGTACCCTGGACACCATATGTAGCAACCCCCGACCAAACGTGCCCCAGATTGGCCTAAGGGAACGGCACTTTAGGGGGTCAGCGACAAAATCCTGGCTCCACAGACATAATTGGGGCCTCTGTTCTGCACTGCCATGGAGAACAGGCTCTACCTGTTCGTTTGGGTGTTCACTAGGAACATGTCTGTTTCTTCATCAAGGGAAGAGTGGAGGCGAGGGCTATCATTTTTTAACCTTTTTTTCAAGCAAGGAAAGCGTGACTGTTATTATTAGACACTGGGTTTCATCGCCATTAACTATTCTGCAAGGCTGGTAATGTCATTCTATTACTCAGAGACTAGACTGAAAGATTAGGATAGAGAGACGGCTTGCGTGTCTGAGACGGAGAGACGGCTTGCGTGTCTGAGATGGAGTGACCGCTTGTATGTCTGAGATTGAGAAACGGCTTGCCTGTCCGTGATGGAGCGATGGCTTGCATGTTTGAGATGGAGAGACGGCTTGCGTGTTTGAGATGGAGAGACCGCTTGCATGTTTGAGATGGAGGGACCGCTTGCATGTCTGAGAAGGAGAGATGGCTTGCGTGTTTGGGATGGAGAGACGGCTTGTGTTTCTGAGATGGAGAGACGGCTTGCGTGTCTGAGAAGGAGAGATGGCTTGCGTGTTTGAGATGGAGAGACGGCTTGCATTTCTGAGATGGAGAGACGGCTTGCGTGTCTGATTCTCGCGTGATTGACCTGATCCATTATACAGTCATCAGCGGCCTTTGGCCCAAACCGCTGATACCTCAACCTGTGTCTAATGTATTCATCAGACCCTGAACCCTGTGGGGTGCACTTACCTCGGCCATTAGTTTTGCTTTTACCCCCACCCCAGTCCTGAATCTGCATGCAGTTCCACATCACTCTACCTGCAGCTCTGGCACCCCGTTAAGCTCCATGTCAGTATCCCACCTCACACCTCCAGGGACTCCACTGCCTCAAGCCTTTGCTTCAAACTCAATATCCATTTTCAAGTTGACCTCTACCTTCAATACGGCCCCCATCTCCAAGTATAATTGGCATGAGCTGCCAGCGTAATCTCCAATTCTTCCGCTGTGTTTGCCACTGACATTAGACTGCCCACACCAGTCCAGATACATCTTTGCCTCCACCTTAAGCAACCACCCAACATCAACATTATCTCCACATTCCCTTTGACCTCCGACTCTAGCAATTATTCTTGGTGATTATTATTATTTATATTATTACAGTATTTATTGAGTGCTGCGTTATCTTTGGGAGGGAGGACAATTGCCAGCAATGCATCTACAAGTAAGCAGGGGAGGAAACAGTAGGGATCAAATCAGCCAGTCTCAGGTATGGTGGGAGTGGACAGTGTATGAACCTTGGTGTTAGGGAGCACACATTCCTTGAAGAGGGTGGTCTTGCTCCTTCCTCAGCTGGTGAAGCGAGGGGGCGAGTCGGTTGTTGATGGGGAGGAGGTTGCAGTGTCTTGAGGCGTGATCAACTCGGCCACGTTACTATGGGTCCAAATGCGGTTTTGTGTTTTTGCCATTGGTAAACATGGAAGTTGCTGCATTGCTGATTACCCCACGTACAGGGGGTAATGGGAACAGTAGCGGGGGTAGGGAGGAAGAGTAATGAAGATACTGGGGGGAACCGCTTGTTAAAAACATCACTAAATACCATTTTAAAGAGTGCCGAGGCCAGCGTTTTTGCATCTGGAAGTTAAAACAAAAATCAGAATCACCTAGTACCAGGACTCAAAGGGCCTGATTCACAGAACGATTTTCTATGGGATTGCACCACTATAAAACACTTCTGTGAATCAGACCCATAATCCCCACATTTAAAACCGCCTGCACTTCCAACCTAGACTTGACCCAAATCCGTGCCGCCGCCCCGAGTCTTCTCTCGGGATTGGTGAATTTAGTTTCTTTCTTCACAAAAGTGAATCCCGAATTATGCTATGTTGCCTTTTCACCTCCAGGCAGATGTTTTTGAATTGTCCAGATGGCCGGCAGCTGGCTAATCATATCGAAGCTGCTGTGTTTTATTGCTATTCTCTAAATCGTTGAAGGATCTGATGTAGAATTTGAGATCAATTTCAACCATGAAAGGTATTAATTGATTATCAGCCCTGAATCAGCATCACTTTGCCATTGAAAACCAACCAAATACAACCAATGTATTCATTCCAAATATCTATTTAGAATAACACATGTGTTTGTTGGTGCTTGCGGCATACTATTACTACATATTTGAAACAAGCAGAACGTAAAAATACAAATAAAAATATTTGCTGCTGCAATGGGACTGCAGACCTCATGTCCTCCCTAATCTAATGTCCCTTCCTGTTTCAAAGATTGGTAGCAGTTCACAAAATGGAGGTTAGCATTAGTCAAAGAGTGGTCACAAAAATTGTAATTAGAAGATAATTTGAATAGGTTTTTTTGTTAGGAATTTGGCAGACCAGAAAACTTGAATTGCAAAATATTGAATGTGTGTACACACTTTATGTACCATTTAGTGTGGCTTCAGGGCTTCCATGGGAACCTGCTATGTGCTTTAGGTCCTGTTGTTGGACGGTCACCTAGTGTACCCTAAGGGGTCGGTCACACATGGCACTTCTTGCCTGTCAGCCCGTGTTTATGTGACTGCATGCTCCCTATATTACTACACTATCGCCATGATATATTTTGAAACCATACCCCTATCCTTTAATAAAATGATAGCAGCCCCATGTGAATAATAGAAATTGCGCACCGCACTGTTAGTGTTTATATTGGTACCGCATTGCACGTATTGTGAAATTATAGAAATTGCGCACCGCACTGTTTGTGTTTATATTGGTACCGCATTGCACGTATTGTGAAATTATAGAAACTGTGCACCGCACTGCTTACAGTTACAGTGGTACTGCATTGCATGTATCGTGAGATCATAGAAATTGTGCACCACATTGTTTATATTGTGTACTAGACAACACACTGCCCTTACTGTGTACTATAGTGCAGGTACTGTATAGTGTAAATCGTCACGTTATAATTCGCTATGTCCACGCAATGTTTCAAATCTGCCAGAAACCCCATCATGTATAATATACTATGCGCACTCCCATTTCTACTCGCCATGGCCAGGACCGACATTAGGCAACCATCGCACTCTAACCAGATGGAGCAACATTTGTGCCTAAACATGAGCCCCGCTAGAACCATAGGCTCGCATATCAAAGCCACCCACTTCTTACCAGCACTGAACACCCACAGTCTGGATGCCACACTCAAGCCGTCCCTATTCTTACCCAACCTACTCCCAGCTCCACCAGGGAATAACAAGTGTACGCTGTCCAACCCCTCCATCTATAAAAATACCTCAAGCCTCATTACAGGCCTACCAACCACTTGCCCTAATTCTAATGACAGAAACCTTAGACTCCGCTCCAGGCTCCCACCCCTCCCCCTGGTCGCGCCTCACACCCAGTATGTCAAATACGGCCCTGAAGCCTCAAGTAAACTTCACAAGAGACTCACAGACTCTAGACAAACCTAAAATAGACAAAGCCCAAACCAGAAATAACCCATAGCTAGCAATAGCTCACTCAACAATCCAAAGCAGACCATCAAAGGGTCCTTCATAAACGCCAGGTCTCTTGTAGCCCATGCTACGGAGATTGCAGATAATATTTTGTCCATCAACCTAGACTTCCTTGCAGTAACAGAATCCTGGTTGCATGCTGCAGCAGGCCCTTCACTTGTACTAGCAGTCCCTGATAAGTTCTCCATCATCAGAGCGGAGAGACCCAACTCCAGAGGAGGAGGCACTACCATCATCTTCAGATCTATGCTAGACATGAGATTAGCTCCCTTAGCTCCCCTCTCATCATGTGAGCTTCTCTTAGCTAAACTCCAAACGTCGCACAAAAGCACCACAACAATCCACCTAATATATAGGCCTCCTGGGCCCATAGGCTCATTCGAGGAAGATATCACAACATTACTTGCCGACAATACCAAAACCACCTCACAAATCTTAATCTTCGGAGACTTCAATTTAGCTAATGTCCTGTCAGAACATGGACTCTCACAAAAATTCACACAGCATACCCACAAGAAAGGAAGGACCCTCGATTGGGTAGCAGATCTAAACTGTAATATCACTATGAATGAGATTCTACCTCAATCATGGACCGATCACTACCTTCTCTCCCTTGAGCTTAGCATTAATAATCTACTGAACAAAACCTGTCCCATGGCACCACCATGTCCTACAAGAAACAAGCGCAACATTACTGCCGAGGCTATCTTACCTCTAGTAATCCCTGCACTAAGCACACTACCTTTCACAAACGACCCCAACTTATTGATAGACACCTACAACGCATCTATGGCCAAAGCTATAGATATAGTTGCACCTCTTAAAATGCACAAAGGGAAACCAAGAACGCCCATGAATTCCTGGTTTACCCCTGACCTAAAGACGCTATGAACTGAAAAGAAGAAATTTAAAACACTCTGGAAAAACACCCCCTCATGAGAATAAAACCAATCTAGCTAATATTACTGCTAAATACAAAGACAAGATCATCCGCACTAAGCGTGAATCCTTCAACAACAGAATAAACCAATCAGGACCCAGAACCAAAGAACTCTTCAAAATACTGAGAGAGCTGGAGAACCCTAACACACCCATTGATGCTTGCCTAAAAGATAAACCCTGGTGCACAAGCATTCAAAATGCACTCACCAACACAATTGCCAGCATTCAGACTAAAATAGCAGACAAATGACATCAATTAATTGACTCTGCTCCAGCCACACCTCCACCTGCCCGGACATTGCAACAGCCCACAGGCTTTAATTTTACTAATGCATTGGTACCAGAGGTACAAAAAATGATAGCCTCGTTGAAACCGTCCAATTGCCAGGGCGATAGTTGTCCAGCACAGATCATCAAAGACGCAACCAGAGACCTGGCCCCATTTATCAATAAATTAATCAACACATCTTTCTCTACCAGCACTTTTGCCAAGTAACCTGCAGGAATTGTGGGTACTCCCATTACTCAAAAAACAGTCACTAAACCCTATGATCCCCACTAACTACAGACCCATAACCACAGTCCCGTTCATGCTAAAAATCCTAGATAGGGTTGTGTACCTGCAAATCCAAGACTGTCTAGAAACTAATAAACTCCTGGGTACACGGCAATCTGGCTTTAGACCTCAACATGGGACAGAAACTGCCCTTGTTGACCTAAAAAGCTAGATAGACGAACTCAAAGATAAAGGAAGCCTTGCCGTACCTACTCCTCCTTGACCTCTTGGCGGCATCTGACCTTGTCGACTATAAGGTACTCTGCGATCACCTCGCCACAGCAGCTCACTTCTCTAGGACCGCCATCACAAGGATTAAATCCTTCATCAATAATAGGACCATGCGGGTCTTCTCGCCCTCTGCAGCTGCTGATCCCATGCCCATCACCTGTGGCATGCCCCAAGGCTCTTGCATTTCGCCTACTTTGTATAACATCTTTACAAAGCCGCTATTTGATAAACTGGATTGTCTGGGTGTCACCTACACAAACTATGACCAATAATCATGCCTCCTTGACCTCTTGAGTCCTGCCTAATTGAAACCCTACTGCTTTCCTTGCATACTGCATATTGTATATATATATATATATATATATATATATATATATATATATATATATATATATATATATGTATATATGCATATATAGTATATATATATATATACTTCCCCTTGCATAATGACATTGCCGTGTACATTGACTATCTGTGGATATATTTACTGTGTTGTAATTAATATCCTCATGCTGTTAACTATTCTTTTTGTTATGCTGTAATTTGTAACTGTAACTTGTAAGCTTAAAGTATTCTTGACCACGCGCCCGGATAACTTCGGGTCTGGCGCGCGCTACAATTAAACAAACAAACAAAATAACACTGTGTGAACAAAATGTACACAATCATTCTGGCATGGATGGCCGCCCACGGCCTCTGCCTGAATGACGACAAAACGGAACTCCTCTTGGTTGGCTCACCAATCAACTTAAACAAACTAAGTCCCAACTATACTTCTATCAATATAGATGGGAGCAAGATCCCTATCGCCAAAAATGTAAAAACTTTAGGCTTTTATCTCAACGCTACCTCCAACCTAGCCAAACAAGTGAACATGACCGCCTCAGCTAGCGCTTATACTGGCAAGCTGATAAGAGCCTGCAGACCTCTACTGTCAACAGAAAGTTGTCTCATTCTAGCCAGAGCACTCATACAGTCCAAACTGGACTACTGTAATGGTCTCTACCTAGGCACCAGGCACCACCAAGACTGTACTAAACAAGCTACAGATAATGCAGAATAATTCTCTTAGAGCTGCCTTAAACATACCAAGAAGAGAGCACATCTCAGATACCAGAAAACACTGTAAATGGCTCTCCATACAAGAAAGGATTGAGCTAAAAACTCTATGTTTTACCCATAAAGCGCTGAACCACACAGCCCTCCGTACCTTAGCAATACATTCACACTGAGATATTCCATACGAATTACCAGGTCCTCTAACACCACCTGTCTAGTGGCCCCCAGATATAATCTAAAGAGAGCTGGTGGCTCCAGTTTCCCAGTCATGGCCTCCCAACCGTGGAGCACCCTCCCCCTGACATCAAATCTATCCATGTATTTGCCAACTTTAGAAGAAGTGTCATCTCCTGGTTACTCAGAAAGAACTAATTTAGTGTGCTCCTTATGTATCCTACCACTAAACTGTAACTGTACCTATTTACCCTTGTATGTATGTATGTACTCTCTACGTTAATCACTGTAATCTGTAATCACGGTTTCATTCATTGTAATTTGTAACCGTCTTCTTACCTTACGAGCACCCAGATATCCCTGGGTCAGGTGCGCTTTATAAGCAAAATAAACAAACAAACAGATCTCTTGAGAAATAGTGTACAACACAGTTGGATTGTTTGTTAACATATGTGGGATTTCTGCTATTAACACATGCAGAATTGTAATTGTAAACCTTCTTTGGCCAGGGTACAATCTTCGGGGTTTCTTATTTCAATGGCAGGACCAAGGCTCACACCCCGTGGACCTGCCTCTATGCGCTATACATGGATAATGCAGGTCCACTGTTCAGCCCAACACATCTTGACATAGGTCCAGTGCCAGTGTATTGCAGGGGGAGTCTGTAATACTGATTACTGTCAATGAGGCCTTCAAGTTCGAGACCCGTTCTTTCTATTTCAAGGCTTTAGCAGCCATACACTCCACATGAGGGAGGTCTTGGCTGTAATAGGCCTTGCTGCGCGTTGGTGGAGTGCTTGCTGCCAGATGAGATGCTCCCAAGCGTTCTCCCACTTTCTGCAAAGGATCTTGACATGCAGCCCTCAAAGGAGGAAGGGGCAGCACTTATGCTAGAGCAGGTCCTTTCTTTCTAGTGTGGGCACTTTGGGACTGCTCACCTGTGATCTTCTGCAGTGTCATCTACATCCAAGCTGATGCAACGACCTGTCACTATTGCCCTACACAACCCACGCACCTGCAAGGAGAGCAGAAGCCTTATGGGAGAGAACAGTCAGACAACTCTGAAGACCTGTGCCATCACAGCACAATCCAAGGAGTGTCTCCAAACCATGGATGGAGCATGTATAGCAATACCCACTTCGTGGCCTGAGACTACTCCCAATCGGCCATCGGTAACATGGCACACCTCTAGCCTCAGCCTCTTTTCCCCCCAAGATGATCCAGAACCTCTCACACTGTTGAACATGGAGACCCGCTGGTAACATGGAAGATCTCGACAGACCCTGCTTCATTCATAAAGGCTATTTCAATTCCACCATGATTTCCACCACCACTAACACTGATGAACAATACTGGACTCCTCCATCCCCATAAACTTCCATGACAAGAAAGCAATGATGGAAACCAGACCACCACACCAGCAGCATCCTTACTCCTGACCAGATGCACTGCAACAAAGGAACCATGACTGCAACACCCCAAGAAGCACCCAAAGTGGACTTCTAGAACTGCAAGAGACATGCTTGTCAAATTGGCCAAACAGTGAAGATGTTACATCAAGGGGACAGGTTAGGATCAAAAAGCACAACCTGTGCCAAGCCTGTCCCTTCAAAAGTGCCTGTCAGATGAAACACACAACTGTATGTGCACGGAATAATAGAATGGCATTACCATATGAACAAATATTGTCAACACAGCTTTCTAGGGGAAATCTCAGCAAAGAGGGTCATAATTAATATGGAAACACTGCACAAATGGGGTGGGGGCTGCATTGGTAAACACATGTAGATTCAAAGTCCCAATGATTTGGATAATTTTGGTGGCTTGTTTTGCTGTGCCATCAAAGTCCAGGAAGAGTTTGTAAAAAGTTAATGATGGAGGGTAA
Organism: Ambystoma mexicanum; assembly: GCF_040938575.1. Classification (NCBI taxonomy): domain Eukaryota; kingdom Metazoa; phylum Chordata; class Amphibia; order Caudata; family Ambystomatidae; genus Ambystoma; species Ambystoma mexicanum. Next base: position 481,431,655 of record NC_090936.1, read on the forward strand.
GGCAGAGAGGTTGGATACACACATGGTGTGCATCGAAAGTCCCAGAGCCTGGGAGCTGTCACAGGCAAGTGATGACTGCCTGAGATGTTCCTGTCAAGATGGATCAGAATGGCTAGAAAGTTCCTGGGATTGACAGGGTGAGCCCAAATGACCGGATGCTCTATGGAACGGGATTTCATTGTTGGCGAAGCCACAGCACACAGGATGTGCTCTAGAGGAGGCAGGTTTGCAGACAGAGCTGGTACCATAAAAACTCCCTGGTCTGAGAACTCCTTTAAACAATATTTGATCCCAACATTTAGTGAAGGACTGCAGGAAGGATAGCTCTGCAGTAACCCAGGCAGTGCCTCGGGATCATGTGCCATGCACGAATTAATAATACAGCAATTGTCTTTTATTTGCTTTTACCTCAGTTTGGGAGACAAATGTTTCCTCCCAGAAGCAACTAATTTGTATTTAGACTCTGTACATACTTCCCCTTGTGTGCTACATTACAGTTTTGTTAAATAATGTAATAAGGAGCCTCACAATCCATAAAGGTCAGGTGCACCATGTTGCAGAGAGTGGCTTTAACTGACCCATTGTATTTTGGCTAAGGGAGTATTAGCATGGGCGGCATCTTAGAATGGCAGGATATGCCTGACAATGCTATTGTTACTTGCGTTTGTGTGTCAGCTTTTATGATAATGTTTCTCTGTAGTGTGACATTTCCTTCTGTGTGACAACTTTGCGCTGTTGCATGTAAAAATGTATTATTGCAAATTAATCTCTTCAATATATTATATTTTTATTGCAGAATAATGCTTTTAGAGAGTGGTATAATTCATTTGCAGTGTGCATATGTAGCCTTCTTGCCAGAAACAGACCTTCTGGGCCTTCAGGTAACAGAGGTTTACAGTGAAGCACCCTGCTTCTAGTTGATTTGTCTGTAAACTTTAGAGAACAAGTGAAGCAAGATGGGAATTATAACTGATTTACACACCGTCATTCTATATGTTTTTTTTTAATGTTTAGACATGGAAGAAGAACAGAATCAGCCTACCAAAAGAGAACACATGTTTCCTTCAAAGTAACCAGGACCAGAATTGCTGTATAAAAGCAGGAGGAAAAAACGGCTTGAATATAGCTTGAAGGGACACCAACCACGTTCCTACATACACATATCTTACAACAAATTAAAAATTACTTTTGATGTTTTAGGTATGAAACTACACGACACAAGGATGATGGAGAGCATTGTGTTGGTAGGGCTTGCAATGTATTTTTTTCCTGCCCGCATAACTGTGTGACATTCAAACCTTTGAAAGTATGCAAGTTTCCTGTTTGCTTTCTGACTTCACCAACAGCACATTTATTTGCTCAATTAATGTTCCTGACAGTTGTCATTTTAGCTACAAACCAGTGCACACAAAGTTCACAAACATACTATTTTGTTGAGAAAGAAAATAAGCCTAACCCCATGGGTGGATGTTTTTGCTGCTAAAGTATATTTAGAAGAACAAAAAAACACACACACATAATCACATTGGCAGAAGTTAAGTACTGACAAAGTACACTAGAGGAAAAGAAAAGATTCATGACTACATTGGCAGATGTTTACACATGCTAGTGCACGTGACATATGCCTCCTCACCTCCACTATCCAGTCTTTCTAAAAAAAAGGTTACACATGTAATTGAAAACTAGTACATTTGTTCTGATACATGTAAGTAGTAATTTTTTTTGCTATTTTAATCATAAAACCTCACCTACAATTCACAAAACCCATCATGCCAATGGAACCCAGCTTCCCATACCATACACTGTGCTCTGAGAGAGCAAATTAATGGAACAGGCACATGGCCCACAGGCATGCACCCTGGGTGGCAGCAGGTCGCTGTCACTTAATCTGTCCCGCGCTCTCCTCGGTCAGTATCTGGAAATGGCTACAGCTCTCTGGTTGTACGTGCAATCATTTTACTTTCTGCAAACTGCCAAAAGTAGATCTTGAATGTGGGGATAACCACTTGCAAACAATACATTCTAGTCTTGGGGTCATGCAAATAGCCTGCCTGTACTGTTGACCATTAGCCACAAGTACTCTTCTGTTTCTTCGAAACATTAGACATTTGTTATGTTATGTTGGCGTATACTGTGCACTGCTACTACCCAGTGCATATTGTCTCTAATACACTCAATATGCTATTGGGGTGATACCTGGTGCCCCATATAGTGCTCTTCTCCTACTGTTACAGTATGGAGGAGGTGAAGGTGCGGGAGCTAGGGATGAGGTGTCCACCTGCGCCTATACACGTGTCTGCCAGGCGATGTTGTTCTTGGATACAGGCATTTCAATGGGTAGCACTTTGGCGTGGTAGCCGAAAGTACAAAAGAATGGGCTAATTCCAGTGATCGAATACCTGGTATTGGTGTAGGCCACCTCAGCTATATCCAGATGGTCTGTCCAATTGCTTTGCGTGACATTGGAGTAGCACTGTAGATACTCCTTCAGAGTCTGGTTTGTTCTTTCCATTTGTTAATGTTAATGTTAAAGGATATTTGTACCGCGCACTATCACCACCGAAGTGGTCCACTGGCGCTCTGGCGGCTCTGAAAAAGGAGAAGGGGGGGTAAGTTAGTGGGAATAAGCTGGAAAAGTGCAAGAGAGCAGTGATGTGCTGTTGCCAGCCTCAGCCCGGTGGGTCCGTTGACTGGGATTGGGGTGTTTTACGGTAGGTAGTCGTCGTGTGCTGTTGTGCAAGTCTATGTGTAGTTTGTTTTGTTGTTGCAGTGCAGCGAAGTTTGTGCGGATTGATGTGTTGTAGGATTGTGGTTGTTGTTGGTTAAAGTGTGAGAGGTGTATGCAGAGGGGTGAAATTGTTAGTCGAATGATTAATTGGCATTGCTGTCCTTGCAATTATGTCTAGGTGTGATGCTTGCTATAATATCACTATTCCATCTAAGTGTGGCACATGCTAACATTCATAGTTCTATCTAGGTGTGACGCGGGCTAAGTTAAGCATTCCATCTAAGTGTGGCGCATGCTAACATTCACATTTCTATCTAGATGTGACGCAGGCTAAAGTTAAGAATTCCATTTCAGTGTGGCACATGCTAACATTCACAATCCTATCTAGTTGTGGCGCGTGCTAAGTTAAGAATTCCATCTAAGGGTGGTATGTATTTGTCCATAACTTTGTAGATGGTATCCTGGACTAAGTGCACAGTGTATGCCAAATGATTACACAGGGACTTTCAGAACATGCATATGTATTGCATACCTCTTTCAGAAATGTTCCAGCAGTCTGTGAAGACAATACACCTCTTTTGATCTGATGTGTGTAGTTTGGGCAGAGGGGTGAAGGGTGACTATTTACTGAAACAATCCATGACCACCATAATGCGGGGAAAACCATGGGAGTGAGGCAGGTCAACAATAAAGTTGGTTGATATAGTGTGCCATGGGTATAGTGGCAATTCTGTCAATTGCAGAAACAGAGACTGACTCTTTTTTCTCCATTTTCAATTGGGTGCAGACAGGACAGGATCATGTATATTGTTGTACCTGCTTGGAAAGACCTAGAAACAAAAAATGTCTGGATGTTAACTCCAAGGTCGCATTCCATCCCTGATATCCTCCAACGGGGCGTCATTCAAACTGGCCAGTATAGCAGTCTGGAGTTGTGTCAGAACATGTCACATTATAAATAAAATGTAATACACATGATCAAGTTAAAAGACGTGCACTAATGACAACAATTATACCTTCAAGTACCCTTTTTTCTAGATTTTAAAACATATTTCTATGGGAAAATGCCAGCAAAGCAGCTCCTTGAAAATTACAGTACACCATACAAGGCTTGGAAGGTACATTCAGTCCTCGAGCAAAAACAACTGTGCACCCTTGTGTATTTGTTACCAAGCAGTTTGCAAAGTTGCTGAAAGGATTCAGGAGGAACTATGATTCACTGTTCTTAAGCTGCATGTGATAATTCTCGTAAATGGATTGTAATGAAGAAGCTTTTATGAAATAGAATAAATCAATGGGCCTTATTATAAGGTTGCCGGTCCAGTAACAATGGTACCAGTAAGCTTGCCGGTACCGTTGTTACCGGACCGGATAACTATGAGGTCTGCTCGTGGGTGCCTTTTTGCCCGCCAGGTCTGACCTGGCGGTCGTACCGGCACCCGCGAGCAGACCATGTTGGATGCACCATGTCGGATACCCCACCAACCATTCACTAATGGTGCCGGTGCATCCGGCCTCCCCATTCCCACATACCCTATAGGGCTCAAATGGGAATGGGGAGTAATTATTACCGGCACCCGGAAAGGCAGAATTACGGGGTCTGCCGGGGATGGAATGCCCCGGTAGATCCCCATTGTCGGGTGCTGGTAATTTCATGACTCTGGAGACAGCCGTGCCAGTATTTACCAGCACGACTACCGCCTCAGTCAAAATGAGGCCCAATGTGTCTATAGCTCTATTTTTAAAAATATTAAAAGTTAGAGCCATCGCGAGTATTCTCACAACAATGTCCATTCACTCAACTCTCTGAACTCATCCCTTTTTAACTCGTCCTTTGTAAAAGCACATGATTTATAGAAAGAAAGCAGCAGTGTCTAATCCACACAACAGTGATTAGTGGGTATTTAAAGGAGACCCTGCCACTTTCTGAAGCATACCTGAAACTGGATTCTGGTAAGAGAAATGACAACACAAATAAAGGAAACAGGGAGCATGGCAATGTGGTAAGCATTATGCAGAGGAAGCATTGGTAACAATGATCAAAGCCAATAGGTCCAACTGTGCATACATAAACAGTAAGCCATCTTTTGTATGGGAGCTTTAAAAAATAGCTTGTCCTTTACATTTACCAATCCAGACCTATTAGCTTTGCCAATGCTTTAGCAGTTTGTCACAAAGGGTACTTTCAGTGATTGTGTGCTTCAGCTTAAATTAGAAATGATGGGATGCCAAGAGGAGAGGGTTTGAGGAACACAGTATGTGATGCTTGCAAATGAGCATCCAACCAGCGCGAGCGGCATCGGCCACACGCGCGTGGTATTGCTAACGTTGTTGGACAGGAACACTGAAGGAGCTGCACCTCCTAGAATTAGACTGACTCACAGTTCACCTTCTACCTTGAAACCATGTCTTTGGAGCAGTCGGACTCGCCTGACGTGGTATCACCTTTGTCAAGAATTCAGGAAAATACATTGAAGGCACTCAAGTGCAACAGCTAACATACTGCACTGACAAATTAAACACACTGCACTTCCGGTATCACAGCTGGATTTCCATTTCATGTCCTGCTTCTCAAAATCGTCCAGGCAGGCTCATGTTTAATCTTCAGTAGCCTCTAATTGAGACCATGCCCTCAACAACATGCTAAATAACGAAGGATTCAAGAAATATCAGTCGAGGCCTGAAAATCCATGCTATCACGAGGCAGAATTTAAAAAAACTTCTAAAAGATTAAGGATTTTCAGCTAGTATGAAAACTGGCTACCCACAGATTTACCTCTGAGATTAGAAACTACTAAGAATACCTTTAGAACAGAAAAATGGAAGAACAGGGATCAGACCCACACTTCAGCCGTAGAATCTGTCCAGAATGATAACAATGTCTTCATCATCATCATCATCGGGTGGATGCAGTGGAGGTAAGGGCAGACCTGACACAGGCTGGTAGATTAGTGGGGCCATTTGCTAGAGTTTCACCCTGTACAGGGCACAGGATTGTGACACGTTAATCTGAGAAATACCTGTAGTGGCTGATGCAACGATTGCCGAGAATGTATCCCTTCTCCCCAAGGGAGGTGGTGATTGTGAGGCTAGAGAGGTGAGCCTGCTCCGCTACACCCTCCCCAGGGGTCGAGGAAAGTGTGACCTCAGCAGGGGAGAATCCCCCTTTGGGGACCAGGACTCCCGTTTCTATGAGGAACTCCCTAAGAAAGCTCCCAATCATAGCGCTGCAAGTACCTGCAGTAAAGAAAACATTAACATGAGTTATTGCTATGAAGAAGCTTTGCAGAGACAAGACTGGGCGTGCTGCATCGTGCTATTGAGAGGAAGCAACCTGCAGTGTTAGGTGTGCAGTGTCGAGAAACTGAGAGGAAGAGAGAAGCCAAAACAGACACAAGGTATCCTTTTCCTGAGAGAGGGTTGAGTGGTGGTGTCTCCACAACCAAGCCGTGGAGGACCAGAGTTCCCTCAAATGACACTGATACCACTCTGCCATTTCCAATGCCGAACCTACCAGCAGAAAAGATACCCGGGAATCTGTCTGTACAGCAACACAAAGGAACAACAGAGGAATTACAAGAAGCCAATCTGTCAAACTGGAGAGAAGGTCCCAGCGGAAGCAAAAACCTGGTGAAGACATCCCTGGCCATGGCAGATAACAAGAAAAATGGGAGACCCGGGAGCGGGAGAGAAGAGAACGAACGAGATGCGCATGTGCCATGTGTTCAGGGGTTGAACTGGCCTAGAGGGAACACTGGACATTTCCTGCTGGGCTTCTATGCCAAGGGCCTCTTTTATGTGGGGACCCAGGATTTCTGTTCTTCTTACCCCCTCCCCATGCACCTCAACCCCCTGCCTTTCATCTCTGCTTATCCCCCACATCCCTTTGAAGTAAAAAATACATCCTCCTAAAACCTTATATAGGTGCAAATGTGCTTTAAAATTCACTAATTGGGCTAATTTTCTGCAAATTGTCTCGTGAAAGAACCCCCCAAACAGGGATGTCATTTCACTAAAATGCCAGGGGTAGCAGAAAGGACACCACACAACCCATGACCTCTGATGACATCACAGGAAGTGATGTCATTTGACCCCACACCGAAGTGACATCACAGGAAGCGATGGAACCCAAACTTTCACCCCTGGACAAAACAGGAAGTGGCATCACATACCATTGTTCCTAAGTACACTATGATAAATACTGGTTATGATATCCCTGTAATGTGATATACATTTCATACAAGAACGAATCACCAAATGTATCATAATATCAGTGTGTATAGGCGCATGTTACCAAGTCACGGTGAATACAAGCAGACGTCCAAGGCCAAATGATTATGATACATTATTATAGAGCACGTACGCTTAAACGCTTGATATAGAACAAATATACATACAATATCACCCAACCTGTATTGGTACTCATTTATAGACCTCAGAAGGATGAAAGGCTGAGTTGGCTTTGCCAGGATTCAAACCTGCAACATGCAGATCCCACACAATCAAGGGTCCCCAACTTTGGAATGCATTACCTGCTGACCTCCGGAAAATATCCTCTCTAACCCTTTTCTGTAAAAAATTGAAGACTCACTTGTTTCAATAATTTCTGCTTCTGTATGCTTCTAAGTGGTCGTTTCGGAATTGAACATCTGCGCCTAGATGCGGGTTCATGCTTGGCTCCGGGAGGATGGGCGCAATATATCTCTCAAATCAAATCAAATCAAGTCATGGGATGGTGGGCAGAGAAAGTGACAGTGGGTGAAGAGCCACCAGATAATGGTCCTCACTTCATTTTCAGTAGGGGTGGAGGGTAGTGGGGGTGGAGTCATCATCCCCACTTCTTTCATAGAAGATGATGAGAATGAAGTACATAAAGCCCCAACTCTGCCCCATTCCACCAACAGGAAAAAAAAGTACAGCCCTTATTCCCCAGATCTTACAGAGTTCGGGGACAGGTTTATAATGGCACAGATTTGATGTGCTCACAATCGAATCCAAAAGAAACTCATAGAGACAGAGCTAAATCCAGCACTGTACACACGTATCAGTAGGGCTATGAAAGGTGACACAATTGTTAAAATAGGGTCATGGTTAGTACATGACACTAAACCCCCACCTATGCACACACCTGCACAGCACATCCACTTTCAGGTACCCAGCTAATTTACGGAAAACAATTCAGAACGGTACATTTCACCGAAGACCATAGGATCGAAAAACACTGACAATATTAAATAAATATACATAGGATAGTGGGGTAAGGGGTTGGGATGGGGTTGGATGGCAGTATAAGGGTAGAAAATCAGGGGACTTGTGGTGGGACCACCCTATATTTAAAACAGAAAAAGAAATCAGTGTTTTTTTCTGTATTATGATCGCAATGAAATGTACCACTCTGAATTTTCTGTTGGTCACATATAACCCACTAGGCCTGTTTTTATGATCATTGACAGTTGCTAGCCTCGCTTTGGCTGCCTGTGGGTGACCATGGATGGCCTATGACGTTTGTTATGGCTTTTCCCAGGGTGTCCTTTCACAGCCAGGATGGCGAAGAATGAATATGGCCGCCTGCAGCCTGTGCTGTGGACTCATCTGCAGGGTGGAGGCCAGATGCCATGCCAGATGTTCTATCCCAGGAAGCAAAGGGAATACGTCTTTCAGAATAAGGGGTAAGCAGTAACCACAGAGCGAATGATGCTGTTTCCCCCTTTCCGCATCATATATGTGAGCCCATGACCAAGTGTCAATCCGCCGTCCGACATTGGATGGCATGGCCTATGTTTATCACTGATTGTTTCATTGCAGAATCTCTTTTCCCAAATGTACTCTCTGTAAATTATGTATCACTTACATATTGTAGGTAAATTCTTTTGAGACAAATATTATGCCCTGAAAAAAGGTGTGTGGTAGACTGCAATGAAGGCACTGGATACCGTGTGCTTCCACTCGCTTGCGCTCCGCTGGACTGCTCTCCCCTTGCCCGTCCAGGCAGGCAGGCCAAATGCTGAAGGCTGAAGTTCCACCTGCCTGATAGTGAATTCGAATGTATTCCTTCCACAACCCTTCCAGCCCCTCGCCCCCCACAACCTTCTGCCCTGTCCTAACCAGAAGTAAAGGTGTCATTACCTCACTGTTGGCTTCATTTACAGCTAATGTATGCATGCCATTTGGCTGTCATTCGCCCCATTTTCATGTGTTTTATGTATTTATTATGTATTTGTAAGGGGCTTATGCAACAAGGAATTGTGTGTCAAAGCGCTTTGTGTACCCACACAATGTCATCCACCCATCACAAGAACCCGATTTTTAGAAAGTCTATTAAGGAATTTGGGACTGCGTCTACAGCTTGTGTGTACTACGGGCAGTGCTTCCGGTGGAAGTTCTGTGCCAACCGTATGACCCTAGTATATACTAATAGTGAATACCCATCCCACTGGAGCTATGAGGTGCCCAGAAGCTCTTCTCGATGCCCTGGCGGCCACCACCAGGCAAGGCAAGGCAATGGAACCATGCAAACTGCGGGACAGCAGAGCCGGAGTACTAAAGTACTCGATCAGAGTCAGTGGGGTGATAAAACAAGACTGAGTAGGCGTGCTCAGGGCAAAAGCAGCTCAAGTGGTGGAAGATGAACTCCTGCCGTGTCCGTTATTGAAAAGAAGAGCTTCAGGGGAGCTGCGGCGCGTGCACAACTCCATTGGCAGATAAAGGCTTGCAGGCAGCACTTCGCAAGAAAGGTCATGACCAACTTGCATTAGCAAGTGATCAGGGTGAGGCAGGTCAGGACTCATGCCAAGAAAGACTTGTGATTGGGTAACGTACAGGTGACGTCTCCCTCGGAGCTCACTTTCAGAGGTTCATTTTTACATGTTTTTAAAAAGGCTTGTTTTATATCAACAGACCTTTATTTTATTTTTTATTTGTATTATTGTATTTGTTTCTCTGGCCTAAATGAATAGACCTTAACACCACACATTTACTTTAATTATGTAGTATTTTACTTCATGCTGCCCAAACACACAAATGGTGTAAATGGTCACACGATCCCCCAGCTAAGCTTCTTAGGTCACTTTCCATACCCCACTGCTCCCATATCAAGGCCCTTGAAAGGAGGGGATGCATTTCAACCATCAAACTAGGCTAAGGGAAAACAAACGTTCATGGCCCACGAGAGGGAATGTGACAGTAATGTCTGCCCATGAGCGGCACGAGAAGGGGTGACAGTACTGTCTGCGCATGAGCGGCACGAGAAGGGGTGACAGTAATGTCTGGGCATGAGCTGCACGAGGGAGGATGACAGTAATGTCTGTGAATGAGCTGCTTGAGAGAGGATGACAGTAATGTCTGCGCATGAGTTGCACGAGAGGGGGTGACAGTAAATGTCTTTGCATGAGCTGCATGATAGGGGGTGACAGTAATGTCTGCCCATGAGCGGCACGAGAAGGGGTGACAGTAATGTCTGCGCATGAGCGGCACGAGAAGGGGTGACAGTAATGTCTGCGCATGAGCTGCATGATAGGGGGTGACAGTAATCTCTACCCATGAGCTGAATGAGAGGGGGTGACAGTAATGTCTGTGTATGAGCTGCACAATAGCGGGTGACAGCAATGTCTGCCCATGAGCTGCACGAGAGGGAGTGGCAGTAATGTCTTCCCATTAGCTTCTCGAGAGGGGGTGACAGTAAATGTCTTTGCATGAGCTGCATGATAGGGGGTGACAGTAATGTCTACCCATGAGCTGAATGAGAGGGGGTGACAGTAATGTCTGTGTATGAGCTGCACAATAGCGGGTGACAGCAATGTCTGCCCATGAGCTGCACGAGAGGGAGTGGCAGTAATGTCTGCACATGAGCTGCACGAGAGGGGGTGACAGTAATATCTGCCCATGAGCGGCACGAGAAGGGGTGACAGTAATGTCTGGGCATGAGCTGCACGAGAAGGGGTGACAGTAATGTCTGGGCATGAGCTGCACGAGGGAGGATGACAGTAATGTCTGTGAATGAGCTGCTTGAGAGAGGATGACAGTAATGTCTGCGCATGAGTTGCACGAGAGGGGGTGACAGTAAATGTCTTTGCATGAGCTGCATGATAGGGGGTGACAGTAATGTCTACCCATGAGCTGAATGAGAGGGGGTGACAGTAATGTCTGTGTATGAGCTGCACAATAGCGGGTGACAGCAATGTCTGCCCATGAGCTGCACAAGAGGGAGTGGCAGTAATGTCTGTGCATGAGGTGCACGAGAAGGGGTGACAGTAATGTCTTCCCATTAGCTTCTCGAGAGGGGGTGACAGTAATGTCTGCGCATGAGCGGCACAAGAGAAGGGTGACAATAATGTCTGCACATGAGCGGCACGAGAGGGGGTGACAGTAATGTCTGTGCATGAGCTGCATGAGAGGGGATGACATTAATGTCTGCACATGATCTGCACAAGAGGGAGTGACAGTAATGTCTGTGCATGAGCTGCACGAGAGGGGGTGACAGTAATGTCAGCGATGTCCGCAAGGGGATGATAGTAATGTCTGTACATGATCTGCATGCGAGGGGATGACAGTAATGTCTGCTCATGAGCTGCACGAGAGGGGATGTCAGTAATGTCTGCACATGAGCTACACAAGAGGGGGTGAAAGTAATGTGTCCCCATGAGCTGCAAGAGAGGGAGTGACAGTAATGTCTGCACATGATCTGCACGAGAGGGGGTGACAGTAATGTCTGCAATGTCCGCGAGGGGATGACAGTAATGTCTGCGCATGAGCTGCACAAGAGAGGGTGACAGTAATGTCTGCTCATGAGCTGCACGAGAGGGGATGTCAGTAATGTCTGCACATGAGCTACACAAGAGGGGGTGAAAGTAATGTGTCCCCATGAGCTGCAAGAGAGGGAGTGACAGTAATGTCTGCACATGATCTGCACGAGAGGGGGTGACAGTAATGTCTGCAATGTCCGCGAGGGGATGACAGTAATGTCTGCGCATGAGCTGCACGAGAGGGGGTGACAGTAATGTCTGCAATGTCCGTGAGGGGATGACAGTAATGTCTGCGCATGATCTGCACAAGAGAGGGTGACAGTAATGTCTGCGCATGAGCTGCACGAGAGGGAATGACAGTAATGTCTCCCCATGAGCTGCACGAGAGGGAGTGACAGTAATGTCTGCACATGATCTGCACGAGAGGGGGTGACAGTAATGTCTGCAATGTCCGCAAGGGGATGACAGTAATGTCTGCGCATGAGCTGCACAAGAGAGGGTGACAGTAATGTCTGCGCATGAGCTGCATGAGAGGGGATGACAATAATGTCTGCTCATGAGCTACACAAGAGGGGGCGAAAGTAATGTGTCCCCATGAGCTGCAAGAGAGGGAGTGACAGTAATATCTGCACATGATCTGCACGAGAGGGGGTGACAGTAATGTCTGCAATGTCCGCGAGGGGATGACAGTAATGTCTGCGCATGAGCTGCACAAGAGAGGGTGACCGTAATGTTTGCGCATGAGCTGCACGAGAGGGGATGACAGTAATGTCTGCACATGAGCTGCACAAGAGGGGGTGACAGTAATGTCTCCCCATGAGCTGCACGAGAGGGAGTGACAGTAATATCTGCACATGAGCTGCACGAGAGGGTGTGACAGTAATGTCTGCAATGTCCGCGAGGGGATGACAGTAATGTCTGCGCATGAGCTGCACAAGAGAGGGCGACAGTAATGTCTGCGCATGAGCTGCACAAGAGAGGGCAACAGTAATGTCTGCACATGAGCTGCACAAGAGGGGGTAACAGTAATGTCTCCCATGAGCTGCACGAGAGGGAGTGACAGTAATATCTGCACATGAGCTGCACGAGAGGGGATGACAGTAATGTCTGCAATGTCCGCGATGGGGATGACAGTAATGTCTGCGCATGAACTGCACAAGAGAGGGTGTCAGTAATCTCTATGCATGATCTGCACGAGAGGGGATGCCAGTAATGTCTGTGCATGAGCTGTTAGCTGACTTCATGATTGTAGCACATTAGTGGATAGTGCTGTGTTCTGGCTTCCTCCAGCTTTTAACCAATGCAGTGCTAGGTTCCATTATGGTCCAATGTAATGGCACTTACGTTAGCAAACGATAAAGCGCAGAAGTGGCCCTGCTGGGATTCGAACCTATGAGTGAATGTTAAATGCCGACATTAGCTGATTGAGCTGATCAATGAAAGGAAGTCCAAAGTGCATTATGAGCAGAAGTCCATGCCTTGCGGCTTCTGAAGGTACAGAGAATCTGGCCATGCCCTCTGACAGGTGTCCGGGTGTTCTGAGGCACAAGTGGTGCTGACGCCATTGCCTCTGTCCGCCAGGCTTGGACTGGCCTATAGGGTAACAGTAATGTCAGTGGGGGCAAGTTGTTTGGACCTGCGTGGGCCAGTTGGATGAGTTACTTCACCATGCAGCTAGTAGTTTTGACCAGTGTTACTGAAGAAACATATTCTTTGAAATGCAAAATGTTCATTACATTACCAAAAAAAACTACACAAACAGTCACAAAAGCAGCAACTTGCCATTCAGGGTTGTGGGCCACTCTATCATTGGTGCCCGAGACAATGTTATGCCCCAGTTTGTCCCTGCCGGCAGCACATGTCAAACTCACTTCATGGCCGGAGGGTCTGCATGGGTCCATGGGGGACTCTGTTGCACTGCCCCGTGCTCATCTGCAAAACAATCCCACACCAGAATTCAGGTGCATTTTCTTGTAAAGTGCACAATGCAAACTGACTGGTCTCTAAGACTGGGATCTGCAACCATTGGCTCTCCAGATGTGCTTAACTACAACTGCCATCATCCCTAGCCAGCATTGTCATTGTTGACTTATCATTGGATAGGCAGCACAACACGCCCAGAGAGATGCGGGTTTCAGAACCCTTCTCTAAGTGATTGAGAACAAGTTGGGAGTAGGCATAGCTAGGAAATGGGGAGCACTGCAGCCTGTAAACATCTGCAGCCGTCCACCTTCTCTCTCCGCCTGCCCCAGATGTGCACCCAATCAGCCTAGCAAGAGGGCGCTTGGACTATACAAAAGGAACCTGCACCGGGCCCACAGGTTCAGTGAGTCTCCAGACTCTGACCCGGTGGTGCTCACATCCATGACTGAACAGACCAATAGGTTAGTGAGAAACTGACATGGGTGTCTGCGCGAATTATACCTCCGGTGGCGGAAGCGCCAGCTGTGGTGTTTCCTTTGTGCCCGGTAGGACTGTGGACATATTGTGCAGTTGTTGTGACAGTGAGCCGAAAGTTGGACTCTAGCCTCAGGTTTTTGATCACGGAAAAGCCAGTGTCCGATGAGGCTGAGTAATGGCAAAGAATTCCAGAATATACGAAGGCCAAATACATAATGCTGGTGTTGCGATCAGAAACCTAGTAACCCCTTAAATGCCAGTCTATAATTCAAGTCTATGCAAAAAGGACGAGCACACTCATCCTTGGCACTTTATATGCCATCTCTTCTGCATCCTCTCCTGGCATTTATTTGGTCAATTTCCAGATGTTTAATGGAGCACATACTTTTAACCTGGGTAGGGATCTGCTGCCACTTCACACGGCCATGCTCCAGTCTAGTATGTCGCAGGGTATGGACAGTGACACAGCTGGCAAACACGTAATTGGCTATGCACATCTGGATGATGTGGCTTGGTCACTTTGCATCCCTTAACAGATATGGAGAGTGGTCCAGAGAGAGCCCATTGAGGTCAATGGCTGAAATGACACTGAAGATAAGTGTGCCCCCCCTGGATCCTAGGGGTAGGGTATTTTCCTGACGGAGGACCCTATGAAATGTCTCACGTGATTGTTTGACGTTGATCTTTGTGGATCGATACATTGTACATAAAAAAGGGTAATCTACAAAAGTGCAGGTAATGGAATGAGTGTGTTTGAGAGTGTGAAATGCTGCAGAGTTCAAGCAAAGGGTAGCACCCCTAACCCTCTCAAGAGCAAGGTTTACAAATGATGAAAACCAAGCTTTTGATTCACTCACTCCCAGCAGGAGCTGCCAGACTGCTTGGCCGTGTCTATGGTGGGATATACAATGGCTTGGTTGAGTTCTCAAGGCATGTGCATTGCTATTAGTTAGAAACGTGAGGGTTAATGTTACTTTTAGGTGACACGCCTTAAGAATTATTTGAGGGTTTGGTGGCTAATTGGGCTGTTCTATATTCAGCGGGATTAGACCAAAGAAGGTGGCGATGAGGCTTTGGGTGCATGCATTCTCTGGAGGGTGAGAAGCCCTTTCAGTTGGTCTGAATTGTCTGTGTGTTGAGACACAGAATATTGTGATTTAAGCGATTGTGAGATGGTGAGGTTGTCAGAAAGCCACGGGATCACTAGTGAAGGTCCAGATGTGATCCAAATTAATCTGATGTCTGAGAATAAGTAACCTTTAATCCATCATCAAACAAGGGTTTTATAAGAACACTTTGTTCACCGTTTGGTAGCAAAGCTGAATTCTCAGGCTGTACTCTGTGGAAATGAGATTAGAATATAGCATGTACATGCAATCTCAATACATCAGGTCTTTGCAAGTTATTCTAAAAAATAATGTAATATTTTATTCAAAGAAAAATCGCACTCTTGTATACCTCACCAAAACTATTCCTAATAAGGCATCAGAAAAAAAAGGGGTTACAATGTTTAAAACAGTATCAGATGTAGGTTTAGAATGCAAGGTATGTGACTATCTCACTCAAATATATTGGGCCTCACTAAATTGGCCGTTGCGGTAATACCGCATCAACCAACTACAAGATTATCAGGGCCATAGCTGGAAAAGAACAGAGAGAGAGAATTGGCAGTATACTCAATTTGAGAATTTAGAGTGGACTTTGAGCCCCTTCTCCTCACCACGTTATTGGATAGATAACCAGGTTCCCATAGGCTGAGATCTTTATGTCGTAACTATTATACATGTAATTGTATTAGCACCTTTAGTGATGATCAAGACAGATATCATAGAAGTGCAAGGATTTGGCGATGGTGTGATATTGGTGAGCATTGCTGATAGTCCTCACCACGTATATAGGCTTGGAGCAGTAGGGAAGCAGGTCAGTGCATCTTTGCCATAATCGGGCATCCGTGGGTTCAGTGCCAGAAACAGCACCCTAAACTCAGAAGATGCAGTATGCCTACGAGACATGAGCTAGTGGCTTAAAGTTACTCTGAAGCATAGCGATCTGACCACCTTTCTGGGGTTTTTGGCTATTCCTTGTAGCTTACAGTGTCTCGGTTCTTAGATATATACAATTGAGAGTGTGCAATGTTAGGAGAATGCATTAGAACAAGTAAATATGAAATCTGCACCATTCTATTGAGTTTGGAAGGGTCCTTGGGTGATTAGGTTTGGGGTCACCAAAGCCACTTGCTCGGAATGGGGCAGGTTGCAATCAACATTAAATAAAAACGTGTTGAATCTTTGGTTAAACATGGAAGTCTATTAATTCCTAACTTTTTGCCAATCCTCAAGGGGTAGTGTTGCTGCATGGCTAATTTAGTTACATCATCTACAAAGTATATGGAAGTAAGGCTGGATAAAGGATAACAAAGTCGGCTAACTGAGCTGCCTCTGCAGCTAGACGTTCTCGGGCAGGGGGAAGCTAAAAGTGAGGGAGAGCACCTTGCGCGCCCTCCTTTTATGCCCCGCCCGAGACCCCCCTTCACTCTGCTTCCATGATGTTGTCCCGCACCCTGAGGCAAGAAGAACCTACCAACTTCTAGGTGTCACTCCCTATTTGTCCAGCCGTGGCGCATCGCGTGCCGCTGCCCGGCTGTGCTCCAGACCTGCTATTGCAATTTGACACAGTTACGAGCACACAAGTTAGGGTGGGCTTCAGGTTCAGGAATCACATAATGTATGAGGATAATTGAGCCCATTTGATCAACAAACAGAAACAATTGCCTTTCAATGATTAGGCTTCAAGTACTTGAGGGCCAACCTTGTTTCAGTTGCTGACAGTCACCTTTCGGTTGGGCGAGCTCAGTGCCGGATTAAACCCTGCCGAGGCCCCTAGGCAGTCGAAATGTCGGGCCCCCAACCTGCAAATTATCCCCTCCTCTATTTTTAATTTTCTGCACCACTATATTTTGATCCGTTGTCGCGGGGCCCCTAAAATGAGTGTATTTGCAGTTTCTCCATCTTTGTTTAAGGCATGCACTGAAAAGGTTGCATGTTCTGCCTGTGTCTGATTTGATTACCCACCACCCCTTCCCCAGTGGTGGTATTCAGTGGCAAGGGGCCTTTGCTGATATGTTGTCGCTTCATACATACCGACAAAAATATACAAAATACTGTTGCTTCCGTGTGGATTTGGGGACACTCCACTTTTTAGGGGTGGCCATGTCGTGAATGTACTCGTATGTGTGGCGATTTTATAAAGAAAATGAAGGCATCAGAACACACTATGTTAGCAGGAACCTGGCAGGGTTTTACGGTGGTTTCAGTTGTGTAGGCGGCAGCGCCGCTTGAATTGGGACGACTGCTCCGCCAATCAGGCTTCCCGCCGGTTGCTGTGAAGGGAACGCGACCTGCACACATCTGTGTTACATGCGCCGTGTGTGGTTCTTGCGTCAAGTCAGCCTTGTGTGTGCAAAGTCGTGCTTCTGCTGACGCTGGAGTCAGGAAATTCATTGGATGCCAAGTGCATATTGTGAAGCCCGCGTAGTTCCGGGGTAGTGCATGTCTAGGGTGGGTAAGACAGGTCACTTCCGACTTCCCACTGCTGGCCATCTTGTATGGCAATAACAGAGTTTATGGCCACGCATGCACATTACGCATACTTGCCTAACCTCAGGAATTATTCCGGAGACTCCGGAATTTCAAGTATTTCTCCGGGTCTCCGGAAAAGTTCCTTGAATCTCAGGAATTTTGAGATTCTTTCCGGGTCCCGTCATATTCTCCACCTGATTGGCTGCCGCCGGTAGCCAATCAGGTGGTGAATATGACGGGACCGGCGTGTAATGTTCGTGCCCACTACCTGCACAACTATAATAATAGTGCTTTCAATCCATATCATTGGATTGAAAGCACTATTATTACGGGGGCGGTGCCACGTTCATTTTGCTTCGCATAGCACTGAAAACCATTCATTCAATGCTATAGTAAGCACACTGAGGGCGCCGCTGCAGCAATAGTGCTTTCAAAGTTTCAATCCAATGGCATGGATTGAAAGCACTGTTATTTCGGCAGTAGCGCCGCCTTCATTTTGCTTACTATAGCATTGAATGAATTATTTTCAATTCCATAGTAAGCAAACTGAAGGCTACAACTGAGTTGACCTTTTTGACAGGTGGGCGGGGCGTGTGGGCGGAGCCGTGTGCAAACGGGCGGAGTCTTGTGTGGCTGTGGGCGGGTCATAAATCTCAGGAATTTCGATTTTCAAATGTAGGCAGGTATGACCTTACGCAGGCAACTGAATCCCCTTAAATATAAAGTATTGTGATTACCCGGAAGTCATTTTATCGACCCTCTGGAAATGAAAGTCGGAGTTGACCTATGGCAAGGTTTGAATGTGTAACCTTTAAGCAGTGCACACATCTCTGCATCGGGTCGCTCAACCATCTGAGCTATCTTCCCCTATGCTAACCTAAGCAAATCAAAACTTGTGATGCCCCATCCCTTCATTGATTGCCTGTTGACAGTCTTTTTAGAATTAAGCCAGTACACATTCCTTGCAGAGTGTTTTCATTCCACTGGCCAATCTCGTCTAAATGCTAAATATCTTCACTCTGCTCCAGTCTAGAAGCTAAGCTCTTCGGAAGGAATGAAATCAGGGCGCAGAAAGAGCCGCCCGCCGAGCTGTCACAAACTTCCTCATACCATATCTGCGGCATAAAAGGCTTATTGTTAATTCCATTAAAGGGCTATAACTTGGCGGGGAAATCCGAGGTGGACCTTCTGGTCTTGGGTTTCTTTTTGCCCGCAGCCGCAACTATGCACTTTACTACATGTCGCTCTGGATGCTGGGCAGTGTGACCCACTCTAGACCTGATGCCCTTGTTGCCCAACCTGGCTCGGACTGGCCTATCGGGCAATAGGCCCATGCCCGGACCAAAAACGCAAAATGCTAGTGTGGCCGAGTTGTTTGGGTCAAAGAGGGACACTCTTTGGGCCAATGTGGGCCAGTTTGATGAGTTAGTTCACTATGCGGCCAGTAGTTTGGACCATTGCTGCTGAATACGCATTCTTGAATTTGCAACACATTTATAAAAAAAAAAGCTCCCCCTTGGGTACTACTCAAACAGTCTGTCACAAAAGGAATGAATTGCCATTTGTAACAGAGGGCCACTTTTTCATTGGTGCCCAAGACTATTGTATGCACCATTCCGGCACTGCCCCCAATGGTATTAGCCTATCTGACCGTGGCAAACTGACGGATGACCAATTTGGTCGAATTTGATATGGGTTATTTGGCCTTTGGGCCAATCTGACCGCATATATTGCAAAATACCAACCCTGGAACGTAGGGGTTGCGGGGGGTGTCCCCCACTCTCTAGGGTTGGTATTTAGAAATATTGGGGATGCAGGGGTGTCCCACACATCCTTAAAACTGGAGGCGGGGAAACAAAAAAACAAAAAAAAAACGCACATGCATTTAAATTGGGCCCCCGCCAAATTGGTTAACGGTCAGTTTGCCACGATCAAATTTCTTTCGGTCAGACATACACAACCCCCCCCCCCAACAGCTCCATGCCTGCAGAAATGAAGGCGGTCTTCCTGGCAGTGCCCTGCCCTCTCTAGCCATCGAGTCTGCGTTGGCGCTCCACATCACTAACACATGTACCCATTTGGGAAGGACCCCGCAAATAGGGTGGGATTCTCTGCAGACACTGTGCGAGAAGAGGGGTGGGGGGAGCAGCATGCCTGCGTCCTCAGTCTTAGTCCTTGTCTCACTGCGCTCCCCAAATCTAACCTACTCACAGTTCCGCCTCGCCATGCCAACCTCACCCATCCTCCACCCCCTTCTCGCTTCTGTACTATTCCCCTCTCTATCCCCTCCTCATACATAGTTTATTAATTTCTTTGAATTTATAAAGCGCTTTCACTGCAGCACTCTACCAAAATGACAAAAAGTGCTAAGGAATTAAACATGAGAAATGAAAAGCAAGCAACATCATGCCATATTTCTTGCAGCAGGTGCTGGCTTGAAGATGGGCTTTCAAAAGAAGAATAGAGAAAATCTAGAAAGGGGGCAGAGTGTAACAAGAGAGGAATTGCCTTAAGGAGTTTAGGGTTCAGGAGAAGCAAGCATTGGTAAAACCAAAGGTTTTGGCGTGTATGTCGTCATGGGATAAGCATTTGTTAGGCACTGCCATAACGGTACTATTTAGCCATAAGATGGTTGCAACTGCAAAAAGGCTGAAGTACCATGGGTATATGATGCAATACCTACACACAGACCAAAACTGCTGGCTTTGTCAATGCTTGTTTTACAGGTTTCAGTATAGAGAACAGTGCAATGACACGGATATTGTGTAACAATCAAGTGCCTCAAGGTAAATGTGATAAAATGATAAATGTGTGTTTGAGCAATAATGGTCAAATTGTAAATCTGCTGCTACTGTAACTAAGCAAAGCTCTTCTCATGTAACAAGTGCCACGTTGCCTAAGGGCTGTTGTGCGCTCTACACATGTGAATAAATAAATAAGGTATACTTGGTTAAGTCAAGAAATAGTTTAACAGCAAAAAACCATGAACTCTCAGAATGCTGCTTAGAAATAACACTGGCAGGCCCTATACAGAATAACATCTGATATGACTATGTGACAGAGCTAGCTCAAAGAGAACCCATGAAAGTTTGTTTTCAGTGGGTAGGGGCAGGCAATGAGTGGGAATATTTATAGGGATTAACAAAACCACAGGCTGTCAAAAAATACCCACTAGCCCTACCCACTAGCCCTTCTGATAGCCCATCCCCATACTATCTGCACTAAAATGCTATAGTTTTGGCTTACAGGTGGCGCTAAATGGTCACCTAATTGACAAAGCTAAAAAATGAAAGAAAAACGGGCATGACAAGGACACGGTCAGACAACAGGAAAAGAGACAAAGACAGACAAGAGTGGCAGGGATAGTTAAACGAAATAAGAGAAGACAGATAAGAAGGTGCAAGGCCATGAACACATTAAAACATATGTAGTAACATTTCTTGGTCAGGCCAGTGGGTGATACTGAAGGCCTACAGAGTTGACTAGCCCTCCAAAGCCCAGGCCGGAGACTGGGCCATTTATTTTCCATTGCAATGTTTGATGGATCTTCTGGAGCCTCGACATGTGCACTGGGGGGACCCTGCACTGTGGGTCCCATCACTCGCTCCAAGCCCACAGGTACCAGCTGCCTGTGTCAGAGGGCACAGGGCGTCCCCATGTGTAAGCTAACAACAAGGGCTTTGCTTGGGACAGACTCCAGTTATTCTCATCCGAAGACCATCCCCTGATAGGGGGAGACAGGCCACAATGTGTGTGGTTGTTAGCAATAATCTTCTTCATATGTGAGGAGCTCTGCTTTCCGTTTCGCTGAATTTCACAATAAAGACGGACAGTAATCACGGTGTTTCCTTTCATTAATTATAACAATTGATAAAAAGCAGGCAAGCAGGCCTCTTGGGTCAGTCTTTAAGTTGTTAGGTCCACAGGCGGGCAGAGGGGCTGGGCAGAGAGGAATGGGTGCCTCGGTCACTGTGTTTACATCGCTGCAGATGGCAGCCATCACATTGCTCTGCAAGAGAGCAGCTCTACACAGGGCTCAAGTCCAGGGTGCACTTTCTTCAGAGGGCAACTTGATATGCCCATTTCTGGTGACACCACATTCAATTGGTATGTTAATGATCCTCTCCCGTTTATTTATGTTTAGGACTTGACCCCTGCCTCTACAACACTCCTATTACAAGAATCCAAGTCCTAGCGTGAGTTGTTCAAATACATAAATGTGGAAAAATCGAGTTGCAAATTATTTCTGTACATATCAAAAAATAAAGGTGGAGAAATACAGATGAAATGACAACATATGAATGTAGACAAATACAGATGAAATGACAACATATGAATATAGACAAATACAGATGAAAATGACAACATATGAATGTAGACAAATACAGATGAAATGACAACATATGAATATAGACAAATGCAGATGAAAATGACAACATCTGAATGTAGACAAATACAGATGAAATGACAACATATGAATATAGACAAATACAGATGAAAATGACAACATATGAATGTAGACAAATACAGATGAAATGACAACATATGAATATAGACAAATACAGATGAAATGACAACATATGAATGTAGACAAATACAGATGAAATGACAACATATGAATATAGACAAATACAGATGAAATGACAACATATGAATATAGACAAATACAGATGAAATGACAACATATGAATATAGACAAATACAGATGAAAATGGAGAAAAACAGAAATACCTTAAAACCAGGACCTTAATCATAATTTATAATTTTTATAATCCCAGAGAGGTTCAACTGTCTTAAATAAATCCTGCTCGTGCAGGCCAAACATGTCAGCAATTGCTACTGATATGTGTTAGGGGAAGACGAATATCCCACAAACCATACAGCAGTTTCCCTTCCAGCCAGGCGTTCTGTGGGGTCTGCGTGCCTACCAACATAGGGCCTGATTTGCAAAGCGTTTTTCAATGGGACTGCACAATTGTGAAGCGCTTTTGTAAATCACTTCCCCAAAGTCTCACCAAGGTGCTGAGACACAAGCGCTTTGCTCCGTCGCTGCCCCATCCC
This sequence comes from Ambystoma mexicanum, assembly GCF_040938575.1. NCBI lineage: Eukaryota > Metazoa > Chordata > Amphibia > Caudata > Ambystomatidae > Ambystoma > Ambystoma mexicanum. The sequence continues at coordinate 481,454,163 of NC_090936.1, forward strand.
CTCGTATGTGAGATTGCACGTTTAGCGCTATATTCCTTCCCGACTGAACTATCTGTCAGAAATAGAGATAAATACTTTCTTTTTTGGTTTTCACCATTTACAGCAAATAAAATACAATACAGTTGCTAAAACGTCAAATGTTCTAGTCATACGTTTAAATGCCTCAGTAATGTACTTGGATAAATAGTTAATGAAGCAAACACCGGCACAGGACAGATCAAAATTCATAGCATTAGTGACGTGCCTAATATCATTGATGCTAAAATGTCTCCTCAGCCATAGGCGCCTAAGATCTAAACATTTCCGCCAAATAAATAAAAAATGAATTAGATACTCATCTGCCCCACTTCCGCAGGTACAACGCTTTGTATTGAACAGCCACGTTATCCGGGCTCTCAAACGCACCATTGCAATGGTACATCTTTGCACAGGAGAGCGAATGACGCATAGCAAGACATTCTCACAATAAATGCAACGAGCCATCATCGAGTGTCCAAGGGAACATACATTTTTCATACTGTTTAACGGCAAATCACATTTTCTTAGTCAATTGTTGTTTTGCGATCTGGCCACCCCTTAATTCATCCAAGGCAATTCCCCATTGTTTGCACAAGATTGAACACTTCTTATACCAGGGGTAAATAAAATAAGTTGCCGAATTTGTTAATTCTTCCCTCACGTTCACAATATTAGTGCACACCACCGGAGCAGAGTGGAGTTTACGAAAATAGGCTAAAAACCTACATTTAGCCTGAACGCCAATATTTGGAATGCCATAGTCGTCAGGGGCCAATAGGACATTAAATGCGCACAGCGGCCTACCCTTTCAGGTTCCCTTTTGTCTTTCGAAGCCGTTTGTAAGGGATTGATAGAACAAAGCGTCTGAAATGGTCTCATCAGCGCGAGGCATAAGCATTTAATTGAATGCCCTGCAGGTGTCTACACTAGCAGCGCATGAGAGCACTCGCCTGTCTGTCTCGCTCTCCCTCCCTGTCTCTCCAAAGCCATTATTTGTCTGTTCGATGCTGGTGCCCCAAGAAACAACATTCTCTCTGCTCTTTGAGCTATCAGCACACAGGCCAAAATCTGCATGAAGAGAGCGGTTTTGTCTCTGAGAGATCGGCTCGTTGGGATGTCTGGTGCAAAAGCACACCCACGGGTCCTGTTAATGGGACAAAGTAAATAGGCACTGGCAATGCCAATAGTTTGGGCTTTTGTGTAAGCATGGGGAAGGTACTTGCCAGGCACTGCCATATTGGTATCAACTGGCTATTGATGGTAGCAGGTGCAAAATGGTGTGAGTACCTGGACATCTAATAGCAGTGCCTGGCAAATGCCTAATATTTATGCGCAAGCCAAAACTGTTGGGTTTGCCAATGCTTGTTTTAACAGGACTTTAGTGAAGGAGACACATAGTGCTTATAAATCGAATGGCTGCAGGCAGACCTGGTTAAAATATTTGTATTACACCAGTAGTTAGTTTATGGCTCACATTAAGTCTTTAACTTTGAGAAGACTGCTTTGGAAAAAACACTGGCATACACTTTGAGTCCAAAGTTTGATGGTAAGGCGTGTTTAAAGCAAGCTCAGAGAGTCCCCGTGAGGAGGTGTTTTAGGTGGGGATGGGCAGGAACTAGGTGGGAATGGCCCTAGGGATTAGCATGGACAGTCAATGGGTGGGAAAATAACCAAACAACACCTAGAAGCTGTGTGTCCCTCCTCATATGCCATTTCTCCCTATCTGCACTAGAATGCAATAGTTTTGGCTTATAGGTGGTGCAAGCATCACCTAATGCTCAACCAAAAATCATCAAAGGGAGAGGAGCAAACAAAATACACTGACCGATCACATAAAACTAAGCACATCAAAGAGAACCACCCTATGAGAAAGGGGCAGACCTGAGACCTACACCCATCCTATACTTATTTACAGTGAAGAGGTCCATTCCCAGGAGCCCCCCCCCTTAAGATAGCAATGAATGAAGCCTAATCAGAAAGCAAGAATGGTGCATGACCGCAGCATGCAGACCTATGCCTGGCAGTATCACCAGGCAGAATAATGCATGCCTGCGGTATGCATTTCTATGCCTGGCAGTATTACCAGTCAGGATGGTACAGGACTGCAGTATGCAGACCTATGCCTGGCAGTATAACTAAGTAGAATGGTGCATGACCACAGCAAGCAGACCTAAGCCTGGCAGTATCACCAAACAGAATGGTGCATGACCACGGGATGCAGACCTTTGCCTGATAGTATCACTGTGCAGAATGGTGCATGACTGTGGCATGCAGACCTATACTGGCAATATAACCAAGTAGAGTGGTGCACGGCCACAGTATGCAGCTCCATGCCTGGCAGTATTACCAAGCAGAATGGTGCATGACCGCAGTATGCAGTCCTATGCCTGGCAGTATCACCAAGCAGAATGGTGCATGGTTGCGGTATGCAATCCTATGCCTGGCAGTATCACCAAGCAGAATGGTGCAAGGCTGCAGTATGCAGTCCTATTCCTGGCGGTATCACCAAGTAGAATGGTGCATGACCGCAGCAAGCAGACCTATGCCTGGCAGTATCACCAGGCAGAATAGTGCATGACTGCAGTATGCAGTCCTATGCCTGGCAGTATCAGCAATCAGAATGGTACGCAACCGTGGTATGCAGACCCATGCCTGGCAGTATCACCAAGTAGAATGGTACATGACCACAACACGCAGATCTACACCTGGCAGTATCAGCAAGCAGAGGTGCATGACTGCAGTATGCAGCCCTGTGCCTGGCAGTATTACCAAGCAGAATGGTGCATGACTGCGGTATGCAGTCCTATGCCTGGCAGTATTACCAAGCAGAATGATGCATGACGGCAGTATGCAGTCCTATGCCTGGCAGTATCACCAAGCAGAATGGTGCATGACTGCGGTATGCAGTCCTATGCCTGGCAGTATCACCATTCAGAATGGTACACGGCTGCGGTATGCAGACCTATGCCTGGCAGTATCACCAAGTAGAAGGTACATGACCAGAGCAAGCAGATCTAAGCCTGGCAGTATCACCAAACAGAATGGTGTATGACCATGGCATGCAGACCTTTGCCTGGTAGAATCACCATGCAGATTGGTGCATAACTGCGGCATGAAGACCTATACTGGCAATATCAACAAGCAGAATGGTGCACGACGGCAGCGTGCAGACCTATGCCTAGCAGTACCACCAGGAAGAATGGTGCATGACTGCGGTATGCAGTCCTATGCCTGGCAGTATCACCAAGCAGAATGGTGCATAGTTGCGGTATGCAATCCTATGCCTCGCAGTATCACCAAGCAGAATGGTGCATGGCTGCAGTATGCAGTCCTATGCCTGGCGGTATCACCAAGTAGAATTGTGCATGACCGCAGCAAGCAGACCTATGCCTGGCAGTATCACCAGGCAGAATAGTGCATGACTGCAGTATGCAGTCCTATGCCTGGCAGTATCAGCAATCAGAATGGTACGCGACCGTGGTATGCAGACCTATGCCTGGCAGTATCACCAAGTAGAATGGTACATGACCAGAGCAAGCAGATCTAAGCCTGGCATTATCACCAAACAGAATGGTGTATGACCATGGCATGCAGACCTTTGCCTGGTAGAATCACCATGCAGATTGGTGCATAACTGTGGCATGCAGACCTATACTGGCAATATCACCAAGCAGAATGGTGCATGACGGCAGTGTGCAGACCTATGCCTGGCAGTTTCACCCAGCAGAATGGTGCATGAACGTGGTATGCATTCCTATGCCTGGCAGTATCACCAGTCAGAATGGTGCACGACTGCGGTATGCAGACCTATGCCTGGCAGTATCACCAAGTAGAATGGTGCATGACCACAGCAAGCAGACCTAAGCCTGGCAGTATCACCAAACAGAATGGTGCATGATCACGGCATGCAGACCTTTGCCTGATAGTATCACCATGCAGAATGGTGCATGACTATAGCATGCATGCCTATACTGGCAATATAACCAAGTAGAGTGGTGCATGGCCACAGTATGCAGTCCTATGCCTGGCAGTATCACCAAGCAGAATGGTGCAAGACTGCAGTATGCTGTCTTATGCCTGGTAGTATCATCATGCAGAATGATGCATGACTGTGGCATGCAGGCCTATGCTGGCAATATCACCAAACAGAATGGTGCATGGCCACGCCATGAAGACCTATGCCTGGTAGAATCGCCAAGCTACGCACAGTCAAGAACAATCCACGGTTCCAGCTAAATCCTATAAATTCACCACAGAGCTCCATCAGGCACACACAAAACACTTGTGCTTTCTGGAGGAGTACTTCTCACATATCTCCCATAAGCACATCTAAGCAAGCTGTGAATTGCAGAAGAGTGGCAGCCAATATGTCGATTCAGCAAGCAAAGAGCTAGGCGCAGCCACAATCCATAGAGAAAGTGCACAGACCCAGGCAAGTAGACATCATGGAGCAAAGAGCAAGGCGGAGAACCTTTGTGGGGCAGTGTGGCAGATCAACCACGGACCCAAAGCAGAAAGGTAGCATACCCACCTGGGAGCTGCAGAAAGCACTACAATAACTATGCTTGATTGGTGCCCAGAGGCTTGCACACCTAACATTCCCATAGAGCTAAGAACACGAAAGAGACCTGTGGGGAAATACACACACCATACATGGAGAAGCACGGAAAAGAAGAACATGGATGTCGAATTATGCCAGACCACACATTGATCCATAAGAGATCTCAGCACATTTACAATCCATGTAGTTGGGTGTCCTAGTGTGGCTGCTACACCTTGTCCCAGATAAGAGCTCCTTTACGAGAACCAAGCATGTGGATCGTATGGAAAACTCCATCCAACGGAAAGCGTGCATGCCAATACACAGATCGAAGACGGACCAAAGCACAGCACATAGAGTCATGCATGTGGAAATGAGAACACCCATATCATAAACTGATCCTAGACTTGCAAACACTGAAGAGAACCATGCCTGGGAAGAATGCAGGCCCATAAATAGACCCACCCTAGACCTAGTCACCCTATCAAAAAGCATGTGGAGAAGGATGCAGACTCCATACAGTGACCTCCAATAGAGCATCAATGTGGATAACCTCAAAAGAACCAATCATGGGGGTAGTGCAAAAACCAATATGCACACTCATCGCGGCGCTAAGCACATGGAAAGGTCTCGCCTCTTACATGGATTCATCGGCAGACATTATGAGCCATCAAGCGTGGAGTGCCAACAAGTAATGTTAAAGGATATGATATTGTGCCTCCTTTATTGTATATATTGACCTAAGCCCAGTCGCTCTGCGAAGAAATCCGCGTTGCAAAGTTCCGATCTTAGATCAATTTAGCCGCCATTTTAGGTCCATCCGCCATTTTGATTTCCACTCCAAAGTATTTCTCTGTTCTAAAATGGTGGACAGTGTTTCCCGCTTGTAACCTAGCCGCCCTGACCTTTGTACACAAGTTAATGTCTAAACTGTCCGTTGGCCGAATGTTTGGGTCGAGTAAAGAGACCTTGTCCTATGTCTGACTTGTAGATAGAGGATTACCTGCGCCAACAAGTCTGATCCGCGGACATATATCAACTACAATGCTGTCTAAATACTGAACGTGGACACTTGTTGGACTACATTGTATAGGACGTGTGTTTAGACTTACTGTTAAATCTGAGAATACACTGTTGCCATTGTGACTTCTTGTTGTACAAACTGAAGATAATCCACATGCATATAGTTGGACAAACTAGAAGTGAACTCGGCACGAACCCTAGACCGAGAATTATTAACCTATAGGGGGGCTGGACATTATGATCAGAACTGTATAAAAAGGGTACATGTTTAGACGTCCAGTACCTCTCACTTCTCACACTGAAAGGGCTGGTATTCGCTGTGATGTACTGAGGGCCAGATAGCAATCTAATACTTTGTTTCTTTGTAAACTGTACAGTTATAGAATAAGGATCTGTGAATCTTTATAAACCCGTGTTTGGTGTATTTCCTTTTGGGGTACTCATCCTTGATATTTCCTTTTGCTTTTACAGAACCCCAAACCATAATAAAACTTAGCATCATGAAAAGAACCATGAACCCGAGGCCGCTCAATGCCATACCTCAGGCATTCCAAAACTGGCCAATGATGTCAGCATTTACAGCCTCGGATGGACCTATCAGTAACACACTGAAGAGAACCATGAATAGAGGGGACAAGTATATAAAAAGACCAATCTATTTTAAATTAGTTTTATTTTTTATTTATTTACTGTTGATCCTATATATTGCACTGACACCTCCCTCTTGCCCCCACACTCTCCCCCTCCCCTGCACTTGTGCGATCTCAATGTCACATGGCCTAGTAAGATCATTGTCTTTGTCTTCCATCTGTTCCACCTCCCTTGCCTCATCGCGCCTTGAAACACTTGTGTATAGGCACGTTATGAATGTCATATCATATCATATCATATCATATCAATTAAAGAGGAAATCACTCATAGGGAAGTATTCCATGAGGAAAGTAGGATACTATCCATAGGGGAAGTGTGCAGACAAGTAGATGTGAACATCTGCCATAGAGGTGACCACAGGGAAAAGAACCCCACATGGTGGGTCCACCAAGAAACCACACTAAGTGGGCTTCCAATATACAAATATGATGGCAGAGCACAGACCCACACATCAACCCAGCAGAGCTGCAAGCACTATTATGGCAAGGACGTCAGTCCCATTTAAACACACCTACGAGAACCATTTCCCTGGACCGTTGACTTATCTGAGTAGATAGATAGATAGATAGATAGATAGATAGATAGATAGATAGATAGATAGATAGATAGATAGATAGATAGATAGATAGATAGAATAACATACTTTGACAGAATGCCACCTGGAGAGGGCACAATAAACGGAACCTGTTTTATTTTAACTACTAAAATGAAGTGATCATTATGTTTCTTATAGGGGCTCTGCTACTCAGATCCCCTTTCACAAATGCTCCATATCAAAATTATAATGTACACATGTGGCTTTGTTGTAACCAGTCTTCTCACATCTGCAGCACCAGCTCCGCAGTGGCACAGAGCAGGTTCAAGGGTCACATGAACATGCCTGACTATTCCTGGAGCACAACGCTTCTGCAGGCTGAGGTGGCCTTCTAATATTCTGCACATCTGATCTAAATCTTAATAGTTGTATGCCTTAGTCAGTCTGGTGGCATGCACATCTTTAGATATAAGCCATGCCTGGTTGTAGCATAGTGACTACTAAGAGCACACAACTATCCAGCCACATCCATTTGATATCACACTGGTGTCAGCTCTATGAGCAGGGCCCGGCTGTGGCAGGATTGATGTATATTGGTGTCTGGCCTGTCTCCAGCTCCAGTTTATGTGGAGCAATATCCATGATGCTGATTCTTTGATTCTCTAGTAGAAGGGGTAAAACCTTCTCCCAGAGCATTGTCATTTCCCCAGGATGTCTCTTGTGAGCCAGTGCTTCAAAAGCAGCACTGACATAATAAAGCACTCCAAACATAAGGTGCTGACTACTGGAGTAACTTTGAAGTTGGTAGACATGGTAAGCGGGAGGAGATAGAGTCCCCAGTGAGGAGAAGTGGAATGAGAGAATGGTTCCACTATCTTGGTTTCTGTTACGGATCTCTTCCTTCTCCTTTGCCCTCCATTTCCAGCAGGAAAGGTAGTCTGGGTGTGATGTCATAAAGCAAAGGGCACCTGTCAAAACAACATGTGTTAGGCCCCTTAGAGCACGATTACTTTGGACCAATCTCTTGTGAAATGTTGTCTTTAAAAGGAGAGCTGCATCCCACGATTGGTTGATCCATTTTTGGACCATTAAGAGAGGAAAACAGATACATATTTGGAACCCTACTGGGAGTGCAGTCCTTTCCAAAGTTCTCTGCCACGTAGGTTAAGATGGAAGGCATACAGGCCAGAGCAGAACTCTGTTCCCTAACCATCCCCAGGGAAAAGTTGGGGTGACTGCTGCTGCACTGTGGACTCACTGCTGGCTGCACTGGAACCAGTGTTCATAGAGGTGGAGGATCCCTAATGGTGTCAGCCAAGTTCCCTGGAGTGAGAGTGCAGAAATGAAGGACTCACCTTATTCTAAAGCCCCTGGATTGTGACTTCCAGCAACTCTGAATCACAGAAGCGTCTGGAATCCATTATCAGCAACGTGCAATGCCTTCAAGCTGAATCGACTGCACTGGATACCGCCAACCGTCCACAGGACCAGTGGTGCTGCTTCTGCTACTCTAAGCAAACTTCAAACTGTTTGCTGATTCTTGAGAAATCTGGAAGTCGGCTGAACTGTTTGCCACAGATTGTTTCAAGCCAAGCAGCTCAACCGAAGGATCGACTTTCATGGGAGCAACTGATTCGACCTCTGACTTGACTTGCTGGAAGTCATCAATCCCTCCGTCATAAATGCCAACTCAATCCATCAGAAGCGATCCTCTTGCTGTGACTGGACCACTGCTTGAACCACTGGGAGACCATTTCTTTCTATCTCGAATAATAACTCACCCATTTGGGAGCCAGGACCATCGAACTGACTCAACGCCAACCACGGGTCGGACAGTAAAAACTTGAAATGTCTCATCCACAGTGCAAGAGCCAAGAAGCCTGGCATGAGCTGTCGAGCCCCCAAAGACAAGACACTGGTACTATAAAGAGGCTCTGTCCCCCTGGTCCACTTCTGGTGCTATAGTGACTTTTAAGCCCCCTTATCTATTTCCTTCTCAGAACGTTGACCATTGTCTTTGTTGCCCAATCTGATTGCCTCAACATCCCTGCTCGTCTACCCAGAGTCCCCTTTCTCACAATTCTGCACTCTCTGGGCCTCATCACGAGTTGGGTGGTAACGCCGGCGCTATTAGCGCCGCCGCTATTAGTGCTACCGCCAAAACCGCCGGCTCTATTAGCGCCCGATCACAGGTTTGGCGGAACGTTTAATGCCCATTCCCCATTTGGCCCATTCAGGAATTCCTCATTCCCCATTGGGCCCAATGGGGAATATTCATGCTATTACCGCCGGTGGATTTCCCACCGGCGGTAATAGCACCAAAAATCAGCAAATTTGCCGCGGATTTCCCCGCAGCTCAGAGCTGGGGGGAAATCCGGCAAGGCCATGATCTGGCGGACCCTTAAATGCAGTGGTAAATGGCGCTACCGCCGCATTTAAGGGTTACCGCCAGACTCGTGATGAGGCTCCTGTGTTTTCCGTTACAGAAGGGTGGGGTGGGGTTCTAGTGTTTCCTTGTTAGTTGTTTGCATTTTTATTGTGACATTTAAAGTCTATATTTCGATAGAATCTTGATTGACCTTTACAAAAAAAAAAAAACCAATGTACTTAAGTTGTTTGGGTTGCAACTGTTATCAGATCACACACCTGAAGATATAGCCTACACTTGCCCCACTTAACCAAAAGTGGAAAAGGAGGTACAGCTTTCGGGATGCGCCGTTTCAACTTTATGATTGCGATCACTGCTGGTTTAGTAGTCGTGTGGGGCTAAGTAGGCAGGTCAACCACTACTCATCCCGGTGCTCCTGCAATGCAGTAGTCATTTTGTCACACATATCTTACAAAGCGATGACAAAATATAGCAAGAAAGTAAGCGCTTAAATAGATTCCGCACAAAAAGAAAAATATCTAGCAGGGGTGAAGTGATAAATATTAACAAGTAACTAACAAAGTTTCTAATAAACTAAGAACATTATTTAGTGTTATCAAAATGGGTTCAAAGAAGAAAGGACTCCCACACATTCATGGATGACCACATTACTGCCAGGGGCTAGGGTGAGAAAGGTTTAAAGTGCTTGATTTCTTTTGGTAGGGACTCTTAGGGTGAGTTCTGCCTGTACACTGCTACATCTGTTGGGTCTCAGAAGTTTGCCAGTTTCCTGGCGGCACTACCGCCAGGATACCGGCAAACAGTAATACCGTTACCAGCACCTGATCTGTCGGTAATACCATCAGAATACGGGTGCCTGTAAGGGTAGGATAATCTCCATTCCATGGAGTCCCATGAAAAGCCATGGGGGGATTTCCAGTATTACTAGCACCAGTGGCGGTAGTACTGGCAGTTTTTCTGCCAGCGGGGGGCCTGACTTACCTCCAGCTTTTGGATGGAGGTAAATCAGGCCACGCCACCAGCAAACTTGTAATTTGCCGGTCCAGCAACATGCACGATCTTTCCAGACTGGCAAACTAATAACAAGGCCCATTGTCTTCGTTCTCGAATCACAGTAAAAAGTGCACCGCGATGCAACCATGTGCTCAAAGCTTTTTTCGATGAATACTCCTGCGATCATCAGTGCAATTACAGCAGGCTCATGTAAACACTAGTTCTCCAGCAGAGCACAGAGATGAGCACACAGAGACTCTCCATGTTCCGCGTTTAGATTTTATAGATGAGGCGAGAGCGCTTCGAGGTGCACAAAGCGATTGCTGGTAATTCAGGGCCTAAAATGAACGCTCTGATGGGTCCTGAAAAGGAAATATATTTTCTCTGCATATCCATCCTCCTCCCTGGCCAAAATGTTGGCATAAGCTTACTTTTAATTACGCTAAGCATTATGTGTACGAGCTATTGTAAAGAAGGAACACTGGGCCTGACAGAGGAGAAACCATTCTTGGCATTGTGGAGGGAGAGAGTGTATTTACCACCTTCAATTGTAGGCTTCCAATTAAGATGGCATGCAGGAGGTGGTCCAGGAGAATGCTACTGGTGGCTGCAGAGCTTCCCAGTGGAAGCAGGCCTTAGAGGAACCACTGATTGACAGAAGCAGGGTCCAGTGGTGTGCAAGAGTAGAAGCAGCACCATTGTTGGCCATAAGGACCCCACCAAGATCAATTGGATGTAGGTGACTTAACTGTGAAACTCTTTCTATGCCTATACCTGGAGGCGATGACTGCAGCAACTGATCATTACCATATCAGTCTAGTCCATAAGGTGTAAGCAGAAGCAACTGAGTTCTGTTTGATTGGGGTCCTAGAGTCAATGGCAACATCTAGTAAGGACTGCAAGAAAGTGAGGACTTTAAATAGAGGACCTGCAAACAATCTCCGCTTGTCATGCCCCACCCTCTGGAACCCGATCCCGGTATCAGCTCAGAATGTCCCCACAATTCAGCAATTTCACAAGTTTTCCAGAACATGACTTTTGCAACAACACCTGACCAAGGACTGATCCCAATGGATGCACATAACGACGCACAGACCTCGGCTCACAGTACTGCACGACTGCTAACAGACCCTGGCCCATATGCTGGCTAGCCCCTTTTTGTACAGTATACTGCTGCTGTCAAGCTAGGTCTGCACGTTGATCAATACAATAGAACAATATAAATGAGTGATCTGTGTAAGCAGTCAACAACCGAGGCAGTGAGCAAGGGCCCTTGGAATGCAGTGCAGTCTGTTTCAGCAGTGGAGACTCAAAGAATGAGAAGTGGAAGAATCATGTAGACAGGGCTTTAAGTGGGTCAGGTCTAGCCGGGACTCACACCAGCAGGGTCCAACAATTGACTTTGCATCAGGGCTCTACCAGGGAATACTGAACTGATTTCACACACTGTCAATGAGAAGATGAGGAGTGTAAATACTGCGATTCCCCAGTAGATGTCACTATAACATATGTATAATCACATCATCAGTTTCAGGCATTTGTTGTTAGATTATTTGTTGTGTAATAGTCTGAAGGGAAACTACAACTAAGAGAATGCATCTTTGATTTGTGCAGCATATTTTTATATTGAATTCTTGTCATAAGAATGATTTAACAAAATGAATACAGAAGAATCACGGATTCCCTTCTGAAGAACCTAGGGATCCTGCATTGACCTGTTTTGATTTGGTTTCATTTGTATATTCCAATACTTTTCTTTAGTTGTTTTTTGACTGCTCATTTTGATATTATAGTTACCACACTGTTTAGAATAGGTTTTATTCCAGTTTGTGCCAGGTACGAACCCCCAATCACGCCTGGTAGGCCACTACAGTATTTGTGTGTGCCACCAGTCTTTTAAAGGTTGACACCAGACACTTCCTAGGCTCCAACCCCAAATATTGGTTTGCGACTTTTTAGGACCTGAGTGGATTTTGTACCCCACTTAAGGCACTGCCTGCAGGAGTTGAAATACGTGCACTATTTCTCTGAGGAGTCTCAGCTCTTGCTAGCGTGGGGATGAGAGGGGCTGAATGCCTTGAGAAGAGAAGTATGTGGCAAATGGGGCTGGCGGGGCTTATGGCAATGACCAACACTATGGGTCCTGTACCTTTGGAATACAGTTGTGTTTATAATAGACAGGTGGCAGCCTGGAAATCACGATAACCCTATAGAGCACTGGAAGGAGCAAAACATACTTGACGAACATCAATGTTCTGTGAAGGGTTCCATGTGATATTAATGAATAAATAAATAATGAAAACCTTTTTCTTAACAATATATTTTTACCAAAGAAATACCATTTTTTTAAATATATATATTTGGGGGGCCCCAAGGCCCACATTTGCTTTTCTTTATTTCTTTATAACCTCACCCCAAATCCCTTCCTACCCGTTTTAACCCCCTACCCCACCATATATATATATTTAAAATAAATGAAGTGTTTTTTTCGGGAAAAATGATTAGTTAAACATGTTTGTTGTTATTTTTTATCCAGTAACATCACTGGGTACCCTGTGAAGGTATAGGATTTGCAGAGTGACACAGCTGCTGAAAACAGAGAATTAAATAGTCAGTGAAATAAATTTAGCAATGTTAATCGCTTGGGTGGTGTCTCTCGTGGAGTTAGTCCATATAAATCAGCATTCACCAGCCCACCTGAGACCCAATGCTGCAATGTCCTGATGAAGCTATAAGGGAACCTCTACTCGCTGCCATGTCCATTCCTCTTTGGATGGGTAAAGATCAAGCGTACACCACCCGGTGGTTTCGTGGCACCGAGTGCAAATATCTCAGAAGCGAGAAGGTTGGGTACCAAAAGAGCCTAACTTGAAATGCAAGGTTTTAAATGTAAGCTTGTAAATGGTGCTGCTTCTGGTTATCCCGCCAATATGGCTCAACCCTATATTCCAACCCACTCTCATAGGTCCAGTTCTAAGGATCTTTTAATAGTAAGTAAATACAATACCACCCTTTTTAAGAGCAGTCCGTTTCGCACTTTAGGGTGTCGCCTATAGTGCAATCTTTCAATTGTTATTAGAACGTGAGCTAGATTGCAAGCTTTGAAGTCAAGACTTAAACATCATTTTCTGACGTTTGATGGTCACTAAAAATGTTACTGGAAATGCTATTCTGCATATGTTCTATTTCGGGTGTCCTCTGGATGTAAACCCCGTTTCTTGATTTCAGTTGTGTTTTTATGCAATGTTGTAATGTTTTTGATGTGTTTTGCATTTGTTTAACTGCTGCAGCACCTTGATACTGGTCACACCGTGAGAAGTTGTGCTTTATAAATACATGTTTACTAGTACTACTAGTTGAGCAAGATAACAGATAAGTAAGCAAGAGAAGGCCCCGCAGAAGAGCGGGAACTTTACATGGTGCCGGAAAACAGGAAGGGAAGAAGAAACACATAGTGAGCAAACAAGTATGTTTCAAATGGTGTGGGCAAGCCAAGAAAAGGAACGGCCGGCGGTGCAGGGGCAACAAAAGTAAGGAGGGGCAAATAGAACTTTGTCAGGAGAACAAAGGCGATGAGCAGGGGAGAAACGGGAGAGTTTAGCAGCAAGATAGCTGTTGTGTTCTAAGTTATTTGTTTATTTATTTAGTTCATTTATAAAGCACGCCTAACCAAGCGGCATCGAGGCGCTGTTACAGTAACAGTTACAAGTAAGAAGAGTTAAAAGTCAATAAAGAGGATTAACATAATGCCAGGCGCATTTATGCAAGCAGCCACGTTTTCAGTGATCTCCTGAACGCCGAGAACGATTGTTCAGCTCTCAAGGCGGGCGGGGGTGAGTTCCACTGTTTTGCTGCAAAGGTGGGAAAGCTTGCACCACTAGCTTTTGTCTGTTTGGGTTTCGGCTGTACCCGTTGTAACAAAGAAGACCTCTGATACTTCAGGTAGGTTCTTAGTCTCTTTATTGTCCTTGTCCTGTACTCCTCCACCGACATGGGGATGGTAGGGGACACAAGATCACAAGGGAAACACTGGGCTCACCCCCACACCCATCTTCTCTGCTCACAGCTTTCTCTCACTGACCAACCGTCACCCAGCAGAACACTTCCACCCAAACATTTCACTAGCAGATGACCTCACACACTCTACTACTCTGTAAGCCATATTACTACACGTCTGCTCCCCTAGGAAACACATAAGCCAGATTACTACACCTCTCCCTCCCTAGGGAACACACAAAAGAATGACCAAGCTAACATGACCAGCACTAAACCTTAAACATCCAAACACAACACAGTACCAGAAGTTCCGCAACACAGCGGCCACCTATGTACAGAACCCCTGGTAACTCAAATAATGGGAACCACACAAAAGGAAACCATTTGCAGGGCAAACCGGACCAAGTAGAAAATGCCGACGGCACGCCAACTGCACAACACACCAAATCCCTCGATTTACACCTCGAGGCCTAGAAAATAATAAATGGAGCACTTACGCCTGTCCTTAGCTGCTCCTCAGGACCTAGTGGTGCCACCCCTAGCCACACTATTGTTAGATAACTCTAACACTACTACGTAACCAATTTACCCTCCTTCGCACAAAACACCTTCCACTCCAGTCTGCCAGCCCGAAGTATCAGAGATGCCCCTCTGAGCACAAACCAACCCACCCCTTAAGGGAGCAACAACAAATGCCCAACAACAACCAAGGGACCCATGCAGTACAACCCTGACCGCAGTAAAAGAAGGACCGCAACTACAATACTGCTCACTACCACAAAACCGTTGGTCATTTACTCTCTCTAACATTACACCATTTCTAGAGAACCAGTGACAACCTGATTTGCCAAAACCCGGAATCAGGAGATAACTAGCCAAATTAAAACCCCAAATCCATAGTGACCTACCTCGGCCCTTAGACCAAACACTATGGACGACATGAAAATCCAACACAACTCAGGCATAGCGACCAGAACTGAAGTTAAAATAAACACTATGAAATACACTGCAGCAAACAACTGCCCTGAGAACAACACCCACGCCAAAAGTGACCAACCCTGATGACACATCAAGCACTAATGACCACAACACCCAGGCCAAAAGTGACCTACCCTGATGACACATCAGGCACCAATGACCACAACACCACGCCATAACCACCACATCCAACCTACCACACAGCCATGAATAATGCACAACTGGGACCAAAACACCATAGCGACCTACCCTGGGACCAAACCAGGCACTATGAAACCACAGAAAATCATTGCCACACACACACATGGGAAAAGAATCCAACCCATGACCATACACACAGCGACCCACCCCAATATCAAAACTGGGCACCATGAAAAACAAAAACCCCTGCTGTCAACTAGCTCATGCGCACTCTCACACACAGACATGGCAAAATGTCTATACCAAGAATCATGCAAATTCACGTGCAGAACTACTTGCACGCACACACACTATGAACACAACATGACATGAAAACATAAGATATTATGCAATTCATAAAGTTATCATGTTTGGGGTGAAATTTTGCATGACAGTACCTTTCATTACATTCCCAATCAACGTTGTCCCGTAGACAACCACCCTCAAGTCCATGAATATTCTAGTCCCTTGGAACAATCACCCGCAAGTCCAAATGCAGTATCAATCCTGATGCAAGAGATAAAAACAACCCCTCTGCACAACCAAGCTACCTCCCACCAGTCTCTGGCAGATACCTCCCGCAAGTCCTTGCTTCCAGCACTAAAGAATAACCCATAAACCCATGGAAGAAACAAGATAAACAGTGATGTTGCCAACAAAATCACCAACTAGGACCTGAATGGACTACGAGGCCAAAAAGTAGCACACCACTGGAAACAGACAACTGCCTCAACAACATCAATCCCCCTTACGTTAACCAGGAGCTGTACTCCACACCCTAAACCTGGGCCACAACACAAAAACAACATAACACTGGCCCCCAAAACACTGACCTGTCTTAACCGATGGTCCAGTACCACTCCTGACCATCCGGTTCCTCAAAACACCCCAGGGCCTCATAGAGGAAGGAACCGAGATCGCAGCAACAGAACCAGGAATGACACGCAGTCCCCTGCTGGCTCTCTATGCCAGGTCCGGGACAACTCACGACCATCTCCTGCTGAATCCTCACCAGGCTGTTTTTGTTTATTTTTTTTATCCAGAAGTCCACTCACATTGCGCACGTCGTCTACAGATCGGCCCACGTTTCTTTTGTTATTACTTGAAGCGTATCTCCTCTCAGCCTCATCCTGTGGTCCATTTCTATGGTAACGTGGGCGGAACATGACCTGCAGGAACACCAACGGCATTGTTGGTGATTGAACCATGGAGCTGATACCGAAAACAACGTCATCATTATGCTCTCTGGCTCTACAATGTCCACATCGCTCCCTGTCCCAATCGAGACAACTCCCGTGGACACGGAAGGAAAACCCAGGAAGGAATTAGGCGTCCACAGTCTTCGCCTAGCCAAAAGACCCCAGGACGCGGCCGAATCATCCATCTCCACGCCGATGGCCTCACAGCCGCCCACTACCTCCTGAGGGGACGCAGGAGGCACCAGGGGACACGCCAAGTGCCGACTCCAAACACTCTGCTCTCTATCCCCGGAAAATTAGACCTGCCTCCTAATTGCTCCTCGCACAAGCGCTGGACACAGAGACAACTGCTACGCCAGACTGACGCCGACCATGGCGCTCTGCAGGCCAGTGCCAAAAGCCTGCCTCCAATCAGCTCCCCGCACCCCCCCCCTGCCACTGAGACATCTGCCCTGCGCAATGCGGGAGCATGCAGAAACACACTCCCCGACGGCCACGCACCTCTCCACCAGCCGCAGATTACCTAGACTCATAACTGCTATGACAGCCACGACTCACCAGCAGCGCCGTGCGGACACCTTGGCGCACATCTGTAACAGCACCAAGGCCTCCAGGAATGCAGCCCAGAGGAGCGCCAGCCAGTGGGCAACTTTGCAGCACGGCCACTAGCAATTTGCAGTCTTCTCCTTCTCGGCCTCGTAGACTCCTAGAGGCCACATGCGTCCAACGCTACCCCTCCAACATGGTGAGGGATTCAAGGCACCACCTCACATGGGGCAACAAACTTGATGCGATGGGCCAACAGGACACAGGCCCGCCTGGGTGTTGGGGGGCTCACGGGGGCGGTATTCCAGGAGTGCTGCACCCCCCCAGCAGCGCCATTGGAAGGGCAGTCCACCTATCATCCCATCCACGTCGCCAGTGTAACAATGAAGACCTCCGATACTTCAGGTAGGTTTTTAGTCTCTTTATTGTCCTTGTCCTGTACTCCTCCACCGACACGGGGATGGTAGGGGACACAAGATCACAAGGGAAACACCGGGCTCACCCCCACACCCATCTTCTCTGCTCACAGCTTTCTCTCACTGACCAACCGTCACCCAGCAGAACACTTCCACCCAAACATTCCACTAGAAGATGACCTCACACACACTGCTACTCTGTAAGCCATATTACTACACGTCTCCTCCCCTAGGAAACACATAAGCCAGATTACTACATCCGTCTATTAGTATATGCAGATATAAGGGGCCTGTTGGATTGGGCTCCAGTGATTTTTTGAGATGCATTGAGATGGAGAGGCATCTAAGTTATGCATTGTTAAATGCTCCTGCATGAGTGCTTCCTGTTAGAACGTTGGGGGGCCATATGTTCGGTGCCGGTTATTTCCTGTCAGCCAATGAATGCATAGCACAGCTCACCCATGGCTCTCCGTACCCCTCACAAAACATTCTTCACTCGGTGCCTTCTTACCAATAGCTGGTGTTCCCAGTGGAAAAGAAGTGGAAGACAATATGCACCTCTGCTTAATGGGGAGCCAATGAAATGTGATCATCAAAGGCGTGGCATGAGCAGAGCGATGCAGACTAAAGATAAGGAGAGCGGCAGAATTCTGGAGCACCTGGTGGCGATTTAGGAGGACTGCAGCTAGACAAACATAAAGGGCATGGTTATAATCCAAACACGACTGGATGGGAAGGAGGCAGGGAGATGAGGGCGGGTGTATAACAAAAGGAAACATGAACTGCAGAAGGCATACGTAAACGGGACAGGAGGAGGAGACCTGGTTAATTTAAGGGACCAGGGAGAGATGCTTCACTCAAAGCTGAACAAGTCCTCGAAGCCCTTGGGTGGCCAAGACTACCCAGCATAAGACAATCAGAGAGTTGCCCTGACAACACTGTAGATGTCATCCCGATCTAAAAGATAGACCCCATGAAATAAATTCCCACCGTCCTATTTATGAAGGCCAAAGGTAAAGTACGCCTCTCCTGCCATGTCGTTTACATCGTTAAAGGAGCCAATGACACATAAAGGCCAAGACGCAGGTTCGTAATTCCAAATTCCAAGAAGTTCCAGTGTAAGAGAGGATTTTGCTGTTTTTTTTATGTATGAACGCATTAGAGAATGAAGGTGCTTCGCCTTCTTCACATAGTGTAATTTCTGGATGTCTGCCTAGGGAATACATCAGAAGGAAGGGATAATAACAGAGTAGAAATGCAATGATGACTACATAAGTGGAGGAAGGAGCCTCCCACAGGGTGAATCTCAATTTTCAAAAATGTGGACTCGTTCTGTCCCTCCAAGGGGTGTGTGCTGCTCATATGTGGGTGGTGGGGCCAGCTAGAACGGGCTGCCTACTCTACCCCTCACCTGCCCCCATCTGTTCTATAATGAGCCCATTACCTGTGGAAGCTCTGACACACAAAAAACCCCAAACTGTTGCAGCCAAGCGGAAGGCCTAAGGACCATCTACTCTGCATGCCTGCAGCTGCTGTGCAGGGGCGTAAATCCCTTTTTAAATTGCTTCTGTGCCATTGCAGTGGGCACACAAAAGAGCCTGTGGTGGAAATGTCTTTGGTGCTGCTTGGGCAGGTTGAGAAAATTGGTGGCGCATTTGCATTCCCACAGTGACGTCTGAGGAAAGTGGCATGAGGTAGACATTAATTCTAGTGCACTCGCTCCTGTATATCTGTGAAGACACCTGTACCTGGTACGTTTATACTCCTTTACTTGTGGTCTTACCCCTACCAGATTATATTTTATCCTCTAACTTTGGCATCACAAATTACTTTTTTTTTAAACTTTGGTTTTATTAACATTTTCATATTACAACAACCGGGCCCATTATAGTTACAGTCTTTACATATTCATCTGACACTTGAGCCGAACCCCTTCCACCTCCCCATCCCCCCACCCCAACTCCATCCCTCCCCCTATTGGATTTTCCATTCAGAACTTTAACCGTAGGAGCTTCCATAAGTGCTATTTTTCCCGGTGCTTGGGAGCTGAGTTGTTTATAAACATCTTCGTAGGCTTTGTTACATCTTCAGTACCCCGGGCCATAGGTCACCCCCTTCACATTAATTACCTCACATTTCCCTCCCCTCCCCTCTTGTGCAGGAGCATCCCCTTGGTATCAATGAACCTGCCATCCCCATGACTGTCGCACTCCGTTCCAATTCGTTTGGAATGTACCAGAATCATTGTTAACCATTGCGGTCAATTTGTCCATGAGGAACATGTTCTTTAATTTTTTCTGCCAATCGTCCTTGGAAGGGTGACCGGGCTCTTCCATTTCTGCGCCAGGGCCACCCTGCCCGCCCTCAACATTGTTTCCCACATTCTCCGGTACCTGTATATGTCCGCTTCCTCCGGGGGGAGGCCCAACAGCATCATCACCGGATTCTGTGGGAGTGATTCTCCAGTAACCTCCGCAATCCAACCCCTTACATTCTCCCAACACTTCTGGACTTGTGGGCAGTACCACCACATGTGGCCCCTCATTCCAACCCAGCCTCACCCCCTCGGGCATCTGGGTGACACCCCTGGGAACATCTTTGACAGTTTCAATGGGTTCCTATGCCACCCCTGCAGGATCTTAAAATTATGCTCCATATCTGATGTAAATAAGTTCCCACGGAACGCTATTTTGAATATCCTCGATCATGCGTCCTCCGAGAGGGCCTCCCCTGCTAACTCATTCCAGAATGAGCAAAATCCCCTCCTCTCCGTTAGGTTGTTAGTATTCAATATTTTATACATCTTGGACACTGTCCCCTTTCTTGTAGTCGCAGCGTCCAATAGTTTTTCAAAGGGAGTCAGCTGTCTCCTCAGGTTTTGACCCCAAGTCTGATCGCAAAGAATGCCCTTCAGTCGTAGGTATTCAAAAATGGAGATTGACCCTGCCCTAGAGCTTCCCCCATTTCTTCGTATGAGAGGAAGTCGCCCTCTCTAAACATCTGCCCCGTCCATTCCATTCCCTTTTCTGACCAGGATTGGGCGTTTCGGAACCCTCTGCTACCCAGTTTGAGAGGGTGTCACCAGAGTGAGGTCAACAGGGAGGGCCATGAAGTAAGGTGGGCAGTCGGGAGCCCTTCTTTCCAAATCGCCCAGAGTACTCCCAAGGTTGGATGGGCTTTTAACCTACTTGGGATGAACTTGCGTGGGAAGGTCACGTACCTTAAGAGGGTGGGCATCCATGTCCTCCAGGTAGGTCCAGTAGGTTCCCATGCTCTCTTTCATATGTTCCAGAAGGACATGCAACTGGGTGGCGCAGTAGTAAAGGAGAAAATCTGGTAACCCAAAACCCCCCTCCTCCCTGGGTAGTGTTAGAGTAGCCCTCCCGGTCCTCAGGGTTTTTCCTTGCCATATAAAGTCTTGCACTGCTTTCTGTAGTTCCCAGAAGGTTTGGTCAGGGACACATATTGGGAGTGCTGTGAAAAGTTACAGCAGCGTCGGCAGGATATTCATCTTTACCGCTGTCATGCGACCATACCATGACAGGATCATCCCACCCCATCTTCTCAGATCCGATGTAATCCCTACCATTGCGGGGCCGTAGTTGGTTGGGGCTAGCCTTGAGAGGTCCCTGGTGAGGAGAATGCCCAGGTATCGAATGGAGTCTTTCCCTACTACAATCGCCCTATACCTGTCCAAGGGATCCAGCTGCGGGTCCCAAGCCCGCATGGGGAGTATTACTGACTTTGATGTGTTAATTTTCAACCCTGAGAATTGCCCAAAGGTGGTCATTAAGGACAGGAGAGGGGGGAGTGAGGAGCTAGGCTCCACCAGGTATGCCAGAATGTCATATGCGAACAGAGAGAGCTTGAACTCCACTTCACCTCTTTCAATCCCCTTGATGTCCGGATGGGCTCTCACCGCTATAGCAAGGGGTTCCATCGTGAGGGTGTATATCAAAGGGGAGAGTGGGCATCCCTGCCTTGTCCCCCGTGAAAGGGTGAATTGGTTCCGATAACTTTCCATTCACTTGCACCTTTGCCGTTGGGGCTCTATATAATGTGGTCACCCAGTTCCTGATGTTTACCCTAAAACCCATTTTTTGGAGGAGGAGTTCCATATATCTCCATTCGACCCTATCAAAAGCTTTCTCAGAATCTATTGAAAGCAAGCTCGCCTCAAGGTCTGATTCTTGGGCGTACTGGATCAGATCTGTTGTCTTTCGGATATTGTCCGAACCTTGTCTTCCCCTTATGAAGCCCACCTGGTCCCCATGGACCAGCTTTGGATTTTATCTCTTCCATTCGCTTCCCCACCACCGTGGCCAGAATTTTTACATCTACATTTAGGAGCGATATTGGTCGGTAGGAGGAGCATTCCGTTGGGTCTTTTCCCTCCTTGGGTACACCACTATTATAGCCCCCATCATGGTTTCTGGCAGGATTCCCTCCTCTAGTACCGCATTAAACACCTTCACTAAGTGCGGGGCCAAGGTGGAGCAAAACTTCTTATAAAAATACACAATGAAGCCACCCTCCCCAGGAGACATCCCCACTTTCATCCCCTTAATCACTTGCTCTACCTCCTCCTCTGTCACTGGTCCCTCCATACCCACCACTACCTCCTGTGTCAGGGCCAGTACCTGAATGGAGTTCAGAAACCCCTCAATCTGGGCGTCATCCCGTCCATATTCAGTCGAATATAACTTTTCATAGTATCGACGAAAGGCCCTATCTATGTTTGGGGTATCATAACTAGGGCTGTACCGAACTTCGGCTTCGAGTCCCTATTCTGCCGAAGTTCGGCTGAAATACAGCTATCCGGCTTCGGCAGAATAGTTTCTGTTTAGGGACTCGAAGCCGAAGTCCACTTTCTATGATTAGCTGCCCTCTCCCTGTTTGGGAGATGACAGCCAATCATAGAATGTTTGACAGTGTTCAGGCTGCAGAAGCCAAACAAGCTGTTTGCCTATTGGCTTCTGCAGTCTGACCACAGAGGAACCAGCCTAACGTGTTGAAATAGGAAGCGAGGGAAGGGAACAGTTCTTCCCTTCCCTCGCTTCCTATGCCAACAGACGGATTCCAGCAGATGCCAGCACCCGGACCCAGAGAAATCACCAGGTAAGTGACCCCCCCCCCATACCCCCTCATCACGGTGAGGCCGCGGGGGTGCCCTGCACCCCCGCGGTCTCACCGCAGTAATTGCATGTATGCTGGTCGGGCCACCGGTGCAAAGCCGGTGGCCCGACATTTATTTTGCATTGGGGGGCCGCTCCTACATGAGCGGCCCCCCCAGACTCATGAGGCCGCCGGGGCACTTTGCCGACCCCGGCGGCCTCGATTTCCAATGTGCCCCCCCATCCCCCTCACCACGGTGAGGCCGCGGGGCCTCAGGGAACCCCCGCGGCCTCACCGCAATAATGTTGTGTTTGTCGGGCCACCGGTGCAAAGCCGGTGGCCCGACGTTTATTTTGCATTGGGGGGCCGCTCCTACAGGAGCGGCCCCCCCAGATTCATGAGGCCGCCGGGGCACTTTGCCGACCCCGGCGGCCTCGATTTCCAATGTGCCCCCCATCCCCCTCACCACGGTGAAGCCGCGGGGCCTCAGGGAACCCCCGCGGCCTCACCGCAATAATGTTGTGTTTGTCGGGCCACCGGTGCAAAGCCGGTGGCCCGACGTTTATTTTGCATTGGGGGGCCGCTCCTACATGAGCGGCCCCCCCAGACTCATGAGGCCGCCGGGGCACTTTGCCGACCCCGGCGGCCTCGCTGTGAAATGTGCCCCCCTCACCCCTTGAGCACGGTGAGTCCGCGGGGCCACAGGGAACCCCCGCGGCCTCACCGCAATAATGTTGTGTTTGTCGGGCCACCGGGCCAAAGCCGGTGGCCCGAGATTGTATTGCATAGGGGGGCCGCGGCCCCCCCAGAGTTATGAGGCCGCCGGGGCACTTTGCCGACCCCGGCAGCCTCGCTGTGAAATGTGCCCCCCTCACCCCTTGAGCACGGTGAGTCTGTGGGGCCACAGGGAACCCCCGCGGCCTCACCGCAATAATGTTGTGTTTGTCGGGCCACCGGGCCAAAGCCGGTAGCTGGGGATATGTGCCCCCCGACCCGCAATGTTCTCCAATGTTCCCCCCACCCCCACAGTTGTCCAGCAATGTACTCCCATTGACCCCCACCCCTCAATTGTCACATGATCTCCCATGTTCCCGCCCACCCCCACTGTTGTCCTGCAATGTTCTGCCATTTACCCCCACCCCCACTGTTGTCCCGCAATGTTCTCCCATGTTCCCCCACCCCCACATTTGTCCCGCAATGCACTCCTATTTACCCCACCCCTCAATTGTCCCATGATGATCTCCCATGTTCCCGCCCACCCCCACTGTTGTCCCGCAATGTTCTCCCATGTTCCCCCACCCCCTCCATTGTGCCATGATGTCCCTGCTGGAGCAGCCCGCAGGGTTGCTTTTAGCCTTGCCCTCCATAGAGTTCTGTGTCTGAAATATTTTATGAGTGGATCTCAGTCCCACTGGCTGTGATGGGACTTCTGCGTCCCAAAGAGTCTCATAGTTTGTTCCTTTTAGGCCATAGTTTCTTGATCTTATGATCCAGTTGTCCTGGGCCATGTATTTGTTCTTGTAGACTTGTGACAAAATGTGAAGAGTGGAATAATTGTGCATTTTCTTAATCCTGCAACACTTGTGGACAGTGTGGACAGCGAGAGAGTGTTCAGTTCAGCTGGAGATATTTATTCCGAACACAGAAGCAGCCTCTTAGCTGAAAATGTTGAAAGGCTTGTTTTCCTAAAATACAACCTTCCCCTTACAGGTTACTCTTACTAAGAGTGAGGGCTTTTCCCGTAATTTTTGTATTTTTTCTTTGTCTTTTCTCATAAGCTTACAGAGATGTGTCCAATTAATAAATATGTACCCATGCAATAGAATGCCTCCTTAGTTTATTCATTGAAATGCTGATTTTGTATGTGCTAGAATATGTTTGCCTAAAAAAAAAAACTATTCGGCTCACTATTCGGCTCCGGCCGAATAGTTGACAAACTATTCGGTATCCGGCCGAATACTAAATATGCTATTTGGTACAGCCCTAATCATAACCCAACGTTCCCTGTTGATTTCTCACCACCTTCACCATCCTACTTCTCTGGACCTCCCTCAACTTCCAGGCTAAAATCTTATCTGCTCTATCCCCCTTCTCATAATACTTTTGCTTTATCAGCTGTAGACTCCTCTCTGTTTTGTGTAGCAGGAAGTCCTTCAACTGGAGCCTGTAGTATTCCAGGGTGGCCACCCGCTCTAGTGGCTCATCTGAGGCCCCCCCCCCCAGCTGGAGTTGGGCTATTTTCCCTCTCAGAGACCTCTCCAGGGCTTCCTTCTCCATTTTTTTCTGGGCTCCCATTTTAATGAGGACTCCTCGTATGGTCGCTTTGAAGGCATCCCATAGTTGCTTCTTAAAAATGATTTACTTTCCAGTTTGCCACAACTGCTCTTCTGTTGGGTTGTTCTTTTTGTTTCACAAATTGTTGTATTGTTCTTTTTATGTGCATCGCTTTGGTGAAAGAGCCTTACAAATAAATAAAATGCAAAATAAAAAATACAAAACAATACATGTCTGATGCTTGTTTGTGTCTTTTATGTCATTGGTCAATTTAACACTGTGTGTTCCTGTGGTCATAATACTATAATGACGGGTGGCCCTTAGCACTCGTAATTCCCCCTCGGCCTTGCATAGGAAGGAAGGGAGGGAGGGAGGGAGGGAGGGAGGAAGGAAGGAAGGAAGGAAGGAAGGAAGGAAGGAAGGAAGGAAGGAAGGAAGGAAGGAAGGAAGGAAGGAAGGAAGGAAGGAAGGAAGGAAGGAAGGAAGGAAGGAAGGAAGGAAGGAAGGAAGGAAGGAAGGAAGGAAGGAAGGAAGGAAGGAAGGAAGGAAGGAAGGAAGGAAGGAAGGAAGGAAGGAAGGAAATCACTTGATATGCCAATTATTTTGAAGGAGGAGTAGATGATGATTTGTATGGGAAGATCTCTGTTTTCACATACATTCTTAAATTGTCACGTTCCTGTTTGAATACATTTTATTTTTGTATATGAAAACACAATATCATTAAAAAAAATGTTTTAGAGGAGAGAATTTTACAGGAATTTTAAAAGCACATAAAACACTTGATTGTCCTGGCTGGTATTAATTCTATTGAGCTACTCACCTCTATATATAAGCATTCAATAAAGCAAGAGCGCTTTGACGTAGTCCCAGAGCTGCTGCATAAGAGCGCAGTACCCTTCTTCTCGAGGTCACACTGGGGAGATGGCTGTTTTCCCGGCCTCCCCTCCCCTGCCCCTCTATAAGCCAATGAAAAGCCAGGAAAAAAAAACATCCTATTTGTTTTGTCTTTCTCGGATTTCTTTCCTCGCGCGCCAAATTAAACAAGACTGATTCCAACTTCCCATTTCACTTCGTGTAATGTGTTTAATTGCGTTGATATCACGCTTCACGACGCAAAGCAGTGTCAACGTGCCGCACGAATCCCAAATATGAAATGTCTGCATTAAATACATAAACACATGACAAGCATATTTAAGAGGAGAGCTGAACGCCAAAATATCTACCACCTTTGCAATATCTCTCGGGATTCAGAGCAAGGATTCTTTTAATAATTAGCTTAACATTGCCGCATGCACTGATAGGAGTATTGCCAGGCAACTAACGCAAAGCTGCTCATTTCTCCAATCTGTGATTTTGATCTTGCAACTGCGAGTCAAGTTGCAGAGCAGGTGGAGTAACCCAACCTGTTAAATGGCGGCTCTGGGGTACGAGTTAGTGTTGAGCGCATCGGTGTAACCCTAGGGGCTCCATTTTGAACCTCACTATGAATGGCCCCTCATGAAGAGAGCCTGGAACCTCTCATGCTATATTATAATTGCATCCTCCAAGAGCACGGAAAAGGTTGCAGGAGGCAGCAAGCTCTGGCATGCCCCTCATGAAGAGAGCCTGGAACCTCTCATGCTATATTATAATTGCATCCTCCAAGAGCACGGAAAAGGTTGCAGGAGGCAGCAAGCTCTGGCATGCCCCTCATGAAGAGAGCCTGGAACCTCTCATGCTATATTATAATTGCATCCTCCAAGAGCACGGAAAAGGTTGCAGGAGGCAGCAAGCTCTGGCATGCCCCTCATGAAGAGAGCCTGGAACCTCTCATGCTATATTATAATTGCATCCTCCAAGAGCACGGAAAAGGTTGCAGGAGGCAGCAAGCTCTGGCATGCCCCTCATGAAGAGAGCCTGGAACCTCTCATGCTATATTATAATTGCATCCTCCAAGAGCACGGAAAAGGTTGCAGGAGGCAGCAAGCTCTGGCATGCCCCTCATGAAGAGAGCCTGGAACCTCTCATGCTATATTATAATTGCATCCTCCAAGAGCACGGAAAAGGTTGCAGGAGGCAGCAAGCTCTGGCATGCCCCTCATGAAGAGAGCCTGGAACCTCTCATGCTATATTATAATTGCATCCTCCAAGAGCACGGAAAAGGTTGCAGGAGGCAGCAAACTCTGGCATGCCCCTCACGAAGAGAGCCTGGAACCTCTCATGCTATATTATAATTGCATCCTCCAAGAGCACGGAAAAGGTTGCAGGAGGCAGCAAGCTCTGGCATGCGTGGCATGTGAAATTTCACCCGGTCACTGGTCCCAAAGTTCCGTGACCCCCGGAATTCTGTGGGTCACTATTAAGGGTGACAACCGGCTCTCAACGCTTACACCCTGGCTGCTCTCCTTCACCCATCAACACCTCTCCCCTACCTCCCAGCACCTCAAGAATGGTTGAATGAAAGTTCCCCAATACCATGACTCGCCCTTTCAGGCATTGGTAGGGCATGTTACAAAGCCTTGTGGGGGACTTCAGTAGCCCCCGCCGCCCCCACCCACAGGTCCCTCATGTGCAAGCCCTGTGTATGAATATGCAACATTTGGGTCTTCTTGAGTGGTGTCTCAGACCTCTTACCTGATCTGATGGTTACAGGTTTCTTCACCTTTTCTGAACACCTGGAGCTTTGTATTGTATTGCTTTCTTTCCCGGTTGACAGCCTGAAAGATTCCTAAGCTATTGTGGCTGCTCGGACCTGGCACCCACATAGCTACTACCTAATTTCCTGTGAAAACATTTTGTCAGTCTCCTTACAAAAAACTCAACTATAATCCAGAAAGAAAGATATTTCTCAACTTCTGCTCTGAGGAAAATGAATGTTGGTACAGGGGAAGAGATATACAAATGAAGGACCACATTAAATGAACCCCAAAACAAGCACCCGAAGCCAAAGGGTCTTGTTAATCTTTCTCCGGGATCAATGGTATGGACTGAATCTACCCTGCATCTGAGTGGGAAGGGATAGTACTATATGGTGAACTGCCCAGTGATAGCAGTGTACCAAAAAAGTAGTGGAACTGTGACTCCGACAGGGGAAAGAGTACAAAGGAAGGGGGCAACGTGCAACACCTTTTCCAAGGGTTGCAGCCGTGCTGGTTGACAGCCAATTCAGTTGAAACAGATTTCAGTGTAACTGTAACTGATATCTGGTGGTAAAGTGGAGAAGTGTGCTTTAACTTCACAAAGAACAGATCCGGAATGGTAAAAATGGTTGCAAAAAGTAGTACAGCTATTAGCAGTAAAAAATAAAAGTAGTGGAACACTGGTCCAGACCGTTCCCGCTCACTT
Source organism: Ambystoma mexicanum (assembly GCF_040938575.1). NCBI lineage: Eukaryota > Metazoa > Chordata > Amphibia > Caudata > Ambystomatidae > Ambystoma > Ambystoma mexicanum. Next base: position 481,482,340 of record NC_090936.1, read on the forward strand.
GGACCACTAAATGCAGACCCTCATAATATGAATGCGCCTTTGAGTTTTCAGCTGCATGGGTGCTAGTGGTATTTCTGCTCGTGGTCTCTTGGTACCTCTTCCTCTGGCCTCTGATAATCTATTTTAGGCAACATCCGTATGGGTCTGGGGTCAATTGGAGGGGGATTGAGCACTTTAATGCTTGTGAGAAAAGACAATGGGATGGCCAGAGAGGGCTTCCAGTGCAGGGGATCTGTGATAGGGAAAGACCAGATCCCTTTGGAAGTGAATAGCGACCAGTTAGAATATTGGTGAATCTTCTACGCGTCGAAGGAAGTGAAGTTTATCCATCAATAACTCAACGCGGTTTAAAACACGGCAATGCGCTGGACCACTAGTACGTTGCTTGGCATCGTCACACTTTTAGCATGGTAAACATTTACAACAGCAACAGACCTCCGAGATGGTGTTCTATGTTGAGCATCTCGGTCCCCAGCAGAGAGACCGCCATGGCAGAGGTGTTCCAATGCGTAACACCTGGTGTTTGTGAGAATTAGTGCAACCATCAAGTGACCATGGCTACATCAACGTGTCCAGTCTGGTTGCTTTAACAGTCCAGCCAATTTTGCCCTGTCCCTTGCATTATGGTGCCTGTAGTCCTGCATTTATAAAAGCAAGTACCAGAATGTTAAAAAAAAGAAGAAAAGTAGAGTAGATTTGGCTGTTAAATTAAATGATTTGCTGAAGCATTACTTCCTCGTTTTGCAACGAGAACGAATACAGTTTTCACAACAAAAGCAATATAGTTTCTAGTTTTTTTGAGTTGGAGATGACCTAACTTCTTAAAGAGCACACCTATTAACCTCCAGACAGGGGTCTGTAGTTGATGGTTCCATTTTGAGCACCACCAATATGAGCCTGGAAGTGGAAGCCCGCAAAGCCCTGATCAGTCAAAAAAATATTTTACGAAAGGGACCCAAAAACATGGGACCTTGAGCAACTTCTGCCTCAGATCCGATGAACGGTCTTGCTAAATCAAACTGTCACACCCCTGTCCAGTGCTGGCAGGAAGGTGGAAGAAAACGCTGAAGCGGTTAAGTGTGTGTGTGTTTGTTTACCTGTGTGTATGTTGTGGGAGAATGTTTGTAGCATGGTGCGGTGAGAGTGGGGGATAAGTTATGTGTAAAGGTGTTGGATAGTAGAGAGCAGGTGTGTGAGTATCTGTGTGTGTGTGTGTGTGTGTGTGTGCGCGTGTGCGTGTGTGTGTGTGTCTGTGATGGGAGGGGGGTTCAGGGTAATGTATTTGGTTGGGATCAGGCAGGGGAGCAAAGGGGAGTTTGGGGGTGAAACCCCTCCATTTTAAGGTGAGATTGTGGGGGATCGGGTCAAAGAGGGGCTGGGGATTGAACCTCCCCCTCTCCCCGAATTAGTGATATATTTCAAATAATGAAGGCCGCACCAACCAGGGTGAACAAAATCGGTCTCGTTGTGTATGGCCTGTAATATTCGACAACATCACTTTGAACCACACTCTGAGCTGACTGCTTATCAGGAGTAAAGCAATGGCGCCACTAAGCTGGCTCACAAACACACTTGCCTGCTGCGTTGCTTGGAGACATTTTTACAAATAGGTTAAAAGCTGAGTAGGGAAAATATTTCGGGTTTTGTTTGATCTGTTTGTAGATTTTGCCTGACGTGCCTTTTTGTAGTTAACACGTATTCTTCTTGTCAAAGGAGTGATGAGAAGAGTCACCCCACTTCTCCATGTTTCCTCCTCCAAAATGTGAACAGAGTCTGGTTCTGGGAATTGAGGCATCTACAGAGCTTTAGCTTATGAAGGAAGCACGTGTGCAAACCCTATGTTATTTAATTGGGTTCAGGATGTCGTTTTCTATTTTTTTCGGCGCAGGAAATGGGAACCTGCTTCCTGGCACCTAACCTTTCCAATCTGTAGTTCCTGTTACGTGGTCAGGCTGATTGTTCATTGGCTGAGTGACTCTACATTGGGGTGGCGGGGTCTACCGCTCGGTGACAGCGGGTTCTCTCCAGCTAGGCTGGAGGAATGAGCTGTTTTACAGTGGCTGCATGAGTGATAGTTGACTGAGCCAATGACTGTGAGGCAGGGCAGCAGAGGCTGTCTGTGAGCAGAAGATGTTGGGTAGTAGATTGTTTCGAGGTGAGTGGTGCTGTGAGCGGAGTCAGAATCCATATACAAGCTGCCGTTATGTGGATCAAACCATAATGACAGAGGTCCCCGAAGCAGGGCTAGTCCAAGTGCCTAACCATGGAAGAGGCCCCAGGAAAGGTACTGGACATCATTATGGATTGATGACAGACTGACGGACAAGGAAGATGTAGGTACTTAATAATAACAACGTATTTCTTATATAGCGCTACACACCCATAGGTCTCAGAGCGTTGAAATAACAGATGGCATTATTATCCCACAGAGTGGTACTCAATTTATCGTCTTCTGGAGGATGAAAAGCTGAGTTGACCCTGCCGGGATTCAAACCTGCCACAGCAAGCTGCACACTAATATCAGGCGCGTGCACTTAGCTCACTGTGCTATCTAAGAGGAATCTAAACTAAGGGCAGAGGAAGAAAAGTAGAGATTAACGCAACCCTGTAACCATGAGGGTGACGCCCCCACTACCCTACCCAAGCGGTCTAGAATGGAAACAGAGTACAATTATGACAGGTTCAGGTATGGTGAGGTGAAGAGAAGGAGAGATTTGAGACAGCAGGCAACTTGCTTTACAAGTGACCCCTTGCAGGTTACCTTTTGGTGTATGTGTGGAAGAGGAGCGCTGCCCCACGGGGAACTTAAAAGGAGACTTGACAGAGATAGTGGGAGAAGTCCCTTATGCCATAAGGTGAGGGGTGGTAGTCTATCCCTGCATACCAGCAGGTCCTGGGCAAAGGGTCGCCCCACAGGTAACCCAGCTTTAGGACTCTGATGGTTCCAGAAACCCTGGGCACCTTGATAGGCCCCGGGTACATTATCAGGGATGACAGGTATATAGGAGTAATTTCCTTTGTGAAGAACATTGTTGTCATGCTTAATGTGATTACTGCACCTGCCAAGGCACACCACAGAGAACTAGAAACTGCACTAGTATGTCCAGGATCCATTCCTATTATTGATATGAATACCAACAAACTGAATACAGGCATTGGCCACATTCCCATATCCTGTTAATGGGTGCTATTTCAGAGAACCCCTGTGTTTATTACAATGAGAGTTAGGGTCCTATTGCCCTTCAATCAACGATAAGGGGAGTAATACCCAGGCCTGGTTGGGTCCACCCAGAAGAGGGGGATGCATTTCAACTCTGTGCAACCCCATATCTCCTTCTCCCATCGGGAAAGGAAGGGTCCGTTGCATATGCATGTGTGAAAAGGCGGAGTCTATGGCAGCAGCACGTGTCAGAATCCGCAGTGCTCCAACGGCACAGTCTCACCTGCGGAGCACTCTCCCTTCATCTCACGAAGACCCCCAACACAGGAGTCTTGGCCACAGCCGAAGAGTAGACTCTGGAAGAAGAGTTCAAAACATAGGTTGAGTCAAGAGACACCCAGCGTTTTCAGGGATTATCGCCCCTCCCAGGGGTCAAGTCCTAGAAATTAAAGTGGGGGGACTCATCAACAAATTGAGACTTGCGGTACCGTAATGCGACATTTTACCCTAAGTTATTTGCTATTTTCATCAGGTTGTACAGTGCAGTGGTGAAGTGTCCACCCTACAAACCTGACGACTGTGGTTCGATCCCTGTGTTGGCTTTAATGCATACATTCAATATCTATCATTTTAGCTGGGGGGGACGGAGTCCACCCTCTGAAAAAAGTGGGTGGACTTTGCCCCCCCCCCCCACGAGCGTGTGTACCCTCGACTTGAGCCCTGGCCACTCCTCACTGTCTACAACACCCACTGTCTAAAACTGCTCCAGAACGTCATCAGTGTGACGCATTCAAACTCCTGCCCATGAGACTTGCTGCCAATCCGCATTGGAACAAGAGTGAAGGTGCCACCTGATAGGAGCACGCTGCAGAGCTCTGTTTTGGCAGGGGATACTGGAAGGGCAGAGATGCTTGTGGAAGACACACCTGAACAAGGAGACGCCTAATAAAGACATGACGGGAAATAGGAGATTGGCCTCTGAGAAGAAGGGTGTGCAACAAGGAAGTGCACATGGCGAGCGGGGGCTGATGGGGTGAGTGATCTGGGGGGGGGGTACATGAAGGCCCGGAGGCATGTGCAGTGATGGCGCACCATCGAAGGGCTCCAAATTGTGCATCCGCAGGTGGGTACCCAACCAACCATCCTTAACAATTCAATTACTGAATCTCAATGCCTCACATGATGAAAGGGGCACCACTGGTGAGGAGCAGTGCCTGGAGCGAGCCAGCCCCTGTGATACAAGTTATGGGGCAGGCCCTGCCCATGCCACAAAGATGGACACGGCAAAAGTAAGGAGAAAAGTGTGGCTGGCTGCAGCAGTCACACCCTAACAACCAATGCGCCAATTGTTTTCATGTACAGATTTGGAAATAACTGTGATTTTGTGTTTAGGTATGTACATATGTTAATATATTTATCTAGAGTTATGGATGTATTTGGTTATTTAGGAACGTAAATATAGTCAGTTATGTATTTATATAAATGGGGGTTTAGATAAGGATCAGTGAAATGAAGTATCCTGAATGTGACAAATCAACTTCTGGGGCACCAGTGGCCCAGGGATGAATATCGGTTTCTAATCCATCAATCAGCCCCACACCTCTAGTACACCAGAAGGCACCCAAATAGAAACACAAGCAAAAGATAAACCTCTGTGTTCAATTCTGGCAACATGTACGGAACGGCAGGCTTATCTCCGCAAGATCGTGGATGTTGGTTAGAGCGAAAATACAATTAGTACCCAATGATAAAAGGGACTGTCCAGTCAAGGTTGTATACAAATATCTAATTTATTATTATTACAACAGACAGTTCTACCACACAACAAAATACAACCAACCCTGTAAAGGAACACAGAGGACAGTTTCATGAAGAAAAGAGATGCACTCTGGATACTGACAGCAAGGTAGTCGTTGAAGTAATCAATTGTAATGTTGAAGGATGCTTGGTTTCAGCACAAAGGGAGCAATGGGTTGCAAAATGTCACTAGGGGCCTTCGGAGATGGACCAGGGGGACTGAACAACAATGTACCTTGTGCGTGTAGATGTTCTTGGTGTTTGGCAGTGTTGAGTCGGTACCGGGACGCTTTGCAGCTCTTGAGACAGTTCAAGATGGGAGACAGCTGCTGGTATCAGGCATCAGGTTGTTCCACGAGCGCAGCTGAACAGACGGCTGCAGACTGTCCTACACGGTGGCTCGGGGTCAGGAATCATTGTCTGAGTGCTGGTTGGCAGGTCTGAAGCACTGGTTATGGCGTCTTGGACGACGTTAGTGACTGTGGTATGACAATAGTCAGCAGTGCAGTCGGTTGCAGCTTGAGGGACTGGACTGGCTCAAAAATTACCTTTAAGGTGGACGTGGGTAGATGCTTGTCAGTGCACTCCTCCTAGCTTCTTCACTTGGGTCGTGTCATCCTTTAAGGTGGACGGCCCAAAGCTGAGGAAAGTGTTGCAGCCAACGGCCTTGTCCTTGGTTTGGTTCAGAGACTCTCTGGCACTTCCCACCTAGGAAGCTTGCTTGCAGAGCCTAACAGGGCACTTTGGATTCAGTATCTACTTCTGTTCCCTTGGAGAAGTTGAGGGGAGGGATCTTGCTTCCCTCTTTGGAATACTGGCCTTCCTTCACTGATGGAAGCTGTAAGGCAGACTGTACCTTCAGCCAGTGTCCAAATGAGTTCTTCCTCTTAGTCCTTTGCAAAGTCTTCAGATGATCTGCTCAAAAGAGGGGCTCAACCTTGTTTTAAAGCAAAATGGGCCATAGTGAATGGTGTAGGCTAAGTCTACCTTATTGAACCAATCCTGGTTCCCCACCAACAATCTCCTGTATGCATGAGGTTATACCTAGAACGTTTTGCATCAGAAAAGGTAAAGGGGTGAAAACATGTAATACTAATTCCCAGCCATCTTCCTGTCTGTTGTGGATCAAACGGTCTCTCTGGTTAATTGAGCTCTCTGTGGTTCCTGAATAAAGCAGCAGGTCTCCCTTGAAGCTGCAGCGAGGACCAGACGTTTGGTCACCACCAAACCACATACTTGTACCTTCTGAATGGGGTCCCCCTGCAGGGATGGCTACTGTAAATACATAGAGCCAAACATGATAGGTCACTGCCCTTGATAATGAGAGTCAGGAGCTGGCTATAGGTTGACACAGTTCATATCAAAGGTTGTTGGGGGTTACCTGTCTCTTGTTAAGCTCTGCAGCCAGGCTCAATTTGAAGAATACTCTATTAGTATGTTAATTATGTTAATTGCTGCCACCATCTGCAGTGCCTACACAAGAGGAAAAGGTAGATCCATGCCGCCTTTGATAGTTAATTGGGATGACCATGGCAGGGGGAAGGTTTTGTCTTCCCACTTCTGAGATGCCTTGATGTACTCTTGGCTGTCACATTCCAACTAAATATGACAGGTGGACGGTGCCTGTAGTCTGTGTCCACCCAGAGTACACAGGTCTATGTGTTTGTCATGCGGTGAGCATAGGAAAATAAGTGCAGATTAGCCCCACACATTTTCCAGATCTACCATCATTCATTTTCATATAAAATTTTAAAAAAGCCCAGTTGAGCACACACCCACCGTGCGGATGGTCGAATTCCTCACAGGTGTGAGGTGAGAAAGGGAAGTGGTGGCCTGCCACAGGTAGTCTCTGTGATGGCACCACCCACTCAGCCCTTGTCCTGGTCTGCCTCTGCAATGTGTGGTGCCAGGTAAGGGGTAGGGGTCTGTCTGTCAGTTCCAACTAAATGGTTTACCTTTCACCCCTCTCAGGGAGGGTCTGCTGATGGGGCAGAGCCCACAGACGGAGACGATGCCAAGGGAAAAGAAGTAGAAGTGTCACAGTGTTTCAAGTTGTTCTGAGCGATGTGCTCATAGTGCTATTTATACAATAAAAAGGGGTCCCCCTTGGAATCCCTTAAAAAAGCCCCCTTGGTGTCTGTGTTACTGTGCTGGAGTCAGGTGAGAACTTAGGGCGTAGCCCACCTCCTGTTTGATTTAATATATTTTATTGCAGGTTGCTTAGCTCCCCTTCCTGTCCAGCTGTTCGGGGTGGGGGTTGTTCCTGTGGGGTCTGCCCTGGCCTGGGTTATAGAAGATGCTCCCTTGTCCCGGGCAGGGTCTAGAAAGAAAAGGGCTACACGTGCATGTATGTGGTACCGGATGCTCTAATTGTATGCCCCGGCCCTTGTGGATATAACCGGTGTAAGGCCCGGCAGGTGCCTTGGGAGTAGGCTCAGTGTACGGCAGAGATGGAACTTTAATGTAGCAATCAAACACATTTCCAGCAACAGATGTGTGGAACTCTGTGTTGGAGCAAACCCAACATAGTTTCTGCCAATAGTGTGATCACATTCTCCCGTAGCATGGAAGCAGATGAGTCTCCAGGAGGGAACATGGCGTCCTGACCCCAGAAACTAGACTGGAGGCAAAGAGTATGAGGGTAACATACTCGAATCTGTCCGGTTCAAGATGGACCTTCTCTGAAGTCCGATCAAAGCTGGCTATTAAGACTCCAAAATGCACAAAGGAAGGGCAAAGACAATGCATGTGCATATTGAGGCGCTTCCAGCCCAGTCAATGAACTCTTGACTCCTCCATCAGTTAAAAAGGGACAGTCTAAGGGTAAGTCACGGAGGTGTATAGGGGCTAAGGTTTGAGCATGGGCACGTCAGTGCACAGGTTGGCCATTTTATTACCCGCTTGATTAGTCCTTATCCCCTGTGAGCAAGGTCAAGTTATACATTGCAGGAACAGGGTTTCGGGCATAAGAATAATTGTCATGTGTTATGTTGAATTTGTCACGTAGTAACGTACTGATATGACACTCTAGTGAGGGTAATCCCTGTCAGATGTCCTAAGCGCACGGGCACTGGCCGGAATGCTTCTTGGATTTTTCCTCTCAGTGATGCCAGACAGGGAGTGGAAGCCACCTTCTGCCAGAGCTAGATTTGTCTCTGGCCATGACCTTTACTATGTTGATTATACACATTTATCTGCACTTATCCTTCTTCATTATGCTCAGAAGTGCATGGTTAACCTAGTTTCCCTGAAAAAGATCTTCCTATTAGAAATGAATGCTGACATGGGCACTCAAGCCAAACAGAAAAAGGACACAGGAGGTCACCCATAATAAGAATATTAGCAGAATCTCATGTAACCCACTGCCACAAAGCAGAGCGAGGCGGAGGCAGCGCAGGGAGGATCATGGTTCCAGCTCGTCACAGTACATGGAGGGAGGCTGCTTTACAGAACAGCCTACCCATAAAGCATAGAGACTCAGCTCAAGGCACCAACTTACACAGGCCACACATTATGGTAACAAGCAAGCATCATCTCACACCGGCAGCACGGTGAGATAGTGTAAGGACCCAGAGTACACAAACAGCAGAGTGAGGCATATCAAGGCTGCACCTCACACTGGTGGCCGAGTGAGGCAGCTCAAGGCTCCAGGTCACAAAAGCAGCAGAGTGAGGTACAACAAGATCCAGCTCACACAAGCAGAAGTGTGAGGTAGCACATGATCAAGCTCGCACAAGCAGCAGAGTAAGGTAGCACAAAATCCAGCTCGCACAAGCAGCAGAGTAAGGTAGCACAAAATCCAGCTCGCACAAGCAGTAGAGCGAGGTAGCACAGGATCCAGCTCACACAAGTAGAATAGTGAAGCATCACAAGATCCAGCTAACACAAGCAGACAAGTGAGGTAACACAGGATCCACCTCACACAAGCAGAAGACTGAGGTAGAACAACATCCAGCTCACACAATCAACAGACTGAGGTAGCACAGGATTCAGGTCACACAAGCAGCATATTGAGGTAGCCCAAGATCCAGATCACACAAGCAGCAGAGTGTGGCATCAGAAGATCCAGCTCACTCAAGCAGAGTGAAGTAGCACAGGATTCAGGTCACAAGAGCAGCAAAGTGAGGTAGCCCAAGATCCAGCTCACACAAGAAGCAGAGTAGGGTAGGCCAAGATCCAGCTCACATAAGCAGCAGAGTGAGGTAGAACACAGTCAAGCTCACACAAGCAGCAGACTGAGGTAGCACAAGGTCCTCCTCACACAAACAGTCAAGTGAGGTAGCAAACGATCCAATATGTGCATGCAAAGATACCCAAACCGTGTACAGTGCTCTGCTGCTCCCGAGCAAGGCTTTAAACAATGAACTAAAATACTAAAATAAGATGGCCGACTAATTTCTGGAGCTCACAGAGACAGGAGAGTGAGGAATCGAATGGCTCTGGCAAACAGACAACAAAGTAAGGCAGCTCCAGACCCCTGACCACTCATGCAGCAGAGTGAGACAACTCCAGACTTCATTTCATATAAGCAGCGCTAGAGGTTTAAGTCCTAGCTCCCACTTGCAGCAGAGAGAGGCATTCTAAAATATCCAGCACTGTGATATCACTCTAGAAAGTGGGGATTCCTGCCACAAGTACCAGCTAGTATGTGTCTTCTATTAGACTTTGTATCTATGGAGAAAAAAAAATGCATGTTCACATTACACCCACTAACAAGTACCAAGCATCACACACAGGGTACCCGCATGAAACACATGCCACAAATCTTTGGCACTCATTCCAAAATAAGCAATGTTTTGATCTCCTGGGACATCCTCATTCTTCCCATTAAATGGGCGTTTCAAGAAAAGCTTCTTCATGATAAATCATTACACAGTCCATATAATAGGTATGCAGTCTGCAATGCATACCGTGGCGCCGGGAGCCCGGGGCACAAAAGGTTGCGCACAAAAGCGTGCTATGCTGTGATCCCGGCTTCCCGTGCCGCAGCATACAGAGCGCCGAAGAAGCAGAGAAGCAGGCAGCTGGAGGCCAAAGTCCTCAGCAGGTAAGTGGGGGAGAGGGTGCGAATGTGTGGATGGGGGCAGGGGTGCCGCGTAGTGACCATGAGTGAGCCGCGCACAGAATGTTTCACCAGCGAATGCAGCCTTTTGTGCTTCAATCCGCAGTTGCAACCTTTTGTGTGAGATCTGTGGACATAGATCCAAATAAGAGTTGAATTGCATCCTTGAATTAATGGAAAACTCAATCATTAACGTTTTAAGTTTGAACCCATCCACCTGTGCTTTGTCTAAATAAAGGACGATGATTGACAAGCTGTTTATTCATCTGCCTGAATTATTTCTCTGTCATGCATGATGATTTGATATGATATGGCATTTAAAACGTGCCTATACACAAGTGTTTTAAAGCACGAAAAGATGAAATACTAGTTCATCAAGCATGAAGAAATCATATTTCATCGAGCAGATGAAATCCTAGTTTATCGAGCATGAAGAAATCATGTATATGTTAGGCATGTGACCGCTTTTAACATCAACTCAGAGATCAGCAAGCTGCTTTGTTATGTTATTGGGCATTTGTATAGTACCTTTTTTACCATTGGTATGATCTCAAAGTGCTGCAGGTTGAACATCCTCGTGGACCGTAGTCCAGTTCAGTGGCGAGAGGCCGGTTTTAAATAGTGCTTGGGTGCACTCAGTTAGTGTGCAGCCAAGGTGATTTTCGGGGTGTGTAGCTGCATTCTAATGCTAGGCGTGGTGCAGTGGTTGTGTGAGATTAGTAGAATGTGTGCAGTGCAACAAGGCCGATTTGACTTAGGGGTAGCTGCATTCTGTCGGAGGTGGTGCTTGTATATGGGATTATGTGTGCAACATGGATGATTCTTCATGGGGTATAGCTGAATTCTAAAGACGGTTGAGGTTTTCATGGTGGTGTGTAGTTATATGTGCAGTTGGGCCAAATGTATCGAAGGGTATAGCTGCATTCTATTGTTTGTTGGTGCAGAGGAGAGAGTTAGTATATTGGTATGTGTGAGTCTCTATGCAATCGTAGTTGGCCGATTCCAAACCTTTACTGGGCTAGTCGATTGCAGGTCTATTGTCATCCCTGTGTCTTATTGGGTCTGCAGTTGCTAATCAGCTAACACCTTCTCGGTGTACAGTAACAACAATTTCTATTCTCTCGGAATTACGAGTACATCCTAGATATAAGGACTGGTACTCAATTAACCTGAACATCCATTATCGAACCAGGCAGTGTTGTTGGTGCTATGCCTGTCTGACAATTATTACGTGCACCGGAAATTTGAGTTTTCCTGGTTTAGTGTGTGGGTGGAGTATGGATGACAGGTGATAGATAGCCTGTCGTTGTCACTGGCAGGAGCTTGCCTTGCCAGATTCCTCACCTGATTTAAGTACATAGTAACTTGTTGGTGGAACTAAGTCAGTCCATTTCTAATGGTAGAGTGTCAGTGCTATTGGGCCCATTTTCAGGTCCCAGGTATTTGTTTACAGTGAGTGATTGGGTGTTTCCATCCTAGTTTGGGGTTTGAGTTGTGAAGTGCTAGAGCTTAAGTGTGAATGGGCCAACACTTTGACAGCATCCTTATTTATCTTTACCAGGCGAAACATTATGTGTATTGTTTTCTAAATAAACAGTATCCAGTTTCCACAGTGCGGCATGGTAATATAAAAAGTGTCCCCCTTACTTTGTCAGATGCCAGATTAAAGTGATTCTAATTCAAAGTGGCCAGTTCACAATAGCAATATGCTCAAAAGGGGATGATACTCTCAAGGAAATATTGACCAGGTTTACAGTAGGGCCCCATTATTAGTCTCAGGACTCTCTAACTCGGCGCTCAGTCAATAACTACCTAGAAGTGCCCTCCAACTTAAAGAATGTTGATAAACATAGAGCGTGCTGCCAAGTGCAGGAAGCCTAACACCTAGAGATAAGCCTAAGTGCTACTGCCAAGCACTGCCATTATTAAGCACATCTCAGAGGCTGCTATTCTGGGGTTCTCTGGGGGGCATACAATGGAATTTATAAAACACAACACTGAGGGGATTCAGACGGTGGGCGTGGTTATGAAGGGCTTGGATGAGTTGGGTTGATGTGTTTTCTTCTGCTATTTATTGTCCTACCGATGACCAACCGCAGGGAGGCCCAGATAACAGCCCGGGGACTGTTGCCTAATGAATAAATCACAACAGTGTAAACCAGGATTGCTATTTTCACCTGAAGCATGAAACTGATGTGAAATATGACATAGAAAGCAAAGTTGCATCAGAAATATTACCTGCTGGTAACACACGAAGAGGGGAAGTGAAGGAAAAGGGATGCCTTCAAGCCAGGAAATATTGCTGTCTGAAAAAAAGATGCAGGCCTACCATGTGAATGTGTCTTCAGGGAACAGTGAGCTTCTTCTTTATATCTTCACCACTCAGCGATAATGTAGTCCTCCGGCAACGCCTGCCCTGCATAGTAACAAAAATGCCATTTTAGAGCCCTATTTCAACAGCGTTAGTGCATTTGAATGTAGCTGTTCTCGCCGTGTGTATATTATTGCCGAAACATTGCCCATGGCATCTGATAACTGAAAGTACAGGGGGAAGCACCCGTCGTGTGCTCTACTCATGCAGTTAGGCAAACACATTCCAACGTGTGCACAGATGTAAGTGCACAGACTACATGGGACAATAGCTGCGCACGAGGACGTGGAAGCCACCCTACTCAGTTACCACAAAGCAAGGTAATGTGCTGTCAACCAAGCAAATGAATACAGAACAGTTCAAAGAGCGGAGGAAACACACAGCATTGATTGGGTGTCCTTGAAAGGACAAGGTAAGGGGCATGAGAACCTCACCTGTCACGAATAACAGACCACGCCCTGAGCACAGGATGAAGTCTGACTTAATTCAATGCCTAGAAGGCAGGCACACTGCCATAAGAAGTGGGCATCTAGAGAGGATTACCCAGCTGGCATGCTAGAGACCCCTGCCCAGGTCCTACAGGCAGACCCCCACAAAGAACAGATCATCACCTGTAGATTGAAACTGATCGACTCAAGTTACATGTGATGTGTCTCCTGTGCCTTGATGTACACCTGGCGACCGTCCCAGTCATGTGACTCCCGCTGAAATTGCCCTGCCTTCTTTTTATCTGGGCCCTCTGTTATAAGAACACTTTTGTTAGACATGTAGTTAGTTGGCAAACTAAATGAAACATGTCAATGCCTTGCACTGCTACTTCACCCAGAATATCAAGTTGATAATATTCTCTTCATCAGCAGTTATGTAGGAAACTGGAACCACATGTCCATGTTTGTTCTTAGAGGGAATGATTTGAAAGTGGTACAGGAATATTCCTACGTAGGCATGATGGTTGATGAACGCATGTCTTGGTGGACGCTTCTGGGTGCCTTGGCATCAACATGTATGGCTAGCAATGCTACTCTGACAGGTTTCAGCCACATTAATGAGGTGTGTTGCTACCTCTTCTAGTTAACCAATGTAGTGGCCTGCCTTTTTATTCTAACAATAGATAGGTAGACAGATAGCAGGAGAGTGATACAAGAGAAGAGAGAGAGAGGGGGGGTGTGGGGGAGGAAGAGGGGGAAAACAGAGAGGGAGGGAGAGAGAGAGTGTGAGTGGTCTGAGGCCAAAGTAATACCCACACTGTTTGTCCTATCATGTTTTAGATTTGCATTCTGCAACCTTTGCCCTAATGCTGACCACCTAGTCATGCTGTTGCCTTGTTTTGGTTTATTGCCAGGTTGAGCACTGCTTGGTGTAATAAAGAAAGCTGCAGTTCAGGAATTCGGTTTTTCATATGTTCAAAGGTGCTAGTGGCAGAATCCTGAGCAAGCAACACATCCCACTGAAATGATGTAGTGTCATGAATGGTGTCCTACTTGAGAAAATGGGAACACACCTAGTTTGGGAATTAGAGTGACTGTGCCGTTATGCTTTCCCGCACCACTCAAGTCACAAAGGCTGTTCCCCCTTAGACCAGAGCCGCGAGCAGACCTGAGTTCAAAGAGAACGTTGTTCCCTTGCTGCGTGGAATAGAATGGCTTCCAGGAGAGATGTAACACACCTGAGGTTGGTGGAAGCGTGTGTTACTTCTATCATCAGAAAGTCCCCTTGCACTGACAGCAACAGGACACATGCCCTTTGGGAAAAGTCAGAACACGAATGAAGGTTAAGTTACACTGATGGGGGAATTTCTTATGAGAAAGTCTCTTAGTATGATATGTTTCCTGTTGAGAGAATTTTGTGATTGGCTGGCCTTTCTCTGATCTTACCCCCTTCTCACTTAAATGAGGCCAATCTAAACTTTGGATCTGGTCTACGCGGTGTGTTCTCTTGCTCGCAAGGACCTGCTCTAATTCTTTTAGTGATGGAATATCACCTTTTTGAAGTGTACATAGGAGTAGTGCTGCACATTGTCAATGCTGCGTTGAAGGCAGAATGCTGACTGAAGGCAGAACCAGGCCCCCATATGAGCAACATAGTCCTGCTAATGAGCGATTACAAGTATCTAAAGCTGTCTGGGGTCTACCTCCTGGTTTTCCTCCTGATAGATCTATTTGCCAGGAGCCCCTTCAGGATTGGTGAGCCTGGAAGATCTTCTCTTTCCAGAAGCCTACCCCGCTGACCATATACATGCTTCTGAGACTCCCGGTGTCTCATTGCAGAACATGAGGAGATTTACCCTTACAAAGACTGCTGCTTGGACATGGTGTTCACACCTTAGACATTGTTCTTGTGGCAAAGGAAACCCCTGTTGCCTGAACCTTGTCTAGCTTATCAGTGTCTAGTGCTGCAAGTAGCCAAGAAGCCATACTAATGTATGTGAATCACAGCCGTCCATGTGCCTGGAGAGCTGCAATGCACACCATTTGGCCACAGTTGTGCGTTGCCCATTACAGACAGCATATTATCTTAGTTTTGACCCATTGAATGTGGGGGGAGGGGTGTTGTCTGACCTCAGAATCTTTGGTAAACCATACGTCAAGAAGATCTTGGTGAGAGCCAGGCTGGCAGATGCAGTCAATGTCAATTGGACAATCAGAAGAGATGAATACCTGGAAGATTCATCAGTGAACTCAAGAATGCAACTTCCTGTCATTGGGATATCACAGAATTCAATGACTACTTCCGCCCAGGTGGCTTCTGTTGGGAGAGACATCTGCAGAGGTTTCAGAGACAGGGGTCTATTGATCCTTTGACAAACCTGGCATAATTTGCGGCTGGCCCCCACTATCTTGTACAATATCAGAAAGTACACATTTCATTACATGGTCTGTTTGGTGGAAGCGTCACCTTGGTGTGTTTCATGAGCTATGATATGATATTTTATTTGTGTCGCGCTCATATACAAGTGTTTCAGAGCGCGGCGAGGCAAGGGAGGGGAGCAAGGGGGGACAAAGCAACGATCATACTAGGCCCAGTGGCTTTGAGAACGTGCAAGTGTTGTCCACCCAAGCTTTGCCACAAGTCTTTGTTGACTACTATCTGACTGTTTCCGAATAAGTGCGGCCAGTGACCACTTAGACTGAACGTGTTGCAGAGATTTTAGGTGGTGAAAGTTGACCCTGCTCCTTTGCGCCTTATTTCAAGGGCATGTCACTGCCGCTGAATATACGTCATTTGTATTGCTAGCGTAATGGCGGCGGCATCCTGACTGGAAGCTGTGATTATGTCCTGTAGAGTTATGCAAAGGGCCTGACATTCTGAACTACTCAATAGTGTATTCTTCAGCCACCCAGGGGGCACTCACATAAGTGCCACGAGGATGCTTAGTCAATACATTGCCAGGGTTGTATTCTTTACTTGGTATGGGCGTAATATTGAATTGAAAATGAAAACATTGGTCCCACTACTCAATGTGGGGAGGCTATGGCCATGGCAAGCGTTTCATCCAATGAGAGTCACTTTCGTAATATTGTTTTAGAAAAAGTGGAAGGCGCAAACCCTTTGATTCTTGGTAGCCTACCGCCGAAATAGACATGGAAGTCACACGTGTTGATGTGAGTTTTCAGCATCATGGCAAAACATCCACCGTTTGGTCACAATCCATTGGAACATGTAATACTGATAATCTGCATTGCTACTGCCAGCCAGACTGGTCTTCACTGTATCATATGTGTCAGTGACATGTCATGAAATTCAAATACTAAGTCAAGGACTTCAACGAGAGTCGCCGAACGTGGCTGGATGCACCGGTACAACCATTGGAAAACTAACCTATCCTGAAAACAACTCCAACTTTTACTCTGCAAAACGCCTATCACGAAATACATTGTGCTGCTATTTAATGTCCAAACTGAACTAAAAAAGGCCAGCTGAGCGATACCCGAAGGTATAACAAGATACTTATTATCCTTGAAAAGGACCTTATGGTCGAAACTTGTGTTGGCTTAGTCATGACACTCCATGATTTTGGGAGCACTGGAATTCTGTTGTGACACTTGAATATGACATTCCTAAAACGAACATTGGGCTCAGTGCAGTATGATTGGTGTTCACACAAACCTTACACTATGTCCTTAAGAGATTAGGGCAGTTCCTATTGAACACCACAATACTCTAGTAATTCTCGTGTGAGACAATTGGTTGCCCTAAACATTTTCTTTATCTAAGCCATGGACGCCAGGTCCAAACAGTACAAATGCTATCTATGTTGCCTGTCCTCATGCCTGAGGTTTAAGCCAGCAATGAGGACGTGCAAGTCGCTCATTTACCTGAACCACTTTGGGCTCAGGTTGCTGTATTCAGTCAGAAAAACATGCAATTTTAACTATTTCAGTAAATAGACCTTGTTCTGGTGTATTAAGTTAAACTGGTTCTATTGAATCGCTTTGACATGTATAATTCTATCAAATGAAGAAGAAAGAAAATCTTTTGTATGGGTTTTAATTTAATATTGTACTTTCAATACTAGTGCAAACATGTGTTTCACTTTGTAAGGTTCTTGGGGTCAGGATAATGTGATTAAATGCCCGCTCAATCCCCGCAGAAGAGGAAATTTCAGCCTCTTGGGGTATTGATAAAAAAGGACTTTTCCTACAGTCCAGTTTTAAGATGCTCTTGATTCTGTATCTTGAATTTATGTTTGCTATTGTTTTAAGAGAAGTTACAGTGTTAGTATGTTAACGCCTTTTTATTTGACATAGTTTTTCTAAAGTATGGGTAAAATATTGTTCTTTGAATGAATGTTTATATATCTTTTCGAACAGCCTGAATCAAGACTGCTTCTATGTGTTATGTTGTAATCTGATGCAGCTGATCCTCCTTTATATTGATTATGGCTGAGCGTTCAGCCATGCTACCAAATGATGAACCATATTCTATTATCAGACATTAGATTAGAAGTTGCATATGCTTGGGCATTAGGGAGTTTAAGGAGTGCCACTTCTGGACTTTCCCAAATATCCCTGTCCTCAAAGACCAACTCCTGGTCCCACAAATGTGTAACAGAAAGCGAGAATAGGTGTAATGACAGAAAGAGTAAGAGAGAAAGATTATTGAAAAAAAAACCTAAAAAGCAACATTTTAACAACAAGGCTGTAGACACACACCATCCTATGTAGCAATCTGAAGACACAGAAAGGGCAGCAACGCGCTATTCGGGTCTCCCAGCCCCGTGCAGCAGCACTATGCATAGCTCCACTGCTCTACGCCTCTCACAGTAATGTCTGTGCACAGATCATTTTCCCACTATTATCTGCTGCATGGATGTATTTGCAGTAATAATCATAATATGAAGGATTATCCCTGGTTAGGGCCGTATTACAAAGAGGATTAGACTCAGGTCGGGGATTGGCCTCAGGTTAAAGGATTCCATTCGTGGTAGTTTGCAGTAAGCCTGTTATGGGCGCCACGGGGGGGGGAGAGGGAGTCCTGGGAGCACCCAATCCTTTATACAGCTTTTGCTTATCTGGCGCTCCTTAATTTGACTGCCTGTTCTCGGACACTCGGTCACGTTTGACTCGTTTATTAGCAAGTGTGTCCACATTAATTATGATGTTTAGTTATTTAGTTGACAGCATGTGGACCCTAGGGATGCGTTATTATCTTCCTAAATATATATTTTTTAATGTTTATTTTTATTGTGTCCGGTTCATTACAAACCTTTCACAGACATTCCTAAATATCACATTGCTTGTATGCCCTCACAATATGCAATTCCTTCTTCATTGGCAATATGCAAATTTGTATTAAATGTGAGTGCGTTATTTATTGACTTTATTATTCATGTTCTATTGTCATTACTATGGTTACAATTATAATACCAATTCATGTAAAATCCATATGTCATTTGAATATATGAATCTTCTTATAATTATAAACTAATAATGTTAGAGCTAGGCAATTATAAACTATCGTGCAGCTGTGACAACCTGACAACAGCCAAAGATAACCTTACCAAGACTGTCCTTGCCCATGGCCCATCCATGCTCACCACCAGAGGAGCGCGCCTCCCTCCTCTCCTTGGATGGACAATCCTTCTCCACACTCAGGGACCATCCTATATTTGTATCCACGATCCATCTGTGCTCCTCACAGATGCCCATCCCTGATGGTCACTGTTTGCCCATCCAAGATCCCCACTGTGGTCCCATAACTGCTCGTGGCCTTGGGCAGATCCTTGGTCCTCGCTTGAGACAAGTGCCCGAGCCGCACTCAATGGCCTTCCCTTTTTCGCAACAGATGGCTATCTCTGGTCCTCACGTTCCTGCTCTTCCCCTTGGGCCAATCCTTGTTCCTCACTTGAGACCCATGCCTGTGCCACACTCAGTGGACATCCCTTTTTCGCAACAAATGGCTATCTCTGGTCCTCACGTTCCTGCTCTTCCCCTTGGGCCAATCCTTGTTCCTCACTTGAGACCCATGCCTGTGCCACACTCAGTGGACATCCCTTTTTTGCACCGAACGCCTATCTCTGGTCCTCACGTTCCTGCTCCATTCTGGAGACTCAGCCATGCTCCTCATCTTGGGACACTCCTTGTTCCTCGCTTGAGACCCATGTCTGAGCCACACTCAATGGCCTTCCCTTTTTCACAACAGATGTCTATCTCTGGTCCTCACGTTCCTGCTCCGCTCTGGAGACTCAGCCCCGTTCCTCCCCTCGGGCCAATCCTTGCTCCTCACTTGAGACCCATGCCTGTGCCACACTCAGTGGACATCCCTTTTTTGCACCGAACGCCTATATCTGGTCCTCACCTTCCTGCTCCGCTCTGGAGACTCAGCCCTGTTCCTCCCCTCGGGCCAATCCTTGCTCCTCGCTTGAGACCCATGCCTGTGCCACACTCAGTGGACATCCCTTTCTCGCACCTGATGCCTATCTCTGGTCCTCACCTTCCTGCTCCGCTCTGGAGACTCAGCCAGGCTCCTCCCCTCGGGCCAATCCTTGTTCCTCGCTTGAGACCCATGCCTGTGCCACACTCAGTGGACATCCCTTTCTCGCACTTGATGCCTATCTCTGGTCCTCACCTTCCTGCTCCGCTCTGGAGACTCAGCCAGGCTCCTCATCTTGCGCCAATCCTTGTTCCTCACTTGAGACCCATGCCTGTGCCACACTCAGTGGACATCCCTTTTTTGCACCGAACGCCTATATCTGGTCCTCACCTTCCTGCTCCATTCTGGAGACTCACCTTGGGCCAATCCTTGTTCCTCGCTTGAGACCCATGCCTGAGCCACACTCAGTGGACATCCCTTTTTCGCAACAAATGGCTATCTCTGGTCCTCACGTTCCTGCTCTTCCCCTTGGGCCAATCCTTGTTCCTCACTTGAGACCCATGCCTGTGCCACACTCAGTGGACATCCCTTTTTTGCACCGAACGCCTATATCTGGTCCTCACCTTCCTGCTCCATTCTGGAGACTCATCTTGGGCCAATCCTTGTTCCTCGCTTGAGACCCATGCCTGAGCCACACTCAGTGGACATCCCTTTCTCGCACATGATGCCTATCTCTGGTCCTCACCTTCCTGCTCCGCTCTGGAGATGCGACCCTGCTCCTCACCTACGGGCCTCCCATGATCCTCACCTAAGGCCCTTCACTCTTCCTTATCCAGGGCAATATATTCTCCTCACCTGAGGCCCATCCCTGTACCTCACCTGAGGCCCTTCCCTCCTCCTCATGCTCCTCCGCATTCACACTCCTCCACAAGCTGACCATTCCTCCTACCTAAAAACACATGTATTATTCTTTGTTGAAATTCATTGCACCAAATGAAGGGGAATCACAAAAAGAATCAGCCAATGTGATTATGAAAATTAAAACACATTTAAGTCGAAAAATGAAAATGACAGCCACTTGTAAACTATATAAAACACTTTCCACAGAATGCATTCCACTGCTTTGCAATTTTGTAAACGTACAAAAGAAAAAAATATACTTTTTTAAGCTTTCATTTGTTTTGGTATTATATATAATACTACCCTCTAAAAAACTGCTTGAAGCACTTAGCTTCTGGATTCATGCTAGCTATGGCATAGAAATCCACTGAGATTTTCAGTGTTCACATACTGTATTGCTTGGGGTACATTATTCTGTATACAATACATGGAAGCACGGAATAAAATAGTTTTGCTTTTAACTCTTCCTATTTTTTAAATTAAACTCTAGCCATGATTTATTTAATGTATTTATTGAACATTTGTAAGGCGCCTATACAGCAGAAAGTGTTTCCAGATGCCACAAGACTAAGGGGAAAGGGGAACAGAAGAGGATAAAACAACTATAAATGGTGCTACTAGGCCTTCTGGCATTCGAAACGTACAAGTGCAGCAACACAGGAAGTGCAGGGTGTGAGGAAGGGGCAAGTCAGGTGAAAGGGAAGGAAGGGGAAGGTAAGCGGTGGATGCTGGAGAGAGGGGGCTCCCTAGGGGCTCGGTAAGTGCTAAGGGGGGCCTGGAGGGAAAGTATGCAGGGGGACGGAATAATCCCATTGTGCGGGGCAGAGGCGGGGGCGTGGACTAGACTCAGTAGTCAAGTCAGGGAAGGGAGCCCAAAGGCAAGTGCTGGGGGTTGCTGAGGCAGGCTGGTCGAGGGAGGGCCTCACCCCTGTATGACTCAGAAGGGACCAGGCAGCTAGTCACAGTAGCAAGGGGGGGCTTTAGCAGGGAAGTGGGAGACGGAAGGAGGAGGACAAAAGGAAGGTCTTGAGAGGTTTCCGGAATTTAAGGCGATCCGGCTCAAGTCTGAGAGGGGTGTGAAGCCCATTCCAGAGAGTGGCTCCTGCCAAAGAAAGATATCTACCCCCTCACTCTCTGCTTGGAGAAACATCTGACCTGCAGAGAGTTAGAGCTAGAGGACCGAAGGATTCTAGCAGGTCAGTATTTCGGAAGAGAAAATTAGATGCAGCGCGGTCTCAGGCCACAGAAAGCCTTGTGGATGATGCAGATGGTCTTGAAATTGATCCTTGCAGCCACCAGGAGCCAGTGGAGAGATTTTAGGGTTGGAGAGATGCAACCTTGAGGCTAACGATAAGTACTGCAGTCCTATTATGGATCAGTTGAAATTGGACAGAGCGAGGAAAGACGCATATTGAGGAAGAGGCTGTTGCAGTAGTCCAGCCTGGAGAGAACCAGAGCTCTGAATGCATTGAGTTTATGGGTAAAGGTGAGGAAAGGGAGAATGCCTTTGAGGAGGTAAAGCTGAAAGTGAGCTATTTTAGCAAGGTCTGCTATATGAGGTGAAAAGGTGAGAGCGGAGTCGAAGATGACCCCCAGGTTTTTTGCCTCAGAAGAGGGTGAATGGAAGTGACGCCAAGGAGGGCGGCCAGAGAGTAGGGGGGAAGGAATGAGGGGTTCCAATGAGGAGAATTTCTGGCTTACTGGCATTAAGACAGAGATCATTATCAGCACACCATGCCTGAATAGTAGTCAGACAATCAGGAATGAGAGAGGAAGGAGAGGAGGTAGAGGAGGAAAGCTTAAAGGAGAGCTGAGTGTCATCTTCATAAAATTGGAGTGAGTCAGTTTAAGGGGATGACATGATTGACAGTGTTGAAGGCAGAGGAGAGATCAAGGAGGATGAGAACTGACAGAGAGTTGGAGTCAAGGTTTGACAGCAAGTCTTCATGGGTGTTCAGGAGAGCAGTTTCCATGCCTCTGGCTGCTGTAAGGAAGGCATGTTATCACAAAGTGAAAACAGACACAAGTGATCCGGGTTCAAGGGTGTTTATTGAACTTCAATGGGTTGGTTGAATGCCTATCTAAACCTATCTAAACCTAAATCTAAAGATGGGAGCAAGCTACGACCATCAAATAAAAATAATGCAGTCCTAGTCAGGTCTGTCAAAATAAAAGGGCCTATACTAATACACCTATTGCCAATCCTTACTTCTAAATGCAAAATGGTGTGAGACAATGGTGTATGCAAAAAGAAAAGTGTTCAAGAAATAATATGTCAGGATATTTGAGCAGTTGGCTTCCCTTCCCCACGTTTTCAGCCTGGGGCTAGGCGGCACGTTCGAGCTTCGCACACACTCTGGCTTCTCTGCCACAAAATACAGTTCAAAGCAAAGGTATCAGGGCCTTTTGCCAAAGCTTATTTTCCAATAACTCAAGTCACTTACTGCAGAGGGCCTGTCACAACAAATAAGTACCAAAGTTCCTTTCTTATCAGGGCTTTCACATGTACAAGTTTTTGTTTTAAATATTCATCATCAGTCTATCTCCTTTAGGCTCTGACCCATATTTACCACAATGTTCACAGCTGGTCTCCATCGATCGGGCTCGGACTATGGATCTCCCTCATTTGGGGTTGGATCTTTTTAGCACAATATTCACAGTTGTTCTCCCTCATTCCGGCTCTGACCATGGATCTGCCTCGTTCGGGCTCGGATCCTTTTAGCACAATATTCACAGTTGGTGTCCCTCGTTCAGGCTCGGACCATGGATCACCCTCGTTCAGGCTCAGACCATGTAATCTCACTTTCTATGTTTTCCTCTTGATATCAAACATCAAAGACTTTCGATTGTATGATGAGTTTTGCTTAACCGTCACAGGACCACTTCTATTCACTTCACTCAATGTTCTTACTTTTGTTTCTGACACCTCTTGGCTGGATACCTTTACAGAGACCTTCCATTGAGCTCACACGCGGCACCGGATCACTCTGTCACCGGTATCGTATCTTTCCTTCTCAAAGTTCCAACATTCATCAGCAATTTAGCTTTACTCGTGTCTTTCATCACACTTGTTTAACAATGTTTGTTCCTGAGCTTGTTATACAATGTTGCCATTTAACTTCAACACAGACTGGTCTTGCATCAGCCTCCCCAACTTACTGGCTGTGTTGATCTCTCTGCCACTACTTTGTTCTTGGAGCCAAGGACGATACCACAGCAGCTGCTGCTCCTCCCCGACTTGGTCAGCTACGCAGGACAGCCACTGGCATCCCCAAAACACAATCAGGATTTTTTAACCTGGTTTCCTGGCCTAACGTTTTCTGATATCCAAGGTTTTTGACAGTAACGGTTTCCTGTTAAGGTATTTATGAGACTTGAAATCCAGTGTCCCGTTATATGGAAGCGTATCAAGTTGAGGGACAGCTTCGGGTTGGTGTCTGGAGTGTTTTGGGGCTGCAGGACGAGTTCTGGGGGTCGTGGGTGGTGCCTGCTCAGCAGGCCCCCCTACGGTCCAGCATTGCCGTTAAGCTGGAACGCAATGAAAGGCCTGGTGCCATTATCCCTCAGGCTGGGAGCCTACAAGATTAGCATTAGAGGAAAGGACCTTCTTGCGCGCATCCGTGTGATGATGTGCACATGCAGGAAGTTTCGTTCCGATAAGTGGAACACTGGGGATTACTTTTCAACCCCCTGGACGCGGTACAAAGGAGTGTTTTTGGCACATATATATTCATGGAAAAGAGATGCATATAATAGGAAATGTAACATATGCAACAGTTTTTAGGAAATGTAGATTACATGCACAGCATTTGGGGATTGCGATTTCTGCACAAAATCTTTCTTGAATTATATATTGCATGAATTATGTATTTCCCTCCTTGCGAACCCTTCTTGGTTTGCCGTCTTTCACCCCTCGTTCACCTGCCTTCTCGAAACTGATGCTCCTTTGTGTGCTTTGCCTCGCACAGAGTGTGCTCTTGTGCTCCGCCTTATATCCGTGTCGGGAAGTTTAATGGAATTCAGGTGTCAGTGATTGTCAGTAATTGCCAGACTTACTTGGCCATAGAAGCGGGACATGTCAGATGCAACTGCTCGTGTGTGAGTCTGTTTTCTCCCAGAGCGGGCTGTCCATGTGGAAGTGTTTGTGAAGGGGGGTAAAGTTCCAACGTATCGTACCTGGTAGGATTGGGTAAAGGTGTTACAGGGGGAGGGATTCTGCCTCTCGCTATCCAGTGTCCCATTCCCTGAAGACCTCTCACCCAGATGATCCTCCAGCACTGGTCTACCCCCACAAACTGGATCCAAAAGAGATGGCCATGTTCTGGCCATCTGGATGACAGATCCCAAGGGACTAGCGGGTGAGACAGATTCTGGTGGTCGTGGAGACAGCCCACAGATTCAGTGTGGTGGATTAGTTGGGAGATGACAAACTTCTGGAAAAATGTGCCCAAGAAGGGGTTAGTGGAGATAGGGCTGTAGTTAGCCAGGCAGGCAGGGTCTGCAGATGGCTTTTTTTTACAAGGGGGTGCACAAGGGAGTGCTTGCAAGGTGATAGGAGGGAGCCAGTGGCAAAAGAGTGATTGCAGAACTCAGCCAAAGAGGGAGCGAGCAATATTGTCCTTGATAGTTCTAGAGAAGCTGGGAAGAACCTGTTTGGCGGAGGCTTTCATAGAGCAGACAGTTTCGGTAACATCTTCCTGTGCTATGGGTGAGAAGGGTGAGAGTAGGAGGGATGGAGAGAGTGTGGCCAAGGGAGGCCTAAGTGCAAGTGGAGGAGGGAGGGGAGTAGAGGAGAGTGAGGACAGGATGTCCTGAGTTTTGGTTGTGAAGTGGGAGGCCAACACCGGGCAGAGGGTCTGGGAAGGAAGAGGAGAAGTAGAGACTGCAGTAGGATTTGCAAGTTCTTTACAGATTTTGAAATGAAAAGTTCAGCCATGTTGTTGGAGGCCCCAGAGATGCAGGCTTGAATATGGGACTGCTTCTTGGACCAGATGGAGAGTCTGTAATGCCTTTGGAGCAGGTGGCAGGCCAGTTTGTCAGAGGATGTGGGAGATCTGTGCTAGCCACTTCCGTTCCACAACTCTGCACTTGCTTTTCAGCGAGGCTAGGTAGGAATTGTACCAGCAGTTGCATTTGGTGGCAGGCTTTATACAGATGCTCATGACAGGGGCAAAAATATCAAAGGTTTTGTAGATGGAGAGGTGAAGGTCAGAAAGGACCTTGTCAGAGTGGGTGTCAATAGATGGGATTGAAGGGGGAATAAAAAAGCAGCAAAGGCAGCTACTGACACACGCTTCATCGGTCGGGTGATGGAGAAGGAGGCTGGCAGTGCGGACAGTGGCTTGGCCGGGGAGTTCAGGAGCTCCAGAGGAGAGGAGAGAATGATCAGACCAAGAGAGAGGTGTACTGAGAGGGTTTAAGAGATAGAGGTCAGCAGAGATGAGGGCATATATTGTTATTGTTATTGTTATTTTGCATTTATATAGCGCCTTATATACCAGTGGTATGGTCTGAAGGCGCTGGTAGGTTGAACGTCCTTGGGAACCGAAGTTCAGATCAGTAGAGAGAGTAGCGAGAGTCAATAAGGTGCGTGTGAGCACCGGGTATGTGTGCAGCTCATGCGGTATCCGTGTAATAGCTGCTTTTTAGCGGTAGGTGTGGTGTTGAGAGATCAGGAGTATGCGTTCGTTCCGGCTGGGTTTATCCAGGCCAGATGTGGCTGCATTATGCCTGAGGAGAACGCCTGGCTGGGGTGTGTGTAACCAGCAGTGATTACTTAGAGTGATGTGGAGTGAGCGGCGGATGTTGGTATGAAAACAGTTATACCGAATGGTGTCATAGTATCTCTCTGTTCTAGTTGAGTGGTGATGTAAAGTAGAGAGTAAGCGTGGTGGTGTGATATGATGGGTTATATGCTCTTTCCAACGTTCTCTGCATTCTAAACCATACTATATACGTCACGCAATTCTATGCGCTCCAGTCCGTTCCATGCACTCCTATCTAATCCATGCATCCCAGTCTGCTCCATACACCCGGTCCGTGCCACGTACTTATGCATTCCGGCTCGTGCTTGTGTCCGCTCCGCGTGCTCCAGTCCGCATGCGTACTCGGGTCGGCCCCATGCATGTACTTTTGTCTGCCCCACGGATGTACTCTTGTGTGCCCCAAGCATGCATTTTTGTCTGCGTCACGCATGCACTCCTGTCTATCCCACTCATGCACTCCTGTCTGCCCCATGCTCTACGCATTCGGCAGCTCTACCTATTCATCTATTCTACGCACTCATCAGTATTGGATGCAATCTGTGCTTGTTCGTTCTACGATCTCGTCCGCTCTACGCAACATGTCCGTTCACTCTGGCACTCGTTCACTCCGGTATTCATCTGTTTTATGCCCTTACATGTACTATGCATTCACCTGTTTTACGCACTCATCCCCTCTACGCACTCGCCCCATTTACGCACTCGCCCCCTCTACGCACTCGCCCCCTCATCCGCTTTCAGCACTCGTGCTCTACACGCATTCACCAGCAATATCTTGTTCTATATATCCCTCCCTACACTCATCTGCTCTATACCTTCATCCGTTCTGAGCACTCATCCTCACTGAACACTTATCCACTCATCCACTCTATCCATTCGTCCACTCATCCACTCTATCCGCTCTATACACTCATCCGCTCTATCCACTCATCCGATCTATACACTCATTCGTTCTATCCACACATTCGCCAGGTCTGTACAATAATCTGCTCCAGCGATCTACACGCTCTCCGCACTTCCATATTCATCCGTTATCCACACTCTATAGTGTAGTCGGTTGAGTGAGTCGGACCAGAGGGAAGAATCGTGAGGGAGAAAGAGTCACACACGGAGGTTGCAGAAGAGTAAGGCTGCATCAGGAGAGTTAAGATGGATATTGAAATCCCTGAGGAAAAGAAGCTCAGCTCTCTTCCATAATAAGAATATGATATGACTGCTCAACTTGAATAACTTAGTGACATCAGAATGCCCACTACTAGAGACAGCGCAAAGCATGAAAGTCAGCGCACTGAAATTAATGCCAGCTTTTCAGATGACATTTTTCTGAAGAATACTTCTCAGGCACTGCACGGCCTCTAGTTACAGGAAACATGCATAGATTTATTTTTATCTACAGCACTGCTGGAGTTCAGTGCTGGAGAGCAGAATCAATCCACAGGTTACTGCTCATTTTAGGCAGCTTCTAAGGTCTTAGGTGATTTGCAATACACTGCTAAAATGTTTACAACACGACACACACACTGCAGCACTACAGATTCCTTGTGTATATAGAGCCGCATCTCGAAGATGTTTCACATGAGTCAGGGAACGCGACCAGGTGGATGCGTCACCATTTACCATTAGGAACCAAAAACTGCCTGAAGTATTTTAAAAGGGTGTGAAAAGTCACCTTGTGTTACGTGACCGTATGATAGCCGGCTGCATCGTGTCTCAGCATGTACCCAGAACTATTTGGTGACTTGTAATTGTCTTGTAACATACAGTTGGTGGACTGTATCCCACTGACAGCGTGCAATAGGCGGTCCATCTTTATGGAAAGTCTCATCATGTATGTTAATTTCAATTCACGTTAATTGTCTCATTTAAATACGAATTAGCGGGGACACTTAGAAAGGGACGAAGGGGACCAGGCCAATGTTGACATCTATATAAGTTGTTTCTGTTTTGCATAGACTTGCATCATAGCCTGGCGGTTAAGGGGTACTGCAGAGGTAAAGTGACTCATCTTCAAAAGTCTTTCAAGTTCATTTGAGAGGTCGCTATTCGCAATACCAAAACAAGCTCCTCTGGGCAAAACAATTGAGACAATGATATGATATGTTAGGTTATTTATAGCGCGCTTAATAATAGGTTTCTAAGCATGGACCCGGGGATCGAACCTGTGTTGCTCTGAGTGATCCTGCTTCCAAGGCGAGCATGTTGCCACTGATCTATCCTCCCGAGACAATGTAGTGCTACATAAGACATTGAGTTAGAGGTTCAAGGCGAGCATGTTGCCACTGAACTATCTGCCCGAGACAAGGTAGGGCTACATAAGACATTGAGTTAGTGGTTTCATCTAATATTATTTTTGGGGTACCCATCCCTTTTTGAGTTCAGGATCCCAAAAACAGCATCAGATGTAAGGCCAAAAGGAAATTATGGAAGGAGCAGGAACACAAACCATTAAGCCAGGGTTTCTAATAATTTGCAATTACACTTACATATTGTCCTTCAGGGGTGTTGCTAGGTCTGGAAAAGATCACGGGATAAGCTAATGTGGGGTTTGGTGGGACTCGGGCTAGCTATAGCCTTTGGTTGTAGCCCCTGAGCTTCTATCCGGGGCTACAACCAAAAGACCCGGGGCTATAGCCCCCTGAAACTCCCCCTAGCAACGCCTTGGTTGTCCTTCCACTATCCACTATCTCACTGAAAATGACAAGACCTAGTTTAACCTTCTTTGATGCTCTTCTTTACGAAGATGGCCGAGAGACTTTGACACTCATTATCAAAGACTGATCTATAAAATGGAAGAGAGCGAAGAAGGAAGGATGGAGACAGAGTGTCAAACCGGATATTAAATTATGCCTCTTATTACAAACGATTTGTATGTACATTAGCCCACGCCAAGTTGCTTGAAAATTGTACGCGAATAACTCTCTGCGGCAAGGTCTTGACCTTAGAAATTGATGTAAGCCACCATCTTGAATCAAGCCTCCATTTTAGGTTAGAAACCGCCATTTTGGGGTTTTGTATAAAGTCACCCTGTAATCTAAAATGGCCATTTCGTGTGTCCTTGTTCTTGCCGTAACCTCTCCAACCTTTGTAGGGAAGTTAATGTCCAACCTGCCTTCAGGCTACGTGTTAGGGTCATGTAGACCTTGTCCTTTGTTGACCTCGGAGCAGGGGATTACTTGAATTAGCAATGTTAAACTACAAGTATACAAGAACAGTAAAGCTATTCGAATATAATATGTGAAACATTGTTTGGTCTGTATTAAAGCAATATATAAAGAGTGTAAATGTTAAATTGAAGAATAATGGAGTGTGTTAGTAAATGTATCGAAAAGTAAACCGCATGCACGAGATATGTAAATTAGTAAAGTGAACCTGGCGCGACCCTAGCCAGGTGCATGATTAACCTGTAAGGGGGCTGGACATCATTTTACAAATTGTATAAAAGCACCGATGTCCAGCTAGGAAATTCCCTCACTGCTCATATTGGACCTGCTGGTGGTCTCTGTGATGTATTGACGGCCAAATAGCTATTTGTGTACTTTGTTGAATACTGTTCAGTTTTGTAATAAAGATTCTGGGAATCTTTATAAGCCTGTGTCGGTGTATTTTCCTTTGCTCGTTGTAACAGCCGTGATATTGTATTTTTTATGATTTCACAAGAGGAGACGAGACAATAAGAGCAATGTGGAGATGGGGAAAGAGTCAAAAGTATGCCGGGGAACATGAGGTACGAGAAAAGGAGAGTTGGATGTGAGCGTGGATAGAGAAAAGAAAAAAGGAGAGGGAATCAGAGAAGGAGTCAAACGTGTCATGTGGGGGGTCAAGTAGAATGGAAGGGCTGAGAAGTGCGGACAGAGATTAGAACGAGACAGCATAGAATGGTAGAAGGGAGAGGGAGGGAATTTGATGTATTTGGGTGAGGGAGAGACCAAGAGATTGTCAGGAGACACAGAAGAGAGGCGCAGAAAGAAAGTGGAAGGGGGGAGAAAAGAGAAAGAGAAATGGACAAAGAACATATAGAATGGACGAGAGATAACAAAGACAAACAATGGACAGAAAAGAAATACAGAAAGACAGGCTAAAATGCATCAGGAAAAGGGAGAAAGAGTGAGGAGGAAAAGAGAGATATGAGGGAGAAAGATACTGACAGAAAAGCCTGGCAATAAATAAGAAGCATGAGGAGACGTGGGACATGACGGGCAAATAAGAGAGACAGAAGAGACATGGATGGGAATGATAAGAGTGCTGGAGGGAGCCAGGGAGACAGTAAAGTGAGGGAGAGGTGAAGTGAAAGAATAGGAATGGTGGAGGAGAGAAAGAAAAGGTGAAGGAAAACAGATGGAGAGATAGATAGAAGGTGAGCGGAGTGCAGAGGAAATAAAGAGGGGTCCGAGCTCGTAAACCGAAAGAGGGCGATTCCAACTGTAAAAGGGAGCAAAGGAAGGATGCAGAGGAGGCACTTGAAGACTAACACTTTATATCATTTAAGAAGAAGGTGCTTCAAGTAGATGTATTCCTTTTACATGGGTGAGGTCAATTTTTGCAGTTTACACCATGTAACTTTGACGTTGGCAGCCCGACAGCTGAGCAAATATGACAAGAACAGCTCCAACACCAATGTATAATATGATGCCTAAAAATGGGTCCACTGACCTGCCCTTCATAAAGCATCAAGAACAAATAGAAAGTTCCCTTGGCAGAGGGGTCATATGGTTAGCGGCTTCTACCTAATCAACATTCAGAGCCATGGATCTAACCCAGTCACTGCATTTTGATATCGGGATATTCATCCGGAACACGGCGCAGCGACATGACCCGGCGCAGTGAACCCCATGACTCCTTTTATAAGGCTGCATTGTGAGTTCTGAAATAGTGATATTAGCCTTGACAACGACCTACTATCAAAACACGTGTCGGCTGAAAATAAGATTAAAAGCACGCAGCAAAACTTCAAATTGACTTTTTAAAATATGTTTCAAGGATAATTGTTATCTAACAGTATTTCTATACTATTGGACTAGTTGGCTGAGCGCGAATTGCATCACACTTTCTTCTAAGTGTTTGCGTTTATGGTTACTTTGATAGAACCATCCACCTCACCATGGGGCAGTATGGACAATTTGAGAGAAAAAAAAAGAACAGGATCTCCCCGGCCCCAGGAAGGGGCTTGGCAGGGGAGAAGATTTAAAAGAGAAGAAAAAAATGTTATAAGAAAGGAAAACATGTAGGAAAAAGCAAGCAAGCAAGATGAGGAGGAGTGACTAGGTGCTCCCTGGGTGGTACGGGGGGCTGCAGCCTTGAGCTGCATGCAAGAGCCTAGAGACACTGTATGATTCAGGTTGTGTGTGGGGGCAACCTGGCATCTGCACCATGGGCCTGGGCTGTGTTCTCAGAGCAGCACAGGTACCCACATGGCCCTAGCAGCTGCCGGCCCATACGGGGACCTGACTGGACAGGCACAATCCATTAAAAAAACAGGCTATGTGCTTGGGCGGACAGGTAGGGAGATAAGAAGTTACTGCTATGTCCGGGTTATGGGGGTTGTGCAGCGTGAAGGGAGCGACACGGCTGTGCCCTGTGTTGGCCGGTCTCATGGCTGCCGAGGCAGCCCCTGCAGAAAAGTCCTCCCAATCTGCATATGCAAGGTGACCCGGGATGTGAAGGAGTGGTGAAGCCCACTCCCCCCTGCAGGGCAGAGCTGTGAACGAAAGTTTTTTGGGCAGCCTGATTGAAGAGAGAGGCCAGTGAAGCCCTATGTTGGTGCATCAGCGAGACCAGCTGAAGAAAATTACCAGACTGCCACGTCGGAATAGTCCAGGTGAAGATCCGTTGCATGCTCCCTGCATCCCTCCGATGCAGAGGAAAGGGGGATGGAACAGTGAATGCGCCGCAGGCACAGCATTTGAAAAATGCAACATTCCCATGGAAAAGGGGATACCGCCTGGACAAACATAGCGCCAGGCTGCAGTGGTGATCATGGGCGACCCTCTAGGTGATCATGGGCGGCCCTCCAAGTCATGGCATTCCTATCACTCTGTGGCTGGCCTCTCTTGGCCCTCTTCCTACTGCCACCTGTGAGGATAAAAACCTCAGGGTCATCTTCGACTCCACACTCTCCTGCTGTCCTCACATCTCTGACGTCTTTAAGAAGTTGCACTACCAGCTGCACCTCCTCAGAGTTATTCTTCCTTTCCTATCCTTCCCCCAGATGCTCACTGTCTCCAGAGCTCTGGTTCTCTATAGGCTGGACGACTGCAACATCCTCTTTTTAAATCTGTCTGCTTCTACTCTCTGCCCTCTGCAACTCATCCAGAACAGGACTGCAAGACTTGTCCTTGGGCTTAAGCCCAGAGATCATATCTCTCCAGGACTGAAATCTCTGCACTGGCTCCCAGTAGCTGTGAGAATTAAGTTCAAACCCCTTTGCATTGTCCACAAGACCTTCTGGGGCCTGGGGCCTCAATACTTTCAACTCTCTCTTCCTAAATATCTTCCTTCTCAAGCTCTTCGCTGATCTGCCTCCAACTCCCTCAGGGTCAGTTGCCTCTCCAAGCATCGAGTTGGTGGTAGATCTCTTTCTTAGGCTCGAGCCTCCCTCTGGAACAGCCTCCCTGCCTACCTGAAACTTGAAGAGAACCATCTCCGGTTCCTGAAGCACCTCAAGACATTCCTCTTTGCTTCTGCTTTCTCTCCTCCTCTCCCCTGCTGAACTCCTGATTGAAACTGTACTGGTAACCTGGCTACCTTCTGATCTTGGGCCCAGGTCCCCCCCTGCCAGCTGCACACCTGCACTGCGTCCTAGGCAACCCCTGCACTTGGGGGCTGTTTCTGTATCCCTACAGTCCCCTCCAGCTCTACACATTTGATATCTGAACACACCCCTGCACTTGCCACTAGCCGGTTGCACTTTTTACCTATTATTTGTATGTATTATTTGTATTTATTACTGCTTATCCTATGTACTGCACTGCCCCATCCCCCTCACACTTTCCCTTCCCCCCTCGCCTGCACTTGTGCAATCTCAATGTCACCTGGCCTAGTAAGATCATTGTCTCTGTCTTCCCTCTGTTTTCCCTCCCTCGCCTCATCGCACCTTGAAACATCTGCATATAGGCGTGTCATAAATGCAATATCCTATCATGGGGCCACCAAGAAAATAATAAAGGACAGTGGGTTGCCCCAGTGACAAAGCCAGCCCCAAAGGGCACTCAGGCTGCCGAGGAGAAGAAGGGGTTGTAAAGGAGTAGCCTCTCCCTCTCTCTCTCTGGTGACAGACATGTAAATATGGTATTTAGGGCCAATACCTCTCCCGTCCAACATTGTAAAAATCAGGAGTATTGTCTATTGAGACAGCCAGGCTGCTCTTATTTGAGGCAAATACATTGTAAATAGGTGACACTGGACACACTTATTTAAGGCAACATAGACCATAAAGGAATGCCTACATTGTGCAAAACATAATTAACACAGGATATAGATTTCTGATGTAGAATACAGGTCAGCAAAAGACAGCCATTGTGCTACAGATAGCTGCAGGTCTCAACGTTCCCTGGGGATTTAAGAGTTCTAAGCAGACACAGAGTAAAGGTGATGTGTGCTGAAGACAAGGTACAGTGATATAGCAGAATTAAATAGCAGAATATGTGATTTTCAATGGTGTGACTCATAAAACAAAACTGGAATACAGTCAGAAAATAGATAATCAGGGCGAGACGGCCTTGGAACAGAATGTACTAGACATCTGGAAATTAAATGCATCATTTGCTAAATCTGCTCTGTCCGAGTTTTAAGGTTGCAACATAAATCTCCTGGTTCATTAAACTTTGGAAAACTACCTAGTATTGCAAATTTGCATAGGAAGTCACGTGTTTAAGGAAGTGTTTGTGTCCAATGGGAAACAAGTGATGTTTTGACCTTTAGTTAAAATGGCCAATTAAAGCCTGTTGAAAAATAAGGTTCATACTAGCATCACATTATTGCATTATCTTTTACCATTAATAAAACTGTGATGAGAAATGTACTTTGTCAGCTGTAAGAAGTAGTGATTAAATGCATTTACTCCCAGCCGGGTGTCTATGTCCCTCTTTCTCATGATGTTTGTCTCCAAGAGGTGACTGACTGCAGAAGGGTATGTCGGGTTAGAATACAGCGTGTTTACAGGGTACTGCAGGTGCAGCAGGGATCACAGCAGGCCCCTAACCAGGCATGGGGGCCATCTATGAAAAGCTATTATTGCGAATGTGTGAACTATAGGATGGGCCTACCATGGTAAAGGTAACAACTGAATAGGTTCAGTAAGCAGTTGATATCGGGGCAGACTCGCCATGTTATCCACCTAGAAGAACCTGGAAGAGCAGAGACTGTGGCTGTCACTAACCATTTTATTGCAGCTGCAAGAATCAACAGATGAAGACAATTACCTGAGCAGGCACACAAACAACAAATCAACACAGAATTCTGCTAGGTACGCATTACGCACCACTCCGATGGGCATTGGGAACAAACATGGCTACCTGCACACATCAGAATACAGCAAGGACTATGAAAAAATGTGGTCATGCTGTTCACAAAACTCTCTGCCTACTTACACCAGACTACGCCTCAACACCTCTGACATCAGAATGCCTCAAAGACCTATGGCAAATGAAGGCACCCTGAACACATAGCGGGCCTCTAGCACTCACACCATCGCTTGAATCCTTGAAGGACCCATCCACATGACTGACCCGATAAGTTGCTCTTAACCAGCGCCTGGCCAGCCCTGCTAAGCCTTATTTGGTCAAATGCACACACACATCCTAATCTTACTCCATGACCTCCAACACGCTGGACTTCGGTTTGTTGAGGGTGTTCCCACTAACAGTGCATTGAGACTATAATAATGGTAAAAAGGGCTATATAAATGACAAGTAAAATACAATACAATTGCATAGGGTGAGGACTCAGGGCATACTACATCTCCTTCTAACAGTGATTTTATTTGCAGGTGCAGAGCCCATCTCTGCCAGCTGGTCTGAGGCTAGGAGTGGTTGGCTCCCGTGGGGACTGTCCCTGTCCTGGGAGTGCAATGTGAACCCCCTTGCCTGGGCCAGGCTCGGAAGCCAGGAGATACAATAATAAGTGAGCAAACCAGGACAAAACAAAGACGGGATCCTCTCTACTTACTCTCACCAACATCCCAATGCACAACATCTCTGCCAAGGTACCTGGGAGATCCCAGTTGGGTATGTCTCACTGCACACTTCCGCTCCCTATTAAACAGAAATGTCATGGTAAGAACTCGCTATCCTAATGACCAAGAGTTCAATAGAATTGCTACACTAAAAACCCAAACTAAAATGCTTTACTCTCAGGTGGGAATCCTTTCCAACCCATTCTCCTCTACTATTCCACAAATTGACTTATGTCTCCTTCTCCTGCATTATTACACTACCCTCTGTAATGGTGCATAATAAGGAGGAGACCGACACACAGGTGGCATGTTTGTTGGCATAAACTTTGATTGTGAAAATAAAGAGAAAACCTACCTCTTCCTAACTCTAAGAGGGGTTTTCCTACCTCAACCAAGAACTAAAGATTCAGTCAAGATGTCTGTGTAAATAAAGAGTCCATCATCCTGTTTCAAAACCATGATTCTATCACTTACAATTTTAAATAAACTAAAAAGGTAGTGGACTTTCCTGCCAGGTACTGCCATGAAGAAGATGACTGGCAAAGGTTTCTCTGGGTTTTGTCAGACCTGGTTCACTCTCCTACCAGGTACTGCCAAGAAGATGATTACTTGGGTGACTCTTCTTGCTTTTTGGGTGGAGGTCCCATATTTGGGCTTCTTTTCCAAGGTTTCTCTCCCCACCCCATCTCTGAAGTCTCTTGGAGTTTTCCCACAGCTCCTTTGTGCCCTTGCAACCTTCCCAGCAACCGATATACCTTTAGGGATCTTGCTGGCTTCCTCCAGTTGATCTGAGGCTCTCTGAGCTCCGGCTTCAGTTTTCCCCTGACTTCTCTGGCTTTCCAGCAGGCTGCAGTGTTCCCACAGCATGCCTCTTCCTTCTGTGTACATGTTATGGCTTGCATGAATCAAAAGGTTCTTCTTGTGCCTGGACTTTCTCCTGCACAGGCTTCCATCCTGTTCCTCTTTACTGGAGCGAACAAGGACATCTCAGTTCCCTCCTTCCTGCCACACTCGCTGACTTCTTCTTCCCGGTGATCCACCAAAATGCTTCCTCGCTCGGAGTTCCCACAGCGAGGGCTTCTCACAAAGGTAAGTCCGTCTTTGGTTTATATGTTTGAATGATCAAAATGAATAAAACGCGTGTGTCCATTCTCTTGAGGACGCCTCACTGCTCTGCGTGTCCTCCCCGTCCCATGACCTTTAAGGGAGCTCTTTCTTTGTTCAACCCTATTCTTCCTCGTCCCAGCATCTTCCAGGTTATTAATGCTACAGAAACAAATGCAAAGGATATGAGGATGTGTAAGAGGTGATGAAGGGTGGGCATACCATGTTTCCCTTGAATGGTCGTTTTTGTCCCTAGAGGGTAGTCTCTCCCCAGGAGATCCTCCCACTGAGTACCACCCCCAGGGTGACTATCGGGTAGTGGCCTCACCTCCCTGGGCTCATGGGAAGAGACTCCCCTTTGGGGAGAAGTGACACAAACCAAAGGTTTGTCACACCTTTGTCACACCTTTGTCACACCATGTCAAAACCAGAAACAGCGAATATGCTAAAAAAGTGCCTGGAAGAGCTGGGTATCTGGATGATGATGAACTGGCTCAAACTAATCGGTTCTAAAACCAAAGTTCTGGTTGTGGGTACTGCTACCCCTCAAATGTTCTGGACGGCCGATTTCTGGCCCTCTTCGCTAGGCCCCCTCCCGATACCTGTTATATCTGTCAGGAATCTGGGAGTATGTTTCTCAGCCAATCTGACTATGGATGAGCAGGTGGGAGCAGTTTGTAAATCGGGCCTCTTTAAACTCAGGGTCCTTCGGAAAGTCCTCCCCTTCATTCCTACGTCCAGTCAGGCACCTGTAGTTGGAGTTCTGGTCCTTAGTGTTCTGGACAACTGCAACTCACTACATCTGGCCCAACCCAGTTATCTCATCGGGCGTTTGCAGCTACTCCAGAATGCTGCTGCTCGTGCCATTATCCGTCCACCTTTTGGAGCTCATATGACACCCATACTGAGACAACTCCACTGGCTTCCTGTTACCCAGTGGATCTTGTTCAAGTCTATGTGCATGGTCCACCGAGCCTTCTATGGAAGGGGAGCAGAATACTTGCAAAGCAAATTCACTCCCTATCAACCCACTCGCACCCTTCGTTCTCTCACCGCCCACCGGCTGACTGTTCCTCAGTTCAGGTTAGCCCGCAGGGGTGGCCGTGCTTTCTCTGTTGCCACTGCTGAAGCATGGAATAGCCTTCCCATCTCACTGTGTGACATATCTGATCATCTTGCCTTTCGGCAAAGATTGAAAACTGTGCTTTTTTAGTTGCTCTATGGGTTCTTTTGCCTCACTTCCTCAGAGCCAAGATTCCTTCGGGTGTACGTGCGCTTACACAAATTCATTTAACATAACATAACATAACACCTCACATGTCTGCAAAGCTAAAAAAACTCTAAGAATGATGCTGGCCCCTGACCTCGGGTACTTCTGACTATCATGCATCAACACCTCAGGATTTGCATATGCCTCCCCATTCAACCCGCCAAAAATGAACCCACTCCTAATGTGGCATCATCAAGGCAGCCAAAATGGCAGAGGTGCGCTATACAAAATCACTTTTCATTACATTAAGTTACATGTGTCACGCCTTGCTGCTTGCATGATAATAATGCCTGTTCTTATAAAGCACTTTTTTAAATAATTTCCTCCAGCATCTATGCGCTGTAATAACAGGTGTTATAATGTACTCACACTTTCATATATCCATGATCCCTCCAATGACCCGGTCTCACTATAACTTGTCATTACTGCTCTCGTTGTTGCAGTTCCCACTGTCTAATGAACAACAACTCTATTTATCTGGTCCCACACAGATCTCCTGCTCATGAATTCACTGTTCTTGTTCCCAGATCACCATCCCCTCTGCCCCCAAGGCTTGGGCCAACTTCAATGTTCTGAATGTGGGGAAAGTAATGGCATGTACTTGGGGATACATGGTGGCGTCTGGGGAGGCCAGCAATTTAAGAT
Organism: Ambystoma mexicanum; assembly: GCF_040938575.1. Classification (NCBI taxonomy): domain Eukaryota; kingdom Metazoa; phylum Chordata; class Amphibia; order Caudata; family Ambystomatidae; genus Ambystoma; species Ambystoma mexicanum. The sequence continues at coordinate 481,520,393 of NC_090936.1, forward strand.
CATCCAATTAAGAGCCATGTTTGCAGGTAATTAATTGTGTTTACTCATAAACACGAAATCCCAATTTCTTAGTACCAGTACATGTTTAAAGAAACCATCTTTGTTCTACTTTATTTTGCAATTGTTTGGGATCCATGACTTTGCTTCAGGTTATATAAGTATCAGTAACTAAACATACAGGGAATACGGTCGCTCTGGCAGTGAGGCTCAGTGAGCATTGGTCATAGAGGTTGAGTGAACAGACAATATACGCCATTTTACTCATTGACATATCTGTAGGATTATGAAATAGATGGGTCGAATGAACAAACAACCACCCATCCCTTTGAGCAGGGTGGCTAGCGAGAACAGCTGATCAATGATGGAGGCAATTGCAGCAGTGAATGAGGTTGGGTGAGCAGTGAATGAGAAAACCGAAACAGCAAATAAGCACGACTCGGCGTTCAACGAGGTAGATTCCCCACCCCTTTGGTAAGGTGACCAGTGAATGTAGTGTTGAAGCCTGTACGAGTTGGCCCAAGTGAGTGGCCCTGTGCCAAAGGCGATGGCCTCTAATGAGGGCCAAGGTCACTTAGCATGACAGTCAACAAAACCGTGTTGCCATGTTGCTATGCTCCCCAGACGAAACATAACATCCTCTGTAGGCCCTGAAACCTATTAAAAAGGCCAATTGCTAAGAAGAGGAATTGCCATTCTTGCTCACATCTGAGTCATCTCATGGCCCGCCCTTTCCTCTCAATAACGTTAGTTGCAAGATTGTGTTAACCTTGGACCCTTTTGCACCTACCAAAATCAACAACGCAGAACCTCTCATTAAGGAAGCCAATGATTTAATGAAGAAGTTGTTTTAGGAAGAGCGGGGTTAGGAACACTGTGCACATGTAGTGTACATCCTGCTACTCAGAACACAAGGGTGACTCAGACCACTGTACCATTTGACAAAAAATTGAGACTAGAGGGTATTTACCTACTGGTCCGAATAATCCCCATAAACAATAATCTATCTATATAAATAAAAATGTAAATGTTTGTTCAAAATCTTAAATCTCCGAAAGTTCTTCACCTATTGCTTTGAAAGTTTGACACAACGTTGCATTCAAATAGCCGCATGTTTTTATATACCTACTATACATAGATGTCACACCTGTGACAGGTAAAAACATGTTTTCTGGGAAAAACAGCACCATCTGTTGGACGTAAAAGCAACATACGCTATACTAAATATTTAACGATTCCATTTCAATGTTTCCGATTTAGAATGGCTTAAATACGTACCGAGGAAGCAGCAGAGCGAAGTGCAGCCAGACTTGAGGATGCACGGTTGCGAGCACGCTGATTGCGCGCCTCTCATTTAAGAATGTATTAATTTGGCTGATGGGTGCAGCAACTGCCAAGAGCTACAATACTCATGGCAGAGGGCTGAGGAACACTAACTGAGCTAAGAATCATTCCATGCTGTGTGTATCCTCCAGCAGGCAAGGTAGCACAATGCAAACTCTGACCCATGAAGAGGGATGAGCAGGGGCACAAACCCCGGACTACAAGCAAGGAGGGAATGGAACTGCACTCTCTGCCTCCGCCACTGGCACCACTGAGAGGGGAGACTATATACCTGACTCCTGGATTATGGGGGTTTGGGGTAGGGGTAGATTTGCGCTTTCTCTTTTCTTTCTGTTCCATTTAACCAGACTGAGCCACAGCAGCGCGTGGCTGGGGACAGCTAGTCTATGCTTAAAATAAAATATTCCACCAATCTTGTGCTCAGGATCCTTGTATAGTGTGACTTCTCTCAAATGTCATACACTTCATTTTTTGTGACAACCCCTTGTGTTTCACATTTTTTTTTTACAGAGCATACATTATCTTGAGTTTTTCAGCCAAATCATCTGACATAACTCATCTCTTTTTCAATTCAATGATTTTAACTCATCATATTTGCAAATAAAATAACCATCTAAATCATTTGTATACAATTTCATGCTGTCGTGGAGTTAACATTAGTGTAGGGTGATTGTTTCTCTGTGAAACACCACCTTCCTGTAGTTAAAACACTTTGGCACTCATTACAAGGTGGCCGAAAGGGATACCCGGCACCGGTAATGACACCGGTGCTGGTAATCCCTCTTTGGAGGCACCGGCCCACGTGCTGTCTTTGGAGGCACCGACCCACGTGCCATCTTTGGAGTTCCTGAATTGTTTGGGTGATGCTTGAAATCGGCGAGGTAGGCCGTAGTCACACCCAGTGGCGATCCAGAGTGTGGGCACTGTGCAGCCAGAATAGTGGCTGCATTAAGCAATGGCCATGTGTGAGTGCGAGTGCGCATTTCCATGTTCTGCACCGAGTGCACACAGGGCTGCAATCTGCACACAAATGCGCGGACGTTCACACTCCATGTGTGCACCAGAGCATTAGACGTAGGCTGAGTGTGGTCTGTGTGATGTTTGTGAGAGTCCTGAAGACCCCTGTGCTGACATTGTTGGCATATGAAACCCCCAGCCTGCCTTTGATGGAGGTGTGGTTTATGAGGGGTCCCGGGACCATCTGTTCACCCTTCCAAAGGGTGCTGTGGGATATGCGCTGAAGATCTGTCATGTGTTCTGTGCAACATTTTCTGAGCACACCCTCAAACGTCTTTGCCTCTGTGCAAGGTTTGGTAATGCAAATAAGAGATAGATAGATAGATAGATAGATAGATAGATAGATAGATAGATAGATAGATAGATAGATAGATAGATAGATAGATAGATAGAACTCTATTTCGGGCAAAGCCCATAAAGGTACATTGAAAATCCACAGCACAAATGTTATATAACTCAATACAATACCTACAAATATAAAACATCACAATCAAATTACATATACTACAGTAAACGCACTCTCAATTCCAGCGCATACTCAACAGAAACATATATTTGTTGCGCACGGATCACACTTGGAGGAGATACAATCATGTTAAAAAATGTACATACACTTCTTAGCCCCTGATCTCTAAACAATGGGCAAAGATATCTGCGTAGAGAGTGCATATTAACAAGAAGTATAACAGATCATCCACATCCTGTTGATTGCAAGGGCACCTATTCTAATCTTTCCTAACCTACGCGGAATTCGCTCATTTGTAAGGAGACACACATTGCAAATGTGGGATCACCCAGGTTTCGGTGCACTTCTTTCACACAGCAGGTGCCATTGTGTAACAGCAAACTGATGCCTGTGCGTGAGAAACTGCACACGTACTGTTTGTGCAAGGACCAGAGCTTTGATATTACGGCCCAAGTCGCACTCTCTCCCCACAAACCTATGTCTCAATCTGACCTCTTTTTAAGTCTCACTGCCCCCATTACTTTATTCCACGTGACTCACACTCTCCAATTTCCAGGTTTCACTCTCTTGCTCCCAGGTGTTTCTGTCTCCTAGAACTCACTATCTTCTGTTATGGGGTCTCACTCTCTTTCCCAATCCAACATCCAAGGGCTCACTTGTTCTCTCTCCCATAGCACCAGTTCCCATGATCCACTCTCCTTTGTTGCTACATCACACCCCCTCTCCTGCTCAGAGGCCTCACACTCTCCTTTTCCAGCCAGGGGATTTCTCTCTTAATCCTAGGTGCAACTTGCTCCTACTCATAGGTTTGAATGGCTCTTGGTCTTGTTATTCTCAATCATTCGCTTCTCTCTCTCTCTCTCTCTCTCTCTCTCTCTCTCTCTCTCTCTCTCTCTCTCTCTCTCTCTCTCTCTCTCTCTCTCTCTCTCTCTATATATATATCTATATATATCTATATATATATCTATATATATCTATATATATCTATATATATATATATATATATATATATATATATATATATATATATATATATATATATATATATATATATATATCTTTCACCAGTTCCCTTCCTTTCTTTGAACGACTCAGGCAGGAAGAATGTTAGGGTGGACTAAGTCAAGTGGACGTTTGCTTGGCATCTCTCCATTGTATCCCCAGTTCTATAATCTAAGATACATGAGAACAGCAATTGCAATATTCTCTCCATCTCTCCTTCACCCTCTCTCCTTTCTCTCTCTCGCACTCTCATTCTCTTTCTCTTTCCCTCCCTCTCTCCTCTCTCTCTCCCCTCTGCCCCCATAACCTCCCGTTCTCCTGTTGAAATGGCCCCGGTTCTCTTTACCCATGTCCCATCATCCCATATGGCACTCTCTCGTGTTCAGGTCCTGTCTCCTCCTATTCCAAGCCTCTGTGTTTACTGCTTTCAGGCCTCTCACTCTCACCGATTCCTAGGCCTTACACTGCCATGCAATATCACTCCCTTGAGCTCTCCCCTTTTCCCTTGCCCCACTTTCTACGCCATCAATCACCCAGGGTCCTCTAGGTCCCTTGGTCACAATTTCTCCTGCTTCCAGGGCTCACTCTCTCCTCTCCCCATGGCTCTTTGTGCCAGGTTGTTTATCTCAATTCTACACGTTCTCACCCACTTAACGCCCTTCTTCTTCATGCCTTCCTGGCACTGGGGTCTCTGGACTCCTGGGTTGCCCAAGTGGGGCACTGACTTATGCAGGAGTGGCATGAAGTACGAGCAGGCACACACATAATCATAGTTTAGGATAATTAGTTGGCACCTGGGGTGGCCAATCAGATTCCAGCCGTAGGACGTGCCACTCTGGGACACTCACTGGACACGTCACTGCATCCTGAATCTTAAAAACAAAATCTAGCCGCAATGGATGCAGGCTGTTTAGCACTTTGTGCATGCTGGCCTCCATGTTCGGCGTCCAAATCATTGTGTTTTCTCATTTGCTTCCCCGCCGCTGCTCCTTACATGTCCTCTGCGCCCAAATGATACGGGACAGGAGTGCGCGGCAATCCCAGCTGTCATCCCTTTTTATCCGCCACAGCCTGGAATCATTAGGGGAAAAATGGAAATACAAATATTTTCTCTCACAAACCACAACCCAATCTTCGGCCATCACTCTTAATCTGAAATATATTAAAAAGCGATGAGAGCAGGCAGCGAAAGTGGAGCATGTTTGAGAAAGAGAGAGAACAATAAACATAGAGAGAGGACGCCAGAACGAGAAAGCTGTACTGGGGTAAGAGGATTGTAGACAGTGTGACGGATGAGAGAGAGGGAGAGGAAGAAGGAAAGAAAGGCACAGCTGCAGGATGAGGGAGAGGCATGGAAGCAAGAAAACAGCATTTGTTAGCAGGAGAAGGAGACAGCCGTTCAGCTAGAAAACAGTGAGCGAGAGGCAGAGAGCAGGAGCACCGGCTGACAGGGCTTGAGACATGAGAAGGCAGGGGAAGCTTACTATAGAGTAAGCCAGAGAATGATATTAAAGAGTGAGATTGGGGCATATGAAAGAGTGTAGTAGAAGGGGAAAGATGTAAAGAAAAGGTGAGTAATGATCTGCCTCTGACAGGGTCGGACTAGGGCATAAAATGGTCTCGTGCACCCATGAAAAAGTGGCCCACAGTTGCAATGGCAATTAATTCCTTGGGGACAGGCTGCTTGAATAGTAGCCAAGGGCGAGTTTTTTGATGAACTGTGATGCACAATGTGCATTTTAAAGAATATGTATTCAGCAACACTGTTCAAAACTACTGGCCGCATGGTGAAGTAACCCCTCAAACTGCCCACATATGCGAAAAAAAGTGGTCCACTTTGACCCAAAAAACGGGGCCACACCAGCATTTTGCGTTCGGCATTGGCCTATTGCCCTAAAGGCCAGTCCGAGCCTGGCCTCAGATCACTTAGTCTTAGAGGGACGTGCATAACGATAACACAATACTAAATGCTCGCAGCTGCTGCACACAGGAAACACATGGACTGGGAACTGACTGGCCTGGGGGGTGATGGTGGCACTACCTTGTGCAACGCATATTGAGTAATAACATTAGAGAAATGTTGGTCCGTCAGCCTTAGGCTGGGAGATGTACACAGAGATGAGTGTGTGAGAGAGAGAGGAGAGAGAAAGTGAGAGAGAAGAGATAGAGAGGGAGAGAAGGCAGGTTTGTGTGTGTGTGTGTGTTTGTTTTGTTTTTTGTTTCTGGTCTCCCCACTTGCCTTCCTTTCTTTGAACTACTCAGGAAGAATGGTAGGGTGGACACGCAGGTGGTCTCTTGGAATCTCCCGAATTTATACCAAGTCATGGATTATAAGATAATTGGGAACACCAATTGGAATGTTTGTGAATTCGCCGAGGTCTTAATTTCCTCTCCCATTTAATTTAGAAGATGCTAAGGTCCACACCATGTTTTTTTTTTTTACAAATTCAGTAAAAATGTGTACTGCTGGCCCTTACCTCTTCTAAATAGTTGCCGGCCTGACCTTGGGTTGATTGAGTCATAGATTGAGTTATAATTCAGACTCTGCCCAGGTTCTGTCCGACAAACCAAGCCTTTATCCTGATCTGTCCACCAGAGGCACTTCTGAGAAGTTTGGCCAGCCAATCACCCTGTGTCCGAGCAGAATGGGAGGGAGGGAGTCATTCTGGGACGGCTTCTCCTGGCTGTGGTGCTGTGGTCAGTAAACTGAGAGAGGGGGAGTAACGAGGCAATGCCAGGTGCTGGCTTCTTCCCACTCTTCTGAAGAGATGTGTCTGCCCATGTAAAGTGCTGCCAAGGACTTCTGTCTGCCATCTGAGGAGGTGTAGCCAGGTGTGCTGCACAGCTCTCCCCACACTCCCACTAACCTGCAGGCGTACATGAAACGTGAACGCTGGAAAGCCTGCAACCAATGACCCTCAAAGAAAGTCGCTGAAGTGGTTTCCAAGGCATGGAGTAGAGCTGGATGTGGCATGTCAAGTCTCGGGACGATAGCTCAGGGGCAACACGATCACCTTGGAAGCAAGATGACACAGAGCACCACAGGTTCGATCCCCGGATCCGGGTATTAGGTGCATTATAAATAACCTATCATATTATATCATAGGCTACTTTTGGAAAAACATTCGCAGAACCTGTAACTAAGAATGTCCTGCTTTTCTTTCATCTTTGCACCACAATCACCATTTAGTATTCCTCCGAATAACTTGTAGAGAGCATCTTTTAAGTGTTACACAGCACTGAAATACAAGTTTTTTAATAGATACGTGTGTTTGTGATCTTCGTGTCTAAGGTGGTCCCCCATAATGCAGTGCTCGGGGACCTGCCTTAGACGTTGGGGTGGGCGTTCCTCTGTGTGCCTGCCCTTTTTTTATTGAATGTAGCTGAAAAATTCAACTTTTTCAATATTTGAACATAATTCATTAACATGTTAAATACAACAGAAACATCGAATAAAATCCAAATAAAATGGAATAAAAGGAGGTAAACTATAGACAAAAGTAAACATAACATCTTTAGGAAAGATAAAATCTTAGGAAAGGGCTAAACTTGTACGAAACTTAGCTCAATAAAAGGAGAAATTATAACAATTTGTAGACAGCATATGAGGTAAATAAACGTGAACATGACTCATGATTGCCACTAGAACATAATTCCATAAGGTATGTCTCTTCATCGTTCAGTCAAAACAATATATCATATGTTAATTCTGGACCCCCTTAGCAAATAAAGATTTTTTGAAACACGAGACTCAACCCAGATTTAATTTTTCCTGTGCAATCAAATAAAGTCACCGAACTTGAAAGCGCTTATAATTCTAATCCAAAAGAGGACACAAATTAGATTTCAGTTTTATGGCCACCAGAAAGTTATGAGTGGCAATACGAATACTTATGGAATTAGTGGATAGTATTACCGACCATCGGGTATCAGGAGATATCGCACTAAAGTAAGACATGTGCGATTCAAAATATTTCTTTCTCAAATCATTTACAGCCGGGCATTTGGTTCTAATATGTTTAAGGGTTTCTTTAACCGCCATATCCCGACAGAAGGCACAGTAGTTCTCCTTCCCTGGCAGCAACCTCCTTCTAACCAAAACGCCGCTAGTGGGAAATAGATTAAATCGCAGTCATAAAATGGTTGTTCTTACTTGTGGAGACGGAGATTGGTTTAGATATGGAGCCGAAACTTTGAGTCTTTTATGTTCAAAGGCCAATACATGAAAATCTTTATATGAGAGACACTCGGATTTCGTGTTAATCCAATCTGATCTGAACATTTTTTCCTTCGCTCTAGTTGGATTAACAATAAGAGCTTCCAAAGACAGATCGGCTCTGGCCAGAATATTATACACAGACGAAACCCAAGTTTTGACAAGTGAATGTACAAAGGTCAACATGTATGTGGATAATATGTCAAAGCCTCCAATGATATTCCACACTTAAGGATGTCAGACCCAGTTCAAGCCTTAACCAGGGACCAGGAACACATTGAGGGAGTTGTAGAACACCTCGCTAATATTTTTTAACTTGAGCAGAATACTTGGAGAAACAATGTTTTTGGTCTCAAGGCCATATACTATAGTGGGCAATACTTTTTGTCTCCAATAGGAGATTGCCGGCTTGATGGTAAATTTGCCAAATTTGTACAGGATGATTTTTGTCTGAGAAATGGCAGACATGATCTTATGGTCTAAGGTCCTGGCGTGCAAATCAATGGAGGGTGAGCCATCAAATAGAATTCCTAGGTAAAGGTATGTTGGAACCACATCCACTGTTCTCTTATCAATTTTCCACTCAAATTGTGTCCTTTTGGAAGGCCTTGGAGCGTAAACGACAACTTGTGTTTTATTTAAATTAATTGATAGTTCATTTGCATCCAAATATGCATTTAGAGCAGACAATAATTTCTGCAGGCCTATCGGCGTTTTGGAGACCAACACAAAGTCATCTGCGTACCAAAGGGCTTTAACTAGTGTACCATTCATTTTTGGCGAGTCCGACTCTACCTGAAGAAAGGTCTGACTCACGCCATGAATAAAAAAATAAAAAATGGCAGAAGCCAGGACACAACCCTGTTTCAATCCTCTAAAAGTTGGTATTGCCGCCGATAGTAAGCCCAATACAGATAATCGGACCATTATGGTTGTTGAGGAATGTAGGGCATATATAGTGTCACATAGTGTTGTGGGACAATTAGCCAAATGTAGTTTTTCCATTAATTTGATTCTGAAAACTGAATCAAATGCTGTATGTAAATCAACAAAAGCAAAGTATAGCGGTTGTCTTGATGATTGGGCTTGGGCCTTTAGGGCATTAAGAGTTAGTAAATTAATGGATGTTCCTAGTCTTGCCACGAATCCGCCAGTCTGACAGGGATCCAGTCGCTTGCAGCTCTCAGTCCAAAGGGAGAAATTTCTCAGCACCAGTCGAGCAAAGATTTTCCCTGGAGTGTCGAGCAATGCAATGGGACGATAACTAGCGGGGGATTCCCTGTCACCCTTCTTAAAAATTGGAACAAGAAGGGAGGACTGCCATGAATTCGGAATTCTTTTGGAGAAGATAATTTGATGGAATAAGTTGTTCAGTATCGCCGCCCATTTAGATGGGTTCTGTTTAAACATAAAATTGTTTAAACCATCAGGCCCAGCTGCACGTGAAGACGAAGATTTTTTTATAAAATCTTCAATGATTATTGGCAAACATTCCAGGCTCCAGTGATCTAAAGTTGATGGATAATAGATGAAGTCAGCATATTTGGTATCTGCATATAATTTCAAAAAATGTTCAAGCCATTGTCTTTCAGATACACTACACAATTGAAGATTAGCTTGTGATTTGTTGGTCACGCTGTTGAGCAGCAACCATATTTGGGCAGAATTTTTATTGTTTGCGGAGCATAAAAAGGCTTCACTATCCTGCTGGCAGAGAATAGCCTTTCTTGCTCGGCACCAATTTCGGTACTAACATTTAGTTTTCCAGCAACTACATGCTTGTACACTTAATGGAAGTTTGAGTGTAGCTCTCAGTTCTTTTCTATAGGTATGTCTTACCCGTTGAAGGGTTTGATCATGTTGATGCTTATGTTTTAGCACAAAGGGAGAACTTCCAGTGTGTAGAGAACCAAAAGAAGGAAGGATATCTGCATAAAAGTCACCCTTCAAGAGATATAGTCCTTGAGTAGCAAGGTTGAGAGCATTTAATGAGGCATCTGACCACTTAAAACGCGTTTTAGCAATGGTCACATTTAGGACCTGCTTCGACTAACTTTGTTGTAGCAATGTATGATCACGTGTTCCTTGCCATACAAAAATCAGCATGTGATGGTCACTGATCGATTGGGACAGGATTTCAAATTTAATGGCCCTGTGGAAGAGGCTATCTGAGACAAAGACATAGTCAATGATTGAGTTGGAAATGCGTCTCTCCCACGTTGTTTTCGGGGCGATATCACCCACAATTGCACCATTAGCCATATGCAGGTTATGGTCTTTAACAAAGCTAATCCATCTCACACTCTCAAGCTTTTGACTTTTTGTTTTAGGTCTAATGCAGTTAAGGTTTAGATCTCCCACCATCATGGTGGCATCAATAGACTGATCACAGGATATCAGTTCCAATATGATAGTTAAATCTTTATAAAAAAGGTGTCATCTGTCAGCCCTAGAGGATTCCGATACAGGTTAATTAGAGCAATTGTTTGGGTTGCACTCGTGATTTTCACTAATTGTATGAAATTATTGGGCAAAGCCCATTTGGTAATTTTTAGTCCTTTACTGGTTCTTATCGCCACCAAAAAGCCAGAAGTGGGTCTCCCTCTGGCGGCTGTTAGAGCTGACAAAAGGATGATATCTTGGTCATCCCATACAGGAGTCATGACAAGCCAAGTTTCTTGCAGGGCCACGATATCATACTTGTTGATATTAAGAGGCGACGGCCATTGGAGATGCGAGTGACCTCTAGTGTTCCAAGATACTAGAGAGTAATTATCTTGAGGACACTCTGTTAATGGTTATGCTTGATAGATAGCGGATTTGGGTTGGGAGGGGATTACTTCAGGGCCACATAGGAACAAGTGCACACCATAGGGCATTTTGGAGGAGAACTTGGGGGTTGTGACTGGTCACACTCTTTAGCCTCAGCTATGAGATGTTCCAGATCCTGGCCAATCAAAAAACCCATTTTAAATAGTTCCATTTTCTCTTTCCATATTGAGTTCAAGACTAGCCCAGATTTGATCCATAATCAAACAATTGCAAGATTTTGATCACACACAAATTCGACTTGGTCGATGTCACTTGAAGCAATATCTTGTAAATTACTCACATCCCCAAAAATGTTTAAAATGCTAGTCCTGCACAGATCATATTGTTCATGAGGGGCATCTCTACATTTAAGAATAAGAGAATGGCAATTAGAAAAGGAGTTTTTGGACAAACGGTGGCCAGCTCGTACAGACTCCTTTTTGTTTGGAAAATTTGATGGATGATTAACATTTTTCAATGTAGCCCCCACCTCTGGACCAAATCTTACTTTCTTTCAGGCACTCGAAAAGCTCATTTGAGGGATTATAGTTAGGTTTAGACTCCATAGTGTTGGTGTTGGAATTAGCTAAGCACCTGTTTGACGAAGGGCCAAGGTCTAACCCACTTGGAGCTTTAGCAGAAGGAATAGAGGTGGCACGTTCCATCAGATAGGCCTCTACTGCCGCCTTTATGGATTTGACTCGCTCTTGAACACCATTATCGTTTACAGGAAAACCCATTTCAGTACGAGTCGGGGCGACTTGGGCGAGTCTGATATCACTTACACTGGTTACTGTGGTCTGAACCGCTGGGGGGACAGAGTGAAACCCAGGCACAGGCACATCAATGAAGTCAATAATCTCTGTAAGAGGAGCATACTCAGTTGGATGGCAAGAGGGGACAGCGCTCATGATGGGCACAGGCCTTTCAGTAGGCATTTGAGAAGAGCTCTGTAGATTTTCTACTGGTGGATCTAGAGGCAAACTTTTCGGGAAAAGGGAGGGAAACGATTGAGGTGAGATTTGTTGTGTGACTTGAGTTTGACGCGCCACACAGACTCTCTTTCCGAGCACAGTTTTGGCTTTCAGCTTATTCACTCTTACAGCGGGAGCTTTCGACACTCTTTGAGGGTCAACAGTTGTAATAGTTGTCTGTCTGGTTGGGCGGATGTTTTTGGGCTGCCATCTAGATTTATCCATGAGTCGTTTGCATTCAAGGCATCTGATGGAGGGGATGTAACAGGACGAATAATGTTGGCAAAAGCAGGTAGTGCTAGGTTTTAATTGTACAACCCCCTGTCACCAATTGTTTCAACCAGAGGGTTGTCATCTACCTTATGGATAGATTTAGGAGGGCTCAGGATAGGGGCAGGCAACATCGCAATCCCTTCCGCAATTTATTATTTTTTTTTTCAACTTGAATTTTATTAATTTTGGCATTGGATGCGAACATACAGGTGAGTACATATTATACCTTAGGAGCTATATCAAGAAATTGTTCCAGTCCACCTTAACAATATTTGACAACATTAATGTTCGATGTTCCAATAAAAGGAAAATGAAAGCCCTACCCCCCTCGCCCCACCCTCTCTCCCGGATCCCGAGTCTCCTTTATCCGTGGTGTTGCTATGTTGAATCGTAGTGGGCTGCGTGACAGTCATCTTCAATCGTCTCTAGATCATTGATCTCCTGTATGATCTCTGACAGGCATGGGCTGTTGGCGTTGGGTCGTTCACCGTTCCGCCAATGTTGGCGTGGGTTGAGTGCTGATTTAATTGCTGCGTTGAGTCATCGTAGCTGAGCGTGGAATATATTGTTCAGCAAAGTCGCACCAGGCATCCTCATGTCGTGCGGCCTTGTCATGGAGTATTGCCGTTATTTTTTCCATTGTATAGATGTTCGTGGTGATTTGTATCCAGTCCTTTTTTCCAGGTAAGCATGAAGATTTCCATTTTATCATGAGGGCTGCTCTCGGCGCAAGCAACAAGGGGGATACTAGGCCGTTTACCCTGATCAGTTTGTCATCGTCTTCTTCAAGGCCAAAAACAATCAAGAGGGGTGACAGTTCCCTCTCTATGCCGCCCAGCTGTTTGATCCATCCCAGAACTTCTTGCCAATAGATGCGGACCTTGGGGCAATTCCACCACATGTGCCAGTAGTCGGCAGTCATACCACATTGTCGCCAGCATCCGGGGCTGGAGTTCTGGAACATTTTGGACAGCCTGTATGGAGCGTACTACCATCTATGGAGCAATTTTATAGCGTGTAATTTGTACTGGGCTGCTACTGATATTTTGGATGGGGTCTCACAAATGTTGTCCCAAGCCTGCTCGTCGAACTCCCTGCCGAAGTTTCTTTCCCATCTTGCCTTGAGACAAAGGCTCGGCGCGTTGTCTTTGGTGATTAAAGCCCTGTACATTCGCGCTATGAGGCCCTTGGAGGTGGTGGTCGTGTCCAGGATCATCTCAAAGGGCGTTAGTTCTCTCTGTGTGGTTGCCTTCCATTCTTTTCTGGATAATACGCCTTTCAGTCGTAAGTACAGGAAGACTGGTATTGGGTGAATTTGGAGGTCCTCCTCTAGTTCCGTTATTGAGATGAATTTCCCTTTTCTCCATAGCTGACCGACTCTCTCGAGGCCGGCATCGAACCAAGATTGTTATCTAGCGTGTTCTGGGATATCTTCTCTAATCCCGGGGGACCAAAGATGGCTCAGGGGCGAAGGTCACATGGTAACTCCGAGCATCGCTTTCCCCTTCTTCCATATGTTCCACATTGTGCCCAATATTGGGTGGTTGAGCAGTCTCATTGTAAGTTTCGGTCTGGGGACCCATAGCCATTCTGCCAGGGTTACGTTGGCCAGAACGTTGTTGTCCAGGTGGACCCATTGGAGGTCCGTCCTATCTCGCAGGTGTGGGATCAGAATTTTAAGCTGTGTGGCTTGATAATAGCGTTCGATGCCTGGTAAACCTACCCCTCCTAGGTTCTTTGGCAATATTAAGACCTCATAGGGGATTCTGGGTTTCTTCCCATTCCACAGAAAGTCTAGAATGGCCTTTCTGACTTGTCTGAAGAAATGTTCCGGGATTGTAATGGGCAGGACCTGAAAAGGGTATAAGAACCGTGGAAGGGTCACCATTTTGATCGCGTTTAGGCGTCAAGGAGATTGTCAATGGTTTCCATTTTTTAAGATCCGCCTTGAGGGCTTCGAGAAGCAAAGGGAAATTTGCTTTGTAGAGGTTATCTAGATGTCGCGTTAAATTAATCCCAAGTACCAAAGTGTCGGGCCGCCGATGATCAGCCCGAGGCGCTCTAAGGCGATTTGGTGTTCTGGAGTTGGATCATGGAGCGGAAAAGGAATGGATTTGGCTTTGTTGATTTTGAAACCTGAGAGTGTGCCGTATTCCTCTATCAAATGGATCGCTCGTGGAATGGAAGACGTTGGGTTTGACACGTGAAGCAGAATGTCATCCGCATACAAGGCAAGTTTATATTCTTTCCCATTCACCTGAATCCCTTCCACTGCAGGATCTGCTCGAAGCATTACGGCAAGCGGCTCCAGGGACAGCGTGAAAAGTATTGCCGAGAGGGGGCAACCTTGTCTCGTACCCCTGCTGAGGGGGAACCAACGGGAGAATTAAGAGTTCACCGTAACCGACGCCCTTGGGGTTGTATAGATCGCCTTGATGCCTCGGCGGAGTGTGGAGGCCAGGCCTATTTTTTTAGCGTGGCCTCCAGGAAATGCCATTCGACTCTGTCGAACGCCTTCTCGGCATCGATTGAGAATAACGCTGGCTTGTTCAACGATGTTTGGGCCTCGTGGATTAAGTGCAGGTTTTTCCGGGTGGAGTCCGCACCTTGTCTGCCCAGGATGAAGCCCACTTGGTCGTTGTGGATTATTGCAGGCATGTGCGACTCCAGTCTTGCAGTAAGGACTCTCGTATAGATTTTGGCATCGATATTTAGAAGGGATATTGGACGGTAGGAGGCACACAGCTTTGGGTCCTTACCCTCCTTGGGGATGACTGTTATCAGTGCTTCAGAAAAGGATTCAGGTGCCACACCGGATTGAAGGATGTTGTTAAATAGGTCAACCATGAATGGGAGAAGGGCATCTTTGAAAGTCTTATAGAACCCCGCTGTGTACCCATCGTTCCCAGGGGCTTTCCCAGTTGGAGTCTTTTGATTGCTTCTTCAATTTCTTCTCCTGTGATGGGGGCTTCCAAGGTATGTGCTGTGTCGGGCAGGAGAGTGGGCAAGGGTATTTTGTCCATATACTCAGTTTTCGCTTCTGGATGTGGAGCAGCGCGTGACGTGTATAGCTCCTCGTAGAAGTCGGCAAAGGCTTCCGGGACACTGAGGGGATATGGTTTGCAGGAATTTCCATCTGTCTGGATCGTGGGGACACACCTCTTCTGGCGTTGACCACAGAGTGTTGCGGCTAATAGGGCGCCTTCTTTGTCCCCATGTTCATAATGCTTCTGCTTCAGGTATTGAAGCTTGCGTGCGATGGTACCCGCCTCCAGTTGTCGTAGTTCCTCCATCTTGTCGTTGGCCTCCTTAATCTTTTGCGTTCTATCTGGGTGGGCTGACTGTGCCATGCGATCAAGTCGGGTAATTTTGTTTCGGAGCCTATTTTCTATCAGTTGGCGCTCTCTTTTTTTCACTGCTCCCTCCTTAATAAGTAGACCTCTCCAGGTAGCCTTGCCAGCTTCCCAAACTGTGTTCATGGCAGTTTCGCCCGTGTTGTTAAGCTCAAAGTATTGGGTGATGTCCTGTTCAAGTTGTTCCCAAAAAATTGGGTCCTTAAAGAGAGTCTTGTTGCAACGCCATTTAGAGCATCTTCGAGGAAGAGCCATTTGATCGAAGGTGACCGTGACCATATCGTGGTCTGACCATGAGATTGGGCTTATGATGGCTTCAGTCATTGCCGTGACGAGGTCTGCGGTTAGGTATATATGGTCTATTCTGGAAAAGGTTGCATGCAGTGCTGAGAAGAAAGTATAGCCAGTTCGGGTGGGATTGTTATGTCTCCACGCATCGGTGAGACTGATTGGGGCGTAGAGGTGCGTCCTGATTGTCTATCCTGTTCCAGATCCATCCACATGTTCAGATCACCTCCCAGTATTACCTCGCCCTCTGCTTCGCTCATGACTTTCGGGATTATTCTCTGCAGGAATCTAGCCTGTCCTGTATTGGGGACGTACACTGACGCCAGGGTGATGATGGTGCCTTGTATCTTGCCTACTAGGACTAGTGCTCTGCCGCTGACATCCATCCATGACTTCAAGAGATCAAATTGAATCACTTTACTGACTAATATGCCGACTCCCGCTTTCTTCAGTGGGCCAGAGCCCCAGTATTCAGAGCCTAGCTTGGCATATAAAACCTTCCTCTCTTCTCCCTTGCTGTATCGGGTTTCTTGTAAAAAGAGTATATTTAGTTTGGCTCTCTTGAACTCTCTTGTTACTAGCGATCTTTTGGTGGGGGAGTTAAGTCCCTTAACGTTCAGCGTGCCAATTTTGAGTGTGCCCTGCCTGCCACTTAATTCGTTATATCCGCGGGACATTGATATGTTCGTAGAACTCAGTCGGAATGTCGCGCTGACCATTGCAGGAAATTGCCATGATGAAAGTAATGTAATAGCTGCCCCTACCGAGCGGAGGCTTCACGACTCGGTGTTCCCACCCCCCTCCCCCCAAGGGTATTAAGCCTCATACCGATTGTCCCCAGATCCTGTTGTTGACTCTTCATTATCTTCATGGGTGTCTGTGTCCCAGGTTCATGGCGTCCGATTTGGACCAGATGCGTGCAGCCGGTCTACTGTTGGACCACCAGTGAGGGTCGTAGCCGCACGACCCCGATCGCGGCTATCATCTGTATAACTTCCTGAACCCCCCCTTTTTTCATTCAGTCCCATTCTGTTCCCAACAGCATATTAACAAAACAATGACAACTGTTACTGTTAACTTGATTAATGCATCGATGCGTGTAGTTACCAGAGTCGACCCCACCAGTTGTTCGTCTCTGTGCTTCGGGTGGCTGTCACTTCACGTATGTGAAAAGACCAAGTGACTATACCAAGTTCTGAAATGCTGGTAGATGCTGGACAATGGTGTCAGGCCATGCTTTACCGCGATGGAGGACTACCCATTACTATATCATTTGTTGCTATCCGGTGTGTCATTGGGACGTCTGTACTTTCTTGATCCCTTGACTTTTTTCCTTCTGGCACCTCGCTCTGTTCTGCGATGAGTCCTCTTGCATTTCCTCGCTTGGGGTGGTTCCAAGAATGTCTGCAATGCACTCACAGATTTCTTCCTCAGAGCGGAGGGTTACCTTCTTGCTTCCATGCTCAAATGTGAGGGAGAAGGGCTATCCACATCTGTATCTGGTCCCTTGATTCTTAAGCCATTTCGTTAGGGGGCTACAGAGATGCCGCAAGGCCAGGGTGAGCGAGGATAGGTCCTGAAAAATAGTTATCTGGGCTCCCCCCAGGAGGAGGGCGTCGCAGGACCTGGCCTTCGTGAGTATCCTGGCTCTATCTTGGTATTTATGAAATCTGACAAGGACGGATCTCGGGCCGCCCGGGGGACCACCGGCTCTGTGTATTCTCTCTATTGTCGGTTCATCAATGTTCTCATCTGCTGCTAAGATTCTGATGAGGTTGTGTACCGTTTGCTTGAGATCTTCCTCTGTTTCCCCCTCACGTTCTGGAATTCAGAAAAATCGTAGGTTATTTCTACTTTCCCTATTTTCCAAATCGTCAATTTTTAGGCGAATTTCGTCCTCCCTCCTCTCTATGCTATGCATTCTGAGGTCCAGCTGGGTTTCTAGTGTGTCTATTGAGGCTTGATTATTTTCAACACCCTCCAGCCTCTCTTCGATTTTGTCCACTCTTTGAGTCATCTTATCAATTTTGTCGCCAAGATTCGTGCCCATGTTTCGAATTTTGCTTAGGAGGGTGGACATGTCCCCCTTCGGGGCTGCCGCTCCCGTCTCCGATGCTTCCCCTGACATTGTGGCGTTTATTCCCGGTTCCAAGTGTGGAGAGGCGTAGGCAAACCTGGCCAGCTTGCTTTGGATGTTCATATGAAGCTTGTATACGAGGAGGCACACGCCCCTAAGATGGGGGCCTTACCCTCTGCACTGATGTAGTATGGAGCTCTCAAAGTGCGTAGTGGAACGTGGTTCCGGGGGTCCGGGATGGTGGGACCGCGGTGATGGGAGGAGGCACACGCCCTGAGACCAGGGGCCGTACCCTCTGCTTGCGTCGTTTATGGACCTAAGGCCGGTGTAATGTCTGGGGGCCAATCTCGTCGATGAGTCCAAGAGAAGACTTAATGGAGAGGTGCCTGGATCACGTATCCGTGGCTGGGGCGTCCACCTTCGGGCCTTCAGTTCACTGTTTGGGGGTCTGCTGGGCCACAGTAGAGTGGTGGATACTGGGGGAGGCCTCCGCGGGGGGGTCCCCGTGGAGGAGTCTGTCTTGAAGGGGCCGGGTGGTAGCTGACACCGCTCCCGGCCCGCGGCGTGGGACAAGGCCCAGATCACTCTGCATCCCGTCCCCAGCGGAGAGCGGGCTTGTGTAACGTTCCGAGGTGGAGGGCTAGGAGGCACCTACCCACTCGGCTGCGCTGCTTCCTCTTCTGCAGCGCCAGCCTCCACCACAGCCCAGGCGGGGAGACGGGGATAGTGCATGGGTCTCTCCGTCGTGCACCAGTCAGCCTCCGTAGAATCCTCAGTGCAGGCGGGGAGATTCCAGCTGCTCTGGGGAGCCACAGCTAGGTCTGAGTTACACCCGTGCGGATGATGGGAAGGGCCGGTCACTCCATGGCCCGTATCCCCGCTCTCGAGTTTTTTCCTGCTATGCGTGTGTTTAAGGAGGAGAGGCTCATGCCGCGGGTCTTTTCTTCCCCCTGCAGACACCGTTTTTCGCCAAAACTTCGCTCTACGACGGAGGACCGGTTCACGGGGTGTGGGGGACCCAATATTCATGCGGGGGAGGTCAAAAGTGGGGGCTCAGGTCACTTTTGTGGGCCCGCGTGTCGGAACTCACACGGAGGTGCTGCTCATCCGTGCGCCCCCTAGTGGCCCCTTCCCGCAATTTGTTTTATTTGACCAGCTTGAGATGACATTTTTAAATCAGGAGATTCAAATAATTTATATAAACTGGCTATAGTGGTGTTCACAGCTGCCAGTGTGATTTCAATTAATGCCAGATTTTCCATTGGATTTGTAGAGGTGTCAGTCGGCAGACAGCGCCTCGGCGTGGGCAATAGAAAGGAATCATGAATGGAATGGATGGTGGAACCCATTATACTCTGAATTGCATCTTCACATGGGTGATCCTCATGTGATCTGCTCAGGTTCCCTTCACTTACATGTATAGAAATAATCGAAGCATCAGACAAATCAGTAACATGAGCGGATATTTCAATTACTGTTGCTAAAGTGCGAGCGCTAGGTAAACCAGTTCTTGACACACAGAATCAGACTGAGCATTAGCTAGGATAGTAGCATCTGAGACAATAGGTATGCAACTAGTATTGATCATATTCAGTGGGACTGACACAATCGGATCAGTCAACAACGGCACAAGAGAGGGTTCGTCTGACATGCATTCCTTGCGTTTAGTGCAGAAAGTACGAATATCTTTGTTGGCCGAAGGAGTTCTTAGGGTGGGAGTCAAGGTGATGGATTTTTTTGAGATACGTGGTAGTTTCTTTTGTTTGGGAGTTGTTAAAGAAGTAGTGAGTGAGGCGCTCAAGGCGTCGGGCATGTTTGTTTTCAGTGTGTAGGGGCAGTAACGCATAAATGACCCTTACCTTATATTTGAACAAATAGAGCTGATTAGCATAAAATAATTGCTTACTTTTTAATAGTTGAGCCCAAATCACAATCACAAATCACAAAGCCCAAATTGACGAGCTCAACGATAAAGGAAACACAGCTATGCTACTCCTCCTTGATCTGTCAGCGGCTTTTGACCTAGTGGACCACGCAGTACTCTGCAAACACCTGGCGGCAGCCACCCACTTCTCAAGTGAAGCCATAGCCTGGATCCAATCCTTTCTCGACAACAGAAGCATGCGAGTCTTCTCCACCTTAGACTCTGCAGACCCTATCCAGACAACATGTAGAGTCCCACAGGGCTCTTGTGTCTCGCCAACGATGTATAATATCTTTACTAAACCTCTATTCGACAAATTGGACAGACTGGGTGTCACCTACACAAATTATGCAGACGACACCCAGATACTCATCCCCCTTTCGGGCAATTTCACTACGGATACAGCTTTAGTAAACAAAATGTACACCCTCATTCAGGCATGGATGGCAACCCATGGGCTCTGCCTGAATGATGAAAAAACAGAGATCCTCATTCTAGGCTCACCCAACAACCTAAAAAAACTTGATTCCAACTACAGCTCCTTCAATATCGATGGCAATATAATCCCCGTCGCCAAAGAGGTGAAAACCCTTGGTTTCTATTTGGACTCCACTTTGTCCCTAAGGAAACAAGTGAACTCCCTGGCCTCATCCACAGCCTATACCGGTAAAGTTATTAAAGCATGCAGACCCTTCCTCTCACCAGCTAGCTGCATTATCCTAGCCAATGCACTAATCCTCTCAAAACTGGATTACTGCAATGCACTTTATGCAGGCACAAATAAATACATCATCAAATAACTTCAAACCCTACAAAACAACGCGCTCAGAACGGCCCTGAACCCCCCAGCTAGAGAGCACATCTCGAATGTGCGGAGAAAACACAACTGGCTAAAAGTTTGCGATAGGATCACCTTCAAAATTGTCACACTAACATTCAAATGTCTAAACAATGCAGCCCCCCCATACCTTAGGGATAGAATAATAAGAAAAACCACTGCACGGCCAACCAGAACAGCCAACTCTTTCTGCCTCCAAACCCCTAGATTCCGACTAAAAAAACAGGAGATAATAGCTTCCTTGTTCAAGCAGCCCAGTACTGGAATCCCTACCAGTTGATCTAAGAAGGGACCATCCCTACAACAGCTTCAGGCACCATACCCGCACCTGGCTTCGACGCAATGACCTCTGAAACCGGTGACCCTGAGCATTGTGACCCGATGACACACATACCCCTCCACTCTTACATGTAAAATGTACATAATGTATTTACTGCATATAATTTGTTACCTTTCCACCCTTACATGTAAAGAATGTACATAATGTAATTACTGCATACAATTTATGTTACCAACAACCTGTAATATGCAACCTGTAACCAAGTTCTAAGCATTCTTGTTATTCTGTGCGCCCAGCCACCCAAGGGTTTTCGGGCGCCCTATAAATAAATAAACAAACAAACAAACAAACATTCAAGGCTACAAACTTTCTTGCTCTCCGCCCGCAGTGCCACCGCGAAGCGGCAAAGTGGGACTTTACCGGGGCTTTTCCCGGTGTGCGCACGCAGTGCGCACGCGTTCACAGTTTTATAGGAACGCCCACTGGTTTCAAAACACTGCCTAAAGAAAAGAAAGCAGCGTTATACAAGTCTGTATATGAGGATTGTTAACGTGGTTGCTTGCACACAAGTTCACCTTCTGGTAGTTGTAGTTAGGTCCGAAAGCAATCCAATACAGCGCAGTAAAAATGTAAAGTCCACAGGTTCACGGGCAGAGAAGCAGCGTTCAGTGGTAAAGCGGCACTTTACCGGGGCTTTCTCCGGTGCACGTGTGGCGCGTGCGCATTCCACAGTTTTATAGGAACGCCCACTGGTTTCAAAACACTGCCTAAAGAAAAGAAAGCAGCGTTATACAAGTCTGTATATGAGGATTGTTAACCTGGTTGCTTGCACACAAGTTCACCTTCTGGTAGTTGTAGTGAGGTCCGAAAGGAATCCAATACAGCGCAGTAAAAATGTAAAGTCCACAGGTTCACGGGCAGAGATGCAGCATTCAGTGGCAAAGCGGGACTTTACCGGGGCTTTCTCCTGCCCTTTCTTCTGGTCCTTGTTCCTAGCAAAGCCCACCTGCACACGTTCTTGCACCTCATTAGGCTGAGCTGGGTGATTGCACGACCTGTCATGAAAGCCAATAATGCTAAACTCCAGTGGCAGCTGCCAATAAAGCCCTAACCTTGGTTTCAATGGCAACCATGGGGCCGAGCCCAGAATGCAGCTGGATGTGACTCACTAGAAAATGGATGTCGGGACTCTTTTTCAGCATAAACGGGCATGCCATCTCTACTTAATTGAACTCTACTTTCGCAAAGCTTAAGAGTGAATCTTGGCTTCTCCGCTGTCACATTGTTTTTGATACACAGTGTGAAATTTGGCAAACGTTGGACCAGATTCCTGCAACAAACCTCTCTGCCTGTGCCGTAGAGAGGATCAGATTCACCTCACAGAGGAGGACCAACTTGGCTGAAGCATTTGTCTGGGGTTGCTGATAATACTCTTTTTCAGAGAAGATTTGCCTAATATTTTGGTGCTGGATTGCCCTTTTTGATGGGACCAGACTGACATGGATATGGACATTTCCTTCTGTGAAGGATGCACTGGGCTAACATGTGGTTAGAGGCCCTTCTGAGTGTAAGACATTTCATATCACAAGTTATTTGAACCATGTTTGCCCTCTGTAGAGGGGCTCCCACACTCTTGAAATGTTGTATAATTAAATAACTGAGCCATACATGGAAATGTCATAGCATGCATCCATGTAGTGAGCCTGGGAACGACATACGAATGAGTGAGCGAGTATGTGGATTGAGTGTGAGGAATTCTACAACACAAAATACTGAAGCAAGGCTATCCAGTACTGACGGCATGTGACACGGGGCCACAAGACATCAGATATGTAGGTGTCATCTTGAGGTCGCCTTTGAAGACAGTTCAATAATTAATGTGGATAAGGTAAGAGGTACAATTGAAGCAAACACCTCTAATTCAACGAAATGGCGTACGTCCCAAAGATATACATACACAACTATGCTACCAATCATCCCACTATCTCAAAATGTTTTCCTTCAAATGGACAAATGGACAAGATACATAAAACGTTCTTGTGTATAGGCAAAAAGTACTTTGGTTTAAGCATACTTTAAAGCGATACTTCACAGCGAGGGGGTGAAATTCCAATGTTTATGTTATAAGTGACTATAAGGATCTCAGTGGGCAGTAGGTCGACCTTTTGGAAAATCTCGATTAAATCATTAGGTTTAGGTTTTTAAACCATAGGCTGAGAACTGGTTACTTTAGATGAATTCCTGTTACCTACAAATTAGAAGCACAGTTTCTTAATCATTACAAAAAGGGCCAATTTTTTTAAAAATATATATTTTTTATTTATTGTGTTTTAGCCATATAATAACAAGCAAACAATACTATGGGCCTCATTACGACCCTGGCGCTCCCCTAATGAAGGGGGCTTTCTGGGTCCCGCGAGGGGAAGAAGGAGGTAACAACGGGGCACTCATAATGTGCCCGTTGTTACCTCCATCCCCATTCGGCCCTATGGGGGCTCAAATGGGAATGGGGAATGGTTCCTGCAAGGAGGAATTACCGGGTCCTCCAATGTTGGATGACCCGGTAATTCCTCATTGCAGTTACCCGGTAAACGAGCCCGGTTTGGTGGCAGCCAAACTCGTAATGAGGGCCTATGACTTTTAACACGACTACATCATAAAAGCAGAATAAAAAAGAAGAGGAAAAAAAAGGGCCCATTCAACACAAGGGTGTTAGCACCTTAGTGTTATCCCGCATTAGGCACCAAAGCATCAACGTGACATATCATTCTAAGAGCTCTGATAATCAGGGGTACAAATGGGGCCAAGCAAACACGGGAAGAAGAATGGGGCATTCATCTTTCCCCTGGGCAATGGTCAAAGACTTGGAAAACATGTCCTACGACCCTCATGGATCACTTCTGCTCCCCAATCCCCTTAGACATAATAATATTCTGGACACCATCATGATTAGCACAATTTAAGTTCACGCCTCATGATAAATGGTGCTTCTAAATCGAAGACTTAATTTCTTTTGAGCATATCATTTTAATGAACACATTGCTTTTTAAATGTTGTCAATCAATGTATTCCCTTATTTGCAATATTTAAGAAATTAAATGGGCTTTAAGTGTTTTCACATTCATGACGGGGGGTATGCATTTACTGCATACCTTAAACAAATGTGCATCAAAGCAATTGGGCATTTTAATTTAATTAGTTTATAACCTCATTACGGCTAACTGTGGAAATATCCTTCAGACAATTATATTATGGGCGGTTAAAGCATGGTATGCACAGCAAATAGGAGTCATAGCCACTAAAAATGTGGCATGCCATCAAATGATGTGGCACCCCATGGACACATTTATTAACTCATCCCTCAATCACTATAGAACAGGGATTCGATGATGGCCGTCAACAGCACATCACTGCTCTCTTTTGCACTTTTCCTGCTTCCTCCCACTAACTCAACCTCCCCTCCTCTTTCAGAGCCACCAGAGCCCAAGGGGACCACTCCGGTGGTGAAAGTGCGCGGTACAAATGCCCTTTAACATTAACATGTAGAGAGAGTAACAGTGCTTGAAACTGGTGTGGGGCCTTATTATATGTCTGTAACATTCATTTCTCACTGGTAGTTTTATTATTTTATCTAAGAGGGAATACTTCCCAAAGGTTGGCTCACCGTGGCAAATCCCTCTACTCACAAGAGGTTCCCCACCCAATGGGGAAGACCAATCAAACTGTCCTCTTTCTCATGCATCATTTTCTCTTTTTTTCTTCCTTATTCTTTCCCCCTTTCCTTTATTCACCCCATCTCTCCCTGCCTTCTTTCGTTTACCCCTTCTGAGGTGCCTCTGTAGAACGGGTTACATTTTCCTTGTTATGACTAAAATTATGTATTTTAAGTTGTTGCTTCTACTTGACTTTCTAGTTTGTTTTCCATATATTTTGAGATATTAATGTTCTAAGACAATTGAAGTGCCTACGATTAGAGTTACAATAAGGTCTTTGTTATGTGAAGTTCGGCTTGTGGGGGACATGGAGGAAGACATACTAAGCATTTTTTAATGTGTTTGAGGAAAACTATAAAACCTTTGCACTCCTGTGGAGAAGAATTGTTAAGAAATTCATGCAAGTAATTTCATCAATGGTAATGATTTATGTTATTGAATTAATAGATTGTGGAGAGTACACATCAATGTGCAAAAAGCATAAGGAAACACCTTAAGTCTGGGATCATTCAACCATGGAAACTATGGGCCTGATTCATGGAACATTTTCCCATGGGATTGCACCATTATAAAACACTACTCTGAATCAGGCCCATTATGTATTGCACCAATGTTAAACATGGTTTCGTACATTTGAATAGGCTTTCTGACTACAAATGCCTCATAATACTCTTTTTGAATTTTTCTGATTTTAGCATTTGTGAAAATCACAGTTTCTATTTTAAATTTTTAGATTGTCCATGTATTTAAAAAATACAATCTTAGACTTTGAATTAAAAAAAAAATTATATATATAATGTAATCATTAAAATGCATTTATAACTCACTTTGTATCCTAACTCTGCTAAAGCGGATCCTGTTCCATCGCTAAGCAACTGATGATTACGCTCCTCTCTTGACATGGTCCTTGGGCTCTGGGATGAGCGTTACCAAAGTGGCAGTATTAGCTAATTTCCAGACATCTGGAATTCATATATTATATTGGGCCCTCGAAGATATGTTGTGTTCTGCTATTTTGTACAAGGAGATTTCCTGGAGCTAAAAGCAGACCCTAGTAGGAAGTCAGTGTGTGCTGATTATTCCAGTCATCTCCAGATGAGTCTTCCACTTCTTCCTGAATTATGAGGTGTGTGGAGGAGCAGACATACACATCCGCAGGAGATCCTACCCCCCTACCTCTCCTGTATTGGAGACATGTCACAGTGCTCTGTCTAACACCAGCTATTGTACCAATACTATGGCGAGTATTTGGAAGAAGGTATCTATTAAGACAACCACATTGAATGTACCCTCGGGTCGATGCTGGCCTACAGGAGGTTATTCCTGAAGGAATATGAGAAAAAGCTAAGAAAATGAACTGATGACATCATAAGAAAGTGTGCACACCGTCCTGAAATATTGAATTACGATGATGTGTGGATCCTAGAGGAGAAATAATGAAGTAAAAAATCAAGCGAACTTTAAAAGTGTAAAAGAAGAAGATTACACTTTGAAAATTGCTGCAGAAATCAGAAGTATAATGAATGTATATATGCTGAAAAGCAAGTTAGATCAAGTCATTGTGTAGGCTAGCTACAAGTAGTGAATAGAATCCAGGCGGAGCCGCCATTGTACAGAAACTGGACATTGGTATCATGAAATAATTAAGCCAAAGAACCATGGAGGGAAAATTAAAGGTTCCATCGCAGTAGAATAGCAGGTTGGTGGAGCTGCGTTGGGAAGCTGTCTGGCCCGATGTCAAGAACTGAGAAGTCAAGGTCAGCTATCTACCCTGAAGAGGAACATGTTTATGGAGGATGAATCTTCTCACATTAATGTGCAAGAAAGAACACAAAGGATGCCAAGTCTTAATCAATTAAAAACATTTAAAACTTGCAGAATGAACAGAATCATGGTCTCTTGTCACGTGAGGTGAGGCTGGAAATAGGCCTTGAATTTGGAGTTCCAGACACGATAGTGAGTGCCCTCGCTCCCATTGCATTCCAAGGACAAGGATATTCTGCAAAGCTAAGTACAAAGAGAATTTTATGGCAGAAGGCATGTGTGATGAGAGATGCTGGGCTAATTGGGTGGTAGGGCAGGTTCATGTCTGCACTACGTGCACCTGGGCCTTGGCTTACGTACTGCTAATTGAACCAGATGTTCCAGACTTGGCACAAGCGTGCCAACCAATTGTATTAGTCCACGTAATGAAGGACCTTATCACTTGAGAAACCAATGAAACACTGTGTAACAGATTTGACTTAAATTGACATGTTTACATGTTTGAAGAGGTAGTCATGAGTTGTCCACTTCATATCGGACAGCCAAAACAAACCTAGCTTCTATATGATTGTATATCTAGATGCCCATCCTGACCCTTGATAGGTTTTTCACTATTGCCACGTAGTTTGATGTCATTCTGATGCACAAAGAGGGTATATCATGTTTTTTTTCATATGCAAATGGCTGAAAATGAGTGTACGTATGCTGATGTTCATTGTAGCTCCTTGTTTGAGATAATTGCTAATAAAACAGCAACTTGCCGTCTTCTTGCGTTTGTCTGGTTATTTGTACTCAGAATTATTCTGGTGTAATCCCATCCAGTAACAGATACACGTTCCAGCTCCATAAGCTCAGGTGGCCATGTGTAAATCTCAGCAGCAGCTGTAAACCGATCCAGAAATATGCTGCCCAGTTTGCACATAGATGAAGGAGCTGTGCTTTACTTTTTAACATGCTTTTGTATTCTATTTGGTAAAAGTCTAAATCATTATCACAAGTTAATACATTTATTTTACTGGTGCACCACACATTTCAGTAGGAAAATTGTGCGCAATGCCACCTGTAGATTCCACAAGTTGCACTCGTTTTTGTTTATTTGTTTGTACTGAAATCCAGAGCAAACCAAGTTGTTGCTCGGCGCCAGCAACAACGCATCTAGGGCAACACTGCTCACAAAACAAGGACGTACAAAAATTAGGTCCATGTTCTGCAAAGGCTTCAGCACAAGGGAGGAGGGAAAGAGGAGAGAGAAAGTAAATTGCAGACATAGCACATAAAGAGGTGAATAGGATCAAGAAAAGTTGTTTTGATTTCTTCCCTAAAATGCAAGAGGGATTTTATTGCTCTTATGTGGGGGACAATGAGTTCCACAGCGGAGAGCCAAAAATACAGAAGTGCATGGAAAAGGGCCCGTGAGTGCTGCTAATGGTGGATTTTGTCTTGTAGTTAGCAGGTAGCAAAACCATGAATGCTCATAACTGTGAGTCACAGCATCTTGAACTTGATTCTGGCCACGTCCAGAGCCAGTGTAGGCTCCTCAGATGGGAAGAAACTAGGGGTGTACCGATTAGCATATTTAGTATTCGGCCGAATACCAAATGATTTGTCAAGTATTCAGATGAAGACAAATAGGAAGCTGAATAGTTCTTTCATTTAATAAATCATGTTTTAAACTTGAAAATAATACTTTAAAAAAAATTACTAATGCACCATCTTGCCACATTTCTTGTTGTTCTCTTCATTTTAATCAACAGGTAATCCTTTTTTAATTAACCCAATCCAGAGTACAACAGATTAACATTAAGCGGGGACACTACATACAGAACTTAGTTGCATATATAAAGCTAATGCTACTTGAAGTGGAAAACTATACGAATGCAAATTGCTAGGTTTCAATTGACAACAAGGAAACTGCAGTTTGCCACACACATTGTAAACTCTTGCAGGTTACATAGTAGGTTACATGGAAAGTCAAATATAAACCTCTGTTTCAGCTCACAGAGTAATGTAAACATGGTTTCTGTCTGATCATGCAGGGCTCAGGTCGAGGGTAAATGTGTCGAAAGAGAAATCATATCGTGCCTCCTATTGTAATAAATATATTAATATTGGCCTACGCCAAGCTGCTCGAAAGTCGTTTGCGAAAGAAATCCGTGTTGCAAGGTCCTGACCTTAAATCCATTTAAGCCGCCATTTTAGGTCAAACCGCCATTTTAGGATTCACTTTGTAAAAGTCACCCTGTGAGTTAAAATGGTGGACAATGTCATTCCAGAATACAACATGGCCGTCTTGACCTCTGTACATAGCTAATGTGTAACTTGCCTGCAGGCCACTTGTTGAGGTCGTGAACTGAGATCTTGTCCTTTGTTGACCTATGTGTAGAAGGATTACTCGTGCAATGAAACTAATCCACAAGCATATGTTGAGACAATGTATTCAAATACTGAACGAAGAACATCTGTTTAACTACATTGTATTAATGTTTGAGAAGGCTTGCATGGAAAATCTTAGAATACACAGTTATTGCGTAGGCTTGTTGATACATGTATTAAAGGCAAACCCAGTTATATGCGGTTGTCCGAGACTTGGCACGAACCCTAGATCGGTGATGTATTAAAAGGAATATTAACCCGAAGTGGGGCTGGACTTCGTGCCCACCGAATGTATAAAAAGTGAATGCATTCTAATGTACAACGTCTCTCACTGAACACACTGAACCACGCTGGAGTTTGTTGTGTTGTACTGAGGGCCGATAGCTATCTGATTTTGCTCTGTTTTTGTAACTGGATTCAGTATAAAATAAAGTACTTTGTATGTTCCTTTGTAACCCGTGTTCGGTGTATTTCCTTTTGGGGTACTCAGCCTCAATATTTTGATTTTGTTTTCACAAATGGAAAGCCGTCAGTGCCCATCATTTTGTTTTACAAAACTAAAATAACATATACCAGGATGTTTTATTGTGAGATGACAAACCTGCTGCCAAGCTGTTCCTGACAAGTACATTCTTCTCAGATCGATTAATTCTATAATGTTTTTTATGTTCATTGTAGTACACACAAATTGTCCCTTCCCGTAATGTTTTCATCCTTCTGTGGGGTATATATAGATCACATGCCATACCAAAATTCGAAATGAATATTGATAGATTTGAGTCAAACAGTTGCTCGCTCAGAAGATAGCTGAGTTTGTTAAGCACTTGTTACTTATATATGTTTTCATATGCCAGATCACAGTACCAATGGCGCTTGTGAACTTGGCTTTGTGATATGGTATGATATGATGTGGCATTTAGAACGTGCCTATACACAAGTGTTTCAAGGCGCAATGAGGCAAAGAGGGAAGGCAGAGACAATGGCCCTCATTCCGAGTATGGTGGTAGTCATGGCCCTATTTGCGCCATGACTGCCTCCCATACCGGTACCGACTCCGGTTTGGTTCAATGGGGATTTACCGGTCCATTCTGACCTTGGAGGGACCGGTAAGTCCCCACTTACCAAACCATTCCCGATTCCCATTTGAGCCCACGTAGGGCTCAATGGGAATGTGGAGGGCGCAAATAACGGGCCGGCATATGCCAAGCCCGTTATTTGCGCCCAGGTCCCTTAACGGGTCCCGTCCTTAACACCTGGTCAGACCAGGCATTAAGGAAAGGACCGCTAAGGGACCTCGTAGTAGGGCGATAAGGGATTACCGGCACCAGTCTCCTTACCGGTGCCCGGTATACCTTACCGTCCTACTCGGAATGAGGACCAATGATCTTACTAGATCAGGTGTCATTCAGATCACAAAACAAAGGGGGTCTGGGAGTCTCTCTACCAGCACGAACACGGCTCAATGACCTGTTCTTGGGTGATGGCCCGGGGTAGAGTCTCAACCAAGTCTTTAGCTCACTGTCCCTTTCACAGAGAAGAAAAAAGTGCATGGGATGGGGGAAAGTGTGGGAGGTAGGGGGATGGGATAGGGACAGTGCAGTACATGGGATACATAGAATAAATAGCAATAATAAAAAAATACACAGCCAGCTGGTGGCAAGGGTAAGTGCAGACATCAGGTGTCAAGTGCTGGTAGGGGAACTGTAGGTATACAGAAAACAGTCCCCAAGTGTGGGGGTTGCCCGAGAGGCAGTGCAGGTGTGCAACTGGTGCAGGGGTGACCTGGGCTCGATCAGAGGGTGGCCAGGTGACCAGTGCAGTTTCATATTCAGCCAGGAATTCAGCAAGGGAGAGGAGGAGAGAAAGCAGAAGCAAAGAGGAAGGTTTTGAGGTGCTTCCGGAACCAGAGATGGTTCTACTCAAGTTTCAGAAAATTAAGCTAGATAGTGAAAATTAAGCTCGAAAAATGTTCCTTTTTTCATCAATTTCTTTTATAAAGTTATATTTTAAAATGTTGTCATGCTAGGTATTATGTAATTTGTATATGTTCCAAGCAAGTTCTTAAAACTATAGGCTATGTGTTTAGTTCATGAAAGTGAAACATTCACAAATAATTGCACCTTGCTCCATGATAAGAACTGGGAAACAATGTGGTAAAATGCAGAAATTGCAGATTGGGCTCAAATCTCAGCTTGATCTCTTAACCAACATGTGTGATCCTGGGTAACTCATTTAATCTTATTTTGCCTAACCTGTCAAAATTGCCAGTCTGTAAACGTTTTAAAGTGTCAGCCCCAGCCATTTAATTCTGAGGGTATACTCTTTAACCAAGTTTCAGTTGTGGTTTAGCCGGCTGCAATGTTGCATTGTATTCAACATTCAAATCTGTTCATAAATTACACAGCGCAAAGTCATTTTTGTCTTTGCTAATAACAATCTGACTTGAATACCATAGCTTCTGACTCGTATCCACAATCTGTAATTTGTGTACATGCGTGAGCTCTTTTACATTTAGTGACAGTGCTAATCTCTGTCTTCACTGTATGCTGGGGTATGTGTGTCTTTTTCATATGGCTACTTATCTGTGCCCTGCATCTGAACGACCTCTTTCTCCTGGCTGCTATTGTTAAATTGTGTCATGTACCTATGCTTGAACACAAGTACCCTCGAAGTGGACAGTAAATGTTGCCTTTCAAATGCTGATTTTTTTATTATCCTGATTCCAGCAAATCTGAAGGGTGTAAGGGAACCGTGAGCTAGTAGACATGCATAATTTATTTGTTTCAGGACAGAATATCAAGCTGTGGGTTGTGATCGCGATGACGGGGGGAGCGGTTTGTGACCAGAGGTTCTGGGTTTCATAATTTCTTTGATTCAGAGGGGGGGGGCAAATGAGTCGATACCCCGGGCCCCAAAATCCCTTAAAATGACCCAGATTTGACTATGTTGCATACCGAGTCTTCACCCCTATAGCCCTATACTCTCTCTGGCAGACTGGCCTACGTGGGACCTGGAGTGATTTTTCAATATGAAGTTTCCCCGAGGACTCTTATGCAGGGTTATGACTCTCTCTCCTGACATATAATTGACCATCTCAGTCCTGGTCTCCACTATCTGTTATGAATTCAACTTTCTGCATAGACATTTCCCGTAGGAACGGACCATGCTCAAGTAAACCTCACTCCTCTCCAATACACAAACAAATGACCCTTAGTCTTATATTTATTCAGGAATGCTTTTTCAGAATCGTTTAATCCCATTCTCTTTTTTCAATCTGCACTCCATATGGGTTTATTTGAGTTGTAAAATTGTATTCAAATGGGAAGACAAAATATTCGGCTGGAGCCGAAACAGCAAGAAGTTCTTTGGCCAGAACTGAATAGGTATTTTTCAGCCATAATTCAGCAGAATATTTACTCGAAGCTGAAGTTTGGTATACCCCTTCAATAAACCAAGTGTTATTTTGATATGGAAAACCCCATTTCATACATTGTGAGGTTTCAAAAGGCTATTGTAATGTCCACTGTTGTTATGATGTTACAATATGAATTTTAAGAATGGGGCATAGCTTTGGCACAAATGTGCAACTTCAGAAGTAAGTGGACTTTCGTGTTTGGCAGTAGCAAGCTCTACTGGCTGATGCTAGGCCCGCCACTCAGAAAGAAAAGAGCTATGTATGGTCATACTACGTAGCCCCACATA
This sequence comes from Ambystoma mexicanum, assembly GCF_040938575.1. Taxonomy (NCBI): domain Eukaryota; kingdom Metazoa; phylum Chordata; class Amphibia; order Caudata; family Ambystomatidae; genus Ambystoma; species Ambystoma mexicanum. The sequence goes on from NC_090936.1 coordinate 481,552,805, forward strand.
ACCTGTATCATACATGATCTTTTTCACAGTACATAAACTGCATTAAAAAAAAGCTTTTTCAAGTCAATGAATGTATAAGGATATGAACGAAAAATCTCATGGGCCTGAACCCTCATCCAATGGCATAGAGGGCTGCAACCAAGGCAGCACACACAGAACAACCAGACAATTCTAACAGAACCATCATCACACAAAACACTCAACAACTAAAGGTAACAAATCAATACAAAACATAAAGAGCGGGCATGCCAGGGCAGCAATAGCACCAACGCTTCTCACACAATTTCCAAAAAAGAAAACACGCTGCAACACAGCACTCGATTATAAGAAATGACATGCAACCACAACACAACATGCAGACTACTACAGCAGAAACAACAACATACAACATTCAAACTTCCAGTGCAGAATGAGTACTACACACAATACCCACTCTTGCAAAAATAAGAAACAGAACCAAAACTCAGCCTTTAGTCCACAAAATTAGTAGAAAACAGCACCACACAGCAACATACCATACAGACTAAAAACCAACACTACATTCAATGTATGAGAATGGAACACAACCCTAATACACCAATTAACTACAACAATAGAACGAGTAGCCAGAATTGAACACGTTAATCGCCAGTTGATAAATTCAACAAACACAGAATTCAAGCTATAAGACAAGAGAAAGCAAAACAACACAACTCTAGTCTGTATGAATAGTAATAGCAGCGTAGCATGGCACTTGTACTTCAGGCACAAGAACAGACTCAAGCCCCCAACTTACACTAGATGAACTGAATTAGACCACAATACAGTCCAAGACAACTATCGGTGATACTGTCTGCAGTATAGTGCTTAGAAGAGTAGAGTAGAAGCAGGGACACCACGTAGAACTCAAACAACATAAGCAGAGACTGAGTCCCAGCATAATACTTTCGACCAGAAAAGCAACCTCAATAAGCACACAGTCTATGCAAAAAAAGTGCCAACACAAAATGTGCAGCCTACCAGAAATGAGGCAGGACAGAGTGCTCAGACAGCAGAACCATCTACAGACATTACACTCTAAAGGACTAGAAATAGGAATAAACTATGCTCTTAAACTTCCACGACTGCAACACAAATCACACATGTCAGTGGGAAAGAAACAGGAGCACACACAGCCATTAGACTGCCAGAACATAAGAAACAACACACAACATTCAACCCACCAAAATGGAAGCAACAACACTGCATTAGAGGACCTAATTCAAAATCAAGTAAATAGGTCCATGACAGGTCTTATACAAAAAGAGCAGAAACAGCAGCACGACAAAGCATGTGCACTAAGGGAAAACGTAAATCATTATTAGGACACATCACAGCAGCCATACAACCAAAACAGAAACAATATCAGAACTCATCCTTTAAATAGCATTTAGAGTACACGATTCCAAAATAATCCAGATATAGCTCTCAAACTTCAGACTTCAAGGAGAGAAACAGTACTACTACACACAGATGAGACTACAGGAAGAGAAACCGCCAATCACCTCAACCCCGCTTTCAGGTGAAGAGAAAATGAGCAGCAGCATCATGACACACTGAGAATACCTTAATACAATCGGCATTACAAGACAGCACCCAACCACCAAAACAGAAATAGCACCCTGATTTAGAATTCAGACTAACAGAACAGAAAGAACACCAACGACATCACTCACTACTTCTGGCATTGAAAGGGCAGTGCAATGCAGCAAAAAAACTACTAGAGTAGAAATTACATAAAAAGTGCACTTATACCACCAAACCCAAAACAGCACCAAACACAACCACCAGACCACTAACAGAAAAACAACATAATCCGCATTCAGGCAACCAGAACAAAGAGCACTATGATGAAGTATTGCAAATATTAGAACAGAAACAACTTGAAAACAGTTCACAGACAACCAAAACAGACAAAGCAAAAGAAAAACGAAAATAAAAAACACACACACACACACACCATTCAGGACCCTATTTTCAGGTCTGGGTTAAATGAAAACAGTGCACCCATCCAGCACATCATATCTGTGGTCATCATTTAACTGATGGAGCACAAATGATGCATTGGAGAGTCTGCAGCACTTTCGCACTAGCAGCATGCCGCTGTCAGTCAGGGCAATGGGCTATAGCATCATATTAGCTACCGGGAGGGGCACAGCATGGCATTACAATGATGGTGGTGCTGCATGTCCATGCCTTCCTTCAGTAGAAGACTGCTGGGTGAGAGATGCATATTAACTTCATCACCATCTGTCCCATACTTGGTACAGCACCAACTTGAGGAAGTCCCAGATGCCCTAGAACAGGGGTCTGCAACCTTTGGTGCTACAGATGTTTTGGACCACAACTCCCATCACCTCCAGCCATCATAGCCAATGGCAATGGATCATGGGAATTGTAGTCCAAAACATCTGGACAGACATAGCTGGCAGACCCCTGCGGTAGAACAGAGAATGATCCTGTGACCATGGTACTTTCAGAAACGCATCATATCCATGGGGCTAGGCTATGCCAGAACGGCACACTACAGAATTCTCACCCCAGAGGCCTCTCCTCCATAATGTTATCATTTGGAAGATGCATGGCCGGAGCGGAACGCTGACTGTTTCGTGGTGAGCCAGAGGCACACTCCTACAATCTTGGGACAGGAACACTGGCACTGTTCCCGACAACAGGTGCGACACAGAGTTATTCCCAATGGCCACTTATGAGCTTCAGCGGTGCAATGGCAGGTATGAATCTGCTGTTTCAAATCCCTCGATGTGCACACTGTCCTCCCCTCTACAGGTGCCACCAGGTCCCTATTAAACATGGCCTCTCAGACTAACAGAACCCACGCAGCCTGTCCATGTGTGTTCACGTGTCACTGACTCCACCCTTTTACGTAGAAAGTGTAGCTGTGCGCAAATGAGGGTAAGGGTGAGTATGAGTGTGGGTGTGGGTGTGTGTTTGTAAAAGTCTTAGGTGACTTTGTGCGGTGCTAAATCACAAGAGTACTTTTGTAGGGGAAAGTGACTTTGTACCGCAAAAATTCACTTTGTACCATTCTGGGACTTTGCCCCGGTGGATCGTGTTTACTGGGAGTGCAAAGTCATTTTGCTCCACTCTAAACGTTCCATGAATTAGGCCTTAAATACCAATGTGTAATATAGGAACATGGGCATATTGTTTCGAGTTACAGCCACTTACATCCTCAAATGAACCCCTAGGCATTCAGGCAGAGCAGAGAGAGGAGGCCAAGTGCAAGAGACCACAGCCAGGACAGGCCTAAGAGAAAATCACCATGTGGCAACCCTTCTCAGCAATGCGCAAGCCGGCCGTGCCATGGGTGAAGCATTCTTGTCTCCCTGGGCACCCATTGCAGATGTGGGGCAGACAAGGGAGGCCATCAACTGCGCCATTTATTTCATCAAGCGCTGGTCCCGGGGGCTAACATACAAGGTTAAGGCAAATCCAAAATAAACCAACACAAGCGATGTGTGAGGAATGTTGTTAGTGTTCGACAATTGGAACACAATGTGCACAAGACGCCCAGGGGGCAGAGAGCCTGAGGTGTCAGGGAACAGAGAGAGCTAGGGCTAGCGAGGCTGATGCCAGATACTGAGAAGCAGCAGCAGCAGCAGAGAAACATCTTCAATAAACACGACCTTGGAGGCAAAAATAGCCTTCGGAACGGCAAGCATTTCAGAAAGCCAAGCCTTGGGCCACGTGTGCGTTCACGGGGCCCATGCGTCCAGATACAAGTTGCAGCATTCCTTCCAGCGTCTGTTACAGGGGTTCAGACCCCAACAAGCTTGCAAGGAAACTGTCCAAGAAACATGAGGAGCTAAATCAGCGGATAGAAAAGAACCCACTCGCGATGAGGACGGTCTGGCTAAGCTGAGACTGCTCCATAAAAGAACATTAAAAAAGGCCAGAAATATATGAAACATAAGGCTTGGCAAAACCTTGACGCAGCTGCAAAAAAATAAAAATAAAGGTGAATTCTGGAAGATTGTGCCCAGCGGGTTTGGGGCACCGCCCAATGCTGATAAAGCATTACCATGGTGTGAAGCCTGGCTTAATCATGTCCCCCAGTCCAAGCCGAACATCCTGTATCAGTTGATGCAATGTATTGCCAATGGGCCTCCCTTGACCACCCACTGATGCCACTAGCCATTGAAGAAGTAAGGAGCACTCTGCTCTCTGCCTCCATAGGGAAAGCACAGGGCCCTGATCGGATGGATCTACGTGATCACGGCGCGACGGAAAATATCACGGCCGATAACATCGACTCACGGAATAACGAAAAGAAAAAATAGTAGACACCAACAACAGTAACCTCATGGTAAAAGAGCATAGCATGTGCTACCACTAAATAAAACAGAGAAACAAGTGGTTCTGTGCATTGTTTACCTTCGTGAAGGGGCCTCGATATAAGTATGGCTGAATAGGAAGTGATTTCCATACCCACAAATCGCATAAGAAGTCTCTCGAAAAAGTTAAGGCGGGAAATGGAGGTACTGACTTTATTCTAAAATTCGCCTGTTGACTAGTTTTCTTTTGTTTTAAAGAATAAAGCAGAGGTCACCCCCGCAACCCCCAGACTCCTTACCTACTGCACCCCCTGACAGAACCCATCAAAGAGATTAAATCAGGAGAATCGCATCAGGTGATTAGACGTATTTAGGTGAGGCGAGGAGCGGGAAGTGGGGGAAGTGTTTCTTAAGTTAAAAAGATGTTCCATTGTTGCGGCTTAACAATGATTTCGTAAGTGCAAAAGGTGCAGTAAGGAGACATTCGAGAAAAAAAGTATCGATGTTTCCGGCCTATACCGATCTGATTGCATTAAACATATTCAAATGCAACTATTTAATGTGGCTGCCTGTATTCACCAAGATCTTCAATGGAATAATTACCAATTCCTTGCATTGGAAAGAATCTGTAGTAATAACATTCTTTAAGAAAGGGGATAGACTGGACCATAGATGTTGCTGCCCAGTCTCATTAATTGGTTCCTCGGCTAAATGGCTGGGTTGGGTGGTATATAGCCGCATAATCGGATGGGCACAAATTAATAATATCCTTACTGAGGAACAAAGTGTATTGACAGCAGGAGTGGGGACTATCAAGAAGGTCCTCAATCTCAGGTTGATACTAGTTAAGTATGTCTGAGGACATGGATGCCCAGCCGACCTGGTGTTTATGGACCTGAGTTGTGAATTAGATTATGTGAACCAGCAAAAATGTGCTTGGTTTCCCTTGGCCAGTCCTTAACCTGCTAATCTCACTGCATAGCAACCTCCCCTCTGGGGTGAGATTGGACAATAAGGGTAAGGCTACTCTTTCATTGTGTGTGTTTCATGGAGTTAGGCATAAGTGTGTGCTGGCCCTGTTATTGTTTAGACTTTGCTTCTTTTGAATGAACCAAGGACATGCCCAGAGTGACAGGTAAAAATGCCTGTGTCCTATCATACATCATACATGGATTACGCTATTTTATTGGCCTGCACCCCAAATGCTTTGAGAAGTCAGATATGTGGGTATCATTGATTTGGTCCTGAATGCGGAAAAATCCGACTTAAAGTGTATGGGTATGCCCCATTGATAATTTATTTTGTTTGCTGGCTTCTGGATGGAAACAAAGTGGGTCTCAAAATTCACATATGTTGGAATAGTGTTCAACAATGCTTTCATCTGGAGTGACCATATTAACTGCTCTGCCACTAAATCTGATAGCAAATGGTGCTATCGGTAATTTTGGGAGGGACATGGGTGGTCTAACCTTTGATTCAATTCACCTCATCTATCAGGGTAGGTCAACCACAATCAGTGCCTTTGGGACTGATTTTGGGGGGTTTCTCCTTTGTTGCTGACCCACATTTAGGAGAATACGATATGTTTTGGTAGTAGCAAGAGGTGCCTCATCCTATCTGTTACACGAGGAAGTGGGTCTAGATTACATAAGTAATCTAATCAGTCGGAAACTTTTACTATTCTGAATCAGATTTTGGTTGAACCCAAAGTTACATCTGACACATCTCTTTATTAAGGAACTGTTAACTTCAGATCTCTGTCCTAGAATTCCCTGGTTAAATCAACTAAAAAGGGAATTAACTCTCTTGGTCTTTCCACGTTGTTCATTCCCTCTTGTAATGTACACAGCAGATGCAATTCTAGGTTGCTCCAGATTCATGAAACAGAGAAGGAACGTATGCAATAGTACTGAGATTTGGAAAATCTCTGTCTTCTATAACTTCACACTTGATTGCCATCAGGCAGAAGCTATCTAATTGTGCTGGTTCTTAAGTCCGTGAAAGAGGTGTGTGCTATTCAGTTTAAGAGCCAATTGTCTACCAATACCCATTGTGCTGAGCCAACATACTGATGCATATGGCCATCATTTCAGTGCATTCTGCCCATATGATGATAGATCTCAGGGTGACCTTACTCGCTTCTGGTTTTCCTGTCCACTATCATATGCCCTATGGACAAGGCTTTTTATTCCACTGATAAGAAAAAGTAACTCTAGAAAAATAGCTCATGCGAAAAAATACCTGTGTTCTGTGCCGCATAGCATAGATGAGCTGCCTATGCTGTATATGACTTGATCAAAGGAGTCTTATTATAGAATGATGATTGTCATCAGAGCAATGCATGTATTATTTACATGTAGTCCCTTCTCCCTTTCCATGGTGGCCATTAATAAAAATAGAAGCAAATGTAAATAAACAAAAAGGCTGCCATGGATTCTCCCTTTCCATGAGGGCCAAACGGAGAAAGGAATGGAAAAGCAAGGGACCCGGTGCGCGTGCCTCTTCGATTGACTGACACACACACACACTCTCTCTCTCTGCTGTGGTGGTGGCCATTATTGCAATGGCAGATGCCACTGCTGCTTCCCCATCTCCACCTCTGCTATCCAGCTGCAGAACACAGAGTATAATGCATGCAAGTATAAAGCTGCCCACACATCCGAATGTGAGGGCATCATGTCCATCTCTGGATCCACATGCACACATTCTGCACCCATGCATTCAACACCACAGCACTATGTACATTTTAGCAGATGCAGAGAATGAAAAGGCATAGCCATGCTGAGCAAGCGTTATTGCATGTGGACATTTTGGAGCAAGGTTGGTAGAAGCGAGGGTACAGCAAGTCATTGCGTGTGATGCACAAAGAACATGCATGTGGGCGGGTCAAGGGCTGCTCTGTACTTCCCGGGCATGCGGAGACTTCCCTCAGAAGACTGAAGCTCTTTGATCCTCACAGTTCATTGGTTACAGCTCTGCCTAGGAGAGGACATTGCCAGAATGACCCTGAAGGCGGCGCAAGCCCCCCTAGAAGAAACAGCTGGCGAAGCTTCTAAGAATCGACAGCTGTCCCAACCCATATGGCGTTCCTTGTCACAGCTCATTTCCCTTCATTTATCTAACAGAACGTATTCAATGTGTTGCCTGAGCTTTGATGATCTTTAAAGAACAATGACAACGCAAGATGGTTGATCTCTCCCATGGGCTCTTGAGCCATTTCTCAGCAACAGTGCGGCTCCCTGATGAGCTACGAGTTTGAATTCTTTGTGGGCTTTTGGGATATGTTTAGATGGGTTTGCGACGCACTGTTACAGCCCCTTAAAAGGGGTTAGTTGAGAATGTGTCTGCAGACACGTACAGTCCGCAATATTAAGTCAGTTCCCTTCCTCATTTGCAATAAAACCAGAACCCCCTGCTTGCTCTCCATCCGGTTCTGCCTTGTTAACTCTCTAATCTTGTCCTTTTTAGTTTGGCATAAGCGCTGGGTCCTTACCACTATTTAAAAGTCGAACTATTGCTTTATAGTACAGATCAAAGGGAGGAAGGATGTGAGGAGAGACGAGCAGCGTGTGGGTGTTGTTTGACTTTTTACCACCCCACCTCTGGTAAAAGTTGTGGCTGTTAACCCCTTAAGTGCCAAGGACGAGTATGCTCGTCCTTTTTGCATAGACTTGCATAATAGCCTGGCAGTTATTAATACATGTGGCCAATCCCACCCACTACCTGACCCTCCCCATTCGAAATACAGCCTCCTGGGAGCTCTTCACGCTATCCCTTTACTAATATCAAACTTTGTGCTGTATAGAACCTGACAGTCTTATTTCTATCCAGTCTTCCGACAGTGAATAGCTTAATCGATGCTCTAAATGAGCACCTTGGGCAATGTTGCCTACTGCCACTTGATTTATAAGTAATATATATGTCCTCACATCTGTTCCTTGCACTTAAGTCCTATTAAAAACAAGCAATGGGAAAGCCAATCGTTTTGGCTTAAACATAGGCATTACATATGCCTTTGCCAGGCACCAACATTTTATGCAAAAGTACCTACAATATTTTCCAGCTGTTGCCATCTTTTGACACTCGTGTCAATGCCTGGCAAATGACTGTCCAATGTGCCTACACAAAAGGTAAATCTGTTGGCTTTGCCACTGCCTGCTTTTGCTTTGGGCCTACAGGGAAAGAAAGTCAGGCTTCCTACTAGGCTTGATGGAGTTGTAGTAGAACAGGAGATGCCAGGATAGATGAAAAGTCCAAAATCTGCAGACCTCACTAATCCCACTCTCACTCTGTAACTACACTGTTGACATCCGAAAGTGCCAATTTGTACATATAACATGCCGAGCAGTTCTTCAGGGTGCGCGCTTCATCTCTGGAAAGCAGGCGCCGCGCATACCTGCCTACATTCCCAAAAGAAAAACCCGGGGAATTACGTCACCGGTGTCCCGCCTCTTTACCCAAGACCCCGCCCACCCGACTCGAACAGTTTAAATTAATTAAAAAAACAGCCGAGACACATGCCAACACGCAAACAAAAGAAAAAGAGCCTTTTTTTGCGTGTGCACAGGTGTCACTCTTCACATCAGTGTAGGAGAAGCTGCTAACTGGACACCGAAATTCAGACCTGTCGCAGATCCTTAGTTTCCATGTACGCCTTCAAGTGATTGGCCACAAAACGTGTGTTTGTAGTCAATCACGTCGAGGCGTGGGCGGATTTCCTTGGATTTAGGGTAACCCGGAGACTCCATGCTATTCTCCAGGGAGAAGAACTTAAAAACCCGGAGACTAGGCAGGTGTGGCACCGCGCAGGTGCGAGATGCTATATGCTAGCCAGACTGTACGCGTTCCCGAAGGTGTCGGACATCCATAGAGGCAATTAGACCTGCCCGTGAAATAGCTGCAGTGATGCTGCCCTGCTTTTCTGAAGCAGTGGGCATCATGGGAGATGACAATCCAATCAGAGTCCCCAACAACTTTCTGCATCTGCACGCTGATCATAGCACACAACGGCCGTCCTAACGCTGGACAATTTGATGTGTTTCCCTTTCCCAGTGCCTGTTGCATCGGCCGTGAAAAGCAGGAAGGGAGCTGGAGTGTGAGATATTGAACAATGCAGCGCAGCGGAACTCTGTGACTGTGCGAAGGGAGGCGGCAGGGTTTCTGCTCTCTGGCCATCTGTCCTCTGCCTCACTTCCTGTGATGTCATAGAGGTCAAGGGTCGTGCGAGAACAGGGGGTATGAGTGGGCACCACTAGGTTAATCAACCTTTTTGAAGTCACACTGAGATTTACATCTTATTCCCTTGACATCAAGACACGGTTCATCCGTCCATACGGCCTGATTGGAAAAGCAATACAGAGAACCGCAATTTCGAAACTGTTGTATACGTATGTGCTGCATCTCGCGTTCACAAGACTGCAGAATTCGCCCTGAAGAAGGACCTCAGTCCGAAAATTCATCGGCCCCAGTGGCTTTCTGCTTTCGCACAAGAAAGAATGAAATATAATTAAAAGGGGGATTTGCGCATTAACTCGATGCATCTACCATTTTTTGCTGAAAACTATGTTAGCACAGAATAAATGAAAGACATGTTTCGGTATTCTTGACTACGATATTTGGCGACCCCAGGTCTGGTCAATTATTTCACCAGACACACTTTTGGAAGGGTTGTGTGATGTCACTTCCCCTATCCCTGGCATGTTGGTGAAATGACGTCCCTGCCCCTTCTTCAGGATATAGTAAGCCAAAATCAAATGGGACTCTGCTGCACCTCTGCCACTCTGCAAGCAGCTCCCCAGGAAAGTAAGAAGCTACTGGCCCTCCTTCTCCCTCTGCTTTCCCCTGATCACTGGGCGTGTGGCCTCTCCTTCACGCTGCTGCAGATTTCCCTGCCCTGTGAGACTATTCTGCAGATAGCTGCTCTGCATTCATTGGGCCCATGCAGTATGCAAATGGGGCTCTGCTGCACCTCTGCCACTCTGCAAGCAGCTCCCCAGGAAAGGAAGAAGCTACTGGCCCTCCTGCTCCCTCTGCTTTCCACTGGGAGTGTGGCCTCTCCTTCACGCTGCTGCAGATTTCCCTGCCCTGTGAGACTATTCTGCAGATAGCTGCTCTGCATTCATTGGGCCCATGCAGTATGCAAATGGGGCTCTGCTGCACCTCCGCCACTCTGCAAGCAGCTCCAAAGGGAAGGTAAGAAGCTACTGGCCCTCCTGCCTCCTCTGATTTCCTCTGATCACTGGTAGTGCGGCCTCTCCTTCACGCTGCTGCAGATTTCCCTGCTCTGTGAGACTATTTTGCAGATAGCTGCTCTGCATTCATTGGGCCCATGCAGTATGCAAATGGGGCTCTGCTGCACCTCCGCCACTCAGCAAGCAGCTCCAAAGGGAAGGTAAGAAGCTACTGGCCCTCCTGCCTCCTCTGATTTCCTCTGATCACTGGTAGTGCGGCCTCTCCTTCACGCTGCTGCAGATTTCCCTGCTCTGTGAGACTATTTTGCAGATAGCTGCTCTGCATTCATTGGGCCCATGCAGTATGCAAATGGGGCTCTGCTGCACCTCTGCCACTCTGCAAGCAGCTCCCCAGGAAAGGAAGAAGCTACTGGCCCTCCTGCTCCCTCTGCTTTCCCCTGATCACTGGGAGTGTGGCCTCTCCTTCACGCTGCTGCAGATTTCCCTGCTCTGTGAGACTATTTTACAGATAGCTGCTCTGCATTCACTGCGCACATGCAGTGCGCACATGCGCAAGACCTGCATGTTCGACGGGATTGGCAAAAACAGTTGGTCGATTTTATTTAGTTGCCTTTTTTTATGAGTCAATCTATATTATATACTCAGTGCATCCAGACACACATAGACAACTCAAGCGCTCTACTATACACATACGATTGTGGTGGTTTGGAAACAAGGGTGCCGGTACCCTTGTTTCCGGACCTCCGCAGTATGAGTCTGCCTGTCGGGGCCGCTGCGCCCGACAGGTCTGACGCTGCTGCTGGCCGCAGCGGCCCTGGTAGGCAGATTCTTCACAGAATCAACGGCACTGTTAGCAACGGTGCCGGCGCTTCCGTCTCCCCACCCCCATAAAGTCCTATGGGAATGGGGAGTTACGAAATCTGGAACCTGACTTGCCGCGTCGCCGGGACTTGTAATGACCAGGTGGCACCCGGAAGTCAGGCGCTGGATTCAGTGTTACGGGGTTGGTGGCAACCCGCCGGACGCACTGGCGGGTTACGGCAAACCTCTTAGAAGACAGCCTTTGTTGCACGTACAGGCTCCTTGTATGTATGTATGTGTAATGTTGCGCCTGTAATTGTACTGAGGGATGTGCTGTGACTCCCATGCATATAGCTGAGGGTTCTTCTGTTAGCAAGAAAGACATTCTGGCAGAAGCTTGTTCTGGTTAATGTGATATGGACGAATCGATGCAGTCTTGATACTGTATTGTGGGTTTTTCACGCGCAATATAATGTTATTGCGTATTGATATCATGTACCACCTGCTATTCGACCGTCAATAGAGGCTTCATTTTCTGATGCGTTCTGTTATTGACCGAGATTAAAGAACTCACGTTGTTGTTCAGTGTTTTAAGCATCTCGGCAGCGGGTATATCTGTCCACTGAACACGCCGAGTGGTTAAATGCGTTTAGATTAAGTCTCAGCGGTGCTTTCAAACATGTCTGCAGCTTAAGCTGAGGCTGCGGCTGCCCACGCTCAGGTAAGAGGCTCGGGAGGAAGCCGAGACAGCCTGGCAGCATGCCCCCAAGCACGACTCTCCCGTCGCCCCTGCCACACATATCATTGTAGATTGGCTGAAACTGTCTGTTTCAAAACACTTGCTCTTTGCCCCTGGCTGGCCCAAGGGCGACACGTCTAAAGTCCAGGGGCCCAGTCATTTTAGTGAAGGCAGCCATGCCATGGAGTTAGGCTTCCACATCTCTGAGACCAGATGGGTCCCCTGGGGATGTGATGTGCTACTCTACACCTGCTCTTGGGCCCTGACTGTGACATGGGCCACACGTCTAAAGTCCAGGGGCCCAGTCATTTTAGTGAAGGCAGCCATGCCATGGAGTTAGGCTTCCACGTCTCTGAGACCAGATGGGTCCCCTCGGGATGTGATGTGCTACTCTACACCTTCTCTTGGGCCCTGACTGTGACAAGGGCCACACGTCTGAAGTCCAAGGGCCCAGTCATGTTAGTGAAGGCAGCCATGCCATGGAATTTAGCTTCCATGTCTCTGAGAGCAGAAATGGTCCCCATGGAATGGGATGTGCTACTCTAGACCTGCTTTTGGGCCCTGACTGGTACAAGGGCCACACGTGTGAAGTCCAGGGCCCCAGTCATCTTAGTGAAGGCAGCCATGTCATGGAATTTAGCTTCCATGTCTCTGAGAGCAGAAATGGTCCCCATGGAATGGGATGTGCTACTCTAGGTCTTCTCTTGGGCACTGACTGGTACAAGGGCCACATGTGTGAATTCAAGGGCCCCAGTCATGTTAGTGAATGCATCCATGCATCCATGGCATGGAATGCAGCTTTCATGTCACTGAGCGCAGATGGGTCTCCTGGGGATGGGATGTGCTACTCTACGCATTACATCATGACCTGTGTTAGTAGTATGGAGAGTAAGGGCTGGTAATGCTACAAGCAGGTGCCATAGTGCCCTGCAGAGAGCCACATGCACAGAAATACAACAGCGTAAGAGCGTTAACATGGGCGGTATCTGTTCTGCTCTCTGTTGTGTTTTGCATCAATCTTCATTTCACCCAAGATTGATTGTATTGTGGGCATGTCCAGAGAGAGGTGGCAAGTAGCTGCGGAACACATATACCTAGTGGAGAGCACAGGGACCTCTGCGCCCTGGTCAGAAACATCCTCGGGACTCTCCTCTTCCTCCTCTGCTGATGTTGCACCTGGGCCCACTGGTATAGGGGCTGCGTGCTGGTGGTTTCTGGGCAATCTGATAGGCTGTTTAGTGGACCGGATGCTGCTGCTTAGCAAGCACAGCTGCTATTAGGAGTGGGACCTGCCTCAGGGCAGTGAAGTAGACTACTGCACCCTCAACTGTGCTAGGCTCTAGTGAATGTGGACATGTTATGGAATCCAGCCCCTGATCTGTCTAAGGCTTCAAATATTTACTATGGAACGAGCAGATGTTATGACTCATTTCATTTCTTGTGTCATGGCTGCTGTTCTGCTTTGCGCCCTCCACCCGTGAGTGTGTACCTGATTTTAGTAGGCACTGGGCCTGCTGTTCGCATGCATCTCTATTGCGCATTGGTGATTTTCAATGTGGAATAGCCAGGTGTAAAGTGCAATCATGAATGGATGGTGGGAAGGCATGGATCAAAAGTGCTCACTCGGATCTTCTGTGCAGAAATTCCACGAGGAAAATCTGTGCAGAGCATCCTCCTGCATCGACATATATGTATGCGGAAAAAAAACATGCCAAAATGACCCCGCCACCCGGTTTAAGACTTCTAACCGGCTTCAAAATGTACTAGTTTGTTATATACAGTATTTGAATCTGGCTGCACTGTGCTTCCAATTTGATAATTGAAAGTGTTTGGATAAATACTTCTTTTTGCAGTGGTCGAAGTGAGTGGGAACGAGCCGGAGCAGTGTTTCACTATTTAAATTTTTTACTGTCAACAGCTCCACTACTTTTTACAACCATTTTCACTATTTTGCAACTGTTAAAACACATTTCTCCATTTTACCATGGATATCAGTTACAGCTAGACTGAAATCAGTTTCAACTCAATTGGCTATCAACCAGCACAGCTGCAACCCTTGAAAAATGTGTTTCACATTGTCCCTTCCTTCCTACTCTGTCCCCTGCCAGGGTCATAGCTCCACTACTTTTTGGATACACTTCTATCACTGTTATTCTGAAGGTTTGCATAACCCCAGCCCCTGTGTTGTAAGTGGGTTAAGCAATCGCAGGAAGGGGTGGGGGAGGCTGCGACGAGGGTGTGTGTCTTAAATGATGGGCGTGTCCTGAAGTGTCCCTAGCACAGGTCAATAAAAAAGACATTTCAGGTTACTTTGTTTTTTTTTTATTGTCCCATTGCTGGGAATTTGACCCCGAGCCCTGCCCCGGACAAGCCAGTGTCATATTGAACTGTGCTATTTCATGTCTGCTCAATTTATTTCGTTTCATTCAATAAACTGCCTGACAAGGCTTTATGTGTCAAACAGTCTATTGAATGAAACAAAAGAAATCCAGAATTTCAGAAATAACGCAGAGCATGTGACAGTGGCTTGTCTCTGACAAGGCTCGGGTTCAAATCCACAGCACGGACAATACCGAAAAATTACTTTTTTGTATTGTTCCATGCTGGGGATTCGACTAAAATACTGTGCTATTTCATAGGTGCATAATTCAATTTATTTTATTTAATAGGGATTTATGTATCAAGCAGTTTATTGAATGAAACAAAATAAATCCAGCACCTACAAAATAATTGTAGGTGCTGAATTTCTTCTGTTCATTCGATAGACTGCTTGACACATAGTCTATTGAATGAAACAAAATAAATCCAATGCCCATGCCTACGGAATAGCACATTGCAATGTGACACTGGCTAGTCACTGGCACTGCGCAAGTTCGAATCCCCTACACGGAAAGAAAAGCCGGGAGGGTCCTGGAACGATTGAGGTTATGGGAGACTGTCAGGGCTCAGCCCCCTCTATCCCTGGCTCACTTAAAGCCCTCCTCAGCATGGTCCTGCTTGCCTCTAAGACTGTTACACTGCCAGCACATGCCACTACTTTCTGGGCGCTATGGTCATTCATTGAGTGGGAGGAATGCTGAATGCCACCCAGTCAGTGATAGACGACAAGTCTGTGGCACGTTTCTGCCCTTTGGTGTCACAAGAAATAATGATCTACTTTAAAATGTGCCTGCCTATTGTTGCACTCCAAATGTATTGCTGTGCCAATATTATGCTTTTAGGTTTCTGAAAATCCAACTACAGCCTTGCAAAGATTGGTGACCGTTACCTTGTTGCCTGCTCTCTATATATTCTGGAAAGTGGTCCCACGTGCGGTGCCACATAAAGCGCTCCAGACATTCCACTTGATCTCTTTGTTGGAATTTTCATCTGGGGCTCCCCCTCTGACTTTATTTGGCCATTTCAAATCCATCTATCTATGCCTTAGTGATAATTTGCATCAGTGTGAGCCCGACCTTCATCTAGACTTTCAAATTGCATTTCTGACATCATATTTAAAATTACACTACTGTTGTATCACAGCAGGGAAAGATCACTCTTCAGTTTTGCAGGTTACATTTAGTCGGATGGGCTACACTTCCCTGAAGATGCTCAATGAGGCTGAAACATGTCTGGGCTGCATGTGTGCTTGTACTGAAGGGTTGTGACATTGCAATTCTGGCTGGGAAGCCTCTTTTGGGTTGGGGCCAAGACTGACCTGAAGATGGCATTGCCCCTTTTGAAATGGCATAGAAGGGCGAAAGGGGGTGGTTTAGAGGGTTATCCAGAGCAAGGCCAAAGCCTATGATTTATTCAACACCTTCTATCACTGTTTATTTATTCAAGCCTCGTCTAACTATCACAAGGTCTCAGCAATGTTCAACAATCAAAGGCAATGTTTGCCCTATTTGGGGCTCATAGTTGTGGTATAGTTGTGACACATATGGCTATATACTAGTACAGTGAACCAATATAATAAAAAGCCTCAATGACACAAGAGCAACATGGGGAATACATTCACGATGGGTCTTAGCCTGGAAAATACAGTATGACTAGTGGGACTGTCTGCACGCTTAAAAATATTGAGAGGACACTGTTTTCCACTTGGAAATAAAAGGAAGAGGGCGTTAAGAGGTTTGCCAACATGTTTCTTTTCAAATTAAGCAGCTTAACTAGTCCTTGTGAGACAGTACATTCTATTCCGTATAGTTTGGAGGCCTTATCTATAATGATGTGTGATGATTCACTGTTAATTAAAGGCTGAGCTCAATGGATGTATTAAAATGAAGACAAATGATATTCAAAGTAAAGTGGAGCTGTTCTGTACATTCTTCAGTCTCTCCTTGGCAACCAAGAGGTCAGACCGACCTCCCCAAGTCTCCGATGTTCTGATTGGTTCGACTCTGTGTGAACCCGGGATACCACTCCCCATCCTGTACTTACTGTCAGTGCATAATTAGGATTAATCTTGACCAATCAATGTCGTTCCACTTGTGCTAGCCCAGCCTTTCACAACAGTTCTTAGACGTTGACATTCTCCTTACTCTATCTAGCATTCCGTGACTTCCTCTGTCTGACTGACTTCCAACATGTCTTGGCTTTGTTGTGGCATTGATTCCAAAGGCCTAATTCACAGAAGCGTTTTATGATGGCGCATTCCCATGGGAAAACGCTCCTCGAATAAGGCCCTACGAGTTTGTTTACGCTTTGTTTCCCAGCATGCAATAATCTTTGTTACCACAACACTTTTGGACCTTTGCTTGGACTTTATTTCCCAGCATGCAATAGTCTTTGTTCCGCTTCTCTCTCGTTGATGCTGTAAAGAGCCAAATTGCAAAAAAGGACAGGAGGGTGCACATAAGTAACTTTGTTACCAACTTAGACTTCTGTTCCCAGGCTGAAATAATTGTTTAAGCCTTTCTTTTTTTAATGTCTCTTATGCTTGTGCTGGATATTTGACAGATTTCAAGCGTTCATTAATGCCCCTCTCTCTCTTCTAATCCTTGACTGCCTTGGTCTGCGAAATCAGACTTCATTTCCCAGCAAGCACTTAATGTTCAAGTGCTAGCTTTAAGCTATCTCTTAGGTTCATGCTATGCACTGAACTATAGGTTCCAGCATTCATCCATGCTTTCTCTCTCTCAATGCAGACCAGACTTGGGGCCTCATTACGAGTAGGGCGGTAAGGGATACCGGGAACCGGTAAAGAGACCGGTGCCGGTAATCCCTTACCACATTAATACGAGGTCCCTTAACGGGTCCCCCTTTAACGCCTGGTCTGACCAGGCGTTATGGATGGGACCCGTTAAGGGACCTTGAAGCTAATAACGGTACCGCAATTTGCGGTACCGTTATTAGCGCCTTCCCCATTCCCATTGAGCCCTATGGGGGCTCAAATGGGAATGGGGAATGTCTTTTTCAATGGGGACTTACCGGTCCCACAAAGGTCGGACTACACCGTTAAGTCCCCATTGAACCAAGTCGGAGTCGGTACCGGTATGGGAGGTAGTCATGGCGCAAATAGCGCCATGACTACCACCATACTCAGAATGAGGCCCTTGGTGTGTTGAACTGGACTTCAATTTTCAGTGAGCAAATAATGTTGAAGTCCTTTTTTGGTACTGTCCCCTAGAGGCATCAGTGCAGGCTATTTTTCTCTCTATTGTAGATTAGCAGACGTACACGTCATTAATAGAACCCGCCCCCTCATCTCCGTCATACTGGATGAAGAACCCGAAGGCACTATGCACGACGCCGGGTGTAATACCAATTCCGCATCGAGGGTATGAGAGACGTTATGCACTCATAACGAAATGTACCCTCAGACTGTAGTGGTAGCAGGATATCTACAGTTACCGCTGAATGTTGAGGAGTTATAAAGAAAACCTGACAAGTGCAAAGTAATGTCATAAGGAGAAAATACAATTATGCATTGAAACGATATGCATGAATATGTAACTGAAGAAAAAAAAGTAAACATATATAAGAGTGAGAATAAACAAATAAGATAACTAAGCAGATGAGTAGTGATTGTGCATACGCATAAAGGCAAGGTAGATGAGTCACATGGAAGCTTGCTGCAGTAGAAAACATAACACGGGTGAAGCGGCCATGTTGAAAAGTTAGATGCCAGCTCTCAATGTAAGCAAAGAGTTTGAAGGAGAGAGACCGGAGCTGCAGGGATGACAGAGGCTGCAAATACACATGTGTGCATGAACAAAGAATAGATGATGACCAGAGATCAAGGATACCACAGCGTGAAGCTACTGAAGAGTTTAAGGGGTGTTACAGAGGATAAGCAATGTACTCAGGACATATTTCTTTTAGATTAAGTAAATGAAGATTTACGAATGCCAAGATTTGACAATTAAAGATGCAGAAAAGCATATATGAGATGGAGCAGCCAAGTCTCCAGAGGCTGAAGAGGGCAATGACAACAGAAATAATTGAAAAAATAGCACTAAATAAAAGGTGAAATGGACAAAATTGTGGTCCCTTCACACATGGTGAAAGACCAGAAAACAAGGCCTAGTCATAAGCACTGACCGAAGATACCGATGTACCTTAACTGCCCTTAAAGTTCCAGAGAAGAGGACATCCAGCAAGGTCACGTACAAAGGAGAGGCCTTGGCTGATGATAGAAGGTAGACTAATTGGGCAAGTGGGCAGTAGTCTGGCATTGTTCTCCGCACCTAAGTTTTGTTTTGCTCATGTGCTGCAAACGAGCTGAGTGTCCAAGGTTGGGTGAGAATGCCAACCAATCAGAGGGCCTATGCAATAGTGAGCATACATTGTTGCAATGGCCAATCCACTGCTGCTATGCTGCTATAATCTGTATTATATTCAGTTAGAGGGAGGTTCAAGGCTTGAATTCCAGTTAAGGGGCAGTCAATAAAGTTACTAACACTTAAAGACTCTATAAGTAGACATGTTCCCCTAACCAATCCCTAAACCCGATAGGTTTTATCATTTGCCACGGTGGATGACATCATAGCTGACACACATCTAGGTATAAAGCCTTTGTGTACCTCTAATTTGAACAAAAGTGTGTGAGCTGCAATCTGTTTGTTCACCATGTCTTCCTACTTTATTTTGACTGATAATAAAATAGTATTTTGCCATAGTCTTTGAGTCTATCTTGTTATTTGGGTCCAAGATTATTTGTTATTGTAATTCCATTCTGCGTATAAACCACTCCAGGTGCCACTGCACACTTTTGCCGGTACTCACAATCCTAAGAATGATTGCCCATGCTAAAGGATTGTGTTGAACTTGGACCATGGTCCAATAGTTGAGGGTTTAGCCTCAGGTTCTTTCAGAATCATTCACCCGTTTTTTCTCCTCGCCTTACTCATACACTGCTGCCTCCTTCTGTGTCTATTGTTTACTGTTGTTTACCTGCTACTTGCTCTCTAATCTCTGGGTAAGACAAACTGTGCCTAAATCTCTTTGGCAATAGGAATCTATCACAAGCTTTCATGTTCCTCCCCTTTTGCTCGTTAGAAGCTTTCTTTGGTGTTTGCGGGCTTCTCATCAACACATGCGGTCGGTCAGCGTTGATCTCTCTGTGCAAAATGAACTTCCTCCTGCTTAGCACCTGCTTAGTAATCTCACACAGTAGCTCAGCGGGCTCAGAAATGTTATAATCAACATGGTTGACATACTTAGGGCCTGATTTACAAAAATGTTTTCAATGTCACTTTCCCAGGTTAAAACATCTTGGTGAATCAGGCCTTTCGGGTTTCATACATAGGTTTCTCAGCAAAGGACAGGAACAGTACCATTTTGTATTATGCCAAGTGTGTGATTTGCAACATATCTTGTTGCGTTATGCATGTAACATGTTTCTCTGTGGCTCAGCTCATGCTTTGGCTCTTAGAGCCTGGCCAGTTGCACTTGTCATGGTGCAATAGTTTTCTATTATGTCCTCGCGTTTTTAAAAATAGAGCAAACTTTGCCATAGTGCTAATACAGTGCAAATGTTGCACTTGCACTGATGCAAAGTTTCTGTAATCTGGCCCCAGGGCTTGCCTTTTCTGATTTCAGGATAATCAGAGACATTCTGTTGGCCCCTGCCACCCCTTGCAGTTTCAGTGTCCTGCCACTTCTCAGTATTTGCAATATACACAGCCTTTCTAGTTCTTATTGGCAGCGGGCGGTGCTGACAGAGCAGTTTATGTCATCCTTATTGCATATACAGTCAGCGATTTCACTAACGGGAATGTCGTCTTTCGTTGGTAGCTTATTTGACACTATACCTGCAAGACAAACTAAAACATTATCTCCCATCCCGCACCCTAAGATCAAGCTCCACCCTCCTTTTGTGATCCCAACCACCAACTCGGTAAGGATCGGAGGAACCTCGTTCTCAGCCTTGGTCCCCACTCTGTGGAACTCGCTTCCACCTCACATCCGGCACACCGAAGAGTATTTGTCTTTTAGCAAATTACTAAAAACATGCTCTTCCCATAATTCCAATGATCATCCTAAAGATACATCCAAATTCCCCAGCAACCCAATGAAAAATTACACACTAAGACTAATAAGACAAAACCTCAGCTCCTACCGACATGATAGGATGGAGTGGAGGGAGTAGATGGATGAGATGGAGGGATGGAGCGGATGGAGTTACGCAGCTGGTGCAGCAGAGGCATGGAAGAGTAATCGAGTTGACTGAGTGAAGTTGGTCTGGATGAAATATGTATGGAATATTTGAAGCAAACCGAATGAATAGATGAAAATGCGTGGAGTCAATTGATTCGGATGAGTAGAAGGAGTTGGCGGAATCGGACTGTATGTATAGTGTATAGATTGGGTCAAATGAAATGAGGGGAATGACTGGAACGATTGCAATAAATGCTGCAGACTACAAAGAATAAGTGAGCAGAGAAGTGGGTGGAGTCGACGGAATGGGTAGAGTAGGTGGAAAGGATGGAGCAGGTAAAACCGATGGAATAGGTAGAACGGCTGAAAATGATTGAACGCATAGAGTGGATGAAGCGGATGAGTAGGTAGAACGGATGAGTGGGCGGAACAGATGGAGTGGGTAGAAGGGATGCAGTGGGTGGAACCGGTGGAGTGGGTGACCCCTCCTTGCATCTGATCAGCTGTATCGCAGCAGAGCGAGCAGCTGGGCCGGAAAACTGACTTGGGGTAAACAGTGCTTTAAAATTTGCTTTGATGATTATAGCATGTCAAAGGAAAGTGATCAACTTCAAGGAGAGCTGCAGTAATTACAACGTGACTGTTAATGAGCACGCGATCCTTCTGTGACATTGCAAGATGAGAACAAGTCAGGAATCCTTCAATTTTCAGAAGAAGTGTAACTTGAAACAAAGAGTAATCCAGGGAACATGGCTGTCCTGCAAATGCAGGTGAGTCATGCATACCTCCCCTTCGTGCGCTGCTCGCACAGCGGCAGTGCATACTGCCTTCACCTGCGTGGTGTGATACTTCACTATGCCCTTTGCTCCCTCCTACTGCATACACAGCCTCGATACACATGCTTTCTGATATTGTGCAAAGACTTTGCTTGCTGCATGTGCTACTTCACAATGTATCATTCCCCCATGAGCTATGTACAATGCCCCTCTGCTCATTTTGTATGATATTGTATAAGACCTTCACCTGCTAAATTAAATGGAATCTTGTGAATCTGTCAATATCATCCAGATCAGGCAACACATTAGCTTCTGCAGGAAGATCTCAACTGGTTAATGCACCTGCTGCTGAGATATGTGTGTTATCTGAGGGTCACTGGTTTGAATCCGAATGGAATGACCCAGCCATTGATCCATCTGGGGTCAGATTATCGAACATTGAACTAAATCAAAAAATGAAGCAAATGCACTTGGCCAGTTTTGCTGCTTAGATAATGCAGAATAGTGTCAATGGGCCTCATCATGAGTTTGGCGGTATTCCAAGGCAATTTTATGAGTTGGGAGGCATCCCGGCACTATTTATGCTAGGATAGAGCCCAACGCAATTAGCGTTACCGCAACCACTGTCCAGCGCAATTTGCGCAGGATCCCAATATGCAGAGGGAGGGGAGCAGTAAGTCTGTATTCTCATTGGGTCCAATGGACCTAATGGGGTTGGGGAGCTACTACCGCCGGCGGTAATAGCACCAGTGGAAATAGCACTGGAAATGGCCTTAAAGCTGGCACATGAATGCCCCGGAAACAAAGGATTGGGCAGAGTGGTAAATACGGCAGTAGTAGCGTTACTGACACATTTTCCCGCTGCGCCCAACTCGTGATGACCCCAATGTGTTTTGTTTCAATCCGTCAGATCCCTCATATGAGGGTCACTTTAAATCAATGGGGGAGGAGGGCACTAAGCCTAATGCAACCAAGCAAGGGAGGAGCAATGACAGACATGGGAGTGCAGCCCATGGATGCAGGAGTGGTGAAATGCATTGTTTCTAATAGAGCCGGAGTACTGTTTGGGACTCAGAGTGGCTAATGTCTGTTGTCATTGTGCAAAGCGACAGAAATCCCTATCATCAACAAAAAAGCAATTCCTCCAGAAGGTACCCATCTATTCTACACCCCCAACGCCCCAGAAATCCAGGTGGCTTTATCGACATTTTACAAATATGCACATTGCGCATTCCAGCTCTGCTGCCAACATCCACTATAATATATGCATTTCTACTCGTTGGAAGTGGTCACATTGAGGAGTGCGACTTGACATTCTCTCGTTCTCTCGACGTACTTAGGTCCTTTCCTCTATCACTCGTCTGAATCAACAGCTGAAGCCTTGTTCCGCTTCCTGATCTGTGCTCCTGGAGGAGCCAGGGGGGCCAGCACAAGGCTCCTGAGTTGGTCTGAGCAACTGAGGACAGCTCAGGCAGAGGCTTTGCAGTTGAAGCAGTCGGAAAGTGTTGACACACAATGCAGAGGTAGTGCAGCCGTTCCCTACCCTTCCCTTCTCTGACAATGGCTGCACAGGCAGTACGACCTGCATTGAGGTGGTACAGTCTGGTTGGTAAATCAGCATTAATCAATTGGCATAAGCCAATAGCCAGGGCATTAGCTTGGTATATCCGTCTATTTGCCGGCCTATCCACTGATAAGCAGTGTTAGGGTTTGTGTCAGTGTGGCTTTTATTAACTGGTAACATTGGCCATTGGCTGTGCAAGGATTTCAAACCAACAGAGGCGCAATGTGCAATCTAGAGCTGAGTGTGGAAGAGTGTAATTGTGGGCAGTTGAGAGCAGGGAGAGTGAGTGTAGGAAGGTAAGAACTCCCGCATTGAGTCTCCATAGTACCCTCACTAATTCTGCTGGTCTTCGCCGTTATCTTGCCTTAGCAGTGTTGACACATTTTACACCATACCAGACCTGATTTCTGAAGTTAGGAGCAGAAACCCTTATAATGGAGAGGTCGGACTATCCTCTACGCCTGGCTCTAGCACTGTGAGTCCTGCAATGCTGGCAAAGAAGATGAAAACGAGTGTCAGCTGCTGCCTTCTCTTCCACCTTCATTCCGCCTTGCCCACCCAACCCAGACTCTACCACTGATTCTGCGCTCAGCAACCTCTATCTGTCCATTACCAACTTCCTTCACATCCTTGCCCCTGTCATGAGGATCCACCTGAAACCTGCCTCGAAGCGTACAGCTGGTATGACTCTGAACTTGCGGACAAAAAGCATAAGTGCAGGGCTGCTGAACGGAAGTGGCACACTTCCGGCACACCTTCTGACAAACTGGCCTCCCGCCTGATCCAGAGACACTACAGACTCTCCATCCATGCCAAAAAAAGAGCCCACATTCAGGCACCAGTGTCCAATGCACCTAACAACATGGCTGAACTCTTCTAAATCTGCAGGGAACTTGCCAACCCGTATGCAGTATCTTCTGAGCCTACTCGTTCCCAGGACCATTGCAATGCACTCGCTTCTTACTTCACTAAAAAAAACCCAGAATATACTTAATAGACTAGTCATGCACTCCTACAACCCAACATTCCCCCCTCTGTCCCTTCCTACCATTCACCCTTCTCCTTCCTCCTTCTCCTTCGCTCCTGTCTCACCTGAAAAAGTCACCAGAGTTCTCAACTCCATGAAGGTCTCTTCCAAACTCGTTGCCCCATGCTCTTACAGAACCATCAAGGACAACATCTCCTCCCTCACTCCTGCTCTTGCTGATCTCTACATCCACTCCTTTGCTACTGATTCTTTTCCATCTTCCCTCAAACACTTCCTTGTGCGCCCCCTGCTTAGAAAACATTTTGCAAACCCTTCCTGCCCAACCAACTACCACCCCATTTCCATCACCCCCTTCCTGGGGAAACTGCTCCAGAAATTGGCCCTTCCCCAACTCAACACTCATACCGAACTTGCTGGAGGTCTACACGACCACCAGTCTGGATTCCGAGCACCCAGAGGCACAGAAACTGCTAAAAGTAGTAGAATAAACATGAAAAATAGAGCTTTCCCCTGATGTTTTCTATGGGAAAACATTGACCTTGCTACTGTTCACTGACTGTCAATAGTAATGTTGGGTTTTCCTTCTCCTAATTTAAGAATCGAGCATGCAACCTTATTACGTAGATATTGCAGTTGCATGTCAACCTCTGTGTTAAGGAGCAGCCTGGCCTTGTTAGGCGTCTGTGAGCGATTCTACATAGGCTGCCTAACCTGGCCATGCTGCTCCCGAACAAGGGTCACATGGACCCCCTGCTTTCTATTGTAAAATCCAATGAATGCTTATAATTCAGGGGTAGCAGTACATCTCCTGACAACTTTGGGGTCTTCTTGCAAGACCATTTGGTGAGCTACCGTTGAGGAACAGCAAGAGGACATCTATACACACTCACATCTTTGATGAAGCCACACTCTTAGAGAAAAGGGAGCTTTGCCGTCAGGTGTTATTTGTGGAGAGAACCACGGAACCACCAGAAGACACAGTACAGAAGATACAAATTCTTAAACCACAGTATATAAACTGGTTGATTCAGAGAAGGCATACACTGCTACAAAGAGATGGGGAATGCATGCTCAAGATTCTGGCAAGGAAAGTTGATACCTCCTTTTGGTCACTAGTGGGTAGGGTCAAGTGCAGTCAGCTGGGGGCCCTCACTAATCCGATTAGCAACACTGTACGGTCCAAACGGTTCTTGAAGCTGTATGCTCTAGGATCCTCCCATTGCACAATCATTTCCAGTCATTTGGAAAAAGAATGCTCACTTGTATTTGACCTTCTGGATGTATTAAAGCTGATTAAAGGGTGTAGTACCTCTAGAGCACTGGGCCCCAAAGGCCTATCCAACTTGGTCCTAAAACATGCCCCAGAGTTGTGGTGGAAAAGACTATAATGTAAAAACAACAGGTGTCCACAATCTTTTGGAGCACTCCCGTCCCCTGCACACCCTGTTATTTTTGTAAAAACAAACAAAACTGTTGCTAGTATGTTTTTGTGTAAATTAAGTATAGGTTTAGAAAAATCAATCTTTGCATCAAAAGTTCATAACGATAGTTCTTAATATAAAAAAGGAATTTTGTAAATATATGTATTTTAAACAATTAATTCAAACTATTGCAATCTCATCATAGTCTGATTTTTCAGTTAGCACAGCATCATTCAATTTGATTTTCCAGGTAGACAATAGCATAATAAAAGGTACATATATAACATATAACTGTTCATTATTTCTAGTCATATATGTTCAGGGTGTCCTTAAATGCTATACACTTGATGCGTTTCGGGGAGATGATGTCCCCTTCCTCAGAAGTTGCCTACCAGTAATTTCCCTTCTCAGTATATCTACAAAATATAATAGACAAGAATTTTTAGTTATCTTAACATTAATTCATAGCTCCCTGTCATGTCTGGACGACTTAAAACTCATAATCACCTGGATGTGCGATCTATTGGTTATAGCTTCTGGTCATTATAATTCCTTGAACATTCGTCATATGTTTTTCATGGCCGGTCCTAAAGAAACCAAAGAAGATTATTACAAGTTCAAAGAAGTTCTGAATCGCAAATAGACATATCTAATATGCCTCTTAAAACCTTCAATAAAAATAGTCCCAATAATTACCTGTTTTCACGGTCATATGGGCCCTTAGTCCTAGAGTGTAAGGACTTGCTCAAAGATGTAATTTACAACGTGGATAATAATATACACATTATTTAAGAACATAATAACTGCCTGGTGCACCCCAGAGACTTAGAAACTACCTTTAGCGGTCCCCATTTTCTAAAAAGTTTACCGATATGACCCTAGAAATTACAGGCAGATAACTCTACTAGATGTGGACAGCAACATTTTTGCTGACCTACTCTTAAAGGAACTTGTAGCCTGGGACATCAATCATGGTCTTTTGAGTAAAAATCAGCTGGGCAGTAGGCAGAACACAGGGACAGCCCACAAGGGTCTGCTTATCAGTATACTAACGTTGGAAAGACATAAACCTAATGCTCAGTAAATCAGGGCTTGCTATGTAAGAAACTGTCCACCTGGGGTCTTCCCTCTGGCTTCTGGCACATCATAATTCTTCTTCTTAAACTGAAACCAGTATGCAAGGTAGATTAGACCTTATGGGTGGTCCATCAGGAAACATACTCACGCATCGTGGACTAAGACAATGCAACGTTTGGGAAGTCGTCGACTCCTGTGGCTAGTGTGTGCAGATCATGTGGTGATATCTGACCACACCCCCATTGGTCTACAGAGATATTATCATCATTAAATCAGTACACAGTAACAAATGACCTAATCATTAACAAAACTAAAACTAAAATAATGAGATTTTCCTCGGGCAGACGGAAGAAAGCATTCAAATGGTGGTTTGATGGTACTGCTTTGCAAGTTGTTGCACAATTAATCTATCCATGCATTCCCATGTTTGCAAATAAGAGTAATCTGAGATGTCTATGCAAAAGATGAAGAAACTGCTCAGCAAAAATTATAGATTTCCCATCTTGCCAATCATTCAGTACTACAGTGCCAAAGTGGTAGGCAAGATCATCTACGGCATTGAAACAATCCCCCTGTTTAACCTTTCTGATCTGGGGCGCGTGGGGGCCTTAATTTGGAGAAGTGTATTGGAGCTTCTGAATTGTGTACTAGCAAATCCTGATTCGATACGAGTTAGGCTTGCTGTCACTAAAAGTTAGAGTGCTGTGGAAGATGCTTTGTCTCTTTAGAAAAGTATTTGCCCAAGGACTATAGGGACAACTGGGGCTGATGAAAGGATGGATCAAGGGTTGTTTCTGCTTTGGAGGACCCCTCATTTTTTTTTTAAACACCTTTGGAGCTTCAATTGGATAAACACAATAGAAGAAATAACAAGCTATACATGACATTATGATTTGGTTTCTGTACCTAAAAAGAGAGGTGTTATTGCACCCTACCTAGTGACGATTCCCAACGCAAAGTGGAGGCAGCAATTTCTGAGAATGAGACTAAAACTAATCCTCACCTAAGAAATGTTGCACGTTAGATATAAAACGGATCAGCGATCCTCCTATTGCCGCTTCTAAGATCACAAGTGACTTAAACCATAAAGAATGTATTCGAAACCTGCTCTGTTGAGCTAGAAGTAAGGATAAAGCACCCTGGTAGATTTGTATCTAATCTCGCAAGTGTAGAAGCTGATTTGTTGTGGTGTTACATATTTTCATGCATGAACACGTCTTTAACATTGGCTGCGGTTGGCCTTTTTAAAATATTAAAGCTCATCGACTGATAGGTGGGAGTTATACCACGATCATGTACTCCTAGCGGAGGATCTTGGCATATTTGAGATCATTCACTCCTGATGCTCGTCACATGCGCTGGTTCACAAGTATACATCCAGGAATGGTGTTCACCCCTCCTAATGGTTGATATGAATTTATCTGAGAATTATGACTACCACAGTAACTTTACACACCAAACCAGAATTATTGATCTAATGTTCTCTTGTTTATGAACTGTCTGATGAATCGTATTCATTATTTTGTATCTTCTGTTTTGTTTTGTATTTGAAAGGTTTTAATAAACCAAACATTAAAAAAGATACACGTATATACATTTCTCATTCATTGTCAATAAGTTGTGAAAAGCACACATTAATCATGTCTCTGGGGTACCTGGCCTTAACGAGAAGCATAGAATTAGAACCTAGGGGCCACATTTAAGACTGAAATGTTATTTTGGTCATTGCAGTCTATGGGCCTCATTACACGGTAGGTGGTAAGGGTTTACCGGTATCGGTATTTTACCGGTACCGGTAAATCCTTACCGCCTTACTACGAGGTCCCTTTGCGGGTTTTGGAATTTAACGCCTGCTTTTTGCAGGCGTTAAAAACCAACCCGCAAAGGGACCCAGGGAGCTAATTACGGTACCGCAATTTGCGGTGCCGTAATTAGCGCCTTCCCCATTCCCATTATGCCCTATGGGGCAAAAATGGGAATGGGGAAGGGCAATGGTGGAAGGGGGAATTACCGCCCCGCCAACCTTGGAATGGGGCGGTAATTCCCCTTTCGACCAAGGCGGTGCCAGTATTTTACTGGCATGAACCATGGCGCTAATAGCACCATGGTTCTCCGCCTACCGTGTAATGAGGCCCTATTTCTCTTAATCACCTGGGTGTTAGATTGGCCCTCCAGGGTCTGTCAGGCACTTATGCACCCCATCTCCCTGACCCCTGCCTTCCTGAGCTGCTTCTTCTCCAGGCCTTGAAATAAGTCTCAGCTCTTGCTTCAATCCTTTCCAGGGTGCCTTGCCTCAGTTACTGATCCGCAAGTAGCAGCTCCCTTTCTACTGGACTTGGATCTTGCAGGCTGCTCATTTTACGTTTAGGAGGGTATATTTGGTGGTGTAGGAACAATCGACGATTGCAAATATGTAATCACGGCATCATTCTCCTTACTGTGCCCCTTCATGATGTATATTACGCAGATTTTAAAAGTTAATTTAAAATATTTAGTTCCAGTAAATGGCCAGGAAAAACAGAAACGCTACATTTCTTGAAGTCCAACAGCAATGGAGAGATGCACATACGTGTGCACACCTCATTAAGAACATTAAGGGCCTGGTTTAGAAGAATGTTTTAACCTGGGAATGTCCCATTAAAAACATGTTTGTAAATCAGGCCCTAAGTGTACTGAAGAAAATACATATAAGTACTTTTGCACAAACATGATCTTAGTTATCAACATACACACAATGCTGTCTGGCCCATGCTGCCATTCTAAACACCACATTGCTCCGGTACACATTTACTGTATGTAATGCCTCGACTGTACCTACCTGCTGTAATGTATTTCTGTACCAAGGATTATATTGAATGTACTTACCTGCTGTAACCTATTTT
Organism: Ambystoma mexicanum; assembly: GCF_040938575.1. Classification (NCBI taxonomy): domain Eukaryota; kingdom Metazoa; phylum Chordata; class Amphibia; order Caudata; family Ambystomatidae; genus Ambystoma; species Ambystoma mexicanum. The sequence continues at coordinate 481,582,140 of NC_090936.1, forward strand.
GTACCAAGTGAGCATACTGTAACAGCGCCACGATGCCCACAGGCAGATGTGCGCTATACAAATTCAAATAAATAAATAAAATAAAATAAATGGTCCTTGGTTTGCCCCTTCTCTGGGTTGGCGCGCGCCTTTAGCTCTCACGCAACACGCTTTTGCTGCAAGCATGAGGTTGTTCTCATCAGGGAGTGTTTGCGCAGCACTGGCACTACATAGAAGCATCCCCTCCCCCCACGCCCTCGCCAATCTTGCATGCATCTGGCCTGGTGTCTTGTGCCAGCATTTCTGCTGCGGTTGCTTCCCTCATGGGCAACCGCTGCTGGCGCCCCTGTACACGGGTTTTGGGTTCAGCCGAGGCAGTGTCGGACAGTCTTCGCCATCAATGTCCATCGACCTGGAAAGCTTTGTCAACACGTGTCATGACAAGAGAGCATCATTGAAATGAATCGACCCCCCTTTAAGGCTGTGCGGGCGGAAATGGCAGTGGTACCCAGGAATTGTAGCCTCTCGTTTGTTGTTCACACGTTATGGGCCCAATTCATGGAATATTTGCCTGGTTCAAAGTGAATTTGCACTGCTGAAAAGTGACTTTTTACTGCCGACACAAACCCTGATTTTTGCAGTACAAAACTACTTTGCCCGGACCTTGCACAGTTCCAAGAATCAGGGTTACTGCAAAGTCTCTTTTCAGCTGTGCAAATTCACTTTGAACTGTGCAAATATTCCATGAATCGGGCCCTATGTTCCTTCCATGCACAAAGGGGCAGAGGGTTCCCAACTGGAAGACAGGCTGTCATTTCAAGCACTCACCTTCCCGGCCCAGCTTTCCCTTTTTTCCAGATGGGCACCTAGGAATTCTGAAGCTGCCGGTGTACGGCAGCTCTGATCCTTAGACAGGAACCATCTGTGTGGTTATGCGGCCATGTCTGCAGTGCGTGAACAATGCATGCAAACCTTTCCTCTCCTCACTTAAGGTGCAGCAAATTCCTGCACCTTTCACTTGGACCCTAGTGATCACATGCCCGCGGCTGTTATCAAAATAGGAGCTGAATCTGATCACAATCCCCAAGCAAGGCCATGAGCAGTCGCCTGGAGTGGCAGATGGATCAGCACAGGTGCCCTCTCACAACACGAGATGGGGGAGTAGAGGGTGAAGAAGAGAGCCAACGAGAGACACTCATGGTTGAGAAGATCTCCAAGCTCAACACAGAAGAAGATCCCAAGAGTGAGTGAGTAAAACACGGGGAGGTGAAGGATGAGGCAGTCAGGCTGCAGCCAGAGTGGTCCACCTGCTTGAATAATGCCAATGGAATGGAACAACCAGATTATTCCTGAGATGACTCCTGCTAGAAAGAGCTTTGTACGTAGGTGGCCCCAGCACTGACGAGGCCGTCTATCCACCGACACACACAGCATTGCTCCCTTACACCTGGTGCTGCACTTCAAACCATGATTCCCTTCACGTAGTTCAAGCATTAAAGGTAGAGCCACCACAACCGGCCAGAAACTGCATCAAAGCACGTAAAGGCATCACTGCTCTACCAGCCCATTGCTCCTCCACCTGCAGTCTGCACCCACCTCAGCTGGTGTTTTGAGCCCCTCGTTTCCTCGGTTATACATTTGGTCAGCCTGAGTGGGGCTTCATCTGCTCTCTGGAGCTAGTGTGACGAAGAATCACTACCAGGTGGTTTGTCCGCTTCCTTCTAGATTGTGTGTCCCTGTGGGTTGTGGCCCATGGTTCTCTCCAGGTTGCACAGAGGGCAGGTGCACTACATGCATCTTGTGAGTGGAACAAAAACCAGACCTGACTCTTAAAATGGCCACTCTGGCCAGAATTAACTAAATGGCCCACGGTTTAGTTGCCAAAAGGTGGTACAGATGTTGGGTGGAACTTACACGGAGTCACATTTTAAACTTAAACCCCCAGACTCTTTGCACCAAATCCAGAGTGGCTTGTGAAGTGGGTTTCTAAAAAGGGGCTCCAGTGTCTTCCCGGTAACGATACGTAAAAAGTTATGAGTGGCGGGTAGCGGACACACTTGCTGGGCACTCTGCTTTCTGGTAGACAAGGACATCATTCTTGTTTCGCAGGCGTTATGTGGAGACCCTCTCCTAGGCAGAGGGTCCACACATCAAGAAGATGTGGAGGGTCAGGAGGAGGACGATCATGGCTATGAAAAGATATCTCTGAAAATATGGTATTCAGGAGTGGCTTGAGGGGGTCGTCGGTCCTGTAATCAGGTTTCAGTACTCCTGCCAGCACTGTGTCATTCTTGGGCACAGAGTAGTGCTTGAGGATGCAGTCTCCTCATGGAGAGCCTGGTGTCCACCAACATGTAGCACAAAAAGATGATCAGGCAGGTCTCCTACAGCTCCGCTAGCAAATTAGAATCACAAGAAAACGTCTGGTCTGGTGATTGGTCACAGGTTGTGTCCTATGGCAGTCAGCCATTTAACATCAGGTGACATCTTCCTCCAAGAGCCGGGCATGTAGCTCTGCGGCCACTCTGCATGGCCACCAAACATGAAACTAATGATCCCAGTGCACCAAGACATAGCTGTGCGACTGAATGGGCAGAGGCTGTCAGGGTGGGAGGCAGAATCCAAGCGGCCAATCATCTTGAAGCTCATCTGCATATCAACCGGGCAACAATGCATCTTACCATGTCCATCTGTGGACAACTGAGCATCAAGCCATTCAGCATAGGGGTCTACTTAGTGTTGACTGTCAGAAATACCACACATAGGACTCAGGCAAGGGTTGTTCAGTAGCTAGGGAACTGGTTTACCAGATCCTCACTCATTCATGAAATTCCGTTTACTCCTTTGCTCATTCTGGAGTGTGGAATTCGGGTCTGCCCTGCCCTTTTCTATGGTGTGGGCCATTCTTTCCTTTGCTCAGGCTAAGCGGGCAATTGAATTCACACATCCCTTAAAGGGGGAGCGTGCCAAAACTGAGGAGCCGGATTCCCTTGCAAGCATGCAAAGAAACAACATGAAGATGCGTTTGTAAGATGACAGATGTTTAGCTTGTATCTGAAATGTCAACACAATTAAGTCCCTTGCCTTGCAATGTGTAGAACTACAGCCACCACCGACCAAAGTGTTACTTAACCCCTTAAGTGCTAAGGGTGAGTATAGGGAATCATTGTAGGCTGCACCCACTCCTGCAGTTAAGTGTTTATGGCACACCAGTGATTCATTCACTGCAACCAGGGAGAGAAGAATTGCTTCTCTCCACATGCAGACAGTCCTCATGGGCTGTTTCAATCTACATTATCTTTGGATTTGTAAAGTATCTACTGTCATTGTTATAAGCACGTTGTGGTGTACCTTTGACATACCTGCCTTATGTGAATGTAATTGGCCTGTGACTCGGTGTTATTCGGTGTGCATATGTTCTTCATGTAAGTAAAGCAGAGCCCTCAGCTGTCGACAGTTGTCCTTGGAGTTGATAGTCTCATTTATACTAGCCTCTTTTCCTGTTAGAGCTGAGACCCACAGAATATGGCTGAGTCCCATGAAAAATGTGTTCCAGCAGTCCCATAGTTCCTGCTACAGCAATTCTGTCTGCACCTAAACATCCTCCATTGCATAGCTAGCAAATATTTAAACTAGTCAACTCTGACGGTAATTGAACAATTGCATACATTGTAATTACTCTTTGCATGCAATTTAAAGCTCTTTTATGTTCTTATCTGTTCAGACTAAAGTCTGCCGAAGGGCCATATGAACCAAAGATGGTGTGTGAAAATATATATTACATAATACCGCCTAATCGTAAATATTGGCCTAGGCACATTTGCATTGAACTGTAATATCGCAATGAATGAACCTGAAACAGGCTGACTATGCCGCCATTTTGAGTTATCTGCCATTTTGATTGACTCCGTCTTTCTATCCTATGTTCAGAATTTGTGTTTTTGGCTTCAGCAGAGCAAAATAACTTTTTACTGTTTTATGATGTCAACATAGATAAGACTGTTGAAGCTGCTAAGGTGGATTGTTTATCCTACACTGACGAACCTTGGCGCTAAACAAAAGCTGTACTAATTAGTAATTTAGATACCATCTGTCCCAACAGTGCCTTCTCCATTCAAACAGCAAAGTAAAATAATAAATAGCTGAACATGCTCTTTTGCAGAAATCCTTGTTTTCTCTCTTTGAAACTAACTGACTTTAAGCTCAAGAGCAAATGGTAGACAAATATAAGTGAGCAAAATGAGGAATGTTATCTTTGTGTCTCGTATTTGGAAAACATGTGAATTGTTTGATGGAAAACAGCAAACTATGCAAAGGTGTTTCAACATGAATTAGTTATGTAGTTAGGTCACAAACCCTAGGTTATGTATTACACAAAGAGGGGCTGGATGATGTGTCCAAGATTGTGAAGAATTTGTATAAATATGCATGTTTTTGGAATGGTCAGGACTCTCTCATCTCACGGTGTCTGCTTGCACACACTTCAGGGTGTTGAGAGCCAAGTAGCTGTTTGTTAAATAAAGTACAATTGTAACGTTGACCTCATGACTAGCGTATTTCTATTATGTGGTAATAAGCCATGATATTCTTTAATCTTTCAGGGTCACCACACACACTGTGTTGTCACGTGGGTCAAATGCAGAAGATGTAGAAGTGAACAATCTCAGAAGTGGTACAGCTGGTACGTGAATCCCTATAGAGTAAGCTGGAAAACATTGCTTAGGGAACATGAAGTTCATAGTGGAAAGTGAGCTCCTTGCCATCATCAATGGGCACCTGGCCTCCATGTGCCATAAGACGGTAATGCCCCACTACCGGAACCCCCAAAGAGTTCACATTTTTATCTATTTTTTATTTGTAATTGTATTGAGTTTGGACAACTTCTCCATTGTTAAAGACCTCCCACATTAACAGATCAATGAACAGAGTGATAGTGTGCCTTGAGCAGTCAGGAGGTTAAGGGTAGTGCCCATCAATGGCACCACCATCTCATCAGGAGACCCTACAATTGATGCCTTTATGGTGTGGTTATCCTGGGGCAAGTGAACTGAGTCATCGAAAAATGGATAACTCATAAGTATACAAGCAAACTAAGGCCCTCCAATCATAATGTGGACAGAAAAGGGTGAGGGGATTCAACCCATCTCAAGGTGTTTGTGTGCCCGGGGCAAAGACACATTTGCCCCCAACAAGAGAACGAAACAGAGGAATCCAAGAATCTCTGTCCCACTTCCCCTTTCATTGTGTTAAGAATCCATAACTTGATATGGTGCTAGGGCCGGAGTAAAAACAAAGACTCTTTTGAAGCCATTTTACACACTCTTCTGTGCTAGACTCAGAACATTGAACAAGTGTCATTTCAAAGTCAACATTAGCAGTTCACGATGAGAGTATTCTAATATGGATACATAATGCATTTTAACAATATCAGCCACATAAACGGTATGCAGGCCATAGTATATAGATGCAGCACAACGATCAGTAGAGTGACAACAAGCATTGACAGCGCCAACAGTTTTGGCTTGTGTGTAGGCATGGCATAGGCATTTGCCAGGCACTGTTAAAATGGTTCTAACTGACCAAAAGATGGCAACAGCTGCAACATTGTCTGAGTGCCAGGGTGTATGCTGTCATTGGCTGTCAATTGCCTATTTATTATCTATACACAAGACAACAACGGTTGGCTTTGCCAATGCTTACTTTAACCAGGACTTCAGTGTAAGGAACAGATAAAAGGACAGAATTATCACCTATAAATCAACTGACTGAAGGCACACCTGGTAAAGACATTGTGTTTTACACCAGGAGCTCATTTACAGAAACAATTAAGCCATTTACTCTATCAACATCACATAATGCACTCAAGCAAGGATACAGGAATGAGAATACAAGGAAGGTAGGCATGGTGCATTCTGTATTCCGGTGCATAGGCCATAGAGATTACAAGGAAAGTGAGCATGGCGTATTCTGTAATCCAGTGCATAGGCCATAGAGATTACAAGGAAGGTAAGCATGGCACATTCTGTATTCCTGTGCATAGGCCATAGAGATTACAAGGAAGGTAGGCATGGTGCATTCTGTATTCCGGTGCATAGGCCATAGAGATTACAAGGAAGGTAAGCATGGTGCATTCTGTATTCCGGTGCATAGGCCATAGAGATTACAAGGAAGGTAAGCATGGTGCATTCTGCATTCCGGTGCATAAAATAAGGAAGGTAATCATGGTGCATTATTTATTCTGGTGCATAAAACAAGGAAGGTAAGCATGGTGCATTCTGTATTCTGCTGCATAAGACAAGGAAGGTAAGCATGGTGCATTCTGTATTCCAGTGGAGAGGACAAGAAAGGTAGGCATGGTGCATTCTGTATTCCAGTGCATAGGCCATAGTTTTCAAAAGGTGTTGCGATGAGGGAGCCAAGAATAAAATGGCTTTATGGTGTGCAATAAATAAAGGGTCACTATTAATATTTATGAAGCATTACTTAAGCAAGGTACACAATTTGTGAGTTTACTAGAAGAACGTCCCATAAGATTTAAATCACCCTTAATAGCTAAAAATTTTGAATAATTTAGGCAACAACAGTTTTGGCAGGATATGCGCAATGAGATTACATTTAGTTAATTAGGATCACACAGTTGGCTTAAGTAGCGGGGAATGGATTTACAGACAGTCTGCAATCTCTGCACCCCCCCCCCACTGTTTGCCAGTTCTTTCTGAAGAGCAAGGTGCAGTTATTTGTGAATGTTTGACTTTCATAAACTAACATAATACCTGTTTTGTAGACCTGACTTGCCAATTACAAAAGTCACATTATAAACCAGTTTGACAGAAACTCTTTAAGACAAATCCTTGTGGTAAGGGAGAATTATTCTTGCTCTATTGTGTCCATTATAAGAGGAACTCTACACATACCGCTATACTAATCAATGTGAACCTAAAAAATCACAACCGTGCTTTACTTTTGTGTATAAAAGAGTCAAACGCATCGACAAACCAACAAATAAAATGTGCAATATGGTCATCTGTGTGTAGTCATTGTTTTACACTGACTTGTCGATCGTTATTAATGGTGAGAAGGTGAAAATGTAAAATTGCATACAAAATCAAACCATGTTCCGTGTCAAATAGGGAAAGCTGAGTCGAAAAGAAGCTTGCAACAGGCCAGTGACATTTGATCGGTCACTCCAGCCTAGGTCCCATTCACTAAAATGGACTAAATGAACATGAAGATTAGGTCTGTGGGAAGTGATAAAACAAAGCTTTTCACCAAAATCAGTACAGTCAGATAAGTTGATCTGAACAGGATTACAGTATCCTCTCGTGGCAAAACCTGGGTGTGAACCTCAACATTTTAGTTCCACTTACGTAACAAATCGCCTATCCAGACTCTTGCATTGTGCTCTTCTTTGGGACTACACAATATATTGCTATGTTGGGCCCTTCTTCCCAGATTCCATAACTCTTGTTTAGAAGGACAGAGATCTAGAATTGCATCATGTGGATGCTCTATTCATTTGTTTACCTCCCAGTTCCTGATGATGGTGTGCTATTTTCCAGTATAATAGGTGCTATTGCCTCCAATATCGATATGCTCAAATGTATATACATTAGAGAGAGGAAAGGCTGAGTCTGCTGTGAGAGGGTATGTTACTGTGATTGGCATATATCCCTGCAGTACACATGCTTTTGAAAATAACATATGAACACACTCTTTGCAACAATATGCTAAACAATGGAGGCATCCACACGTGTTAATATGCATTTCAACTTCAGATATTGCGCACAAACAATATATTACCAAACGAAGAGTGAAAACCCTACAGAAATTGTGCTAAAATCACAGCACAAACTATGTGGCACACAGTGAACACAGAACACAATATTGGATTCTGTACTTGGAACAACAGACAGGCAGCAGACTCAGACTCTCAGCATTGCACAGTACAACATGAGGACATGTTATTCATGTTTTCTGAATAAACATGTTTTCTGACTTCTTTGCTTCTGGCAGCTAGGTGAGGGGCCCTCTCAGGGTGGCGGCCAGGGGGTTGTGCCCCCTTGTGCCCTCCAATTAAGAGAATGGGAACTAAGTAGAGTGCTGTTGATACCTAGGGCAACTAGCACAAAGGGTTCAAATGAGAGGTGTTGCCTGGGGGCGAGGGTTCTGAGGGGGCTATAGCCCCTGGTCTTTTGGTTGTAACTCCTTAAAGAAGCTCAGGGGATAAAACCTAAAGGCTAGCTAGCCCTGAGTCCCGAAAGTCCCAACAACAGCGTAGCCCCAGATTTTGTCCACACCTAGCAACACCCCTGGTTAAAATGGCTGCAGTCCAATTGAAAAACAGAGGGGCCTGAGAATTCATGAGAGGGGAATGTAGGGCTGGGGTGGAGGAAGATTTTGAAGCATTACTTTTGTGGAGTCCCTTGCTAATTCTCTGCTAGAATCTTGTTTCTTAGACTGCGGGGTGCCCCAAACTCCTTCCAAGCTACTGTTGCTGCCAGGAAGTGGGGAGACCATGCCGAATAGTAATAGGACAAAGGGAGGTGGTGGCAAAGCAGAACTCCTGCTCACTCTGGGCTTAAAAGACAGGTTACCCAGGAGATATGATATGATAGGTTATTTATAACACGCGTAATACCCAGAGGTTTCTAAGCGCGGACCGAGGATCGAAACTGTGTTGCTCTGTGTCGTCTTGCCTCCAAGGTGAGCACGTTGCCCCTGAGCTATCCTCCCGGGACCAAGACCGAGATGAGAGGGAGACTGTGGACATGCAAAAGGGGTGTAAGCGATAGTCAATCAACACTACAGCTAAGTCAATGCCTAGTCTGGGATGCTGAGGAAAACCCTTTTTGATGTATTTGTATATCCAGTTCAGTACTCTGGATGACAACCCTTGCATAACAACCCCCTCTTAGAATCCCCCTGACCCCACTGAGCCAAGAAGTAGGTTTGTTTTGCAAATTAAAAGGTTTATTTGGACAATTCAACAATATATATCTATCACACTTTATAAATAAATTGATAAATGATATCACACTTCAGAATATGAGCAGTAGTCAGCAAGAGGTACTTATGAATAGGAATAGAAGAATAAGGTGGGAAAGAATGCTTTATATGGTTCAAGGAAACGCAAGGTGGAATAAAATGCAGTACAGAAATAACTTGTTATGATTTTAACAAAAGGTAATATGATCACTTTTTCTTTTGACAATTCACGCTCCCCCCCATGCAATACAAGAAATGGAAGGAGAGCACACAGTCTTCAAGAATCCCAACAAATCACACTTTATAATGCAATACACAGTTCAGGTTCTCCCAGCAAGCTTAGGGAAAACAGGGATGAGTTTTAAACACAGGCGAATTACTTTAATGTGGTTTGCAAGGAAGTGAAAAGGTGCTATAATTGCTTTTATTTCCCTCTAGAGGTTCAGGGTGAGTGCGAGATGCTTGTTGGTATTAGTTCAGGCTCACTTTAGCAATGCTCTATGAGTTATTACCAAGTTGCAAACGGATTTTAACAAAAGAAACAATGGAGCTGCTATTTTGACAAGTGGAGAAATTGAGCCAAAATCGCAAATCGCAGTAAATTTCGCAAGTGCGTAAATCGTGATTGCGGAAAAGTATAAGGAGTAGGAAGTCTAGTCTAGGCTTGTTGGAAAGCTCAGATTCAAAGCTTTCAGAGGAAAGTTAAAGCTTGTTCCTAGCCTAAACGGATCTAGAGATACGGACGATTTAACAAAGGTAGATTTTCGGATTTAAAGTAAAACTCAAAATGACAGGTGATAGCTTGCAGCTTTAAAAATGACAGATGACACGATTTCTAGGAGGCTGTTCTACTTAGGTTAAAATAGTTTGGATTAGATTATTTAAACTAAGAGATTGGTTCTGCACAGTTCTGCTAGGTACTCACAATATCAATTTGAAATAGGCCTTTTCACGGTCTGCTCAGGTTGGACGGGACTTCCGGCAGGTAATTCTGAAGTCCCGGCTATCTGGGTCAGCTCTGCTCTCTGGGTCTGTCAAGCACCGGATCTGCTCACAACAGTCTGGTTTGTGGTTCTCTCGGGTTCCGGATACAGCACTGCTTTCTGGATACTGCTAAAGGTTCTTGCAAAAATTATTGGCAAAAATTCAAACAGCTCGCCCGGCTGTTGAATAGTTTGGTTGGTTTTGAGGCCTGCTGAAGAGGATTCAGCTGGTGGATTCAGGCCTCTCTGCTACAAATTCTGGAGTTAATTTCTGCTGCAGGTTCTGGAGATTGATGGATTTGAAGTCTGGATCTCTGGATGTGAAGTCGTCGGTCAGCATGCTCCGCAGCAAATGGAATTTAATGTTTCTACCTGTCCCAGCAGTCTCTTTTTATGTGTTTTGAAAATGGGTGTGTGCCTGGGCCTAGCTAAGCCTGCCCCTCTCTACTTGTCATTGGCCCAATTCTCCTCTCTCCCATGATTGGGGGAAGGAAATGGATTGTCATCATGATGAGGTCTGTTTATGGGTCAGAGGATCCTCCCCTGGTCAATTTGCCCACAAATCTATATTTAATTCAAATACATATTTCCCATGTACACAAGTGGTTGACATTACATGTACATATTATATATTCCTTATGGTCCATGCTTGTCCGCCTCTGATCTTCCTGGGGGCTTGCATTCAAAAATGACAACATTTTGCGCTTTTTGACTGGTTTTGCAATATCGGACATTTACCCAAAATTACACAAATGTGCACAAGGAGTATGGACATTAATTGATGAAGTGTCAGATTTTTAACATGCAGACATTTGGAGTAAGACCCTATTTTCCGCTAGCAACCCCCCAGAATACACCACAGGGTCCTAACGCCTCTTAAAACGTGCACAGAAAAATCACAAGAATATTGATATTACTTATATAATTTTGACTAGTCCACACTATGCGTTATCTATCTTTTTAAAATTATGCTCTGGTCAAAAAGGGGTGTGGCTTCCCACATCACATGATGGAATAACTAGTTTATCCACTTCCCCCAAGCAAGCTTGTTCACAGAGGCACAGCTGCCCCCCAGTTTCTCCCAAGAGGAATCTATTTTACGACGCCCCCAATATAACATTTGCCTGAGTCAAGGAAGTTGCATTGTTCTGTCCATTCCAGTTCCCAGGTGCTCCACCCCTAATCTAATCAGAGAGGTGTCAACTCCTTTTGGCAAGGGGCAGCAGGATGCAGCTTGGCCTGGGAAGAGTGGCTGAGCAGGTTTCAACTCCTGTCGGGGGTAGAAGTCAGGCAAAATCCAGTTTCATTAAGCCAGGTTTCAGCTAAATATCACTTTTTGTTCCCAGTTTAAATCAAACTTACAATTTTTAGATATACATTAAATAATTACTTCCTTCAAGTCATTTCAGAATATAGTTTTACATTGTATCCACCTCTTAGCAAGTCTTTCCTTGGCTGGGTTTTGTTTCATTTGTTCAGTTTTACACAAAAGTCTGGTGGTTTTAAAACGCCAGCTTTCTGATAGTGGTGAGTACCGGCATTGCAACCATTTTTGGGATTAAGAAAATGAATTCCCCACAGTTCTGAGTTGCTTTTTGGCAATCAGCATTGCCATTCCCAATGGTTTCAGGCTAATGGCTGTGTAGCCCAATGGTGGTTTTAGGCAGTGCCCTCCTGTGCTCACAACATAGGCAAAAATGGGTGGCAGCCTATTCTTCATGTTTTCCCTGTGCACTCTCTGGGGAGTTCTGGCCATCATGATGTTTTCCATGCCAGTACTGCACAGTTTTATGGTAGGGCGTGGATGCATGGGTAAAAACATCCCACAAGCCCCCCCTCTTGCGATGGCCATTCTATCCTTTCACTGATGGAACTTGCAAGATCTGGGTTGTTCGCCTCCTCTTCTTCCAATTCCATAGATGGCACAGTTCAGCATCTTTTCCTCCCTCCAGTCGGATAAATCGGTTCTCCTCGCCGGTCCTGATGGGAATATTGGGCGGTACCTCGGGCCCCTCGGGTCTCTGCTCCCGGTCCCCGGTCGTCCTCCTTGGTCAGTCTCCATGGTTTCATCTCTCCTAGGATGATAAAGCAAAGCGGCAATACACATTCCTAGACATTTCTTCCCCCCCATTGATATAGTGGGGTGGCATATACATTTTATAGTCAAAACATTTGCGTTCTTATTTTACCAAAAAACAAGATACAATTATAAGACATTTTTTTTTCCAAATCATAATATTTTAGAGACTATATGTGGGATATTTTACGGTTGGAATTGAATTACTCTGGAGCGGTCCCCTCTGGTATTGCAGAGGACTCCTCCAGTTGTTGCAGAGTGTGCCTGGGATGGAAACACTTTAGCTTATTTATATGGACCCACTTATCTTCCCCCTCTGCCAAACTGCCTTTGGGGATGCAGATCTTATAGGCAACAGGGGAGATCTTGTCTATAATTTCAAACGGTCCCTTCCATGTAGGCAAGAATTTTCGCTGTTTGGCCTGGTTCCTTTGGAAATTGTATAGATAGACCGGATCACCCACCTTATATTCCTTTCAGGTAGTTTTTAAATCATAGTGGGTCTTCCTGCTATCAGGTGATCTTTCTAGATTCCGCTGAGCATAGGCAAAAGCATGCTGAAGTTGTTTCCTTAAATTCTCCACATACTCATGAGTTGTGGAGGCATTTATCAACGTTTGCTCTTGGGTCCTGTAGAACAGATGCTGGGGAAGCACCATCTTGTGTCCGGTCATCAACTCAAATGGTGACCTTTTGGTTGCAGATGAAGGGGTAGATCTGATGGCCATTAGGACCAGAGGTAATCGGATATCCCAACTTGGCCCAGAATCTGCAACAAACTTTTTTAATATGCTCACAATGGTTCAGTTGTATCTCTCTATTGCTCCAGAAGAAGCTGGCCTGTAAGCAATATGTAACTTCCTTTTGACCCCCAGTATCTCCCACATCTTTGTCATTACTTCACTGGTGAAGTGGCTACCCCTGTCTGACTCAATCCTTTGAGGTAGACCAAAACGGGAAAAGATGTGGTTAATCATCAGGGCAGCTGCTGTTTCTGCCTTGCAGTTTGGGGCTGGGAGACATTCCACCCACTTGGTAAACAAGCATGTAACGGTCAACATGTACTTGTTTCCTCTAGACGAGCGGATTGCAGGGCCTACAAAGTCGATTTGCAAATCTGACCATGGCAGTGTCATCCCCCTCTTTTGGAGAGGCGTACGGTGTGTGAGGGATGATGGCTGAAATTGTGCACACACAAGACACCCCTTCAAGTATTGGTCGAGGTCTTGCCCCATGTGTGGCCAGTATGCAACCTCTCTTAAGATTTCCAGTGTTGTGTGAAACCCCCTATGACCGGCGGTGGCCGCATCATGGGCGTGACTTAACATCAGGCTTCGGAATAATGAGGTAGGAACCACCCACTGATCGTGGCCAGCTTTGGATTTCCTTACCAGCAACCCGTCTTGGATTCGGAACATTTTTGTACATTTCATCAACACTCTTAGGTCCTCTTTCCCAATGTAATCAGTATCCGTCAGGGGAAAGTTCTCAGGGTCCTCAAGGTGTTGGTAAAACTTACCAATAATTGGATCCCCCTTCTGAGCTGTAATTAAATCAGCATCAGGGGTCTCCTTACTCCATTGTGCAGTTGAAAGATCATTGTGAGCATTTGTCTGGGACCTAGTGATAGCAGTGACCTGGATTTCCCCCAACAGGGACTCTATTTCTATTAGATCCCCGTGGATGGCCCCGGTTTTGGCCAGCTGAACAGCTAAGTCATTTCCAGTTTTGTCTGGTCCCTCTACTTTGGAATGACCCTTGATCTTTTTCCAGTAGATGGTCATCCATTCGATGTGATCAGATCATCAATATTTTGGATTAACTTCCCATGTTTCAGGGGTTTGTTATTAGCACATAACATGCCTCTGGTTTTCCAGTTGACCAGGTGCTCCACGAACCCGTTCTGTACATAATCCGAATCTTTGATTATGACCAGTTCGTGGAGATGATGCTGGACAGCAGTGAGGATGGCCTGATGCAGAGCCATCAATTCTGCCACCTGACTACTTCGGGGACCAATTCTGTATCCAGCTGAGGGTTCTGGGGACTCATTCACCCATGCATTCCCTACTCCAGCCACCAGTTCTTTCTCCTCGTTGTTGTCAACATAGTACGAGCATCCATCCACATAGACAGTGGCCATTCCCTCACACTTGTCTTCTTCAAAGACTTTGTGTGGGGAATTAAGGTATGCCTCCATGTTGTCCTTGAATTTTAGACTTTCGTCCTCGAGACAGTTTTCTCTGGAACAATCATGCAAGTCAGCCAGACCTTGCGCGAGGGGACTCTTCTTGTTTTGGCCATATCTGACCTTCACAGAAAAGCCTTGCATTGACAGAATCCAGGAAGTAATTCGGGAATTACTCACATTTCCGGCCCGGATTCTGTCACTTTGGAGATATTGCAGAGGCTGGTGTGGAGTCTCCACTATGATGTGTTCCCTCTGGATAAACGGGCGGTAATTCTTCAATGCCCACACCGTTGCCAGGAGTGCCTTCTCACAATCGTTGAATTTTTCCTCCACAGAGGATAAAGTTTTGCTCGCATAGGAGATTACTTTATTGACCTTGTCATGCTTTTGGTATAATACTGCCGTCAAGCACGTATTAGAGAACCCTGTCTCCAGGAAGAACTCCTTGTTTCTGACAGGGTAAGCTAGGCAAGGCGCTTGTGAGAGGCTTCTTTTGAGTTGTCTTACTGCCTCGGATTGTTCTGGACCACATTCCCACTTGACCCCCCCCTTCAGGAGATGACTCAGGGGTCTAGTGATCTCTGCGTAGCCCTCTATGAATTTTGTGCTGTAATTAGTCAGTCCAAGGAGGCTCCTTAGTTCCCGCAGAGTTGTGGGATCCTTCAGTTTCTGGAGTGCTTGCACTTTCTTTTCTTGGGGACAGAGACCCTGAGGAGTAATCTCATGCCCCAAGAAATTAACACGGGTTCTACACCACTGTGCTTTCTAAAAGGAATGTTTTGCTCCGGCGGCCCTCAACTGTGTCAGAACATAACGGATCTCTGCTATGTGTTCTTCCACAGATGAACTTTTGATGAGGACATCATCTACATAAGCCAGGTTACCCCTCGCACCCAGGTCGGGCATGGCCTTATGTAAGAAAATGTTGAATTAATTGCCGGAAATGAGGTATCCGAAGGGAGTACGGGTCCAGGTGTAATGCTGGCCCCCAAAGGTAAAAGCCAGTTTGTATTGGTCCTCCCTACTGACGGACACGGTCCAGTATCCATTGGTCAGGTCTATTGCTGTGAATACCTGTGACCCCTGGATCTGGGCCAGCCCTTGGTCAATGTAGGGCAGAGGCCATCGGGAAGTATGGACCTGTTTGTTGAGTTCCCTAAGGTCGGCGCAGAGTCTCCACTGGCCGTTTGGCTTCAATATTCCCAGCACCGGATTATTGAAGGTGCTGTGTACTGGACGGATTATTCCCCGGGACTCAAGGTTCTTAATTATTTCAGTAAGGGACTCCATGGATGCGAGAGGCAAACGACATTGCTTCACAAACACTGGAGTCATTCCAGGGTCCGTGGGAATTGTTGTCGTGTGGATGTCGGTGCGACCACAGTCATGTGAGTCTACCGCAAAGAGATCTTGGAAATCCAAGAAAACTTGTTTCAACTTTTGCTTCTGTTCCAGAGTCACACAGGCATCAGCTAGGTTGACTCTCTCTTCCACCATCTGCCTGAAGCCTGGAAAGACTTCTGGTTTGGCTATCTCAGTGGCCTCCTCCAGCTGGGTGGAGAAGTCCCTGGTCAGAGTGCAGATTTGGACTGGAGGCTTCAGGGGGGAAAGGCAGCCCTCATGAACCTGGAAAATCACCTCATCCCTCCTGAAGTCACAAGTCACATCTTCCTTACCATAAGGGCAAGAAGTGTACACCAGGAAGTTCCCCCCATGCCGGGTGAAAATCCTGTCTGGTGTTGTATTGTCCTCACTGTCACTGTCAAAACAGCCCTTGGTTATCGGTCCTAACAGTTCATTTCCTAAATCAATGGAGAAATGTCGGTCATCAACCGCCATTCCAATGATGGTGCCTGCGGCTAGAGTAATACTCTTTAAGTCGCTGTTATCCACCTCTATTGGATTGGTGTCATGTTCTATGTTGACTAATGGTGTTGGGTTTACCCCTAACCCTTGCTGTTGGAGAGAAGCATTTAGATGTATATAAGCATCAGGGTTTTTGAATTTTTTTTTCCTCTTTTAACTTTCACTTCCAGGGAGAATTGTCGGGTCCATTCTGGGATGGTGACTTCCTCTTTAAGCTGAATTTCAACTGCATAACGTAGCAATTGAGCTGACCTAAATGCGTTTTCTTGATCATCAAATCCCATGGGATCATCCGCTAATCGGGACCAAGCTTTGAAGTTTATTAGGTCCAAACTAATGGCAAAGCGATTGAGAATGTCACTGCCTAAGTAAAAGGTGGCAGTGACGTCTCACACGACCCAACAATTATGGACTATGCTCTTGTTGCCAATGGAGATTTTGAGCATACACCTGCTTGGCAGGAGATGTTTGAAATTAGGTGCTTCCAGGCCCATTTCCCATTTGTCTATCAGTTTGAATGTGGGAATGGCTGGATCTTTTGGGAGTTGGCGGAACATGGCTTCGCTGATGAAGCTCTTACCGTTGTTCACACACACTCGAGCGAGAACAGTGTCCTTCCCATCATTTAACTGAACAGGGATGAACAACTGATCTCCAAATTGCTGAATATCAGCCAGGCTCTGAGCTGATTTCACATCTTTCTGAACTATAGGAGTGGGAGTGTCTGATTGTGGATTGGTAAAGAATTTCAGAGTGTTTCCTTCCAGTATGGAATACCACCTTAAACTGGAAGGAAGGTTGATTTTCAGAAATAGAGAGGACCACCCATCACCAGTCTGTTGTCCTACTGCTATTACTGTCACGTCTGGAATTTGGTTGTTCTGTAAGTGAAATTCTACTTGGTCAGATTTGTATTCAACCATGTGGCATGTGCCGTTTAGACTAACATGGTTGACACTCTGTTTTAATTTTATTGGTGGGCTAGTCTGGGTCCAGAGGACCTTGTTTACACAATCTATTAGGGGTGACAACCTTCTCAGGAGGTCGTTCCCTAGTAAACAAGGGGTGCCCTCTGGAGTCACTACTATGACCGGGTGTTTCACCTTGTGTCGCCCAATTTTGATGTCCAAATCTGCAGTCCCCTCGACAGGAATTTCCTTCCCGTCAAAGTTCTGCAGTTGTCCAGGAAGAGAGGTGAGAGGAATACAGTAATTCTAACCCCCTTCCAGCATTTAGTTCATCAAAGGCACTTTTGGACAGAAGGGTAGCTTGGGATCCAGTGTCCACCAGTGCCGAAATTGTACCCTGCCCCTGTACTTGTACCGGGGCATAATATCTTCCCTCCTTCTCCTCAAGGGGGCACAGATAATGCACATTTTTGGACAACTGGTGGGCTAACTTTCTGGTTTTTACATTGCTAGCGAAGTGATTTGGGAAGAATTCTGTGGAGAGCCTGGGGAATCTGAAAGAAAACGTTGGCAACTGGAAATGGTTTCGGGTTCTGGACCGCCCGCCCCTTTTTGGAGGCAGTCATCAGGATGGGTTTGATCCTTGGGATTTTGGTATTTTTGTTCTGGGATGAGATGATGGGCGGCGGTAGCTCAGTCTCCACATCTCCCCAGTCTGAATTGGGATCCCTGGGGACCCATTTTTCCTTGGGAGGAGTTCCCCCATCTCTGAAGGAGAAGATTCTTTTCCCAGGATCTTCTGAGGATTCCTCTCCCTCAAATTGGAAGACCTGTACCTCCTCCACAAAGTGGGTCTGTTTGGGTCCTTTGTTTCTCCTACCTCCCCTCTGCTCCTTGGGAGGCAGGCTTTCAGGGGCAGGAGATTTTGTTTCCGGTTCCTGGTTTTCCAGGGGCTGTTTACAGGTTGGGAAGGAAGCTTCCTCCAAGGCTTTACACCCACCTTCCCCTTGTGCCTCCTCCCTGGGAACCGGTGGGTTATCGGGGTGCTGCCCCCGTCATTGTTCTGGAGCATCCGGTCCAGAGTTTGGGGCATTCTGCGGTGGCATGCTCATCTGAGGGTTCTGTTGAGCCCTCAGTATGTGACCCAGATCTCGTGCCATATTTTGGACCTGGCGCTCAAGTTGTGAAACCCGCTCAGGCTGATACGGGGCTCTATTTTCTCCCCTGGGCTGATCCCGGGAAGGGTAGCTATCCCTTCTCTGGTAGTACCCCTGGTTGGGAAGATTTTGGTACCACTCCACCCTTGGCTTCCCCTCTCCCGGATTAGGTTGTCTAGGCTCAGGGAATTGGGGAAAGAAGGATGGATGATTTTGGGGCTGGAAATTGGGTGGATACCTGGGGAAAAAGTTCTGCCCAGGATTTGGAGAATTTCTGCCCTCCTGGGGGACGTTAGGAGGGAAGTTCCCTGGGCCAGGTGCTTGGCTGGATCCCCCCCCCTTGGGCTGGAGGAGTCCACACATAACCCAGGATGGGTCGGTTTCCCTTGTAGCGGGGACTTACATAATCAGGGGAGCGAGGGACCCCATTTGTGGGACTACCTCCTCGACTCCCTGTCTGTGACTGGCCCGAGGGCCTTCTGGGCTGTCAATTATTTGGTGCAGGCAGGTTTTTAGGCCCCCCCCTATCTCCAAATCTAAAACGGGGGCAACCTTTACCTCTGCCACCTTGGCAGCAGCAGGGGTGCTGTTGGTTTTGGGGTTTTTCGGCCCATTATTTTTATTTTCGATGGGCTTCTGCACCTCATAGATCTGGGTAGCCTGTTCAATGACCCAGTCTAAAGATCTTTTCTCATGAAAATCTCTCACGAGCTGGGTCATTATGTATTTGGGTAAGGCATGGAAAAACGTATTGATAAATTCTCTGCTATCCGTGCGCACCCTTCTGGTGGTCTGCGCAAAAGCACGCTTTAATTCTTGCACAAACTCTTGTGGGGCCTGATCCTCCCCACATTGCAAATTGCAGGCTGCCTTGCGAGCCTCTTGAGGATTTCTGTGCACAGAAAAATGTTTCAAGATGGCCGCCCTGTATGTGGACCACCTTGAATGGTTTTGATCCTCCAGCCCCGCAAAGAAACTGGAGTATTCTGGTGAGACGGTCCACTTTACATATTGAATACAGCTTTGGCTGTCCTTCAAATGGAAAGTCTCCATCATTTGCTCATAGAGCTCCAAGTGTTCCCAAACAGAATACTTGGCGTTCTTATGATAAGGCGTGATGACACTCCTTATTGCCTTTATTTGTTTCAATGGGTCCTTAAGCAAGGCCCTTTTTGCCTTATTGGCCTTTTTGGTTCGGGTAACCCTGGTCCATTCATCCTCCGACTCAAAAGCACTGCTCCCAGAGGTGCCCAACTGATCTTCCAGGTTTTCCCGGATTCTGCGAGCCTGGGAATGGCTGGCAGACTGTGGGGACCTGGTCTCCTGTGTCCTGTGACGCTCAGAGGAGTCTTCAGATCCCTCCTTGCTACCAGGATTTGCTGGGTATCCCCCCACTGACCTAACTGGGCAGAGGTTTTCAGGATGCCCTTAGTGGGCCTACTCTCCTGGGGTTCCCCACTAAATTGCACTGTGCTTGGGTGCCCATACCCGGATGCCCGCCCATCCATTCCTGGGAGGTACTGGCCTATGAGCCCCATACTTCTAGCTGGATAGTAATCTGCCATCCCCGTGGCCTTGGGCTCATGTGCGCGAGGGGACATGAGGGTGGCAGAGTCCAGGGACTGGGAGAGATGAAGGCCTCTGGTACTAGGGCTCCTGAGGTTATGCTCAGGAGTTTCTCTTTCCCAGCGAACCTCATCTCTATCTGCCCCATTCCCTGTTGCAATGCAAGAGCCTGCGCTTTCAGTTCCTCAGTTAAGGCCTTACTAGACTCTATCAGTCTCTCCTGCATCGCTACCTGTTGCTGGAGCCTATCATTGTGCTGGCAGAGAGCCTCATTCTCTCTCTGTGCCTCCTGATTGGTCCTGGAGTACTGGGCCAGTCTTTGCTGCAGGAGGGTTACCTCCTGAGCTGTGTCCCTATTGGCCTGCTCCTTTCTTGCCAGAGCATCCTCCACCCTCCTGGTGTGCTCTCACAAGTTCTGGTGTTCTTTTTGGAGGTCACCCAGTCCCTGGAGGGCCAGGTGATTTTCTTCCATTTTCCTTTTTAAGTGGCAGACTTCCTTGCCTAAGGTATCCCTTTCCTGACCAAGAGCCTGCATTTGTGATGCCAGGTCGTCCCTCTGCCTTTGAAAGGCACCAGCTTTCTGGCGTCCTTCATCAAACTCTTCCTGGGTATCCAGGTCTTTCAAAATCAATGTATTGCTTTCCTCTTTCTCTCTGTCTAGTTGGATTTGCAGGTTGGCTACCTGCTCTGTGCATGCCCTGTTGAAATTGATCTGTTGCTCCAGCTTTTTCTGGCTCTGCAGTAAGGAGTCCAAACTGTCTTAGTGCTCCTTCTGCAAAGCCAGAATTCTGGTATCCTGGTCTGTCTTTTCCTGTTGCAGTATATCCATGTCCTCTTTTATTTTAATGATATACTGCCTACTATCATTTTCTGACTCCTGGCTCCTCTGCAGCCTCTGCTCAGAAGAAACCAGGTCAGATTGGGCCTTTTCTAACGCCATCTGTTGCCTATTTGCCAGATCCTGGCCTTCAGCACATTTGTCCTGCATGGCTGCCATATATAGATACAAATATGCCGCTATCCTAACCATCTTGTCGTGTTCATCTTTAACTTTAGGAGCCATGTATAATTCACTCAGGGCCACATGTAATGGACCCTGATCTCTCCATTTATCTGACCCTGTTTCAGTGACCTGTTGCTCGATTGCCTGCAACCAGACCGTTTGGTCCTGTGAGTCCACTCACCTCTCACAAATAGCTTATGTAAGAAGTGCTCTCTGGCTATTTTCATATCTACCAAGGTCGTCATTCTGGAATTTGAGTTCCTTCCTGACTTACAGAAGTTTGTATTTTATTTTGCAAAACAGACCGTTTCCTTAGAGCGTTCCTTTGAGGGATGCTTTCACAGTGTAAAACAGCGTGGTGATCTAACCGGATATGTGTATCTGGTCAGTTGGCACACTGTATTAATCTGCACAAGTGGTAAATCTAACCCAGAATATCCCGGCTCCGAGCCCCCACTTTTGTAAGCGATATTCAATCAACACTACAGCTAAGTCAATGCCTAGTCTGGGATGCTGAGAAAAACCCTTATTGATGTATTTTTATATCCAGTTCAGTACTCTGGATGACAACCCTTGTATAACACCCCCCTCTTAGAAACCCCCTGACCCCACTGAGCCAAGAAGTAGGTTTGTTTTGCAAATTAAAAGGTTAATTTGGACAATTCAACAATATATATCTATCACACTTTATAAATAAATTGATAACTGATATCACACTTCAGAATATGAGCAATAGTCAGCAAGAGGTACTTATGAATAGGAATAGAAGAATAAGGTGGGAAAGAATGCTTTATATGGTTCAAGGAAATGCAAGGTGGAATAAAATGCAGTACAGAAATAACTTGTTATGATTTTAGCAAAAGGTAATATGATCACTTTTTCTTTTGACAATTCACTCCCCACCCATGCAATACAAGAAATGGAAGGAGAGCACACAGTCTTCAAGAATCCCAACAAATCACACTTTGTAATGCCATACACAGTTCCGGTTCTCCCAGCAAGCTTAGGGAAAACAGGGATGAGTTTTAAACACAGGCGAATTACTTTAATGTGGTTTGCAAGGAAGTGAAAAGGTGCTAACATTGCTTTTAATTCCCTCTAGAGGTTCAGGGTGAGTGAGAGATGCTTGTTGGTACTAGTTCAGGCTCACTTTAGCAATGCTCTATGAGTAATTACCAAGTTGCAAATGGATTTTAACAAAAGAAAGAATGGAGCTGCTATTTTGACAAGTGGAGAAATTGAGCCAAAATCGCAAATCGCGGTAAATTTCGCGAGTGCGTAAATCGTGATTGCGGGAAAAGTATAAGGAGTAGGAAGTCGGTTTTAAAGTAAAATTCAAAATGACAGGTGACAGCTTGCAGCTTTAAAAATGACAGATGACACAATTTCTAGGAGGCTGTTCTACTTAGGTTAAAATAGTTTGGATTAGATTATTTTAACTAAGAGATTGGTTCTGCACAGTTCTGCTAGGTACTCACAATATCAACTTGAAATAGGCCTCGTCACTGTCTGGTCAGGTTGGACGGGACTTCCGGCGGGTGGTTCTGAAGTCCCGGCAATCTGGGTCAGCTCTGCTCTCTGGGTCTGTCAAGCACCGGATCTGCTCACAACGGTCTGGTTTGTGGTTCTCTCGGGTTCCGGATACAGCACTGCTTTCTGGATACTGCTACAGGTTCTTGCAAAAATTATTGGCAAAAATTCAAACAGCTCACTGTTGAATAGTTTGGTTGGTTTTGAGGCCTGCTGAAGAGGGTTCAGCTGGTGGATTCAGGGCTCTCTGCTACAAATTCTGGAGTTAATTTCTCCTACAGGTTCTGGAGATTGATGGATTTGAAGTCTGGATCTCTGGATGTGAAGTCGTTGGTCAGCATGCTCCGCAGCAAATGGAATTTAATGTCTCTACCTGTCCTAGCAGTCTCTTTTTATGTGTTTTGAAAATGGGTGTGTGCCTGGGCCTAGCTAAGCCTGCCCCTCTCTACTTGTCATTGGCCCAATTCTTCCCTCTCCCATGATTGGGGGAAGGAAACGGATTGTCATCATGATGAGGTCTGTTTATGGGTCAGAGGATCCTCCCCTGGTCAATTTGCCCACAAATCTATATTTGATTCAAATACATATTTCCCATGTACACAAGTGGTTGACATTACATGTACATATTATATATTCCTTATGGTCCATGCTTGTCCGCCTCTGATCTTCCTGGGGGCTTGCATTCAAAAATGACAACATTTTGCGCTTTTTGACTGGTTTTGCAATATCGGACATTTACCCAAAATTACACAAATGTGCACAAGGAGTATGGACATTAATTGATGAAGTGTCAGATTTTTAACATGCAGACATTTGGAGTAAGACCCTATTTTCCGCTAGCAACCCCCCAGAATACACCACAGGGTCCTAACGCCTCTTAAAACGTGCACAGAAAAATCACAAGAATAATGATATTACTTATATAATTTTGACCAGTCCGCACTATGCGTTATCTATCTTTTTAAAATTATGCTCTGGTCAAAAAGGGGTGTGGCTTCCCACATCACATGGTGGAATAACTGGTTTATCCACTTCCCCCAAGCCAGCTTGTTCACAGAGGCACAGCTGCTCCCCAGTTTCTCCCAAGAGGAAGCTATTTTACGATGCCCCCAATATAACATTTGCCTGAGTCAAGGAAGTTGCATAGTTCTGTCCCTTCCAGTTCCCAGGTGCTCCACCCCTAATCTAATCAGAGAGGTGTCAACTCCTTTTGGCAAGGGGCAGCAGGATGCAGCTAGGCCTGGGAAGAGTGGCTGAGCAGGTTTCAACTCCTGTCGGGGGTAGTTGTCAGGCAGAATCCAGTTTCATTAAGCCAGGTTTCAGCTAAATGTCAATTTTTGTTCACAGTTTAAATCAAACTTACAATTTTTACATATACATTAAATAATTACTTCCTTCAAGTCATTTCAAAATATAGTTTTACATTGTATTCACCTCTTAGCAAGTCTTTCCTTGGCCTGGTTTTGTTTCATTTGTTCAGTTTTACACAAAAGTCTGGTGGTTTTAAAACGCCGGCTTTCTGATAGTGGTGAGTACCGGTATTGCAACCATTTTTGGGATTAAGAAAATGAATTCCCCACAGTTCTGAGTTGCTTTTTGGCAATCAGCATTGCCATTCCCAATGGTTTCAGGCTACTGGGTGTGTAGCCCAATGGTGGTTTTAGGCAGTGCCCTCCTGTGCTCACAACATAGGCAAAAATGGGTGGCAGCCTATTCTTCATGTTTTCCCTGTGCACTCTGTGGGGAGTTCTGGCCCATCATGATGTTTTCCATGCCAGTACTGCACAGTTTTATGGTAGGGTTTGGATGCATGTGTAAAAACATCCCACAGGGGTAAACATAGGGAGTGCATTCATAGTCAAGGAATGGCCAGTGTTCTGGTGCTCTACTGTGGCAGAAGTGAGAAGAAGGCTGAATGCAGAGCCAGTATCAGTGATGGCAGGTGTGAGAGTGGGCAGCAGATAGTACATATGGGGTGAACATTGGTGATGATGGGCAGCAAGGCACTCACCCACTGGCATAGCCTCTACCGTTGAACTGCTAGATTCAATAAAGCCACATAGACTGTGAAGGAAGCTGGGCCTTGCGCGTTTGAGCAAATACATGCTTGGGATCTCCTTCAGTCAATGGCTAAGGAGGCAGCATTGCAGGCTCCCCATGCAGTCTTAAACCATACACTTCACACGCATAGGGCTGCACGGCCAGCTGCAGCGAGCATCATAGCATGCAGAGCCATGAGAGTGCACTTCCAAGTCATGGTGCGAGGGCCAGGAGTGGAGCTGCACCGCTTCCGAGTACATCACACTGAACCGGCCATAACATGGCTGCTCGGCTTGCCATCTGCTCTCGTTTTTACGGTGTCCAGTGATAAAGTCGACTGGGAAATGGCAACCAGGTGGCGAAATTTCCAAAAAATGCAGCTCACTAAAATCACTGTCTACGATGGGTAGTTTATTATATAAAATGATACCCCTTCTAGAATATTTGGGGAAGGTATTTTAGGGGCAGGGAAAAAAAGTCACCTAGTTGGCAATATTTTCCAGGAGACATTATCACCTGGTCTTGTTTTCAATATTTAAGACTTCTAAGCTTGTAAGATGCTGCAAGATTTGCAGCAGAACACATGCATCACTCTGCCCATATCTTTCCTCCTGTGTATGCAATTTTAGAATACACTGTGGGGGTGTCCCGTGGGTTGTCTCGTGCTGTGGCATGTCCAGTTACACACAGGGGAGGAATTGGGCCAGAACAAGACAGAGCTGTGCTCCAGTAAAAACTGTCTTGCTGGAGTGCTGTTCTGTCAGGGCCGGCCTTAGTGGCAGCAGCGCTCCCCCTTCTCCTCGCGAAATCGTCCCTGGGGAGTGGGAGCCGGTTTGTGGCCATGCCTGGGCCGGTTTGGAAGAAAATTTTTGGGTTTTCACATTTTTTCTTTTTTTTCAAAAAGCCTTTCATCCTTCTTAGGTCGATAAATGAGTACCAACACAGGTTGGTTGATATCGTATGCATATTTGTTCTATAAAAAAAGATCTTAAGCGTAAGTGCTATACAATAACATTATCAGTTGGCCTTGGACGTCTGCTTGGATTCACAGTAATTTAGTGAACTTAGGAACAATGCTATTTGATGCCACTTCCTGTTTTCTCAAGGGATGAAAGATCATGTTTCATCGCTTCCCGGGATGTCACTTTGGGGTGGGGTCAAATGACACCACTTCTGGTGATGTCATCAGAGGTCAAGGGTCGTGAGGCGAGGGGAGGGCTATTTTTTTGATGCGAGGGGTGGGCCACTTTTATTTGGGTGCCGGGACTATATCTTGTCTCAGTCCGACTCTGCGGGGGAGCCCTTGAAAGACTCCCACAAGCTGGCGTGGCAGGTGGCTAATGGCACCCTGGGGGCATGGCGCCCCGGGCGGTCGCCCGGCCCGCCCTTCCCTAAGGTTGAACCTGTGTTCCGTGTAGACAATTTGCCAATTTCCAGCAATGGACTTACACCAAGGATACCATTAATTCCCCAGGACGGACTTGAGGTTGGTTGGAGTGTGATAAGCTCCTCCTCACTGTACCCATGTTGCAGAGTGGAGCTATGCAGGTCTGCCTTCTCTGGCAATTGAAAGGAACACAGAACTGCACTTGTCTTAGAAAACCTGATGCGCGCACTTGCCAGCCGGCACCGTTTACAGGAATGCTGCACGATGTCCCCAGGCCCGTCTCCTCCGGAACAGAACATTCCCCTTTCAAGTCGCAGCGCATTGCGAGGAAAAAATATCACCAGGCTGTAAGTTTTCCCACAGCCCCTTAAACCTCATTCAATTTGTCTAATGGCAGAGCGGCAGTTTCCAGCGAACGGAATAGAGAGAGGACTGCGGCCAAACTCGCAGCCAGTGGCCTCATCAAGGGTCTCAGACACATGGGATAGTGGGGGGAGTGGGGGAGAGTGGGGGAGAGAAAGAAGAAAAAAGTGTATATACGGAATGCACAGAAGTGCAAGGGCAGCTCGGGCTAGAGATCTCTGCCTGTGGATATAGCTCAGTGGTTGCCAACATAAACCATTCCATTCTGTAGGTCCTTATCCAGTACTGTATTTTATTTTATTTTTTTTGCATTCTGGGACCTGAAGTCCGATATTTATAATGGGAAAAGTGGAACTACAAGTCCCTGAATGCAAGAAGAAGAAAAAACAGGACTGGATAAACATCAACAGATTGGATTGGGTCATTTTGACACTATGCACAACAGTCTACAATCAACACTAGACAAGAGAGGTCTGCGAATGCTCACTACTGGAATCAAGCAGAAGCGCCAAGAAGCTGTTAAAATCCCAGGAGCGCGCCAGGGACGTCATTTCACCAAAATGCCAAGGGTAGCGGAAGTGACATCACACGACCCTTGACCCCCTGATGACATCACAGGAAGTGATGTAATTTAACCCCACCCCAAAGTGATATCGCTGGAAGCGATGGAACCCAACCTTTCACCCGTTGACAAAACAGAAAGTGGCATCACATAGCATTGTACAGTACAAAAAATATGGTTACGATATCACTATAATGTGATGTACATTTCATACCTCAATGGATCGCCATATGTTTATGTATCGTTAAGATCAGTGTGTATAGGCTCACATTACCAAATTACTGTGATTGCAAGCAGACGTCCATGACCAAATGATAATGATGTGTTATTATTTAGCATTTAAGCTTTAGCGCTTTACATAGAAGAAATAAAAACCCATAATCACCCAATCTGTGTTGGTACCCATTTATCGATGTCAGAAGGATGAAAGGCTGAGTTGAGGTGTTTGAGAACAGACTAAATGAGTGACTCACCCCCTGAAGTGTGCCTGAAATAAACCTTTAATGAGTCTAGCAATTATTGTATAGAATTCCAGAAAGACACATTTTTTGGCATTCCTCTTCTTTCTTATTTAGGGTCAGTGCTGAGGGTGCTAGACTTGTGGTCCTCATGTTCTTATTTTTCTTCTCTTTTTAAGGGGCCTGAACAAGAAAGCTAGCCACTCCAGAATTAAAGATCCACATGGTGCTGGCCACAGCCCAGGAGCTTGCATTGCACAAAAAAAAACTTTTTTGATAGAGGTCGCAAGGGAGACCACAGAGGTTGCAAGGGAGACCTCAGAGGTCGCACTTGCGACCTCTGGCGACCCCCAAATGACGTCCCTGGAGCGCACTATTTCAACAATCGCCTTGGTGCCTTGAGAATGACTGTGGCAGTGTTTTGGCATCATTGGGACGCCCCACCACCATTCAACCACAGTACATTCTGAATGGTGGTTGGATGGCTGCGTACTTGAAAGGTTCTGCATGGTGACTGTTAAATTAGAGATGCGTTGAGACCTCGGGGAAGTACTCAGGGTAGCAGCTCTAAAGAAGTAATTGGGGACACTTATTTGCGTGCATAATGCGCAAAGCTGCAAGAAGTGGGGTGTGAAGTGACGGCTCCGCAACACCAACTCCTTTCAGTAACGGTTCCATGTCTTAAAATCGCGGCAAAAATGCTGTTGTTTTGCCAACACAATCATGTAAAGGATGCGGGGGAAACCCCTGCAACCCCTGGACCCATTATACCATTTAAAGGGAGCGGGGGGGCACCCCTACAACCCTCGCTCCCCTTAAATGGTATAATGGGGTACAACTTTACCGGTTCAAACCACAGCATTTTTGCCGTCATTTTTTTTACCGGCAACGTTTTTGCCGCGATTTTATTACCCTTTACCTCAGTAACTGTTGTTTAACCTCATTGCTTGTGATGCATTACTTTGGCTGACCTTCTTAAAACAGGGTTTCACTTCCGCGCACTTGTTATGTACAAGGAGAGAAACTGATACATTCCCGTAAGCCTATTAAAGTTGAGAACACATGTCCGTGATGTGTTAAGCCCCAGCTGCAAACAAGACACCTTGTGGCCCTTCCCGAGGAAAGAGAAAGAGCCCAGGGCAACTGGTCATTGCCAATGTCATGGGAATATTCCGGCCAGGGAGCATTGGAACCGTGGGCGCACCAGGGGTTACCCACCAGTACTGAGGGAGTGCAGAGCAGACCAGTGCAGGCTGCCGCTCACTGACTGAAACACGCGCGAAAGGAAGTGAGCAAGAAAGTCATTCAAGCTCCTTGGGGCAGAGGTGGGTTTCTTCCGGTCAGATAGGGAACAGCTGCTACATAACACTCCAGACCCTTCTCCCTTAACATCCCTGCTCAATCATTTACACTTATTTTCCAAAAACATGCCAAGTCCTCATGTGACGATGTGCAGGTGCTGGCTTTTAGCTCGCATCGAGTCGAATTCCTGCAACGCGCTGGAAACTCCGTTTTCCCTTTATCAGTGCGGGGCTGCAAGGGCCAGGATGGAAAGAAAGCACGTGACATGGGAGCGTGACATCCAAGACTGGCCGAGCAGCTCGGAACTGAGAAGAGGCAACTTCTGGTGCATATAAACCCTCCTGCTACTTTAAAATCTCGAGGGGACTTTCCAAAAGAGCACGCGATCAAGTCACCTGCTGTCAATCATGCTTTGACAAGGCTGTGCGGCGTGGTCTGTGTCATGAGTGTACATCCGAAAGCCAATATAACCCATGCGCATTTTTCTTGTGAACAAAAAACACAAGAGTCGCAGAGAAATTGCCATCTTTGAACACCTTTGTTGTGATTCATGTTGTGTTTTCCGGCATGCAAGCAGACACGGAGCAGCCACGCGCTGGCAGTATGGTATAATTGGTATTTAGAGATGCAGGTGTGCACATAACAAACGCGCCACAAAGGCAATGGGGACCGGAAGCTGAGTAACATCAGCCCAACATTCCATATCGCTGCCCCGCTTGGCTCCATAGACCCACCCTTTAATGGAACATCGTGTCACCCTTCCCCAGCCGGTCTGTTAAGGACATGGGCCCTGTGAAAACAGCACGACGACCTGTCCACTCAAGTGCACCTTGGAGTCGTGCCCTGGCGTTCCCCCGTACTGTAAATGCAGGCCATGCTGCAGTGCAGAGGCATGGGGGGGGGGGGGTTGGTGGTGATCGCTGATTGCAGGGGACCCAACAGACTTACCAGAGTACAGGCTATGAGTGGGCGAAAAGGGCCTTCTTGGTGTGATCCATGGACATAAAATGGGAAGCCTCAATCCTAAACAGCAAAGTACCACTTCACCCAGAGTTCCTCGCCTACTTTTAAATAATGTACACATCACTTTGTTTCTGGGCTTTTTGTTTTAACACACGTAACATGCAAGTTATATTTATACATTATTCTGGGGGTTGTCAGATTGTTAGAGGCAGGGATGAGAGAGCTGTGATATGGTTGTGCTTATACAGCCTGTTTTCCATGGCTTCAGGGAACTAGGCTGCAATCCTTCTAACCGTGAGACACAATCTCAAAGAAAAGACGAATGAGGACATTCATTAAAAAAAGGCTTCTGAAAAATGCCATGTGCATTTCCCACTCATCTCCCAGAAATAGTAATTTATTAACAGTTGGAAATGCATTCAGGAATGAATATGTTATGCAAAGCAGGTAATAACCCTTTCTGCTACAATTTCTCCGAACTCTGGCAGATATTACGTGAGGGCGCACATTGCCGAAAGCTGAATATATTATGAATTTGCTGGCATTCAACTGTCCCCCTAGTCTCGCCACTCCCTGCCTCATTCGCAACTCACTGTTCATTCACTGCTACACCTACATCATTCACTGCCCCCTGCCTCAATCACAACTCACTGTTCATTCACTGCTCAAACTTCGTAATTCACTGCTCCCTGCCTCATTCACAACTCACTGTTCATTCACTGCTCAACCTACACCATTCACTACTCCCTGCCTCATTCACAACTCACTGTTCATTCACTGCTACACCTACATCATTCACTGCCCCCTGCCTCAATCACAACTCACTGTTCATTCACTGCTCAAACTACGTAATTCACTGCTCCCTGCCTCATTCACAACTCACTGTTCATTCACTGCTCAACCTACACCATTCACTACTCCCTGCCTCATTCACAACTCACTGTTCATTCACTGCTACACCTACATCATTCACTGCCCCCTGCCTCAATCACAACTCACTGTTCATTCACTGCTCAAACTACGTAATTCACTGCTCCCTGCCTCATTCACAACTCACTGTTCATTCACTGCTCAACCTCCACCATTCACTACTCCCTGCCTCATTCACAACTCACTGTTCATTCACTGCTACACCTACATCATTCATTGCCCCCTGCCTCAATCACAACTCACTGTTCATTCACTGCTCAAGCTACGTAATTCACTGCTCCCTGCCTCATTCACAACTCACTGTTCATTCACTGCTCGACCTACACCATTCACTACTCCATGGCTCATTCACAACTCACTGTTCATTCACTGCTACACCTACATCATTCACTGCCCCCTGCCTCAATCACAACTCACTGTTCATTCACTGCTCAAACTACGTAATTCACTGCTCCCTGCCTCATTCACAACTCACTGTTCATTCACTGCTCAACCTACACCATTCACTGCTCTCTGCCTCATTCGCAACTCACTGTTCATTCACTGCTCAACCTACACCATTCACTGCTCTCTGCCTCATTCGCAACTCACTGTTCATTCACTGTTACACCTACATCATTCACTGCCCCCTGCCTCGATCACAACTCACTGTTCATTCACTGCTCAAACTACGTAATTCACTGCTCCCTGCCTCATTCACAACTCACTGTTCATTCACTGCTCAACCTACACCATTCACTACTCCCTGCCTCATTCACAACTCACTGTTAATTCACTGCTACACCTACATCATTCACTGCCCCCTGCCTCAATCACAACGCACTGTTCATTCACTGCTCAAACTACGTAATTCACTGCTCCCTGCCTCATTCACAACTCACTGTTCATTCACTGTTCAACCTACACCATTCACTGCTCCCTGCCTCATTCGCAACTCACTGTTCATTCACTGCTCAACCTACACCATTCACTGCTCTCTGCCTCATTCGCAACTCACTGTTCATTGCCTCATTCACAACTCACTGTACATTCACTGCTCAACCTACACCATTCACTACTCCCTGCCTCATTCACAACTCACTGTTCATTCACTGCTCAACCTACACCACTCACTGTTCCCTGCCTCATTCACAACTCACTGTTCATTCACTGCTCAACCTACACCATTCACTGCTCTCTGCCTCACTCGCAACTCACTGTTCATTGCCTCATTCGCAACTCACTGTACATTCACTGCTCAACCTACACCATTCACTGCTCTCTGCCTCATTCGCAACTCACTCTTCATTCACTGCTCATTGCCTCATTCGCAACTCACTGTTCATTCACTGCTCAACCTACAACATTCACTGCTCTCTGCCTCATTTACAATTCAATGTTCATTCACTGCTCAACCTATATCATTCTCTACTCCCTGGCTCATTCACAACTCACTGCCCATTCATAACTAAGCCTACTGTATTCACTGAACCCACTGCCACATGAATTGCTCACTGTTTCACTCTCTGCTAAACTATACAAATGATTGCTCACCCAGCACAATTCACTGATCAACCTACATCATTCACTGCTCTCTGTCTCAATCGCAAACCACTGTCCATTTATTACCAAGCCTGCTTCATTCATTGGTCCCATTGCCACATGCACTGCTCACTGTTTCACTCACTGCTGAACCTATCCAATGTACTGCACAACCTGCCTCATTCACTGTGCAACATTAATCATTCACGACTCACTGTTCATTCACTGCTCAGCCTACATCCTTCACTGCTCTCTGCCCCATGCACAACTCACTGTTCATTCACTGCCTGCAAAACCTACACCATTCACTGCTCTCTGCCCCATGCACAACTCACTGTTCATTCACTGCCTGCAAAACCTACACCATTCACTGCTCCCTGCCTCATTCACAACTCATTGTTCATTCACTGTTCAACCTACACCATTCACTCATCCCTACCCCATTCACAACTCACTGTTCATTCACTGCTCAACCTACACCATTCACTACTCCCTGCCTCATTCACAACTCACTGTTCATTCACTGCTTAACCTACATCATTCACTGCCCCTGCATCAATCACAGCTCACTGTTCATTCACTGCTCACCCTACACCATTCACTGCTCCCTGCCTCATTCACAACTCACTGTTCATTCACTGATCTCTGGCTCATTCACAACTCACTGTTGATTCACTGCTCAGCCTACATCCTTCACTGCTCTCTGCCCCATGCACAACTCACTGTTCATTCACTGCCTGCAAAACCTACACCATTCACTGCTCCCTGCCTCATTCACAACTCATTGTTCATTCACTGTTCAACCTACACCATTCACTGATCCCTACCCCATTCACAACTCACTGTTCATTCACTGCTCAACCTACACCATTCACTACTCCCTGCCTCATTCACAACTCACTGTTCATTCACTGCTTAACCTACATCATTCACTGCCCCTGCATCAATCACAGCTCACTTTTCATTCACTGCTCAACCTACACCATTCACTGCTCCCTGCCTCATTCACAACTCACTGTTCATTCACTGTTCAACACCTCATTCTCAACTCACTTCCCAATCATAACTAATGCTCCTTTTAAAAAAAACATTTTTATTTGTGTTATAATCAAATTTGATTTTTTCTCACAATTACGCTTTTTTTAAAGATTAAATGAATAAAAAGCAATACTAAAGAGGATGGAAAAAGAAACAAAGAATACAATCGAGTGTAGATATTAAAAATAGCACAATTAGCAGTATTTTTCTAGAATAAACTCAGTCTCTTGGAAAACTCTCACAACATTAATTGTCAGGGCAGTTTCCTGTCCAGTGATCAGTCTGTTCCAAAACATCTGTGAGGATAAACCCACTTCATAGTCAGTTGTTGAAATAAATATTCCCAGATGTTTTGCCTGGCATTCCATGTTCCTTGTCAGTGTCGCAGTAAATGTTCACGAGTCTGGTGTTTTGGATCTTTGCATCCAAGTCATAAGGTTATTTGTCATCTTGACCTCTCTTTACCAGGATTGCTCCTGTGTGCATCAGATTAAGCCGCACCCTAAGTAAATTCTGCCTTATTTTAGGATCTGGAAACTTTATTAAATACTTGGGCAGAAAACCCATTTTTTTTCATAAGGCAAAGGGGAAGTAATAGATACTGATGATTTCATTTTGTCAATTGTCTGGACCCAATCATTTGTCTCTACTGCCTTTTTGACTTCATCGGATTTGACACCGGTGCGGCTTCATCCGTGTCACCATTGTATAGGATTTCCTTTGCCAAATGTTTTAATTCCCGTAGGACCGATGGGTGGTGCTCGAGATGGTTTCTGAGGTCTTCATATATTGAATTCCCTAGTGGATCAATTATGACTCTTTATAATGAGGCCAATTTCCAGTCCATTTGGGATTTTAGGGATTTTATTCCCAGCTCAAATCTTAGGCATGTCAATGGTAGACATTTTGGGAGGTTTAAAGCCTTCTTCCAGATTAGACCCTCTATTCTATTCCAATCGATATTCCAAGCCAATGGTTTGGCCTCAATGTAAAAGAGGAGTGCTGGTATGATCTTGGCTTTGTAAAATCATAATGCTGGTAAAAGTGAAAACTTGCAAAATTGCCCTAGTATTCTTTGTAATTTTGCTGGGAGTAGAGTCGTCTTATAGCCAATTTCTGACAGTGTTTGGGCCATTTGAGGTTTAGGGTATAGTGTGTATCTTAAATATACAATTTACTCCATAACTGGAATTATTTGGCCACCTACCACCCAGGAGAAATTGTCTCCCTTGTCTTTTCCTCGAAACATGACTATTTTCGTTTTTTCTGGATTCACTATTAGGTCGTTTCTTTTCATATAAACTTCTAGGGTGCTAAGCATCCTTTGTAGCCTCATGGGTGTTCTATCAATGATATGATATGATATGGCATTTGTAACGCGCCTATACACAAGTGTTTCAATGAGGATAATATCATCGGCATACATGAGGCATTGTATTGCTTCCTGGCCGACTTTGGCACTTGCAAGTTTTGCAGAGTCGACATCCTAGCTGAAGTCCGAAAGTTAAAAATTGAAAAGGAAGGGGGCAACCATGCACCCTTGCCTTACTCCTCTTTTCACCGGGTTTTCTTCTGATAGATGACCTTCCAAGTTCAGTCTGACTACTGCAGTGTTATTCTCATGAAGGGCCACTAAGATATTTAGTATAGATTTCGGGGCTCCTCTATTATTAAGCTTGAGCCATAGTCTTTCTCTATCGCCTAAATCAAAGGCACTTGATAAATCCACGAAAGCTGCATATAACTTTGTTGATTTCCCATTGCCGTTTCCATTGCAAAGAGTTGCCAATGTGATTCCATTTAGTCCTGTGGAATGTCCCCTTCTAAAACCTGTCTGTTGTTTCGGTATAACGTTATTCAATTTAGCCCATTTCTCCAACTCTTTCAGCAGTACACCAGCAAAAATCTTACTTTCTATATCTAGTAGGGTGATGGGCCTATAGTTTTGTGGGTCCTTTCGATACTCTTTTTTATGGATAGGTATAATTAGGACTGTTTTCCATGATTGTGGAATTCTTCTGGTCTTCAAGATTCCGCAGAATAATTGTTGCAAAATTCTTGCACACATTGCTGGTTTCTCTTTTAGGACCTGGTAGGTAAGTCCATTGGGCCCTGCGGCTTTTGAAGATGACAATTTGTTGATCAGCTCTCTAATTGACTCTTCTGTAATTTCAAATAGCCACTAATCCTACTGTATTCACTGGTCCCAATGCCACATGAATTGCTCATTGTTTCACTCACTGCTAAACCTATCAAAATGATTGCTCACCCTGCCCCATTCACTGCTCTCTGCCTCATTAACAATTCACTGTTAATTCACTGCTCAACCTACATCATTCACTGTGCTCTGCCTCATTCATAACTCACTGTTAATTCACTGCTCCCTGCCTCATTCACAACTCACTGTTCATTCACTGTTCAACCTACATCATTCACTGCTCTCTGCCTCATTAACAACTCACTGCCCAATCATAACTAATCCTACTTTATTCACTGGCCCCACTGCCACATGAATTGATCATTGTGTCACTCACTGCTAAATCTATACAAATTATTGCTCACCCTGCTCCATTCACTGCTCACCCTATATCATTCACTGCTCTCTGCTTCATTCACAACTCACTGTCCATTCATAACTAAGCCTACTTTATTAACTGGCCCACTGCCAAATTTATTGCACACTGTTTCACTCCCTGCTAAACCTGCCCAATGAATTTCTCTCCCTCCCTCATTCACTGTTTAACCTTGCCACTGGCAGTGCTGCCCGCCCCATTGATTGTTCATCCCACCAATTCACTCCGCAACACCCCCATTGACAGGTTAGCCGCCTCACTCGCTGCGCATCCTGCCTCATTCAATGTTCAGCCTACCTCTGTCACTGCTCAGCCCACCTCACTCACTGCTCAATCTTCCCTATTGACAGCGCAGCCCACCTCATAGACTCCTCAGCCTGCCTCATTAACTCCTCACCCCACCCATTCACATCTCAGCCTGCGCCATTCCATTAACAGCCGGCACAATTCCCTTGTCACCTCTGTATTCACTGATCAGAATGCCTCCCCACTTTCTGAATTACTGGTGACCCTGCCTCATTCACTGGTGGCCCCAAACTCATTCCTTGACAACTGGCCCATTTTCTCAATACCATCTCTCATGTCCTGGCTTCCACTGGTTACTCTGCCTCACACCGGCTGCCCCACTGATGGCACCAGCGCACTCACTGATCGCTCGGCTAATTTGACCCATCACCTTGCCTTGTTCACTCATGACCCCAATATCACCTTCCTATCTCCTTGTGCTACTCACTGGGCGCTCTGCATCATCCACTGGTCCTCCTGCCTCCCTTAATTGTCACCAGTCGGACCACGTCCTTCAGTCTTCCCCATTTCTTTCCCACTGGGGTCTCCCTACTTTGTTCTCGGGTCACGCTGCCTCATGGATTGATCATTCTTGCATCACCCAATCTATGCCCCATAGCAGGGGAGGATAGTTCAGGGGCAACACGCTGGTCTTGGAAGCAGGTATGGAGCAACACACGTTCGATCCCCGGGTCCGCACTTAGAAACCTCTGGTTATTAAGCATGTTATAAATAGCCAGTTAAATTAAAATAACTATATCCCTGGGACAGCCCTGTGAGAGCTGAATAATACCCCAACCTCCAACATGCAGGCGATTTCTCATGATTCCGCCATACCCGTTTCTGGTCCCACAGTCTCATGGTGCTGGCATTGCTGCTCCCTGTGCCTCAATGGGTTTAAATCATCACTGCATCCGGTATCAGTCGATATGAACTCATGATGCCATATATTTGCAACTATGTGATGCTGAGATGGCATTGTGCATATGTTTATAACATGGAAACACCACGCTTTCCTTCTCGTGCTGCTCTAATAAATGGCTCTGTCTCAGGGCATCCAAAAGGATAGCTTCGGGGACCTTCCTCAAGTTGTCTCACACATGTAGTGTCCCAGATATAGAACCTGCGAGCTGGGCCTTGCATTAGTATTCCTTTAGCGAACCTACGATTGTCTGTGAATCAGTGTTCCCCCCACGTGGTATTATCTTTTCAGCTACTGTCATGGATGTAGGATGCCTGCTCTGTTTTCTGGTCCAGCATCAGGGCATTTCAAACTTTTCAAATGAATGAATCCCCATTCCTTGCGGGATAGGTGGGTGGGTTTTGACTCTGACAACAGATGTATAATTGCATTTAATGAGTGGTCATTTGGGATTTCAGTTCCCTGATGTCAGCCTTTCTTTGGTATGCTGTGCAGTGGACAATAAACACTCCCATGATAGTTAGAGACATGGGTTACTCTGCTTTCAGCTCTTTGGTGCGGGCAGTGGTGTCTCTAGAAGTCATTGTTAGAGGGGACAGCCGGGGATCCTTATTCGGGTACCAGGTGCAAAAACAGGATAACACGATCTGGTCACCACGGGCAGTGGCACAATATGCCACCTTTTCGGACAAGCGTTGGCACTTTAAGAGCACGACCCTTAGGATGGGTGCAGTACAAATGCTTTTCGCATAGCATAACAAAACACCAAGCTTACAATGCCCACTCAGGCCTGATCAAGAGTTTGGCAGTCCTTCCTCTGGAAATACCACCAAATTGTATGACTGTTACTGCATGTAGTAAGCATGTTCTAATTTGAAGTGCATACATGATTCAGAATAATGCAGACACTTCATTTATTTCCCAGTTTAGAATCCCATAGGACTTCAGGGGGATTTCATTTGACCACGTGTGGTCATTACTGCATGTGGTAATTAGTGCATGCAGTAATGCTTTTGTGTGGATGCAATTACCACCACAAAAAAGCAAGCAGGAATGTAAAATGTCATTATTGAAACCCGTTGTTTGGTGTAGCAGTAACACGTCTAGTATTCTATAATACTATGATGCTTTACCACTATTGCACAACTTGTAATCATGCCTCAGTGTTTTTAAGTAGCCTTATACAAATAACCAGTAACAATGTGTCCCTTGAAACCCGTCTTTATTATTTAAAGTTTGACAATGATAATGATAATATCACATTTGTATCTTGTGCTTCAAGCAGATACCTCAATCTTCTAAGCACTGTAATTCGTTTTAATACTACCCATTTCAATGATACTTAATTTATCACCCTGCCATTATGAAATCTATGACTGTAGGTTTTACGTAAATGTCAGAAAGGGGTGACTAATTAACCAAAAATCATGCAGCAGACGTATAGTTGGTTTGATCAAATTGGACCACACCACCCCTGCTCTGCAACCCTTACACTTGCCCCTAATTGAAAGAAGGCGCCTCTTTCAAACTGTGTGCTTGACTAACTCACAGAGAGTACAGGGCATGGGGACCTGAATACCTATAGAAACTACAACAACCCCTCTCACCATGGAAGTAAACATCACTCTTGCATCATTCAACCATTAACCTTTGGGAGAGAAAGCCCTGGCTATACATGGTTAACTGCATGGGAAATGTGGAGACACAGATGTACACCTCATTTATAAAGCCCACCCCCTCCTCACCTCCATCATACTGGAAGAACAGCAAGAAAGCACTGTGTTTGACACCTGGTATCTTCCCAATACCACATTGAAGATATGAGAGACGTTATGCACTTAGACAACCGTATCGAATGTACCCCCAAACTGATGCAGTAGACATAAGCCCCCAAACTGATGCCGTAGAGTCCAGCCTGCAGACACCACTGGATACAGAAGAACTATAAGTGAAGTCCAACAGATGTGAAGTGACACCATGAAGAAGAGAAGATACGAGGACGCACTGAAACCAACATATGAATATCTAAAGAATGAAGATGTGACTGAAGTGACAAAGTAAACACATGAGAAATATGAAGAAAACCATATACACTAAGAAGATAAGTGACAAGAGATGTAGTAGATGTATATACGCAGAAACGCAAGATAGACAATATAAACAGAAGCCTACTAGAGTAGGAAATAGAATGCAAGTAAAAGCAGCCATGTTGAGAAAAAGGGCGTCGGCATGGTGTAATACTAACCAAGAGGCCTCGAGGGGAATGACCAAGGCTGCAGAGCTGACAAGCACTGGAATACAAATGTGTGCAAGAACAAAGTATATTTGTTTGGCTCAGTGTCAAGGTTGCCATAGCAATAAGTATCTCCAAGGCTTGAAAGGAGTAAAAGAGGATAAGCCATGTATGTAGGACATATTTCTCTTAGATTAAGTAAAGGAGTGCCATATTGTGAGTGCCAAGTATTGTACAATAAAAGACAAGGAAAGCACATGCAGGATGGAGCAACCAAGTCTCCAGAGACTGAGGAGAGTAATAGCACCCAATATAATAGAATCAAATAGCACTAAATAAAAGAGCAGAATGGACACAATCATGGTCTCCTCTCACATGATGCAGGACCGAAAAACAAGGCCTAGTCATAAAGCTCCACACGGCGTTAGCAATGTATCTTCACTCCCTTTAAAGTTGCAAGGAAGAGAGGTCCACTACAAAGATGAGGCCTTGGCTTAGGGCCTAGCTGATGAGAGATTTTAGGTTAATCATCCAAGATGGCAGCTGTCTGACATTGTTTCCCTGCACCTCGGTTTTGTTGCTTACATGCTGCTACCGAGCCGAATGTTCAAGGTTGGAAGAGAGTGCCAACCTATCATGAGGGCCTGGGTAATGGCAGACCATGCATTGTTTCAGAAGCCTATCCGCTGCTGCTGTTATGTTGTTGTGTTATTTTCTGTATCTTACATAGTTAGAGGTAGTTGAGGGCGTGCCTACCAGATAAGGGACGTCCAATGATGATACTAACACCTATACAGACTATATGTACACATTTTCTCTAACCAATTCCTCCACCCAATAGGTTTTTACTGTTAGCCACGTAGAATGACATCATATTTTACATAATCTGAGGTATTACACCTTTCGTGTAACCAAAATGCATTGACAGTGTGTGAGTTGTCATATGTTTTGCTCCTGAGGTTTCCCTACTTTATTGAACTGATAATAAAGTAGTATTATGGCATCTTCCTTGAGCCGGTCCGGTTATTTGGGCCTGAGATCATGTATTGTGGTAATCCCATCCGGCACTTGGAAGGCGCCAGGTGGCCTTGCACAAAAAACAATGCTACCAAATATTTAGATTACAACTGAAGAGCGTGAATGAGTGAGTGAATAAGTGAGTGAGTAAGCATAGAGCATGCAATTGCTCTCCACATTCTCTATGAGTGAAGAAGGCACGTCTGAGGCCGGGCTCTAT
Source organism: Ambystoma mexicanum (assembly GCF_040938575.1). NCBI lineage: Eukaryota > Metazoa > Chordata > Amphibia > Caudata > Ambystomatidae > Ambystoma > Ambystoma mexicanum. The sequence goes on from NC_090936.1 coordinate 481,622,199, forward strand.
GTGTTCTGTGTAGGAAAGTGCTTGCACACATGCTGCCTGTTCTGTGCTAATCCTTCTGTTTTCTGCCAAGGGTGGGATTTGGGAGGGACACTTACAATAATCATGCATGCGCTGCAGTAATCATTTTCTGTTACCTGTGCCAAGTGGCGGAGGCAGGTTCTGGTGCCCCAGGGGTTCGGCGGGAGGCTGGCGGGTTCAGTGAGCACCAGGAGGGAGCCATACAACATGACACAATTAAAAAATCCCTGTTAGTATTCTGTATATTTAGCTGCAGTCTGAAGACGTGTACTCCTGTCCTGCCAGGAAGAACATGGGTGCCCACCCACACCAGGGTGGGCTGGCCAGCCTACTGCTGATGCAGTCTGTCTTTTGTCTCCAGCTTGCGCTCGGAGGAGGCTGGTTGGGTAAGTGTGCAATTGAGAGGCTCTTAAAAGGCGACATGGTTAATGTTCATGGTAGGAAAAAAGAGGACCCGCGAGCTGGCACGGGTCCGGGCAGAACGTCCCCCACGCGAACATATAGGGCAGCAGCCGTCATTCTGCTGCTGGGAGAGAATGTAATTAAAACCCACCTGCTGCGTCAGAGCGAACCATTCAGTCCTCCAGCTGCAGGGTCACAATACATGCATGTTTGCGAAGGACCGGGCAGGGATGAAAGTTAAAGCTACAAGCAGCAGCTCCTGGCATCAGGCACCAAACATTGAGAAACGAGGAGCGAATACAACGCGTTCCATCCATCCAATCACCGCACGAGATTGAAAACTGCAGCGTTTTGTCCATTACACAAGAAATACTTTTTTTTACATTTTTTTTTATTTATTTGAATTTGTATAGCGCACATCGGCCCTGAGGCATCGTGGTGCTGTTACAGAAAGTTTACTTAGTACATACATGAGTGAGTCAGAGTCAAATATTAGCAAGTGATTCCACTCGAGGCAACCCCGTAGCCAATCAAATGCTTTGAATGTAAAACATGTCTGGAAAAAAACATTCATAAAATGTAGCAGCAGGCGAAAATCCGTCCCATTGGTGGCACA